>NC_049230.1:52173218-53373218 GCF_011100685.1 Canis lupus familiaris
GGTTCTTGCTCAGGGTCCCTCTCATGTTGGCAGTGGCTAGGGCTGGCATCGGCCCCGAGGCAGAGGCTTTCTCACAGCAGTGGGGGCACCTGTCCCTCTGCGTGCCCTCCATTCATCAACTCAGCATGGCAGCTTACAAGCAGTCAGATTTCCTACAGGGCAGCTCAGGGCTCCAAGACATGTGTGTGTGTGAGGGGAGAGAGGCAGAAGGAGAAGGGGAGAGAAGAGGGAGCGAGCCCCTTTGCTAACCTAGCCTCAGAATTCACATCATCACTGCCACATTCCATTTGTTGGAAGTGAGTCAGGAAATCCAGTCTATAGTCAGGGAAGGGAATGAGGTTGTTACGGGAGTAACGTCAGAGGACCAGATGACTCGTCTACAAGTCACCACGGTCCACTTGCTTAGGTGTATCCTGCTCCCCCCTGAGAAGGGTCATTGCTGGGCTTACTTGTCTCTCTGAGATTGGGTCAGTCTTCACGGCCATCCTGGCCTGGGCAGCACCAAACAGCCCTTCCCAAGACCTCCTGAAAGCTGACAATGGGAAGGATCCCCACACTTGCCACCAGTGACTTCCAAGTTGCCAGCCCAAGAGCTCTGCATGGTGTCTGCAGTGGCTGATCACCTCTTCTTGAAAGTTTGCCCTCCTGTCAGGGTCTGGCGCCATCCATGGGACTGTCTACCAGCCTGGCCAGCTGCTCTTCTCTTCCTCATGACATCTCAGTAGCCTTCCCACAGCTTCCTGGCTTTGTCCCCTCCCTGGTTCTGCCTCCCCCCGCCCCATGGCCTCCACTGCACCTGAGAGGTTGACCCTCAGACTCCAGCCCCTGTTTGTTATATCTTTGGCCCCTATCTGCCAGCTGTGCCTTTCCATCTGGCCCCACAACAGAGCCCATCCTCAGGCACGTCTCCCCACTCTGTCGCCAGCCCCACTAACTTCCCATTGCGGAGGTCCCCACACTTGGACTCTGATCCCACTACCTCTGGGCCCTCCCCCACACTCATCAGAGGGGCCAAGTCATGGGTGTCCCTCTGCAGGATTTTTCATCTCCCTCTACCTCTTCCCTCTGCACTCCTATTGACTTCACCTCCCACCAGAGCTCCTGGTGACATCTTCCCAGAGCCACTGCAAATCCTCCCTGCTCCAGAGAATCTGAGAATAGTCTCCTCATGGGCAGAGAGGGCTCTGTGGTCGGTTCAAATCCTACATGAACCTCTCACTAACTGTAGCCTCAAAGTGCTGTTAAACCTTCAGAAACCCAAGTCCCCATCTGTAAAATGGGAATTAAAACAACTGCTTTGTGTATTTAGGTAGGAACTAAATGAGGCACTTCATAAATTCCCTCCTGTGATTGGTCAAATGCCTGACACCCCCCCCACACACACACACACAAAGATGTCCACATCCTAATCTTCAGACCCTGTAAATATGCTACTTTACATGATAAAGGCAACTTTGCAGATGTCTTTAATTAAGAATTTTGAGATGGAGAGATTATCATGGATTATTTGGGCTGAAGGTATGATCACCAAGGTCCTTATAAGAGGGAGGCAGGAGGGTCAGAGTCACAGGACGAGATGTAAGGATGGAAGCAGAGGTCATGATGATGCAGGGTCATGGGGCACAGGTGCAGGCGGCCTATAGAAACTGAAAGGCAGGAAAGGACTCTCCCCTGGAGCCTCCAGAAGGAACCCAACCTTGTCAACAGATTTGTCAGGGGCTAATTTTGGACTTTGGACCTCTAGAACCATAAAATAACACATTTGTGTTGTCTTCAGCCAGTAAGTGTAAGATGACTTGTTACAGCAGCAACCGAACACTAATACACTGGCCCAGAATAGATGCTCAGTAGGAGCAAGTTTCCTTCTCTCCTTACAGAATGATCCACCTGCTGCTTGTCACACTCATGGCCCTATCCCACTCCTGCTCCACTCCACATGCCCTGATTCTACCCAGGGTCAAGTGCCGTGTTCCCAGGGCAGCTCTCTCTGTCCCTGCCAGAGCTGGCTCTCAAGAAGGGCTCTGTCTGGACCTTCCTCATGACTCATCACAGTTGACATGGGGAGAGCTTTCTATTTCTAGCCCTGCCTCACCTACCAGTATGCTAGTGTCTCCAGGTAGGGGCAACTCTTGTTTGTGTGCAGATCCCCCACAGCACATAACTCAGAGCACATCGTGAGTCTGCAGTGACCACTTATGGAATTGGACTGGAAGGGGAGGCAATGGAAAGAGGTCCTGTGGGGGGGGGGCAATGTCCACAGTCACAGCTGGTCACCATTCTCCGCAGGTCCCCATCTTCCTGGGAAGGAACAGTGCCAGGAGGCTGGAAGAAGGCCACTGTCAGCGTTGAGCAATATGAATACTTTATAATGTAGATGTTACACAAATCAGCAGAATCCCCATCTAAAAGGAGGAGATGGGGTCCATTTGTCAAAGGAAGGGAGGTCTGCTAAGTGCAGGATGGAAAGTTCTGGAAAGGCCTAGGGTGCTCCAGACATGATATTTCTGTGCTGAAATTAGCCAAATGCCTGAGCAAACAGAACAAGGGGGGAGTCAGCTGTCTGGGGGGCTGGCTGTGGCGGCCCCGTGTGGCTCAGCCCTGCTCAGGAACTCGTTGCAGAAGGCCAGTTGGAGCGGGAGCAGTGGGCTGACATGTGGCGGGAGGGGAAGATGCTGCCAAGAGCTGTCTGGTTTTTTAAATCTACCTAAGAACATTACCTGCCCGGAGCTCAGCGATGGGTGCGGTGAGAATCTTAGAACTTTCAAGATGAAATGGATGATAACCAAAGGGGTGTACTAAAGCTGGTGTTGCTGGCAAAATGCAAAGGCCTGAGCATCAGTTTGGGAGTTGGGGTATGGGGGCGTATGGGGAAGAGTTTCCAGAGCTGAAACTAGTTCCTCAGGGCTCAGCTTGAGGGGCTTGGTGTGTGGAGGGCACGTGGTATCAAAGATTGAGGTGAGAACACGCTTCCAGCCGTGGATGATAGGAAGATGCTACAAATCCGAGGTCCTTGCCAGGAGCTGTGGGCGCCAGGCTGAGTTTCACGCAATCCCCGCCTTCCTGGGTCTATCTTTGGGGAGTGCGTGGGGAAGGGGCTGGGGATGCTGGAGGGAGGCCATCCTTTGGTCGGCCCCAGGCAAGGAGAGCCAGTCTAAGAGCCGAGTGGGACCAATTGTCTTTACTGTCAGTCTCTGGACTTTATTCCTGCAGGATTTCTGTCCAGTATCCACTGCCAGGTTGCAGTGCCCAGAACGGTGCTTGGCGCATAATAAGTGCTCAGTATATATTGCAGATGAAAGAGAGCGAATGACTATGTACTGAAGCAAGTGTCGGATATTGCGTTAAGTGTCTTAAACCCATGATTTCACTGCATCGCCACAGCAATGCTGCCTTCCCCTCGCACTCCAGATGAGGAGACAGGAGACTCAGAGAGGCTGAGAAACTGGTCTGGGGTCACCAGCCAGTGAGTGGTTTGGGCAAGATTAAAATCCAGGTCCACCTGTGCCCTGGACCACAGACCTCTCCAGTAAGGTGGGATTAATCGTACCTGAACACACCTTGATCACCAAAAGCAGGTCAAAGATACCTAGAGTGGGAAAGGATAGGGTAGGTGGTTGCCCAGGTGCATGCCATATGAGGGACCCTATGTTAGTTTGCCCGGGCAGCTGTAACACATACCACGGATGGGGGTGGGGGTTCAATAACAGAAAATTATTTCTTATTGGAGGCTGGAAGTCCAAGATCAAGGTTGGTTTCTCCTGAGGCCTCTGTCTTTGGCTTGAAGATGGCCATCTTCTCCCTGCCTGTGTCTGTGTCCCAATCCCTTCTTATAAAAACACCAGTCATATGGGATTAGGTCTTGCCCTAATGACCTCATTTTACTTCTTTTTTTTTTTTTTAATATTTATTTGTTTATTCATGAGAGACACACAGAGAGAGGCAGAGACACAGGCAGAGGGAGAAGCGGGCTCCCCGCAGGGAGCCCGATGCAGGACTCAATCCTCGGATGGGGAAATCATGCCCTGAGCCCAAGGCAGATGCTCAACCACTGAGCCACCCAGGTGTCCCTCATTTTACTTCTTGAAAGATCCCATCTCTAAATAGACCCTGTCTCCAATCACATTCTGAGGTCTTGGGGTTTAGGATTTCAACATATGAATTTGAGGGGGGGACACAATTCACCCCATAACAGGGCTTAAAGGGCACCTTCTGCTCTTTGAAATGTCTAGCGGGCGGTGAAGCCCAGAATGGAGGGCGGCCACAGGAGGGGTGGATGGCCATCCCTGCAGAGGGAAATACTGCCCTTTGCACTGTCCTGAGGCGCCTGAGACAGGCCTTCCCATGCAGCACTCCCTTCTTTCTATGGAGGTATTTGGGGCAGTTAAAGATCTGCCCCGAGACCTATAGTGAGCATGCTCAGGGAGCCTGCAGCCCACCCAGGCTCCATCCCCACCTGCCTCTCTCTAACCCTCCTCCAGCTTCACTGCCATGGTAGGGGCTATAGCTTCCTGTGAAAGGGTGGCGTGGCTAAGTCACCATGGGATGACCAACTGAAGTCATGAGTGGGATGAGTGCAAATTCTCTTTAGTGCCACTCCACCACACTTTGGTCCTCACCCCAAGCCCAGCCCTCTCATACCCATGGGCACCTCTGGGTAACCCTGAGCAGAATTCAGTGCAAACCCATCCTCCCTCCTCAAAAAGGAAACTAATCAGCACAAGTGTCAGAAGCTGGTGAACTTGGCACTCTGAGAACCAGGTCAAGCATTCTGGTCCCCAGTCTTCCCAGGAGTGCCCAGGCTGATGAGACTGGGACTGAGTTCCTGGGTGGTCCTCCTCTTGTCATTACAGAAAGGATGGGTTAGCTTCCTAGGCAGGCTGTCCGAAGGGCCATCAGGCTCCATGGTGAGGGAGAGGGGGCTGCAAGTGGCTATGCACATTTAGCCGTGTACCCACTGCATGCAGGACTTTGACAGGGACAGGGCTCCACGAAGGGTTCATCTTACGTGGCAGTTCCCAGATGGCTGGGGTCCTGACCCCTCTCTGTGTCCTGCCAACCCCCAGGACCACACCACACACATCACCTTGCCTTTTTACTTCCCTCCAATCCCTCTGGTGCTGTCAGAAATTGGACACCTTTAGTGCCACATGGGAGACTCTTTCTACGGAGAAGAGGGCAGAAGCAAATTCATGGCCCCCTCAGCCTGGCTGGCATTTTGATCATCCCTCATCTATCCATTCATTTATTCAGCTTTGATGAGCCAGGCTGGGGATCCGGACACAGCTCCTGCCCTGGGGGTTTACATTCCAGCGAGAGGGACAGAAAACACTAGAAGCAAGCAAACAAAGTCATTGTGGCTTGTAATAACACCTGTGTAGAAAATACAATTCCCAGACTCCCACTCTGGAGATTCAGAGGCCTGGGAAATGGCCCTGAAATCTGTATGGTTACCAAGTCCCACAGGGCATTGGGATGCACCGGCAGATGTGGCTACCACTTGTCTGAGCCATTTCACTGCCTGGGGGACACTCTCCATAATGCTCCCTTTCATCTAATAATCCCATGTCTGGGAATCTATTGACAGGTCCTTCTGCACCAGTAAGAAATGACAGGCAAGACATCTTGCATGGTGCTGTTTATACGAACAAAAGATTAGACATGATTCTGTATCCTTTAGTGATTGTCTGGTTGAAATAAATTATACTCCAGCCACATTGTAGAATACTAGGTGGCTATGAAGAATGAGAATATCTGCAAGCACTGCTATGGGGACTCCCGAAGATGGGTCACTCAACAGAACAGCAACAAAGGGAAGGGCCAATAGGATGCTACCGTGTGTATACAAAAAGGAGAAGCAAAATAAGAATATATGCATTCGATATAATATATTATCTCCCTATGTGAGTCTGCATAGAGGACCTAGAAGGAAAAAGAAGGTAATGAAATGCTTGCCTGCAGTGTGGGGAGGTCGGGGGAGGAAGATTAGTGGAAGCCAGATGTCTCAGTGTATGTACTCCTTTCTGTATAGTTTTGGTTTGGAAACCATGCAATACCTGCTGCTAAAAAGATCAGGCAGGAAGGTGTTGGGTGTAGGAAGGCAGGTTTGGTGTCAGATCCCTGGGCTGTGAGCCGGGGCTCCCCCAGCTGCCTGCCAGGGGCCCTGGCAAGTCACCTGACATCTCCACACCTCTGCCCCCACCTTCATCTGAGAGTGAGGACGGCCCCTTGCACCGCCTAGGGCTGGGGAGGTGAGCGAGTGTGTCCAAAGGCCTATTGTGCAGAGTGTGGCACAGGGGAGAGCCCATCGGCATCTCCCAAATCTTCCTCATTTGGGAGGAAGCTGGGTCCAGGAGTTCGTGGGAAAAGGAAATAATGACATCATTAAGCATTCTCCTTACCTTTATAGAACAATGTCCCTATTTTTAGAACTTTCCCAGACTGTTCTCATTTGCTCTTGAAGAAACCTGAATATCCCTATCTATAGGTAGGGAAGCGGAGGAGGTCCCTGCCCTGCGCTCGCGGGCCCCACCTGGCCTTGCCTCACACATAAGTCAGACCTCGACCTGTGCCCAGCCCAGCCTGGCAGCACTGAGCTCCATGCCGGGGAAAGAACCCTGGAGACACAGGCTTGGGGGGGCTGGGGAGACAGAGGCTCCAGGGCACGCAGAGTGGTGCAGAGACCCTCGGGCCGTGGCCCACATTCAGCAACCAGCTCCCCCAAGCACCTGCAGCTTGTGAAGGGAGGTGGGACTTGGAGTCACTTGACCCTGGTTGGGTCCCCTTTCTGTCAGGTACTAGTGACCTCAGGCAAGTCACTGAACTTCTTTTTTTTTTTTTTTAAAGATTTTATTTATTTATTCATGTGAGACACACACAGAGAGAGGCAGAGACATAGGCAGAGGGAGAAGCAGGCTCCCTGTGGGAAGCCTGATGCAGGACTTGATTTCAGGACCCCAGGATCACGCCCTGAGCCGAAGGCAGATGTTCAACCACTGAGCCACCCAGGCGTCCTGCAAGTCCCTGAACTTCTTAGATCATGTTCTATAGCCTTCATTTGCAAAATATAGGTAAGAACATCCAATTCTGGGACCCTGGGTGCTCAGCGGTTAAGCATCTGCCTTCGGCTCAGGGCGTGATCCTGGAGACCCGGGATCGAGTCCCATATCGGGTTCCCCACATGGAGCCTGCTTCTCCCTCTGCCTGTGTCTCTGCCTCTCTCTGTGTCTCTCGTAAATAAATAAATAAAGTCTTTAAAAAAATAAAAAGGAAAGAAAATCCAATTCCTAGCTCTCTTGAAAGGACTCCCCAGATGACACACGCAGAGCACTTGGAACCATGCCTGACCCTCAGTAAATGGTAAAGTGCTATTTATTCACTTCTCCCCATCATCCATGTTCTGTAGGAAGTGACACAATTTACCTACATGTCACTTGAACTGCCTACAAGGGGACCACTAGTGCAGATGGTCTGGAATGAATATACTAATGAATAGGTTAATAACTGATTTAAATTCTCTGTGCCTCAGTGTCCTCACCTATAAAACAGAGATAACATTCCCCTTATAGGCTGATGTGAAGATTTAGTGAGACAAGGCTTGTACTGTGCAAGGCACAGATCCTGGTGCATTGCAAGAACAGTGTCAGCTATTAATTATTATGATGATTAGCTAAGGAGGCAGCTCATCTGGTTCTGTTTTTTCCAAGAACTGTTTTCTACCAGGTTGATCACCTCGGCCCACATGCTGGCATCATCATGCAGGCCCAGCCCTGGGGAGGGCACATCCTGCTTTCTCAGGTGGACACAGAGAAGAGGTGGTAAGACAATGAAAACCCCATTCGTCGTAGGAGTGGAGCTCAGGCCCCTAAGACATGAGTGGTCAGTGAGTCTTCACTGAGGACCATCAAGAGGTGAATACCACAGGGGAGTTCCAAAGAAAAGGAGCTCCTCTTTCCCCCACCCCAGGGACCCTTCACTCCAAATTCAACTGCTTGTTATTTCTGGTACATGAGCCATGAGTTCCCAATTCTCCCTTTGCTTATGCTGTTCCCCTGCTTGGAATACCCTTCCCTTCCCTCCTCTCATCTGTACGTTTAAATTCTATGCAAAATAAAAGACCCAGGTCAAAGGGTGACAGCCACCAGGTCCCGTCCTCTGTAGCTGAGGCCCCTGAGCCCGGAGTAACCTCCAAAGGACCAGCTGGCAGAGGCAATGAAAGGGACCCCAGTAGCCATGGCGGCCAAGCGCTACCTGAGACAGAGCAGATCCAAAGGAAAGAATTTGCACAGGTTCCATCAACTCCCAAGGCACACTTATAACTATGATATCACTTGGGGCTCTCTCTCTCTCTCTCTCTCTCTCTAACAGCTTTATTGAGAGACAACTCACATGTTGTACAATTTATCCACTTAAATTGTACAATTTGATGGCTTTTTAGTATGTTCACACATTGCTCATCCATCACCACAACCAAGTGTGGAAACTTCTCATTATCCTAGAAAGACACCCCTCTCCCCTTACCTGTCACTCCTGCTCCCCATCATCTCCCTACCCTCAGTGACCTCCGCCACCATCTCAGCCCCAGGAAATGACTAATCTACCTCTGTTCCTATCGATTGCCCCCCCCCCCAACCCCGCCCCGGACATTTCCTATGAAATGGAATCACATGACATTTTGTGTGTGTCTGGCTTCTTTCACTTAGCAGAATGTCCTCAAAATTCATCTGTGTTGTGCCCTGCATCAGGCTTTCATTCCTTTTATTGGCAAAAACATGCCCTACTGTGTGGATGGATGGCACATTCTGTTTATCCACTCAACAGTGGGTGTATACTTAGGTTGTTTTCATCTTTGGGCTATTAGTAATGATGCTGCTATGAACGTGCTCATACACATTTTTGTGTGGACATGCTCTCGTTTCGCTTGGGTATGTCCCTAAGAGTGGAATTTCTAGATCAAGTGGTACTCTGTGTTTCACCTTTTGGGGACCTGCCAGATTATTTCCAAAGTGGCAGCACCATTTTACTTTCCCACCAGTAGTGCATGAAGGTTCTGATTTCTCCTCGTGGACACTTGTTATTTTCTGTGTTTTTGATCCTAGTCATCCTGGTGGGTGTGAAGTGGTGACTCTGGAGCTTTGGTTTCCATTTCCCTGATAACTAGTGATGCTGAGCAGCTTTTCATGTGCTTATTTCAACGGGGCTCTCTCTCTCTCTATCTCTCTCTTTCAAGATTTTATTTATTTATTTATTTGAAAGAGAGAAAGAGAGCACAATCGGGGGCGGGGAAGAGCCCAATGTAGGGCTTGATGGGGATCTTGAATCGAGGATGGTTGAGATCATGACCTGAGTCGAAGTCAGATGCCCAACCAACTGAGCCACCCAGGTGTCCCCCATCACATCTCTCTCTTTTTTTTTTTTTTTCCATCACATCTCTCTTAAACGTGAGTGACAAAACCTACCTCAAATCACTCTCAGCATGAAGGGAGTGCATTTGTCTTGGTTTAGGTGAAGAGGCCACAGAAACAGAGGTTGGCGGAAGGGCTCCCTGGGTCAGGAGCAGAGATGTATCATTCTGTCCCTCTGTTGTCTCAACTCTGTGCCGCATTCTGTCAGAGAGAATGGCTCTGGGGCAGCCACAGCCTTACAATTCCAGAATTGTAGGGAAAAGAGGACTTTCCTGTCTAGATTCAGCATGAAAACTTTCAGGGAGGGGCTTCTGTTGGCTTGGCCTGGGTCTCAAGCTCACTAATGGACCATCATTGCACTTCCCCGAAGGAAGGTGAGTCTTTGATATCAGGTAGATAGGTAGACATGAAGTATCTACTGTGTGTGCCACCCCACCACCACCCACCTGGCCCCTTGCCTGTGATTGCACGGCAGTGGCAGGAGAGGTACCTGTGATGTTCAGTTTCCCTAAGCAGCCCCGTCCCCACCCCGTTCTCACAGCTTCGGTGACAACTCCAATGACTCAGGGTTCCTAGACCCCAGGCACTCCCGGGTCACTCTCCCATGTATGGCTACATCCCTGTACCACCCAGACTATTGCCAATTTCATTTGTTTTATTTTGAATCATCTGATGTGTAACTCAAATATTAAGTGCTTCAAAAAAATATTAAGTGCTTTGAAAGGATATTTTATGTCACACTGGTAAATGGAAAATCTGTAACTTGCTGCAAACATCAGGTAACTATAAAAATAAATAGAGCAAAAACCAAATGGTGCTGTCAATCTCAAGAAGTACTGCTCCCATTCCAGGCCAGGAGCCCAAGGGCGGCTTTCCTTGTTAAGGAGGGAGATAAGCAGGTATTAGGGAGGCCGAGAAAGACAAAGAAGACAGAAAGATGAAGATGGGGAAAGAGGCAGGAGCACCTGACTCACAGATTTCTCTTTAAGGAACGTGAAGGTTGAAAGAGAACTGGAAAGGGAGAAATCCTTACTGTGATTTAACGTGACTCAACATCACGCCCGATTCCACTGAAGCCCTTCCACTTTCCACTGGGGGCCACGCGTCCCACACGTTGGCAGGCAGCGAAATAATCCATAAGGAGGCTCCACTGGGGGTCCCCGTGCCAGATTTCAGAAATCCAAATCACCAGGTTTGCTACATTATCTATCTCCCCTTTGCCCTTGGTCCTTGTCGGGGAGCCTGACTCCAAAGTCTGAGCCAAAGTCTTCCCTTAAGGGTCCTAGGAAAGCCAGGGCCATAGAACAGGCCAGTCTGTGTTTTCTCTCACAGGAAATCCCATTCCAATCCTGTTTGGACGAGGTCTTCCCTGTTATTATAGGTTCCCCCTGCCCAGCCCCCCGCAACGACCAGGAACCTCTGACACTCCATCAGCCAGCGCTGATAAATTGGTAGCATTAGTATTTTGATAACTTGAGGCCCCAGAGCCACTCACCAGCAGAGACAACCCCACCCCAGGGCTAAATTATTAATACACTGACGATGTGATTGGAGAAGCGAGAATGAGTCCTCCATGGGCCTTGCTTCGAGGGAAAGAGCATGTATACTTGCAGATCTTCTGGGAGGCGGTGGGCCTGGCTGACTGTCACTGTTTTTATTAATTACAAAGACATCAGCTCTCTGTTGCTGCTATTTCATATTTTCAGCACCAGGGGGGTCACTGGCAGAGGGTGGAGGAAATCCCCATTTAAAAAAAAAACTTGGGTCAGCATTGAGCACAAGAAGGGGTGGGGGAAGGGGAGGCCCTTAATGACTGGTTGGGTTTATTTTGGGGGCTTGTGGAGAGGAGGATGGAATATGAGACTTGCTTATTGAAAAGAAGCTATCGATTGCTGGACATGGATAGCAGTAAAGAGTTCTGTCTGAATCGCTGGCTTTGAAGGACTCAGAAATCACTCCCTTTCTCACTTTCCTTCTCTGCCAGGACTTGGAGAGCCCTCGCAGGCCTGCCTGCAGGTGAGTTTGGAGGGGAGACAGTGCCTAATGGGAGCAGCCACTTTGCTCCTCTGCGTCCAAACAGGAAGGCCTTGGCTCTGATGTTCTCTGGGTACAGGATACAGGCGGGCCTTTTACCTCCAGAAACCCGACACCCAGTTTCCTGATTGAAGGATCTTCAGATCTTTGGGGTCAGGGGAGAGGGATCCGGAAGGAAGTAGGGGTGGCCACCCTAAACGAAGGGTTTCTAATGGACTTCGGAGGGTTTTGCTGTGTCTCTGGTGGTCTCTTGAAACCAAACCACCTATGGAGGGCTGGCCTGGGGAGAAGGGAAGACTGGAGGAGCGGAGGGTCTGCTAATAAAGGAGGGGGTGAGCTGGGGGCTGGAGGCAACAAACAGCTGCAGGGCTGACCTGGTTTCAGCAGAGCACTGAAATTAGCGAGGTCTGAAGGCTGTTGGGAGCTCGGGACCACTGGATGAGGGCAAGGACTTAAGCCTTAGGAGCCCTGATCAGTATCAGAGACCACACCAAGAACAGCTCTTACTTTTTTTTTTTTTTAGATTTTAATTTATTCATGAGAGACACACAGAGAGGCAGAGACACAGGCAGAGGGAGAAAGGGCGGGGGGGGGGGGGGGGGGGGGACTCGATCCCAGGACCCTGGGATCACAACCTGAGCCAAAAGCAGATGCTCAACCACAGAGCCACCCAGGTGCCCCGGCTCATACGTCTTTTGCCATTCTCTTGTCATTGTCCAGATCCTTAAGGCAGCTTTTCACCTCTCCCCACCCAGACCCCTGTGGGGAGGGCAGGGAGTGGCATGGGGCAGGCTGAGATCCTGCTCCCTTGTGTTAAATTTGAGCACATGGAAGCCCATGAAGTGCTGTGGAAGCTCGGGCACACATGCTACAGGTTGGGAGGGAGGAGGAAGCTAAGGAGGGGTCCTCACCTGGTTCCCTCTGGGTAAACAAATGCACCATCAGCATATCAGGCCATGAGCATCTGAGGGCCCTGGAGGAATTGCCTAACCTACTTAGTATTTTGGGAAAATTATACAGGCTGAAGATGAGACCAGAAATGCAAGATGATCTGCCTGCGGTACAAATATCTCAGAAGAGACAGAGGAATCATTCGCAAGTCCCTCATGCAAGCTCGGAATGCCACTCGTAAGGCCACCTTCCCAAAGCACTCACAGAATAACCGCTCCCTTTTTCGCCTTGGTGAAATGTCTTGTTTGCTACCACTGCCCTCCCTGTCTCCCATCAGACTGCTGCTAGAGCCCATCCAGTTGATGGATTTTCCCCAGGCAATGACCTGTTGTTGGGCACAGTGAGCAGGTTGTCTGTCTGGTGTGGGATGGCCTGAACTGAGCCCAGGCAAGCACATACCTCCACTGTCCACCATGGAGCTCTGGTCGTGTGCCCTACATGTGTACTGGGTGCCCTACATCCTTTGGCTTCATGGGCACAATGACCCTTCAGACGAGGAGGAGACTGGGGCTGGAAACTTGAAGCCTTTGCAGGACTCCTACCCAGATAGCATGGTATTGGGCCGGTCCATCTTGGCTGGGTATGGCCCATTTCGCCTTGCTGTTGCCTTACCCAGTGATCTAATGGGTCAGGCACAGATGATTTTAGAGATAGTAGGGCCACATTCTAGTTCAGCAATCTTCAGCATTTTTTGCTTTTAACGCCACCTATTCTCAACCTTCTAAACTTCCCTAACTCCGATCAGGATTTCCTTGTACTTCTGGCCCCTTCCTATCTTTTGTTTCTGTCTTCATGGCTCTTCCAGCAAAGTGCATTTGGGTCAGTAGATGTTCGCTATACATCTGTATAAACATATCTCGTAATTGTTGCTAGGCTGAATGATATATATTTTTTACCTGCGGTAAAAGAACTATTTGCCATACAAAAGAATCCCAAAGTGAGGTCCTCTGCAAGGTTAAGAGGGTGGACATCTGTTAAGGTCATTGCTGACAAGGTACATTGTATCCAAGGTGAAGGTGGGATAGGAGCTGGGTTTGTGCAGATAGCCTCTAGGCTTCCTTCCAGCTCCCAGGGTCCCTGTGTCACTCGTCTTGACGTTCTTAGCTTCTTTTAGACAGTCTCCTACTTTATATCTCTCTGTGTTTATATTTTACATAACAAGTGTCCTTTAAGATGGACTACATTTGGAATTCTACAGGATACATCACTTAGTTTCTTCAACAGATAAATGGCATTTTAAAAAAGATACATTGTAGATTAAAAGATTTAAGGGATGTGTCTGCCAAATACAAAATGTGGTCCTCATTTGGGTCCCAAATCAAATAAACCAATTGCAAAAAGACAATTTTTTTAGACAATCCAGGAAAAAAATTAAACAAGGACCGGATATTAGATGACGTGTCATAAAAATTACCTTTCATTGTGTTAGATGTGATAATGGTATTGTGGTTACACACATATATAGTAAAAGTCCTCAGGCAGCCTGGGTGGCTCAGCGGTTTAGCGCTGCCTTTGGCCCAAGAAGTGATCCTGGAGACCAAGGATCGAGTCCCACGTCGGGCTCCCTGCAAGGGGCCTGCTCTCCCTCTGCCTGTGTCTCTGCCTCTCTCTCTTTCTGTGTTCTCATAAATAAATAAAATCTTTTTTTAAATTTTTTTTTAAAAAGTCCTCATCTGTTAGAGGTGCATTCTGAACTAATTATTGGTACAACAGTATGACATCTGGGATTTGCTTTAAGGCAAGAAAGGGGCGCTGGATGGCTCAGTCCTTTAAGTGTCCAACTCTAGATTTCAGCTCACATCTTGATCTCAGGGTCACGGGTTCAGGCCCTGCAATGGGCTCCACACTGGCCATGGAGCCTACTTTAAGAAGTAAGTAAGTAAGTAAATAAATAAATAAATAAATAAATAAATAAATAAATAAATAGAGTTTTCCAGGAAAAGGAAAAGGGACATGAGGAGCAAGGACATGGAATAAAAATGGTAAAATCTTGCAGCGGTTGGTACGGAGTGATGGGTGCATGGAGGAGGCTAGTATTCACTCCACTTTTTGGGTGTGTTGACATTTTCCATAATGACGAGTTAGAGTTTTAAAACACGTGCCACACTCGAATATTTTTAAACACAGCCTGTACCTGATTGCATGGTGCTTTCATCAGAATCCTGATCTGCTCAGGTCTCCCCGTGTGGCAGGTGCATGTACTCTGCTCTGCTCAGTTGGACTGTAAGGTTCTTGTTTTTTTTTTTTTTTTAAGGGTTTTATTTATTTATTTATTCATGAGAGAGACACACACACACACACACACACACACACACACACAGAGGCAGAGACACAGGCAGAGGGAGACTCAGGCTCCACGCAAGGAGCCCGACGTGGGACTCCATCCTGGGTCTCCAGGATCACACCCTGGGCTGAAGGCAGCGCTAAACCTCTGAGCCACCAAGGCTGCCCAGACTGTAAGGTTCTTGAAGACAAGGGCCACTTTTCCCATTTTCTTGTGTCTTCCCAGCACACTGAAACTTGGAATCCAGTAGGTGTTTAATACATGTTCTTGGCCGGCCAACTGAGGTGATGCAGAGATGTTGGAGGAAACTCAGCTAACATCCCAAAGACCACAGACTCGCCAGCAGTTTCCTCAGGCTTGCTCCTTCCTCTGCTGGGGCCACAAGTACAGGGGTGCTGTGGATGGTTGTAAGCTCAGATTTTATTACAACTTTTGCCATAATTTCCTATGAAACTTTTCTTGTGAAATAAATTCAAACCTAGATGGAGAAAAACCTTCCTCTGGAAATGAAATAGTGCACACACGCAAACCAAAGATAAATGACAGAGCGCGGCCTCACCGACGGTGTGTGGGACTGATGTTTGTTCTGTTCTTATTTAACATCTTTAATAATGATCTGGAAGACGGGGTAAACAGCACACTAATGAAATTTGCATAAGATTCTTAATTGGGAGGTGTTGCTATCGCCAAGAAGGGCAGAGAAGTAATGCAGATGCCTCAAAGGGGGTTAAAGATATTGATGGAAAATAACAAAATAAGATTTGGCTCAGGGAGAGAAAGACAAATTCAATTGGGAGGAAATTCTAAAACAGGATACTCCCTGGAGAGAAGAACAATGCAAAAATAATGCCGAAAGAGGCCCAGGCAGAGAGCAACCTTAGCTAGAAGTGTGATATGGGAGGGAAAATGGTCAAGATTATGGAGAACACTAAAAAAAACAAACAGATATGCCTGCCTCTGATGGGATCTCCATGCTCCCCTGCTCCTCCAGAGTTTCATTTACCCCAGGGACCTCATCCTGGGTCACACAGGTCACTTGGGCTCCAGACCTTCTACTTGGGAAAGTGTTCTTACAGAGCAGTAGGGAATTTCCTCTGTGAGGTCATCCTGGTTCGCTGGAGGCTAGATGTACATTTCCCAGAGGCTCATCCTGTGGGCCAGGAAAGGTTGGCCCCTGGAGAGCCAGTCACGATGACCCTGAAGGCATCCCTTTGTGGTTTCTGGACCAAAGGAGGAATGGTGACTTCTGGAAAATCTTCCCAGAGACTGAGAAATCAGAGATTGGGCTGTATGCAGGGGAGAAGGCATCTTACCCTGCTTGGCGATGCTAGTACCATTTCTGCTCAAAGGATATACAAAATTCATTCACTCAACAGATATTTTGCGAGCACTTACTACAGTGCCAGGCATCCAACCACACACAGTCCTTGTCCTCCTGGAACTTGTATTCTGGCAAATGTTATACTGGTACTTCGGTGTCTGCCTGCCTCTAAGACAATCGAGAAGAAAGTGGTAATGTGACTGTATTCTTTTCTGGAAAAAATATCATCCTCTAGATGATCGCATGAGCTCAAAAACAAACAAAACAAAACAAAAAACACCAAACAAAAAACAAAAAAACAACCAGCCCCTGCAGGAGATGAACAGATGACAAGCAGTGATTAAAGAAGTAGGGAGGAGGATCTGGAAAGATGAAGAAAGTAAGACATGGATCATTGTCAAAATCTGGTACACAGATATCGGAATAACATTTTTCCAGTGGTAGCTTCCAGGCTGATGGCCGTTTGGGTGTCAAGTCTGTAATTCAATGAGAAGAACCACTAGCCAATAATTATAAGTTCAAGTTAACTGGTTACTTTTGAATTCAGATTGAGTTTCACATTTGAGCTTCAACTCTGATGAGCTGTGTGACCTTGGGCAAATCACTTAACCTCTCTGAGACTCGGTCTTCTCTTCTGTAAAGTGGGAATATGAGTAGCACCTACCTCTTGGGAATTGGTGTGAGGCTTAAACGAAATAATGCACTTAGAGTGGTTAGTGTTGTGTCTGACCTTGGTAAGTGTTCAGTAAATGTAACTTCTATGACTGTATTACTGTGCACAAGACAGTTCGCGACACCAGCCTTTTCTGAGCCAGGTGTCTCTACTTTCTGCTGGGATGATGTCCCATGCTGGTATTCTCCCCAGCATGTGATGTTGGAGACACGTAGACTGTAGTATGTTTTCTGTATGGAACTTTTTTCTCCAGTCTTCCTTTTTGTAAGGTCATTTTCCACACTCCCCATTTATTATTCACCACACATTTATCGAGTGCCTTCTCTGTGCCAGGCTCTGTGGATACAGAGATGAATAAGCCCTGTCCCTGTGCCCGGGACACTCCCAGTATAGGAGGAACAACTCAACAAACTGCCGTGCCCTTTCTTTCCTTGGGACCTGGGCCAAGAGACTCGCTCCCCAAGGACAGTGCTTTGCCTTTTTCTTCTTCCGTCTTTGAAATTTGAGCTTCTTTGTGCTTTCTTGCTACTATCCTGCCTTCTCCTCTCAAATGCCATCAAGAGTGAAGTGACCGGCTTCGATTTAAGGAGACCTGGATTTGAAACCCACCTCTGCCTCTAGTTTGCCATGTGACCCTGGAGAAGTAACTTAGCCTTTCTGCGCCTCCGTCTTTTCAGCTGGGAGATGGGACAATAGTGTCCACCTCCCAGGATTGCTGTGAGCAATGGATGAGTCAAATCATCTGCCTGTGGAAGTTCCTTTCCTCACAGGCAGTAAATGCTCAGTGAATAGTATTAAGCTGTGACTGAACTAAAAGCTCAAGTCGAATGACCTTACCTGTGACAGCTGTATGTATCATTTTAGACAATAAAATCCAATGACTTATTTCATTTTGTTTAATTTTATATTTATTTATATTAACTGTCTCTAATTAATATGTTGATATTAATGATTAAGTCTTATAAATATTTAATTATAAATTATCATAAATAATCAATATATTTACCATTAATTAATAATTAATATTGATTACTTAAATAACTTTTAAAGAGTTGGGGTGGCCTGGGTGGCACAGTTGGTCAAGTTTCTGACTCTTGGTTTGGGGTCGGGTTGTGATCTCAAGATTGTGGGACTGAGCCCTGAGTCAGGCTCTGCACTTAGTGGGGAGTCTCCTTGGGATTCTCCTTACCTCTGCCCCTTATTCTCTCTCTCTAAAAAAAAAAAAACAAAAAAACAAACAAACAAAAAAACGCAACAAAAACCTTATTTATTTATATTCAAAAGGCCAACTGTCTTGAAAGCTGATCTTGCAGAGGCATTGATCTTTGTTGAGGCTATGCTGTCTCTGGGCCTCAGCTATCCCAGCTGTAAAATAAAATCATGGACCACTCAATGACCTCTAAGGTGCCCCCCACCTCACCCTTGTCTCTGAAAGCCTAGGGTCTGTGGCTGTGGCAGGAAAGGAAATGAGGTCCTCATTCCTTGGCTGTGTTTGGAGCATCAAAACAAGTATCAGACCAAAAAAGTGGACCAGTGTTGAAAAGTGTAGAGTCATGGAGTGGAGGGAGGTTTGACTGATGAAATCTGGGAACAGGCAATATAGACTGAATATCAAAAACAAGCTCTCTGACAGTGAGAGATCAGCCTTCTTAGAAATTCCCGGCATTTATAACCAGAATGCCCAGCCATCCCAAAGTGGGGCTCGAGCAGACCTTTGCTGGATGGGGCACCTCTGGCATCTATGGGACCTGAGGTGTTTAAGCTCATGATGGCTAGAGGTGTAGGTGGCTTGGAGAGGAGCATTTCCACCAGCAGTAAAATAGGCATGGGTAGGCAGAGAGCAAAGACCCTGGACATGCCCCAAAAACCATTTGAGTTCCTTGGTATTTGTTATGCTTTCAGCATGTGTCCTGCTGCGGACACAGATGCACAGGCACTCACACACATAGGGAATCTTTACGTAAGTGCCCTCCTGTCCCCCAAGTCACCAAAGCAGGAGTAAATATTTCAATAGTATAGATAAAGACACCAAGGGTCAGGGCAGCCCCGGTGGCTTAGCGGTTTAGCGCTGCCTTCAGCCCAGGCCATGATCCTGGAGACCGGGGATCGAGTCCCACCTTGGGCTCCCTGCATGGAGCCTGCTTCTCTCTCTCTCTTTCTCTCTCTGTGTGTCGCTAATAAATAAGTAAAATCTAAAAAAAAAAAAAAGACATCAAGGGTCAGGGAGGTTCAATGACTTGCCTGTGATCACACGGTAAGGAAAAGGTGACAGTGGGATTCAAACCCTGAAGCCCAGAACCTTCCACTACCATAGAAGACATATGCTGCACAGAACAGAGTGGGAGTCTGGCCCTTAATCCCATCCCAATAAGTATTTATTACAGGAATCAACTAAGGAGTAACACTAACTGCTTTCACCTCAATACACTTTCATATTAACTCTGTGCTACAGAAAAATGTATTGTTTAATTTTAATCATTTCCATTTTACAGGTAAGGAACTGACTTCCACAGAAGCTAACTAGCGAGGTTACCAAATAAGCTAGCAGCAGAGCCAGGCTTAGAATTCTACACTGCAAATTCCTAAGCCAATATTTTTGTTTCTTTTTTATTTTTCTTCCCCAATAGGGACACTGCATGAGATTTGGGGCTGGCTTTGAGGGAAGACTGGCCAGGGAGTGGCCACTGCCAGAGATAACATAGAAAGAAGTGATTAAGGAGCAAAAGGCAGGGGGTTTGGGCAAATCTTTTCACTAAAGGTTTGGCCTTTTCTGTACAAGGTGGGGTAATGACCACCAGCCCCTCCCGTCTTCTGCAGCTCCCCTCCCCTATCAGGTGGCTCTTCCTAAGGAGTGCGTTCAGAAAACTTCCTATGTGGTGCCTGGTGCACAGTAGGTGCTCTGTCAATGTTGTCATGAAGATGAGGGTGCTCTGTTAGAGCTCAGTGGCCTCCCAAACTGGGGAGCTGCCCATCACGATTTAAGGAAGAGAGACAAAACTTCAAAGAAGCTGAAAATCCAGCTCGGTACATTTTTAATACGCCTTAGCACATAAATGGCTCCAGGCTTTTGTCCCTTGGGCCTCAGGGGCTTCAAATGATGACTAAACAGCAGATCAGACTCACCAGGCATCTAATGGTCAGCTTGTCCTCGGTCTCCTGATCCAGGACCTCCTTGGCAGTGTTCATCCAGACTCCGGTACTGGGGCAGGGTCCCCACTGGGCCCTCTCTCTTTTGCCCACTACCTCCCTGCTCCCCCCCCTTGCAGTGCCCCCTTGCTGTTGGAGCCAGGTATTTGCAAACAGCTTAGGCACACATGCACACAATCAATAGCACAAAAAGATAAATCTGCAGCAATTGACTCCAGGCTGTACTGTCACTAAGTGACAATGAAAAATGATCAGCACTTGAATACATTGCGTTTTTATCTTTAAATCTTTCTACAGAAGCGGTGTCAATATCAGAGCACTAAATAATCTCTAGATAGCAAGAAGATGCAAGAACATTTTTTTTTTTCTTCATGGAAGATGAATGTAGCTTTTTCCAAGGCCTTAAATACTGAAGCAAGGAATTAGCTCTCTAAATGCCCTACAATGACTGGCCGCCTTGTCAGTCCTCCGAGGACGATTTGAATACCTAACTCCACTCTTCCATCAGTGTTCTTTAAATAACAGTGCTTGGCTCCAGGACCGGAGGCCCTTTCCAAGCCCTAATGAATCCATCAATCATGGCTTACTGTACCTTCTTCCTCAGTATGAGCTCAGTGAACCAACAAGGGAAATTGAGGCAGCAGGGTTTAGAGTGTTTTCTAACTGAAGTCCCAGAGGACCTTGGTTTTCCCTCAGAGTCAACCCTATGGTCCCTGAGAAGAGAACAAGGCCGATTTCGCATGGGGCTCTAAGACAGAAGTTACATGAACAGAGTGCTGGGTTATCACCATCAAATGGTTACTGGACCCTAGTAAGTGTAAGGCACCGATAAACATTGGAAATGTAGAGAAATCAGCCCTGTTCTTTCAATCTTACAAGGTATCAGGGCAGAAGGACATTTGCTTAGCAATCATAACCACCACACATTGAGCAGTAGCAGCATCACACTCTGCGCACCTTTTCAGCTGAATGGCCCCACAAGTAGTCCCATGAGGTGGGGACCATCAATCCCACTTTACAAATGAGACAACATTGTCAGCAGCAGAGAGCCAGGGCAAGGCAGCAGACCTGGACTTGAGTCCCAGCTGTCTGTGAACTCGGGCAAGCTATAACCCTCTTTGGCAGCTCCTTCGTAAGTAAAGTGAGGGAAAGTCAGACTCAATGACCCTTGAAAACTTCCCGGTCTTTATAATCATTGGGTTCTGTGAATATTCAAATAGATGAGCAGGCTGTTTCCTGCAGTATTGGTTGAGAGCCTGTTGCATGCCGGGTCATGTGAACACTGGTTTGCAGAGCTGATGTTGAGCGATGCATCTTTTGTTCTCAGAATGGAGAGAGAGTTTATAGAAACCTGTCCCCTCATATAGTTATTGTAAAATCAATTAACTATTAATAAGTGTGCCTGGCACTGTGGGGAAGGGAGAGGTGTTGGTATAGAAATGAAAAGAAGAAGAAAACAAAGTTTCTGAAACAAAGTTTCTTTTTTTTTTTTTTTTAATTTATTAGAGGGGGTGGGGGTGGGGCAGAGACACAGGCAGAGGGGCTCCCCTGCATGGAGCCTGAGGTGGGACTCGATTCCAGGTCTCCAGGATCACGACCCCGGCTGCAGGCGGCGCTAAACCGCTGAGCCACCAGGGTTGCCCTGAAACAAAGTTTCAACAAAATTGAAAGATTTTGCAATTATGCTGGAGAGAGGAGGCTAGTGTCCAATAAACTGCCCTCTGCAATCCAGTGTGGGAACACGGGCTGAGGAAAGCTGTGGGGTAGCAGAGAGAGCACTGCTGGTGGAGTCCCAAGCCCTCTGAACTGTAACTAGTCATTAAGGAGCTGGGCAAAGTGACTATTACTAAGAGCTGGAGACTTCTTTCAATGGATCTACTAAGAATGAGCCCAGAACATATAAATCTGGACATTTGCTCACTGTGAGAAATAGCCTGTGAATGCCTTTCTGACTTGGGAAACACTCAAATCTAATCAAGGTGAACAGGGTGTATCATCAGGACTGACTAAGAAAGTGGTAACTACATCGGTTGTGCTCTAATGTGTCTGGAAAAGAACTATTAACAGTAAAGTATTGGTCAGCAGCAAGTTTAAAAGAAGGGGAGTTGGATAGCAGGGACTGGTCAGTCTTTTTAATAATTTTTTTTATTTAAATTCAATTTAATTAGCATACACTGTATTATTAATTTCAGAGGTAGAATTTAGTGATTCATCAGTTGCATACAACACTCAGTGCTCATTACTTCTAATACCTTCCTTAATGCCCATCACCCAGCTCCCCCATCCTCCCCACACCTCCCCAGGACTGGTTAGTCTTCATCCAATCTTATCCAAAGAAGAGAGACACTGCCTAAGGCAGCAACTTCAGCCTCTCTTCAGTAGCTCACCAGTGCCCTGACATGCTCGAGGAAAGAGCTCCCAACACTAGCACAGGTGGGAAATGCTGCACGCCACATCCCCTCTGTGAGAGTCAGCGTGGATATTAAAGTCCATTGGGGTCCAGAGAGGTTTTGCAGTAAAAAAATTAAAAGAAAACAAAGCAAATCTTACTTATCCTTGTTTAACCTAGAAATTACCAAACTTATTTGGAGGTGAGATGGGGATAGGAATGTCCATGACTATCAAACACAGTTTAGAAAAGAATGATCTAAAGGTTTAGATCAAAAGCATTAATTGGTCTACAGAAAAAGACAGATAATGAGGAATAGGTGAAAACAATTGTGGAAAGACAAGATGCCTTAAATGCTGAACTAAGATATAAAATAGTGAGGAAGGTCCCCAAGATGCATTGTCTCAGATGAGGAAAGCTAGATGTAGAAAAGTGTGTAAGGTCTGCTTTCACTTTTTTTTTAACAAAAGGGAGGGATATATATGAATATAAAGTATACGCACATATACATGTGTTAGTATATATGTATGTATGTAAGTATATGTGTATGTATGTAAGTATAAGTATATACTTATGTGTATATATACATGTACGTGTGTGTGTGTGTATGCATACACACTTTTGTAGGCACAAGACCTCCCTGGAAATATAAAGTATAAATAAGAAATTATAACACTGAATCCAGGGAAAAAATAAGGGAAAGATAGACTTTTCAATTATTTCTTTCAAATTTTGAACCATATAAAAGTATTATTTGGTAAGATAAAAATATCCTAAAGTCAGGTATAATATCCTGAAGTATATAGGTATTATTCAACATAGATGAACCTAAAAAGTGACTATTACTAAGAGCCATTGCTCATCTTAAAATGTGTCAGTAGCTTTCCACCCACCTTGGGATAGAGTCTAGACCCCCAAGAGGCCCTGTGCAGCCTGCTTCATCTTACCCCACGTTCCCTCTCATCTTCCATCTCTTTGACAAGCCACTGTCTCACTCTATTCTCAGGTTTCTTACAGAAGACAGTCTTTTCATTTGGAATATTCTCTTCCCAAGTGTTCATTAGGAAACCCATGCTCATCATTCAGGTTTTACATGAGGTTACTTCTCATCCACACCCTTGGCTGCATCCCATTGTTTTGACAGCCTACCGGCCCTCCTCTCCAAGCCGGGCGCGGAGCAGGCCACTGTCCGCGGTGCTGAAAACACAGTGACCAACTGGGCAGTCTGCATTCATGGAGCTCGGATGCTATAGTGACAAAATCTGTGACACAAGGAAATAAATAAACACAGAGCATTTACTAGTAGTGCCCCCTTCACTCTCATAGTGTTGTTTAGATTGTAAGTCAAAATAATTGCAGCTATGAAGAAAATAAAGCATACCCGGAGAGAGACAGAGAGGGAGAGACAGAGACAGAAGGACATTGAGAGTATCGTCACTGCTTTGTGGGTGGAGGTTTTCCACGAGCCTGAATTGAATGTCTGTGAAAAACAGTCAGAAGCAGAAAAACAAAGTAAAGCAAAAGGGTTGCTTAAAAACCCTAGAAACAAAGATGTCTCTAAAAGCAGGGTCTTGTCCCTCTTGAGAATTACTTCTGCTCTTGGTAGCTTTCCTTAGATGATATCCCTTATCTTTTATCTCTCAGTAGTCACAGAAATACTGAAGTGAAATCAAATCTTGATCCAAGCAAAGTGGAAGTGAGGTTTCCCATCTTGGGGGCTAAGGTGCTTTACAAGCACATTTTATATGTGTGTCTTTCTAATCTATTGGAGAGTGTTGCCTTGGGAACCAGGACACCAAGAAAAAGTTAGGAAGCTAAAAGAGTGTGTCTCTCTGTTGTCCTCTCCCCCACCCCCCACACACATACCCAAAGTGTCTTAGAGTGGAAGCAGTATATTTATGAAGATGCTATCACTCTTTAAAGTTGACATTGCAGATCTGGAGATATGCCTTTTCATAACCAGTTGTAAATCCATTTATTCCTATTGATTTTTTCCTTCCAAATCCTTGGTTGGATTTGGTTACTTTTTTTGAGTTTTGGGATGTTGCTTCACCAGGATGGAAAACATGCATTTTGGAGGGGTGGTAAGCGGAATATTCAGTCTTGATCAATGGAGAGATTTTATTTGTGTAGCTGAAGGTCTTAATCAGCATCCAATCCTCTAGGCATATTATTATCAACCACAGTTCTTAAGGATTGTGTGCTTTCTTTGTAAATATATGCGGTTCTTGATATGATGCCAGAAGTACATTTTAGGACAGGCTTTTCTCTTCTCACTGTGCCCAGAACCTGAAATTGCCAGGCTATATTTGAGAAGTGAGCTCAGATGCAGATTTCTAGACTGTATTTTGTTTAGACAGTTCTTGTCCTAACCACCACCCACCACCACCACCACCACCACTACCTGCAGGAAATATAGCTGGAATTTTGAATCAGCCTGTGTTTTGCCAACCAGTATCTCTAAAGCTCTCATTTGTATTACCAGTGTGGTTCTGTGGGGTTTTCTTTGGTGGGGGGGGGAAGGTAATTGTCTGTTGCTTTTCATAATTATTTATTGAATATAATATATAGCACAGAGGTTTTGAAACTGGGTTATGGGCAGAAATACCCCTTTATTTTTTATTTCTAAAGATTTTATTTATTTATTCATGAGAGACCCAGAGAGAGAGAGAGAGGCAGAGACACAGACAGGGAGAAGCAGGCTCCATGCAGGGAGCCCAACGTGGGACTCGATTCCAGGACTCCAGGATCATGCCCTGGGCCGACGGCAGGCGCCAAACCGCTGACCCACCCAGGCATCCCAGAAATACCCCTTTATAAAAAGACAACAACTACTTATGTCTCAGTATAAATGGGTAAAAGTAGTATTGTTTTGGTTGAAGAGGGCCTGAGGATCCACTTCTGAACACCTTTTCCTTATCTCTACCTTTAAGGGAGAGCCTTCATGATACTTCTGAGAAATGTTGGTGGCTTGAGGAACCTGGTTTGAAAACCACTGGTACAGAGACATAGCACTGCCTTGATGTTGGGAAAGCTGATTCTATCCTAGTTCTGCCCTTAGCTATTGAATATTGGGCAAGTCATTCAATCCCAGTGTGCTCAGTTTCTCTGTGTGGCGTATCTCTCAGACTGGCTGGTTTTAAATCCTGAGCTCTTAGCTTTGATATGATGAAGATTCCACAACAGTAAAATTTAGATTCCAAAATTTTATGACTGTCAGATTCTGGAATTCTGCAGCTTAAGATTCTGAGAGTGGGAATAATTTAGTTTCTGATTAAGAGTTATAGCACCTGCAAAGGTCCTGTGGTGGGGAATGCATTTAGTATATTCAAGGAACAGCAAGCAGGCCAGCAGGGCTAAAATGGAGTGAGCAAGGGAAAGAGTGGTAAGAGGTGAGGTGGAGAGGAGGGCTGGGGTCTTCTTAGGCAGAGCACAGAGTTTGGATTTTAAGGGCAATGAGAAGTCATAGGAGAGTTTTAAGCAAGGGATGACATTACCTGATTTACAGTTTCAAAAGATACTTTTGGCTTCAATGAAAAGAATGAACCACAGGGAGGCATGCACAGAGAGCAAAGAGACCAGAAAGAAAGGTAAAGCAGCATTCTAAATGAGTGATGACTGTGACAATGACCGGGGAGGCATCAGAGGACATGGTGTGAGGTGGTAGGAGTCGAAATACATTTTGATGGTGGAACAATCAGGACTTGATGACTGATTGAACGCTATGCCACACATATTAAGATACTGCAGACATAGAAAACACAGAGCAAATTCTAATATGAGCCTTAAAGGTCATGAGTGTGGTGTTCAGAATTGTAGATGTTGGTCTGCAGTTGGGCTGCTTCCCACGTGGGCAACCTCGGGGAGTCTGCTTCAGAGCAAAGAGTAGCAGGGATGAATTTATTCAACAATTGTTCAAGATTCTTCTGAACCACACAAGATGGGCTAGCTAGCATAGATGTAAACATATATCAATGGGATATACATAATAGTATATGCAGCCAAAAGTGGAGTTGTGAGTACTTTTTCTTTTCATAAACTTATGTATTTTCTGAGTTGTTTTTCATGGGTAGCTATAACTCTTATAATCAGAAAAAAATTATCCCTTTAAGAGAAAAAAATAAATCGAATCCAGTACTTTTGTTTCCCTTGCCACCTTTGCAGTCTTCTGAATTCCTAGTTCTCTACTTTTAACTAGAGCTTTGGTAACTTACCTTCTGGTTGACTGACATGGGCCCCACCTTGTATGTCCACCTGCCCTTCCCCCCAGCTCTGACTTGGGTTTGGGCTTCATGCAGCCCCGGGCTGCACCCAGCAGTCCCCTGTGTTGGCACCCCAAGCCACACCTGCCTGGAGCTGGGTGCATCCTGCTTGGGCAGCCCCTGTGAGTTGGCTGCCTGATTGATTCATTAGTCTAAGTTTGCTATTTCCCCAAAATGTTTTGAGGTTTTCCTCCTGACAACTGTGCTCATTGCAGTCATGATGAAAACAACAAAATGAAAGGGAACCTCATGGGCCACACAATTCTAAGCGATGTAGGGAAACATTTGGTTTCTCATAGCTGTCAACACAATTATACCCACAGAGGAAGAAAATGAAAGGCAAGGCTGAGACAGCTCAATTTTGCTTAGAGAGAGGGGCAAAGGCTTGGAGCTTTCACGCTTGGGCAGAAGGATCCCAAGACCTCTCCGGCTGGGTAGGGGCAGAGTGGCTGAGAGATATGCCAGTGAGAGCAGGTTGCAAAGCTGACAATGTATGAATCTTGCACCAAAGACCTGCCAACCTTCCAGAGAGTACCTCACTAAGCCTTAGGGAACTTTGAGGCCTCCAGGGAAAGGGACCCTCTAAGGCTGGGGACCCCGGGAGGGTGACTCTTCTTCCTAGCATAGCTCTCAAGGGATCCCAAGCTGCCTTCAGAGTGCTTTTCCTCTCTGGGGGCTTCCATGAATGAACAGAGCTGAACTGTATGATTTTAGAAAAGGCAAAGTTAACTTTGGACTATTGATTCCTAAATGGGAGGAAGGGATGCCCCGTTGGGCATGGTATCAGAGTCCTAGAGAGAGCTTCTCTCATCTGCTTTCTACCTCCACCTCCTACATAGTCTGATTTTGCTGCCGTAGGGAGAAGTGGGCCCCACTGCCAGTTTCGGCTACTGTTACTGACGGAAGTGCGT
Source organism: Canis lupus familiaris (assembly GCF_011100685.1). Classification (NCBI taxonomy): domain Eukaryota; kingdom Metazoa; phylum Chordata; class Mammalia; order Carnivora; family Canidae; genus Canis; species Canis lupus. Next base: position 52,200,592 of record NC_049230.1, read on the forward strand.
TAGTCACTCATTCAGCAAGTGCTTGCTGAGCACCTGCCGCATGCCAGGCACACTCATAGCCCTTGGGTGGACTGGGACTAGGAAAAGGGCTGAGCCTCTGTGATTTAGAATCTGTGACAAAGACCAGGTAAATGTGACAACTGAGATTTTGTTTAAGTTTTCCACCTTTTCCTAATACTCCTTTTTTAAGAGGCGGGGGACAAATATTAATGCCCACCTTGATTGGGTGCGTCCAGTGGCCAGACATCAGGCTGCCATGTGTGCATCATCACGTAATCCTAACTAGAATCTGAAGAAGTGGGTATTCACCTGCCCGTTTTACCGAGGAAAAGCTGAGGCTCTGTGAAGTAAATAACCCATTCAGGTCACACAGTGAGTCAGCGGCAGAAGCAGGATTTTAACTCAGGTGTCTCTGATGCCAAAGCACGTGTACTACAGCCTTGCGACTAATGTGGACTGGCGGCATCGACATCACTTGGGCACTTGTTAGAAAGGCACCTGCTGAATCATGATTCGCATGTTAATAAGTATGGAGGTGATTCATTTACACATTAAAATTTGAGAAGCACTGAGCCAGGAAATTCACACACAAAAACAATCTTGCTCTCAAACACAGTGCACACTTTGGAAATCAAAAGGATTCATTACATTTCCTCATTCTGTCTTCAGAGTTTCTCGAATGATACTCTCCAGACTTAAAGAGTATTCCCCCACGCCCCTCCGCCACCCTCACCCGGAGTGAGAAACATTGGAGTTAAGTGGTCAGAATTGCCAGATGGCCGTTGTGTCCTGCTGATGCACCCTCTGGTACTTCATGTGCTACTCAGGATGGATTCAAGATTGGGAAGGCGTGCGCAGGAGAAAGGGGACAGTTTTATTTCCAAAGCTGGGTGGCTAACCCTAAATACCGCAGTTCCACAAAGGCTAGAGGACATGAGCCTTGTTTTTAGGAAATAGTTGGCACCTATTCTAATATGATTGGTGAAACTCACTTTACCATTTCTCATTTCTTAGATGAGCCAATGCAGGTCTGCTGCCCGTCATGTGGGGCTAACAATCACTTAGCTCAATTTTTAAAAAGATTTTATTTATCTATTTGAGAGAGAAAGAGAGAGAGCAAGCATGGTGGGGGAGAGGGAGAGGAAAAAGCAGACTCACTGCAGGGCAGGAAGCCTGAACTAGGACTTGATCCCAGGACTCCAGGATCATGACCTGAACTGAAGGCAGATGTTTAACTGACTGAGCCACCCAGGCACTCTGGGGTTTAATTTTTTAAATCAACTTTGGGGTTTAAAGGCCCCAATAATAAGCATGGAAATCATGGACATGAGGCAGCTCACAGGTCTCTAAACCCTATAACCTTATAGGAAGTCAAGTTGCTGTTAACCTATACAGCAGCACCTTTGTGCAAATTGGAAAAATATGCCCCTCCAGCTAGATGCAGCCTGAAACTGTGTTGACTTGGTGAATGGACTGTGAGATAGATTTCAGCTCCCACTTCACCCTTGGCCGGGAACCCTCATGTAGTGAACACCCTGCACAACCTCTCATGGCAGCCCTGCAGAAATAGTAATTTAAGATCAGTTATGAGGTTGGACTGTCAGCTCTACCAGGGTGGAGACAATATCCGTCTCATTCACTGTATTCAAGCATCTAGTTCAGTGCCTGACTCAGAGTCGGTACTTAATTAAGTATAAATTGGACAGATGGATGAATAAATGAAAGGAAATGGGGTTAATGAGTCATCAGGATCTGATGGGAAAGCCAATGGTGTTGGGCCAGGGGACACTCATGAGATCACTTTTGTCATCCGCAGCTTTCCATGCCCTTGAAGGCACAAATCCTGCATGAGAAGCCTCTGTTGGAAGTGGATCTATGGTATTCTGAAACTGTTGCATGAGGGCTCTTCTTCATGGATGTGTAAATCTTGGCTCTTTGGAACTAAGGCATGGAACTAAACAATTCTGATTCTCAGGGTGGTATGCACTAAAAGTACTCATGATGATTTTGTGAGGGATTAAAGAGAGATCCAAGAAAATCAGAAGAATCAGGTCCACTAAGGTCCTATCTCCCAAGTCTCTTCTACATCTCTGAGGAAATAATTTAAAGACAAAGACACTTTGCGTGAATACCAGAAACCACATGGCTGGTGGAGGAGAAATAAAGTCCCTCCTGAAACATTTTGAGGTTGGGGAAGAAAGAGCACAGATGTGTGTTCTTGATCAAGCATATTGCAGATGGGTGCTTGAGATGCTTAGCCAGGGTTTCCCAAAGTATTTTCCATGGAACTTGAAACCCATGAGATGCTTCTTGAAAACAGGTGCAACTGTTAACAGGTACAAGCCTCTTTAGGATATTTGCAAGGCATGTTAGGGTTTTGAGCATCCCTGCCCATTTAAAAAAACTTAATCCAACCTTTTCCAAACTCATTTGACCCTAGACAACTCCCGCTCTCTCCACGCACACCTTTTTAACTTCTGTTACTAATCAGCAAGACTAGTTAGTTCCAAAGAACATGGGTTTCAGTTCTGTGGGTAGCTTGGGGAATAAGCTTAATTCCTTTTTGGGTTCAAGGGCTTCCAGACTGCTTTTCCTTCTCTCCCTTTGAGAACAGCAGGCTGAAAGTCTGGGCTTTGCTGTTCTGACAACACATCTCAAATGTGTTTTACTTGTGAAAGCCCAGCATAATTTGGTGGTGACCATCAACATATTATAAAGGAGGGACAGAGGAAACCAGTAAAGGTAACCTGCCATTCCCCAGTCCCTGCACCAGAGGTGACCACATTCTTTAAACTCCTCACCACTTTTCTGAGGGACTGTACTGAGCTCCAGGGTGTCAGAGCCTGTGCAACCAAGTTTTGCCTGGGGTCTTTCTTGAATCCCTGGAATTCCCCTCTCAGGAGCCAGTTACTCCATTGTTGATGGAGGGCAACATTTCCTTTTGCTCCTCAAGTCCTCCTGCCAGGGCTGCCTCCCTCCCTGGAGATCTTCCCTGATTTGGAGACTGGAGCAGAGAAGTGAACACAGAGAGTGTCTCTGGCTGCTGGAGTAAGTCAGACAGCATTCACATATCCAGTGAGTGTCAGGGGGTGGAATACAAGGGAGAGCCCATTTTCCTATCACCAACTTCCCCGGCTGCCTCCAGCGCGCTCTCTCTGCCTGTTCTGACCCCTTTTCCCCTATCCAGGTCTGTCCCTGGAAGCATTGTCACTCCCAAGCTGACTTCTGGCACTGGGGCCGCCAGGCCTGCTGGGAGGACTGCAGGCAGTGACAGATGCCCACAGCTCATAGGACCCTGGCCACCACTGCTTTTGCTCTTGCTGCTGCAGCCACTGTAATTACGGGAGGTGGAGGGCTTCTGGCCTTGCTGGACCTCCTACGGGTTTGATGTCCTTTGTTGAGATCATCTCCCTCCTGTGATTTAATGAGGCTGGAGTTGGAGAAAAACCCGGAACTGCCAGAGGGGCTGCATTCCTGGAACCCAACACCTGCCTCCTTGTTCAAGGGGCAATGACATTCTTCCCTTCTTTCCCTTTTAAATTAAAAAAAAAAATTTTTTTTTAAATAAAGTGAGACATTACATAGTTTAAAAAGTCAAACAGACTTTAAGGCTTATATTTTAAAACAGCCCCACATGCCACACCTGATCTTTTGCCCCAGAAGCAGCCACCTTCAATTCTTTTGGCTTTATCCTGATTTTTCACCTAATTGACTTCCTGCTAGAGAAAATGAGGGTTTAGCTCACACACACACACACACACACACACACACACACACACACACTTCAATACCATAGACCCTTGTTCAATCAATATTCAGTGTTTGCTGTCCAACGATTTATGTAAACTGTTTGCTACAACCACCCAATGCCCTATGATTACAGTTTCTGTACAAGTTTATTTTTCTCAGAGTTGGCAACTTTTTTGGTTGCTTAATTTGTACTCGTCTATTGGTAAGTTATGCCCAAACTCTCCATCATAACTATAAAGTTTTTGTTAACATAATGAAAACCTCTGGAACCTGTCAGTTGCATGTTTTGCTTTGAATCCTGTATCCTGGGCTTTGTGGAGGCTGATGGCTTTGCTGAGCCCAATACAGGCCTCTGGTCAAGGTCTTCTGGGGTAACTTTGCCTCTCTCTTATGTTCCTTCTGCTGTGTCTTGAATTCTCTGGCTTCTGCTTTCACTGTTTACTCTCTCATTTTGACAAAGCGCATCCTCTAGTAGCTTCTTGAGAAAGGCACATGTGAGGAAATTTTGATGAAACCTAGAGTGCCAGAAATGTATTTAATCTACACCGACCCTTAATTGATAAAATTACCAATAAACTCTAGGTTGGGACCTTTTTGCCTTGGGATTATGAAGGCCCTGTACCATATCTTCCAATCTCCAGTGATAATGTTGAAAAAAAAAAAAAAGACCAGTGCCTGATGCCTGATCCTTTGTGCACAGCTTTCTTCCTTTGGAAGCTTTGCTGTGTATCTTTTTAAAAAAAAATTTATTTATTTATTTATTTATTTATTTATTTATTTATTTATTTATTTGAGAGAGAGAAAGAGAACAGGAAGGAGAGGGAGAGAGAATCTGAAGCGGACTCCACACTGACTTCAGAGCCTTACACACGGCTTGATATCAAGACTTCAACATCATGACCTGAGCTGAAACCAAGAGTCAGACACTCAACCAACTCAGTCAACTCTCAACCCGAGAGCCACTCAGGTACCCCTCTTTGGGAGCCTTTGACATGCTTCTGTGGCAGGCACTCTGAAGGCCTTTAAATCTGGAAGCATGTGCCCTACAGCTCTGGGAAATTGCTGTGTATTATTTATTTGATAAGCTCCCCTCCCCTTTTCTTTTGGGCTAAAACTCCTTGTTTTTGGGTATTGAACTTCCTGGACTATGGTAGACAGAATAATGGCCCCCACAAGGATGTCCGTGCCCTAATCCCTGAAACCTGTAAATGTGTTACCTACCTGGCTAAGGGGACTTTGCAGAGGTCATTAAGTTAAAGATCTTGAGACAGGGAGAATATCCTGGACTATTCAGGGGGGTCCAGCATAATCACAAGAGTCCTTATAAGAGGGATGCGAGTGGAGGAGGTCAAAGTCCCAAAAAGGGAGATGTGACAATGCAAGCAGAGTTTGGAGTGATGAGTTTTGAAGGTGGAGAAGGGACCATGAGCCAAGGGGTGCAGGTGGCCTCTAGAACGTGGAAGAGGCAAGGGAAAGCAAGCCTCTGAAAGCTTCATCGTCCTGCTGACACCATGATTTTAGCCAATCTCAGATATATAGCTTCCAGAACTTTAAGAGAATAAATATATGCCCACAGGAAAAGCCTACAGAGACTAACAAGTAGCTAGCTACTTTGTGCCCGGGCACCATCCAACTGGTTACCTTCATTAACTTCTTTGCCGATGCTCTCCTCAGCCTTCACATCAGAATGAGTCTCCCTTTCAAACTCTTCCTCATTGCATTCATCATCATTCTGATGAAATAGCAGCGGCTGTGATTATTCCTTAAATGTCTCTCTATGCACTAGGCCGTTGTCATCATGAGGGCTAGATTGTGGGCCTGCTCATCCTACTCGGCACTTTGTCCCATAGATGTTAATAAACACAAGCCGTGTGAATGACTAAGTGTATCCAGATGAACGATCTCCGGTCATCGTCATAGCCATCCCGTGAAATGGGAACTAGCATCCATTTCACAAGTAAGGAAACCGAGGCACAGATGGGGCCCGATCACTTTTCCAAAGATGCATGGAGTAGAAGGGGCCAGGACAGATTTTGAGCCCAGCCCTGTGTGTCTGGACCCTAAAGCCTACAGGCTCAGCCAAAGATGTCCCTCTAGGCTCTGCCCCTCTGACTGTCCCTACTGGAGGAAGGAGCAAGTCACAGCTGTGAAGGGAGCTGCCTGGTCCCCTGTGGAGGTGGAGGTTTTCAGCGACCAATCCTGCATCCCGCATCTCACGCCTGGCTGGGCCGGGGGCGAGGCGCTCCAGGATTTGTCAGGTTGCTCTGGGATCCTCCGGAATGGGCAGCGCTCCAGAACCACAGTGTCATCGTTATTATTGTTTTATCTAATCTGTTCTTGAGAACAACCATTTTGAAATTGGGCAAAAATACAGCCTAATATATTTAAACATATATATTTTTATTTTTATATAATTTAAAAATAAACGCATTGATGTACATTTTCCAAGTGCCTGCCTGCTGAATTCCTAATGTAATACAACATGACTCAGAGCTAAATTTAAAGAGAGAAGCACATATGTTTAAAGCAGGCACCAACTTTCAATCTGAGGAGAAACAGAGTCAAAAGTATTTTTTTTAGCGAGTGAACGGACTGAGTGCAAAGTGAATTATCTGAGAGCCATCTGGGAAGTCTGCTGTTTCTCAATCCTTCGCAACTCTAATTTTAAGCCGTTATTTGGCCTTTAAATAACAATGTCTTTTCTTTCCATTGGAATTTGCACCAGATTCCGCATTTATTGCGCTATCAGCTCCAAAAAGAGACCTATCTTTGAGAGCAAAAAGAGCAAAAGTTATTGAACGTATTACTCTGCAGATTGGCTCTGGGAAAAAAACAGCAGTCTGATATTTTGCAAATGAAGTTTGACATATTCTGGGACGGCATATTGTACTCACCACAAACAGGCTGGTTGTGCCCGGAGGGGAAAGCTTAATTAAAGCCCCCTTAACAGCATGCAACTGGAGGAAAAAGACTCAGGGCACACTGTAAGTGACCTTCACGTTGTTCCACGGGCTTCTTGTTTGTGAATGGTCTTGACTTTCACCTAGAAGACAGTACAATTGATTATAGAATTTTATCTCCAAGGGGGGATTCTGCTCCAACCTACCAACAGATGCCAGAATCCCTTGTGCAGAATCTTAGAAAAATATCCATTTACTTTCCATCTGAATATTGTTAGTCATGGAACTCACTGCCTTTCGCATTATAGGAAGACTTTTGCAATGTTACGGCGAAAACTTCCTCCTCACAGCTTCCTCACGAGTGGTTCTTGTAATTGTCACTAGATGCCACAGAAGGAGCCTTCCTCATGGTTGACATGAAGGTGAGTTGAAGGTCACCATCACAACCTTCCCCCTGCCCTCATCTTCTCTGGATCAAGCTAATCATGCCCAGCCCCTCTAAGGAAAGAATGTGACAACTCAAACAGGTTCTCTCCAGTAAAGATGGTAATATTTTGGGAATCTATTCATAGAGGAGAGAACAAAGAAGAGGTCTCAAATCTCTGTGAAGCTGGATATTTTATCTATTTCACTTGAAACCCAAACCCCTATTCCCTCCAGAACTTCTGTGTATGTACCTTCTCAGGGGTTAGACTTTCCTGAAGACTAGATTCTGATTGGCACAGAGGTTCTCAAAGGGAAAGGCCTAACGACCACAGCACCAGGTCAAAAGACCCCTCAGGTCCTTCCTGTTCCCTCTCTTTTACCATGAGAAAATACAAAATGCCAACGAACTTGTTAGAATTAACCTGAAGTGACTCCAACAAAGACTTGATGGAATGCATTGACACGTCATCAATGTGCAGCCCACTGGTTGTTTTGTTCCATAGTAGATGTTTGCACCTCCTGTGATTCTCCTTTCCGCTCCCTTCTGCAAAAATATTCTGCCTGCAGATACCCTCGCAGCTCAATTCCTGAGCTCATACAGGTCACCACTCAAAGATCTCCTTATCAGACGGATTTATCAGAATGACCGACTCCCTGTCACTCTTTTGATTCATCCTGCTGTATTTTCCTTCTTAACAGTTCTCACTACATGATGTGCTACAGATAAAGCTATTCTTTTTATCATCTGCTTCTCTTCACTAGAATGTAGGCTCTGTAAGGCAGGGGTTTTAGCTATGGACCCTCGTGAATCCCCTGAGCACATTCAATTCATCAATATTTATTGGATAAATGTTTGAGGATCAATCTGAGGGTATCAATCTCAGAACATCCTGCAGACAGACTTGAGAATGACTGGCTTAACTTTAATGCTATATCCTTCATGAGCCCTTTCTGATTCTCAGATAAAGTGACTCTCCCTCCTATAAGTTCTCTCCAAACTCAGTGGTCATTATTCAGATGGCCTTGATCTTATAGTAGGTTGAAGTTTAGCTGACTTGTGTTTGTATCGCTCTTGTTAGCACCAGTTCCCGGAGAGCAATCACTCAGCCAGATGCTAACAGGTGCTCAGAAAACACAGGTATAAAAAGGAATGACGTCCTTCTCCTCCCTCTGTTCTCTTTAGTAGAAAGATTTTGGAGATATTTTGGCTTATGGTAGCTATTTGTGATGAAAACCTGTCACATCCAGAACAGTTTGGGGTGTTGGTTAGCAGTTTGGGTGAGGCGTAGTATGATGAATATCTCAAAGGGCTTTTATTGTTTGCTCAATTACATTCATTATAATGTTAGGTATAATGTTAGGTTAGAATTTACTTTATAAGTCTTCTTACAACTCAACAATAAAAAGACAGATGACCCAATTTAAAAATGAACAAAGAATTGAATAGGCATTCCTCCAAAGGCGATATTCAAATGGCCAATGGGCACAAGAAAAGATGTTCAACATCCTTAGTCATAAGAAGCTCAAATGCAAGTCAAAACCATGGGAGTCCAGTTCACACACACTAGGATGGGTATAATAAAAAAGGCAGACAATAAAAAAGCATTGGCGAGGATGTAGACAAAACATAACTCTCATACGTTGCTGGTGGGGACATAAAATGGCACGGCCACCGTGGAAAATGTTGGCAGTTTCTCAAAAAATTTAAACAGTTATCACATGACTCAGCAATTCTACTCCTAGATAAATATCCAAGAGAACTGAAAACATGTGACCACACAGTAACTTGTACACATATGTTTACAGCAGCATTATTCATAGTAATCAAAAAAGTGAAAACCACCCAAATGTCCATCAACTGTTGAATAGATGAACAAAATGTGATATATCTATTCTTTTGGGCCATAAAGAGAAATGAAGTCCTGATGCATGCTATAATGTGGTTGAGCCTTGAAAACATTGTGCTCTGTGAAAGAAGCCAGACACAAAAGACCACTTATCATACGATTCCATTTATATGAGACTTGCAAAATAGGTAAATCCACAGAGACAGAGAAATTAGCGGTCTCCAGGGACTAAGGGGAGTGGAAAATATTGTGGAATTAGATAGTGGTGATGGCTGCACCACTTTGTGGATATATTAAAAACAGTTTTTTAAAAGGTGAATATTAAGGCATGTGAATTATATCCCAATGGAGCTGTTATTAAAAAAAAAAGGTCCTCACCTTTCAGTAATTGAACACTCACTAAAAGTGATTAGCATAGTTTTAGCTCTTACATATTTAATCCATTGTGGAAAACAAAACAAGACGAAACAAAAACCCACCTGCCAACCAAGCAGTGGAATACTGTCAATTACCATTTTGACAGCCTTCAATCTTCCCTCCAGCCCCCCACCCTCACCAGTGCAGATAACTCAAGACATCACTTTTTGGATGGAGATAAAACAGAAGTCCGTTTCTTGGGGGAAATTATGCAGGAGAATGAAGTGCCTGTTGGCAATACCACGTCATCTTCTTCCTTTCCAGCAATGGCTATAACAGTGGACAGTGTGCTCAAGAAGCCACTCTATCTATTTCTACCAGGCTGTCACCAGAACCAATAAATTCTTATTTTTTAAAAAAAGGTCTAAATCTGAAAAACTCAAGGCATATTCAATATCCACATAATATCCTTAAAAAAACAAAACAAAACAAACCCCAGGGACGCCTGGGTGGCTCAGTGGTTGAGCGTCTGCCTTTGGCCCAGGGCATGATCCTGGAGACCCCGGATTGAGTCCAACGCTGGGCTCCCTGCATGGAGCCTGTTTCTCCCTCTGCCTGTGTCTCTGCCTCTCTATCTCTCATGAGTAAATAAATAAATAATCTTAAAAAAAACCCCAAACTTCATTGTAGAAAACATCAAACAATATAATGAAACCTATAAACTCATCACCAGTTTCAACAATTTTCAGCTGACCGCCAATCTTTTTTTTTTTTTTTCAGATTTTATTTATTTAGTTACTTAGAGAGGCAGGGGAGGGGCAGATGGAGAGGGAAAGAGAGAATCCCAAGCAGATTCTGCACCCGGCACAGAGCCTGGCAAAGGATCCATCTAACGGCCCCAAGATCATGACCTCAGGTGAAATTGAGTGAGATTATGAACCGACTAAGCCACCCAGGTGCCCCGACCCCCAATCTTCTTTCATCCTTTTCCCATTTGTCTCTGTGCCTCCATCTTATTTTGAAGCAAAGCTCACATATCACATTATTTCACCCATAAATATGTACTTCTAAAAGATGACTCTTAAAAAAACACACAAAATAGCAGTGCCTGTGTAGCTCAGTCTGTTGGGCATCTGACTCTTGATTTTGGCTCAGGTCCTGACCTCAGGGTTGTGAGATCAAGCCTTGCCCCAGTTTCTGGGTTCTGGGCTCAGGGCTCAGCGGGGAGTCTGGTTCTTCTCTTTCTTTCCCTCTGCCCCCAACCTTCTTGGGAGTGTACTTTCTTTCTCTCCAAAATAAATAAATATTTTTAAAAAACTCACAAAATGTATTCAAATTTCCCTTATTGTCTTACAAACTTTTGAAGAAACAGTTTGTATAATGTCCTTTTGTATTGTTACTTCCATTCTCCATGGAAACGTGGAGACATGAATAGCAATATCTACTATTTACAGGAGCAGCTATTTTGTGCCAGACAGTTTGCTGGGGGCTTCCCACATATTATCCAATACAATTCTTTTTTTTTTTTTAAGATTTTATTTATTTGACACACAGAGAGAGAGAGAGAGCACAGGTGAGGTGAGGGGGAGGAGGGGAAGGAGAGAGAGAAGCAGACTCCCCACTGAGCACAGAGCCCTGATGTGGGGCTCGATCTCAGGACCCCGGGATCATGACCTGAGCCGAAGGCAAACGCTTCACCAACTGAGGGACCCAGGCACCCCATCCAATACAATTCTTGCAGCAATCACAAAGAGTTAGCCATTACCACTGTCCATGCCCTATTTCCCAGCTCAGGGAGGTTATGTGACTCAGCCGAGCGTCAAGATGGTTGACCCAACCTCTAGTTCCTAGCCATGCTTCTCTTGCCTTTATTTTAGTTCTGTGCTGACCAATAGTGTAGCCACTTGCTGCATGTGGGTTGAGAGGTAGCTAATGTGCCTAGTCCAATTAGAAATGTAATGTAAGTATAAGATACACGAAGAATTTCAAAGGTTTGGTAGGCAAAAAAGAATGAAAATTATCTCAGTAATTTTCATATTGAAAGGCCATGGTTTGGATATATTGTATCAAATAGGATATATTCTTAAAATTAATTTCACCTGTTTCTCTTTACCTTTTTTCTTCCAGTTATGGCAAACATGCATGTAACAAAATGGATTATCTTGGTCATTTTGTAGTGTACAAATTCAGTGGCATTATCAAGTACATTCATAGTGCTGTGCAACCATCATTCATCTCCAGAACTTTATTATCTTCCCAAGTGGAAACTCTGTGTCCATTAAACACTGACTGCTCATTTCCTCTCCCTCAGCTCCTGGCAACTACCATTTACTCCGTCTCTGCAGATTTGGTGACTCTAGGTACCCTATGTGCATGGAATCATATGGTATTTGTCTTTTTTGTGGCTGGCTTAGCTTATGTCACTGAGCCTGATGCCTTCAAGTTTCACCTATGCTGTAGGATGTGTCAGAATGCCCTTTTTGTGAGACCAAATAATATCCTATTGTATAGTTAGACAACACTTGCTTCACTTGCTTAAGCCTTTACCCACTGATGGATATTTGGGCTGGCTATTGTGAATAATGCTGCTGTGAACATGGGTGTACAAATACCTTTTCGAGACCCTGCATTTGATTCTTTTGAGGGTACACCCAGAATGGAATTGCTAAATAATGCAGCAATTCTCTTTTTATATTTTTGAGGCAACACCATACTCTTTCCCACAGTGGCTGTGCCATTTTATCTTCCTACCATCAGGGTACCAGGGCTCCAGCTTCTCCATATCCCCACCAAAATGTATTTTCTTTCCTTCTTTTTAAAATGGTAGCCATCTTGGGCACCTGGGTGGCTCAGTCAGTTAAGCATCTGACTTCAACTCAGGTCATGATCTTATGGTCCTGGGATTAAGCCCCACATTGGGCTCCCTGCTCAGTGAGGAATCTGCTTTTCCCTCTCTCTCTGCCCCTCCCCCTGCTCATACTCTCTCTCTCTCTCTTTCTGAACTAAATAAATAAAATCTTAAAAAAAATAAAATAGTAGCCATTCTAATAGGTGTGAGGCTCTTTATCTTTTTAAAACATAACTATTAGAAAATACGAGGCTCCCATTTGTGGCTCATATTACACCTCTATTGGACAGTGGTGCTAATAAATAGTCTGGGAAAGAGGTGGAATTCAGTTTCCCAGACTCCTTCACAGGTAGAGGGGCCATGTAACATTGTTCTGGCCAAGGAGATGTGGGCAGAAGTCTGCTGGTGCCACCTCTGCCCCTTCCTCCTTCTTCCGGCCTGAAATGCAGAGCTGGGACCCAGCCATCTGCAACCTTGAAGTGACAGGAATGAGTCTGGAACTAAGGGTATTGGGGCAGACTGATGAAAAGGTGTGGGACCCCGATGAGCCACTGCAGCAGCCCCGTGTTACATACCCTCAGACCTCCTATCATGTGAAGTCAATAAGCCCTTTCTCTTTAAACTGTAGTGTTGTATGTGATTGTTAGTTTTAACCAAACGCTTCTCTGATGGGATCCCTCAGAAGTGGGACAGCTGGGATTTGAACATATGTGCCTGCCTGTCCTTCAAAGTCTGTGCTCTTTCCACCTCTCCCTGCCCCCCACTGCCTTCCAAGAATGGACTGGTGTTACCAGTATGGTGGGAACTAGTGAGGCCATCCTCCACACCTACTATTTCTGAACAGGCAAAATAACTTGCCACCAAATGGGGAGCAGATATCACCTGCAGGGAATGTGTTCACTTTATACACAAAGGTTTGTGGCTAGAGTATCTACAGCTGCGGAGTCTAAAGTGGAAAAACGGGGCTGTCAATAAGAGGGAATTCAAGAAATTATGTAAAGCCATTGAACGGAATCTTTGGCAGACATTAAAATGTTTTAGAAGACAACTTTATGAGAGGAAAAGGTTTTTAGGCTGTATTATGAACAATAGAGGTCACGTCACAATACAGTATGATTCCAATTTTGTAAAATCACATATATGTGTGAATAACCAAAATGTTGAGTGGTGCAATTATGCATAACCTTGTTTTCTTATGTAGGTTTTTTTCCTATAGTTTCTAACATTTCAAAGTGTGTGTTTGTGATTAGGTAAAATAAAGCAACACATTAAAAAGAATAAGACTCCAGCGTCAAGGTGAATGGATTGTCTCTTTGTCAGGAATCTGATGTGCCTTCTTTTGTTGTCTGACCTAAGGCTTGGCAGAGGGGGTGTGCAACTAGAGAGGAGTGTTAGGAAGAGTAGGGGGGTGCCAATAAGAGCTCCCGAGATGAGGATCCCTGTGTTGCTGTGGCTGCTCATCTGCCTTGGCTTCCCCTGGGAACCTGCAAGCATGGCATCTGCCCTCTGCTTCCACATGCTATGTGAGGGCTACACGTTTAGTAGCTTCTGATGCTAGCAGTCCATTGTCAGTCTTGATTAAAACACACCATCCACATAACACAGTAATAGAATTAGAAGGCAATCCTTCCCTCAAATGGGCTGCGGTGGACGCTGTGCAAACAACTTGCATTGTGTTCCACTTTGATTTAGCCTAATGTGTTGGTAAAAGGGTCCATTCCTGAGGTGTTTTGTACTTAATTACGTAAGAACATGGGAGAAAGTGGAGGTCCCTAACAACATGCTTGGTGGTTAAGTGAGCATCCAAATGGGCAATTAATAATTTACTAAAATATTTAAAATACCTCCTGGCTTCCTGTGATGGGAAGAATATGGCTCACGTGCCGTCCATTGTTGGCTTCTCTGCAGGTGGAGGTACCCCCTGCCTTTCTGGTGTCTCTGCCTCTAAGCCTGGAAGCTTCTGCCCACTTTCTCCATAGCTAGTGAGGGACTTTCACAAACACAGATCTAATCGCAGCACCCACTTCAAGCTGTCTGTTTCACTTCCCTACCTCTATCCCCCACTGCACCTGGTCATCCCCTAGACTCCTCAGAAGGCTTCTCCAGGCCTGCTCAGTGCAGAAGGATGCCATGACCACCTTTTCTAGGAACTTCAAAGTTCTCTGTGAGGGTCTCTTATCCTTCAGTGGAACCTCACTGTGTTTCATGTTCCATTTGTGTCTGTCTCTCTTGCTAGGCTGTGAGTGAGTGCCTTGAGAACAGGAACAGGTTCCACAGGGAATCTTTGTTTAATCCTTTTATTCAGTGAGCATTGCTGGGTAAATGAATGAACCTGGAGTGCAGGAATCCTGGTGCAGCGATTGTGATCAGCATTAACAAGGAGTGATCCTCTCCCTTTCCTCCTTCTTGAATTACTAACATGCTCCTCCTAATCTTATGCTCTTGGATTGTTATTCTGGAGGTGATCCCACTTCCTTATTTTCTAGATACAAGATCTGAAGTTCTGGAGGGTTAACTCCTTTGCCTGAGAGACATCAATCGAGGCTGATTTCCTGCTCCCCAGGATCCCCTGTCTTTGGGATCATTTGGTCAGCATCATCCCCATCATGTCAAAATCACGACAGACAAAATAAGAGGAAAACGGGAGTGGGCTCAGAAGAGACCAAGGAAGATTCTTGACCATACTCACTTAAGATTAATTTTAATAAATCTGATTCTAAGCAATTTAAAACTCACTGACACACTGAGCCTTCAGGTGAAGGTGGAGGAACACGCAGTCCACCTCAGATATTTCCAGCGACATTTATCAGGGCTAGAAACTGTGCCTGGTTTTACCACCAGCTCCCCAGCTGTTTAACAAAATGTCGAGCACATCCAATATCTTTATTTGTTGAATGACTAATTCAAATGCCTACTATGTCCCTAGAACTGTATGCTGCCTCAATTTAATCCTTGGAGCAGCCCCCAAGGTCTTAAGCATTATGCCACACTGATTACGACAGGTGGCTTAGTTACGTTGTGGCTTATCCGAGGCAGATTTGGGTTTAAATCTATCTGGTGACATTCTGCCCAACAGTCCGATGCAGTGTTCTGCATCTAGTAAATCCTTAATAATTATTAATTGATGAGGGTGCTTTTTCAGTCTGAATGCTTAAACCACATGCTCTCTGAATATGATGGGAGTTGCAGCATATTTTAATTAAATACTGACAACTTTAATTCTGATTGCTCATTCTAATACTCTTGAGCTGATAGCACCAAGCTAATGGCTTGTTCATTTTGGAAGATATTAGCAGCAGGGTGCTGCCTTTTACCCAAACATAAGATCACAATAATTAAAATCTGATATTGCTCGAAATGAACTCCTTTTAAACTAATTTATATCCCACAAACACACACAGATGCAAGCCTGTAAGTGCCAACATTCTCGAGAATTTACAGCACCTTAGAGAAACTCTGTCCATTCCCTTCCAAAATGAAAAGTTTTCTGTTGCCGTGATGAAAGACTCCTTACTAGGTTCAGGGGAAATGTGCATTTCCACTGATCAATTTCTGAGTTTCCCAGAAGAGGTGAGCCAGAGAGAAATGCTGAAAACTAATGACTGTGGGAGCAGAGCATATTTGTACTTTATTGCTCCAATCAGTATCTAAACCACTGAATCAGAGAATAAGACAAAGGAAAATTTTATTGCATGGGGTGGGAAGGGAGAGGGTGGGCGGGGGAGGTGGGCTGAGCAGAAGGGAGAAATATCTGAGTATACAAAGAGATAAAGTAATTTGGAGGGAGATCCAAGAAGGCAAACAACATATTGTATTAACTCATTGCTTCCACAAATGGACACTGAGCATCTATTGTGCCCCAGGCACCGGAGACCTGGTGGTTACCAGCCAGCTGTGGGTCATACCCCCATGGTACTTGCCTTAGAGCATGATTCGAATAAGAGGTCCATGTTTGGGGTTTTAGGGGAGCTATGAGCTCCCTGAAATTGTATGCAAAATCTCCAGTTTGTACATATGTACAGGTGCTGGCAGAAATAGACCGGTCCATCTTTTTCCTCAGGACAAAGTATGCAGTCAGGGTCATATTCTCTAAGCCTTCATGGATCCCCAATAAGGTGAGTAACCATGATAATAGAGTTTGCCTTCTCTAATATTCCCTTAGAAGGGATGAACAAACTAGAACAGAAGCCAAAATCAAAACAAGCCAACAAACACAGATATTTTCCTTCATTTTTATGAAGTTAACAAAATATTTTCTCCAAAAATCTTAAAAAAAAAAAACCCAAAATCAAAACCCTACACTCCGCAGGAGATTTTTTTTTTTTAAAGGACACCAAGAAATAGTGAATTAGGGGCACCTGGGTGGCTCAGTGGTTGAGCATCTGCTTTCAGCTCAGGGTGTGATCCTGGGGTCCTGGGATTGAGTCCTGCATCAGGCTCTCCACAGGGAGCCTGCTTCTCCCTCTGCCTATGTCTCTGCCTCTCTCTCTGTCTCTCTCATGAATAAATAAATAAAATCTTAAAAAAAACAAAAGAAATAGTGAATTATAGGACACAGTTAAACGACAAGCTCTTAGCAACAGGGTCATGTCACTAGAGATCATTCTACCGAGTAGGCCCATTGTTCATCCTTGCTGGATTCTGTGCAGAGTCCTCAAGAGGGGATAGAGCACAGGTCACAGACCCATGGGAGACTTTCCCAGCACATACTCCTGACAGCTATGATCTTCCGAGTAATTATTATTTGCCAGGCATTATTTCAAAAGCTCTGCCTTCAAGGTGTTATTAAGCCTCACGGCTATTTAATAAAGAGAAGTATTATTACTAGTTCTATTTTACAGATGAGAAAATTGAGGATCAAGGAATTCTGGAGCTTGTTTAGAGTTCCACAGCTGGAAGATTCCCCTATTTCTTACCCCTTCGCGGTAGGAAAAGCTGCCAAGGGCAATGCTATGAAGGTGATGTAGATGTCAGGAAATGACAGCTATTATGTAAACCCCAAACAATGAAACCCCCCCTTTTTTTTCTCGCGAGACTCTTTATTTATTTTCTGAGACTCTTTATTTATCTAAATAGTATCTAAACACTCATGGAGAGAAGCAGGGTCCAGTTTTCGAGTAGAGCTTACCTTTACGGCTCCACAATTAGAGAATTTGAATTGAGGTGGTGTGGGAGCAGGGAGGAGTGAGCATGGAGAAGGAAGAGTGGGGAAATATTAAGGAAGTGGGTTTGAAGTGAACTCCGCAATTTCACGTTGCTGGTCTGCAGAGTCTGGCAGAACTGAAGATTTTTCTTACCACCTAGACCGTGTTTACACTTTCCGTGCCCTTCATTGATGGCTGTTTAAACAACTTATCTTGACATGATTTCACAGTTGCAAGAATAGTACAAACAGTGCCTGTATGTCCTTCACCCAGATCCCATAACTGTTAATATTTACCATACTTGCTCTATACTTCTCTCTCTAAATATTTTCATCCGGTTTTCTTTCTTGTAGAGACATAATGACGCTCTTTTATCCCTTCAAGGTATATTCTCCCCAAACAAGGATGTCCTCTCTCATCACCACACTTAAGTGACCAAAACCATGAAAGCATCAGCATTAAAATACTGTGAACTAATCTACAGACCTTGTTCAGATCTCACCAATTGTCTCCATGATGTCAGCAAAGAGAATCCCAGATCACACACTTCTTTGCCCTCCATGACACGGATGTTTGGTGGAAAAGTATAGGTCAGTCATTCTGTCAAATATCTTTGAGTTTCTCTGATGTCCTGATCAGATTCCAGTTTTGCATTTTTGGCAGAATTATCACAGAAGTCCTGTTGCACTTTCCCCTGAGCATTGTGTCCGGAGGTGATTTGTCCTACAGTGGTGATGTCAACCGTGGTCTCTTGGTAGGCTTGCTGTCAGGTTGCTCATTGTGAAGTCAGAATTACCGTCCTCTTTTACATTGCTGAATTAAGAAATAAGAATCTTGGCAAAATCTACACAAAGTAAAATTTACCATTTAACCCTTTCTAAGTGTTCAGTTCTGTAGCATTAAGTGCATCCATGTTGTTATCCAACCACCATCACCATCCATGGATCTTTTTCATCTTCCTAAACTGAAACCCCCTGCTGATTGAACACTAAGTCCTCATTCTCTCCTTCCCCCAGCCCCTGGCACCCCCGTTCTACTCTCTGTCTCTATGAATTTGCCCAGTCTAGGTATCTCATCAGTGGAATCGTATAGTATTTGTTTTTTTTCCCCGACTGCTTATTTCATTTAGCATCCTGTCCTCAAGGTTCACCATGTTGTAAAAAAGGTCAGAATTTCCTTCCTTTTTAATGCTGAATAAATATTCCCTTGTATGTATCCACCACATGTTGTTTATGAATTTATCCTACGATGGACACTTGTGTTGCTTCAGCCTTTTGGCTATTGTGAGTAATGCTGCCGTGAACTTGAGGGCACAAGTATCTGTACTCTGTCCCTGCCTTCCCTTATTTTGAACATATAACCGGAAGTGAGATTGCTGGATCATTATTCTCCCTTCTTAAGTAATAAGTGTCTTGTGGGGTGATAGTTGGAGACTATGCAAATATCCAGTTACTCCTCACACTTTGACCCACCAGTTTTAGCATTCCTTGATTTCTAGCCGAATCAATTATCATCCTACTGGTTGCCTAATGAAAAATTTCCTACCATTTCTTTTACTTCTCTCAGTTGGCATTTTACTGTAGGGAAGAAATTTCCCTTCCCCCTCATTTATTTAACAATACGGACTCATTTCATCTAACGGGTCATAATCCTTCAGTCCATAGGCACTTTTCTGCCCTGAGCAATTCTTTTCCCTAGGATTTCCAAGACGAGCTCAAGAGCGGGGAAACGCGGGAACTTTCTGTAGTTCCTTGTCACCATTAAGGAAGCCGAGAGTGCAGCCGGACTTCCCCCAACCTAGGTGATTCCTTTCTGACCCGCTCATTAGTTTAAGCTGAGTGGAAGCCGTCTTAGACAGCGTCTGCACCCAATCCCCTGGAGAGCCCAGGCCCGCGAGAACTACATTTCCCAGAGTCCTTCGGGGGTCTGCGTCATCAGTGAGCGCGGCCTTTCGCAAGCGAAGCAGGCTTTGGAGAGCCCGCTGTGGCGGCGGCAACATGGCGGACGTGCTAAGTGTCGGAGTGAACCTGGAGGCCTTTGCTCAGGCAATCAGTGCCATCCAGGCGCTGCGCTCCAGCGTGAGCAGGGTGTTCGACTGCCTGAAGGATGGCATGCGGAACAAGGAGACGCTGGAGGGCCGGGAGAAGGCCTTCATTGCGCACTTCCAGGACAACTTGCATTCGGTCAACCGGGACCTCAAGTAGGTACCGGCTGGAGGGGCCGGCGTCGGGGACCCTCCCGGCGCCCACCCGGCCCCGACCCCGCGCGAGTGTCCCTAGCCAGGGGCTGCCCTCGATTCCGCGCTCGCTTGCTGTCTGTCCCTGCTCTCCAGGCCCATGCGTGTTCCTCGGGGACGCCTCGTCTCCCACCCCCGCTTTCTCGTCTCCCTTCTCTTGGCCTCCCAGTCCTGGCTGCCTCCCGCCGCTCGGGACCTCCGCGTGTGCTCGTTCGGTTCCCGACGAGATGTGCTCTTCCCGCCAACTTCCGCTTCTGGCCTCCGCTTGGCAGGTGTCTCACCTGTAGGCCCTCCGTGCCCCGCCGCGTCTGAAGGTACCAGCCAGCACCAGCTCAGCGCTGCCGCAGACCCCAGTGCGCTTGGCTTCACTAGCACCAGCCCGTCAGCCCCACGCGGCCCGGTCCCCAAACACCGTAGCACAGGACTTTTTTTTTTTTTTTTTTTTTTTTTTAAATTTTTATTTATTTATGATAGTCACAGAGAGAGAGAGAGAGAGAGAGAGAGATTGGCAGAGACACAGGCAGAGGGAGAAGCAGGCTCCATGCACCGGGAGCCCGACGTGGGATTCGATCCCGGGTCTCCAGGATCGCGCCCTGGGCCAAAGGCAGGCGCTAAACCGCTGCGCCAGCCAGGGATCCCCGTAGCACAGGACTTGATCTCTCCCTGCCCCGGCCCCCTCCAGAACCACCTGATTAGGACCTCACCCCCACTCTGCTCCTGTTCAGTTTCTTCCTCCAGAGAGAGACCTAATCTCAGGCTTAGCCAGCTTAATCACTTGGGTTTAGCCCCCCCTTCACCCGCCCCCCCACCCCCCCATCAATGTGCGGTCCTTTCAGGTTCAGGATGGTATATTTCTTTTTCTTTCTTACAAGTCACGTTCTTCTACTTTCTAAGTGTTGTGTAAGAAATAAGTGAGAGGATGTTTGTGAAATGCCCAGCAGGTAGTAGGGACTCTAATTGGCTAGGTTCTGAACTTGTCTTCCCTCCCTTAAGAAAGTCAGCCATTCTCAGGGAGGTTAGAATTGCAGGATTTTTGCCTTTTACCTCTCAGAACTGACCTTAGCAGGGAAAGGCATTTGGTAAGATAGTCATCCTGTAATTTCTGGAATGGTGGGATTTTTTTTTTCCCCCAACTTGGTCTCCTTAGTAACCAGATGGAAGGAGGAGGTAGAATGGAGGAGGTGGTGACCGAATGATGGGTGGTGCCTCTCTTGATTTTTTTTTTTCCCCCTAAGAAGTTGCCATTCTTTTTTGGTGGAAAGCTGGGAAATCACACACCCCTCCTCAACTCCCACATCCACTTGCTGTTCTCTGGCGCGGTGCCAGGAAATACTTTCCCTGCTTGAGGGGATGTACTGGCTGTTCTTTGCTCTCTTCCGTGTGCTCCCTTTGGTAACGTTCAGGATCTTATAACCCTCTGCCATTCTAGAAAGTTCGCATTTCCCTATCGCTTTTTGAAATCTTTATGCAGTAGTGCCAAGAAGAAGGTGGCTGAAGATTCCAAAACGAGTGTGGCATGAGAAGCTGTTCCTAGAGAGTCTTTTGTTGACAGTTTGAGACTGGCCTCACAGAACATGCTCCTGGAATGTGCTTTTGCTGTTGGCTCACTTTCCCAAGCTTCTCTAGAGTTTTCCTGCTAGACTGAAGTATGTTTGACACAGCCCCCTCGGTGGTGTCTTCCCATCCCATTTGTTTATTTTATCTCTTCTTTGTTTTGTGAAGTTTTACCATCTGTGAAGTGCCATGTACTAGTTTAGCCCTATGTGAATGATAAATAATTATCATCTATTCAGGTACTTGCTGTTCTGCCAAATGTAATGATCTGTATGTGGGTCTGAAAACTCTTAGTGAGAAGCAATGTTACACCACATTTCAAAGTCCCAGAAAGTCACCCTCCCTACCCAGAGGATAATTTGAATTGTTCAGTCCTGATTTTAGGACTCTTGCTGGTTCCAGTGCTCTTAACTTTTTTCTTCCTTTAGAATGGCACCAGAGAGCTAGGTTTTAAATTAACATAAGCTCCCAGTTAGGGGTTTTCTTGATTGTCCCTGATCTTAACCTTTTAAAGTATTTCTTCTTAAGAGACTTCTGATGGACAGTTTGAAGAATAGCCTTTGACCAATGTGGTTGGCTAAAAACTGGAGTTTCAGTGGACTCAGGTTTATTTGCTTTATCTATTTATTTTTCAGTGAGCTGGAACGTCTGAGCAATTTGGTAGGCAAGCCATCTGAGAACCATCCTCTCCATAACAGTGGGCTGTTAAGCCTGGATCCTGTGCAGGACAAAACTCCTCTCTATAGTCAACTCCTGCAAGCATATAAATGGTCAAACAAGGTAAGGGAGGCATGTCAGAAATGGAGCTAATATAGAAAAAGCCAAGTTTTTTTACATTTCATAAATGCAGAAGGTGAGGGTAAGTATGTCTTTCTTTCTTCTTTCTTTTCTTTCTTTCTTCTTTCTTTTCTTTCTTCTTTCTTCTTTCTTTTCTTTCTTTCTTTTCTCTTCCCTTCTCTTCTCTTCTCTTCTCTTCTCTTCTCTTCTCTTCTCTTCTCTTCTCTTCTCTTCTCTTCTCTTCTCTTCTCTTCTCTTCTCTTCTCTTCTCTTCTCTTCTCTTCTCTTCTCTTCTCTTCTCTTCTCTCTCCCTGATTCGGCATGGGGTTACAGAGTTGGAAGTTTTAAAATTTCTCTATGAGCTCTTTCAGGGTCCTTTGAAATCTCTGAGAATTAATCATAATGCTCAGATAATTAATTTTTTTAAAAAGTCCTAAATCAGGTGTATTTAACCTAGAGACTGGATATAGGGAGCAGCTTTTCTGAACCCCTTGAAATCATATGCAAAGTGTTGTGGTATGTGCATTTTTTTTTTTTTCCTGGGGAAGACTTCCTGGCTTTCATCAGATTTGGAAGAGTCCATGACCCCTAGAAGGTTAAGGACTGGTGGTCTAAATGTTCAGCCACTAATATTGTTGATGTCACTTGTACTGTCTTCCCTTCTCATCCCTGGAAGAACCTCATGAGAGTACCGTTTATTCTGTTATTGCCTACTCTCTACATCTGGGGAACATTGTTCTAAATGTGCTTCATGAAATTTGCTATTCGTGGCTTCGTTCATTAAGCAGGCCTGTGGCATAGACCCTGGGACAGCTGTAAAAGGAAAACTGAACTGTAGTCTAAAAATAACAGTAACAGGCTCTTAAGCCTGGAAACAGTTTACTGACAAGCTCCTTTTGTTTGGGTGCTGTGGGTTGTTGTGTGTATTTTTTCTCCCTGCTGATAAAGAACTAGAATATAGGTTGGAGTGATTTTGGAAGCCTTTTTCACTAGACTCTGCTACCTCTCCGGAGACTGTTCTCACAGTTACTGGTTAGGAACTGCTCTGCCCCTCCAGTTATCTGTTGTCTTTTCCCTCTTGTCTGTGGTCCCTTTCCCTCTTGATGAGAGATGAGCATTGTGAGTTTTTCTGGTATGCAGAATTTTTTTTACTGAGTTTCTCAATAGTATTTAGTGTACTTTGTTTTTGTTTTTTTTTTTTTAATTTTTATTTATTTATGATAGTCAGAGAGAGAGAGAGAGAGAGAGAGAGAGAGGCAGAGACATAGCAGAGGGAGAAGCAGGCTCCATGCACTGGGAGCCTGATGTGGGATTCGATCCCGGGTCTCCAGGATCGCACCCTGGGCCAAAGGCAGGCGCCAAACCGCTGCGCCACCCAGGGATCCCGTATTTAGTGTACTTTGATTTGGAGTGGAACCCGGGAAGCTAAGTCTGAGATTTGGGGGCGGGGGGATGATTTGTCATGGGGTACTAAGGAAAGAACTTGAGCCTCTGATACAGACATCTAGCCAGTGAGGGCTGTCCCCCAAACTCTGGGCTGCCGTTGACAGAACCCCAATTTGGTCTTGAGGATCAGGGTGCCCTGTTGGCATGGGGACCTGTCCCTCTCTTGTTCTTTGGCCTGATGTCTGTAAGTCATGGAAGAGATGGCCCAGCGGTTGTAGATTTGCATGGTTCTTATACCAGGTCATCTCCTGGTGTCATGCCAGACCCTGAAAGAAGATTTTGGGCTTGCTTGGTAGGTGGCCCCTGTCTAAACACTTCATCGAATCCAGGGCTGGGATTCTCTGATTGGCTGGTGCAGATCACCTGAAGCACAGGCATTGGGGCTCCTTGCAGTTGAAGAGGCAGTTCCCAAAAGGAGGGGTTGCACGGCAGATGAAAATTATTTTACTGCCACAGCCAGGCCTGAGACTGCTCTAGCCCTGTGCAGACAATGCTGCCCTATCAGGCTGTCCTCCTTGTTTTCCCAGGGACACTGTTGTTCATCCTTACATGAGTTTACTTAGGGATTGGGTGGGACCTGATCAGTAGAACCCAGAAACTGTGTTGGTGTGTCATGTGGGTAATGTTTTTGTAGTAGCCTAGAGCTGTGGAAACTTCTCAGTGGAGGGAAGATTGAGATACCACGAGTGACTGGGATCCAGTGCAAGTGACTGGGATCCAGTGCAAATGACTGATTTCAGGTTGAAGAAAGGTGGCTTAATTATTCACCAAATTTAATAGCATATTAAAAGTCCCTGCTTTTGACCCTTATATTTGCTCCAAGGTGGAAAAGAAGTTGTATTAAAAAAAGAGAAATATTGTGTATATGGAACTTCTTGTTCTGGAGATCCTATAGATTAAAATAGTGTTTAAATCCCATAGAGCAGTGTGAGAGCCGGGGGTTGAGGGGAATTAGTCATGTCCCTGGCCCGGTGAGCTTCTGCACAGTAGCTGCCTGTTCATCAGCTTCCTAGTGCCCCAGTGGAGGGGGTGCTTGGAAGCTGCTTGTATCACTGATCAGTAGAAACAGAGAGAACAAGTAAGAGATCTTTAGTTTGGTCCTTATTTTATAGCTGAGCAAACAGGCCAGTGAACTGACCTGCCCACAGCTTCACAGTGAGACTAGAATTTGCATTTCCTGACTTAGGTCAGTGTTGTTTCCTCTAAACCTGATGCTTTAATCCATTTTGGCTTAAGGTTTTTGACTATAGAAAACATTTTTCTCCTTCAACATTCATCCTAGAAGCGATTCCTACGTTATCTTTTATTCATGAATCTGTATGCATTTTGCTAATTTGTAATGGTTTATTGAAAGATGGAGATGACAAATGGGTAATACGTGGGTCCCCAAACTATTGCTCTTGTCCAGGGCAGACACCACTAATCACCCTCTGCATGCCTTCCTGCTGAGGTCATCAGGGCTCACAGCTCTGTTCTGGGGCTAGGTGTCCCCTGCCAATTATTCAAAGGTGGGCTGCAGGGAAAACATGCTTTTTATTTCCATTATGATAGATAATGTCCTATTTGACTATGACTTATTTATTCCCTGCCTTTCTCTAGAAAGAATTTAAGGTAGATTATAAGAATACATAAAAACTTTGAGAGGAAAGAGGGGAAACAATGGTGAAGATACCTTATGTATATTTCTTTAATAAACTCAAGAAGTAGCCCCAAGAATTAAGCTGGTATTCTAATTTCCAGCTGGGGATATGGAAGCAGCAAGCAATTATATGTGTTTATTTTGCCTCTCCTATAAATGAAGAGAGCTTTTTAATTGCTAAAGCTTTCATCATTCATCATTTTACCCTCAAAGAGTTTAAACCAGTTGAGTGCATTAACATGTTAAGTGAAGTTTGGGGTAACTTGCCAATGTCAGCTTTACGCACTGTTGGCTAAGAATTGAAGGAAGTGTGGGAAAGGCTTTGATACCACCCATTATGTGATGAACTTTCTGTTTTATGTGCTGTTGGCCATAGAAAAGTCTCGTTCATGCTTAATGACTAATTATTTTCTTTAGGGGCTTTTGTAATTTTTGTAAAGTCAGTTGGAATATTAATTACATGGTAGTTGGCATAATTGTTAGGATAACACATTTAAAAATTAATCTAATCTAATGAAATGATGGCAAATTGCTGTGAGCAGCACTTTGCTCCATACTGAATTGGGGAAAGAATTTAGCTTTTAACTATTATGCATCTATAGATAATTGTTCTGTAGAGGGCTGACAAGCTCTCTTGACGAGGGCAAAAATAATTGGCGTCAATGCTGTCCTTGCTGTGAGACAGTCGTGTGGACTTTCTGTGGCTTCGTATGTTCCAGTATGCCGAGGGGTATATTAAACTTACTCCAAAGATCCCTTCCTGAAGGTTCCCAGCATCCTGTCGCCAGGCTTTTGTTTCTGACTTTGAATTTTTTCATTTGTTTGTGGTAGAGGCCACTTGTGCATTTGCCTGAACAATTGCTGAGACTGCAGCTTTTCCCAGGGGAATCCTGAAGCAGACAAGCCCCCAAAGTGTCACTTGCTTCGTGGGTTGGGAAACGGGCCAGGAGGAAGGTGCCACCACTGCCGCTGCCTCTGATTTGTTTTTCCATGCTTAATTTTTCATTTTTATTAGAGAAAGAGCTGCTTTCTATTCCGAGAACATTCAGTTGGCAAGTCTGAAGGCATTTCCTCCAGTCCACCTCCCTAACTGCTCTTACCAGAATTTAGTTAAATGGCTGTAAGTTACTGTAACATTCATCTCGCTCAGGTCCATCCTTGAAAGTATTCTGCATCTTGGAGCTAACAGGGGTGGGGCTGTTTGAAATTGAGCCTCTTCCTTTAGGGACCCTGGCCTCTTTTATGTCCCTGAGGAGAGGTGCTCTGTCTGTCTTGGTCCCTGCTGGGAATCCCCAGCACCTCGAGAGGCGCCTGGTACCTAGGAAGCAGTCAGTTAAAATCACTGAATGAATGAAAGAATAAATAAAAGCGTTTTATGTTGAATTTTTAATTTACAACCCCTTTTGTGGTTTGCTTGCTTGTGTTTTTAGTGAAGCACGGATAAGGACATTTCCATTTTTGGCCATTACTGAGAAACCCAGTTGCACTCCTTGGAGATGAGAGACAGTCTGAGATCCTGTGCTGGAGGCGAGGGCTGGATTCCAGAAGGGTAATTTGGAAGGACAGGGTAAGGTCAGTTGGTGAACTGATGATAAGCTTCTTGAGGGCCGAGGTTAGCAGTTTTATCTACGATGTTTGTCACCCGTGTGTCCTTTCTAAGAGAGCCGGCTTAACAGTCTGTGCATTAGGAGGGGACTTGATAGAAGCCTTTTGGAGTCGACCACATCAGGCTAATTTGAGCTACGGCACCTGGTGTCAGCTGCTGTGTGGCAGCTGTTGTTTTGGCAGGACTGAGAAACCTGGGAAGAGGAGAGTCAACCCCATCAGCCTCTCGGGTTGTCCCTCTCCATGTATCGTCAATCCCCGATTTCCATTCCTAGCCTTTTCCCTACCGCCAGGCCCATTCCTGACTCATTCCTCTCGCTGATATGTGTTTGGGGACTATAGATTCATTAAGCACTTTGTGAAGACAGTCACTTAGATAGATGTCCCTCCAAACCTTAATCGTCACAAAGTAGGACCAGGCACAGATTGGGATTGTCCTTATTGTTAGCAAAAGTGCCATTCTTAGGGGTGTTTTTTCACCAGCATCCAACCTTCATAGCCCCTGGCCCTTCAGAATTGGGCTTGCTTCTGCAGTGAGTTTGGCTCTAGGGGTGGCTGCCCTGGTTAGCCTTGAATCCTACACCCTCTCCCTCTCTCCCCAGCCCCAAACCTTGATACTGTGGGAGTCATTATATAAAGAACAAAGAGTAACAGACAGAAAAAGACAACAAAACAAAACTAATCTTCTGGATTTTTAGATACTGTTGGAATCAGATGTAAAGGAGAAAGTAGTGAAAAATGTCTGGCTTCCATTAAGTTCTGGAATTGCTGCCTGAGTCTTGATACAGCGCTGCACTTACTCTTTCTTGAACAGGTGAGAAAGAAACTCTTAAAACCTCAGTTTCCTCCTCTGAGAAATGGGGATAACACTAGTGTTTGTATTATAGTGCTGGAGTGAAGACAGTGTGAAGTAATGCACATAAAACACCTTAGGATGCCTCATATACAGTGAGTGTCTATAAACGGTAGTTATAATTCCCAGGCATGATTATAGTGTATGTGTGTATTTATTTATGGAGTGGCAGGATCGCTCAGCTGTTAAGAGCATGTGCTGCAGAGCTGGACTGCTTCAGTTCACATCCTAGCTTTGCTGTCTGATAGCTGTGAGGCTCACGTCTCTGGGCCTCCGTTTTCTTTTCACTGAAATGGGGATGATCATTGTACGTACTTCAGAAAGCTATCATGAGGCTGGATGAGGTAATACAAGTGGAGCACGTTCCTGGCACAGAGTAAATGGTCTATAGGGGCTGATGTCATCTTGACAAACAATGATGAGGACAGACCTCCAAGCAGCACTGGCCTGTCTTTCCATGATTTCTGCTCTATCACACAGCTTCTTGAGCTTGATTTTGGTCTATTCTCCTGAAATTCTACAAATCAGAGATTCTTTTAGGTAGTCAGCACCGTTCTGTCCAAGGGAAGCCTGAGCGTAGACATCAGCAGTTCACACGTTGATCGGAACTGGCAGGAGGGGGATCTTTCCTCAGAGAACCTGGAGGTTGGGTGAAGGGTTGGGTGGTCAGTAGGGAGGGTAGCTAACCTCTTGGTGTGCAGCCCTGGGTTTTGGACAGGGTAGGATGACATGTGGGGGTCGAGGGGCAGCAAAGGCAGGGCGACAGTCCTGAGAAGAAACCATGGGAGGAATGAGAGGACTGCAGAGAAGGGATTGGGAAGGGCAGTATTTTGCTCAGGGCAGCCCATTTGTCCATAGTGGGGAGGGACCCTCTCATGTGGGCACTCAGTAAGGCCAGGCTCCGGGAGCTCAGTGTTTGGACTGGTCTGTAGTCCTCTTTGCTGGTGGGGAAACTCTTGTGACCTAGTCTAGGATTTCTCACATTGTCTCTTTAGGAAAATGCTTGAACACTAAGGCTGGTATAAAAAGACATTTGCATCCTGTGCACTCGGTAAATTGGGTGCTTGCTACCAGCCGGGCTCTGGGGTCAGATTCTTTGAGGGTTTGAATCCCTAGCTCTCTCTATCAGCTTCATGACTTGGAGCAACCTATCTCTGTCTTAGCCTCCTTAGCAGTCAGAGTGGTTAATAACAGCTCCTATGTCGGGGCTGTGGTGAGGATTGAGGGGCTTATTTACCCCCTCCATCCCCACACTTAGGACCTAGAATGGTACCTGGTGTGTTGTGGGCATGCTCCAGACTTAGCTAGTTCTACTCCGTTTCATATTTTCATATTTTTTGGTGAAGTGTTTGAAAGGCAACATGTAGTTATGGCAGCATGGGACAGAGGTTTTGAGGGACTAGTATTTAGTTTTGCCATCCACTGCCTAGCTTTGTGAGCTGCTGTGTGAGCTTATGCCAGCGGGTTTACTCCTTTGGGTTCTGGCTTCCTTGCTGGTAGAATGAAGATCTCTCAAGTCCCTTTCTGCTTGAGCTCAGAGAGTCAGTGGAGTTACTTGTGCATTTCTGTGGTTATGGAAGTGAAACCATAACCTGGGGAGTGGGAAGGAGTAGTGTTTGTTCAGTGATGTTTCTGAAGCATGACTGTTGTATGTATGTATGTATGTTGTTGTATGATGTATGCATCTCAGGATGTGCCAGAACAGAGCAGTAGCCTGGAGGACTGTAGTGGAAAATCACTTTCCAGAGGTTCTCTAGACGGCAGTGGCCTCCTGTAACACACTAAGTGTAAATGTTAATGAAAATCAAGTGATGCCCCTGTAATTCTAAACGGTTTCTATCCCAAGGCTTTGGCCTAAGTCCACATCTTTACATTCTGCTACTAGTTGTGGTTTCTGAAAATTGCCACTTTATTGTTGCCTGGAATCAGTTTTGTGATTCTCTCATTTTTTTCCCCCCTAAATGAACAGGAACTCTGTCTAGAAGCCGCCCAGGGAGGCTGCAGAGGCTACGGGATGTGTGTCGCGCCTGCCCCCAGGATCATTGTCTGTAGGGGACTCATCTTGATTCCCTTTCTGGCTGTCTTACATTAGCCTTTTCTGGGCTGATTAGGTTGGTGGTTTGTCAAAAGCCTTCTGTAGATTGTAACCAGAGCCTGAAAACGGCACTTTCTCTTCTCTTCCAGGAATGTTTAGTAGAAAGGAAATTGTCCCATATCATTTTTCTTCATGGCGAGTTGCACATTGGTGGTAGGGATGGAAGCATATCATTACAAGTACAGAAAGAATCTGATGTTACGCCTCCCCATTTTCTTGTCTGCCCTCCTTTGTGGTGGTGTGAGCCAGGGCAGAGGCACTAGATAATTAGTGCTTCTCTTCCATTGGATGAGCCTTTTCTGGGCTGCTTCATCTTTTCTGCGGCTTCACTTGGCAGCCACACACCGATGCCACCTTACTCCATCGCCAGCCTAGATCTCTCTCCTGAGGTCTGACCCACGTAGCAAAGTGCCTGCCAGGCATCTGCACTGGGAGACTCGGGCCTATGAGGCTGGAAGCCCCCATCCCCATCCTGCTCCTGGTGCTGGGCCCCAGCCAGGTGCCCAGACCCTCATACCAGCTGACCAAGATCTATTTTGATTCTACCTCTTGAAAACCTCTTACTCTCTCCTTCCCATCTTGACTACTCTTGCCTGAGCCCAGGCCCTCATAATTGCTTGGGACTATGCTGCAGTCTCCCTGCTGATTTCCTGCCCATTCCTACCCCTTTGAATCTATTTTCCTCTCCACAGCTCCCCGGGGATGTTGAGAACGTAGACATCTGATTGGTTGCTCCTCAGCGGTTTCTTCCATCTCTCTTAGGATTAATGCCAACTCCCCAGCTGGCATTTGGAGACATTCTAGTCATTAAATTGAGGGGCCTGAGTCCAGAAGCAGACAGCCCTTTGGGCAGATTCCTTAGCCTCAGTTTCCTGATCTGTACACGGCATGCACAGGCCTGCCTCTTAGGGTAGCTGTGAGGAGTCCATGAATCCTACTCTTGCGTGCTTTACACAGAGCCTGGCATGTTGCCCGTTTACCATCCACAGTCCGGGTATAGGACTTCATGAACTGACACCAGCTCACTTCTCTAGCTCCTGTCCTTCTTTTTCCCTTCTGGAAAAAAAACAAAAACAAAAACAAAAACGCAAAACTCTTTATTATGGAAAATTTCAAATATGCACAAAGGTAAGTACAGTCTGGTTTAGTGGCAGGTGAGGCTCTGAGTACTTCAAAGCAATTCTCAGGCGGGTCATTTCATCACGAAACTTCAGTGTTCAGCTTCCTCTCTTGCCACTCTGCCAGTTCTCAGCTACAAAGTTAATCACAGATCCCCTTGGAGCCATGATTGTTTTTCATCTTAGGGCCTTTGCACATGTTCTTCTTTCTTTCTTTGGAAAGCTCTCACTCACCTTGATCTCAGCTGAGTTGTTACCTCCTCTGGGAAGTCTTCTGAAATGTACCCAAATTAGGTCCCAGTATTTACACCTCTACTGCTTTTCCCCTATTCTGACTTTTTATGACCCCACAAGATTAAGCCTCTTCCTGTACTAGAATTTAGACTGGGAACTCAGTTGGCTGGACTATAAATGGGCATAATACCAATCTTGGTGCTAATCTGAGTTTCTAGAAAATGTGCAGTTTCTGGTTCAGGTAGGATACGTAGTGGCATTTAATAAATAGTAGTTATTGCCAGTGCTGCTTCTAAAGGTGTCATAAAACCATAGCTTCTAAATTTTTTCCTCTTTTCCTTTTTAGATTATTTATGTATATGTTTTTCCTTCTGAATTTGCTTCTGTTTGACTTTTTCAGGTTGTTGTTGTAGGGGAGGGATGGGGGTGAGTGCCAAAGGCTTTCCCCTAAATTCTCTGGCAGCCAGACCCTCTGCCAGGAATACCTGAGGGAGGCAAAGCTACGCGTCTGTCCAGCTCAAGCTGCTGCCTGCATTCCCCTTTATTCGGTTTACT
The DNA here is from genome assembly GCF_011100685.1 of Canis lupus familiaris. NCBI lineage: Eukaryota > Metazoa > Chordata > Mammalia > Carnivora > Canidae > Canis > Canis lupus. The sequence continues at coordinate 52,231,976 of NC_049230.1, forward strand.
TTTGCTGCAGTCACTTCTTTGTTTTGGGAGGCTCCAGCTCATTGCAGTTTCCTGAACTTGGGAGAGCTGGTTTTGGAGTCTGTCCCTGGACTCTGGCTTCTGCTTTTCCCTGCTGATTTGATAAAGTAAACAGAACTCCCGAATACCCTCACTTCTCCAGGGGACAGCTGATCCATCTGGTCAGTTCTGGCAAGTCAGTAACTTTTGTCTCCCCCTCCCTTTGTTGCACTGGTAAACTTACCACAATACAACCCTGTGGGTTGGAGGCTGTTTCTGAAACCCCTAGCTTCATTCATGGCTGCTCTTGCTAGCCTACTGGTTGCCATCCTGTCTGCCTGGAGCACTTGACACCTTCTTGAGTGTCTTCTTTTTAAAAAGATTTTATTTATTTATTTATTTATTTATTTATTTATTTATTTATTTATGAGCATAGGGATGAGCATGAGTGTAGGGATGGGCAGAGGGAGAGGGAGGAACAGATACCCTGCTGAGCAGGGAGCCCAGTGTGGGGTTCAATCCCAGGACCCCAGGATCATGACCTGAGCCAAGGCAGACGCTTAACTGACTAAGCCACCCAGGCGCCCCTTGAGCGCATTTTCTATCGCTTCCTCTGCCAGCCTGATGAAAATGTTGCTTCAGAGAAGCCTCTGGAATAATCGGGCAGAGCTGATTTTGTCTGTTTTTGCCCCATAGCCTCTCAGCAGCTGTACTGATCATACAATGCTGCAGCTGCTTGCTGTCCAGGTCTGTCCCCTTTTCTCTAAGGTTGGGACTGTGGCATCATCTTTGAATACCTGACATCTGGCACATAGTAGACACCTAGTAATTGAGCCTTGCTTCCCTCCCTTCCCCACTCTGCCATATTTCCAAACATTCCCCAGGGACTCTACCTCCTTTGACTAAGTGTAGGATCTCAAAGGGACGTCAGTGATCTGGTAGGTCTTTGCCCCTCATTTTAGAGAGGGAGACTTCTCCAAGGCTATCCTGCCAGCCCTCTAATTGGGACCCACAGTACTGGGAGCTTGGAAAAGGAATGTCAGCTAAATGTCCAGAGCACCAGAGAGGTTCCTGCAGCTGGTAAGGCCCATTAAAATACTATCTTTAATCTGCGGTTTTGCAGCCGCTGAACCCCTGTCAGTGAAGCAGGAGCAGTGGTCAGTCCACGTGATCCCTGGAAGTGAACCATTGGGGACAGGTGTGATTCAAAGACAGTTATAGCCTGTGTGCTGAGTGAGGGTGTGTAGGGCTCAGACTGGCCATGATGTGCTCAGAGGAATTGCCCTGACTGCCATGTGCAAAGCAGCCCCAGACCCTGAGATTCTGCGAGGCAGGCACCTTCATCTGCCTTAAGCTTTGGATATGGTAATTTGGGATCTTAGTAACTGAGTGGCATCTTTGCAGGGCATGCCATGAAAAGAACAGGACTGCCTTGGCGCCCCTTACTGCCCTTGCTGGCTGGGTTGGCCGTGCAAGTATGGTTGTGTAATGATAGGTGCCAGGCCCCACTTTTTTTTTCCCTTTTCAACAGGAATTGTCTTCTACTGAGTTCATGAGATGCTATTTGCTCGTATCTTTTCCCCATTAGTGTGTGTCTACCTGTTTTAGGGTTGGAGAATTGCATAGTATCCTAATTGTTTTTGGTCAAAATAGCAGTGATTTCTCTGATTACTGATAACTTGTTAGTAGTTGCCACCACTAAGCATTCCAGGCTTGGTTCTCTCCTGATAACTCTGTGTATGGTAGATTTTGGAGGGTTGGAGGCTATAGATTTTGAGTCCGTGGATGCATTCACAATGGTTAGACTTGTTATAAAATGCTCAATCTTAATAATTCCCAAACTGTGCTTTTGGGTAGCATGCTCTTTTCTAGGAAGTATCAAATCCATCCATTCGGTGCTTACTTATTGAGCACCTGCTATGTTCCGGGCACTGTTCCAGACACAGCGAATTAAACTGATAAATTCCTGTCTCCCATCTATATCCAAATCTCTAACTTGATTACACGACTTGACTGCCCAAAGCACCTGGTTTAATAATAAGAGTAATAACGTTGGTCTTCTCCCCATCCCCTTTTAATTAGGGGCCTTTATATGTCTCAGTTTACCAGTCTTTACCATCAGAAAGGAGCATAACTCATGGCATGCTGGGTGACTTAACTGGCATATGTAACTGATCTAGAACACTGTCTGAACATAGAGGAAATTATGTCTTGGAGTCTTGATATCTTAAATATCATCCTGTTTTTATAGCTTGGTGCATTTTAATTCTGTCATATGCTTAATGCAAATGCAAATTTATTGCTAGTAATATACAGTTTTCTGGTTTACTTGCCCTTGGCATGTCTCCTATTTGCCCTTATCCTGGTCCATTGTAAGGCTGCATTTACTTAAGGGGTTCTCATTGATTTCTAGAGGACAGTAAATATGTATCTTATGTTTGTGTCCAGAGGGGGAAAAAACACTCATTCAGCTTCAGAGTATGCCCTCCTTGCAGCTATTGACCTCAGACCTGACCCAGTTGGTCTGTTTCTATCATAAGAGAACACTCCGTGTGTTCTTCGTGATAATGCGTTAGTGATTCTTATTCACGCCTCGGTCTGTTTAAACTTCATTTAAATACCTGAAGTCTTGAGGAACATTTTGCCCATGGGTGACAGTGGCCTTCTGTACTGGCTTCAGCACCTCACCCGGGGTCAGGCTGGGCCCACTGAGTGCACTGTGCTCTCTGATTGCTTGACTGCCTGCCTGGTTGTCCATCCAATTATTTCTCCATCTCACCATTTAAAGCCACATTTTATAATTCAGTATGCTTCCTGCAGTTGAATGCATTGATTCCAAATCCTGCATCATCCATAGTGTCTGTGATGAGAATTAGAATCACCTGAGTTTCAGGAGAGACCAAATTCTCAACTTCTTCCCAGGGAGCAGAAAACGATTAAGTGACCATTGACGAGTTATGTTTAGTGATTCAGTTAGACGTGCATTTGTCTGTTAAAATCACTGCAGTAGTCTCTGTATGTTATGGTTTCTCTCCACATTTCTCCACCTGCAAAATGAGTTTGAAGACACTTTTTTCCTTGGGGGATGAGTGCACTGAGCACCAGGCCAGCGCTTAGTAGGCACTCAGCGGTGTTAATTTTCCTTTGGTCACCGTGTATTCCCATCCACTGTGCCCTCCACCCTAAACATGTAACTCTTGCCAGCAGAGACATTCCTCTTTAGCTAGGTCACCCCCAGGCTTGGTATGGATAGCAAAAATGCTAGCCCTGAATGCCTTTAAGATGTTAAAAGAAACCACAGAGGATTATGGAGGCCAGTACTTTCCTATTCCTTGTTTTCCCAGTCTAAAACAGAGCAGTCCATGTTCATTTTAATTGCTTGGATGAGCTCAAACATTGAGATTTTAATGCATTTTCACAGTCGCTCAGACGGCGTAACTACATTATTCTGCTGGCAGTTCATTGGAATTCTTGGCCAAAATGCTGTACTTGGGGACCTCTGCTTATAAACCTGGGATGTGGTAATTTCCCAGCAAGATGTATTGTGGGGAATGTTGTGTTTCCTGTTGAGATTTCCTCCAGACAGTGAAACGTTGTCCTTCTCAGTGCTGTAGTCATGGGCATGGATTGTTTTCGAGGAAGGTTTTCAAAGCTTTTGGTTAGCAGAGGTGTCTCGGGGGAGTTGCTTTTATTCTGATGAGTCACAGAATGGGAAAGGCCTCTCGAAAACCTCCAGTTTGCTCTTGGTCCTGATGGAACATCGGTCCCTGTGCCTGGTGTGGGCTGGTGGGCAGGTCCCAACCACTGCACCACCTGTCCCTTGCTCCCACCCTGTGGGTAACAGGCCAGCCTCACCATGGGTGACATGTGGAGAGCTCCGTCCAGTGGACAGCTAGAAATGCCAGACTCCAGGGTCGTTAAGGAAAACCAAAGCTGAACCAGGCAACATCCCTGCCTTCTGGCGATTTTGCTGAGTCTACACCCCAGCTGCCCTAAGCCCTCACGTTTCTGGCACTATGCTTATACTGTGGTTTCTGGCACTTAGCATGGAGCCCCGTACAGTAAACATGGAGTGAGTTTTTGTTGCCAGATGGATGAGGGCATGCTCCCACCCTACTTTGGGCCATCTTGTATGGCTGGGTCATTTGCAATAGTCTCCTAACTGTCTTCCCTATCTCACCACCTCCTGTCTTTCCCCGCACTGTCAGAATGACCTTTAAAAATGCAAGTTTGATCACCTAAGTCTCCTGCTTAAAATGAGTCGATGATTACTGTGGTAGCATTAAGACATACTTCATAATGTAGTTTGTAACGGTCTGAATGTGACCCCTGTGCCCTGGCACTTAGCCACCTTGAAGCACCATACTTAACCTGTTTGCCTTCCTCCCTTCACTCATCCTGTTTAAATGGGCTCCACACCTCCTTTTTTGTTTGGCTCATACTTCCTCATTTTTTCTCGTCTTTATAATCACATACTTGGGAGAGTCTTTAAGTCCCAAATCAGGGTACCCTACTGTGTACTTCTGCAGCCTGCACCGTTTCCCACATCATGGTGTGACTCCCGTTGAGCTGTAAGTACTGATTGCTCGGACTGGGGACAGGGACACGTCTGCCTGTTTGCATTGTCTTTCCAGTGGCCAGCAAGGCCCATCAGAAGAAAACCAAGCAATAGGACATTTCTAGTTAAATAAGTCACTTAATTATCTTTGAAGTCAATATTATAATTTCTAATTAAATGTGTTTTTGAGGGGAAAAGGTGGGGGCTTAGGTAGGATTTCAGGTCCTACTTTCTTTAGGCTTGGGTAGAGATGACTTTTAACCACTGTGTTTCCTGAGCACACAGCTGCTGAGATGTCTTTATTTGGTTTGTGCATTCCACTCACAGCTTGACTTGCTGAAGGATAATGCATATTAAGTTGTTTTTTTTTTTTCTTTTTAAACTAGTTTGGGGATACAAACAGAAGGCAGATTATCTTGATTATTTTGAGGCAGATATGAAAAGGGCAAAGAAAGCATACAGTGAAAGTTATAGAGGTCCCTTATATTTAATTTAGTACTTGCTGCTTCTCAAGCTTGGAAACATTCCTCCTCTCATCAGCCCCGGGAGAGGCAGCCTAGTGTGGCCTTAAAAGCATGAGCTCTGGGGCCAGATTACCTGGGTTCAAGTCCCGCTTCTTCCCTCTATTGCTTGTGACCTTGGGCAACTTACTCCTGTTTCCTGATCTGTAAAATTAGATTGATAACAATATCTCCCTCAGGGTTGTTGTGAAGATCAAAAACCCATCCTATGTGAGGATCAGAAGCATGGGATCCCTGGGTGGCTCAGTGGTTTAGCATCTGCCTTTGGATCAGGGCATGATCCTGGAGTCCCGGAATCGAATCCCACATCGGGCTTCCTGCATGGGGTCTGCTTCTCCCTTTGCCTGTGTGTCTGTCTCTCTCTCTCTGTGTCTCTCATGAATAAATAAATAAAATCTTTAAAAAAAATAAAAGAAGCATGGCTGAGAAGCTCCCTTATTGCCAAAGATTCTCTAGTAACACTGCATCTTTGCCTTATTTCACTAAAGAGGGAACTCCCACTCCTAAAAGATCAGTGACCCGCCCCCAGCCACAGGTGTAGGTGACCAAGGGGATTCATACATCATCTGATTCCCTGATCCATTTATTCTGTAGTCTGCTTTTGCTGTCTCAACAAAGTAAAATTTTGGGATAGAAACTTCCAAAGATTTACTAACAATTATAGAATCTATGTTCCTGAGCATTTATATAAATCACAGAGGTCGTTGTCAATAATTTAAGTATATAAATTGGCTGGCAAAGGAGAATCTCTTACATGAATCCTAACTCCCTAATTTACCTGTATTATGTTATATTTGCAGGTATAAATTTTTTAAAAATTTTTTTATGGTATTGGCTTTAAATTTGAATGGCTGAAGCATAACTGAGCTCCACAAACCTTTAGGACCACAGACATGATATCTGATCTTGGTTATCACAGCACTCATCCATTCTTGTGGCTTCTGCTACCATGTGGCAGAGACAGCAGGGAGGGAATTTAAGCATTTGATTGTGGGGAGGGCCGAACTGTATATTCTGTGCCTGTTACTTTTCCACTCTCTCCCACTCTCACTGGTGCTTACCTGTCTTTATTTGATAAAATATGTGTTATAAAAGAGGCCCTTCACAAAAGGCAGGAGTTCTCAATTTGGGGTTTGTGGTCAGGCCTCTGTTGGGTCCTTGAATGTATGTAGGCACACTTTCCAGGAGAATAAGCCTTAGCTATCCTCCAGGTTCTTTCAGAGGCCTATGGCTCCAGCAAGTTTAAGAGCTACCACTATGGAGGAAGAGTATTTGTTCTTTTATTTAGCTGGTAAACAAAGCATTTTATTAATAAAATATTTACACCCTTCTTTCACTACAAGTTTTTTAGTGATTGAGCATGTTTTACTCTGAAAATTCTTATAGAATACTGAAGCTGAAACAATATAGTTCTAAAGTATGCCAAATCAACCTTCATTTGCAAAAACTATCTCCTACCAGCATAAGTATAAAAAGCAAAATCTTACAACAAAAATCAGAAGGTCTAGGAGAATTGTTCTTTTTATATCACGTCACCTACAACTCCCCCTGACCCAGCCTGGATTGATCCTGCCAAGGCTGGCTTCAGAGGGCCAGGGCCAGCAGGTGAGATTGTGTGTGTGTGTGTGTGTGTGTGTGTGTGTGCACGTGCACTCATGTGCGTATGTGCGTGCTAGTGTGAATGAGGTCTTCGTAGTTCTGGCTTCCTATCTGATCTGAGAACTTGTTTCTAGAGTTGTGTTTCAGCCTCCATCTCATGGCTTCACCATTTTCTTGTCCCTCCTTCGAATGGTCCTTCCTTTGCATCCTCCCTTTTCTTCCCTAAAGTGTCTTTCTGTGTTGCAGAAGTGCTTGCAGACATAGGAGGCTCATATCGGTCCTAGTTGATGAAGGGTAACTCTGGGGCTGCTTTGGGGTGATGTGGGACAAAGGTAAGACTTGTGGATCCCTTCCTCTGAAAGAAAGGAGGAAAATGTTTCGAAACTGTATTTGAAAGTTGAATTTTGAAGCTGAGCAATGTAGTAAGATTGGTGGAGTCTGATGAGTTTCCTGCAGAAGCTAAGAGGGGGTGACTCTGTAATGAGGGATCCACAGAAACATGATAATTGAGTGGGATTGTGTAGTGGTCCCAGTAACACACACTATCTCTGTGTGCTCAGTCCCTTGGCCAATGGAAAGAAGGACACATGTGAATTGGCTTGCATAGAGTTTGCGTGATGGCATACCTGTGTCCCCTGGGCATAGATGGAATCTGTAGCCAGAAACCCAAGGTGCTGCTGTACAGCTTTTTTGTCCATTCTTGTTATTTGTTCCTGTGGCCCGGCTTCTTCTGGCTGTGTCTGTGCTGGTGGTCATGTGTTTGCAGTTCTATGGGATGGTGTGTCACTGCTATTTCACCCCGTAGCAGGGATCCACTAATTCTGCCATTCATCTCGACACTTGGGATCACATTTTTGCTCCTCACTTATGCTTTTACAGAAGGAATGGAAACTGAATTTTCATTAATTGGTTAATATTTTTGAACCTCCCCTCGAACCTCCCCTCCCTCCCTGGCAGGGTAGATATGTAGACTGAATCCAGGCTCTGCAGTTTATTTACTGTGTGACCTTGGGCAGGCCCCTGGGTCTCCTTTGAGCTCAGTTTCCACATCTTTAAATGGGAGTGATAATAGTTCTTACCTTCTTGGGTGATCGGCATTAGGTAAAGAACTTACTAGCTCTGAGTAAGTGTAAGCTCTCAGGAGCTTGCTAATGAACTATATTAGCAAAGATTGATACTAATAAACTGATACTAACCTGACGTCCTAATAACAATTCCCAGGAGGTTGGTAAGAGAGGGCATGAGGCCCAGTCACACATCTCAGTAGACAGAGATCTTGGGCTGTGTTTTGGGCAAGGCATATTAATGGCTGCCCCCCCCCCCCAGTCTTTGCTTTCCCGAGGATTTATTTCCAACCATGATGTGTAAATGGCTGTGGGTGTTCAGGCTGTAATGGATCTTGTGTTTAAGGCTTCCATTGTCACGGCTCAGCAGAACCTCCCTCCGCCCGCCCCTCAGATGGCTCAGCGCGTGACTTCACCTCCTCTACCCCCATCACCTGCCAGCTCCGATTGGGGGCTGTGACACGCAGCCTTGGAGCGGTTGGCAGGTTGGCCTTAGGAGAAGCTAGGCACTGGAGCTTGCCAGTGCAATTTGTAATTGATTAATTTATTTAATCTAACTATCTTGTATAAACCTGAGAAGATAATTATGCACAAATTACTATTTAAACTTGAAGCTTGTCTTCCTTTAACTAAGCCCCATGCTGGTCTATAGCTCTTCACTGAAGTCATTCTGAGGGTGATTCTTTCTCCTCTTGCCCTCCCTGAGATTCCAGCCTCTATCCAAAGTAAATACTCTAGTTTGAGTTAGAAGCTTTTAAGAGTGGGAAAGCACTTGTTTGGATTCTGATCCTGTAGATCACGTCTCACTTGTGGAGAACTGTTCTCTTTTATCTTCATCTGTGAGTTAATTTCATTTTCTCCGATGTAGTGAAGATATGTCGTCCATCTACCACCACTGCTGCTTCGTTCTTTCAGATACGGCAGGATTTCCAGGACGAGGCCAGAGTGGGTTTATTAGTTCTTTTCAGGGATGGGAAGGCAGTGTGGACAGTGAGGAGGAGCACATGCACCAAATTCCTTCTGTTTTACTGGATGTAATGTGCCATTGATTGTAAGATGCCTCATTACTTTATGTACCACTGAGAAAGACAAAGCATGGCCATAGATAAATTTTCAAACACCATGATCATAAGATGCATCATGATTTCAGAAGGTTTTAGAATAAGTGAAATATGCTATACTCATAATGGGGTCTGGTTATAAAATCCTTAGCTTGTCACTGAAGTTGTAGAGTTGTGCATTTGGAGGGCCCAGACGTTTTTGTCATATAATGCCCTTCACATGACCTTCCAATTGCTAAAAATAATATGCACTTTGCCTCTCTTTGCGTAGGGAGAGGGGACGAGAATCCCTATATAGTATGTGTCATATCACGTTTTTTATGTATGGCTCTCAAATGCTCACATTCAACATATTTTTCACTCAGCCTAATATAAAGATTTTACTTTCATAATTGGTGGCCAAGTCTTCTGTAATTCTTAATGTTAAAAAAGATAAGATTGGTATGTTTGATATTTTTTCCTCCTTGGGCACAGAGCATTCCATTTTTGTGAATATGGGGAGCCACAGTCATGACCTCTCCATCAGGGTCATCAAGGAGAGGCTGAGGAAGTTAAGGGGGTGCACTGATTTTTCTGGCATCTCAAAGAAGGATAAACTCAGTTTTCTGCCTTCAGAGGGCTTACCGGTACTAAATTCAGGGAGTCTTTTTATTTTGATCAGTAATGCTTGGAGTCACCTGCTAGAAAACCTCAGGTGTAGGCAGAATTTTCTTGTTGCTAATTTTGTATCTGGAAATTGAAGTTGTTGCCTCTCATTGGCTTCGATATGCGCTCATATTTATCCTAGAGTAATTGAAGTTTACTGAGGTCTCACCTAAATTATTCCTGATTATTTCAGGCAGAAGGAAACTGGCCACATATGCAGGGAAATATTTAAATGCCATACCGAGGGCAGCCCAGGTGGCTCAGCGGTTTAGTGCCGCTTTCAGCCCAGGGTGCGATCCTGGGATGTCGGGCTCCCTGCATGGAGCCTGCTTCTCCCTCTGCCTGTGCCTCTGCCTCTCTCTCATGAATAAATAATAAAATAAAATCTTAAAAAAAAAAAAGCCATACCAAGTGGGTCTGTGCAGCCCAGCTTTGTGTTCCTTCGTTAGGGTATACTGAGCACTTTCATACCTTCTCTGGGGCTGTGCCCGTGTGTGGTTCCCTCATAGAAATGATTGTCACAGTACATGATAGCCCAGACTCCCACCCGTGATCTCACTTGGTCCTCCCAGTGACTTGTGAATCAGGCCAGTTGAACATGGCTGTCCCTGCTGGTTTGCTGAAGACCTCAAGGCTCATGGAAAGCCTTGCCTGAAACCAGACAGCTTTGAATTGTCCACAACCTGGGCTTTTTCCCTGACCCTTTAGAGTTTGAGGAGATCCAGACAAGCCCCAACACTTTAAATAATCCTGCTTCATGGAATTGGCTGAGGATCATCATGGGTGATGCAGGCTTACTTTTGCCTTTGTCTAGACTCCTTTGGTTGCAAGGAAGAGATTCACTTGAGTTCATGGAAGCAAAAAGGGGGCATTTATTGGGTGTGTTTTGGCATCAGCAGGAAATAGAGCCAGGCCTTCCCAAGCAGTTGGCACCAAAAATCAGAGAGATATCAGGAACCAGAGCAACTGCTCAGCCAGCCTTGGCACTCCAGGACTGACCCATGGCTCCTGTCCTGCCTCTTTGTGTGTCTCTATCAGGTTTTCCAGTGCAGGCAGATGCTGACAGGTGCCCTTGGGGAGTAGGACACCCTGGGCCTCTGACTTTACAATACTTATGTTTTGGTGAACTGTGGGCCGGATAAAGAACCTTTTAGTTCCACACTCCAAGAGAGAGTCTGGAGTCCACTGTTTTTTTTTCTGGTCTAATGACTGTGTCCACGGAGATGGGCCGCACTCAGAGGAAGAGGTCTTGTGGAGGTAGCCCAGAGGCGGCCTCTGCCGTGCCCTCCGTTCCCACATCTGTACCTTCCTCTGTTTGACTCTGAAAGTTGGAAAGTTGCTTTTCGAAGTGGCACTTACCTGCTGGGAAGGTGGGAATACTTTCCCCTAGCAGTACTCGTGTCATTGCTGGGACGGGAGATGGGTCCTTGCTTGACCGTCCACCAGCGTGTCTGCCGCAGGGGTCGGAGTTCTATTCTTCCTCTTCCCTATCATGACTGCACCACTAGGAGTCCGTTCAGATGTCAGAAGATTGATCTGAATTGCTTGCAGGAGCAGGATATGTTTTAGGACTAACAATGAGCTGCAGAAACTGCCGGCATTGTCCTGTGTAACCACAGGGTCTGTGATGAACACAAGACATGAACAGCGCGCCGTAGTTACTGTGGTGGAAATGGGAGCGAGGGTTCTGCCTTTTCACGGGGAGGGTAAAATCTCAGCGTGAGCTCCGCAGTTGTGTGCCCTGTTGACCGGGCACTCGGGCTCTGTCTGAGGCCAGTTCACACTCTGCCTCAGCCACTTCCTCCCTGGGGCTCTTGGGGCAGACGGCTAACCTCTTTGTGCCTCCTCCTCTGCAAGACGGGCCTCACCACAGCAGCTGCCTCACTGGGTTGTGGTCCGGGTTCAGTGAATTGATACACGTAAAGGAATTAGAATGATATGTGGCATATAATAAGGGCTCAATAAATAGCCTTTTTTTTTGTTTTTAAAGATTTTATTTATTTGAGAGAGAGAGCAAGAGAGCATGAACAGAGGGGAGAGAGAAAAGCAGCCTCTCCACGGAGCAGGGAGCCTGATGTGGTGCTTGATCCCAGAACCCTGGGATCACGACCTGAGCTGAAGGTAGATGCTTAACTTACTGAGCTGCCCAGGCGCCCCAGTGCTGTTTTTCTTAGAATTTTTAATCATTACAGTTGTACTGGGGTGGGCGGATGCTCGACTGACATGAGATGTTTGCATTCTCGGTGGATTTAATGGTCCTGGCTGCTCTTGACTCCCATGAACGGATGGATGGGTAATGGGGAGTCCACTTTGCACTGACTTGAGTCCAGATGCTTTACCCTTCTTATTTTGTCTTGGAAGCAGCTTGTCAGTGCTACCAGTGAGTGTAAGGCATCTTAATAGCAGATTTCATTTGTGGTTTGGAGGATGAGTTGACCCACATCTAAATCCTTCTTGATTTAATCGTCTTTGCTGTCCTGTTTGATCTTGTAAATATTAATTTCGTCTGGTCGTATATGTGGTTTTCAATGGTCCCAAGGTTAATTACTGTATTTTGTTTATAAAGTACTCATAGAAGGGTAGGCACGTGGTGGAGACCTTACAAAAGCTCAATCCCAGTTGTGGCATGCAGACTTGCAATGAGACTTGATGAGCATTAATAAGAAAATAACTTCCAGTTCCTTATAGATTTGGCTTACAACATTCCTGTTGGAGTCTTCTGTTTCAAGAAATATTTAGGGTATAACGATTTTATACTGTTTGCTGTTTGTTGACAGAAGTGAGGAATACCTTGTCTTGTCTCCAAAGAATGCTCAGAGGGAACCCCAGCATGGGCATTTGGGAAATGTTTCCTGAGGGCCTACTGTGTGGAAGGCTGTGTGTGCTCAACTCTTTGGGGGCCTAGAGAAGACAGGACGCTGCCTTCACAATGCTTCCAGCACAGTGAGAGGAGAGGTGGGACACAGATCCATGTGGCTCAGGGCAGCAGGTTATAATCACCTGGTAGGCACAGAGGGCTCCTAGGATCTTGTAGAGGAGACCATTGTGGTGAGTATACCCTAAGGAAGACTAGGAGAGGGGATGTTGACCTGCCCCAGAAAGATGTCTGTGCTTTCAACAGGTATATATGAAGGGTAGGGAAGAGGACAGGAATCTTCCATTCTAGGTAGAGAGGACAGTTTGGGCAAATGTAAAAAAATTAAAATCTTAATAAACTAGACTTTCTAAACCTTTCCAATCTAAACAAATTAGATTCCCATGCTACCATCTTGATTTGTGTGTGTTTGTTGGCCATATTCCCATATCATTCTTACTTTCAGTTACTTGATATTTTTTAAATAGGTTAACTTTTTTCTTCATACATTTGCTTTAAACAGGAAACTTTGTGACATTTAGTTATTTGTCATATATGTGTTCTGGTAGACATTATAATACATAGGTAGTACTAAAGTGGAAAACTTTGTTCACCTGGGAACTAGGCAGGAGTCACCTGGTAAGCACCACTTCGGTGAACTCTGTATTTGGCTAATGAGACTCTGCTATTTTGCCTGGAATGTAAGGTATGTGAAGAGAACAGTAGGAGAGGCTGAGCAGTGTGGTACAGGATTTATAAGCCCGCGTTCTGGAAGTTTTGCCTGGGTTCATTGCCTCTTTTTGCCATTTCCTAGCTGTGTGACTTCAGGCATATTGCTTAATGTCTCTGTATCTCAGTTTTCACATGTGAAATGGGGCTAGAAGAGTGGGTTATTGTTAGGGTTGACATAATGTCTATAAATTATTTACTATAAGGTTTGACACATAGTAAGCACTCACTAGAATGTCCATATGCCTGTGTGTGTGTTTTGAGAGGTATTTTTTCCTAATACCTACACACATCTCTGTCTCCTGCTTTCCCTCTTCCCCCATCTCCCTTTTGCTCTCTCCCCCTCCCCCCTTCTTTTTCCCATTTCCCCTCCTTCAGATCTTTGGTGTTTATCCTAAAGAAATTCTTAACCTCCCTCCTTATTACCTTCTTTCCCCTTAACATGTTTTCCTTTGTAGCCAAGCTAACAGGTTTCTGAGCAACCTTTTCATGGAATCATTAAGGGACATACTTAAGAAAAACTCCTAACAGAGCAGTAATTTCAGTTGGCCTGGAGTGGGGTGTGGGGAGTATCTCACTGCCCGGAGTTTGATTGGGCTTTATTAATAGGAGATTTTTTTTTCCCTCTGTTTTTAAGCCTTGCCTTTGAAATGCTTCTTCTACAAAGAGTTACTAGGCTTTATTCCTGATAGCCATTATATACTTGAAAAACCTACGTATTGCATCACAACAAGGTAGCCACTGTGCTGAATTAATCTTTTATTATTAAACCTTGAAATAGGGACAGTTTGCAGATTAAATGTCAGCTCTTCTTCAAGATGTTTTGTTTTTGCTTGTGAAGCAGAAGTTTGTAGACAAATAGCTGATCCCTTGTAAAGGAAATATAAAAGAGTTAGAGTATGTAAAGGAAATATAAAAGAGTTAGAGTATCTTAAGGTGACTACTTCTGAGAGCCAACAGATTTGGGTACTTGCTGACACTGTTGTCTCCCTCATAGTTCCCTCTTCCTTGTGGCCCTCTGTCCCCGCTTGTCAGAGCTGTGCTGCATGCAGTTTGCTCAAAACGTGCAAAAGCTAATGCATGAGCTGGATGAAATTAGTCAGAAAGTGAGTGGCAGCCATGTTATTTTTCCTCTTACCCGTTTTCCTGGACCACAGTTCATTTTGTTTTATTGTTCATCTTTTGTACGATTGATCATAAGCTGAATGTCCCTATCATAGTAAAGATAGCAAGCAAAGGGGCCTGCTTTGGCACCTTAGTCTCCTCTGTTGGAACTCTTCTGGTCTTAGTATGGAATGCGACATTCTCTGGAATCCAGAGCAGTGCTCACCATCAGTATCTTCTGTGGTGATGGACATGTCCTCTATTGGGGTTATTCCACGTGGTAGCCAGTGGCCACCTGTAACTATTGAGCCCTTGAAAATGTGGCTAGAGTAACTAAGGAACTGACTTCTAAGTTTTACTAAATTTTAATTAAATTTAAGTTAAATAGAGGCACCCAGGAGGCTCAGTTGGTTGTGTCTGCTTTGGGCTCAGATCATGATCTTGGGGTCCTGGGATTGAGCCCCGAATTGGGCTCCTTGATAAGCAGGGAACCTGCTTTTCCCTTTCCCTCTGCCGTGCCCCTTGCTTGTGCTCTTGTGCTCTCTTGCTCTCTCTCAAATAAAGTCTTTTTTTTTTTTAATGATTTTATTTATTTATTCATGAGAGACGCACAGAGAGAGGTAGAGATAGGCAGAGGGAGAAGCAGTCTCCTCACAGGGAGCCCGATGTGGGACTCGATCACAGACTCCAGGATCATGCCCTGAGCTGAAGGCAGATGCTCAACTGCGGAACCACCCAGGCATCTCCAAACAAATAAAATCATTAAAAAAATTAATTAAAATTAAATAGCCACATGTAGCCTATAGGCACTATATTGGATGACGCACATCTCAAGACTGGAAAGCTATCCCGGACTATATAGATCAGTACTAACCCCCTTTATTTATTTAACTGCACATATTTTCACAGGCTTGATAATCTGGCTCAGGGATGTGGGCGGAAGGTAGGATAGGACTTTGAAAAGTATTGGCTGTAACGATGGGATGGGAAAGAAAGCAGACCCTCAGTTAAAGGGATCCATCTGTGGCCAAGATAAGCCCTCTTTTCTCACTCACATAGTCAGATTTTAGAACAAAGTACATGTGGCATTTGGGTTAATCCTTCCAGACACTCACATACCAGCTAGCTGTAATTCTAGTGCTTCCTTTCACACTCAAGAAAGCTTGCTGAAATGCAGATGAATGGCAGACATGTTACAGTGATAACTTTGAATCTGATTCAGTTTATCAGTAAATAATTGACAGTCTCATGTACTGTAGCTGATATTGGGAACACATTATTAGGGATGCATCTCCCAATTGATTAGAAAAGCTACTCTCTTGACACTTGAGTTGAGAAAGGATTCGTTGCTTAGAGTATTTGCAGCACTGTGTGTGTGTGGTGGTGGTGGTGGTGTCAGATTTGTATATGTGTATGTGTTGTTGAGCCTGGGGTCCCTTGGACAAGTTCTGGTTGAGAAACATTGAGGCCGCTGCTGAGTCTTCATTCATCCAGTATTATCAAGTGCCTACCATATGCTCAGATGCTGGAAATATAGTCATGAAAAAAAGAAGTCTCAAGGTCATTGCTCTTATGGAGCTTATATTCTGGCAGAGGAGACAAATAAAAATATATAAATAAAATTGGGCAGTTATAAGTGCTTTAGAGCCAATATAATGCAGGACGAAAGGCTGGAGAGACTGGAGTGGGGCTCCTTCGATGGGGTTGGGGCAAGGCCTGTGTTCAGAGCAGAGGCTCCATGGCAGTGGGGGTCAGCTGGCTGCTGCCTGGGGGGAGCCTTCCTTCCTCCAGAGGAAACAGCAAGAAATCTAGCCTTGGAGTCTTCCAAAGGCATTCTGCTACAGTTGTTGCTATTAGTATCTTTCACTGTCAAAAAAGATACTCTGCATCTGTAATTTATATTGATTTTCTAGTGTTCTTTTCCCTGTGAATATAGGAGGGCCTAGACCCGGTCTTTTATAGTGACTTCCTGTGTTGGACATTGTCAGCTAAATACGTCCAAGTCTCTAGTGGTGATCCCGTGGGCTATTGCCCACCCTCCGAGCCTGGCATTCAGCCCCTAGCCTACCCTGACTGCCTCTCATCTCCCATCTGATGCCTCACATGCTTCTTCCTTTGGTCAAACTATTCAACTTTCTGTCCTTGGAACATACTTGTACTTTCCAGATTTCCCTTTGGTTGATGTTATGCCACTTCCGAAACACCCTTTTCTCCCCT
Source organism: Canis lupus familiaris (assembly GCF_011100685.1). Classification (NCBI taxonomy): domain Eukaryota; kingdom Metazoa; phylum Chordata; class Mammalia; order Carnivora; family Canidae; genus Canis; species Canis lupus. The sequence continues at coordinate 52,248,325 of NC_049230.1, forward strand.
CTCCCTCCTCATCCTGAAGGTCCACCTGCTCTCACTTCTGGAATGTTTCCCATATCACCTGGTTGTGACTAGAACTCTTGTTTCCTGATTTGTAATTAAGTGCCATTTATATTACGTTATGAGTAATGCCCTGATGTTTGTTAACTTAGTAATACATATAATCAGCCCCATTCCACAGTCTAGGAAACGATTTATTTCTCCAGTTTCTTGGGCTTGAACTCAAGGACTTTGTGGTATTAGGCTTAGGAAAAGGAATAATTTTATTTTAGGACCATGCAAAATCTATGTGTGTGTGTGTGTGTGTGTGTGTGTACACATATATATTTCCCAATTCTGGATTCTTTTGAAGAAATTTTACCTTTTTTTGTTCTTTTTGGATTGCCTCCATTTCTTTCCAGCAGTGTTTTCTATTTGCTGCTTTTACTGAGGATTGAGTGTGTGGTTAGGGTAACGCGGGGTTCTGGGAACCGGTGCTGCCGACAGTTGACTAACCAGAAAGGACAGGTGGGGTTGCAGAGTGCCCAAAGCACTTTGTTTCTTTCTCAGCCCTTTCTGACCGTAAGGGCTTGTCCTAGTATAAGCACTCTGTGATCCCATGTATGTTCTCAGTTGCACCCAGCACTCTGCTGGACTTTGAACCGGATCTTACCAGTTTGTCACCAAGAATCTCGAGGAGCCAGAGGAGCACGGACGGGTGACCTTCCAGCTCCCTGCACAATGTCTCCCCACACAGTGCTCTGGAATCACCACCTTGCCATTGCTCTTCTTCTGGCTCCAGATGTAAGCACATGCGTACAGAATCTCATCTCAGGAATATTGAAGTTTTTCCTTGATTTTTCCCACAGCCTGCAGAGCCTGATTTAGGGCCGCATCAGGATTAAGTAAGATTACCAGCATCTTCTCTCTGTCTCTCTTGTGTATCTTATATGAATGTGTCCTAATAACTATTGATATCAAGTTCATCCCTCAAGAAGCCAAGACCGACCTTTGGTGTCTTGCTGAGGTTGCAGTTTTATGATGTGTTTTTCTTGCAAGTAAAATCAGTTGAGATAAATCTCGGTAACTTTTCCTGTACAAAAGATGGTTAGGCCATGCTATGGTAGGCTCCTCCCTCTACAGGGTACACTCCTGTGTCACCAGCAAGGTTGTTTCACCAAAATTGATTGGTAGATCCAATACTCTTAAAGGTCATGCTTAATCACATTTCAGGAAGATTGAAGAAGATACCAAATTGCCCGGGTGCCATAGTTGACTTTGTGCTCTCCTTCGGTACTGTTTGCTTTTAACAGCACAGCTCTAATTTACTAAGCGGCTACCCTAGTGCTTAAAGGGCAGAAACCCAGGGTGCATTTTTTATCCTGAAAATTAGTCACAGCTACTCTGCCGTCGCTTAGAAATGGTCTGTTTTGTTCTTGGAAATCCTAACTTGAATGGATGACACCCCAGCATGTTGCCAGAGCCCTGCTCTCCACCCCGTTACCAGCGTGTTGGATGAAGGACAGGCTGTGGCCACAGAATGGGTTGGCTTCACGTGTGGTTGATGAGCCAGGCTGACGGGTCCAGAGGGGTTCTGCTGTTGGCCTTTCATGTGAAGCCTGGTACTGTAGAACAGATGGAGGGGAAGGGGCCTCCTTGACAGTTTGGGAGGGTGGGGACCTTTAAGTTATGAGGAATCAAAAGAACAGTTTAGTTATTAGTGGTGTTACGTGTGACAGCTTGACATTCTGTAATTGTCCACAGAGACCAAGCTACTTTGGAATGGTGTTCTTGCAAATGTGTCATATTAAATTTTTTTTCCTAATAAGGAAGACTGGTCTGATTTGAATAGTTCTGCATAATTTCAGATTATTTATTAACCATCAGCAGTGGGGATGTTTTCCCTTGCCATAGTAGTTGACTGGAGGACTAGAAACAAGAGTGATTGAGATTCTTACATTTAAGGAACATTTTTTTTCACGCTTGAGAGGAAAATTTTGGTTGAAAAATCTATAACGTGACTTAGTGTCTAGAGAGATAATTTGAGAATGTTTGCAAGATAGGGAAATTTTTGCATGTGTGTGGGAAGCAGTTAATTATTGTTTTCAAAGTAATATGTGCTCATTATCCCAATCTGAAAAACATAGAGAAACAGAAAGAAGAAAAAGTAATCTATAATCCTTCCACTTTTAGTTTAGCACTGTTAACACTTTAATATTCTTTCTTTCTAGTCCTTTTTTCTGTGTAAATGTTTCTGTGTTTAGCTTTGTTGTTTATTCTTCATGTATAATGAAAACTACCCCCACCCCATTTTCTCTTATATCATAAGAAAATTTTGATAATATTATGTGGTAATATTCCTATATAAGTATTCAGAAAACTTAAATTTTAAAAACTGTATAATGGGGATGCCTGGGTGGCTCGGTGGTTGAGCATCTGCCTTTGGCTCAGGGCATGATCTTGGGGTCCTGGGATCGAGTCCCACATCAGGCTCCCCACGGAGAGCCTGGTTCTCCCTCTGCCTGTGTTTCTGCCTCTCTGTCTCTCTGTGTGTCTCTCATGAATAAATAAATAAAATCTTTAAAAAAATGAATAAATAAAATCTTTAAAAAAAAACCAAAAACTGTATAATGTTCTACCATAGTTTCCCATTCCCCCACCATCATTTCCCTTTTAGGTTGGACATTTAGTTTACCACTGTTACAAGTATTGATGGAATAAACATCCTGGTGCACAGTGTTTCATCTTTGTTTAGGAGAACTTTAGAAAGTTCTTAGAGGACATAAGGGTGCCCCTTGGATGATAGAGTCCCAGAAGTAGAATTATTGGGTGAAAGGGTATGGACTTTTTTTTTTTTTTTAAGATTTTATTTATTTATTTATTCATGAGAGACACAGAGAGAGGCAGAGATACAGGCAGAGGGAGAAGCCGGCTCCATGTTGGGAGTCTGATGTGGGACTCAATCCCAGGACTCTGGGATCACGCCCTGAGCCAAAGGCAGACGCTCAACCACTGAGCCACCCAGGTGCCCCAGGGTATGGATTTTTTTATTCTTCAGGATTTGGATGAGCTTTATTATAAAACCATAAATCATCGGTTGAACCACTACAAAGGTACAAAGTGGACTAAGTGGTATGTTTCTGTGCGTGTTCTTCTATAAATTCCATTTGGTTTTCTGTATCTTCTGTTTCTTTGCTGAGACTTTCTGTTTTTCTATTCATTTCAAGAATGTTTGCCCTTACTTGTTGGAGCGTTTTTATAGTATCCATTTAATGTCTTTGTAAGAAAATTCCAACATCACTTACATATATACAAATGGAATATTAGCCATCAAAAAATGAAATCTTGCCATTTGCAATGACGTAGACGGAACTAGAGGGTATTATGCTGAATGAAATAAGTCAACCAGAGAAAGATAGTTATCATATGATTTCACTTATGTGGAATTTAAGAAACAAAACAGGAGTGTAGGGGAAGGGTGGAAAAAAATAAAACAAGATGAAATCAGAGAGGGAGACAAAACCATAAGAGACTCTTAGTCATAGGAAATAAACTGAGGGTTGCTGGAGGTGGGGGTAACTGGGTGATGAACATTGAGGAGGACACATGATGTAATGAGCCCTGGGTGTTATATAAGACTGATGATTCACTGAACTCTACCTCTGAAGCTAATAATACACTGTATGTTAATTAATTGAATTTAAATATGTTTTAAAAAAAGAAAATTCCAACATCTCTGTCATATCATAGTGGCATCTTTACATACATGTTTTGAGATTTTCCTTATTATTTATATGTCAAGTAATTTTGGATTGTATCTTAGGCATTTTAATAGTATCTTAGGAGATTCTGTTTAAGTTCTTCTGGGAATATGGATATTGGTGGGGCAGGAGATAGAATTTGGATATTTTTGTTTTAGGAAGCAGTTGACCTGTTGAGTTTGGGTTGTCAGTTCAGATCCACCTTCTGTGGGTGGTGGCTTCACTGTTAGTTTTGTTTTCAAAGACTTTGCATGGCTATTCTGGTCTGTCTCGTGTGGCACTCAGTGTCTGTGAGTTGGTGGTCATCTCTCCTATAGTTGAGTTGTTAGAGTCTGTTTTATGCTCTCTAGAGTCAAATCCATGCTTACATAGCTTAGCGATGAAGACAGGAGTTCATAAACAACTTTATGAGCTTGCTTCCTCAGGTACTTCTTTTTCTGCAATCTCTCTTGTAATTTCTGATTCTGTAGGTTTCTCCTTTCTGGTTCTTGGCCAGAAAAGTAGGGTTTTATTTGCCCTTCTAGGCTGTGTGCTTCTCCCTGTTATATTTGGGACAAAGTAATAAGAGGGTAGAGAGAATGAAAGCAAGGGAGGTGTGATCCTCTAGTGTCTTGGAACCACAGCTCCTCTGACTGAATGACTGAAGAAGGGAGTTTCCTTATCCTCAAGATGTTCGGCTGTCATAGCTGCTAATGCTGTTGTCCCCACCACTGCTGTGATTGTTTAAGGGCTGGGACATAAGAGAATGGCAAGGAGGAAGAAAACCAACAAGTGATCTTGTCCACTGTCTCGGAATTGGTGACTCTTTCCCATGCCTTGAGCCAGAATTAGAGAACTGTTCTTGGAGTGTCTCTGTTTGCACTGATGGATACTTCCAGTTTGAGGCAGCATTGAATCCAGGCTGAGGATTCTGGTGGATAAACTTATCTCTGGTCAGTGGTACTTCGAATTCTGGTCTTCTTCTTTAATTCACATGTTGCTGTTTATTCCTCAGAATCCTCAAATAACTGCTCCATACATTCCATCTAGGTTTTTAAGCTGCAGTGGTAGAGAGGAAGGAGCTTGTTCTCTCTTCCCTGGACCTGGAATGAGGGATGGTTTTCTTTTTTTAAAGATTCTTGGTATGTATTACAAGATTGCTTTCTGAAATGACTGTTCCAAAATGACTGTTTATAATCCATAGCAATATTAGTTGGTCTGGGACGCCTGGGTGGCTCAGTGGTTGAGCATCTGCCTTCGGCCCAGGGCGTGATCCTAGAGTCCCGGGATTGAGTCCCACATCGGGCTCCCTGCATGGAGCCTGCTTCTCTCTCTGCCTATGTCTCTGCCTCTTTCTCTGTCTCTTGTGAATAAATAAGTAAAATCTTAAAAAAAAAATAGTTCTATTTCAATGTACTTTCACGAGCATTGGAAAAAATTGTCAAAATAAAACAAGAGGGCGGCCCAGGTGGCTCAGTGGTTTAGCACCGCCTTCAGCCCAGGGCCTGATCCTGGAGATCCGGGATCGAGTCCCATGTCAGGCTCCCTGCATGGAGCCTGCTTCTCCCTCTGCCTGTGTCTCTGCTGTTCTCTTTCTCTCTCTCTGTGTCTCTCATTAATAAATAAATCTTAAAAAAAAATAAAACAAGAATACTCCCATCTGTACTTAGTTGATAGGTGAACCACAGCAGCTTACTGTGTTAGTTTGTTTCCTTGATTAGTACTGAGGTGAACTTCTGCTTTTATATTTATTACCTCAGTGTACCTCATTTCTTCTCTTCATTTGTCAATTTTTTTTAATTTTTATTTATTTATGATAGTCACACAGAGAGAGAGAGAGAGAGAGGCAGAGACACAGGCAGAGGGAGAAGCAGGCTCCATGCACTGGGAGCCCGACGTGGGATTCGATCCTGGGTCTCCAGGATTGCGCCCTGGGCCAAAGGCAGGCGCCAAACCGCTGCGCCACCCAGGGATCCCTTCATTTGTCAATTTTGATCCATCGTCTTTTAATCTGCTTAATTTAGGCATTATTTTTATCAGAATTCGTCCTCCCAAAATAATAACATAGTCCTCCCAAAATAATTCCAGGGCTAGTATAGGAGCTCCATATTGCCAGGGACCAAGGTTCCGTTTTTCTTGTTGCTTTGCCATGCATGGCTTCCATTCCCAAGTTGTCTGGTATGGCTGCTGGACCTCCAGCCATCACATTCTCATCTCTAGCAGGAACCTCTAAGAAGATGAGAAGAAAAAAAGGGCAAGAGGGCACTTATCGTGAGCTTTTAAGGAACCTGCCAGAACATTTTGCTTATATCTTATTGGCCAGAACAGAGACACTTGGACTGTACTTAGCTGCAAGGGTTGCTGAGAAATGTAGTGTTTTGGTTGGATAGCATTGGGTCCTCTTTAAAAACTTGGCGTTCTGTCACTGAGAAAGTAAAGGAAAATGGATATTAACAGGCATTTAGAAGTGGCTGCCACAGTATTGGGTTTTTTTTTGAATTATAAGATAATATGTTATAAAACAAGCAAGCAAACAAACAGAGGTCTAGAAAATAAACAATGAATAGTTGGGGTGGGATTCCCTTTGTCACTCTCACTCTGATAAAACTACTTAACAGCTTGATGGACAGTCCTTTAGGAACTTCGTGCGTATGAGTATGGGTGTTAGATGACCAAAACCAAGAGTGGGATCCTACTAAACATAGCACTTCACCATTGCCTTTCATGCAATGATAGGGAGATAATCTGCACATACACCTTAGTGCGGTATCCTGTCGTGGGAATGCACTGTGTGATGTGTATACTCGGCTCCTGTTGATAGGTTGCCAACTTATTTTCTACTTAAATGTGCTGCACGGAGTATTCTTGAACACACATCTTGGCATACTTTGTACAAATATTTTTCATTGTTGCTCTTTAAAACTATTAATATTAAGCCTTTTTTTGTTTTTCATGTATCTTCCCAATGTGTTGTTTGCCTTAGATTTTGTTCTGTTTTTTTTTTTTTTTTTTTTTTAACACACCAAAGCTTTTAGTGTTTGTTTAGTCAAATCTGTTGGTCCTTTTCTTTTTGTCTTCTGTCCCTTTAAACTAAGAAAGTAGCTGTGAGACATTCATGCCATGCTTGTCTGTGGCTGAATTTCATACTTTTAACTCGAATTGATGTAAAATTACTTCTGGTGGATGGTGCGAGGTGACACTCTGAATCAACCTTTTTTCATGTTTTTAGTGCCATTCTACTGAATTAAATAAATTTTATTTTTGCTTGTTAATGGCATGCTTCTCATTAAATGAAAACTGACCAGAAGTGAAAAAAAAGAAATATCTTCATTTGATTCTGTTCTACAGGTAATTTTCCAACCATGGGATTTGTGGGTAAAATAAATGTGCCCTGTTTTTGATCGTTTAAGTGGATACAGGAACTGTCCTTCAGATGTGAGGTCAGCAGATCCAACTGCAAAGCAGATGATTAGAAACAAAGTTCACTTGCAGACTGAAAATCATGGCGCAGTGGGCAGTCAGGCTGCCAGGAGCATGCAGGGAAGAGGTGAAGCCTGCGTGGTCCTCCCTTTGCCCCTGGGGACAAGCCTAGGTTCCCCTTGCCCCTTGCCCCCCTCTTTTGCTATGCGTTTCTGATGAAAGACCACTGCGCAAGGTGGTGGTGAGAAGTAAGAAGAATGCGCTTAGAATGTGTTGACAGAGTGCACTCACCGGGTGTCACACTGTGCTGGGTGTTTTTTGCTGGTCCCTGCCCTAGAAGCAGCTCTGTAGCAAGTGCACCGCTGTCCCCCTTTCACTGAGGGCACACTGAACCTGGGGAGGTGGTGACCTACCCCTGGGTCCCACTGCTGCCACGTGTTGGAGCTTAGGTTTCACCCGACTCCAAACCTTGAATCATGCTCACCTTTCCTTCTCCTTTTGTCTGTCCCGTCCACCTCTCATCCTTCTTTCCCTTTTTCTTTTCCTTTCACTTATCTCATAGGTCACTGTTAAAAATTGCATTTTCAATTTTGAAATTAACAGATTAATTATAGAAATCTGGAAAATAGAGCCAATATGAGGAAGAAAATAACTCTCCCAGTCAACACCCTCGACAACAGTGGATGTGACTGCCATTTTTGGTGTGTGTTGTCAGTGCAGGGCATCAGCCTGGCTTCCTGGACCAGAAGTGATGTTTGGATTTGGCCCTTTTTGGTTGCAGGGGTGGTCATTTATTATCTTTACTGAGGCCTGGGTTCTGGCTGCCGTGCCGTCCTGTCTGGTGTTGCTTCTCTTGCCCAGAAAATCTTCGTCCTGAGGTATAAATAAGTTCCTGACTGTTGGAATTCTTTTTCATCTATTAACTTAAGTTATAATGTTATAATGAAAGTCATTACTTCCAGTTTTACTCTTTCTCGATAGCATATGTTTTCTTTTTTTTTTTCTTTTTTAATATTTTATTTATTGATGATAGACATAGAGAGAGAAAGAGAGGCAGAGACACAGGCAGAGGGAGAGACAGGCTCCATGCCGGGAGCCCAACGTGGGACCTGATCCCGGGGCCCCAGGATCGCGCCCTGGGCCAAAGACAGGCGCTAAACCTCTGAGCCACCCAGGGATTCCCCCCCCCCCCCCCATAGCATATGTTTTCATTTGCTCTCCACTATAGGGGAATCAGAATAGTTTTTTCCTCCAATTTTTAAAACTTATGTCCCATTTCATATATAAACCTATGATTGTTTTTGTATCATGAATATGAATATCAGAAGTTATTAATATAAAAATAATAAAGTCAACACCTGTGTCCTCCCCCCTAACTTAAAAAGCAGAGCTAGGGCCCTTGTGAGCCCCTCCCCACTAAACCCCTCTCCCTCCAGTTCCTCTGGGATAGCCACCATCCAGGACTTTGACTATTATTTATTTTTCCTTTTTTTTTTTTTTAAAGATTTTATTTATTTATTCATAGAGACAGAGAGAGAGAGAGAGAGGCAGAGACACAGGCAGAGGGAGAAGCAGGCTCCATGCAGAGAGCCTGACGTGGGACTCGATCCAGGGTCTCCAGGATCATGCCCTGGGCTGCAGGCGGCGCTAAACCGCTGCGCCACCGGGGCTGCCCTGACTATTATTTCTTGAAGGCAGAACATTTTTATTCCTCTTTTTTTTTTTTTTTTTTTAACATGGTAGATGGGAAAATTGAGCCTCAGAAGGTTAAGTGAGCTGCCCCAGGTCTGGCAGTAAAAATAACTGTGACACTAGCACCTAAATCTGGGGCTTCTCATATGATTGTTATTTTTTTTTTTTCTTTCTTTTCTGAAGCACTGGACTCCCTCTCCACTTGGATGTTGGTATGTTTTTCCTTGTCCCCCTTGCCCTCCTAAGTTTGTACAGATTTCTGAAGAGTAAATTCAGGGTGTTTGGAAGTAGAGCTTTTATTACTGAGAGCTTTATGTTTGCCTACTTCAAATGTAATTTAAAAACTACCTTGCAGGGCACCTGGGTGGCTCAGTGGTTAAGCGTCTGCCTTCCTTCGGCTCAAGGTGTTTTCCCCGCACACACCCCGTGAGGGTGTGATCCCCACAAGATGTGATCAAGTCCCATATCGACTCCCCGCAGGGAGCCTGCTTCTCCTTTTGCCTGTGTCTCTGGCTCTCTCTGTGTGTCTGTCATGGATAAATAAAATCTTAAAAAAGAAAGAAAACTTACCTTGCCCCTCTGAAAGTAAGCTGGTGGTCTGTGGAATGTCTGTGCTAACCTGCCTACTTTGTTTCTGTATCTAGAGTTGGTAGAGATGGTATACACCTGATGAATGGGAAGATGAGCACTCCTTTTATACAATGTCATGGTTCCAAATAAATCACCGCATCTTGAAAGATACTTAGCTAGCCTTTCAAAAAAATCAAATGCTGGGGATTTTCCATTGGACCTAGTCCAGCTTTTAATTTTTACAACTCACATCAACATTCGGATCACAGGTGTGCATTGCAGGTGGAGCCTACTAAATAAGACCTATCTAGCAGCAGTGCCAGGTGCCGCAGAGTCACTTACAGATCGAGAGTCCAGCTTTGGAAGAGCTTCACCCTCATCTGGGTTTTGCTTCAGCAACACCTCAGAGCAAAGGTAGATCGTGGTCACTAGACTTTGGGTACTAGAGGGTGGAAATCATAGGGCTCTTCCATTTTGAAGGCCGCTGGGCAGTGGGGCACCGTGGTTACCAGTGCAGCCTCTGGAGACACACATACTTTGCCTTCCCACCCCTGGCTGTGTGAGCTCAGACAAGTGACTCCACCTCTCTGAGTTCAGGTTTCTCAGCTGTTAAACAGGGACATTGGTATACATACTCTTGGACGTAAGGAGTTTAAACAAGGTATAAAATGGGTCTAAATGAGATCGTTTATGTGCAGTGCATATCTCAGTGGCTGGTACACAGAATGCACTAGTAATTGTTGCTGGCAGTAGTGATTGCCAGTGTCCACACTGTCACCATTTTGTAGAGGAAGACACTGAGTTTTCCGAATCTTATGCCACTCAGAGGCTGAGCTGAGACAGGAACCCCGGTCTCTGAACCTCCCCCCCGCCCCATCTGCAGGGGCTCTTTCCACCCCACCACCTGCCTTCCTCCACACCTCTCTCATCATTTACTTGTCACCTTCTCTGGCTCTCAGCAGTGCTGTTTCTTGCCTCCTCTCTTGAGCCGGCAGATCCTAACAACAGATGGTGCTGTTTTGAATTAAAACAATTTAACTCAAGATCCATCAACTGCCAACATCAAACACCCTTAAAAGAAGGAAAGAAACTCATTATCAAGAGTATTTAAGCAAAGTAGGTATTTAATCTATCTTAATCATTTGCATTCTTGAGAAGAAGAAAGTCAGTGGCAGCTGCCACCATAGGCCAGACCCCATGAATGTGCTTGCACATGATGGCTTCAGACAGAATTTTCCCCCTTTCTTCTTTGCCACGCAGTACTAATTTGGACTTCGGTCCTAAGTTTTGAAGCCACACTGAATATTTAAAAATTGTAAAACATAATCTTTTTTTTCCCTTTGGTCCGCAAATCCTGTGGCTGCACATTTTTTTTTTCAGTAGCAGGGGTTAGCTCTCAACTAGAGCTTTGTCCGATGCATATGAGCCCCAAAGCCCAACTGACTGGTGTGGGGCTGTGGTAGCAGCCCTGGATGGGAGGGTCTGGATGTGCTCTGTGAACACTGCACTCTGGGGCAGGACAGTCACTTCTGCACAGAGTCCAGTTCCTGAAGGTAAATGCACGTGTAATGCTGCCCCATGGATACCAAACCTTATTCTTTCAAAGCTTGGAGTCTGCAGGATGGCTCCTTGGGTCCAGATCACAGAGCTGACTGTGAGAGACAGTGGGTATGAGAGCCATGGAGACATGCACACACTCTAGTAGCGTCTATGCACCTTAGCCCTTCTTGAGCCTGGACTCCTCAGCCATCTGTGCACCACCTTGGGCTCCCCACTGCCTTTGTTCCTTGCCAGCAGCACCCCTGCTGCCACCCTAGTTAGGCACTGAGGGGTGCCCACGAGGTCTTGGCCACCCTCTTTTGACCTGCCTCTGTTTTTTGGTTCTCTCCTTCTCTGCCCTTCTTCTACTTTATTTGCTCGTTTTTGGTCCTTTCTTTTATTCTTCTCTGCTGCCCATGGTTTGGTCTTAGGACTAATTGCCCTGCTCCGCAGATAGATAGTGAGATGCAGCCCCTGTGTCCTGACCCTTTGCTCTTTGGAGCAAGGCTGCCGGTTCCTTCCCTTGCCCAGTCTCAGCATGAGGTGAAATGCAAAGGTAAGCATCTTTCATCCCTGAACTTTGCAAAACCAAAAAAGTAACGGTGCCAGTGTTGGTGCTGTGCCTCAGAGGCTGCTGGGGAAATCCTGAAGCTGGAGCCAGTGTGCGGGTATGCCGGGAAGTGCGGGCACAGCAGGAGTTGTGGGAAGAGGTAAAGTCTGCCTAGTGAATATAATGCTTTGTCACTTAACACTTATTGGGACCATTGTGTCCTTGATCCACATTTGAGCCTTGATGGGCTGGCTGCAAGGTCTGGGTGTCGTTAAGCTCTGCCTTCTGTTCCCGGCAGGGCAGGGCTAAAAGGAAACATGCTGCCTTGCTGTTTGTTTGCCGCATCCCACTTTTGCCCAATGTATGGATTTCAAACTCTATTTATAGCTTTCTCGTGACATTTGTGTGGGCAGGCTGCCGTCAGGTGACACCTTCCGAGTGTGGGACCGCCTCATCTTGTCTCCTCCCTCCCCGCCATGTCCACCGTGATAGACGTGCACATGATAAATGGCTCCTCTTGAGTAACTCACCACACAGCCTCTTACCTAGTTTGGTTTAAACCATTCTCCCGTAGGGAAATCTAACAAAAAGGTGACAACACTTGCTTTTTTCATCTTTTAATTCATTTCCCCGCCAACAGCGAAGAGAATGAGGCTCCGGCAGCTTGAAAGGCCCAGGTTTGTTTAGTGTCGATTGGCCCATGTGTGGGGACTGGTACCAAGCACGTCAGGATGAAGTCTCACCAGTAATCAGTTTGTATCTGACAGTGTTTGGAAAAGTGATGTGTAAGCAGCTGATGCTCGTGTGGCGTTATCAGTGAAATTTATTATATTGTAGGGTGTACGTGAGGGGGAATATATGTTGTCTGTTTTCTGTTTAGCAAAATGTCCTACTTTTTTTTTTTTTTTAAGATTTTATTTATTTATTAATGAGAGACATACAGAGAGAGAGAGGCAGAGACACAGGCAGAGGGAGAGGCAAGCTCCACTCAGGGAGCCCGACATGGGACTTGATCCCGGGTCTCCAGGATCAGGCCCTGGGCTGAAGGCAGCGCTAAACCGCTGAGCCACCCGGGCCGCCCAATGTCCTACTTTCTTATTGATACTTTCCCTCCTACTATGGTATTATGAAACAGAATAAGAAAAAAACATGGAATCATGAAATTTCAGAGCTGGAGAGGCTAAAGAGGCCACAGAGGTCCCTCTTTTTACAGGGAGGAACCTGTGGTCACAGAGGTGAAGGGTGACCCCCCTGAAAGCTCGTGGAGGCAGGATCCAGTCTTGTGGGTCTTTGTCTCCCTGGCCCCGAACTGGACATGGCATGTGATGGCTGCCTGGGGAGTGATTCTTGTGCAAGGGAACATGCGCCTCCTGGCTCCTCTTCTCCATCTGTTGTTGTCCGTGTAGACTCACTTAAAGTAGGGGTCCCCTTCTAAAATGTACACAACGTGGTCTTTGACATCAGGCAGCCTGAGTGTGAATTCAGCTCAGTGTCCAGTGCCCTGAGAGCCTCTCGTTTTCTTCCATCAATACAGTGACATGGTGCCCAGGAGGAGGACTACTCTGTGGCACCTGATAATAACAATGGCCAGTGTTTATTGAGCACTTGCCGCGTGCCAGGCACTGTGCTAGGGACTGTGCGCAAATTAACACATTTGATCCCCTAAACAGCCCTGAGGTGTGTGTACAATGATTATTGTTCTCTTTTTAGAGGTGAGGAGACCGGGGGCTGAGAACTTACCTTATACAACTAGGTGGTGGGGAACTGGCCCCAGAGCCATACCCTTCACCTTGTCTCAGAGCTCTCCCGCCTCTCAGCAGAGTGCCTGACACAATGCACACACTCGGTAGACGGCAGGTTTGGTGATAAAGTTAAAATATTTGTACATCAAATCTAATCGTTGTTGTCATGTTCTTACTTTGCTTTTGAGCTTGGAAAGTTCTTCCCCATGTAGAAGTCATTAACCATTTATTCCGCGGGGAGTTACTTTGTTCTGTGGCATTCCTTGCAATTTAGAATTCCAAGTTGAAAACACAAAGACCAAAAGAATTCTGCTTAGTTAGATTTGAAACCATCATTAACTCAGGTTGACCTCCATGTTCTTGGTCTGGGCCTGCCATGGACTTGTTGGCTCTCCCTGCTTCTACAGTTCCTTCTCGACCAGCCGCCAGAGTTCTCTAGCCAGGAAGGTCAGGTAATGTTACTCCTCTGCTTAAGGCCTGCAGTTGCTCCCACCCGACCCAGGATAAGAGCCCATGTGGCTGTGGTGCCCTTGGTACCAGCTGTGATCTGCCTGCCACCCCACCTCACCTGCTTCTCCTCTCTCCTTTGTTCTCCCTGCTGTAGCCTCAGCCTCCTTGCTGATTGTAAAACATGCAGGGCATGTTCCCATCTCACACCAGGGCCTCAGAGCTGGCCATTCTTCCTCCAGGTATCCCAGCATCCATATCCTCATTCTTAGATCTTCGCTCAACAGTTACCCTCTCAAGTGCCATATGTACCATTTGTAGCACTTCCCCCAGGCCCCTAACATGCACATTTCAAACATGAACACATTTCATTTTCTGACATACATATATTTTAGGTATGTAGAAAAAGAGTTTATTGTTTGCCTGGCTTCCTCTACTACTAGGAGGTGTTCTTCATATCCTTCGTGGATGTTTCTCAAGCACTTAGACAATGCCTGGCACATTTTAGGGAGCCGCCCATAAGTAGTTGTTGAATGAAGGAATGAATGACTGAATGAAAGAAATGGATGAAAACATAGCCTTGCTAAAGGCACTTTCCTCTTTGGGCCTTTGTTTTTTCTTTTAAACCAAATAGCAGCTTGTACTAGATAAACTGGCATATTCTCCCAACCGTAACTGCTATTGATTCTTTGCATTTTGCTTGTGTTAATGTGGCCCTTAGTGGTCCTCCCTGCACCCAGGACATCGTGTTCCTGGGGCAGGCCGGATTTAGCTGGTCAAGGAGGCAGGTTGCAGATCTTTGTTGGCTCTAGAGATCTGCATTCTCATCTCATTTCCGGTAAGGGAGCATGCACTGTGTCAGCCAAAGCATACATAGGAAGCGCACCACTTCTGCCCAGACCCCAACTGCTGTGTGTGTTGGGGGTGGGGGGCTGCCTCTTTTGCCTTTTTTCATTTCGTGATGTTCCCCAGAGACTCTTTGCCAGGCTGTTCTCACCTCCCCACACCGGTGCGGCAGCTCCAGCTTGTTCTCAGTACCACCGAAGCCAGTCTGAGCCCGTCGTTGCCGTCGATGTGTTTGCATATTACACAGCCATCTGTTCTCTGTGCCAGCCAAGCTTGAGATTTTGAAATAGGAATTAGCAACCACTCCGTGGATTTCAATTGCTTGCTGTTTGTTTTGTATGCCAATAACTAGTCTTTCAACTGCTAGAGCCACTGTTTTAAAAGCCCAGCTTACTCGTGTTTTATGCAGGCGCCTTGGGCCGAATGAGGTAGTATCTAGGTACCTAACTGAACCTTGAGCTTGAAGAGCTTCTTGCCCAGCTGTTACTGTTCATACTGCCGTTCGAATAGATGACACTAAATCAAAAAGTTGTTTCAGAAGGTTACCAGTGTATGACAACCCTGTATATAGTGAGCCCATAAATTAAGATTGCACTTATTTCAAATTTGCTTACATGCATTGTGACTAAGCTGACCATTCTCCATGGTGAATGGACTAATATGTGAGTATGACGGTGAGGGGCATGCTTATTACCCAGCAGTCAGTTATTACTACCAGCCGTTGTTGAGTGCTAAACCTGTTCCTGGCACTGTGATGAAACATTTCACACACACTTTCTTCTTTCGCTTTCTTTAACATGCCAAGCTCCCTTGCCTCTGCTTTTTCACATGCTGTTTCTTCTGCTGGAAATGCCCTTCTGGCGTAGGCTTTTAGCACCTGTGCCTTTCCTTTGAGGCATTTGTTGTAAAGGTCATTCACTTGTAGTTTAGGGGGTTATCTGTTTAAAGTCTGTCTATACTTCCAGTCTGTAAGCTCTACGAGGTTATCCCTGGCACCTGGCTCTGTAGCTAGAAATAGCATTGGTGCTGTTTCTGCAGTGCTTTTGATGTGTTTGAGTTTTCACCAACAGCCCCGTGAAGTGTGTGCATGTTATTTATGTTCTACAGAACATATTGCCCTGAGGAGACTGGGGTAAAGAGGTTAAAGCATTGGACCAACACCATCCAGGTGGTCAGTGGCAGAGCCAGGATTCAAACCCAAAATCATTTCTGCGTGCTCTGTCTCAATAAGCAGGGGATGCCGGCACTGGGGACATGGTAATTACTATTACAGTTAAAACACAATAATACATAAACCAAAAGACCTGTTCTTCTGAGTGCATCCAAACGCTTAGGAAAATGAAGTAGCCTTATTTATTAATGTTAGCCAAAGAATATTTTTGTTCTATAGCTTTTTTCAGATGTTTCCCAAATATCTCTTTTTCTGCTTTAAACAATCTAGCACATGAATTAATTTTGTACATTCCCCCCACCCCCTTTTGAGGAGCCTGCAGGTCTTTCAGAGCCATCACATCAGCCCATACTGAGTTGGACTGGGAGGGGTGCTGCACAGCCCCTGACCGAGGACCCACTTTGGACCTTGCTTTATTGTGTCTGTGGCTGGGTCAGGGGGGCAGTATGCTAGTTGAGTTCTGGCTAACTAAAGCTTTGGCCTGGTTGTTGCCCACACATGAAGAGGAGGCTTCTGCCCCTACCCCCACTGAGCCTTTTTCAGGAACCAACACAGATACCTGTTTCCCCTTTAAGGGGCTCCAGTGGTCTAGGTATTGCAGAGCTTCTCCTGTTGAGGTCTGGCCATGATCTTAACACTTCTCTTAAACTTTGTGTTTTGAAAATATGTCTAGCTTTCAGAAAAGTGACGAGAATAGTACATTGAACTCTGTACTCTTTACCTAGATGCACCACATGTACTGCCCAGTTGGTGTTGTACATGTTAGCAGTCTTACAGGTTTTGGCAAAGCATTGGAGGATAAATAAGGCTGCATCCTGACCTTTTATTCCCGAGGACGAAGGCATCCTCATCCACCGCCACAGTACAGTTAGTAGACATGCTCTTTTGAAAGGCCACTGTTCTGTCCTTGCTACCCTTTGCACATTCTTTTTTGAACTGCTGTTTGGAGTCTACTTTATGGATGCACCATGACTGATTTTCCATCGAGGGAATTTAGATGGTTCTGGTCTTTTATTATTACATACAGTTCTACACCAAATACCCTGGTATGTGAGTATTTGCCTGGATATATAGTAAGTTTTGAGAGAAGAATCACTAGCTCAGGAGCAGCTGCCTTTACCATTTCGGCAGATTGGGTGCCTTTGCCCTTCATAGTACTTGTACCAGTGTACGCCAGCAGAGCCTAAGTGTCTCATACTCTGTATTATCTAGTTTTTAGGTCTTTGCTCATCCCTTCGGTGATCAAAAGCACATTACCATGTTTTACATGTAACCCAAGTGCTGGAGGACATGTGTGCAATGAGAAGTGTCAAAAGGAGCATTCCTGTGTGGAGTGAATTTTGGCACACTGAACTGGAGAGAGAAGAGGTCCAGGCTTAGGACCAGCCATGGTCAGCCATCATGTAGTGATGGTGAGGCCAGAGACCTGCTCACCAACCCACACATGCCTGAGGGAAGAGAGACAAAGTAGGTGTGACACGTGGCTGTCATGGGCAAAGGCTCCCCTCTCTGAGGTCTGAACTGTTGAGGTGTGCTGGACAGATTGGTTGCATCTCCTCCTCTGTCAGGAGTTTCCTGGTTGCCTTAAAGATGTGCAGCATCCTTCAGGTCTTGGCTCAGGGAGGCCTCCCCTGACCACCCCGTTTAATGTTGCTACCCTCTTGCTGCTGCCTCACCCCGTCTGCTTCCCTGTTGCATTTCTTTCCACCCTTATTATGACCCACATCATCTTGCATGTTTTACTTAATCCTTTTATTATCTTTCCCATCCCCACACTGGAATGTGCTCTGCACAAGGGTGGGAGTTTCTGCTTTGTTTGTTGCTTTGCTCCCAGTATTGTACTTAGAGTAGTGCCAGGCATATTAGGTTCACAGTACGTATTTATTATTACTTATTATTATTATTCATTATTGAGTAAATGAAATTCTCTTTGGCGAGGCAGTGCAGCTTAGTAATGAAACTTACAGTCTGGGCTCATTTGGACCTGAGATCAGCTGTGTGACTGGGCAGGTGACTTCACTTCTCTAAGCTTCCCTCCTTAAGGGTGAAGTGAGGTTCATTTCACCTTTATTGCATTATGAGGATTAAGTACCTGGCACACAGGGGACACTTAGAGGCTATTCTTACTATTTTCGAAGTTATTTAGACTCAGACTCTTGATTTGTCTTTTCTGTTTACACACTGCTTATTTGAGGTGAATGTGTATGTTTGTGCACGTGTGTGTGTGCTCTGGTGGATTTATTATGCTGTAAATGAACTAGGCCACGTTCACAGGTAGTTTTAAGAGCTGAAGTCTCAGCACCAACAGTCCCCACTTTTTACAAGTGACAGTTTGATGGTTTATAATAAACACATATCTGTAATGTCCTCTTGCCCTGGGTCCCTTTCTTATTGACCTGTGCTCATAGCTGGACAGGAAAAGGGTGGTGGCTACAGTAAGTGCCTCGTTAGGTACTCTACCTGAACCCACCACGTGCCATAATTAAGGTAACTAGTACATAAAAAGTGAGGAGACAAGGAGGGGGTGCAGTTAAGTGTCTTTATGGTAAGGTAACATGGCAAGAACCCAAGCTGTCATTTTAGGATTCCAGTGTACCTGAAGTGAGGTGTACTTTGGGGTTCTTCTGCAGACATCTCTAGAGAACATTTCTCCAGTTGCATCCTTAGGCAGAGCACTATGATGGCTTCAAAGCCAAGGGCAGGCTTTGTCAGGAAACCAGTTCTTGGAGGAGTGAAAACCAGTTTGTTTTACTGTTCTAGGCTGAATAGGTGGCTTTGGTGACCTTAAGTCTGATACATTTTGATGAATTTATCATCTTGATTAGTCCATGTATACTTTTAAACTCACATTCCATTTCTGCCTTGAATCTAATAAAGGTAACCACTTGTTTTCTGTTTCAGATCTGTTTATATTTATGAGAGCTAATGATATGTCATGCCTTTGGGAAGAAGGGAAAAAATACCTCCTGATTCTTGAGCTAGGGAGGGGCTGAGCAGTAAGCTGCATTCTTTATTCCCATATATTTAATAAAGATTGCAGGGGTAATCATGGTTCCACATCTATTCGTACAGGGCTGTGCATTGGTGCCGTGTTGCTGCTTCTGAGATTGGCACTGTTATATTATTAATAGTGCTGATCACACATGCCTTGCATTTAATATAGAACATAAGAGGCTCACCTAGCATGAACGAAAAGTCTCAAATTGAAAGTGTAGATGCTATAAAATTTTTAAAGAAGGGAATGTGTTATGGTTGAACTTTTGAAATAAGTATATTTTTGATTGCCAAGTTATGAATGTCCTTGGATTCTTGAGTGGGGGAGTGAGGGGTTGGTGGGGAAAAAGGAAGGTGTCTTCCTCTTGTTTTTATGCCAGATAGGATCCAGAGACTTAGGGAGAACACTAAGGATCTAAGCTCCACTGACAAAAACAAAGAGGAAATAGGAAGGAGCTTAGGAAGGCCGCCGTTCCATTATTAACTCATCTGGTTACGCCAGTGATGGCAGAGCTCTCAGAACAGTTGGGGATTTGTATACACAAATATATGTGCTGAAATACCACGCTCTGATGACATTCGACGGAGGGTAACCTTTGATGATGAATTTTTTTGCCCTTTTTAGGGGAGTGGAAGGGGAGGTGGGTGGTACTTCATAAGACTCTAAATTTACCAAAGTTTTTCAAATTTAAATTTTCTTAGAAAAAATGTCAAATGATTGTAGATCCCAAAATGCCTTTGTTGGCATTTTAATGGTGCTTTTTGAGCCCAGTATGGTGTGCAAGTGAAAAGGAAAGCAGTTTCTTTTCTTGGTAATATGGTATTGAATCTGAAGCCTCGGACCGAACAATGTCCCAGGAGTCTTCATGATTTATATATTGTATGTGATCTTTTCTTAAACATTGTTAACCTGTGCCCTTTACAGACAATACTGGGTCAGAAAATGTCAGGGGAACTTTGGATTGCTTTCCTAAGCGTGTGAAGAAAATTATTGTCCTCAAAATCCAGAGGCTATGATGGGCGTTCTTAATAGTGTGATATGTTTAGGGAGACAGAGACCATGCAGGAGACTGCTTTTGGCTGCTGGGGAGTGAGCAATATTTGAGTGATAGTTTATTTCTACTCAGCACCAGTTGTGAGGTAGAAAATGTGTTCTTGTTGCTACCTGTCAGGCTGCTGGAGACGCCTGTTTCACTTGTTGGAAAGGTGAATTCTCAAAGCAGGAAGCCTCTTGAAATGCTTATTCACACTCAGACAATTTATCACGGGCCAGAAAGAAAGCTCAGCGTAGGGTGCGATCCCAGGCTGTGCCCACAAGGAGAGGGACCTCACCATAAGGCTTAAGGACAGGGTACAAGAGGCCAGGAGGGAGGCTGGGTGGGAAAAAGCCCTTTCCTAGAGTGGATGCAGGAACACTAAACGCAGTGCTGGGGGGCGGCGCCCCTCCTAGGTGAGCTCTGGCTCAGGAAACCTGTCAACTCCTCAAGTAGTTTCGATCTGCAGCTAATAACTTGTTCTGTACAAAATGTTATTTGCATAGGTGAAAATGAAAAAGTGTCTTCTTGTTTATCTTATCATTTAGGTCATTAAAAAAAAAAGGATTTAAGTGACAATGAGAAGAGAGACAGTTCTTTGGCAGAGCCAGAGGCGGCGTAACTATTTTCAACCCCTGTGTTTTGAAACAACATTGGTTACTTCGGTTCAGCTCTTTCAGAAAGAAGGAAAAAATCAACTGTGTGGGCTTGATAGGTAATTTTGCCAAATTACAGTCCAAAGTTGAATTCAGATCTTTTCAAAAAGTTTACTTTCTTGGTAAACACCACCTAAGAACCTATAAAAAGGAGCCTGAAAACCATGATTTTATTTCATGCGGCATAGATGGTCTCTCACTCCTTTGCGTGTCTAGGATTTTTCCATTGTTTTCCATCTTTCAAGGTGGTTGCCATGATGATCTTGATTTGAAGCCAGAAGTGGGTCCTACAGGCTCCCAGCAGAGCGTTCCCTGGCCCCAGAGCGCAGGCTACTTTGTCATACAGCCACAGATTAGCACCTCACCCACCACATCCACCTTCCGATGGCAGCACTCACCGGAGGAAAACGCTTTCCACACCTCATTATTTCTACAACCTGAGTGAATTTGCAAATTAATTGACGTGTGGGAGGGAAGGCATCTGCTATTGTAAAAACCTTTAACTGTCGCAGTAAAACTTGTAATAAAATTAAGTATTACTATAGGAAACTAATAGTCCCCAGGCGATTACACACATTTTGTAGTGTGCAGGGGCTCACATTTTCAGGACCTGCTTAACTTGGAGGCTCTGCCCCCCCCCCCCCCGGTATAATTTTTATGTTCATCAAAGGAACACAAAAAGATGAATAAGTAATCCTATAAGATTTATAACAAAAGCATTAGTCCTTTGCCTGACTGTTCCGTGTGCCACTCCCTGGAGGCATCTCCTTTCAACTCATGTAGCTGTTTCTTTGGATACCTGCTGACAGTTTTCTAAATAAGTTGCTTAGCCTGCTATTCTAGACATTATCTGTCCACCCCACTGTGAAAGATAATGATTTAACTCTCATATCCCACCTTCTTTCCATTAGTTTGCTTTAACTGATAATTCAGTTTTTATATCACTAGAACTAGGAAGTGCCCTGAGCTGAGCCATATAGTGTACTATGATTGTTGTTCCTTCCTGTGAGGGCTTGGGGTGGAGGGCTGTCTTGCCTTTCAGAACGTAGATCTGTCCCCTGGTTTTTGGCTGTCCCTGAGCCTGAGCCTCTCTAGGTCAGCCTCTCCAGAGAGTACTCTCCCAGCTGCCCATGGGAACAGCCATATGGGTATTTAGAAGAGACTTAACCAGTACACCTGCTTTTATTCCCGCTCCACATGGACCCTCCACCATCCTGGGTGCCTCTACTTGCTCAGCCTTTGAGAGCTCTACAGTCCAGTTCAGCTTGTTCTTTACTGACAACTTCTGCCCTCCTGCCACCCCCTCCCCATGTAGGGTGAGATTTCAGCATTGTCCTCCCTGCTAAGGTAGTGCCAGCCTGTTTGCTTCTTGTCTTCTGAAATGAGATCGGCCTCTCTTTCTGCTCCTGTCTCCTCCTTGTTGCTTTGTCCTTGGGGGCTGACACCCCACGTTTATTCCTCTGCTGTCATTTTCGTGGTTTGAGGAGGTAGTGAGGGTGAACGTGACTTCATTTTACCATGTTTGATATGAAGACCTCTGGCTCTTGTTTTACATAATTTTTGCTTTATAACAACTTTGTGTTTTAAAAAGTACATTTTGATGGAATGGGCTTATATTTTCCATTAAGGTCTCTTTTTCACCGTATGATTCTAAGAAATTTGTGCCGACATTTGCACATTGCTGGTTTGAAATAGAGTAATATGTCTCTCGGTCCCTAGTATGCTTTCTAAGAAGATCCATCTGATGCTAATATTTCATTATATAGCAGGAGGGAGAAATGATAAAATGCTGAGTTCTTGAGAAGAAAAGACTGACCTTTTTTCTCCCTCTTACAAACAAGCTGGCTTTGAAACCTCTTTCTCAGTGGAGCTCTCTTCTTATTATGCCTGTTAGCAGTTAGCTTTTCTGGAGTGTATAGTTGAGGGCAAGAGTACCTGGTGGGAGATGGCAGTGTTAGAAGCTGAACTTTTCAAAGAAGCAGCCACTCTGTTAGAATTAGAGCCATTACCCTTGTGCTAGGACAGGGGAGAGCCCTGCGGCTGGCACTCTGATGAGGGAGAGTGCAGTGATGCTGTCGGGGCAGGGAGGGAGGGCGGCTCTGGAGCCAGTGCAGACGCCCTACTTCTCGGAGCAGTGGTGAGTGGCTGGCCAGATACTCACCAGGCTTGTGTCGCTTGAACAGATGCACGGTGTTGCAGACTGAATGTGTCCCCCGAAAATTCCTATTTTGAAGTCCTAACCCAGTGTGATTGTATTAGGAGTTGGGGGTCTTTGGGGGGTAATTAGGTTAGCTGAGGTCTTGAGAGTAGCGCTCCCATAATAAGATTAGTATCCTGTAAGAAGAGGAAGTGAGACCCAGTGCTCTTTTTCTCTGTGGGCCTGCAAAGAACCGGTCGTGTGGGTACACAGCAAGGTGGTGGCCATGTGCAAGCCAGGAGGAGAGCCCTTACCAAGAACCTGTTAGCCCCTGGAATTTGGACTTCCCAGCCTCCAGAAGTGGGAGCGATAAATGTCTGTTGATTAAGCCACATGGTCTATGGTGTTTTGTTCTAGGAATCGGAGCTGACAAATGCAGACAGGTAAAGCCTTTTCTCATATCTTCCCGCCCTTGAAAACTAGGACCTAAGCCACCAATTTAAGTATTCTACCTTTAGGGGATCCTTGTATTTTCTGTGTGGGAAATGCAGCCCATTGAAATCCACCTCTCTTGACTTTTGTGCCACCTTCAGCAGCAGTTCACACATGGTAGCCAGTATACCTTGATCTGCAACTTTGGACCAACCCTCCTTTTCTTCTTCTTCTTCTTCCTTCTTCCTTCTTTCTTCCTTCTTCCTTCTTTCTTCTTCCTTTTTTTTCTTCTGCAAGGCTAATGCAAAATGCAGCTCACAAGCCTATTTCATACCTTATTAAAACATCATTTCCCCTGCCTTGTTCCCAGATTTCTGTGCTTAATCATAGAAAGGCAGCTTGTTCAAATATACATTATTCTTGTTTGGAAAACTCTGTTGGCCTGTCTTCCTTCCCACAACCCTCCATGTTTTGTAACCCTGTTCTTATTAAATACCATAATTTGCTCTTTGGAGAGTTATTTGTAAACTTAATTAACTGTCAGTGTCTGAGTTAATTTTTTCCCTTTAATTTCTGCCTCCCTGGTCATGGTTTCCCATACTCTGGCCTGTGTCTGTTAAAGACTTGGTAAATAGTTTTGAAATGCCAGTTGGTGATATATGGGCCTCTTTAACATTTCTTTGATTTATGTGCAGTGCTGTGGAAAAAGGCAAAGAAAGCAAATTATATGGCGAAAAATGTTGCCAATCTTCACTTTTTTACTCTTAGTTTTAAAAAGTACACTTATCAATCAAACCTGATGGATTTTCTTTTTTATAAAGATTGAAAATTTAACTATTTGAGGCCTCCTGCAGTGGATGTTCTGTATTTGCTTAATCAGATGGAGTTGAGTGCCAGAATAGGGCATCAGAATTCCAGAGCTCTCTGTGTCTGCTGTTTGTCCCTATGCTGCCTTTCCACCGCTCTTCAACAATATGTGCATCAAACAGCCAGATTCCCCTTACGAGTTGCAAGGATGGGGGCCTCTTGAATGTTGGAAGCGTACTTCCTCCATGACGCAACCCTGAGTCCCTGTGATGGGGGGCAGACAGGGGCCACAGCCTTACATTAGCCAGCTGTGACCTGCCTGAAGTTTCCCCTCTCTAGCGAATTCTTGCTGGGTCCCAGGTAGAGATGACTTCTCAGATCCCTCAGTGAGTCACAGATATTTCCAAGATTGTTCTATGATTGTATTCAGATGTCTTAATGCTGCTGCGGTGCTTCTTACAGTGCTGATTCCAGGGTTCCTCTGCAGAGGTCCTGATCCAGCAGATTTGAGGTGGGAGCCTGCAATCTGTGTTTTTGGCAAATGCTCCACACATGATTCTGATGCAAGTGATCTCTGGCTGTGCTTTGAAAAAGGACTTGAAGGTGTAGTGCCCTTTGATTGTACCCACTCCCTGCTTAGAACCTTCAGTGAAAACCCTCCCCCAAGAGACTACCAAATAAAATCCACAGAAGATGTAAAAAATTCATACCATTTGGGAGTAATATAGATTTTTAATTTGTTGAGGCAGGGTGTATGGGTCTGGCTATGCACAGTCCCTGCAATGCCTACAGGTATTGTCTGAGTGTTTTCTTATTTATTCAGCAAGTATTTATTTATAACTCTGTGCCAAGCACTGTTCTAGGTGCTAAAACTATAGTAGTGACTAAGATAGCTAAGGTCTTCGTGCTAATGGAGTTTATTGTTCTGGTGTGAGATGGAGGTAATGGAGCTTATTATGTTCTGGTATGGGTTGGGGGGTAGGGGTGGTGGGGAGGTAGGAGAGTTAGGCACTAAACAAAGAAACAAACAATATGTACAAAATACCTAGTCAGGTTTACTATATGATTAAGATAAAAACATCATGGTGAAAAAACAAAACAAAACAAAAAACAAAAAACAAAAACATCATGGTGTGGGACAGAGTACTTGGAGGTTCCTGTAGTTTAGGAGGCCAGAGAAAGCTCTCTGAGAAGTGCAGGTTGAGACCTGCATGAGGAGAAGTCAGGCATGCAAAGATCAGAGTAAAGAGTGTCTCAGGTAGAGGGGACAGCTAGTGAAAGGGGCCCTAAGACAGGAGTGAGCTTTAGTGTTCTCAGGAAGCTGGCCAGAGTGGCAGGGGAGCAGTGAGCTGGTGTGGAGCAGTTGAATTCCAGTGAGGTGGGCTGTCATGCCCTGTGCCCTGTAGACTAGCTGTGGCCAGTTGGATCAGAGATGGGTGCCTACGTCAAAGGCCACCAGCAGTTTATGCAATACAGGCTTGCACAGGCACTGTGCTGGGTACCCTGCACTCTGCTGTGTGGCACGGGTTCATAGCTCCTGTTCCAGAGCTCTTGGGATCTGAATGTATATTGGATTTTAGAATATTTTGGGTTACTGAAAGGCAGAATGGTTTGTATACCACATATTACATTAATTTCTCCAGCAGGGTCTGGGGCAGCACCCTGTAATCAGCTATTGTAGAGCAAAATGTTAGACTATTCACACTAAGTGAGATAAATTAAGATTTAAATAGACTCACATCAGTTCCTGTCAATTTTTGCTGTCACAGGAGTTTGGTGCTTACGTTGGGGAGAAAGCTTTTGACTTTAAGAATTTCCTATACATTTTTGATATTGTGGGGAAAAATGATGCTCTGAACCGGCAGATTCTTCTGCCAGACAGAAGACTGTCCCGTCTTCTCTTTCTCCTGTGTGAGACCTCAGGAGGCACTGAGTACATGCATTTGCACAATCGCACATTCACACAGCAGCAGGCTGAGGCGTGGACACGAGCAAGGGTGAGTGGAGTGGTGATCTGCAGTAGATTTGGGGGTGGCAGCAAGTGGCCAGGGGCTCAGTAGGCCTGGGCTGCAGAGGAAGAGGGGTTGGGGAACTGTCAGAACTTTTGCTGCTTTGGACACATCTCCGGTTTCTTCTGCCTCCCATGGAGCCACACAGCAAACCTTTATGAACTGAGCAGGTCTGCCCGTTGCAGCCAGAAAAGGCTGAGCTGGGGAAGGGAGCAGGCAGGAACACCCCAAAATCTTCCTCTCTGTGTGAGAACCTTGTGCAGGATTCAGAACCCGAATTCCTACCACACTGTGACATTTAGTTCTGATCTCTTTGCATGCTATATATGTATTTATTTGTTTAAAAAATATTTACTGAGAACACAGAAAATTCTGGAGAGGCCGAATGGGGTAGTAGTTACAGAGCAGGGACCCTGGACCAGTCTCTCTAGATTCTGATCCTGACCCTGCCTCTTGGAGGTTGTGTGATCTTGGTCAAGCCACTTAAAATCTGTGCTTCAGTTTCCTCCTTTGTAAAATAGAGATAATGCTACTTACCTCATAGGGTCGTTTATAGATGAAGTGAATTAGATGAATTAGAGTAACAGCTCACAGTGAGTTCTATATACACATTGACTATTATTATTATTTATTATTTATTTTTTTTATTTATGAGAGTGAGAGAGACAGAGAGAGAGAGAGATTGGCAAAGACACAGGCAGAGGGAGAAGCAGGCTCCATGCTGGGAGTCCAATGCGGGACTTGATCCCGGGACCCCAGGATCGGGTCCTGGGCTGAAGGCGGGCGCCAAACCGCTGAGCCACCCAGGGATCCCCTGGCTATTATTATTATTATTATTATTGTTATTGTTATTGTTATTGTTATTGTTATTATTATGCCAAGCACTGCTCCAAACACTGAGGATATGGCAGTGAAGACTGGGGGCTCTGTAGAGCTCTCATCTACTCCTGTAGAGCTTACATTCTAGGTAGATCTTGACCTTCTAGAAGCAGAGAACATTTCTTTGTGTATCTATCCATGTCCAGCACTACCCTCTGCATCCTACAGGCCTTCTCGTGCTCGAAAGGTACTTACTGAACACCTGTGTAGGCATCTGAGTCAGGCCTGTGGGGCTTGTAAAATCATGAGACAGTTCCGGCTCTCTTGAGGCTTACAGTTCAGAAAAAGAGTGAAGATAGATATACGAACAAAAATACTGTAATGTACAGTGATATAAAAGCCCTATAAAATGGGCAGCTCGGATGTCTCAGCAGTTTAGCGCTGCCTTCAGCCCAGGGCGTGATCCTGGAGACCCGGGATTGAGTCCCACATCGGGCTCCCTGCATTGAAGCCTGCTTCTCCCTCTGCCTCTGCCATTCTCTCTCTCTCTCTCTCTCTCTCTCTCTCTCTCTGTGTCTCTCATGAATAAATAAATAAAATCTTTAAGAAATAATAAAAATAAAAGTCCTATAAAAGGTGTTTCAGAAAGTCTTCTGGACTGGCTCGAACAAGCTTCAACTCTTCTCAGCTGCATGCCAGGCACTTAGGGAAAGACAGCCTATTTATTTGCGAATCGTGGATGAAAACGAAACACTGGATGTCGCATCAGTTTCCTGTTCTTCTTTTCCTACCCCTGGTCCCAAAGAATGCTCCTTCCCACATCTGAGATCTTCTTCTGGATATGATTGGTGATAGATGTGTCGTTAATAGTCCTTCATGGACATTCCCAGCTGGGTGCTCCTGATCCCCATTTTGGTTGCTTGCTTTGTTCTTCATAGCAGAATTTGGAGAGTTTGAGTAGGGCTTCAAAAATCATGGGAGTAAGTTGCACATCAGAGCAAGGGTTCCAGATTTATGGTCCAGCCATCCTTATACACTCGCCTTCCCCAGATCCACCCAGAAATAGGCCTGTTTTTCACTGGTCTGTCTCCTCTAAGGTTAAGGTGGTGGTGGTGGTGGTGGTGTTTTCGTCAGAAACAAGGCCTTCCAGTCACTGGTTCAATTACCCTTGATACTCAGTCTACTTGTTAATGGCCCAGAAACCTCAGCCTGTTAATAATACTCAAAATTAACCTTTATTGAATGTATATTTTGTGCCAGTCATTTTGCTCAGCACTTTCATATACTTAACTCTCACTAACTTTAAGACCCTGAGTGTGATTTTGCTCAGTGAAACCCCAGATTGCTTCTAGAGTAATCAAGTAGCATTGAGTAGTCTCATCATTATCCCCAGTAATACAAGAGAAAGAACAGAGCTTCCAGAAAGTTGAATAACTCACCTCCAGCCACACACTTAAGTGCAGGGGTGTGATTTATATCCAGACAGCTGACTACATATCTACATTCTTTGTTAGATTAACAATAGTAGAAATCATGCCTCGGTCACATTGATCAGTAGAAAATTCACTCTGGCCTGTTGTTCATTTTAAACCAAAAACATGTCCACTCTTAGTAGGTATGATTTATGTTTTTTTTAAATTCCAAACAAAAAAATCATAGCCTTGTATTTATCATAGGAAAATCCTGCCACTTAGGCTGACATCTGCTTTGCTTTTTCTGATACTACTCATACTTTCAAGTACTTGTAGACAGTTCCAGCCAGAACTTAAACCAACAAAAAACCTTTAACAGTCCTATAAAGAAGGGAACCGGTCCTGGGAGTCTGGAGAAAAGACTTTGATCTTCCAGTGCTGAGTACTTTGTGGGTTGAGTCAGAAGTGCTCTATAGGGACGCCTGGCTGGCTCAGCGGTTGAGCATCTGCCTTCGGCCCAGGGCATGGTCCTGGAATCCCAGGATTGAGTCCCACATCGGGCTTCCTGCATGGAGCCTGCTTTTCTCGCTGCCTGTGTCTCTGCCTCTCTCTCTCTCTCTCTGTGTGTGTGTCTCTCATGAATAAATAAATAAAATCTTTAAAAAAAAAAAGTGTTCTATAACTTGATTGTTGAATGCATCAATGTTGTACCACCTTTGTGGGCATTTGGGTTGTGTGTAGATTAAAAAGAACAACTTTCAGAGTATATTAGAAGGAGTTTCCCAAGTAATCTTCTGAATTGCTTTTTATTTAGAGTGCTTACAATGTTTCCACAGGCCTCATATAGTCTTGGATTGTATTGAGAGTTTCATTTAGAGTCGGCTGAGAGGCACCATCAATGTCATGGGTTCATCTCGATTGTACAAGAATTGAGTTGGGTTTCCTTCTCTATACAGCTGCTCATTCGGAACAGCCTCTAGGGTGTGTTTTTCCCTTTTTTCCGTAACACTAGTTTATTATCTGACATGTTTAGAGTGGCAGTATTTGATTAAAAGATGATGATTCTAATCCATTTTGTGAAAACTCAGTCATTCTGGCATTGTTGGAGGAGTAGAATTTCTGGGTGTAGTCACATCTGGTCATCACAAGAATGGCCCTATTTGCTGGGCACTGTGCTTAAGGCTTTTGCATGTATCTTATCTCATTCCTACAACTGTTCCTCTACTACTTCCACTCCTGCTCTTTTCACTGAGTCCGACATGGTAGTTCTGGATCTTAGAACTACTCTCTACTTCCTCTTCTCCTTCCGAGTTTTCTCCACATTACCTTTCTCTCTTCCCTACTTCTTCTTGCTTCATGCCCTAAGTAGGTCAGCCAGGGGTGGAGGGAAGTCTGACCCATCCCTCCCCAGTTGACAGTTGAAGGAAGGAAGCAGAGGAAGCTGATGGGGGGCTACCTGGGACAGTAAGGAAAATGGTGCTGGGAGCAGAAATGGGCATGTACTGACATTGGCAGATAGTAGAGTTAAGCTCCAGCTAAATCTGAATGGACTGGAAGGCACATAGAAATAATTTTTACTGCCCAGAAGTTCATGATAATCTAATAATTTTATATTTATTGGATTGGTCATTTAAAAAAAATCATCTCCACTGGTTTCTTGACTGAAATCTATGCAGTGATAACTGGGCAGATGATGAATACTTAGCATTCAGTGTCTAGATTTGTGATCTACAGTGGTTTTCATTTTATTCATTTCTCTTTTGGGAACTCCCCGCCCCCTTTTTGGAAGGGAATAAGGAAGAGAAATACCTAGGGCTATATGTGTTATGTGAGAATATTCAGTTCTTCCCCTGTGCCTCCCCTATGAATGTTTTGGGAAGAATAAGGCATTTTGGTATGTCTGTAAATGTTTTGTGCCCATTAGGCCCCTAGCCTTGCACTGGGTTTCAACTAATACCAGGCATTGGACACCACAGGGAACCTTTTGCCCACCCCCCTCAGTAACTGCCTCAGTTGGAGACTTTTGGTGACTAGGGAAATGTTTGCACTTCATAAGTAATTTAAATTTCACCAGCATTGATTTTTACATGAGGAAGTCAAGTTCAGAACTGCATTTTCTTAAGAGAGGTATTTATAACATCATAGAATTTCAATGTTAGAAGGGGCCTTAGTTATAATCCTAGTCTCTTTTTTTAGACTTTCGTTCTAAGCCTTATGTGTGCATTTAGAGACTAGTATTCAGCATTTCTGGTGGAAGCAATACAGATAATTCGGGGATGTGTCATTCTTCTCTCTACTTCTGTCCTTAGTCATAACAGAGAGAGTCAAGCACACAAGTCTGTTTTTGTGAGTATATAGTGTGTAAAGGGGTAATTGCTCTGGGCTGGTTCAAGCTTAGTTGGAGACAAGGACATGATGACCCATCCGCTGTGGTCTTTTTCCTCTAGCAGGAGCACAGGTGAACAAGATGACACCATGTTGTCCTTCTTTGGAGGGCATTGTTACTATGCTTTTATGATCCATTAGGATTCTCTCGTGACACATTGTCACATTTGCCTTGATTCTGTGTTTCCTGCCTGCATCTTCAGTGGTCAGGTGCGCCTCCAGCATGATCTTCCTTATGACCCTGTGCATTGCTCTCTAGGAATGCATGGGGCAGACAGGACGAGAGCCTAGTCTGAGGTACGAGGTGAGTAACAGAGACAGGGAGACATGGATTCGGGTATACCCTCATCTGTCCTTTTTCCTTCATTGCTTTCTTTTGTCTTTTTATTCTCTTCCTTTACCGATAGTTCCCTTGCTGCAGGCCCTCCATTTTTAGCCACATTCACAGTTTGCTTCGTTAGTGAATCTGCTCAGATGGGTGAGTGATATCTCTTCCAGCTGATTGGCATCTCTGAAGTATGATAATATGCATACAGCTGTAGTGTAAATAGGAGCAGTTGTGGAGAAAGGCCTGTGAGTAAAGGTGCGAGTTCTGGGACGAGCACCATTCTAAGTGACACTAAACATTATAGAGATTTAAGAAAGTAAAAGGCTGCTACCCATCCTCTCTGTTTCTTTGACAGTTTCTGAAGTTTGGACAATTGAGGGTTCGTGTGCAGGAGAAAAGAAACCCAAATGGCATTTAGCATGTAGATGGTGCCACAGGTGGGCAGAAGCACAGCCCTGACTCAGGTCCTGCTGTCCTAGTAATTGAAAGGCCTGAAACCCAGCTTCCTAGTAGAGAACAAATAGGCAAATAAATTGGAAGCTTCCTTCTTATGGTTTATTGATGCTGTTTTGACCAAGTAAAAACATCATTTACCCATAAAGGCTCAAATCTAAGGTTGTTTTTCTTTCTTTCTTTTTTTTTTTTTTTTATATATTGGCTATTTGAAAGAAGCGTTAGGAGATAAAAGGAGGAAAGAAGCTAATACCATTATCTAATATTTAGATAAAAACCCTAAGCAAAACAATTAGATTTATGGTATTTTTCTGTAGCTGTTTTCCTTGGCATGGCTAATAACAGCCAGGCTTGCTTGTTTCTCTCCTTAGGGTTATGTTCAAAAGAGGAATCAGAGCTTTATCGTAATACATGTTTTTTTTTCTCATTAGCTGGAAACAAAATATATTTCAATAATGAGGGGCAAAGGTCTTGCAACTCAAAGTGGCAATGTAATGTTCCTGGTTTTGCACAAATATTGGTTCTAGTTTAATGGTTTAGAAGAAATAGGGATTGCATGAGAGTCTCAGATTGACTCCCACCCCGACTCCACCCTGCCACATCTGCATATCCCACCTGTATGGGGTGTGACTTGATCCATGTGTCATATTGTCCTGATATCAGTGCCGTGAGCTCTGGAGTGTTCCATTGTATCTGAGAAGGATTTTCAACACACTCATACCAACCAGCGCTGTTTTGGTCAGGGATCTGCAGGGGAGGTGACACGACATGGCCAATGTCCTTTATTGTAGTTATGATGTATCACCCACATTCTCAAAGAGAACCCCTAAGTAAAAACAGATTATACATGTGCACTCACCCGGACAGGACAGTAAGAGAATTTATTAAAAAGATTAGGCAGTTGCCCCATCATAGAACAATAAATAGCAGAAATGCCAGGAAGGTTAAATGTGTAATTGCTGAGTCTAGAATTTAGATTTTTGGACAATATTGAGGTTTCTATGATTTCTTTATTTCTTTTCTCCACAGTTTTTAGCCATGAATGATATTAAAGCCTTAAAATGTTAAAATTTAGAACTTTCCTCAAACTCTCCACTTGAGACATGACTGGAATCAGAACGGAAGAACATGTGACATCTCATGCCTAAAAGAGGTCCAAGTGAAGGAAGCAAATAAGGCAGCAGATGCCAGTGATGCTAGCTAACATTGTGCTCCCTGAACACAGCCTCAGTTCCCTGTCTGGGAAGAGTCTGTGCTGTCTTGCTGCAGCAGAGGTAACAAATGTCAGGTCCTCCAGGTAGAAAGATGCAGCACACTTAACCACCCCACCCCCGCCAGCCCCTGGGACAAAGACAGGGGAGGTGGATCCTGAATGGCCTCCCTCCTTCTCGGGATATGTGTGGTTTTGGGCCAATGACTTCTGTAAGGCCCCAGTCTCCTCTCCTATAAAAAAGGGAGGGGGTGGTGGAGGTTGGTGTCTCCAAGGCCCTTCCCAGACATTAGAAATCTCTGATTTGAAGTCATCCGAGTGTAGTCCCTATAGATACCTTTTCCTGAACTCAAGCCTGAATATAGGTTTAGACATACCCACCATTTTTGGCAGTTAGAATAAGAGGAAGGAGGAGGAACTTGTGGTTCTGCCATGACAGTGAGCCCCTACAAAGCAGTGTATTTGCTTCTGTAAGTGGCCAGCCTTAAGAGCACTTTCTGATGAGGCCATTCTGTTCTTTATGTTGGCTCCAGTGACAGGCCAGGTCAGCCCATAGCAGTTCCACTAACCTGCCAGTCCACTTAGCAGTTGACAAATTCATTAGCTTCTCCTGTATGCAGTACACTATCCTGGATACTGTTGCGAATACAGAGTAATCAATAACAAGGTCTGCACCCTCAAGAAATGTCTCCCCCGGTGGCCAGCTTAGCTTCATTCCTGGACCAAGAAATAACACAAGGCTGCCTTTCCTGGCTGCCAAGTTCCAGTGATGGGCAGGAGCTCTGTGTTCCGAGAAGAGAAACTGGCCTGGAGGTACTGGGGGAGGAGATGGGGCTCCACAGCCTCTTGATCTCTTCTTCCCCTCCCACAGCCCCTTGTCTAAGCCAGCCAGAATTTGTTTAACTTAGTTCTGTCTCACTCCTCACCCAAAGGCTTTAGTTACCGGAAGTACTGGGGTATCTTGCTAGTGTTCTTAGAAATTCACATGTAATTATATGTAAAGTGATTTTTAAAAATAAAGCAAACTATGCTTTAAGGTTAGGAGAACTTTTTTTTTTTTTTTTAAACACCCTCCCTTCCCCCAAAAGAAACCTTTGGTGGATTTTTGAAAAGGAAATCATGATTTCTACAGTGGGGAGAATCAAACCTTGGTTGACCTGGCTTATAAATTTTGAGAATTTTGAATGTCAGGTTTTCTTAAAGTAGGATTCAGACCATATGGCATGGGTAGGATAATGTTGGGAATGAATAGATGCTGTGCCATGGACCCTAGGGAGGTTGTAGCATACGTTTCAGCTTTTAAGTACTAGACCTAATTGAATGCCACGGGCTTAATTAGTATATGAATGTGATAGGTATGATTATTTTTTTTTCTATTTGCTCCTCAAACTTCTGTCCATTGCAAAACATAGCCTCTATCTGTTTTGGAGCAGAGAGAAACATTCAGAACAATGTGGAAGACAGTAAGTCAAGTGGAGAGCTGACCAAAGGACATCGTAGCTCATCTGATTCTCTGAACCCAAGACATAAGGCAGAAACTTTGCATTTGAATCCTGTTTTTTATAATTTGTCTTAATCATATTTCCTTCCAGTATGTGTTTTATTTGTAATTTGAAACATATTAAAGCTAATTGAATCTAGGCCTCAGAAGTTTTCTGTAAAGAAATCGCTATCCAGGTGAAAAGGGTTGTAGAGCTTATTGCATGAAATTGTGGGGACATCATTTTTACCATTTTATGATGAAAACCAGATACCCATGTAACTCCTTTAGAAACCTAGAGGAATGAAACTTCAGAGCTAGAGGAGAAGATGTAATGCAGCTTTGTAGAGAGGGAAGTGAGATGTGTAAGATCACATGGTTCTTGTTAGTAGCAGAGTCTGGTAGCACATCTTCAAAGATGCTGGTTACAGAGGCTGTCAGCCTGCACAGGAGAGTTTACAAGGACCTTACATGGTAACCCTTGGCACTTTTGCATGTTTAATACTACTAAAACAGTGTTACTTTTTAAATTTTTTTAAAAGATTTTATTTCATTTATTTGAGAGTAAGCAAGCATGAGCGGGGGTGGGGCAGAGGGAGAAACAGGCTCCCCACTGAGCAGCGAGCCCCGACATTGTGGGGCGCTATCCCAGGACCCCCAGGATCATGACCTGATCCCAGGGCAGACACTTAACTGACAGAGCCACCCAGGTGCCCCAAGACAGTGTTACTTTAAAGAAAATATGCAGTATATCTAAGCTTTCCTAATTCTAAGAGGTGTTTTCCCTAACTGGTTATGAGTTGCTGAAATTTTCCCCATTATAGAGGTAATTAGTAGGTGTAATTGATTAGACAAGGCTTCAGGTTGAGAACTGACCGAAAAGTCCTAGATCAATTATAGAAAATAGGAAGTTGACAGTAATAGCAAAATTGCAGCTGAGAGAAATGCCCTCCAAATCCAAACAACATCGAAATAGCTATTAGCACCGAGTGGTAGTTTACTAGTAAATACATGCTTGCCACACCAACATTCCCATTCCCCACAGGTGTGTGATGCACAAGTTAAAAGAATAGATTATTTTCTTTCTTGCCGTCTTTCGCTTTATTCTTGCTAGTTAGTGGAGAAATGATCTTGGGTAGAAAAATCGCATTAGAACTTTGGTAAGTTGCTTTTTGAAATAGAGTTGTTTCCATGCCACAGACATTTGGAGCAAAGTATGTTTATTGAAATACATTTTTATAGAAAATATTACGGAACCTGTAATTGAAAACTTATGGCAGCATTTCGGGGAGTGATATGTTCTTAATGTTAATTTGTGGATTCGCTCTGAACTCCCTTCTGCTGTTTTAGAACCATTGGCTGAGTGAACGTTTTCCAAGAGTCTTTTCAGATCTAAACTGTGTTTCATGGAATCGAGTATTTGGTGCTTAAATAATGTATAAATCCAGTTGGACAGGATCTGCCTGTCAGTTTTATTAACTTTGACCTTTTTTCCCATTATAAAGATGGTTCGGTAAATATTTAATGGGCCCCTTATAGATCTTGACAGTTGGAGCTGTGTTCCTGGAAACTGGGATACGTATATATGATCAACCAATGTCGCTTAATCACTATGAGTCAGCTTTGGAGGGCAGATATTGTTTTTTGGGAGAGAGGAGTCCTTCCCTCTCCGTGTACTCTTAGAGGTGCAGTGTATGTTGAGACTGCCCAAGATGGTAGAAGTTTTAACGGAACCCTTTAATAGACAGCCCCTCGCACGCATTTCTGCTCTTTGGGGTTTTTTGTTTGAGCAAATGATCAAAATGATGCCAGGTACGCAAAATCACCCTGCCACTCTGCATAGTTAGCAGGACTCTTCCACTCAAAGAGTCAGCAGGGCCAGAATGGCTGAGCTTGCATGGACCCTAATAAGATACAAAGAAGAAGGAGAGCCAAAAGGAGAGACGATTCCTTGAGCCAGGAGGGGACCCCTGCCAAGCTGTCTTTCCCTTTAATTCCATAAAGCCCCATGCATATTGCACTCATTGCAAATTCTGGTGGGGAAGATCGAAACCCAAGTCGCTGACATTTTGAAACATTGTCTTTCAAACTTGTACTGTCCCTTGCTTACATTGATTTCCCATTTAAGAAATCTGTAGGAGAAAAACAAATTTGAGCAAAATTCATTGGTCTAAGATGAGTTGTATAAAGCCAAATTATGCCCCCCCTTTCCACCCTGAGAAGAGGTCCATTTTTATTATGAATGTGATACATCTTTGTCTTGTATTGTGCAGCCATAAGGCTCCCACAGCAAATTGACCAAGTAAATCAAGAGCCTGTTAAAAAGCAATATGGATGCTCCAAACACAGACATTTCGGTCTTACTGGGTCACTGGAGATCTTCATTTTTATGGCCACTTTCAAGAAGTAGATCATTTCAGTTGGTTCTGTTTTCTTGCACTTTGTATTTGTATGCAGGCCACTGGCTTTAAGTGAGGCCATTTATTTTTTCAAAACATTATTACCCTTTGCGTGCATGGCCCAGTCCCTTTGATATGGTGGTCACCAGTTTCATTACCATGAACTGTAATGTAGCTGACTCTGCAAAGGAAATCTATGCCTTGGAAGAGCATTTTGAAAAGAAATTGATTCAGAGCTTCAGAGTGAATTACTATTTGTATGTTTAGTTAATTCTAAATAAATGTTTGAAGGACCTTGCCTAATTTGAGAAGGGAAGGAGAAACATATTGGATGTTATAAATGGTCTCAATCCAGATTCTTAGCTTGGCATTTTCATATTTGAATGTTTTATTTACATCTGTTCAGAATTGGGATACCTTTCAAGGATAATTTTACTATTGAGAAATTGATGACAACTCTTAAGATCTAAAATACAAAAGTATGGGATTAAAAAAGGAAGATAGCAGTCATTGTCAGATGTCAGATTGGATATAACCTTCACTTGGCAAAGAGTAAGAAAGATGAGTTATATTTTAAAACAAAAGATCCTGAATGGTAGCAGTTATGGGGGGAGGGCAGGCTGACTGCAGTGGGACACAAGGGGACTTTCTGCAGTGATGGACATTATCTGTACCTTGATTGGGGTGGCAGTTTCACAGTTATCATAAGTCATCAAATTATACACTTAAAATGTGTGCCTTTGATTTTATGTAAATTGTAACTCAAATGAGGTGGATTTTTTTTATTTTTTATTTTTTTAATTTTTATTTATTTATGATAGTCACAGAGAGAGAAAGAGAGAGAGGCAGAGACATAGGCAGAGGGAGAAGCAGGCTCCATGCACCGGAAGCCCGATGTGGGATTCGATCCCGGGTCTCCAGGATCGCGCCCTGGGCCAAAGGCAGGCGCCAAACCGCTGCGCCACCCAGGGATCCCGATTTTTTTTTATTGTTAAGTCCTGTTGGATTTAGAATTAGGCAGTGTTACTTCTCTTTCCCAATAGCGAAATGGAGGTCTAGAGAAGTAAAATGATGTGTCCTGAGTAACTTTGAAGCTCGGCAGTTTGTCTAGAACAAAGCAAAGGATGCAGGCCTAGAGCTCACTTGAGAGTATTTTGGTGCTTCCCTGGACTGTATTGTTCCAGCTACGTATGTATAGAGTGTAATGAACTTTTCCATCCAGTTCTCTTCAGTGAGCCTATATCCATTTGTATGTTTTGTTGTAAGATATACTCAGGAGCTTATTCTTTTTTTTTTTTTTTTTTTTATAGGAGCTTATTCTTAAGATACTTGTATCTTCAGCACTGAAGACAATGGCCCAGTGGTTCCAAATGTTGAGGCTCTCAACACAGTGTGTTTCATATGTTTATGATAGACCATATCATGCTCCAAGTTAATGCAGTAGACTACCCAGTTATGTGGTTTTTATTATAAGCAAGAGTTCCCAGAACTAATACTAATGAAAGTAATGAAAAATATGGGATGCCCGGGTGGCTCAGCGGTTGGGCACCTGCCCCTGGCTCAGGGCATGATCCGCGGTCTCGGGATCGAGTCCCACATCAGGCTCCCTGCTTGGAGCCTGCTTCTCCCTCTGCCTACGTCTCTGCCTCTCTCTCTCTGTGTCTTTCATGAATAAATAAATAAAATCTAAAAAAAAAAAAAGAAAGAAAGTAGTGAAAAATAAAGAAGGAAGTAAAAGTTACTTAAGTTCTGCTACTTAGGAATATACTGTTAACATTTTAATTTTTTTAAGATTTTATTTATTTTAGAGAGAGAGAGGGAGAGAGACAGCACAAATGGGAGGGGTAAGGGGGAGAGAAAGAGAGAGAGAGAGGATCCCAAGCAGATACCCTGCTGAGTGTGGAGTCAATGTGAGCCTTGATCTCATGACCCTGAAAATCAGCTGAGCCAAAATCAAGATTCACATACTTAACCCACTAAGCCACCCAGATACCCCTATTACTGTTAACATTTTAGAGACTGTCTTTTTAAGTGTCTCTCCATTTATAATGTAACCTGGT
Source organism: Canis lupus familiaris (assembly GCF_011100685.1). NCBI lineage: Eukaryota > Metazoa > Chordata > Mammalia > Carnivora > Canidae > Canis > Canis lupus. The sequence goes on from NC_049230.1 coordinate 52,286,633, forward strand.
TTGTTTTTTATTCAACAAAATGATGTCATAAATTTCTTTCCACATCTTAACCAAGTTCCCAGTTATTGTTGGGCATTAGGTTGTCCCTGGTTCATCATTATGTAATGCTGTGATGAACAACCTTGTCCACGCTGCTTTTCCTATCACAAATACATTCCTTAAAGCAAAATGTTAGCTGCTGCATTTGCAGTGATTTAAAATGTTCTAAGGGGGTAAGATATATCAAGTATTGATAGTTTTATATCCCTTGGCCTGTGTTTACCAAATGGTATTTTTCTTCCCCTTTTGTTTTGTTTCTCTGTGCAGTTGCAGTACCATGCAGGTTTGGCGTCTGGCCTTTTGAATCAACAGTCCTTGAAACGTTCTGCTAACCAGATGGGAGTATCTGCTAAACGTAGACCGAAGGCTCAGCCCACGACTCTTGTCTTACCACCTCAGTGAGTAATGGGTTTGAAACAATTATTTTGTCCTGGGGAAACTCTCCTTGGTGCTTATTTTTGGCTAATGGAAAGTTATTTTTTTGTGAAATTGTTCTTTCTTTTGGAAAGGTATCTGCTAAGATTAGAAACCCAGCATGCAGGTAACATATTTTGCATAGATCTTAAGTGAAGTAGTTATGATGTGGTTCATAATTGACATATTTTGTTTGTGACTTTTCCACCCAGGATTTAAAGATACCATAGCTTTTTCTTTATTTCCTTGTCACATCCCCAAAGTTGGCAGAGCATAAATACAATTGTCCTTATTTAACCGAAGAGACAGTGGAGGAGCCCATTTTGATAATCTGTAGGCCACCTAGAGAATCCGGGGAGCAGGGATTAGAGTCGTGCTAGGCTCACTTACTCTTTTAAACTCAGAAACTATGAGCCCTCTTTTTTCCTAGTAGAAGAGAAAAGAAATACTGTAAGGTTCAGAAATGTTACAGCTTGGTGATTGTTTTCACGTGTGCACACCACCACATAGCTCCATCCAGATTAGAACACGTGGCCACTGCTTCCAGAATCTCAGGAGGGCTCCTCCCCATGTTCCCAGTCTGTACGTGCTGCCTCCCGACCCAGGTTTAGCAGTGTTCCACTTTCTTTGAATGATTAATTTTACCTGTTCTTTAACTTCATATAAATGGAATCACACAATCTTTTGTCATCAGCTCTTTTTCACTCAGCATAATGTCTGTTATATTCATCCACGTTGTTTATTCTGTTTTGTTGCTGTGTAATACTCTTTTGAATATGCCACAAGTGAGTCATCCATTTATCTGTTTGGTTATTTTGTGCTCGAAGCCCTGGTAGATGAAGGCCAAGGCTCACTCCATGTGGAATCAGAAATGTGAACACACCAGTCTTTGCTGATAGCTACTTTGTGAGTGTGCACGCTCCCCTGAGAGAGGCAGTACTCCCAAACGGCTTGGCTGGGACTTTAAGCACATTCCCTAGATTGGCCTGCCCTCTTGTTGTACCCTCTTTTGGTTCCATCCTCAGTTACAAACTACAGTTCACACCTTAAACAAAGCAGGGGTCACGGGCACAGTGGAAGATCTATGTATAACTCTTGGTGCCCTCCAAACTTAACTACTAATAGTCTAATAGTGACTGGAAGCCTAGAGATAAAATAATTGCTTAACATATATTTTATATATTAAATGTTTTTATACTCTTTTCTTACAGTAAATTAGCCTAGAAAAAAGAAAATGTTATTAGGAAAATTATAAGGAAGAGAAAATACATTTACAGTACTGTACTGAAAAAAAAAAAGTCATGTATAAGTGGACCCATGCACCTCCAAACTCTGTTGTTCAAGGATTAGCTATACTTTTTAAAAATTCCAGTCCAGAAGAGTGTTTCCAGGTGAGACTCAATTGTTTGCCTTTATGCAAAATCCCATTTATTTTCTCTTTTATTAGCACATATTGTACCTACTGTCTGCCAGGCACTGTCCTAGGCTGTGGGGATACACTCATGAGCAACACAAATGTGGTCCCATCTTGCTGAAGTTTTTGTTTGCTGGGGGATTTAAAAGACTTAAAAAGCACCCCTAAACAAATTAACAAATTAATATAATAATTTCTGGTTATGATTAGTGCTTAGAAAGGAACATATAGGGTGGTAAGAGATGGGGTTGGGGAAACTGCATAAATTGGGTAGTTCAAGAAGGCCTCTCCAAGGAGGTGACGTTAGGTGGAGAGAGGCCAGTGGAGGGAGAGCTGGGAGGTCCCAGGGGGTGTCTCTGGGGATCTTTCCCCTCGCCGCTGGATACTTGCACCACCATTTCTTTGATTTTTCAGGTTTTCTTCACGATTAACATTTGCTTCCAGGATAAGATGAACATAACCAGTTGGCCTTCACAAGTTATTTTCTGCCTGGTGGATGCACAGGTGTACTTTTTTCAGGCACTTTGAGTGATGCAAGGCTGAGAGTTTTCACTCTTTGGTAGGAAACTTCTGAAGGAACAGTGTCTGTTGTATCCCATATGTTGGTTTGGTGATCCTGCAGATCTCCAACTTTCAGCTCTCCAAAGTCTAATGGGCCTTGTAACTTGTCATTTTCCCTGCGTGTATTGTCTACTGAGGTAAGATGTTTGGTGAGAAGTGAAAGACTTTCTAATGGTCCCATAAGACTGGAGCCAAAAAGTGTTTGTTACTAGCTCTCTCTTGACAAAAGTCAGCTCTTAGTCCATCTGTTCGCCATTTGTTCATTTGCATTGGCTTGAAACCTGTTTACAGGTGACATGCTATTATGAGGACACTTAGAAACTATTTTAAGCACCGAGGCAATCAACAGACTCTGTTCTTGTGCCAAAAAAAGGGAGGTGTTCACAACTGTCATTATAAATTTATAATAAATCACTCAAAATACTTAGTTTCAAAGAGAAAAGTGGTTACCATGTCCTAAGAATACAACATCGAAATGATTTCCTATACTTAGCCTGTTTCCTGTGAAAATTGACTGCTGCCTTTTCACATCATTGAGCCTTTAGGGTTCACGCTGCCCTGGATCCCTTCAGAGACCTGTCCAGTAGGCAGGATCTATATAGCTAAAGGGCATTCAGGGCGCTTTTATGGAGCACCTACTACGTGATACTTACTTTGTTAGAGTCAGGAATAGAAATACCACTAAGACATAGCTGCTAAACTCTGAATCATAAAAAAAAATTTCAATTAAAATATAGGTCACTAGTAATATATACTTTTTGCAGACTGTGAACAAACCAAAGATGACAAAAAAGGAAAACATAGTAATACTGTCACACTGAGAAAGTTATTGCTAAGGTTTTGGTGGATATTATTCTCTACCCTCTCTGCGTATATAATGTTTAAAAACAAGAAGGAACCTCCAAAAAGGACTGTATTGTAAAGTATCACATCTCAATATTTATTGAATGTAGTTTTTAGACTTGAAGGTAGTGTGATTTTATCTATGGAACATTTAAATTTGCACATTAATCAGCTCTGTTATAGTTGTGTTCTGTAGAACACTGCTAATTACAAAATCTTTATTACAGGCATGACATGACCATAAACTAACTTTGTCATTAAGGAAATCCCTTATAAAACAACACCCAAACCCTCTAGGAATGCTGCATTAGTCATCTTGTGCTGCGTAACAGATCGCCCTAAAACATGGTGGTTTACAACAGTAAACATAATTTCTTACATTTGCCATGGATCAGGAATCTGAGAGTAGCTTGGCTGGGTGGTTTTGGCTCATTCTCTCATAAAATTGCAATCAGGTATCAGCCAGAAATGCATCATCTGAAGGTTGGACTGAGGTTTGAAGGTCTTGTCCAGGGCGGCTCGTTCACATGGCAGGCAGGCAGGCAAGCCCCACAGGAGGCTTGAGTACCCTTATGACCTGGTGGGGACTTCTCCCAGACAAGCCATCTAAGAGAGTGAGAGCCAGGCAGAGCTGGTCCGTTTTATGACCTTAGCCTCCAGGGACAGAGCATCTGTTCCACCCCATCCTGTTGGTGAGAAGTGAGTCACTAAGTCTGACTGATGCTCCAGGGGAGGGGACAAGGCTTTCCCTTTTGAAGGAAGGATTGTCAGAGAATTAGTGGCTGTTATTTTGAAGCCATCACTCTTGCCGATGAGGAGAGTCATCACATAGAGGGAAGAATAGCTGAACCCATAAGCCCCATGTACTTAGTTATTCAGCAAATATTTACTCAGGGCCAACAAGTGTTTGGTTCTGTGCACTGTACTGGGGATTTGGAGAAGAATAAGATAGAATTTTGACTTTCTGGAAGCTCTGAGCAGAAACAGAGGAACAAACAAGTAGCAAGAATCCTAGTAATGTGTGCCAAGTCCTAATGGCATGATCCTGAAGTCCTGGAGAAGGCCCATGGGCAGGGTGCTGAGGAGGGACCCTCCACTTAGGGAGGCTTACCCAAACTTACCCTGAATTTGTCACTGCCAGGTGAAGAATGGAGGCTTTACTTTAGTAAGAGAGCTCAATGCTTTCTTACATAGGCTTATAGGATTCTAAGGAAAGAGTTTCCTCCAGTGGAGGACCAGGGCTGGGCTCCATACTCACCCTGTTGATACAGTGACAGATGGGTTTCTGTATTGGCTTGTGTCAGCATTTGGATGGCAGTAAGACTATTGCAACAAAACCAATGGCTCTGCCTAAGTGTGCTGAGACCACAGGCATGGCAAGAATGCAGGAGATTTGTACAGTGTGTTTGTTTTCAAAATGCAGTTGGCTTTAACAGTAGTGGTCTTTGAAGATTCTGATTTTCCCTTGAGTTCCCATAGGATTAGTGATTCGTGGGATTAATGATTCATATCTTTCTCCTCCAAAGAAGCTTGTAAGGAGACAAAGATGTTCATGATGAAAGATCTTTTATCACGCGTTAGCATTCAGAGGGCACTGACAAAGCGACCTCACTTCTGTGATGCCCGAATGTTCATGTTGAGTCCATTGCAGAAAAGGCCCTGTCATTTTCAGAAAGGAGTTGTGTCCCTTCTTCCTGTGTAAATGTTATCAGGCTTTTGACCCTTGTAAGATTAAGATCAGCTGAGAGTGGCTGTCTTACTTGGTTGATCTAGAAGTTACATATTGAGGTATCTGTGTATTTAATAGGTGTCAGGATGTGGCCATGTTTACTTGTGCTCTCTTAGTGGTCTCAACTTCATGACACATTGTTCAGTGCGCTTTTGTGGTAACATGGGATACAGGTTTTAATCCACATCTGCAAGCCGAATGGCCTGGCACACCTGGTGGTGGCCTAATGAAGTGCTGGCTCTCAGTGACAGGGAGGCAAGAGAATAGTTACGTGTTCTTATTTTGCACATCAAGATGATCGATCTCACTTAGATTCGAGGGGAGAAATTGTTCTACACAAAGGTTATTTTTAAAAGTATTACCCAGTTCCCTAGAAGTTGTGTAGACCAGCGGTTTCTTTTGTGTCACATTATCCTTCGTGAAAAGGTCCAACCTGCTAAATTAAGGGCACTTTTCATAGGGTACCTTTCCTCTAGTCACTTGGGAGGCACTGCGTCCATGCTCCCAGCCAGGGACAGCCCTTCCTCTTGCCCACTAGGTCCACGCTGTCAGCTACTCCAAGCCCTTTATCAACTTCTCTCCTTTCTGTCCCACACCATCAGGATTTCCCTGTCTCGGGTTTATTCATGGGAGTACGCAAACCCGCTTACCCAAACCCGCCTCCTATGGGAATACCTGGTTTATAATCCACATCTTACAGCTCCCGCCTCCTCTCTCCTCTTGACAGTGGAACTCCTGGAAAGAGTTGACCAAATAGTTCTCTCCAATTTCTCCATCAGGCCACCACCGTCCTAATTTCTATACCTATACCCTAGTCTTACCTTTTCTAGAACTCCACATAAATGGAGTCATGTGGAACATGTTTTCTTTTGCTCAGAGTGATGTTTTGATGATTCATTTATGTTGTGTCAGTGGTTCATTCCATTTTATTGCTGATTGGTGTTCCTTACTGTTCATTGGCATCTTCCAGTACCATCTCCTCAACATGTTGCATCTGTTTCAGTATTAACTCCTACCTTTCAGAGCGAAGGGAGTCTTCATACCCCTGGTCTTAGATGACCTGCCTCAGGTTTGAGTAACAAAAGCAACACAAAAACAGCATGCAGGGACAAATGTTGCTGGAAAGAAATTCAGGAGATAGCAGGGATAATGACACGGCATGTACACCTAGGGGTGCAAGTGTTGGAACAACAGATTGCCTTTGGTAGGGCCTCTAATTTGGCTATGGGAATTTATCGGATAGAGGCTCATTTTCTGCCCCCACTTAGTACACTAATTCCCAGAAATATCATCAACTTGAGATTACACACGGTGCTTATACACATGATTGAATTCTTTCCAGGGTGTGTGGTAAATGCTGCTCCTGTTCTTGAAAGGCAGAGGCTGTGTTGTCTTTTGCTTAATGTGAAACTGACAGGAATCACGGAGAGCAGAGCAGTGGCATAAATCTCTCCTTGGCGATAGTGATGAAGGAGGGTGGGAGCTTCTTGTGGTCATTGATGTTTAAACTGAGCAAGGTGAATGTTTGCCAGGGTGAAGTGCAGTAAACCCAGAGCCTCTTCCTGTAGCTTCTTGGCCATTGTGTCATTATCTTTTCTGTTGCTGATTTTCAAGACTTTTTTTTTTAACATGTTTTTTTCCCTCAGCCACACAGATAATGAAGCTCTGGGTTTCTGTAGTTGCTTGTGCCATTACGAAAATCTTGATGTAGATGTTTGAGTCATGACTATGGATGTGATTCCTTTCAGGGATCTGATTTTCTTCCTGATTACTTCCACTTTGGTTCGCCTCATGAGGATCTTGATATTTTGTTGAGGGCAGAATTTGGTTAATATGTTGATATTAAATTCTTCAACATAAACAAAGATGGGAGCCCTGAGCAAGAATATTTGGCATCTCTTCTTACTGGAGTTTAGTTTGCCTCTGAGCGGACCAACAGTTAGTAAACCACGAGCGAGGAGCACACTGGTTCATTGCCATGAGCTTTAGAAACGCACAGCATTGTGTTCTGAACTCCTTTCTCCAGGGATGCTCATTCCGCAGGCTGACTCTTCCTGAGCTTGGGCGGGTGAGCAGAGCAAGTGTGCTGCCTGTATGGAGTATCCCTGAAAGGAGGTAGAGAACTTGGCGGTTGTGAATTTCCCGAGTTTTGGAAAAGTCATCAAAACTTGGGTAGGAACTCACTAAATCCTTCTTTCCCCTACCGGCACGTATTAAGTAACAATATTCATTAAATACCACTGAGAGGCTGTGTAATAAAGAAATAATCCCAGGCCTTGGTGGCTGTAACTCTCCAGAAGAGTTGAAATTGAGAATATAATTAAAGATTAAAACATTGTTTGCATTCTAGAACATGGAGAAATCTTTGTCTCCATTGCGGGACCATATTAATAAGGAAGAGATCAGTTTCCAATAACCAGCCTGGCAGAAGCTCATTTATTCACGTCAGTCGTGTCGAAGCCCTCTGACTCAGTGCTGCTTTTGCCTTTTCCCTACAAGCCTGGTGCCGCCTCAGGAACGGTGAGAGGTCCTGGCCCCATCCCAGAAAAATATACCCACATCTCTCCGGGGGTCTTGAGCTTGGACAGGAATATGTATACAGGAGGGGTTACCGGCACAGGGATCTTCGCTCCCATAATTCGTTGTCTCCCCCTGTTTGGTCCACAGTTATTTTCAGTGTCTTACTTATAGTTTTCCATATGAAGGTTAAAAGGCTGGTGGAAATGAGTGTGTCTGCCTCTTGTAAGCTTTTGTAATTGTGACTAGGAAACTGGGGAGAACACGGCAGGCCAGCTGGACAGTGATGAAGAGAAGCCCCCTGTGGCCCAAGCTCCATGGAGCCAGCCTGCCCTGCTGGCCTCAGAGTCCAGGCCTTACCCAATTGCATTATAAAAGTGTAACTGCCCAAGCACCATTTCATTTGCTCCCTCTGCTTTCTTGTTGCTGTTCACATTTGTTTTCCATTTGCCTTGAAATAGAATCAAAAGGCATTTTGAGGCCAGTGGTGTAGAGCCGTCCTCCTATGTGTCTGCACAGTTGCCTTGTTCGCCTCGCTCTCCTCGCACTCCTCGCTCTTCAGAGTCTCTCATTTAGGGGCTCAGAGGAGACACCCTCAGAAATAGTCCTTGCAGTGTCCTTTCTCACGTGTGCTTATGGGCTCCTGCTGTTGGCAGGTAGAGAAGGGAAGTGTGTCTGTCAGTATGTCACTGACGGGGGACAGAAAAATGGGATCCAGTGACTGGGTAGGAAGAAACCTTCAGCTCAGAACTGCTGTGACATTTGACTTTGTGGCTCTTCCATGGCATTTGCCACTCATTGTCTGCCATGTGTTTTGGTTAGACTGGAAACTCCTTGGGAGCCAGGGCTCCCTCCCCTTTCCTGCTTGGGCTTGTCTCAGGCACTGAGGGCTGAACAAACCAGTCCTACAAGCTAGTGCTCCTCAGGGCTACCCCCACCCCCACCCCCACTGCTGGCTGATAAGGCTGAGAGCATCTTTCTACAAGATGTTTACTGCTCATGGTACTTAGTAAATTGGAAGTGTAAAGCTTGGGTATTTAAAAGGCTGGGAACCAGGTGCCATTTGGACCGACAGAAATATCTTGGCCGGGAGTGGGGGGAGGATTTGGAGGTGCTGATCTGGCCCTGCTGAGTGAGGATGGATAAGATTGGCTCCGGAGGCTCGGGCAGCAAGCAGGATCTGAAAGCCAGGCAGAGGCCTTGCAGCATGTGTCCGCAGGGAGTGGAGGGACCTGGGGGCTCATGAGCAGGGGCCGGTGTTTGGAAGGTGGTATATTAGGAAGATTAATCAAGTAGCAGAATGCAGATAAATATGGTAGTCTTTTGTAGCTGTTTAAAAGATAATTGGTTCATGTTACTTATCTTTTATCCCCTCTCTTCGGGCAGGAGAAAAATCTCTGGGAGAAATAAACGAGGAATCCCTCATAAATATTAATGTAAAAATCTGTCTATGGAGAATAAATATAGGGACATTTTGTTTTAAATGCTCCCTGTCGCTGTGCTTCATTAGCATATATGTTGTAAAAGATCCTTCTCTCCCCTTGAGAGAACCATATTTAGTTCTACTAATAGCCATGCACTGAAATCTGTACCATGTCAGGATTGTCATCCTTTTGATGGACAGAACTACTTTGCTGTCTTGGTTTAGCCAGAGGGTTCCCATACTCAGAAGTGTTGGCCTATGGCAGGAAGCCAGTAGGAAGTCCTGGATCCTGTCTTATTAGCTAGACCCTCCGTCTGGGCCTTTGCTTTATGCTGTCTGGTCCCCTCCTGTGTCTGTATGTACGTACATGTGTATGTACAAGTGCACGTGCGTTTGTGTGAGTGTGTATGTTTATACTTTTTATATTATAAGCATTGACCAAACACTTTCTATGGGCTGGGTGTTCATTTGATCAGGCTACAACTCTGAAAGTGCAGAAGTCATGCTGTCCATAAACAGGAGAAACAAAGTGAGTTCTGTTTGAAGCATGTTAAGTTGGAGGAACTCATAGGTCTTGAGTGAAATGATATGAGGGACTTGTGTCTCCATTCCCCCCTTTCTCAGAAAGGGAATGGGGATGGGGGTGAGGAGAACATGATAAAACTAGCTACCAATCTTTGAAACTGGGGGAAGAGAATATAATACTGTTGATGAGTTCATTATACTGTTTTATCTACTTTTATATGTATTCGAACATTTTCACAATGAATGATTTTAAAATATACATCTGCAACTTGCATTGTTGTTGGAGAAATAGTTTTGGTAATCTGTTCCTTAGGGGTGGTAGGAGAAGTCTCAAGAGTGGATAGAATCTGCCCGGGATTGAGGAGGGAATCCGGGTGGAGGTCGGTTGGGGAGGAGCCAGGGAGGAGCCCTTCCACCCCATCCTCCCTGTCTGTCTTGGTGGCACTTCAGCCCCTTACTGCCTGGTTCTAGTCCTGGCCTCACTCTCAGCTCCTCTGTCTGTGTTTATCTCAGACCTAGTGTGACATAAACTAGAATTTAAGTCTCAGTGTCTTCCACAGATACTGAATCAAAGAGAAATTGTATAAAATAGAAAACTATAATAAAGAACTTGGCCATTAAGCACCCAGTCAAATGTGGCAGCCTACAGCATCAGTTTGAAAATTATATTTCGTTGTATCCGCTAATTGCATTTCTCCTTTCCAAGGTGATTTTTTTCCAGGAAGACAGCTGTCTAGTGTGGTTATGACATCACTCTGACCATTACTGGTGAAGGAAGAGAAGAAATGGGTGGTTGTGTAGTACAGCTCATCACATATAAGCTGGATCTTTTTTTTCCCTCTTTGGATTTTTAAAATCCATTTTTGCCTAACAAAGAGCCAGAGTCTCAGGATTGGTAATATTTCGTACTATGTCACTCCCATCTAATGTGCTTTTGGGAACTGAAACTGTTTTTCTTTGTGTGTGTGTGTGTGTGTGTGTGTGTGTGTGTGTGTTTTAAGTCTTTCTGTTCTTTCTTAATAGAAAGTCATTTTGGTGGTCTCTTTTTCGTTGTCTCTCTCTGCCATGTAGGCTATTAGTAGCCCATAGATTTTGGTCCAGAAAGTCTCTATTTAGGGTTATAAGTGATCAAGAAGCCGTGAGCCAGATTCTCTGTTCACCTATGCTGAAATCTGTTTTATGAGCTCTAACAAGTACAGTGACCTCAGTAAGCTGAGAACAGGCTTGAGTAGGAAATGGCTTTGTCTCTTAGCTTGAGGCTCGTAGGGCAGGGTGGACTTTGATCTGGTGACACTAGTCCCTCTGATAGTCCTCATTCAGGAATTTTTAATAAGAAAATGTGAAAAAAAAAAACTGTTTTTAGCTCAGATTATACTTTCTTCTAGCTTCCTGAGATGCTAGGTGTATCATCTCCCCAAGTTTGTGTCATCTTTCTGTTTGGAAGCAGCTTCTCAACCTAGATTAAGCTCTGAGCTCAAGCCCGCTAGTCCTTAGGATGAGCCATTGAGGTCGGTTCTCACTCTGGGGACATTCTGCTAGCCGGGTGGTATAGGCATACCTCCGGGATACTGCAGGTTTGGTTCTAGACCACTACAATATAAGAATATTGTAATAAAGTGAATCAAATGAAAATTCTGGTTTTCCAGTTCATATAAAAATTATGTTTACACTATACTGTAGTTCCATTAAGTGTGTGCTAGCATTATTACCTAAGAACAGTGCACATACCTTAATTTAAAAATACTTTATTGCTAAAGAATGCTACCTATTATCTGAGCTTTCGTGAGTTGTAATCACTGATCACAAATTGCCGTAATGAATATAATGTTAATGAAAAAGCTTGAAGTATTGCAAGAGCTAACAAAATGTGATATAGAGACGTGGAGTAAATGCTGCTGGAAAAATGGCGCTGATAAGCTTGCTTAATGCAGGGTTGCCACTAACTTTCAATTTAGAAAAAGTACAGTCAAGTGCAGTCAAACGAGGTATGCCTGTAGTAGACTAGATGGATTCCCAAGCAGAAGGACCAGCCAGCCACATGTGGGGACTCCACCCTTCTCCAGAGATGAGGGGACCTTTCAAGCAGTGAGTGATTCCTAGCCTGGGCTGCACATTACAATCAAATGGGGAACTCTTTGTGGTGCAAGGCCCCATCATTGATACATTTAAACAGCTCCCAGGAGGATTCCTATTTGCATCTGAGATTCAGAACCACTGCTTCAGGAGGGGTGTAAGGGACATTCCAGGGATGGGGGGTATCTTCGTACTATGTCATGTACCCAATGATGGGTACTATGAGAACCATCATCAGAACACCTCTAGGACAAGGGGAGTGACTGTTGTGGGGAGACTTGGCAGAGCGTATTGCTTATGGCTTAATGCCACAGATGGGAACCTGCTAGAATTTAAAACTCAGAAGATGGTGGAGCCTAACTTGGTTGCTTCCTCATCAGCTCCTAGATGCAACCAGTGCTGCCAGTGTGTGTCCCTGACCAGTTTAAGCCCGTGACCCTTTGGTCCACAGAAAAGACAGACTGGAGATAATTTTACTTTTCCTCTTTGGGTAGATTTTTAATTTTATATCGTGGTTTGGTCCCTCTCATTAAATTAGTATCTCTAAGCATGTTGCATTGTCGTTGAAGACATTTTTCAATTTATTTATGTAAATCAGAACCGTACATTTCAGTTCGTTGCAAATCTGATGTGTAGTCTTCTTGTGTTACATTTTCTAACAGCTTTGTTGCACGTGTTTAAAGCATATAGAACTTGACATATGTGTATACCTGTGAAATCATTGCCCTACTTACCATTATCAAGATAATGAACATTTTCTTAACCCCCAACATTTCTTTTTTTTTTTTTTTAAAGATTTTATTTATTTATTCATGAGAATACACAGAGAGGAGAGAGAGAGGCAGAGGCACACGCAGAGGGAGAAGCAGGCTCCATGCAGGGAGCCCGATGTGGGACTCGATCCCGGGACTCCAGGATCACGGCCTGGGCCAAAGGCAGGCGCCAAACCGCTGTGCCACCCAGGGATCCCCCCGCAAAATTTCTTTATGCCCTTCTATGATTCCTGCTCATTCCACAGCTCCATCCCCAGGTAACTAACTACTGGGCTGCTTTTGTCAACTATAGATTAGCTTGCATTTTCTAGAAGTTTATATAAATGGAATCATACAGTATATACTTCTTTTAATGCTACTTTTTTACTCAGCATAATTATTTTGAGATTTATCTGTATTCCATGTATCAGTAGATCATTTCTTTTTACTGCTGTATTACAGTCCATTGAATGGATATGACCACACTTTGTTTATCCAATCATCTGTTGCTGGGTATTTGGGTTGTTTTTAGTTTTTTACTATTGCAAATAAATATTCATGTACAAATCTTTGCATGGACATATGCTTTCATTCCTAAGCACTTAGGAATACAATATCTAGGCCATGTGGTAGGTGTATGTTTAACACCTTAAGAAATTGCCAAATTGTTTTTCAAAATGGTTGTAGTTCTAGTTGTTCCACATCCTCAACAACACTTGGAGTGCTCAGTTTTTTTAATGTTAGATATTCTAATAGGTGTGTAGTATCACATTGTGGTTTTAACATACATTTCTGTAATGACTAATGATGTTGAGCATCTTTTTACATGCTTATTTACCATCTGTATATCTTCTTCAGTGAAGTGCAGAGAAAAGGGTGAGGTCTGTTACATGAGAAGATACTTTTGAGAAAGATACTTTGGTGGCTTTGAAAAGATCTTAATGTAGATCCTATCATAGATAAATTTTTACATATTGATTGATTGGTGAGTATCTGGAAATATCTCCTGTGTGCTCATCATTCCACCAGTTGCTGTGGGGAATTCAGAGGAAATCATAGTTAAGGACTGGAACACCTTGGAGTCCAGACCTTCTAGATTTTACTTGAATGTTTCATGGTGTTTCTCCACCTTGTTCATCTTCTTTCCTATACCAGCTATGAGTCTAGAGTTGGTTGGTGCTGGGAACAGGCTATTTTTTTTTTTTTTTTTTTTTTTATGGGAACAGGCTTTTAATTTAGTTTGTCCTGATTTTTCTGGTAGGCCACCAGAGTCTAGACTCTTGCTACTCTTTATCTTTAATTGGTATTTATTTGCAGTCTGCTCTGCTTTTTAGTACTTTTTAAAATTCAGCAGATAAATCCATGACAATAATGCTAGCTACTGGATAGTCAGGGGTGAGTCTCAACCTTCCTTGTCCTGGAGAGACAAGAGGCCATTCAGACCCAAAAAGAAGGACATAAAATTGACCCTAGGGAACTAGGAAAGGCTCCCTGGAGGATGTGGACTTGGAAAAGTGAAATTCCCCATAAATGGACTTAAATACAATGCTGGTGTCTCCTATTAGAACAGTCTACAACAGGCCCACTACCTGGTATCCCCAAAAAAGAGTCAACAGGAAGGGGCAGAGGCAAGAAGCTGTGAAGACAGAAGTGGGAGCTGCCAAGTAAGACCACCCCTGCATCCTCACTCTTCTGCCCACTTACTCTTCTGGAGCCTACCTCCCAGAGAGGTGAAGAGATGCCACTCCCTGCTGTTCCCAAGGAGACTTGCTGGGGTCCAGGCAGCTGCTTATCCCCATGGGGTCTTATTGATGCCATCTTCCATGTGTGCTGTGATGTGATTGGAAGACTGGAAAACTGCTATGAAAGTGGGCCACAGACCCAGGCATGTTCCCTGCCTCTCCTCCTAAGGCAGGTGTCCTCCCTTACCCCTCTCATCTTTGTCTCTAGAAACCTTGTTTTTAACTCTTTGGTAACCATGAGAGACTCTACCAGGCCTGAGTCTCAGATCAAACTTGTTTAGTTTCTAGTCTCTAATCATGGTGGACACATAAAAATAGAATAGGACAGCCTTTTGGGATTCCCCTGTGTTCCCTGCCCACAGATGGCCTCTGCTGTGCATTCCTGAGCTGAAGCTTCTCATGCCCCTCTGCTTCTCTTACTCTGCTGTATCTGGGGCTCAGGCAGAGATATTTCTACATAGATGGCTCGGAGCTCTTCCAAAAAGCTCTTGGCTCCAGGGGCTTTCTCTTTGTGTAGTTGCCTCTTCCCACACAAAGAGTTAGACTTGCTGGGGCTTCATGTCTGCAGTGGAGAAGCTTAAGGACCTTTAACTACAAATTCAGTGGCTGGTCCCCTCTGCAACTCCCACCCCACTCACCTGCTCCTGCACTTATATCTCAGCGCCCCAGAGACAGTATCCTCGCAGTCTCAAGTAAAGTTTCCCTTTGTTTTTGTCCTTTGATTAAGCCAACATAAATCCCAAGCACAGTAGCTCTAGAAAGATGTTCTTTTCCTATCTGGCATATAACAAAATACATGGAGTTTTTTTGTTTCTTGTTTTTTGGGTTTTTTGGTGGATTTGTGCACCACCAAAACATAAAATAAAAAACATAAAATAAAATATGGGAAACATAAAATAAAATAATTGAAATAAGTAAATAAAGCCTCCAAATTCCTTTTCCTTATCTTCACCAGAAATCCCATCTTTTTTTGTTCATTAGAATGTACCCCCCACTCCCATAGCATGGCAGCACCAAATGTGACTTTACACGTCAGATAGGGAACTAGACTAGGTTGTTATGAATAACTTCCCCTCTCCCCATTTTTTGGTACTTTATTTTTAACAAAGGGTACTTATCATTTAAAGATCTCCTAACACCAAGTAGTTCAATGCAATTTATTCACCAGACATTTAGACAGTATGTGGTGCTGTCCTCCCTACCGAGGAACCTCTGATACTGTTGAGGGACATGCCTAGAGTGTCATGAAAACTCAGATCTAGAAGAGCCAGGAGACAGCTACTTCTCTGCCTTCATTTCAGTGTGAAGGAAACTCCACTTCAGGTAGGGAAATCTTTTTCACAAAGAAGTCACAGAGATTTATTAGTAGCAGAGTCAGGACCAGAACCTCTTGACTGTAATGCTCTGGCTAATACTCTATCACTGTGTCCCACTCTTAGGTGAGTGGGAGTGATAGGGAAGGAAAAGGGGGGGGGGGCGGAGAGAAACAACCAGGATATTAAAAAATTGTGTCTTTTTGATAGGTAGTGTTTCTGGTTGGAACCATAGAATCGCCATCCCTGTTTTGCTATTCTGAGATTTCCCCGAGTGGGATACTTCACTGATTTCTTATTGAGTCTTGTTTGCAAAGCAGGCAGAAGCCACACGGCCCGTTGACTCTGGTTCTTTGCAGGTGGAAGAGGATGGTTTCGGCATTTGTGTGCTAAGAATTCCAGCTTTCTGCTTCAGCGTTCCTTGTGGCCCTGGAGCTCTGCCCTGTTAGCACTGCTTTTTGGCAGAAAAGCAATACTCTATCAGCCAGTAGGAACAGCTATTTCTGTTCTACAAATGAGACCAGATTTATAGACTCAGAGTTCAAAGGAATAAGATGAGAGATCACCAACCAAACTGAATCTACAGTGAGGGAGGAACCACCATAGGACTGGTTAACAAGGAAAGTACGAAAGGCACTTATTTAGATTTTCATTTGTCTTCTGAGAGGTTCTGGTACTCTCCTTGATGACACTGAGGCTCAGAACTTGTGCCATCTCCCAACTGGGAAGTAATGGCACTAGGTGGATGGGCATTGAGACTCCAGAAGCCACAGCATCTGAGCCATACAGGACAGAGTCGTGCCTCATATTCACCCCTGTCCCAGGCCAAGGCTTCCAGAAGCAGATGCTGAGATGGAATTGGGGATGCAGTTTATTTAGTAAGGATCAACACCTGTGAGAGAAAGGCAGAAGAAGCATGCTTGAGTGGGGGGCTGTCAGCTGTGACACAGGCCTGACAAAGCCTTGTCTACCCAGGAGATCTCTGGAGTGGACATTCCCTGTGAGAGGCTTCCTTCCAGTCTTTTCTTCTAGACCCTCAACATTCTGACCACTCACCACTGCCTGTGAGTCTGTATATCATCTAAACTTTGTCACTTATTTCTCCATACAAGGTTGAGACCTTGTTGCCCTGCCCCACATGCTGTCTTTCCTGACCATCCCAAGTGAGTCTGCAGTATAGCTGCCAGGCATTGTTGCCTTGTACCCACATAACACAGTGGCTTATCTATAGAGTGAGCATGGACTTCTCCCTCTTCCTTTTGTTAATTGTATGGGGTCTCCTAGACAACTGTAGATACGGGCTTTGGGAGAAATGCTGGGCCCACCTGGTGGCTGCTCTGGGGTCCTAAGCCCCTGGTTCTGCTTGTGCTCAGCCCCTACATGTGCTGCTTCCATCTTAAAGTTGATGGTTACTGGGCCGGCTCAACCTTAGGACAACACCAAGAGAGGCCCACCGTGCATTGGGCTTCTTTCCTTGTGATAAGAGGTGCAAAATGCAACAATCCATGTTTTACTTTGGATAGGTATTAAAAACTGTGAAAGGCCTAAGACTTTTACTCCTCTCTCCCCCCTTGTAAGCTAAAATGTTACGTTATCACAGTGACATGGATGCTGGCTGAAGTCCTAGCAAAAGGAGCAGAGTGTCAGTAGGATCCTTTTGGCTCTTTAAACCTTATTCCCATAGGATTGATGCGGCGGGGGATGGGGAGCTTGATGGATGAGTGGGTTACATCATAGGAGGGAACTCTGAGCCTGGGGAACCCACTGCATTATAGCGGCCTGTAAGCAAGCCTATTCTTTATTTACGGAGTTATTACCTCATCCCTCAAGGCTGCTCACTGCAAACACAGCCTTGAGAGACATTCCAGATAAAGAGTGGTCGGGGCTTCACATTCTCAGCCCAGCAGATGTGTGGGCTTGTGAGAAATCTGTCTCTCAATAATGAGAAGTCCTGGCATGTGTCTGGCCCCTGGATCTCTAAACATTTGATGGATGTGGAAGACATAACATGTGTTTTACCAAGGCCTCTGATGACTTGGGTGCCTCTTGCACATCCGACCTAATCAACATTATGTCATTGATGTCATGAATCACTGGGATGATCTGAGGGATGTCTAGACATCCAGAAGGGCAAAAGTTTGTTTTAAGGCAGAACTATAAATGTATTCTGTGTTCCATGGAACATGAACTGTTTCTGATCTTCTTTTTTGATTGGAATAGAAACAAATGCATTTCACTCAGTCAGTGGCTTTGTTTGACCAGAGGCTGTATTATTTTACTTCAGAAAAGATGGCAGATTTGACACAGTGTCCAGGATCAGGGCTGCCTCTGTGATCGAGCTCCCTATGCTCTACAGTCTTCCTCCAGAATCTATCTGGTTTCTGTAGGGGTCAGACTGGTAAATAAGTAGATATGATGGAGACCCCTGCTTCTGCATCTTTTGGATCCTTCATGATGGCACTTGGCCTCTGCCAGTGCTCTGAGATGCAGTATTGTTTTTGATTTACTGTCTTGGCTGGGGTATAGGAGTGGGACAGGCCAGGGTAGTATCAGACTTCTTGGCCTTCCCCACTCTGGTAGGTCATACTCCACAGACCAAGAACCTAATATAGTGATCATGCCAACTGCCAAGTATATCGATCTCAGTAATATGCCACAAGATGGGTCTGTAGAGCCAGTGGATGGAATCACTATTAAGCCAGACCTTGGCCAGGACTCCCTGAGTGCCCTATGCTCAACAGTGGGGGTCGGGGGCGAGATATGATGAAGCTTCAGGTTTGTGGGAATTAGTGTCAATACAGAGAAGTGGCTCTCTGAGCCGATACTGACACTGAATGAGCTGACAGCTGGAGGGACTACACACTCCACAGCTGGGCAACCAGGCCTTCCTCCTCAAGGGGATCTGAGAGGTGGTCTCCTTGTCTGAGAGAAGGTCACCTTCCTCTTCTATGAGACTATTATTGTGGCTAAGATCCAGAATACTAGTCTTAATTCCTACCTCTTCCCCAGGCCCTCCCTCTTTTTTCCCCCTGACATGATAAGGGTTTGCAAAAAAGAAGCTTTGCTTTTTTTTTTTTTTAAATGAATACCAACTGATGTTAAACTACTGTGTTGTTTATTATCAGCAAACTTATGTGAGGAACACAGAGAGCCCTTGTTCTTAGAAATTCACAGTCAAGCTGGGGATTTAGAACATAGCATGTATGAAAATAAACAAGGAAGTAGATTAAAAAAGCAAGTTATAGAGTCGACTGGGTCTGAACCCAGGATTTCCCATTAACTCTCTGTGTGCCTCACGGCTGTTACTTAACTTCCGTCACCCCTCATTTTCTCATTGGTAAAAGAGGGATAATCATGGGGCAGGAGTGCAGTATCCACCATATGGTGGCCACTTGGTAAGCACTGGCTGCTCATTTATTATGATTATTGTTATTTATAGTAATAGTAGCATGACTCATAAAATGAATATTGTGGGCAGTGAGTTCTGCTGGGCTTCCAAGGAGGGGCAGTGAGGGGCTCTGTGGTGGAGGCGGGCTCTGCAGGAATTATTCTTTGTGTGAATATGTGTTCCTTTTAAGAATGGGCACCAAAGAGTTGCAGTATTGATAGATTAGAATGTTACAGATTTTTGTCCCTATTTGCATGCCACCATCTTCCATGTCTGTGTCCTGTGAGGTGCAGAGATTTCTGTTAATGGTGGTGGGAACAGGAATGAGGCTTTTCTTTTTTTTATCAGTTTTAAACTCAGGCAAAATTATGTCTCCCTTTGCATGTATATTTTCTGAGTATATGTGCGTGCGCGTGCACACACACACACATACACACACACACACTATGCATGGGAGGACATTGTTTTCTTTCCAGATAACGTCATGGGATTTGGGCAATGAACAATAATAAAATGTCGTAACAAAGGTCACCAAATGAACTTCTAAAAGCACTCCTAACAGGCATTTTTGGTAAATGTCTTGGTTAGTAATAATTAATGAATCCAAGACACTGAAAAGATCTATGAGTTCCTTCCTGAACCTTCAAGAAAAATTAAATTCCATTTTATGTATTTTGTGTTGTGTATTTTATTGTATTTTAATTTGAAAATTATTAATTTATGTATGTTAAGTGTGGTACCTTAAAACAGGAAGTTAGATTGTGAATACCCTGGCTTTCTGTGAGAGGATGAATCAGTTAGTTATAGGGCTCACATTTGCTCCTTACCCTTCCTGAATTTGATTCAGATCTTTGAGAAATGTGGGCAGGGATAAGTATCAAAAGTGTTTTTATTGCTTTTAATAGTGAGTTAGAAAATAGGCTGCTTTGGATTTCTGCAGCAACTAACAAAATTAGGATTTTTAAACTTGTTTTCTAATGGGTTCCTGGCTGGATTAGAGAATGTGGAAATAGCAGTTCTGCTTTAAATGTAAACTGGGGGTGCCTTGGTGGCTTAGCTGGTTAAGCATCTGACTTTTGATCTCAGCTCAGGTCTTGATTTCAGGGTCATGAGTTCAAGCCCCTGTTGAGCTTCATGCTGATGAGGCTCCATGCTATCTTTAAAAACAAAAAAAGCTCCCAAAAAGGTAAGTTC
Source organism: Canis lupus familiaris (assembly GCF_011100685.1). Classification (NCBI taxonomy): domain Eukaryota; kingdom Metazoa; phylum Chordata; class Mammalia; order Carnivora; family Canidae; genus Canis; species Canis lupus. The sequence continues at coordinate 52,306,560 of NC_049230.1, forward strand.
TGAATGGTGGTATTTGAGGGTATTTCTCTCTCAACAGGTGCAGACTTAGGTCCCTGATGGCACCTGCAATTTTTGAAATGCAGCTGTACTTGAACATAGCAAGCATCTGTTGTTTTGTATGGCTGCCTTAAAGATATTTGGGTACAAGTAGCAGTTACGAAAAACTGTCAGAATTTGTCTTGGAAGAGAAAGCAGGCTCTTCTTTTAGTGCCTCTGGGTTATGGTTTAAGAGACAGGGCTTCTTTGCTCTGCTCTTTAGCACACCTCCAAATGTCTCATTGTTCCCTGCCCCTGTAATGCCAATGACATTGATTAATGAACTGACCACAAATGTTTATGGATTTCCCACCCCGCGTCTGATTAGTGCAGCGTTCTGTGCCCTTGACTATGAGGAGCTTATAGTCCACTTGGAGGTTGAAATTCTTTTCAGAGGCAGATCAGAGAATATCAGTTCCCGATGATTTGTATAGTCTGTCCTTCATGAGACTCTTGTGAGCCAAAGTCCTCTGGAAATTATGATGTGGCCAGATCTCCTACTCTAGTGGAAATCCTAGATCAGATCAGAACTGAGGGCCCTGGGGCAGAACTGCAGAGCATGGAGTTCAAGGTGAACCCAGGGACCACACTGTTAGAGTGACACTGAAATCAATGGCCAGGGAGGCCATATGAGCAAAGAGTGGATCCAGAAGGACTAAGTCCATGGTTCTTAACTTTTTTTGGAAGCACGGACCCTCCTTGTTTTGGGGAAATGTGTAGGATGCTTTAGTCAACATTTGTGGAATCAGTGTACTAGATACTATTCCATGTACTAGAGATCTGGGATGCCTAAACAGACAAGATCCCTGGCCTCATGGAGATAATAGTCTTATGACCATAAAATAGGGGATACGGTTTCAGGACCCCAGGTCAAGAACCTCAGGGTTGGTCTGAAAGAGGGAATCCAGGTGGAGGCTCCTGGACAAAACAGAAGATGGCCAGCAGAGCAGGAAGGTTCCAGAGGTGTTGATTCTTTGGAGAACCAGAGTGGTTGGAGATGAGCTGTAGGTATTTATCTACAAGGTATCCCGGGGCTCCACCATGGGAAGGGAGAACACTGTTAAGGACCCTGACCCTTTGCAGACAATATTGGATCTGGACTCTGAAGGAAGCAGAGCCTTTCTTTTTCTTTCTTTTTAAAGATTTTATTTATTTATTCATAGAGACAGAGAGAGAGGCAGAGAAAGAAGCAGGCATCATACAGAGAGCCCGACGTGGGACTCGATCCAGGATCTCCAGGATCACGCCCTGGGTTGCAGGTGGCACTAAACCACTGCGCCACCAGGGCTGCCCAAGCAGAGCCTTTCTTAAACAGAGAAGGTGTGGGGAGGAAATGTTGGGTGGGCTAGGACAAGGCAGTGAGGAAGATCAGAGGCAGGGCTGGTCCTGCAGGAGTAGCAAAGCCTGCTGCACAGTTTGTGTGTAAGTAGGAGCATGGGAAGGCCCTGACTCAAGTTAGATTCTAAAGAGTAGGGAGTCAATGACAGAGCGAGGCACTGCTGGTTCAGTTACTTTACAGGTGAAGATATTGCTTAGTAAGAGCGGGTGTTAAGATACAGCTATATCATACTGAAGTGCATTATAGATGAATTGATAATGAATTTGTGTTACTCTTTTTTGAGAGAGAGAGAGAGAGAGCAGGTGGTGGGAGGGGTGAGGAGGGAGCAGAGGGGGAGGGAGGTGGAGATGGAGAGAGAATCCCAAGCAGGCTCCACACTCAGCATGGAGCCTGACATGGGGCTCAGTCTGTGGATCCTGAGATCATGCCTTGGCCAAAATCAAGAGTAGACACTCAACTGAGCTACTCAGATGCCCCCATGAATTTGTGTTACTCTGTTTTAATTTTTGAAAAAGTATGTTTATGTGGGGAGTGGGTAAAGAAAACTAGATGGCAGAGTATGGCTGATGGAGTTTATGAGACAGTTCTCTCTACTTTTGGATTTGTTCAAACATTTTCATAGTAAAAAGTTAATAATATAGCTCATGGCATGACAGTGTGAATGATTTAATGCCATCGAACTGTACATTTGAAAATGGTTAAGGTGGTAAATTTTATGTTATATGTATTTTACCACATTTAAAAAAAATAATACATACCTACAAAGGGGTAATATCAGACAGTGGCTGGCAGCCACAGACCTATTGCCGAGACCTCTTAAGATACAGTTTTAGAGGATGAAAGATCAAGGGAAATCTTGGGCTCTTGCTGTCTGAGATGGAAGTCCCAGGCAAAATATCAGAACCAGAGAAGCTTCCTCACTTCATGGTGTTGCTAAGGGAAGGCTCTGTCTGAATTAGTGAAGGCTGAATAATAAGGTATTTTCAAAGTGTTATAAATGTGTGTTCATTTCTAATTTTCTCCAGTAACTATATAATTACTTATATAATTGCCATAGGCTTTGGCTTCTTCACCCACAAAATAGGGATAGTGGTATTTATGCTTTGTAGTTGTTAAAAAGTTTAAGTAAGGGGATGAATATAAAGAAACCCAGCACCACTCCATTGCCCCACACTTCTGCACATCTCCTTTCAAAACTAGGCTTGCTAAATTGATGGCTTCTTTAATGGACTGTACCATTTGCTGCATTAATAACTGTTCCTGTGTAAACAAGCATATCTAAATGGCTAACAAAGAATATTTTCTCAATACTTACTCTGTCATTTTTTAAAATTAAAAAATGTGAGCAATCAGCATGCTAGAGAAAATTTTGAAAAAGGGAAAAAGTGGACAGCCCCAGTGGCACAGCGATTTAGTGCTGCCTGCAGCCCGGGGTGTGATCCTGGAGACCCGGGATCGAGTCCCACATCAGGCTCCCTGCATGGAGCCTGCTTCTCCCTCTGCCTGTGTCTCTGTCTCTGTCTGTCTGTCTGTCTGTCTCTCTCTTTCTGTCTCTATGTATAAATAAATACAATCTTTAAAAAAAAAAAGGGAAAAGAGCTTATAATTTGACCCCTTTGGCATCATAATCTCATTTTACTTTGTGACTATTTTATTTACAAAAGTAACTTTCCTTAGATTGTTTTTTTAATAAAATTGTAAACCTAGAAGTCAGCCATTTCAGTCTGTGTCTTTAGACACAAACTGACCTTTCACAGCACCTTTTCGCTGCACAGGAGCTTGGGCTGTGTCCTCTCCTTGTGTAACTGGGAACTCCGAGGGCAGGACAGCCACTGACTGACAGCCAGGATGTCAGCCCCCGACTTAATCCCCTGTATCCTGGTTCCTAGTAGACTGCTTTCACCACTGCCTCAGTAGAATCTAGATTAATGAGGTTTTCTGCAACTTGTTGCAGTAAAGAGAGGACCAATTTCACTTGTAATTCTTCAGGACTGCCCATAGCATTTTAATTGCTTGCTATTATGTCAAAATATTGTCCTCCTGGCAGTTGAGATAATGTAAAAAGAAAGCAAGAGGAGATAGAAAATTAGTAAATTTGTAAGAAAATAAGAATGCTTTTGAAATACCTAAAAGACTGATTTAATATCAGGAAAACATTTTGATCTCATGCATTGTCAGGTGTGATATTTGGAGAAGTAGTGATTTCTTTAAGACAGAACCTGTTTGGCATGACATTTCTCTGAGCTTAACACAGCTTGTGGAGTGAGTGCAAGCTCCCACCTGGCCACCTTCGCACCTGCTCCCCTTACTCACTAAGTAAGTAAATTGTTCTGCCAGCAAGTTTCCGGATGCATTGCATCATGTCAGACTTCTGACTGTTGCTCATTCCCACAACTTTCTGCTCATTCTTATCTCCATGCCTTTATTCCTTGTTCCCAAACTTTCTGAAATTTTGGTTTCTGTGCCAGGCCTCTACTCATACACCTAATGGGGGAAAAATAAAAGAAGTTAGATTCAGCAAAAGATGCACTAATCAAAGGAAGGAATGTAACTTCTTTGGAAACTGATGGCCAGGGAAGGTATCACAGAAGGTTCTAGGAATCATTTTCCCACAGCACTCATTCATTGCCAGGGGACAGTAGAACAATGCTATGAAATCTGGATGGAAAGTTTGACCCAAGACTTTTCTATACAGCCAGCTTTGATTATACAGAAAGACAGCAGTCCTTAATAAAAGGGGGTGGGGGATGGAGCATGATTTCAAGGCAAGGCCCATGAGCCTTCTTTAAAAATCTACTCAGCGACAATCCAGGGAGTCAAGGGATCCATTCATTCATTCAGCACACATAGCTGTTATGTACCAAGCTGTGTTCTAGGCACAGAAAATATACCAGTTTACATTATGGCGAATAATTGGCAGAGCCATTAATCATTTTAAATATAAAGTCAAAGCTAGATAATTGCTGGAAATAATACTGTATCAGAGGATAAATGTTAAAAATCATGGGAGTACAACAATATTTGCAGAGCAAATAGAATTGAGTTTGGGTAGGCAAATTCTCTTATCTTATTTGGGAGCCGGAGATATGTCTAAACTGAGAAATAGAGTTTTAGGTGAATGATGTAAAATTAGAAAGAAAACCCCTAGAAGGACTTAAAAAAAAAAAAAAAGCCGCAGCACAATCCCCCCAAGGCAATAAGAAAGACAATCCATATAACAGGATGCGCAATGCTAACACAATGCAGTGATAGCTGAAAACCTAAAATAAGATGACCAGATTTAGACTACATACTGTATTTTCATTGAACACCAATGGAATAAATACCTGTTAAAATAAAAAGATTCATTGTCCCAGAAAACAAAAGTCTACCATGTACTGCATTCAAGGGATATTGAACAAAAACATCCTGCGTTTCTTACCAAGAAAAAACTAGGTTTGCAATAAATACTAGAGAAGTTGAGTTTGAGGCACATGGTGTAAATGGCTGACCCTGGGAAGGACAGGAAGTGTCTGGAGAAACAGAGCAGTAGGTGGAGACTGGGACTCCTCCTAGGAACCTTCAACAGATCAGGGAGACAGAAAATCAAGCATGTGCAGGGGTCGGATATCTCCTTATTCTAGTTTGTAGCTGGAATATCCCCTCGCCCAGGAGCCCTTCCCTGACCAACCAATCTAAAGGAGTTCTCTAGCCACATTCTGTCTTACCCCCTTCTTACTATCTTTGTAGTGCTCTTCACTCTTTATTGGTGTGTTACCTTGGTTTGTTGTTGTTGTTGTTTTGATTATTTGGCCAAAATCTCTGTGCAAGAAGGAGAGACCCTGATTGTCTCATTCCCTGCTCTAACCCCAGTGCCTATGACAGTGCTTGGCAGATGAATCATTCTTAATTTAACAGTGGATATCACTGTTCTTGGTGCTCAGAATATTTCAGTGAACGAAACAAAGCCTCCCACCCTTGTGATGCTTACGTTCTGGCCAGTGAGCGTTGGGAAGGAAGACAAGCATAACAAATGAGAAACCTAGAGAACATTAGAGGTGATGGGTTTAGATAAGGTGATGGGTGCTTGGGTGGGCGGGGAGTGGAGCAGGATAGGAAGAGCTAGGGGAGGTGGGTTACCATTTTAAAAAGAATGATGAGGGGAGATTTAGCTTGGGATGGGGACTTTCGAGCAAATGTGATAGGGCAGAGATTAGCCATGGAGGTCTCTGGGGGAGCTGTGTTCCAGGGAGAGGAACACGAAAGAAGAGGGAGCATTGCTCTAAGGTTGTAAAGATAGGCTGGGGCCTTGAACACCAAGTAAGCATGCCTGGACTTTTCCTTGACACTAGAGGTCAAAAACTGGCCCTGATCAGATATAGTTGAATCTGTTGGTGCAACACGAGGAATTTAAGCTGATACATGACCTTGAGCCAAACCACTGATCATGGGCAGTTTTCCCTTGGTATAATAGAAACATTCATTCTTGTTTTATAAATTGTATTGAGGGGTACAATGTGTGCTCATTTCAATTATTAAATTGTCCATTTAGAACATTTATTAGCACAAATGAATTCAATTATTTCAAATATAGAAGCAAAATATTTTGTGGAATGAAAATATATGATATAATTAGACTATTAATGAAAACACTTGCATACCTCTGCGTGATCGAAAATGAAAGCTTAGCAGTCTCAAAGGATGGTGCTAAATATTTACATATCTGTCTGAGATGCACATTTTTAGATGCTAAAAATATTCATTGTTAATGACTGGAAGGCAAGTCTAGGTTTAATGTAGTAATAAACTTCCATGTATTTGTCTCACACAAAAGTCAAAGCCAATTTTGTAAAGTATTCCAGGCAGCCTTTGAAATAAGAACTACTGCTGAAATAAAAGGACAGTCTTCCCAGGCAATTAGCAGTACCTATTTAGTGAGGGGAAAGTTTGCAGAATGACTGGGAAATGAGAAAGTTTGCTTGGCGGCTTAGCTCTTACTCTTTTAGTTTTGCGTCCATGTCTTAAAATCTTCCTTCTTAGGTGTACCATTCTTGAGGCATTAAGAGGAGACTCAGGGTGAGTTCAGTGAAAGCACAGCCGCATTTTATTAGCTGAAGCAAGTCACAAGATCATCCTAGACTGGGTGGGGGGTGGGCGACACTGCACAAGAGCATAAATACCAGGAAGTGTTCCATTGGGGGCCATCAGTGGAGGGGTGACTGCATGGAAGGACATAAGAGGTGCCTAATGAATGGGTCTGCGGCCCCCATTGATATTGCTGCTGATACACACGAATATATGTGGGATGGAGGAATTGGTCCTGGTGTTGGAAAGCTCCTTTCCCCAGATGTTTTTTCTCCTGATTGGAATCCCCTTTCTCACCTTCCCTGTTGCTAATAAAGTGGGAAGAGAACAAACCAGTGGTCAAATTTGGATGGAAATCTGAGGCCCCTTTTTGTTAGAAAGCATGGGAATTCCTTACCTAGCAACGTGCCCCTCTCCCTGAGGCTCTCTTGCTACATTAGGTGGTAGGAAAATGATTCTGGGCCTGCATGGCTGACCAGAGCCCTCCTTCCCCACTTTGCAGCATTGTTCTGTGATGGTATCAGTGTGAGGAATTGCCTTCCTGCTCTTGTGGGTGCAGACCAGCTTCAGCCAGCCAGGTGGTTGTAAAGTCTGTGAGCCCCCTCTGAACTAGTTAATTCCTTCTTCTTGGAATAGCTGATGAAGGAAGATCTCTGTAGCTTGCATTGGTTAGAACTGTTTCTCACAAATGGCCACAGTTTAAAATAAACAAGCTGAGGGAGACAGGAATTTTGGATCATCTGTACCTTTTCTTGTGTATATTTGACTTCTTCATTACCAGAGATGACATTTTAGTTACATTTCAGCACAGGAGTCCAGACCCCAGGGGGTTTATGTATGTCATATGTCAGTTTTGAGGGAAAACATCCTTAGCCATCATCCTGTGCAAAAATCAGAAGCATGTAATTTATTGTATTTGATCCAAAACAAATAGTGGTTTCCTTAAAACTTGCAACAATCGCTGTGAATGAACAAATGTTTATACAAGGTGTGAAATTAAGTTTCATAGAGTTGCAAAATGTGAGTCCCTGCCAGCATCTCTGAAATTATATTTATATATTTAGTAACAATGTCATTGGTGTACTTTGTTGCAGTTAGGAGCCCTGCTGCTTCAAGAAATCATACCCCTATCCAGATTTAGCTCTTGATAAAGAAAGCTGTGTTGATTTCTGGTGACAAATCTGCAATTTAATCCTTGCTTTTAAAATGTAAAAATTCTGTCAAAAATTTTGGGTGACTGAAACTCTTCTCCAGGATTTTAGTTCCTAATCTGCTCCATTGAACAGTTTCTCCACTAACAAGAAATTAAATTGTGTCTTTGCTGACTGCTGTCTGCTTTGAGAGGTGTCAGAACTCATTGAACTAAAGATGCTGTAGCAGTGAAGTAGTTAAAAAGCTCGACATTTCTTGTCCTTTTTTTTTTTTTTTTTTTCTTAAATGGGACTAGGCAGGCTAATGTTTTTATACAGTTTTTCCACAAAACAGTCAAAACCCATTTTAAAGAGATGGCTTCCAAGAAGAGCAGAATTCACAAGATGATTGAATATTGTACACTGATTTTTTTAGGAACTAATTGGGAAGCCTACCTGTCTACTGTCAGATTCTTCCTGATAAGAGAAGAATAATATATTATTTTGTATCCCTTACCTTTTTGCCCTAAGGTCCCATTTGTTTTATGGAAAGACAAAGTGCAGACACATGAAATAGCTGACTATGGCCATGAGCTGGTGCCTGCCAGTCTGTTTTCGAATTGCCTGAATGCTGGAATCTCTTAATCGTTGCAGCCTTCTGCTGATTACAGTAGTCATGGTTTGGGGTCAAAATCAGGTGTGCCATGAATGCAAAGAAATTTTTGCCTGGTCTGGCATTTGATACTTAATGAACTAGGTGGCTGGTTCCTTTCTAAAGCAGTTTAGTGCTGAGAGCTGCTGGTGCTGTGAATGGCGGCTCGCTCTCCTCTCCTCTCCCCTCCACCCCCCCCCCCCCTTTTTAAAGGCCATTTGTGCATTGTGAGCTTATAGATATACACGTCTGTATGCATGTATAGGTCTCCATCCCCCGAAGAAACAGCAATTTTCTTGTTGGTGATATATTTGTACTTTTGTTAGTTTGCAGACCAATAAACATTTAAAGAGGCAGTTTACGGTTTGAGCTGAGATTCTGAATTGGAGCTTCATATACTTTTATTATTTTAAATGAAAAGTGGAAATGTCACTTTGGGCAGACCAAGTAGCTTATTAAGGTTTTGAGGAAAAAAAGAGACCCTATAGAATCCTGTGGGTGAGCGGATTTTATTAAATATCTATCTATCCATCTTTCTTCCTGGTGCCTGGTGCTCCTCTATAAGGAGGTAGCATTGTCTAGTGGAAACAACCCTATTCTAAGATAAGAAATATTCCAGTGTAAATGGCTCCACTACTGAGCAGAGATATTTCCATGGGGGTGTCACATGATCTATCTCCAAAATGAGGAGTTAGGTTAAATTGAGAGCTCCATTCATTTCTTCATTCAGCAGATATTTCATTGAGCACCTGTTAGGTGCCAGGCACTGTGCAAGAGGAATAGTAAATAGCACTAAAACTAAACCCAGGATTCCCTAAGTGATATTCTTTCAGTAATAAAATTCAGGGATTTTAAAAAATATTAAGTAGCACACAAGTAATGTAACTTAGTTGGACAAACCGATTATTTGCTCATATAAATCATATTCTAATACAGAAAGAAAGACAAACTGTTAGAGGCTAAATTTCTGAATCTCTATAAAACAAGAGATTGCATCTTATCTGTCTTGGCTTGATGTTCTTTAAAATGATGAGGCAAAAAGGAAGGTGCTAGGTTCCACATTTGACCTAGATTGGTGTCTGCGGCCTCCAGCTCTCTGCCTCCCCAGAGCCAGACAATACCCAGGGGATCTCCTGAGGTCCAAGGCCTGGGATGGAGGGAAACAGGAAACAGGAAAAGGCAAGAGATACAAGTGAACAGCCGTAATTGTGATGCATCACTTGCCTATTCAAACTTGTACACCAGATTGTCTCCAGATACTGGTAGCTAGATCTGCCTATGTATGTGAAGTTTAGGATCATAACTCATTTCTGTGTACCAAGGTCTCTTTTTTGGCATAATTTTTAGGGTTTTATGGTATTAAACAAAGGGCAAGTGTTATGGGAGAAGTAGAGATGACCTAGCCATATTCAAAACAGCAATGAAATTTTCTTTGCTGTAAGTTTTTATTTATGTAAAGGTAAAACTGAATGAAAGATCCCTTTGAGGTGATTCATCCAGGTCTGTAGTTGTTTTGAAGAGCAATAGTGTGTCTCAACCAGTTTTGTTCCTACTTTGAAGAGACCAGGTTGTTTGCTTTAGAGTTCTTCATGGCTTGGGTTCTGCTGATTGCATCCCTGTGGTTTTGCTGGACAAGTTTCTCTGTCCTCTTTAGGTGCTCTAAATTACTAGCTGGCCCTAGAAGGTTGGTCAGAGTCCTGTTGGCTTTGCTTGATGTTTTGACAAGGTTGTTTCATTGATGGTAATGTCTTCATTACCAGAATGTCTCTGTGTCCCTCTTTCTGATGATATTAGCAGTTGTTTATGCTCAGTGTCTAGATTAATTAGGGTACAGAGTGGTAATGTATTAATGCTCTCATTCTCTGTTCATCTATTGCTTCTATAAAGAGAAACTCCCCCTTATCAACTATTGGATTACCTGATAGGACAGGCTGATTAAATGCTTGATTTTGTCCCTTTATTTACCAGTTTTCAAAATAGAGTTGGTTCTATAGCATCCTTCTATAATAATCAATTCACTTTTTTTTCTAATTATTTTAAAATTAAGGTGTTTAAATTTTTTTTGGTTAGAAGCACTCAGTGTTGAGATGGCTTAGATGGTCTTTTGCATGGACCCAGAGCATCCCCAGGCTATTGGAGAGCTGATTCGAACTGGGTTCCAGAACCTTCCCAAGAGAGATCAGTACACAGCTTTCAAAGGGAGGGAAGCCTTCTTCAGGAGCCAGCCAGCAAAGCACATTGGTCCACACCACTCAGAGGGCCTGTGGGGTTGGGGACTGGTTTGGATAAATCAGGTTGCCCTAATGTTGGTTTTCAAGGAATTGGAATACTCCTTAACAACCATCTAGACCAACGTTACTTTTACAGACGGGGAAAAATAAGGCCCAGATAGATTGCCTAAGACTACAGCCATAGTGACAAAATGGCCACTAGAAGCCAAATTTTTCTAATTTTCACAGTGTAGTACTATTCCCAGCAAACAGGCTTTGACCAGACTGTCTTGGGTTCTAGAGCTGACAGTTCCTTATTTGCCTTTTGCAGTTACCACTTGACTACTCTGTGGTAGTCACAGAGCAGAGACCCCCATCAGAGGACGTGTCACATGTGGAGTGTTCCAGCAGAAGCAGCTTTGACTAAAGTCCTAGAAACCATGACTAAAATAACGAGTGGTCTAAGGGTTAACCTTCCTGACTCCCAGGCCTGGCAAGGTCGTCAAGAATTCTGCTCAAATTCAGCCTAGTAACTGACATCAAAGTAGTACAGCTGCTACTAGAGTCCCAATTAGTGCTTTTCCTGTTTAAATGGGGCTCCTGCAAGTCCAATCTTGAAATAACGGTTGTGATCAGGGTTTGGGAGAACAGATATGGGAAAGGCCTCTTATAATTACAGTGTTCTTAAAGCATAATGATCTGTTTTCCAGTCTTTTCTGATTAGATAATAGCATTGTACCTTCGACACAGAACCTGCTCAGTTTATTGCTGTGCTCATTTATTATTTGGTTGTGTGTCTTTGGATAGTTACTTCCATAATCACTGTAAATAGTTTATATGTTTTTAAAAAGCAAGTGATGAAGCAAATTGGTCAGAAGTTTACTGTGTCAAAGGAGAAAGGGGACTTTGAAGATAATTCTTTGCTCACTTTCCTATATGGCCTTGTTTTTTCCAGAAGGATTGAGTTTTGGGGTTGTTGGTTTTGCTTGTTTGTGTGTGTGTGTGTGTGTTTTTAAGGTATTTACTTATTTGAAACAGAGTAAGCACTTGAGTGTGGTGGGGGTGGGGGGGATAGTTTTGCAGAGGGAGAGGGAGAAGCATACACCTTGCTGAGCAGGGAGTCTGATGCAGGTCTCTATCTCAGGACCCAGATCACTATCAGGTCCAAAGGCAGAAGCTTAACCAACTGATCCACCCAGGCGCCCCACCCACCCATCATGATTGGTTTCAAGTCATTGGCAAACCTAACAGTACTGGATGATTGGGTCGGTGATAGCATCTGTTCCCATTTGGTTGCAGGACTGTTCCTCAGAGACCTGGAAATAGCCCCATCAGTCATCTTAGTAACAAAATAACCTAATGTACCCACTGCCCAGTGTCTGTTCTAATTTTCCTCTTTTTTTTCTTGGCCTTTGATTTTAAGACCATAACTTATCATCAACTGATCAGGATAATGGAGAGGATAATTGAGTCTGTAGCATGAAAGCATTTTAGAGCTCAAGTGCGGTTAGATTCCGGGACAGAGGGAGAGACAAGAGGCGGGGTCCTTCCTGGGCTTTCTCAGTTTGGCCAAGTGACCTCGGGCCCACCTGACTTTAGTTTACCTTAGTTACTTCACTTCTAACATGAGAAGTTGGACTAGCAGAGTTCTAACATTTCTTTTTAACTCCTCTCTATATTATCACTCTGGTCCTTAGAGAACGTCTCTCTCCTGAGAAGACAGTCATTGCCACTACCAGTTGTTAACCTCTACCCTCAACTCTGCCTTCTTAGAGGACCTGTCTGTTCCATACCCCACAGTCCTCCCTCACAGACCCTGTTGAGTGGAATGGCTCTTGGCCACCAAGTCTGCAGAGAATCAGGTAAAGTTAGCCTTGAGAGAGACAGATGGATAGATGCTGCCTAGACCCCTGCACCCTCAGTTCCTAAGCTGTGTCCCTTGGAGCTCCTGGCAACTTTCCTGTTATTTGGGTCTGTGAGAGACATTTGGGTGTCCTGCCATTGAACTTCCCCTTTATCTTCCATTTGGTTTTATTGGATTCCTATTCCTCGCAGTCAGTTGATCCCAAAGACGTCTGTATCCTCTCTATGCCCTTGTGTTTTTCTGTGTCATTCCTTATCTCATTGAATGTGAAGTGTTCATGTTTCTTTTTGTCTGTCTAGGCAATGAATTCTTTCAGGGTAAGGATTGTATCTTGCTCATCTTTGCTCCTCAGCACTTAATGACAGTAAAGGATGTCGTAAATGTTGATTAAAAGAATGAATGGCTCTAGCTATTTTATATTTTTTATGAATAAATTGATAAGAATCATGTAAAAAGAAAAGTGGCTCTAGACCACAGCAATTTTTTTTTTAAACTGGACAACTGAAACCCAGAGAGATATTTGCTTAAACTTTATAAAGCTTATTTATTTAGAAGCAGAAACTAGATCAGAATTTGGGACTCTTATCAAACTGTGCTCCTCTGTAGCCATTGGTTTTACACCTCTTTCTTCTCTGTCAGTTTGTTCCTGGTGTTGTAGCATGGAGCAAAACCACTCTTTGTTTCTGCCCATTGTCTGTTGGAAGCATTAGTAAGCTGTGGGGTTAGCCGGCAAGATTCAAGGAAGAGTTAAAAATACTGGCTCTAGGATATTATAAAAACTTATTTAAGTATTCAGCAGACTTTCTCCAAATCACATATTTAAAGGATAAAAAATAAAAGTAACCAAAACAAGTTTTATAAGTGACTGCAAAGTAATTAAGTTTCTTTTTCTGGTGTTTTACATTGGCTTAAAGGTCAGCGTGAAAGTAGACAAGAGTTAAACTCAGAACTGAGTACACAGACAGCGTCACTTAGGCCATGGACCACCCACTCCCACCCAAGCTTTTCACACCTGAATTACACAGCTCTCCCTGGCACTTCTTGGCTTTACCAGTCTCAAAAAATGTGGATGCCCTTCTGAACTGATGAGAAATAGAGGAGAGATCTGGAAAAGCAGCACTGAGGAAGTAGTCGCAGATGCAGCCACTAGTGAAAGGACAAGTGGAGAATGCCCACTGGGACACAGCAGAGACAGTGGGAGAGCACCCACGGCAGAAATAATGTCTGGGAGCTGAAATTGGGGAGGCTATAAGATCCTGGTTGAGCATGATCCTCTGTTAGCCCATTCTTCGTTCCTGTGCTACACTTCTGGGCACATGGGCTGGGGAGCCCCGGGGAAGGGTGGTGCTGGATAGCCCAGACCACACAGTCAGGATGCCCGGATTCTTTGCCGAGCTCTGTCACTTACTGGCTGGTTGCTTCTCTCAGGGCCTGAGTTTTCTCATTCATTGAGAGAATTAAGCTCGGCAATCTCCAACGGCCCTTTGCCCTATAAAAACCTACCTACATAGTTTGATATAATCAAACGTCCCAAGTGCCCAGGGTCATTAAGATCTCAGCCTAGTAGTACAGGTGATAAGGAATGGAAATCAGGATGTGGGCTCAGTATGACAGGGGACCCCAGGTTACCTCCGAATCTGGATGTCAGTTAAGCCAGGTACTTTTCTTCAGGGGTATCAGAAACCCCAGTGTAATTTCAACAGTAGGACCATTTATAATAAGACAGTTTGTTATACAGCAAGTTCCAAGGTAGGGTAGCTCTGGGGGGGCGTACTTAAGTTACGCCATATTTAGTCAAACCTTAGATGTCTCCAAGTTAGATGCACCCTTGTTTTTCATTTTACTAAGAAAAATCTGTCAGTTAAACTGACGAACTGTTGATTACAAGACATCTGATTTGATTTCAGAGGTGATTCAATGTGGGGGAAAATGTGTCTTAGAATCCAGGGAAATATGTAATTCAATAGGTCGTGGATATCATGTTTCCAGACTGCCATTCTGAACACGTTGGCCTTGTCAGGCCAGCCTCCTCCCTCAGATGTGGCAGCATGGCTGCAGCCCATCCAGTCGCGACAAGGTAAAAGACAGGTGGTTCTGCCTCTTCTGGTGCCCTTGTTACGGAAAAGGAAACCTTCCAGGGGAGCCTTGCAGCTGATTTCCACACATGCCCATTGGCATCCTAGTCATTGCCAAGGGTTACCCTCATTACCCTCGTTGTGGTTAGAGTCAGACTACTCAGGATTTGCCCTCCAGGTGGGAACTGGGTCACCTTCCAAGGGTGGTACCTGTCATAGTCAGGGTTTGATTCACAAGGAGGAAAGAGGGAAGGGTAACTATTGAAGCAAGTATCCAAATAGGATTTAGAATTTTTCCAGATAGAAATTGGCGACAGGAAGATGGCTTATGATTAATGTCAGTGATCTTCTTGCTCTGAGCATTTGGGTGTTTGAAATTTTATTGCTCTATTAAATTGTTTATGAATTCTGCTTTGGTAATTACTTTCTTTACATTTCAGTGGCAAAGTACATAATCAGTTTTGGAAAAATTATCAACTTTTTTAAGCTATGAAGTTTATTTCTAAACGTGTGCTGATTGATTATATTATGACATGATGCCCTTAAAATTCGTTTAAAAGGGGATACTGGATTACGATGTTTGGACATTTCTTATCTTTCTCCCTGCATACATATTTAGGCTTAATTTTATCATTTTTAAATGCTTTAAACAAAGGAACTGGGTGTTCTCAATGTTCCCGCTTTTTCTTTTTTAAAGATTTTATTTATTTGAGAGAGAGACTGAGCCACCCAGGTATCCCAATGTTCCCACTTTTTTATTTGGAGTAGTGTAGCTGCTTATTCTTGTTCTGATAGAGGTCTGGGAAAAATGTAGACATTGTAGCCCACTTGCTGCTTGATACAGAAGCATGTTACCTAGCTTCCCTTCTCAAGCCTTAGCCTGCGTGCCCACAGTACTTGTCTTCTTCAGGGGCAGAGAGGTGGCCCATTCCCTCCACCTTCTTCTTAAAACTTTGAGTGACTTAGTTATTTCCTGCTCCTCCCCCTTGTAGGTTGGTGCCTAATTTGTCCCCGATTTTCTAGATGGGACTGATGGAGCAGGCTGTAGGCGGCTCAGTGTCCAGTCAGTAGTAGCTTTTGTGGTATAATAGCTCTTTTTGTAGTATCAGCTGCAGTCTTCTGGACCTTGTTTCCCCTGGAGCATTACTCCTACTTGAGGCTCTCTTCATTCAGCCCAGGGACTTGGAACGTTCAGGGGAGGAGGACAGAGTCAAAGACAGCATTCATTCACTCCTTCGGCAGATACTTACCAATAAGCCCCCTTGTCTGCAAGGCCCGGTGCTGCATGCTGCAGACGACCCACTGCAGAGGTTACATGGGCAGATCACCTCCAACTTTGGTGCCCTTGGGAGAAAGATCTGGCTTTTGAGGAATTTACTCCTGGAGGTGACATTTCTTCTTTGCTGCCTTGGGGGTATGTCTGTGCTTTGTTCTTCAACTACATAGCTATCTCCTTGACTCTCTCTTTCTCTGTTGACAGTACAACATCTCTGATAATCAGCATTTGATACAGGAATAACAGCAGTGTGACAGCTAAAGCTGTCATTCTCCAATAAATCTAAACATATTATTTTGTATTGAGGACTTGCTCCAACTGGAAATTGGAATATGAAGTTTGATCTTGCTTCCTATTTAGGGAGAAGGGACAGGTCATTCTAGTATTCTTTCCTCCAAAAAGATCTGAAATAAATATTCATTGGTTCAGACCTCTTATATTTGAAACCTTTAGGTTCATGATAGAACAGATCTGATTAGAAGATGTCTCTACCAGAACTCAGAGGGTTGGGAGGGAGACAGCAGTTGCTAACATGGAATTTTTTTTTTTTTTTTGGGTGAAGGAGTTTAGTAGGCCTCGCAGTAAAATCTCTTCTGTGACTTACCAGCAAAGTCTGCACATTTACGGCTTTATTATCTGTGTCGGGAGTGGCCTCAGCCAGGGTACATGTAAATCAGACTTCCAATGGTGATTTAAATCTGACATTGCTTTCAAAAATTCCTTTTAGAGATACAGGCTCCTTTGCACAGAGCACCTTTTTAGAGATAACCATAGATGGTAAGAAATTTTCTTCTCGTTTCTGGGGGAAAAGTTATGATCCCACAGATAATGATGACAAGACCAGCATCCAACAGTCAATGTCTCTTTTCTTCTCTTGGCCTCCCTTCCTGCCAATCTAGTCCATGAGCAGTATCTCCAACCCTACCCTTCTCTCTGTCATCACTCATGTGGCCTTGTCTCACACCAGGAGTCCTACAAACCCCTCATACTAGTCTCCCTGCTTTGATTCTTGCCCCTACACACAGTAGCCAGAGCAGTCTTTCACAGCATCAAAGCAGTTCTATCTCTAATGGTTAAACCCTCAAGCAGCTTTCCATCACACTCTGAAAATATTCCAGACTCCTCCTAGTGGTCCCCAAAGGTCTACATAATCTGGCCCCTCCAGCTTCCTCACCATCCACTCCCTACCGCCCTGTTCTAGCCACAGGCTCTCCCCTCTTCTGGAAGTCTCCATGTTTGTTCCCCCTCATGCCCCAGCACTATCTGTATCTTCTCCCTGCTGTGCTCTCCCCTGATCCCCACATAGCACCCCTTCCCTTCTTTCAAGTTAACATGCGTTAAGAGAATCGTAAAAAAAAAAAAAAAGAGAGAGAGAGAGAGAGTTTCCTGCATTCTAAATCATTGTCATTTGGATATGTTTTCTGTATCCCTTTTTCTTTTTTTTAAGATTTTATTTATTTATTCATGAGACACACACACACAGAGAAAAGTAGGCTCCATGCAGGGAGCCCGATGCAAGACTCAATCCCAGGATGCCAGTTTCACACCCTGGTCCGAAGGCAAGCGCTAAACTGCTAAGTCACCCAGGAATCCCCTGTATCCTTTTTTCTTTATTTTTTTTTAATTGTTGCTGCTGTAATATATATATTTTTATTTTATTTTTAGGTAATCTATCCACCCTATGTGGGATTTGAATCATGACCCCAAGATCAAGAGTTGCATACTCTACTGACTGAGCCAACCGCATGCCCCATTGCTATATTTTAAAGCAAATCTCTGGCATCATGTCATTTTATTTCTGAATACTTGTTTCCTCAGCATAAGGGCATTCACTTTTACAGTCACAATGGCAGTACCACACGTTACGAAATTAACAATAATTTCCTTGTATTATCTACTTGATCTATAGTCACGGCTCCTCAATTATCTCGAAAATGTCCTTTCCCAGTTGGTGAATTTTTTTCTCCGAACAGACTCCGCATGATACATCCAAATTTTATATCCTTCTTTTGTCTCCCCCTCTCCTCCACTTCTCTTCTGTGCTTTGTGGGGTGTCTCTTTGCTCTTATGTTTTTTTTTTTTTCATTGGGTCTTCATTTCCAAACCTTTCTTTCCCCTCATACTTCACTGAGTTTTCTTAGTTCTTTTTCATATGCTCCTGTTATCTGGCCATCTTACTTCTGAGAACTTCTGGTTTCTCACTT
The DNA here is from genome assembly GCF_011100685.1 of Canis lupus familiaris. Classification (NCBI taxonomy): domain Eukaryota; kingdom Metazoa; phylum Chordata; class Mammalia; order Carnivora; family Canidae; genus Canis; species Canis lupus. The sequence goes on from NC_049230.1 coordinate 52,324,410, forward strand.
GTGCTGGTTTTCAAATCAGTTAGTTTTCATGACTTCCTTTAGCTTAGTTTGAAATAATTGGTTACAGTTTTTATCTGCTTGCAGTCACTCTTTCATGGTGTGGCCTGCCTGTTCACTATCTTTTTTTCTTATACTATCAAGAAGGGCAGGATAATTTCTGTTGTGTCCCTGTGTGATGGATGGGCTACCCTATTCTGTGGAGGGTGGGTCCATGGACTGAGCATCATGGCTAGAGTGGCCTTCCCAGCTCACAAAAGACATATGCACTGGTCTGCTTCTCAGAACTCCCTGCCTCCTGGGCAGTAAGTGTGCTGGGTGCCCATCCTTTAGGTGCTGTGTTTGCTACTCTGTACTTGCTCTGAACAACTACTCTCCTGCCTTTTGGGGCTTCCTACTCTGTTCCATATGACTGCTCCTCCTAGTACATGCCCTCAGGAGGAGGATCTGCCTTTCTGAGTGAAGGGCTGTTGGACAGTTCAACAGCCCAGGCAGCCCTGGCTGACCCTCCTATAGTCCTCGGTGAGCCCTGCCTCAGATGTGTGTCATTATCTATACTCAGACCCTGAGAGAATATACTCAGTGACCCAGCTGTTCCCATACCCACGGCAGGGCTCCCACTCATGTGGGGCCTCTCTTTTCGAAGGAGGGTATTCCCTGGTGGCTTGAAGGCTTTGTGGCCCATGGGGAAATCAGTTGTCCCTTTTCCCATCACACTACCCAGCCTCACAGCTGCTGACCCTGGCAATCCTACCCATTTGTATTTTGTGGTTTGTGGAAAATTTTTAAAATCAAGTTTTACTGAAGATTCATCCATCTCTCACTCTTCTAGTTCTATCTGATTTCCAGGAAGAGCTTTAGAGATATTCTAAAATTATGCTGGCTCATCAAATTCATCACTTCCTCAGAGGCCTCCCTGGCCACCCTTGAAGTAGCCACTCCCACCTGCTGCCTTCTTGCCCCACCTTGAGCTGTGTACCTGATATGCATTGCCACCTGAATGGGAACTTGTCAGTGACATCACATTCACTCCTGAATCCCCACTAGGCTAGAATAGTGGTGGCCCTGTAACAGTAGATGAGAGGTTACCTACAAAAGGCCCTGTCTCTCCCTGGCCAACTCAGAAATTATAAAACTTTTCCTAAAAACTCTAACCCTTTTTACCATGATTAATACTACCTTGAAAAATAAAAGAAAAGTCTTTCTCTAAAATGTTTTGAAGGCACATAAACTTAAAAAAAAAAGCAAAAAAGAGGGGTGCCTGGGTGGCTCAGTCCTTCAAGTGCCCAACTCTAGATTTTGGCTTGGGTCATGGGATTGAACCTCATGGCAAGTTCTGTGTTAGGCGAGGAGCCTGCTTAAAATTCTGTGTCCCTCTTCCTCTTCCTGCCCCCTTTCTCACATGCGCACATGCACATACACTCTCTCAAAAAAAAAAAAAAAAGAAGAAGAATTAATTTCATTTAAGATATTAGAAGGGCACCTGGGTGGCTCAGTTGGTTAAGCTTCTGAATCTTGATCTCAGTTCAGGTCTTGATTTCAGGGTCGTGAATTCAAGTCCTGTGTTGAGGTCCATGCTGGCTGTGGAGCCTACTTTAAAAGAAAAAAAAAATACTAGAATAGTAATTAAGTATGCACTGAATTAAATATCAAAAAAAATTTAAAGTCAGGGCAGCCCTGTTGGCGCAGCGGTTTAGCGCTGCCTGCAGCCCAGGGCGTGATCCTGGAGACCCTGGATTGAGTCCCACGTCAGGCTCTCTGTATGATGCCTGCTTCTCCCTCTGCCTGTGTCTCTGCCTCTCTCTCTCTTTCTCTCTCTCTCTCTCTCTCTCTCCCTGAATAAATAAATAAAATCTTAAAAAAAAAAATTAAAGTCAGGCTTACCTGTCCCAGCAAAGAGCACTGATGTCTTAGTCTAGGCCTTTCTGCTACAGAGTCTCTCCATTGTGTTTATGTGTACACATATACATATACATATGCTATGGTTGAAGACAGAAGAGTAACTGTTACCTGAGACAATGTAAACTCTAGGTTCACAAGTAGAGCATTTCCACTGCAGCTCCATAATATGGTTGGAGGAAAGATGGACTTGGAGCCAGAAACAAAGCAAGATGCTTGCCCCACCTTGCCCCTTCACAGTTATGCAACTGTGGATCTTCTGCTTAATGCCACTATGTTTCCTTCCATCAGCTCTGAATACTAGAATTCTTATAAGCATCAGTATCTATTAACTTAAGACAGACTCTAACCCCCAAGTACAAGTATGTTTTCTGAGTTGGAGTCTCTGCCATAAAGGCAACCTGAAATACAGAAGCAGAAGTCATACCTTAAATCATATACTTGATTTTAATTTTACAGTTATCCATTTGCAAGTAGCCATTGAGCATTTTTGTTGATTCACAGTGGCGGTGTCATGGGGGACACACTTAAGGGAGATTTCTTGGTGAAGTACAGTTCTGAAAATAGTACTATGTATTTCTGATACTTCTGAATTAACACACTCACAAATTGGAATGGCCCCGGGTTGCATTTTGAATAAGCTTGTGGCACATTGTTTGTTCACGCACAAAAATTCTTGCACAGAGTAAAGAACAGTATGAGAAATCATTCCATTACTGATAGAATCATGATGATTACATACCATGTAGGGCACATATGTATGGGGCCCTGTGCCAGGCACGTCACATACATTGTTACTTTGCCACATTGTGAGAAAAATATTACTATTCCTGTTTTATGGAGGAGGAAACTCAGATCAGCGAACTGTGCCACAACAGCTCATGAAAAATACTTCCAGTGAGCGTGCAGATGGATAGTTCTTACTAGGTGCTGTGTTCTATCCTAAGTACTCTGCATTTATTAACCCACTTAGACCTTATGTATCCCTGTGAGGTCAGTACTACGGTCTTCTCCCCCCTCATCTGTTGGGAATAAGTCCTAAGACCCCCTTCAGGGGATGCCTGTATGTATTTACCTGTGATAGAGTTTAATTTCTAAGTTAGGCACCACAACAACAGTAAACTAATAGTAATATAGAACTGTTATAACAACATATTGTAATAAAGTTACGTGAATGTGATTTCCCTCAAAATACCATACTGTACTCACCCTCCTTGTGAGGATGTGAGATCATAAAATGCCTATGTGATGGGATGAAGTGAGAGGAGTGACATGGTGACATAATGTTCACTACTGCTGGCCTTCTGTTGATGCACCAGGGGAAGGGTCATCTGTGCCCGGACCATAGTTAACCAGGGGTGATTGAAACCGCAGATAATGGGGGACTGCCATATTATGCATCTTTTACAAAGGATGAGGTTGAGGCACAGAGAGGGGAAGTGACTTGGCCAACGTTGGATAGCTAGTTAGTTTCAGAGCAAACACCGGAACCTGGGCAGTCAGGGTCCAGAGTCAAGTACTTACCTGCTGTGTCATGATGCCCAATAGCAATGTGGTGACTCACAGACCCCAAAGTTCATACTTTGAACCTATCATTAGACCTATGCTAAAAGAGCAAAAAGAATCCTAAGAAATTTTAAGCTTGTTCTTTCTGTAAGGGACAACAATGAGTGTTTAACCTGGTGCGTGTGACCCAAAACCAGCAAAAATAAAACCTCTTCTGCTGGGTGTTGAAATCTCGAGTTAGGGACCATTATTAGCAGGAATGCACTCTTCATCTCAGGGGTCAGAGCCATATTTGAAAGTGTATGGCCTCTCTAGATACCCATGGTTACTGTGAATCTGTGATTGTCACCTGCTGTCTTGCTGATGGTTGATTACCATTACTGGAATTTTAATGTTTGAAAAATATTAAAAAGTGAATTCTCTGGAGGGGGTGGGAAGGAGGGCTAAAATTAGTGGCATATTTTTATGAGAAATTTGAGATAGTGTCTATTGACAAATGGGAGTGGACTAGGCTTTGTTGTTTAAATGGAATCCTATTTTTTTGTTGTTGTTATTTGAACTGTTTCTTAACTTTAGGATTGTATTAAAGGAGTGAAGCCCAGTGATGCCTTTGAACCTAAGGTGTCGTGAGAGTCTCCTCGACATGGAGACTCCCTGGAGATAAATCCAAGCTCTGCATCTTGGCTGACTCTGCCCCTGTGCCGGCAGGAAGCCACCAGCAGCACCGACCTAGGAACCATAAAGGACAGAGAAGGGCCGAGATCAACGGATCCAACATGGCTACCTCACCTCATGGTTATTGAGCTGATTTCTTGGAAAGTCTTTAGTGGTTTTCAACTTGAAAAGGACAAATCTGAAATAAATAAATTGATCCATTAACCTGTTACAGGAAGGTTCCCACTCTGCTTAGTTCCCCCAAATCATTTCAGATAGGGTTGACCAAGCCACGCTGTAATAGATTTTCAGGGTAATATGTGGACCATAAAATGACTGTTAACCAACTCGCTTTGTTTATGAAAGGCAGGCACTTAATGCTACTGGCCCGGTGCTGGAAGCACATTCCACTGTGGTATGTTTCAACACTGCTAAGTCATTGATCAGATGAAAATGACCAGTTAGCAAGTAAGTGTTTCCTGGGCTGTAGGCTTTATGAATAATGTGTTCTTCAGTTAAAAACAGCACTTTAAGCAATTGTTTAAACCTAACCATTTGGGAATGAGGGAGACAGCTTCATGAATAATTTATTTTCAAAAGAAAAGATTAAGGGATCTCAACTTTTTCACCTTCCAAAACCTTTTTACTGAAGTTGAAAATACCTGCAAATGATAGAGATCCAGATAAACAACTCATCATATACATGATGTAAGTTTATATACTTTCACTTTTTAAAAAAACCTTCATTGGGAAAGGTGCATGCATGTAAATACAGTGAGTTTAAAAGAAGTGAGTATAGAATTGCTGGAAGGGTTGCAGGATTTCAGATGTAACATTGAACATGCATTAGCATAGTGCCATGGGAAAGCTTGAAATATGGTTAATATGTCCTTGTATAGGAAAGGACTCCATCAAAGCAGACCAGTTTGATCCCTTGTGCTTAAATATTCTGCTTTCCACTTTCTAAAACAGACCACCGTCTTATAAGAATTGTACGTCCTTGGTTCAAGGTTTAAATAAGAGAGTTTGGGGTGGGAATTAGGTACCAATAACATGATGGCAACCCCCCCACCACCACCACCACCACCACAATCCCTTCGTCTTGCTCTTATGTCATTACAAACTCCCATGGTTTTATATTTGTGGGCCTGATATGTGACCACAGTGATTTGCCCCTGTAGATGAAGTTTTCATTGACCATACTGACCTTGAAGACATTAATCAAGGTGCAGATGAGCCTAGAGGCCGCTTCACACCACTCCCTCTGCTACCATCAGCACCATCACAGCCACCACTGGCACCACTGACAGCTGTGATTTGTTGAATGATTAGTTGGCCTCAGGCCTATTTGAAGTATTTGATACCTTATTGAATCCTCACAACCTCCTGAGCTAGGTGCACCTGTAATGATTGTTTGCCTAAGTTCACCAGAGCCCAAGGTTTGCAGCCATTTGGCACCTCTGCTGCCCACTCCACAACCTCACAGTCAGACCACAAGTGCTCACACCAGACAGGCAGTTGGCACCTCACATGGTCCCTGCTCGTGTTTGACCCTGTCACGGAATGGAACATAGTCCAGAGCCAAGAAATATGAGAGTAGGCCTAACTGACGTTGCTGTGAAAGACCCTCTTGCAGAGCAGGTCTTTTCTTCAGGTTGTCAGGGTAACGCATTTGGAAAATAGACAGCACACATAGTAACAACAGCAAGGAGCCAATGCTTATGTAACAGGAAAAGAAACAGAAAAAAGAAAACTATAAATATAAAGCACAAGCCTTCAATTGGTACTCCTAACATTAATGAAAAGTTAAATTGTTTTCTTGTTAGGAATAAGTAGATCTTTGTTTTTAAAAGATATTCATAAAAACAGATAACATTAAGTTTAGGCATCCAAAGAGGTAGGCTGTAAGGTACCAGGAAATCTTTGCTAATGAGAAAGCGCTTCCTCCAGTAGCGGTGAGCAAATGAGGGCAGCTTGTATGGGGAGTTGAGTCTTGCACCTTACAGCTATTGGTATTAGAAATACTTTTGCCATGACAGGGGACTCTTGATTGTTGCCGTTTTTTTTCCCCCCTGCTTGCTACTTCTGGAGGTTTTTAAAAAGCTCATGTTTAAGATGGTGGGCCTCCAGTTTGGATCCAGTCACACTTGAAAAATATCCCTTGAAATTATCTAAACTTAATTTCTGACCATTTTGTTTTAGAAATGCTAACCTCAGGGGGTCTTTGTTCTCTACACTAAAACTTAATCTATTTGGAAAAATTCCATTTACCCTCTGTAGAAATTGACTGGACATGGCTTCTGTGAATGATACGGTTGCTATTATCCCTGAACACCGTAAAAATGAACTTTGAAACAGTTGGGTAGGACCCAAACAGAAAGTGATGTACGGCTTGAAAATGGTTTAGTTGAACATTATGCTCCAATATTTTACTGGCCATTGTAGCACAGGTTTTAGAAATATATGTTCGGTTTTTTAAAGTTTTATTTTTGGATTGGAAACTTTCTCACAAACCAAAATAGATGAATCAAGTGTGCTTGAATCAATGCTGAAATGTCATCACATCTGCGGAATGAAAATCATTAGCCAGTTACTTGAAATCCACATGAGATGAAACTGTCTTCCTGTGTATATCGTCCAGCTTTTCCTCTTCTCTGAAGGAAGGAAGGCTGAGAAGCTTTACAAAGGCTGGATCATTATTTTATTCTAAAAGTTTTTCAGAAAATACCAAAGCAGCTATTAATTGAGCATGGGGTAGCTCCTGGCATAGGCTGATTTGAGTACATCCAAGCGTACATTTAAATACAAACTCATTATTTCTCCTAAATCTGTGCTTGAAAATAGATCAAGAAGATTTCCTAAAACCTTGTGGCATAATTTCAATTACACTTAAACTGTGACTAGAATTTACTATTGGAAAAGCTAGCGTAGATATGAATATTGTAAAAAAAAAAAAAAAACAATGGGAACATACACTGAAAACTTTTTATACATGTGGCTAAAAGAGGCTCTTAAATCTGTCTTTTGGAAAGGTTTATTGGTTCATAATCTTTATTAGTAGCCACATTTGAAAGGTCTGTATCTAGGACAGATTCAGAAGGTTTGAGTTCTCATTCCAGTCTTGCCTACAGCCAGCCAGAAGGCTTTAAACAAGTTCCCAGCCCTTGGGTGCCTCGTTTCACTCTCCACAGAATAAAGAATTTGGACTGTATGCCTGTATGCCTCTCAGTTGCTGCCCAGCTCCAGAATTGTGATTCCTTTGGGGGCTATTATTATAATAATCAAATCTGTCAATTTGTGGAATATATTTCCAAGCATAAATTGATTCTCTAAAGTCCCTTCATCCTCATGGAGTGGTGCTAGACGTCATCTGCAGAGAGCCTTAGGGAAGTACTGTCCCTGTGGCCATGAACGGACCCTGCTGATTTGGGTGTGAAAGGGAGGCAGAAAGCTGAATTCCCCCAGACTCCTTAGCTAGTTATTGAAGGCAAAAGTTCAGCCACACACCCTGCTGCCTTCATTACGCCTTGGAATGCAGAGGCCAGTGGTCGATCATTATTTACAGTGGATATCTAGGAAAAGTGCTATTTCCCAGAGCTGTCAGCAGGCCCTTGGAACCTTCATGAAAATGATGAAAAGTTTTGGAGTCATGCTAATCAAGCTTAAATGCTTTACATTGTTTAACAACAAATAATATGCTATTGTTTTGAACTCAACAAAGAAAGAAACCTTTGAATTAAAGCTGAAAAATGTCAGAGAGCATTTCAGTCAGGGAAGAAATACTTTTCAGTGGTTGTGATGTGCATTACTGAGAGCCACCTTCCAGACAGCTTGCCTTTCTTTATTCTGAAAGGAGTCACCATTGTGTTGATTTCTTGCTAGTTGTGGCATATGTGAGGCCATTGTAATGGACATGTGATGGGTTTAAATGTCAAGAGTTGTGCCCAGTGGGCAAAACCCCTCACTTATACCAGAGGGTTAAGGATGCTGCAAGGCAGGAGTTTAACCTCCTTGTTTTCATTCTCGTTTAGATCCAAACAGACCTCTCTAATGGCACATTTCTTTCATTCTTCTCAACTGTGGCAGGAATAACTCCACTCCTAATTAGGCAAGTGTCAAGTTTTAACCCCAGATACCTCTACAGGCGGTCATTTCCTTGCCTCTCCTGGTAGTGTCTGTACTCTGCTATCAATCCTTCCACTTGGAGACTTTTGCCTAATATTTAACCTCAGTGTTCCCTGCAGGAACTCTCTCTTATTATTCTCATTGACCAAGAATAATTGATCTATCTGTACTAGCAACTTTCATTTGCATTTTTAGGAGTAACTGATTCATCTCTCTCATCTCTGCTAAACACAAACCCTCTCCCCTTGTTACATCTGTATACTCTTTGTTTCCAAAAAAGGATTACTGGTGTGTTCATCTTCCATGCATGCTCTCTGATTTGTCATCCTTTTATTATTACTCACATTGGTACTGCACTTGTTTTTACCCAAATGGAATGATTTTGTGTCCTTTTTCACATAATCCTCCATACTAACACAATTCTAAGCAGTTGATTTTAACACCGTTGTGTTGTTGACTCATTCACAGGGTGATTCACTGTAGTCCTCCTTGTCGAGGACAACTGTGGGATCTGAGTAAGAGAAAGTGACATTGTTTTATCATTATGAGCTGTGTCCCTAACTCTTAAATAATATGTTCTGCCCACTGAAATATTGTGTTTGTGTGCCCTTTTACAAGCATACACACATACACACGTGCGCACCTACCCACCCACCCCTTCACAGATCAGAGCTCAAGTTACACCTTTATGGGTGCATATGGTGATATTTGAAGGATTAAATGGAGTGATTGATACGACACAACTGAGTCTGTCTGAGTCTGTTCTAGTGGCAGATCTGTTTACAAGAGTGGGTGTCTGAAATATAAGAACTTAAGGACCTGGATGCTTACACTCCTGCTTGTACTCCTTGTATTTCTAAAGCTGTTAACATTTAAATAAATAATTGTTTTTATCTATTTTATTCTGAGATCCTCAAGTGAAAGGCATATTCGAAACGTGCCCTTTAATTACACATGTTCTCTGAACATCCTACTCGACCACGTTAGAGCAGCCTACTCAGCCACAGTCAACATTCATTTGTGATCTGTAGTGGGCAGAATCCTTCCTGTAAATTTCCTTGATTACAAAATTATTGTTTCCTGGGGCTCTCGTTAAGATACTCCTCTCTAGTCCTAAGAGTTAGTTGCAGTGGTCTTTTCTGGTCATAGGTTTCTTCAGAAATTGCTAATAAATGCCCCCCCCCCCCCCCGACAGTGACAAAGGCAATGTGTTTTATGCAGAACCGTTCTTGGAATAGCCTGCTATTAAAATGCCGATGGGGGTGAGGGTGCCTGGGTGACTCGGTTGAACATCTGGCTGTTGGTTTCAATTCATGTCATGATCTCAGATCTCAGGATCATGGGATTGAGCTCCACATCGGGCTCCACACTGGGCATGGAGCCTGCTTGGGATACTCTCTCTCCCTCTCCCTTGGCCCGCCCCCCCCCCCCCCCTCATACTTGTTCTCTCTCTCTCTCAAAAAAAAAAAAAAGAACAAAAAATATTAAATGCTGATGGGTTTTACTAAAATCTGTCAGGTACAGTAGATTCCAGTTATTCACAAAGGTTAAGGAATATGGTGTTCTGATCGATTTTTCTAGAATAATTACCATATGTACCATTCAAAGATGGAGAGTCTTTAGAACTGTGTAATTGTTTCTTTGTGCACATAGTACACTCTGAGGAAATGTATATTGAATTGAGTAGAGCTAGAAGGACCATCAGAGACCTTCCTCTTCCAAAGAAGAGAAAACTAAAGCCAGACAGGCTGGAAGAGCTGCCTGCTGTGGTCCACAAGTGAGTAGTAGAGCCAGGGAAGAGCCCTGGTCTTTTCACACCCCCTGCCCTACATACCATGGGTTAAGGACAAGTGATGGGGGATACAATGGCCAAAGGACCCCGTTTCTTGGATTCTGGGTGAGAGTTTGATATACTCCCTTACTGTCGTCATTATAAAACCTAGCATTACTGCCTGTGTGAAAGAGGTACTAGGAGATGTGCTAATTATTCGCATGCATCATCTCCTGTAGTCAGCACAACCACCCCCTGAAAGGTTCTCTTATTATCCTTGAAAGATGAGGGTTGAAGCCCAGTAATTTGCCTCACTTAGTGGAGCCAGGCCTTGAACCCATCCACTGGGGCTCCAGATCTCATGATCTGAACTACAACTACTGCCTTCCTAGTTTATTCATTGTTCCCTTTCAACAGGAAAAGAAAATATTTTCTATCCAAAAAGTGTTTTGAGGGAAATATCTTATTTTTGGTAGTGATGTACAGATCTAAATATACCCAAAATATTTTCTATATTCAAAAGCATGTGAAATGCTTAATAGTCCAGATGGGCAAATATGGAGGCCAGAAGGGCTTCGCTGTGTGAGGTCGCCCTGCTGAAAGTCGACTGCTGTGGGGTGTGCTTGGCATGTGGGGGCTGCATCTCCTCAGGATGGATTCATGTCCATTTTCACCAACTATAAAGATCAGGCCCAGGTTCCAAGGAGAAGACAGAAGTGACGATAAAATCCAACATTGTACCTGAGCCTTTGGGACTGGAACTTCCAAGGTGCTAGCTCTCACATCCATTGGAACTACGATGCCACTCATGACTCCCTGGCACAGATGCAGCCACAGGACCAAGCAGACTGAGTCCCCATGGGATCCAGTCTCTTGCCTATCTCCCAAGACTTACCGAAAACCACTTCATTTGACTCCCGTCCATTAATATTTGAGATTGGTGCAGAGAATTCAATACATATTCTAAATGTTTTTTAAAAATCAGCTTTATTGAAGTGCAGCTGGGTGATACAGTCTGTTAAGCATCAGACTTGGTTTTCGCTCAGGTCTAATCTCAGGGTCATGAGACCAAGCGCCACTCAGCTCAGAGTCTGTTTGGGTTTCTCTCTCCCTCGCCCTCTACCCCCCCATCCCCCATACCTCCCATGCTCATGCTTGCACGCTCTCTAAAAATAAATAAATAAAAATCTTTAAAAATCAACTTTATTGAGGTATAATTTACATTGTGCCAAATAATATTTCATTGTACGTATACACTACAACGTGGATTGATTTGGAATGTTAATCCAAGGATGCTTTTCTGGAATACATTTGGTCATGGTATGTTATCTTTTCTATGTATTTCTTAATATTTTGTTAAGGACTTTTGTGTCTTTGTTTATGAGGAATGTATTATTTGTAGTGGCTTTGTCTTGTTTCAGGATCAGAGAGGATACTGGCCCCTTTAAATGAATTGAGAAATGTTTCTCCTTTTGTGAAAGTCTCTAAGATTCATGTTATTGCTTCCCTAAATTTTTTTATAGAATTAACCAGTGAATCCATGTGGGCCTGGAACTTTCTTTATTGAGAAAGTTTTTGATAACAAATTCAATCTTTAAGAAGTAGATATAGGGACTCCTTAGGTTTTTACTTCTTAATCAGTTGTCTGATTTATATCTCAGGGATTGTTGTGTCATCAGAGCCATTGATTGCATTGGCTTGATGTTGTTCATAATATCCCCTTGCTATCTTTCTAATGTCTCTGGAATCTGAGTGGTATCTCCTCTTTTAATTTTACTTTTACTGACATGTATGAGACCAAGCGTCCCTGGCTGCTACAGGGGTATAGCAGACAGGTATAGTTAAGAAACAGCTTTATTTTGAGCAGGGGGAACGACAACACAGCACTTGTATCTCCTCTTTTAATCCTAATATTGGTAAATTGTGACTTTTCTCCCTCTATTTCTTTTTTTCTTTTCTCTTTTTTTTCCTTGATCAGTCTAGCTAGGGATTTCTCAGTTTTACTAATTTTCTTTCAACTACCTGCTTTTGATCTCAATGATTTTTCTCTACTTTTTGTCTTCTATTTCATTTATTTACATGTATTATTGCCTTTCTTCTCCTTACTTTGGATTTAATTTGCTTTTCTTTTTCTAACTTCTTAAAATGGAAGTGTAGATCTTTGATCTTTTATTCATTTTTCCTTTTTTGTGTAAGCTTTCCTCCAAGCATGGATTTGGCAGCATTCTACACATTTTCATATATTTTTATTATCATTCAGCTCAAGATATTTTCTAATTTTCTTTGTGATTCATTCTTTGTTTCATGAGTTGTTAGGAAATATGTTGTTCAATTTCTAAATATGTGGGAGACTTTCCTGATATATTTTTGTTACTGATTTTTAACTTCAGCTGTGGTCAGGGAACAGCGCATTCTGCATGATTTTTTAGGCTTGTTTTAAGACCCACTTTGTGGTCTACCTGAGTGAATGTGCTCTTTGCCCTTGAAAAGTGTGTATATTCTACTGTTTGAGGTTGTAGAATATATATGTCGTTCAGGTCAAGTTAGTTGAGAGCATTGTTCAAATCTTCTGTTACTGACTGTCTATCTGCTTGTTATGGTAGTACTAAGAAAGGCCTATCGTTGACTCTTTTAAGGGGCACACCCATGTAGGATTTGTTGTATCTTCTGGAAGAAATCCTTCTGAACTTTTATTTATTTTTAAAATCACTCTTGTGACCTTCCTTGTTTATAAATGATGGGCCTTCTTCCACTGAAGTTTTCCCCTTTCCCTGGCAGAGGAAAGTTTCCTTGAGATAGGGTGCCATGGCGACTGAGCTCGTAGGTAGAGCTTAGAGCAACAGAGGTGGTGTGGGTGAGTAGGAGGTCAAACAGATGGGCTTTGTTTCTCCTCTGTTTTGCAATGTGTAAGAGTTTGTACAGGATTTGAAAAGACAGCCACAAGATTTCTCAGTTTAGAGAAGTTAAGGAAGTGTCATTTGTAGTTTGGTAAAGCCACTGTACACCTATAGAGGGCGCTCTCTGAGAGTTTGTTCAGGGCCTGCAAGCATCACTTACCTATCTCAGGTAGAATCCAAGCTTTGGCTCCACTGGGAGAAAGGTGTCATGGCACAATATTTTACTCCTTTTGAAGAGGACAGAAGGAATTTGGGGACCAGTGGCCATACATGCTGCTGCCTATGTAAAAGCCATTATATTTTCTATTACAGAGACCCTCTTCCCCCATGCTCAAATTGCACATTCTCAGAAACACGTTCTCATGTAGTCAGCTCCCATGGTGATTGATCATCCTCAGCCCTTGCTTCATGGGATTGCTGACCTAAACACCCTGGCACCTCCTAGGATGCTTATCCGTTTCTCTGTCTTCAATATCTCCAGGTGTATGCATGAAGATCTTTTCTGTGTGTTGTGAAGCTATGAAAGTGAAGATTTATTTAGAATGGAAAAGAACACAATTTACAAAGATAAGCAAAATCTTTTGAACCAAGTTGGTTAATTATCTGCCTTTCTTTGAAGGGGGTTTCTCAACTCCTATCATTTACAGGCTACCTTTAAGATTTTTGCCATAACCTTGGTCATAACATTTTTCGTTCAGTAAACTCATTTTTAAGACTTAGCCTCATTCTTGGGACACCTGGGAGGCTTAGTGGCTAAGCATCTACCTTTGGCTCAGGTTATGATCCCAGGATCCGGGGATCGAGTCCCTCATTGGGCTCCCCATGGAGCTGCTTCTCCCTCTGCCTATGTCTCTGTGTCTCTCATGAATAAAAAAAAAATCTTTAAGAAAAAAAAATAAATAACTTAGCCTCATTCTGAAAATGGAATCACAGGTTTTATTCATTAGTTATATATTTTTCTGTATACATATATTTTAAGATTGAAAATGAATGTCCATCTATGCCACCTAACATCACCTGATGTACCACTTTGTGAATATACATGTCACATTGTAGAAACTGTTAATCTGGGAGAAAAGCAAACTGGTATTTCTGGTGGTCCAAGAAGGAATGCTCTGTGCTTGCAGTTCAGAGGCACTGATCCCTTTACAAAGAAAGAGGGAATGAAGGGAAGAGTAGAAGATGAGACCGGTATTGCTGTTTCTCAGGGGGGTAATCCTTCCATTGTGATTCCTTTATTCTCTCTGCCATACATTTCAAAACTACCCATAGCCACAGTTAAAATACTCCAGGAAATATTTGTTAAATGAATGATGTTGAATTAAGTAGTAAGGAGAGGGCCCCTGGGTGGCTCAGTTGGTTAAGCTTCTGCCTTCAGCTCAGGTCATGATCCCAGGGTCCTGGGATGGAGCCTCCCTGCTTAGCAGGGAGCCCGCTACTACTTCTGCCTCTCCCTCTGCCACTCCCCTTGCTCATGCTCTCTCACTCTTGCTCTTTCTCAAATAAATATTAAAAGTTTTTTAAAAAGAAAAAGTAATAAGCGGAGGCTCTGTAAAGTTTTGTTACCACCTTAGACTTTTCCAATCAGTATTACCCTCAATTAATTTGAAATTTTTAATTATTATTATTCATGAGAGACACACAGAGAGAGGCAGAGACATAGGCAGAGGGAGAAGCAGGCTCCCTGTGAGGAGCCCAGTGTGGGACTCGATCCTGGATCCTGGGATCTTTCCCTGAGCCAAAGGCAGACACTCAATCACTAAGCCACCAAGGTGTCCCTAATTTGAATATTTTTCAATTGGCTGTATTTCTTCTTCTAGTGGGGAAACTACAGGACTGGTTTTAATGTACATTTTACTTGAGAAGAGTCTTCTCATGTCCTGGGAGGACACTCCAACAAGGGGGCTATTTCCAGTTTGAGGAGACTTTACAGAAGACTATTAGCAAAGGTGCCAGGTGAGTGTAGGGAAACCACGGGGAGTAATGCAGTCCCCAGGCTAGTCCTTCTCCCAAGGATGTGGTTTCAGGAAGCCAGAGTTAGAGTTGTGATGAGAGATCCCGTTCCTGGTGACTGTGCCAGCAGAGTACATACCTTCACTGCCCTCACCTTCAACCTTCCACATCGCCTGTCCATGCCTCTCTTCCACCAAACCCATCCAGAAGCCAGAGAGAAAGGAGCCTGTTGTTGAGGTCCACATGGCTCTGCCAGTCGGGTCAGGGAACACTGTGGAGGAGAGGGTTGGTCTGGAAGGGAACAGGTCTCTTTGGTCTTACTCCCACCCCATGCTCTTTATTTAAGGTGGTAGGGCAAGGGGCTGGAGAAACAGTAAACATGAAACATAGCAACTACCACCCCCCTGCAGCAAGAAACAAAATTAAAGTGGGTAGTCATAGCCAACTTGTGCCACCACCCAGTCCTAGTCCTCATTACCCACTGGTGCTCATACCTGTGCTAGAAGGATGATGAACCAGACCTTCATTGTGGTAGGTTGGGGTCCTTGGTATTTGTCTGTACTGAGTTGTCACAGCCACCCTCTGCACGTCCAGCTAGTGTCCCCCATTGACCAGACCCAACTGGAAGCCAGAGGTTAGAAGGCTTGTTGATGTAGCCTATGTGTAAGTCAGCCTCCAGAAGCACAGCACATAGGGAGGAGGGTGGAAAGGTGGTGTGGAGGGGCAGAAGAGGTACCCAGTCTCCGTCCCATTCTTGAAGCCAGATCTAGGTGTTCCATCTCACTTCCATCCAAAGCCCTGTTCCTGGATCAGCAACAGTTTTCCTTCCTTCCTGTTTGCTTTCCTTTGAAAATAAGGAAAAGAACTCTCCTTACTAGCTACAGTGCTGTCGTGTGTTTAAAAGTTATCAGGACACTAGAAAGAACATTCCCTTTAATGCTTATTCTTCAAGCAGTTTTCAGTCTGTGGTTGACTTGCTGGGGCTTTATTCCTCTGGACTCAAGCAAAAGTTTCTTGAGAAAAAGGCAGTGTTTGTACATATACAAGGAACAGCTGATATTGCTCACTGCTTATTTTCTGCCAAGTGCTGTATATGCTCCATTCTCATTTAATTCCCATGTGACTGGAGGGAGAAGGTGGCACTTTTACCTTTATATTACAAAGGAGGAAACCGAAGCATAGAAAGGCTAAAGTAACTTGTTTGAGATGAGGGCAGAGTGAGGTAGAGAGCAGAGCATTGGGGTCCGTGGGATTCCTAAGCCCCAGCTTCAGGCTCTGCTCTGCTGCCAGGAGTCTCCATGCAGGCAGGTAGCCATGGAGAGCTCGCTGTGTGCCAGTGTGCCAGGGGCTGGCGGAAGGAACAAGATGAACTGGGCCTCCCCTTCATGGAGCTTTCCATCTGGTGGGAAAGGTAAACCTTAAACAGTCAGTTCCGGATGTGTGGGAGAGACTGTGGAATGTACTACAAAGGCCACCATGAGTGATGGGACAGGGCCATTATTCTGCTGAAGGTTTGGGCCAGCAGAGAACCAGAGGGGGGTCAGATTAGGGGTAAGAAGCCAGGCAATGAGTGCTGCAGGCAGCCATGTGTGGGAAACCCCTGAGTGCCCATCGAGAGATCCTTCCTGGGAAGATCTGTATCCAGTTCCTTGCCATTTGTCGTCATCAAATCTGCCTTCTAACCCAGGGGAAGAGAAAGAAACAACAACCTATGTCTACAAACTGGTGGGTGGTATTTTCTGGTTTAGAATTTTTTACTTTTACTTTTTATAAAAGGAGCAATTACAAAACACAGTTCTGCAGACTCTTCACTTTTTTATTTAGCCTCAATCCAGTCTGCTTAACCTAGTCCAGTCCATGAAATGCTTATGAAATGTGTATTAAGTACAAAATCATTGCAGGGACTGGAGACGAGTGGGCCTTGGACTCTCTCCTCAAGGAGTGATGGCCTGATGAGTGAAAATAAAACTTGTGTTGTACAAACATATTTGTCCCAAGAGGGGAGAAAAAAAGAAAAAAAAAGTTTTGTATTTTCCTGAAATGTGTTGGCTGTTTCTGGCCATTTCTGCATTTGCTTAATGTATTATTATGATTGGAACAAGTTATGTGTTCAGCAATTGTTTGCGTTGTCTTTGCCATCTCTCTTCATGAAATCTACCACGTATGTTCTCAGAGACATTAGAAATCAGATAGGAACAGAATCTTGTTCCACATGTGTGCAGCGAATTCTGAATTAGTGGGACACGGTCACTGAGGACATTGCCAAGAGGTGCCAAACCTGAACGGGTCAGTCTGCACTAAGTAAACCAGGCCTCAACTGGGGCTGGGAAGGAAAGCTGTGGGAATTTGGGAAGGAGTATAGCTTTCCAGCATGCACTGTCTATCCTGACCAGCTCCTTGGTTGAAAGTCAGAAGCCCAGGGGTGCTTTCTCACGGTGTGAGCTGTTCACACATGCATCACTGCCCGTCTGAGCTCCAAGTGTCATTTCACTAGATCTGACCAGAGATGACTGATAGAGTAACTATTGCTAATTGGTGTTGCTGGAAAGCTCAATATGGGTTTTTTCTTGTTTGGGTTCTCCCCCGCCCCCGTCTCTCTAACATGTAAGGGCTTGTAGAGGAGGTAAACGTTGAGTGAAATTATAATTCTTTCCAGGTTTAATACATTGTTTTAATGTTTTAGGAGAAACTGAGGCCCACAGCTATCTGAATAAATGTTTAGCTATTAATATAAGATAAAATGCACAACAAGTATTTCGTCCCTTCCTGCTAGCTGACAATTTTGCACATTATTGAGAGTTGCAAAATGAAAAACCCAATAGGAGAATAGAAGGAAATTTAATTTAGTTGTCCTGTTTTTCTGGAGATAAGCCTGTGGCCTTGAAGAAAAATGGCTTATAAGCAAGTGAAGTGCAAGCCCTATGAGGATAGAGTCCCTGAGTATTGCATCCCTGGCTCACATAGGCACTGAATGAATATTTACTGAATGGGAAGAAAGGAACTCATAGATTTTGTTTCATTACTATGCTACTGAAATTTCTCTGTTGTTATATAAAAAGTCTAGGGAATGACAAAAATGAAATCTGCTTTTCCCGTGGCATCCTTACAGACCTCAGGGAAGCAGTGTGATGTGCAAGAAGTGGAGAATCAGACATAGGTTCTGGGCTCAGCCCTGCCACTCAGCTGTGCTGCTTCCTTGGGCAGTCGCTTAACCTTCTTTTTTCTGTCACTTATAAAACGGGAGTTTTGGATTCGCCCTTCTTACTTCCCAGAGTTGGCGAGCAAACAAATGAGATGAAGAATGCAGAAGTGCTTTGAAAACTGGAAAGCAGTGCCTTCTTTCTTGCTTCTCCTGAGTGTCCAGCAGAAAGCACAGGCAAGAGCCATCCATGCAGCCATCTGGTACTCACAGAAAGCCTTCTGTGGGCAACTCATTCCACTGTCTCTATCCCGAGTATGTAACAGCATTCCCTGAACACAGTCGTTTGTCGAGCACTGTAGGCACTCAGCATATATGCTTTAATAGATCTAATAGGGATAGTTAATGGTGTTTCACCTCTCTAAATCATGTGGAAGAAGAATTCTGGTTTTATGATGCTGTTTGCCATGTGTTCTAGTTCATATACACCTATGAACTTACGAGACTGCTGCTTGACCCTCATGCTGGAAGAAGGAAAGCAGGCAGGTTCATTTCTGTGTTTCTGGATGTGATGGGTCTTTGTGCATTGATTTCAACTTGAGCTTTTGTCAGCTTGCCCTCGTGATTCTCCCATATTTGCTTGTAACGTATTCACGTAGTTCAAAATTCATAAGCTACTAAGAAGAGAACAGGAGAAAGCTCCCTTCCACTTCTCTGACTTGGTCACCAGTTCACTCTGAGGAAACAACTCTGCCTCATCTTGACAGCGTCTCTGCTTAGATGTTGAGTTTCCATAAAGAGATTTTGAAGTTTCGAGTGTCTTTCCTTGGAAGAGAATAATAGGGATAGTGGAGCAGTGTGGTAAAGATGGGGCAGAAATCTAAGCAAATGCTCTTATTCCTGCCTGTGATACATTTAGTCTTGCCTTTTCATGTACAGTTGAGAAAATACTTTTAATTTTCTTGAGAGAATAACCGGAAGGCTTTCGCAGACATGATACAAATATCTTACAGATCTGAGAAGTTGGACCTCAGTTTCCTGTCTTCTTTCTTCAGCATTTATTGAGACCGATTGTTGAGTCTCCAGCAGTCTCATTCTTGCGGAGTAATTAAACAAACCCCCTTCTGTTCCCACCCACTGGCAGTCCTCTTGGACTCATCATTCTGGACAGGTGTGGAGGAAAATCTTGAATCATTTTCAGATACTGCAAATGATTCCCTTTTTGATAGCTACTGGGCATTATCCTCTCCCTAAAAAGGTGGTTTATTAATATATGCATTCCTAACTTTCAGATTTTGTATGGGTGGAGAAAATGAACAGCATGTGTCGTACACACTGGGGTAGATGCTATTTAAATCTGGTTTGAGCTGCTAAACATCTCACTAACACGGGATCACTGGCTGGAGTCCAGGTTTGTTGGCTGTTTTTTTCTTTTTTTTCCTTTTGAGGCAGGGTCAGACTTTAGAGAACCAAGCCATCTGTCCAGCAAATTATTTTAAGGCTCTTAATAACAAATAGTTTGTAATATATTTTAATGTGTGGAATAGAAGATTAATGTTTTGCAAAACTGATATCTTTAGAAATGTCTTCCACATTCTGTTTTGTTATCATTTTGGTATTGTAATCCCAATTTGGTAGCACCTATCTTTGTACTAATGTTTTTGCAGAATTAATTAGTTCGTTAAAAGCAACATTTAAAACTGGCATGTCAATAACACAGTGCACTTCTTTAGAAGGCTTTTGCTTCTAAGAGTCGTTGAGCTTCTACTAAAACAGATGCAGGGATTTTGTAGCTGCGTATGAAGCTGTAAGACTTTGAAGAATCTCTCTTGCTTTCTTTGAGGTTTGTTTGTGGAGCTTTTCGATTGTTGTTGTTCGTGCTTTTCGGTGGCTAATGTACTGCACTCTTCAGCACCTCCAATCTTCATCCACTGCAGAGAACTTTGCATTTGAGTTGTTCCATACCTGCCTAGCCTGGATCTCCATGGCTTACTTTTAATGCCCTGTCTACTCATTCAGCAAATATTTAAGGAATGTCTAGTGGGTCCCAGGCACCATGGCATGTATTCAGCACTGAATAAAGCAGCCATGACATCCCACAGAGAATCCTTTTGAGGAGATAGACGCTAAGCAAATAATCATGAGAAAAACTGCTTAATTAAACTGGAATGGGAGCTACAGAGAGAATTAAAAGTGCCATAGAAAGTGAGATGTAGGGTACATGACTGATGGTGGCAGCAGGGGAGGGCCAGGGAAGGCCCCCTGAGGAAGTGTCATTTAAGCTGGAGACCAGAGACTTGAAGCATGGGGCTGGACTGACCTGGGCATGGGGGCAGAGAAGTGGTTGTGGAAAGACTCTTCTAGATGGAGAATACAGAGTGTGCACGGCATGCAAGGTAGCGCAAGCCTTCTCAGGCTTGTGAAAGAAGGAGGCTGGCTGAGGCTGGACCGCAGGGCCTCCTCGATCCCCTTAGGACTTGAGACTTAAGCTCACCACCGAGCTGTGCCTTAAGCAGTGATATAGAAAGCAGGGACCTCTTTCTTGATACAAGCAAGGAGCTTCTGGAAAACACAGGTGATAAGGCTTTGGAGGGCAGAAATGGTTACTTGCCCTCCAGTGACCTCTACAGTCCCAGAAGTAGGTCCTTGACTTTGTTGGAAAGACTAAGTAACAGTGAGAGGCAGGTGTTTTATCACAGGCAAACAAAAACTAACCTTGGACTTCATCATGGAAGCATAATTTTCAGATTACAAGGACTGTGAGAGTCATTGTTCCTTTGTATTACTTCAGTGTGTTCACTTCTAGGCTACAGCAAGTACACACATACTTCTTAAATGAAGGCAGCTTTGTTGAAAAATAAAACTGTTCAGAAAAGAACAAAGAAGAAAACAACATATCTCAATTCCAAAACAGGTCTAGAGCAGTTATTCTGAACTTGGGATTCACAAATGGACTTTAAGGAGCCTATGAACCACAGACAGCTGTATGTAAAATGCTATGCAGACATGCATTTTAGTTTTCAGTACCTTCTTAGAGGGTTCTGTGACCCAGGAAGATAAAAGAAATTGGAAAACCTGTTAGTCTTTTATGTGTTTGCAGAAAACCTTTAGGTTCTGAAGGTGATGTTTGTGTGTCATTCTACGAGGGCTGCAGTGGGGTAATTGGGTGCAGATTCTGGGGTGGCAGTCCAGCAGTCCAGGGGCTGCCTGGTGAGATGTGGTATGGGGCATTTATGCAGATCACCTCTTGGAGATGCTACTCATTCCTAGATTGACAGGTTCTCTGATAAGAGATCTCTGAGTGCCCAGTGTTCTTTAATTCTATGATTAAGGACATTGTAAGGAGCAGGCCAAGCTACTTGAAGACAATCAGAAAGAACAAGGTTCATAGGGCTTCAAAAATTGATGTTAGAAATCTGAGAATGGGGCACCTGAGAGGCTTAGTTGGTTAAGCATCTGCCTTTGGCTAAGGTCAATATCCCAGGATCCTGGGATTGAGCCCCACATCGGGCTCCCGGCTAAGAGGGGAGCCTGCTTCTCCCTCTTCTCCCCTCACCCCTGCTCTGGCTTGTGCTGTCTCTCTCTCTCTCTCTCTCTCTCTCTCTCTCTATATATATATATATATATATATATATATATATATCTCATATATCAAAATCTTTAAAAAACAAAAAAAGAAATCTGAGAATGGCATGATCATTTCTGATGCTACTGAGATGTTGAAGTTGTTGAGGTAGGACCTTAGTCCTAAGGAAGCCTTTAGAAACCTTACGGAGAATTGGTTGGATCGCACTGGGAAAAATTGGATTGGAAACCATTGAGAGTCTGATTGGAACTGGAGAGCAGAACA
This sequence comes from Canis lupus familiaris, assembly GCF_011100685.1. Taxonomy (NCBI): domain Eukaryota; kingdom Metazoa; phylum Chordata; class Mammalia; order Carnivora; family Canidae; genus Canis; species Canis lupus. The sequence continues at coordinate 52,346,201 of NC_049230.1, forward strand.
GGGAGATTGGATTATCTAACTGCTTAAAGTTAACTTTCTGCCTGAAGATATCGAAGTTCTAAATCACACCTTGATCTGAACCTGTGATTTCTAGGAGTTTGTGTTTCTAGCCCGATTCTTGGACTATAAGCCAGCTCATTGGCCGAGTGCTTTGGGAGGAGAACTTCAAGCAGCTCTCCATTTTGAAAAGCCTCTGTAATGTAAATAGGAACAGCAATCTTTCCAAGTTATTACCCTGTTAACAGGTTGACAGATATGTGCAAATTGTGACTCACTGCTCAATTTGGCACTAAATTAATGTCTTTCCGCGCCGCGTCTGCTCAAGTGTAAACTAGTCACCACTGCTGTGTTACTGCTTGTTTGCCTATATTCCAAAGGTAAAAATTAAAGGAATTTGATCCTGCCATAGAACGGAATGGAGCATATGGTGGACGTGTAGGAGGAGAGCACGCTGTTCCTACCTGTCCTCAGTCCTGCACTCAAAGTGGGACGCGACACGTTGCTGAGCTCTGCGCAGATGCTGGCGAGCTCACAGGCTCGGGAGGCAGCATCCCTAGAAGTGCTGCCAAGAAGGTGGTACAGCGAAGACCACCTTCCATGCCAACCCCCACCCGAGGCAAAAAAGGAAGTGTCATTCTGTCTCCAGCTTTTTAATTTGATGTTCCTAGCTTTCCTTATTTCTGTCAAGTTACTAGTGGTGGATTTGCGTTTTAAAGGTTGGGTGTATCTGAAAATGAAATGTTTTGATTTTTGCTTCTAGGATTTAGACATTGTTTTCCTCAGTTAAAAACGCAGCTTTCTCTCTTTCTCTTTTTGGCAAACACATAATGTCACCTGTAGAAAGAAAATTTGCATCTCCTTTATGTTAGACGTGTGAATGAAAAACAGTCTCCTTGAGATTCATTTTTGCTTCATAAAATCTTTGGATTAAGTTTGCTGAGCTTCATCTGAGGTCACTGATCAGGGGAAGAAACCAAACATGCCACCCCAGACTCTACTGTCCTGTATTAACAGATCTCATAAATAAAGGAATCCAGAAGTGGCAGGAAACATTTGTTTTCTGCCCATTTAGAACTCTGCCCCCCACTAAAAGCAAGCAAAGTCAGATACTTGGCGTAGAATCCTAGAAATCCACACGCTGAACTTGGTTTCTGGAATCTTCACTGAACCTACTCATTCCCCTACTTCCCTAGCCTATTAAAGAAACAGGTTTTCCAGAAAGCATTTTGAAACCTTCAAGGTGAAAGGTACAAGGGAGAGCAAATTATGATGTTATCTTTGTACTGAAGTCCTGCATATTCATTTGCATCCTCCTGTCCATATCTATGATGGTTATTGATTGAGGATTGGTTCCGAAGACATTGCCCGCCCCCTCCTCATTAGCATATACTTAGCAATGACCTCCAATCACACAGGACAGTGGATTTGTGCTTCCTGCTGAGTCTGAAGTAATTGGGTTTCTTTTTTTTTTTTTTTAAGTAATTGGGTTTCAACATACAGATTTAGAAAAGTATGTAAATACAGAAATGTTTCCAGTGACTTGGTGTAAACTTTTGACATGAAGTTTGCCACATGTCTTCCACCATTTCAAAAAGCATCAGCAGTGATGCAACATGACTTAGCCGCCTCCTTTGTTCATCTTTTTACCTGTTTGTAGAGTTTATGCTTAGAGCCAAGGTTGTGTCATGAAGCTGTAAATCTGGAAGGGAACAGTGCAAGATGATATGCAGTATCTTGGTCTATTCCTTACCATCCAGGAAAGGTGGTTTCCTCAGCCATTTTAAAAATCAACAAGAATGAGAAGGGGCACCTGGCTGGCTCAGTCATCTTGATTTCATCTCAGGTCATGATCTCAGGGTTGTGTGATTGAGCTCCGCATTGGAGTCTACCCTGAGCACGGAGCCTGCTTGTCCCTCTCTGTTCCTCCCCCCGTTTGCACACACGCACATGCACTTTCTCTCTCTCTGCTAAAATAAAATAAATCTTTTAAAAAAATCAACAGAATTGTGGGGGGTGGGGCGCCTGGCTGGCTCAGTCAGTGCAGTGTGCATCTCTTAGTCTTGGGGTTGTGGGTTCAAGCCTCACATCGGTGTAGAGATTATTTTTAAAAAATCAACAGCGTGGGACCTTGCTTTTAAGAAATACCTTTCATTTTTTCTGAGCTAGTTCACTTTTTAAGGCCTTGCCCTTATCTTATGGTCTTTTTTTGTAGAGGTGGGAGAGAACTGTTTGGTACTAAGTCCCTAAAAGCCCTTCACACACTTGAAAGATGTCCATATCCTGTCAACTCCCTTTCCCAGGAGCAAGTGGCCTTCCGCACCAGCTCTTCTCACACATCTCTACTCCAGTCTGTTGTAACTTACCACTGGGCCTTCTGTGGTTTCCCCTCCCTTCAGCTTCAAGTCTGAAACTGTACAGGACAGTCTCTAAGGAAACTGATAAGTTCATCAGTATGATTACTCCCTAACTTTCATAACTGACACATTGGTGTTCACTTTTTAACAAATGGCATTATGTTGTTTGCTATCTCATGACCCCAGCTTTGAACTAAAATCTTTTTGTGTTGTGAGTGGAGAGTTAATCTCCCTCTTCCCCCAAGAGAACATAGCTTTTATATGTCCCTGATCTAATGGATTTATAATTTAATTCATCATATCCAATGGATACAAAATCCAATGCAAAACCCTTAATAGATAGTTTTGCATCTCAGCTATTGTATTATACATCCCCAGTGTTGATTGGGTGGTGAGCACAAATGCTGGTACGATTTTATTCTCAAAGGATGTGAGCCAGACCTAGCTCTGTGAGTGCTGTGGGTTGGCATCATCACAGTGAGCCTCCACTGGTGGGGAAAATTCATCCTTCTAAGAGAGGGCATTTCTACAGAACAGGCCTATGATGTTCCAGTGAGAGTATTTGTAACTTTCCAGCCCTCAGTGTGTGCCAGACACCATAATAAGTACTTAACTTCAGTAATTATTAAACCTTAAGAGAGTTAGGTTCCATCTGAGCCAGAAGAAGAGAAGACTCTTAGAGGAATGTCTCCAGGAAAAAAAAGAACTGACACATTGCTGGTATGTCTGACTATAGTGAGAGAGGTCTTACAGTCAGGTAGAGAGTTCAAGGATGAAATTATAGTAGGCACATAGATGACTAACCAAGTGAAAATCAAGGCAAAACCAAAAGCTGTACAAATAAATAAATGTACTCATGAGCCACTGCGTGGCTCAGCTACTGAAAATATATGCAGAGATTTGGGGTGCCTGCTTGGCTCAGTCCAGCTCTTGGTTTGGCTTGGTTCATGATCTCAAAGCCACAGTATTCAAAACAGTATGGTACTGGCACAAAAACAGACACAAAGATCAATGAAAGAGAATAGAAAATTCAGAAACAAACCCACAATTATATGGTCGGTTAATTTCCAACAAAGCAGGAAAGAATATCCAATGAGGAAAAGACTGTCTCTTCAAAAATGGTGATGGGAAAACTGGACAGCAACATGCAAAAGAATGAAACTGGACCATTCTCCTTCTCCATACACAAAAGTAAATTCAAAATGGATTAAAGACCTAAATGTGAGACCTGAAACCATAAAAGTCCTCAAGAAAAGCACAGGCAGTAATTTCTCTGACATCAGCCATGATATCAGCTTTTTTCTAGATAGGTCCCCTAAAGCAAGGGAGGCCAAAGCAAAAATAAGCCACTGGGGCTACATCAAAGTAAAAAGTTTCTGCACAATGAAAGAAACTGTCAGCAAAATTAAAAAGCAACCTATGGAATGGGAGAAGATATTTGCAAATGACATATCCGATAAAGGGTGAGTAACCAAAATAAAGGACTTACAAAACTCAACACCAGAAAAGGAATAATCCAATTTAAAAATGGGCAGAAGACATGAAAAGACATTTGTCTAAAGAAGACATACAGATGACCAACAGACATATAAAAAGATGCTCGACATCATTGATCATCAGGGAAATACAAATCAAAACTACAATAAGATATCACCTCACACCTGTCTGAGTGGCCAAAATCAATAACACAACAGATGTTGGCAAGGATGTGGAGAAAGGGGAACCCTCCTGCACTGTTGGTGGGGATGTAAACTGGTGCAGCCACTCTAGATAATAGTATGGAGCTTCCTCAGAAAGTTAAAAATATTTTTACCCTACAATCTAGCAATCTCACTACTAGATATTTACCCAAAGAATAGAAAAATACTAATTCAAAGGGACACATGCACCCCAAATGTTTATAGCAGCATTATTTACAATAGCCAAATTATGGGAGCAGCCCAAGTGTCCATCAATTGATGAATAGATAAAGAATGGATAAAAGAAAAATACACAATGGAATATTATTCAGCTGTAAAAAAAAAAAAAGTGAAATCTTGCCATTTGCAACTACATGGATGGAGCCAGAGAATACTATGCTAAGTGAAATATGCCAGAGAAAGACAAATAACATATGATTTCACTTACATGTGGAATTTAAGAAATAAAGCAAATGAACAAAGGAAGGGAAACGAAGTGGGAGGGGAACAACCCAAAAAACAGGCTGTTAACTAACTATAGAGAACACACTGCTGGTCACCAGAGGGGAGGTGAGTGGGGGGATGGGTGAGATAGATGATGGGGATTCAGGAATGCTTTTGTGAGGAACACTAGATGTTGTACAGAATTGTTGTATCACTATATTGTACACCTGAAGGTGATATTACACTGTATGTAAACTAACTGGAATTTAAATAGAAACTTAGAAAATAAAATGAAAAGGCAAGAACTGGCATTAAAAACGTATGGTGTAGGGATCCCTGGGTGGCGCAGAGGTTTGGTGCCTGCCTTTGGCCCAGGGCACGATCCTGGAGACCCGGGATCGAATCCCACATCGGGCTTCCGGTGCATGAAGCCTGCTTCTCCCTCTGCCTATGTCTCTGCCTCTCTCTCTCTCTCTCTCTCTCTGTGTGACTATAATAAATAAATAAATAAAAAATTAAAAAAAAAACCTTTGGTGTAGAAATATGAAGGTAAATACCAGAAGAAAGCCCCAAAACAAGTTAGTCCTGAAAGTCAAAAGGAGGAATGAGAGAGTAATATTTTTTATAAAAAGACTTATAAATCCCATTTGTCTTCTTGACTATATTGCACTGAGAAACCACTGTTGAGAAGTCTTTAGTACACTGTAGGTTTGTGTTTGACTAAGCTTCCAGTTCATATGTGTGCATTTCTTTTTCCCACTTAGGTATGTAGACGATGTGATCAGCCGCATTGACAGGATGTTTCCTGAAATGTCCATCCACTTATCCAGGCCCAATGGCACATCAGCAATGCTTCTGGTAAGTTCTGCTTGACCTGTCTATAGGGCCATGTGGAAGAAGCCTAGCCTCAAGATTAAGTCTCCAGCTGTGTGTTGTAGGATCCAGAGAATAGAGACTAAATCCCAACTTGATGGTAAATAGCATCTTTCTCTTCACTGGTATCCCGTAGTTTCAAAATTCTGCACGTTGAAACTTGGCTTTTGAATGAAGTTGTGGAGCCCATCTAAGAATGACCCAAAGGAGAACTATACTGTAAGACCATTCTACATGTAAGTCCGTTCATGATGTTTTGGTGAATCAGTTTTATATTGTCCCCAAGACAATAGAAATGCCCAACTATTAGATCCTGCTAAGGAAAACACTATTTTAAAATAGAACCAGGTTCAGGGCGCCTGTGTGGCTCAGTTGATTGAGCATCTGACTCAATTTCAGCTTAGGTCACGATCCATTTAATGGGTCATAATATCGAGCTAAATGTTGGGCTCCACGCTGGGCATGGAGTCTGCTTGAGATTCTCTCTCTCCATCTGCCTCTCCCCTGCTCACTCATATACTTCCTCTCTCTTTGTGAAATAAATTAATTAATAAAATCTAAGAATAAAATAGAACCAGGTTCTACGGAAAATCGCTTCTAAAATCCATTATGTATTTGAAGAAAGTGTTCTAAGACCTTATCACTGATGATTTCCAGTTTGTTGTTTCTGATCTTGAGTTGCTCTGAGCAAGTTGGCTTCACACCCATACCACTGATGTTCGCATTTGCATAAATTCACCAAAGACAGGTGTGATTGGGAAATACAGTGGAATAGAAATGTTAAATTTTATTAGTAATTAGAAAGGCATAGAGACCTCAGGGAAGGGAGGCTTTTCTAATGTTGTATGTGATAATTATTTGAAGAATAATTTGAAGAATGCTTCTCTAAACAGATTTGGAGGAGCCACCACATTTTACAGAAAGCAGAATTAATCGAATCAGAGTGATGGTTTTTCATGGGCATCGGGAGGTGAGCTTCAAGACTGAGTGTTTTTTGTGTCTGGTCAGTTGCTGCTGCTTTGGGGCCTTGTGTGAACTCCTCATACTTTAGCATTTTACTTTTGCAGTCTTATTATAGAGAGCCAGTCACCCAGGATGAGGTACAATTCACTCCAGCCATTCACCTGAGGAGAATGGGTTTACTGTGTGTGTGTGTGATTTTCTCTTAAGAAAGGAAGAGATGTGGGCTTATTAAATGTGTGTTATCTCTTATATGGGAAAGAAATTAGTGAACTTCATCTGGGTATTGTGCTACTTTAAATTCTTACAGTTAAAAAACACAGTGTGAGGTAATACAGTGTTCTTTTAATGGAAAAAGAAAACAATTTGTATCTGTCTACAAAACATGTAATATCTTCTGCCTCTGTTAAATGTACAAATTGTCTAAATTTTAAGATCCTCCAGACCCAGCAGCTAAAACATAAATCCTGCTTTCAGCATACTTGACAGGGACCAGGGAGTTAATGAAGATAAAAATGAGAGCATCCTCAGTGAAATAGGTTTGTTCAAATTATTTCTGGGTCATTGAGCTTCCATTTCATGATGGAGACAGGGATTTGGCATTGAAGAGAATGAGCAAAGTGAAAAGGATCATAGGTAAGCAGGTCTAAGATATCAGAGTTACTTCCACCTGAGAAGGCGGGCTTTTATGTTACAATGACCTGTCAGCCCCATCTGCTTTCCCATGGAGCCGCTGTTTTAACAGACCGATGAGGGAGTTTAAGGGCTCGATTCAGGGGAAGAGCCTCATTTTAGATGTGCATTTTCCCCCCATGCGTGACTAATTCAGAATCTTCTATGCCTCTAGCCAGCTAGTTGTTACCTTCCTTAGGTGACAGAGGAATTCACATACGGTGGTGCATGTTGATAGGAACAGCAGTGAGAGACCTGATTCAGAATCAGATTGCTGGGTGGATAATCATACTTTCAACATCACTGCTTGGTTTGGCTTTTACTTTCACAAGATGACATTTTATTAGGTTGCCAACCTCTGGCCCATTTGCGGCTGCCACAGACACCTTCTCTGAGGCCGAGGGACTTCTTACCTGGCAGAAGAGCAGGACCAGCAGTTCCTCTTCTGCCCTTGCTTGTCAGCGGCTCCCCATGACCTCAGTGGGAATGTTTGGGACCTGCACCATAGGCAGTTAAGAAAGCCCTGTGGGAGGTTCAGGCAAGAGTTGGAAGTGGTGTTTTCTGGAGATCAGTCTGCAGTGGGTTATATACATCTGGAGTACCGTGTATTCTGGAAAGCTTTGGGAAGTGAGACTGACCAGGACAGACAGTCAAGGCTGGTGAAGCAGGACACACACGAGCAGTCTCTGCTGACATTTCCTTTTACCTGCCTTGGCCAAGGCCCAAACTGCACCTGTGCTTTTTAATAAAATGATAATTCCTCCTGAGTCAGCCAGGCTTCCTTGAGCACAATCAACAGAAACCTGCTCTGATTAATATAAGAAAAGGTTTGTTTTTGTCTTGGTCTTGATTTCTAATGATGCCAGATGCTCACAGACCTAAAGGTAGAGCTGATCTGCGAGGAGGAACAAAAACCAGGGTGGCTCCAGGGGCATCCAGAGCAGGACGATGGTCCTTTGGGGGGACACTTTGGCCCAAATGATTCGGCATCCACTGCCTTCCATCCTGTGCCTGTCTCTATGGCCTGGGCGAAACATTCCTACCAGACTTCCCTGGGCTTGTTCCTCCTCTGGGACAGGAGGGGTGTTGTGCCTTGTTAGCCGTGTGCAACTGCATGGAGTGGAGGAGATGATTCCCCAGCAAAAGAGAGGCAGGGCTGGGAAAGCAGGAGTCTGCATGGTAAAGTAGACCTTCACTTGTTTTCCTGTTACAAGTGAGAAAACTTGGGATGGGGGTTCACCTGGCCACACAGCCTGGACACAGTTCCTAAGTCTCTGGGGTACTTTCCTCATCCTATTGGTTACAGCTCGTAGTGATGGCAAGTAAGACCTGGATTACCAGGTCCTGAGCTGCTAATTTCTTCTTAAGGTTTTTTTATGATGTAATTTGATATTTACAAATGGATATGTGTAACGTATGGCAAATATAAAGCATAATGATAACCTCATGAGCTCACCACTCAATTTAAGAAGCAGAGCTATGGTTATACCAATATATGCCTCTCTCCAGTCCCTGCCTCTCCAGCCAGAGTCACCACCATCCTGATAATCCTCCTCTTTTCTTCCTTTTAAATGCATTTTACAAGATAGGCATGCATACCTAAATAATATACAAATTAGTTTTGTTAAATTCTGAAATTCATAAAAATAGGGTCAGATTGTGTGTATTGTTTCTGGTCTCTCTCTCTCTCTCTCTCTCTCTCTCTCTGTCTCTCATGTGTGTGTGATTTCTGAGGTATATCCATGCTGGTGGTCATACCTGGTAATTGGATCATCTTCATTGTTGTGTAATAGTCCATTCTATGACCATGTACACTTTATTCTTTTTCTGTATGTGTTTGGGTTGTTTCCAGCTGTGCTTTTTAAATAATGGTGGCCTGAGCATTTTTACACATACACCAAAATACAGGTGGATGAATAACCAAGCTCCGGGGCTAGTGCAGTGGAGCAGACCACTTTTTCCTCAGGGCCACTTGAGCTGTGAAACACAACAGCATGATGCCCCCACTGGCCTACAGGGGTGTCCAGAAATGGCTCCAGTTAAGTGACCTGTTCTTTGCAATCAACACTTTCTGCTGATCTGGTTATAGATCTCTTCCAGTTTGGGTGTATGAGTACCAGGGGTGGGGATTTCTTTGTGCACACACATAGTAAAAGATGTAAAGTCATTAAACTCCAGAGCATTCCATGAACAAAAGGCAAGTGTGGTGATGATCCATTTTGGTTTCCTCCCCTCACCAAGCGGTCACTGCCAAGAAACTTTGTAGGTGTGCAAAGATCTGTAATCGGGAGCCACAGTCTATCATCAGGTTTTTCACAGTATAGAATGAGAAAAGGGAGAGGGTAGAATTGGTACTTTTTAAGGCGATTGGAGTCAGTTTGGCTCATTGAAAGCAAAACCAACCTTTCTTTGTTGGCTGGAGGCACCAGGGCTTCAGAGCCCATGAGAACCACTAGGAGCAGTCCCCTTCTGGCCTGGGCACTGTGTTTGACTTGAAGTACACACAGGTATCCTTTCCACACGTGTGGACCCCCAGAGAGTGCCTGTGTGGGAGGTGGAGCTAGAAGCGGGAAGGGAGGACCCTGAGGTGCTCAGGGAGTGTTTGCTGCATAGAAACACAAATGACAGATGAAAGTATCTTTCTCTTCCATATGTATCAGTTTGCCCATCTTGGCTACAGTGGGGACCTGCTGCTCAGGGGAGAGGCAATCAGCATGGGTACTCGTTTAATTCCAGAACTGTCAGAACAGTTATTGCCTTAACTTCTTCTGGCATCTTTATGCGCCTTAGGTAATTGACTGTATCCTGTAAACACCAAGTCCTAGCTGATGGGAAATATAAACTTTCAGTCTCTTACATAATCTTTAAATACATTGTGGCTGGCTCTCTGCCCTGGTGGGGGGTGGAGGGGGCTGCTTCAGTGTTGTGTAAGTTAATAACTCATGATATAATAAATCCTGTTTCCGTTCTTTAAGGGATGAGCTCAGCCATCCAAAAATAAATCTAGCTATGTTGATATTTAGCTTCAGTTAATCTACCACCTAACATCCCATTATTAATTTGCTTCAAACAGTCAAAATATCGTAAGAGCTTAACTGAATCAGAGACTAGAACAAGCAGCTGGCTTCTTTTGGCCTTTAAAATATTAATCTATGATTTTTGACTGATCCACTAGGTATAGAAATGTAGAAAAAAAGAAAAAGATGAATCCTCAATCACAGTATTTGAAATATACACAATATTTAATAAATTAATATTTATGTTACGTTTTACAAGAGATAAAACGTATTTATCTATCTTTCTAAATATACATTTTAATTAATCTTTAATGTCTTTAACATATTCATGCCTTGCTTTTGAATGACACATCTTTTTTAAACCATTCAGACACATCTCATTTTGCTCTGTCAGAAGCTCTTGTGGAAGGAAAGACTGGTGAACAGCTTAACTAGCTTAATTATTCTAGACTTTGATTTCTCCACTGGGTTCCACAGTCCTCTAACTGTAGGAGACCTAAGAATCACCAGTGTACTTTGTGGGAAATGCACATCCATGGCAAACAGCATAGAAATTCTGATTCTGTTGCTCCAGGATAGAGCCCAAGAGGCACATTTCCCAGGTGCCCCACTGAAGCCTCAGATAATCTGTGCAGCACGTTTTGACAAATGATTTTAAACCCATTGTGGTCTTGGAGTTCCAGTGAAGGCGAGTTTGTTTGGTAAGTCCTAGCTCTGGTGTCAGGCTATTTTATGAGCTAGGTTGCTGAAGCATTCAGTCACTTCCTCAGTAAATACTCTGAGCACGAGGAGAGAAAAGCATGGTTGTGGGTGCTGTTCAGCATTGACCAACGTCCCTGTACTCCTGGAGCCTGTGTTGTGGAACGGGAATGGGTGGGACACCAACCAGTTGTTGCACAATATGATGGCAGATGAGGCTAAGGCTAAGGGGAAAGGAAGCAGGACAGGGGCTGGAGAGAGGCAGAGGTGCTGTGGGAGTAGGGCGGGGGTCAGGGAAGCCCTCCACCTGCAGGCAGTGGGGCGCAGTGCTGAGCTGGGTCCGGGAGGGGCAGCACAGGTACAAAAGACCCTAACTGGATGACAGTGGGTGTGTTCGGATAAAACCAAGGAGGCTAGGATAGCCCGAGTGCCGGGAGCCAGGGGAGGAGAGGAGACTGAGGAAGCAGTGGACCAGACTCACAGATTGTGTGGAGACCTGGGATTTTTTAAATTTTATTTTAACTTAGGTGTACAAAATTAAATTGATCATGATCCTTGATTCATGATCCAGGTGTGGCCCTCTCGTATTTCTTTAATAATATGGTAAACATTAAACCTACCACCCAGCCCTAGAGCTAGGATTTTTCTGCAACCCAAACACCTGGTGAGCATCCCCTCCCATCCCCTGCCTCTGCCTTGTAGGGAACTGTTAACCATCCCTTTGCTTATCATTCTCGCTTCCCTTCCCTTTTACAAGGGAAGCTTTAACATATACATATATATGTATTCTTAAATAACGTATTCTTTAACTTTGCCTGTTGTACTTAATTATTTTTAAAAGATATCATATGTTACCTTCAGGGACTTAATTTTTTCACGACATTTTTTTTTTTACTTAATATCATTCAAATAGTTGATTTAGCTATAGCTTATTGATTTTGCTGATATGAAATCTTCCATTATATGAGCATATGCTAATTTAGTTATCCCTTTTTCTATCAGTGGTCATTGATTTGTTTCTGGTTTTGATACTATGAACAGTGTGCTCTGAATATTCTTGTTCATATCCTTGGTACCCTAAGCTCAAGTTTTTCACAGCACTCCTCCTAGAAGCAGAGCTCAGTTTAGGGTGGTAGTTCTCAGCCAGGGTGATTTTTGCCTGCTAAGGGACATTTGGCAAAGTCTAGAAACATTTTTACTTGTCACAACTTGAGGAGAGGGGTGCTACTGGCGTGCAATGGGTAGAGCCCAGACCTTCTGCTAGCCATCTTAAAGTGAAAAGGGCAGCCCCCCACCTTAAAGGGCTGTCCAGCTTACAATGTAAGTGCCAAAGCAGAGAAAGCGTGCATTAGGGCACGCAGACATGTGATTACCCGTGAAAACACCAAAGAGTATCCTTAGATGGTTGCACTCATTTACACTCTACCAGCAATTCCGAAGTAGCAAAACACGTCTTTCCCAGACATATAAAGATTCAGATGGTGACTTTAGTTGACCTTCAGAGATTTCTGAAGGCCATTCGGTGCTGACATTCTATGATTCCACAGCAGTCGCTTTAGGAAGTTCCACCCACATGTCAACATTTTTGTCACAGCACAGAACATTATTGGAATTCTTTGTTAAATGCTTTTTTGATATAAATGCCGTTTTATAAGATTTATTAAAAAATCCAGTCAAGAAATGGACAGAAGACATTTCTCCAAAGAAGACATACAAATGACTAAAAGACATATGAAAAAATGCTCAACATCACTCAGCATCAGAGAAATACAAATCAAAACCACAATGAGATACCACCTCATACAGTCAGAATGGCTCAAATTAACAACTCAGGAAACAACAGATGTTGACAAGGTGGCAGAGAAAGGGAAACCCTCTTACACTGTTAGTGGGAATGCAAACTGGTGCCACCACTCTGGAAAACAGTGTGGAGCTTTCTCAAAAAGTTAAGAATAAACCTACCCTGTGACCCAGTGGTTGCACTACTAGTTATTTGTCCAAAGGATACAAATAAATTATTTCAAAGGGGCTTATACATCCCAATGTTTATAGCAACAATGTCCACAATGACCAAAATATGGAAAGAGTCCAGATGTCCATCAACAGATGAATGGATAAAGAAGATGTGATACACACACACACACACACACACACACACACACAGTGGAACATTACTCAGCCATCAAAAAGAATGAAATCTTGCACATTTGTGATGACGTGGATGGAACTAGAGGGTATTTTGCTACTAAGCAAAATAAGAGAAAGACATATACCATATGATTTCACTTGTGGAATTTAAGAAACAAAACAGATGAACATGGAAGTGAGGGAAAGAAAAATATGAAAAAACAGAGAGGGAGACAAACCATAAAAAACTCTTAACTCTAGGAAAAAAACTGAAGGTTGCTGGAGGGGAGGTGGTTGGAGGGAAGGGGTAATTGGGTGATGGGCATTAAGGAGAGCACTAGATGTAATTGAGCACTGTGTTGTATGCAACTGATGAATCACTAATAATGCACTACATGTTAGCCAAATTGAACTTGAATTTAATTTTTTTAAATCCATTTTTTTTAAATATTTTTTTTTATTTTTATTTATTTATGATAGTCACACAGAGAGAGAGAGAGGCAGAGACATAGGCAGAGGGAGAAGCAGGATCCATGCACCGGGAGCCCGACGTGGGACTCGATCCCGGGTCTCCAGGATCGCGCCCTGGGCCAAAGGCAGGCGCCAAACCGCTGCGCCACCCAGGGATCCCTAAATCCATTTTTATAGTTCTGCTTCATTTTGGACACATCAAAATTGCTTTACAAAACCTGATTCCAAAGACATTTTTTCCAAAGATCAGATCCATTCTTTATGGCAGCAGCTCTCAGATTATGGTTTGGCACCAAGGGGTCATAGAGACCCTTTGAAGAAATCCACAAAGTCAAAACTGTTTTTGTGGTAATACTGAGATATCACTCTCCTTTCTTACTCTTGTTTACTTGCACTTTCACGGTGGAGTTTTCCAGAACCTCTATCACATAAGATGATGTCATCACACCAACACCTATTGATTGGCTCCAGTAGTCTTTAAACATTTCTGTTTTATTTTTTAATATAGTAAATATTGGTAGCTGTATCCCACAGAAACAGAAGTTTCTTGAGGGGGTGTGTCCTCAGTGTTTTTCAAGAGCATAGAGAGGTCCTGAGACCAAAATGTTTGAGAACTGTTACTTTGGGAAGAAGTATATTCAACTAACTAAGCATGTTTACAATGCTTAGTATGTCAAACTAAATTTCAGAAAGGTGGTTCCAGAAATGTTTGTTGCAATGGCAGTGATATGAATGGAAATGTATTAGTAATAGAAAACTTTGATATTAAAAAAGAAGTCAAAAAGTACAAGACAAAGGGATGGGAGACATTCTGCAGACAGCTCTGTTTCTTTGACATCAGTTACAGGGAAAAAACAGAAAGGATGGAATGCTGGAAAGTTTCAACAGCAATATGTGAAGTGTAGACCTTGTTTGGATCTTGATTCAACAAACCAACTGTAAGAGAAGATTTTCTTAAGCAGTCCAAGTGATCTGGACATGGTCTAAATTTCAACCAATGCCAAGGAATTTTGGGTAATATTGTTAGGTGTGATAATGACAAGGACCATGAAACAAAAGGTCTTTGTTTTAGAGGTGGACACTGAAGTTTGTAGAACTGATATGAGATGATATACAAGGTGTACTTTAAAATATTGCCGTAGAGGAAGGGGAGGGATAGATAAAACAGTTGTGGCAAAGTCTTGATCATTTTTTAATCCAGGTGGTTATTAAGCAATCTCTCTTCCTTTGTGTCTGAACATGTTCACAATCAGAAACACTGTGGATGGCCATCTAAATGCAAGACTCTCCACGAATTCTCCAAACAGTTCAGAAAAACAAAAATACAGCTACAGAAACCACATAGTAAGCACAACTAGAAGACTAAAAATGCCCACAGTCCAAACTATGTGTGATTTAAAGAAAAAGAAAATGCAAACAAATCCTTGTGCACTATATCACTTGGTGTACTCGCTATTAGCCTTTGCTGAAGGGAAAATACCTCACACAGAAGAGGACATACTGTATAGTTGAATTACATGAAGTTCTAGAACAGGCCAAGACTAAGGTGGATAGGAACAATATTACCCTGAGAGAGCTAGGGCAGGCATCGACTGGGAAGGGCATGAAGGAACATTATGTGGTGGGGCAGGTGTTCTGTATCTTGATAGGGATGTGGTTTATATGGCTGCATGCACTTTTCAGAATTCAGAGGACAGTACACTAAAGATATATACATTTCATTATAGGCAAATTTTACCTTACAAAAAATTTTAAATTAATGTTAAACTACTTAAGGATGTGCTTGCCTAAGTGTTGAGGGATGAAATACACTGACTACAACTTGCAGATGCATCAAAAAAATAAGATGAGTTGGTGGATAGATAAATGAATCTGTGATAAAGCAAGTAGAACAAAATGACAGTTACAGAATCTGGTTCATGGGAATATGGATGTTCACTCTATAGTTCTTTTGACTTTTTAGATATTTGAAAATTTTCATATTTTTTTTTTCATATTAAGATGTTGAACAAATAAACACCTCAACTGAAGACCTATCCCACCCCTAGGAAGCAAACACCCCAAAGCAGAAGAAAACTGTCGAGTATGGCACTCCAAACTGGTTTTAATACCCTCAAGCATTTGGGGAGAGACTTTTAAAAGTCCTCAAATCAGAAACTCAGAACAGAAATGAGAAGAATTTAGTATACTCTGGAAAACTTGGAAGAAAACGATAAAATTGTCTCAGATACTAAGACTAAATTTCAAGATGTTCAAGGAAAAAGATATTCACATGAAGTTTAATAAGGAACATCGAGGAAAGGTGGGGAAACAGCCAGAAGAATGATAAGGAGGCAAAGAAGTAGAATGGGTCAGGGGGACAGTGGTTGACATGACAGCCAGGCAAAGAAGAAACAACGTGGATATAATCTGAATCTGTGGAGAAGAAAAACAACAACAACAACAACAAAAAATGGAACAAATGGTCTCAATATGTAAGACTGTAAGAAAAATTTCTAAATTAAAGAATGGCTGAATCTTCACATCAAAAGGGCTTGCCGGATGCTTTGGAAAATTGACCAGCAACAATTGAGTCTAAGATACAGACTAGTAATGCTAGCAGACTTCAAAGATGGAGAAAAAATCCTCAGAGCTTCCAAGCCAAAAAAAATCCAGTAACTTGCAAGACAATAATTAGACTGGCATCAGCTGTCTCAAAAACAATACATAAAACAAAGCAGGGATGGAGTGGTGGCATTTTCAAAGAAAGTGCAAATCAAGAATATATGTGTCTTTCAGGTAGCAAGACCAGGAAAAACCATTTTAAACATACAGAAATCCTGTGCCTGTCAGCCCATCTTGTGGAATCTACCAAAGGATGAGATACATCCACCCAAGAGCTGAGTGGGGAGCCTGTGCCTAGGGACTGACAGTGAGCATGTGATGTGTTCAGTTGTTGAAGCAAGACTATGTGATAGATGAACATGAGAGGACACCATTAAAAATTGATAAGCAAGATACTAAAATGCTAGGAAAATGGGAGTCTACAGACATTAAAATGTATAGATACAAAGATAATAATGAGAACAAAAATATAAGCCTTCATGAATACAGTCAGTCAATCAGTTACTGAGAGAGCAAGCAAAGACAAACAACATCACGCACAGAAGGAAGCATTGGAAAGACCATGCACATGATAACTATGCAGTTATGTGACCAAGTTGACACCGTATGTATCAGTAAATGTAAATGAATTTAATGTGATCATTAAAAGATTTTTTTCAGTTGATATTAAAGTTCATATGGAAGAAAAACATGAAAGAAAGGATAGGAAGACACCAAAAAAGAACTGGTCTCTTGGGCATGAAAATATACTCTAAAGCTTCTCTAATTAAAACTGTGCGGGGGGGATTTAGGGAGGAGCAAGATGGCGGAAGAGTAGGGTCTCCAAATCCCCTGTCTCCACCAAACTACCTAGAAAACCTTCAAATTATCCTGAAAATCTATGAATTCGGCCTGAGATTTAAAGAGAGACCAGCTGGAATGCTACAGTGAGAAGAGTTCGCGCTTCTATCAAGGTAGGAAGACGGGGAAAAAGACATAAAGGAACAAAGGCCTCCAAGGGGGAGGGGCCCCGCGAGGAGCCGGGCTGAGGCCGGGGCGAGTGTCCCCAGGACAGGAGAGCCCCGTCCCGGAGGAGCAGGAGCTGCACCGACCTTCCCGGGCGGAAAGGGGCTCGCGGGGAGTTGGAGCAGGACTCAGGAGGGCGGGGATGCCCTCGGGCTCCCGGGGACAGTAACAGCAACTGCGCGCCCAGGAGAGTGCGCCGAGCTCCCTAAGGGCTGCAGCGCGCACGGCGGGACCCGGCGGGACCCGGAGAAGCTGAAGGGGCTCGGGCGGCAGCTCCGCGGAGGGGGCTGCGCGGCCCCGGGATCAGCTCGGAGGGGCTCGGGCAGAGGAAGAGGCTCCGTGCGGAGGGGGCGGCGCGGTTCCAGGAGCAGCTCGGAGGGGTTCGGGCGGCGGCTCCGCGGAGGGGGCTGCGCGGCCCGGGAGCGCGAATCCACCAGCGCAGGCTCCGGAGCACAGGGCGCCGGGACACAGCCCAGGATCCCGCCTCCCCCGGGACAGGCAGAGGCCGGGAGGGCCCAGGACAGCGAGGACGCTCCTGCCCCGAGCTGAGCAGATCAGCGGCCCCGCCCCGGAGCCTCCAGGCCGTGCAGACGGAGTTCCTGCCGGAGCTGAATCCAGGTTTCCAGAGCTGCCCCGCCACTGGGGCTGTTCCTCCTGCGGCCTCACGGGGTAAACAACCCCCACTGAGCCCTGCACCAGGCAGGGGCACAGCAGCTCCCCCAAGTGCTAACACCTGAGAATCAGCACAACAGGCCCCTCCCCCAGAAGACCAGCTAGACGGACAACTTCCAGGAGAAGCCAAGGGACTTAAAGTACACAGAATCAGAAGATACTCCCCGGTGGTTCTTTTTTTGTTTGTTTGTTTTTGTTTTTGTTTTTGTTTTTGTTTTGTTTTGCTTTTTGATTTGTTTCCTTCCCCCACCCCCTTTTTTTCTCCTTTCTTTTTCTTTCTCTTTTTCTTCTTTTTTTTTTTTTTTTTTCGTTTTTTTTTTTCTTTTTCTTCCCTTTTTTTTCTCTTTCTCTTTTCTTTCCTTCTTTCTCTCCTCTCTTTTTCTCTTTTTCCCAATACAACTTGCTTTTGGCCACTCTGCACTGAGCAAAATGACTAGAAGGAAAACCTCACCTCAAAAGAAAGAATCAGAAACAGTCCTCTCTCCCACAGAGTTACAAAATCTGGATTACAATTCAATGTCAGAAAGCCAATTCAGAAGCACTATTATACAGCTACTGGTGGCTCTAGAAAAAAGTATAAAGGACTCAAGAGACTTCATGACTGCAGAATTTAGAGCTAATCAGGCAGAAATTAAAAATCAATTGAATGAGATGCAATCCAAACTAGAAGTCCTAACGACGAGGGTTAACGAGGTGGAAGAACGAGTGAGTGACCTAGAAGACAAGTTGATAGCAAAGAGGGAAACTGAGGAAAAAAGAGACAAACAATTAAAAGACCATGAAGATAGATTAAGGGAAATAAACGACAGCCTGAGGAAGAAAAACCTACGTTTAATTGGGGTTCCCGAGGGCGCCGAAAGGGACAGAGGGCCAGAATATGTATTTGAACAAATTCTAGCTGAAAACTTTCCTAATCTGGGAAGGGAAACAGGCATTCAGATCCAGGAAATAGAGAGATCCCCCCCTAAAATCAATAAAAACCGTTCAACACCTCGACATTTAATTGTGAAGCTTGCAAATTCCAAAGATAAGGAGAAGATCCTTAAAGCAGCAAGAGACAAGAAATCCCTGACTTTTATGGGGAGGAGTATTAGGGTAACAGCAGACCTCTCCACAGAGACCTGGCAGGCCAGAAAGGGCTGGCAGGATATATTCAGGGTCCTAAATGAGAAGAACATGCAACCAAGAATACTTTATCCAGCAAGGCTCTCATTCAAAATGGAAGGAGAGATAAAGAGCTTCCAAGACAGGCAGCAACTAAAAGAATATGTGACCTCCAAACCAGCTCTGCAAGAAATTTTAAGGGGGCCTCTTAAAATTCCCCTTTAAGAAGAAGTTCAGTGGAACAGTCCACAAAAACAAAGACTGAATAGATATCATGATGACACTAAACTCATATCTCTCAATAGTAACTCTGAATGTGAACGGGCTTAATGACCCCATCAAAAGGCGCAGGGTTTCAGACTGGATAAAAAAGCAGGACCCATCTATTTGCTGTCTACAAGAGACTCATTTTAGACAGAAGGACACCTACAGCCTGAAAATAAAAGGTTGGAGAACCATTTACCATTCGAATGGTCCTCAAAAGAAAGCAGGGGTAGCCATCCTTATATCAGATAAACTAAAATTTACCCCAAAGACTGTAGTGAGAGATGAAGAGGGACACTATATCATACTTAAAGGATCTATTCAACAAGAGGACTTAACAATCCTCAATATATATGCTCCGAATGTGGGAGCTGCCAAATATATAAATCAATTATTAACCAAAGTGAAGAAATACTTAGATAATAATACACTTATACTTGGTGACTTCAATCTAGCTCTTTCTATACTCGATAGGTCTTCTAAGCAAAACATCTCCAAAGAAACGAGAGCTTTAAATGATACACTGGACCAGATGGATTTCACAGATATCTACAGAACTTTACATCCAAACTCAACTGAATACACATTCTTCTCAAGCGCACATGGAACTTTCTCCAGAATAGACCACATATTGGGTCACAAATCGGGTCTGAACCGATACCAAAAGATTGGGATTGTCCCCTGCATATTCTCGGACCATAATGCCTTGAAATTAGAACTAAATCACAACAAGAAGTTTGGAAGGACCTCAAACACATGGAGATTAAGGACCATCCTGCTAAAAGATAAAAGGGTCAACCAGGAAATTAAGGAAGAATTAAAAAGATTCATGGAAACTAATGAGAATGAAGATACAACCGTTCAAAATCTTTGGGATGCAGCAAAAGCAGTCCTAAGGGGGAAATACATCGCAATACAAGCATCCATTCAAAAACTGGAAAGAACTCAAATACAAAAGCTAACCTTACACATAAAGGAGCTAGAGAAAAAACAGCAAATAGATCCTACACCCAAGAGAAGAAGGGAGTTAATAAAGATTCGAGCAGAACTCAACGAAATCGAGACCAGAAGAACTGTGGAACAGATCAACAGAACCAGGAGTTGGTTCTTTGAAAGAATTAATAAGATAGATAAACCATTAGCCAGCCTTATTAAAAAGAAGAGAGAGAAGACTCAAATTAATAAAATCATGAATGAGAAAGGAGAGATCACTACCAACACCAAGGAAATACAAACGATTTTAAAAACATATTATGAACAGCTATACGCCAATAAATTAGGCAATCTAGAAGAAATGGACGCATTCCTGGAAAGCCACAAACTACCAAAACTGGAACAGGAAGAAATAGAAAACCTGAACAGGCCAATAACCAGGGAGGAAATTGAAGCAGTCATCAAAAACCTCCCAAGACACAAGAGTCCAGGGCCAGATGGCTTCCCAGGGGAATTTTATCAAACGTTTAAAGAAGAAATCATACCTATTCTCCTAAAGCTGTTTGGAAAGATAGAAAGAGATGGAGTACTTCCAAATTCGTTCTATGAAGCCAGCATCACCTTAATTCCAAAGCCAGACAAAGACCCCGCCAAAAAGGAGAATTACAGACCAATATCCCTGATGAACATGGATGCAAAAATTCTCAACAAGATACTGGCCAATAGGATCCAACAGTACATTAAGAAAATTATTCACCATGACCAAGTAGGATTTATCCCTGGGACACAAGGCTGGTTCAACACCCGTAAAACAATCAATGTGATTCATCATATCAGCAAGAGAAAAACCAAGAACCATATGATCCTCTCATTGGATGCAGAGAAAGCATTTGACAAAATACAGCATCCATTCCTGATTAAAACTCTTCAGAGTGTAGGGATAGAGGGAACATTCCTCGACATCTTAAAAGCCATCTATGAAAAGCCCACAGCAAATATCATTCTCAATGGGGAAGCACTGGGAGCCTTTCCCCTAAGATCAGGAACAAGACAGGGATGTCCACTCTCACCACTGCTATTCAACATAGTACTGGAAGTCCTAGCCTCAGCAATCAGACAACAAAAAGACATTAAAGGCATTCAAATTGGCAAAGAAGAAGTCAAACTCTCTCTCTTCGCCGATGACATGATACTCTACATAGAAAACCCAAAAGTCTCCACCCCAAGATTGCTAGAACTCATACAGCAATTCGGTAGCGTGGCAGGATACAAAATCAATGCCCAGAAGTCAGTGGCATTTCTATACACTAACAATGAGACTGAAGAAAGAGAAATTAAGGAGTCAATCCCATTTACAATTGCACCCAAAAGCATAAGATACCTAGGAATAAACCTCACCAAAGATGTAAAGGATCTATACCCTCAAAACTATAGAACACTTCTGAAAGAAATTGAGGAAGACACAAAGAGATGGAAAAATATTCCATGCTCATGGATTGGCAGAATTAATATTGTGAAAATGTCAATGTTACCCAGGGCAATATACACGTTTAATGCAATCCCTATCAAAATACCATGGACTTTCTTCAGAGAGTTAGAACAAATTATTTTAAGATTTGTGTGGAATCAGAAAAGACCCCGAATAGCCAGGGGAATTTTAAAAAAGAAAACCATATCTGGGGGCATCACAATGCCAGATTTCAGGTTGTACTACAAAGCTGTGGTCATCAAGACAGTGTGGTACTGGCACAAAAACAGACACATAGATCAGTGGAACAGAATAGAGAATCCAGAAGTGGACCCTGAACTTTATGGGCAACTAATATTCGATAAAGGAGGAAAGACTATCCATTGGAAGAAAGACAGTCTCTTCAATAAATGGTGCTGGGAAAATTGGACATCCGCATGCAGAAGAATGAAACTAGACCACTCTCTTTCACCATACACAAAGATAAACTCAAAATGGATGAAAGATCTAAATGTGAGACAAGATTCCATCAAAATCCTAGAGAAGAACACAGGCAACACCCTTTTTGAACTCGGCCATAGTAACTTCTTGCAAGATACATCCACAAAGGCAAAAGAAACAAAAGCAAAAATGAACTATTGGGACTTCATCAAGATAAGAAGCTTTTGCACAGCAAAGGATACAGTCAACAAAACTCAAAGACAACCTACAGAATGGGAGAAGATATTTGCAAATGACATATCAGATAAAGGGCTAGTTTCCAAGATCTATAAAGAACTTATTAAACTCAATACCAAAGAAACAAACAATCCAATCATGAAATGGGCAAAAGACATGAACAGAAATCTCACAGAGGAAGACATAGACATGGCCAACATGCATATGAGAAAATGCTCTGCATCACTTGCCATCAGGGAAATACAAATCAAAACTACAATGAGATACCACCTCACACCAGTGAGAATGGGGAAAATTAACAAGGCAGGAAACAACAAATGTTGGAGAGGATGCGGAGAAAAGGGAACCCTCCTACACTGTTGGTGGGAATGTGAACTGGTGCAGCCACTCTGGAAAACTGTGTGGAGGTTCCTCAAACAGTTAAAAATATACCTGCCCTACGACCCAGCAATTGCACTGTTGGGGATTTACCCCAAAGATACAAATGCAATGAAACGCCGGGACACCTGCACCCCGATGTTTCTAGCAGCAATGGCCACTATAGCCAAACTGTGGAAGGAGCCTCGGTGTCCAACGAAAGATGAATGGATAAAGAAGATGTGGTTTATGTATACAATGGAATATTACTCAGCTATTAGAAATGACAAATACCCACCATTTGCTTCAACGTGGATGGAACTGGAGGGTATTATGCTGAGTGAAGTAAGTCAGTCGGAGAAGGACAAACATTATATGTTCTCATTCATTTGGGGAATATAAATAATAGTGAAAGGGAAAATAAGGGAAGGGAGAAGAAATGTGTGGGAAATATCAGAAAGGGAGACAGAACGTAAAGACTGCTAACTCTGGGAAACGAACTAGGGGTGGTAGAAGGGGAGGAGGGCAGGGGGTGGGAGTGAATGGGTGACGGGCACTGGGTGTTATTCTGTATGTTAGTAAATTGAACACCAATAAAAAAAAAAAAAAAAAAAAATAGATACTAAGGATAAAAAAAAAAAAAAAAAAAAAAAAACTGTGCGGGGGGAAAAAAACTGTGTGGCATTGGCTTATAGGTAGACAAACAGGCTAGTAGAATAAAATAGGCAAGAAGTAGATTCAAGTACATATGAAACTTTAGTGTATGATAATAAAGGGGCCTCAATCGTAGAAAGGAAAACGCTTTTTATGTGGCCAAAAACATAGTAAAATCAAGGCAGTTGGTAGTCTGGAAGGAAATATTTGCAGCATATATCACAGATACAGAGCTAACATCCCTAAGATCATTTTTTAAATCTTAAAAATAAAGGGGAAAAGACCAGAAATGGTATAGAAAATGGGGGGCGGGGGGACAGACATTCATGCCTCCCTCCAAAAAGACATAAAAATGGTACTTACACAGAAAAGATGTTAACTCATGCATCGGTAAAGAAATGCTATTTAATAATGTTTTTTTTTTTAATTTTTATTTATTTATGATAGTCACAGAGAGAGAGAGAGAGGCAGAGACACAGGCAGAGGGAGAAGCAGGCTCCATGCACCGGGAGCCCGATGTGGGATTCAATCCCGGGTCTCCAGGATCGCGCCCTGGGCCAAAGGCAGGCGCCAAACCGCTGCGCCACCCAGGGATCCCAAGAAATGCTATTTAAAACTGCCCTGAGGTACCATTTCTCACTACCAGACTGGCAAAAATTAAAAAGTATCACAGCACATGCTGGTGAGCCGATAAGGAAACACACGCTAACGTACGCTGCTAGTGGGAATGCAGAGTGATGCGGCCACTGTGGAAGGATTTTGCCGATGTTTGATACAGCTGTGTGTGCATTGTACCTGTTCACCCAGTGGTGTTTCTCCAGGAATTTACACCGATCACACACCTCCTACAATATGAACATGCATGTCCACAGGGTTATGAATTACAGTTTGTTTGTAATTGTGAAACCCTGGAACTAACCTCCATGCCCTCCATGAAGAGAGGGGCTGCATAAATTATGATACGACCTCACCGTGGGGCCACGCCATTCCTGTTTTCATCTTTTAAAAAAGAACACAGAAGGGGGCGCCTAGGTGGCTCAGTAGGTGAAGCATCTCCCTTTGGTTCAGGTTATGATCCTGGGGTCCTGGGATCAAGCCTCACATGGGGCTCCCTGCTCAGCGGGGAGTCTGCTTCTCTCCTCTCCCTCTCCTGCTCCCCCTGCTTATGTGCTCACTCTCTCTCTCTCTCTCTCTCTCTCTCTGTCAAATAAATAAATAT
Organism: Canis lupus familiaris; assembly: GCF_011100685.1. Lineage (NCBI taxonomy): Eukaryota > Metazoa > Chordata > Mammalia > Carnivora > Canidae > Canis > Canis lupus. Next base: position 52,370,455 of record NC_049230.1, read on the forward strand.
TTAAAAAATAAAATTGCAAAAGACCTCTATGACTTCTATGAAGTGATTTCCAGGATATATTGTTGGGAGAAAAAAAAACCAAAGTGTAAGAATGTTCTTTAATATGCTTCCTTTTTGGTAAGAAAGAGAGGATATCAAATAACTGTCACCTTCTCATCTCTGAGGAGAAACACACATGAAAGATAAACCTGCAGTAAAGAAACTAAGGAGAAGTAGATGTGTAGGTAGGATGTGTGTGGGGAGGAGTGACAGGACTCTGAATGTACCTTTTGTATAGTTTTGACTTTCAGAAACATGTTAATGTTTCACATAATATAAATAAATAAATAAATAAATAAATAAATAAGCAAGCAAGCATTTATGTAATCATGCATGATTCTAGGATTAAAATTTGTAAAAGAAACGCTGTCCTTTCTGGTATAGAATTCATTGGGCGTAGCAAGGCTGTCCTGATATTAGATATTTCTTTAGTAAGTTTCCTCGTTTACTACCTGTGTTTGCTGTGCCAGGCCCGAGCTCTGTTCTTTACGTGCTCCACCTTGGGACCCCATGCAGCCCCAGTCAGGACCCCAAGTGCTGGGTGGCTCAAGGCACGCAGCTGAAAGATAACCCCAGATCATCAGTCCCGGTGTGATGGTTCAGACCCTCGTCTGCCTGACTCAGGAATTCAGACTTTCATTCATTTTTGAGAACTAATCTGAAGCTACCTCGATGTTATTTAGCTCTCTTCCAGTGTGACTGTACTTTCCTGCATGCTCATGATGCCACTTACCCTTGGAGTATCCAGCCTCCCTGTTGCCAGAGATGAATTTGGGACTCCACACACCAGGAATGGGAAACTGCACTAGGGCCAGAGGGAGGGGAGTGTGGCCTTGGTCATTTTTCTGGGCCCACTTAATTTGAGGTTTCTTAGGCAAAGCATATGCAGTGCTTCTGCTAAATATGCTTGGCTTCAGCTTTGAAAGCATGTGATTTTAAGGTCTGTGTAGATACAGTATTTTGTTAAAACATACAGATGTCATTTTGTGGGGGCTCCCTATCCTGTTCCTACTTCATCTTCTAAAATTATTTGTTGCTGTAGTGACGGGGATCCTAATCTTGGTCCGTGACCCCCTGAAAGGTGATGAATTGGCTTCCAGAAATCTCTGCAGTTTTTGTGTGCAGATGCACTTCAATGCCTTTTCCTGAGGGTCAGGGGCTGTGGCTTCCATTAGAAAGGGTGCCTGGTGCCTAGAGAAGGCTAATTACACTGGTCTTAAACCCCAGCTAGAGCTCCGAGTCCTGTCTGTTTAGGCTACCTGGCCGGTCACCTGCCTGCTGCAGCTTCTACTCTGTGTCCTCTCGTTTTATATTCAGTACATTTTAACATTTGTACTTCATTTCCAAGTGAGTTTCTGGTGGCTTCCAGTGCTAGAAGTACTGCTGTTAACAATGCGGGCCAAATAGAGGAAGCAGATGGATTTGATACTTTTAGGCACGAGAGTGGAGCGGCTTAAAAAGGGCTTGGGCATTAAATCTGGTTTTCAGTTTTCTGACAACTAAGTCTTTAAAAACTTTTTTTTAGTTACGTAGTCTTTATTTCCTGACATAAGCATTTTTTTCCTTAGAATTACTTTCAAGAGCAATTTATACTATTTCCTTCCTCCCTCCCTTCCTTCCTTCTTTGCTTCCTGTTTCCAAATACCATTTCCTAGGTATATGCTCTATCTTTACTATCTGTAGCTATTAATTCAACATAGCCGTTTCCAGAGGCAGCACAGTACACTTAACATCTGTCATTGGAATGTGTGTTTAGTTTGATAGTTGCCCTGATTCCCTAAAAATCCTTAGTCTAAATTAGTGAAAGCCCAGTGAGGCACCCTAGAACCATACCCCAAAATACCAGTATACTGGTAGTCATCAGCCATTTCTAATGATACCCTCATACCCATAATTCAGATGTACAACTTTCCTCAACACGTCAATTGCATTTGTCCCCCAAATATTGGGAAGTGTATTCCATCACCCTTAACAGGTGTATTTCATTCGGCTGGCATTTACAATAGTGAATATAAATGTTGGAGAAAGCGATTCCAACTCCAAAGGAGTTGGATTTTACTTTAAAAATATTTTGAACACATTATATGAAATTAATGTCTGGTAGAAACAGGTGGCACTTAACTTTGTGAGGCAGGGTGAACAGTGGCTTGAGTGAATGCACTATACCACAATTAACTTTTTTTTTTTAATTGTGTCACTCAGTTGTATCAGTGCTAAGTGTTGGTTCTTATTTCAGGGTACCCGATTTCCAGATTCCTTGTCTTACACCCTGCCCCCAGATGACAGCTCTCTGTTCCAGTACTTACTTGATTCTTATAACAGGTACTTACTGATCAAATACCATGTGAAAGATAACCCCAAACTGTCATCTCTAGCAAGGAGCCATCCCCATACACACAGAGTGCCACGTGCACACTTGCTGATGTACCGTCAGCCCTGTCTGGTGACTTCCAGCCAGCCCCTCCACCCATCTGCCCTGCTATCCACTCTGTTGCCAGAACTCTTGCTGTAGCCATCCAGTTGGTCTCCTGGCCTCCTTGTTTCTGGACATTCTGCCTCCTGTCCATCTTCTGCATCTGAGTGATCATGCCAAAGGGCAATTCTCACCATGCCAGTGTCCTACTCTGTTGGCTTCTTGTTGCTTGAAGGATATAAAGCCCTCCTCCATAGAGAAGCTTTATGGTCTCTATAGCCTGGCCTCAGTTTACCTTTCTGCCTCTCCCCCCCCCCCCCCCCCCCCACCTCTCTCCCCTCTGCCTGGGCATTCTCCGTGCTCTCTAATACTCCCAGTAGAGGCAACATTGGCATTTTGGATGTAATTGTTCCTCTTGGTATGGAGCTGGCTGGTGTATTGCAGAAGTTTTAGTGTCCTTGGCCCCAAGCTGCTAAACACCAGTAGCTCTCCTCCACTTACTGTAGCAGGTGCAAATACCTTCGCATTTCTAGAGGCTCCTTAGGAACCACAGAGTCTCCAAATACTCCATACCAGTTTGTTTCTGTGTTTTGTGCCTGTCCTTCCCTCTGCCTGTGGCATTCTTGTCCACCTCCTGCCCTTTCTGGCAAAACTGCTATGCATTCTTTAAGATTGGGATCCAGCGTTACCTTTCAAGAAGTTCACCCTTACTTCAGCCTGAGATAGTTTCTTCCTTTGTGCTCCTAAGCCCTGTTTATACCTGTATTAAAGGAATATACTGTGTACAGATGTCATGGATTGATCTGAAATGGGTCGCTTTGCTTTAAAATGCACTTGACAGTACCAACAATATCATCTAGTACATGCACAAAGCCCTCCTGAAAACCCTAAAGGGGAAGTGCTGTGATCTGGCCAATTACCTACGAACATCTGTGGGTCCATGTTATTATGTGGCATTACATGGCTCTTGGTACTATATGTGGGGAACTTTACAAAGGAGGGTTCCCTTGGGGCTTCATAATCACCATAGGACAAAGAGACGATATAAATTATTTTTGTTGTTTTGTTATTAAAAGAACAATGATACTGATCAATAGATTCTGTGAAACCCCTTGCACCTTGTCTCAGAGTTTATATTTGACCAAATGGAGCCATTTCTCTCAGCGCCCACTGCAATCAATAATGCGAAGCAAAAATGATGTTACTCTTGCTGAATCATAATCTTTGTTTTGAAGAGTTATTAACACAGGAGCCCAAGCTGCTATTTCCTTTAGACAATTGGGTTGTCCTGTTTCAGATTTATACACCGCAATTGAATCTCATTAGCTCAGATATACACTGCATAGACCAAGCATGTAAATAATTGAAACCTTCCAGAGCTATATTAAATCTTCAGCTGATTTTAAAAGCAGTTTATCTTGGCATTTTACTTTATTCTGTAATCCTAATCTACACAGTTGATTTTTCCTCTAGTTAATCTTTTCCTTTTGTCGGGGTGTTGAGATAAAACAGTTGCTCAATTCCAGTAAAAGTGACATACACAATTTATTTCCATTGACAATTGGATTAAAAGATGAGTATGAGTCCACAGTAACATGGTCTATGATATTACTAGTTATATAAATTGTATTATGTTTCATCTTAATTGCAATTAATTGAATTGTGCTATGTGCAGTTATCAGAGCAGGTGGTCATCATCATCACTAACACAGCCCCTAAGCAAACCACAGTGAGGATGCAGGCTCTAGGGTCAGTGCGCCGGGGTCCATATCCTGGCTGGGCTGCTGCTGACAGTGTGACTTTGAGTGGTTCCCTGGACTTTGCTGTCATTTCCCCTGCAGAATGGAGCTGCTCAGAGTCCTCTTTCATGGGGCTGTTGTGAGGACTACCTCTGCCACTACCTCTGCCTCTGCCACTACCTCTGCCTCTACCACTACTGTGAATCCAGGCAGCATGCTAAGAGCACAGTGAGGGCCCCCGGCTGCTGTGATTTCTGCTGGACCTTTGTTGACAGTCATGGGATTTCATAGGTGTGGTTCATGACATAGTTACCATGATGACTGTTGATCAGAAACATTGTGAATATGAAATGAAAACACTTACCTTCCATTTTTGCCTCTCATTCTCATAATTGCAGCTAAAATAACACAGTGACGGTCTTTGTGTCTGCTTCTAAGGTGGCTACTTGAGGATTGTGCTCATTTTACAGGATGTAACATATTCCATCTCTCCAATTCTTTAAATTACGGAGGTGGGAGGTTTGCCCAAGTGGGAGTGTGGTTGGGTTTCGCCTTTTATCATAGCTGCTGTTATTCTTTCAGCATCTCCCCTCCTTTCCCTACTGATTAGTTCTCAGACTCGAACATTCCTCTTCCTCTTCCCAAAGCATCCATGTGTCCTGGGGCTCAGTTCTCAGACCTCCTCTCAGACCTCCTCTGTCTACGTGTTCTCCTTAGATGACCTCATACACCCATGGTTTTAAATACATTCTGTTAGCTGATGATGCCCAGGTTGACACCCTCAGTCCAGGTCTTTCCCTGGGCGTTAGCCTCCAGTCCCTACAGCTGCTAACACCTGCACTCGATGTGTGAGCAGTGGCTGCTGTGTCAGCCAGTGACACCTTCCTTCCTCCTGTTGCCCAAATTGGAATTCTTAGGTTCCCCTGCCTCTTCTTTCTCACCTGGCTTATTACAGCATCCTCCAACTGGCCTGTCTGCTTCTGCCCTGGCACCTCTGTCATCTCTGCACACCGCAGCTGGAGACTGCGTGTGGAAGACTCTGCTAGCTTCCCATCACACTTAGAGACCTCTTTGCCATGATCTGTAAGGCCCCCCATGAACTGCCCCATTTCCTGACACCTGCCCCCTGGTTCACTCCACTACAGACACCCTAGCCTTCTCATGGCTCCTCGAGCACATCAGGCCTGCCGTTGGCTCTCTTCTTCACTTCCTGAAGATTCCTACATCTTCCCTGATCACACTGTTTTAAAATAGCACCCAACCCATCCACAGCCACTCTATCCCTACCTCTGCTTTATTATACTTCATAGCATTTTCCATATGGCATGGTATTTATTAGCTCCTTGTCCATCTCCACCCACTGGAATATAAGCTCTGTGAAGGCAGAGACTGTGAGATCCCCAGTGCCTGGAATAGTGCCTAGCCCGGGCTAAGTGCCCTGTAAGCATTTTTGAAGTGCTGTTTTGCAGTGTAACCCACACCAGCCCTCTGAGATAGATACTGCACCAGAAGGCAATATAAATTGCCAGGGGCACATAGCAAATAATTGGCAAAGTTAAGGTTTAACGTCTGTCAGTCTGACTCCAAAATGCATGTTGTTTCTGCTATCCTACATAGTTTCTCATTTCTGGCTGTTCTGGGCTGCCACCAGATCTCGGGAATGTTTTACTGCTTTTGAAGCCTCCCCATCTTGATTTTGGTCACCACTGTCATCAAATATTTCCTGCGTGCCTGGTTCTCACAAGGCTTGCACCTGTCACAGAAGATCAAAGATGGGGTGGGGCTTGGCGCCCACATTTCCAATCTTAGCCTTGAGCGCAAATCCCCCACTGTCATGTGAGGTCTTCCAGAAAAACACAGCATTACCAAATTCTTCCTTGTTCTCACTCATTTCCCAGGCTCAGAGCTGTGCCTGCACAAAGGAGGCACCTGTTCATAGTTCTTGAACTAATGAACAAAAACCAGGAGCACAAATAAGTGCTAGGAGAGTTCAAGTTCTTTGTTTGTTTGTTTGCTTGTTTGTTTGTTAAAGATTTTACTTATATGCGAGAGAGTGAGTGTGAGACAGAGCACAAGCGGGAGAGGGAGAACCAGACTCCCCACTGAGCAGAGAGCCCAATGCAGTGCCTCCATCCCAGGATCCCAGGATCATGACCCGAGCCAAAGGCAGACACTCAACTGATTGAGCCACCCAGGTATCCCTGTTTGTTTTAATTCAGCAAAAACTGACTTGAGTACTGTCCATATTAGGCACCTTACCAGTGTACAGAGAGTTGCTAGAGTTCCCTGTGCTTGTTGGAAAGGTCAATTTCACCCCAGCGCTCATGGGGTGAAGCATAGTTGGGCATCTGACTCTGAAGAATCAGGTGGGACTTATGCTGTGAGAAACCCACTGCCCAGTGGAAATACAGGCTGCGGGAGAGACGACACAACAACTGGATCACCAAGGAAGGGGTGAGATTTCTGTGAGCGGACAGAAAGGCTTTCCCTGAAGGGAGAGCTAAAAATCAAATGTGAGACTTGTCTTGTGACCCTAGAACAGCATGTCCCCATCACCACCATGAATGTAATTCTAATCACTGCTACCGTGATGTGCCTGCGATGTGTTCCTCTATTTGGCCCTGCATCTCTGAACACTTACTGATTGGATTTTCCCAACCAGCCCCTCCATGCAAGATGTTACTGCCATTTTATAGACAAGAACACTGAGACCAGCAGGTTAGACAGTGTGTTCAACGTAGATTAAATGGTGGAGCTGGAATTTGAACGGAGATCCAAGAAGTGCCAAAGTCCTGGTCTTTCTATCCATGAGGAGGTCCCAGGGATTCAAAGAAATACAAGAAGCTCCCAGTACATGCAGGTAACTGGAAGAAATGCATTGAAATGCATCCAGTTTTTTTTTTAAAGCTTCTTAAAAGAATGATGGTTTTGATAACATTTAATTTTGGTAAGAAATGCTTTCTGAATAGACTCCTGACTTTCCGATTCTATTTTCTTCTTTCACACAGGCTCTATCAAATGATTGTTTTGTTGATAAATTTAGTGTGCAGTTGGGACTTATATGTAGATTGTACCTACCCTCAAAGGGAGAGAGGATTTTATAGTTTCCATTCATTCTCATTAAAATCAGAACATTTGCATCTTAACTTTTACATCTTGTTCCAGGAATTTTAAGTAGTCTGATTGTATGGAAGTGGGTCGTATTAATTGCAAATGGGCTAGACATCTGCTCACTAACACGGAATGATTTTTTTTAGCTCTATTTTGTTTTTATATATGATCTACCAGAGCGATTAAGTGAGGGCTGTTGGTGAAGCTGTTTCAAGACTAGGATTTTCAGAGACTTAGAGTGTAGCCATAAAAATAAATTTAAGAGTGAATCTTTGAAAGTTCTTGAACTGGGAGTAATTAAATATGTTAGAGTTGATAGATCGTTATCCACAGTGTATCCAGGAGCTGTTTTTGGTCCTTGAAGCCTCTGTGGGTCTCATGTGGGGAAGCCTGATTCCAGTGGGTTCCAGACTCTGGGGTAAGGAAGAGAGGAGCAGAACTGCTGTCTTGTGTCTGCCCACAGGGAGCAAATGAGCAAAGATGTATGTCTCACTGGAAGAACAGGATCCAGATTGCTGTTAGCTGGTCGAATTAGGCTAGTAATCTAACAGTGTTGCCTGAAGTGGACTTCTTGGAACACTAACTCTTAAGGAAATTGATATGTGCCATAGGTTCAGGAAGTACTAACTGGTTAAATAAACATAGAAATAAGGTTCCTTCTGTTAAAAATAAAAGTTATTTTAACAAAACAAACAAGTTGAATAGCAGAGAATTGTGGTTTGGGACATGCAAACTACGGCAAAACCACAGACAAGTCCACCAAAGAAAGGAGAGGAACACTATTTTGTGATGAGGGAAGAGGACATTGGGAGGGGCTGTCTTGGACCAAAGGCTACTGGAGAAAAGCAGGAGCTCAAGGTGAGGGCGGTACCTCACTAACTAAGTCACTGGGGTAGTGGATTCCTCATAGGAGATGTAGCTTCCATTCTGTTGGGTCATAGTCATGATTCCCTCCTGTTGCAGGTGTGCCTGCTGGGGTCTCTAAGTGATAATTCTTCTGCAACTACTGCTGAATGGTGTGGCTCCCCCTTCTGGTCTCCCGCCTCTACTTTAGTGGGATTTCCCTTGACTCATTTCACACTTTTTGCAGTCCTTTTCAGAACATTTAATGTTCTGTGTGTGCCATGAATGTTCAAGAGGAGGACAGGGTATACACAGTTTTCCCAACATGATTAGCCATGGACCTTTTTTCATGGAATGCACGTTGGGAAATGTTGTCTTGGTGAACTTCCCTACTTATTTTTAATTTAGGAACTGAAGAATTCCATTGATGCTGAGTCATACAGTGTAATGTACACATCTCCTCAGGGAGGTTGCCACAGTCATGTTGCCACCCTGGACCTTTCAGGGCCTGGCTTTTTTTCAGAGTTGTGGGTCCCAAGCCAGTGGTGCCACTGGCTCATTTGGGGATGAGGAGGGAAGTTGGGTCTTCTGTGTACCAATGCATTTCCACATTTGACAAAGAGAAGGTGGTAGATGGTTAACATCAGTGATTAGGAAAGGACAAGTGAACTAGGTAAAAGATAAAAAGAGTTCTAGAGCAAGTGACATTTTTCCTGAAGTAGTTTCCTGACCCTGATCCAGCACCAGTTACTTAGAGGGGCTCAAGTCAATGCGTGTTGTATGAATAAATTGTTAGGTGCCCCAAGGCCTTTGCAGAAAAGACCTAATGTTGATATACCATCATACTCCATTTCAGGTTAATTGCCAAATGTATATAATCTTTCACACCTCATGAAATCAGAGGTTAAAACATAATAACTTCTATTTCCACAAATAACAGATGTCCTTTTCATACAGAAAGATCTATGTGTACTGCCTTGCCTCAGAGCAAATGTTCCTGGGCATTATTATTCTAGTTGTGGGAATGGATTTTAACCGATTGAAACAAAACCTTTACTTCCATCTCTCAGAACTGGTAACAGAAAGCTTACAAATGTGAGAGATGTCGCCTGGTACCATGGAACCGAGCAAAGCCAGTTGACTCACAGGAGGGGTGAAGCTGCAGTCTGAACCCATGGCCTTGACCTCATTAACGTCAGGCATCTGAAGCACCAACATTATGATTGTGGTGCAGTACCTGTCTTAACTGCCCAGAGCCTTCTCCTGATGCTCAGCTGTGACGTTTTCCCGTTCGATCTCCACCTGCTGCCGAATAGGCCTTGTTACCCAAAGGAAGGATCGCTTGCTCACCCTTAATATGGGGAAATCATTTAGAGCACTTAATTTGTGTTGACTCTTTATTGGTGCACTATTGCAATTAAGTTAGATTAATGAAAGGTAAATTCCAGTCTATACATGAAAAAAGAAATCTCTTGTAAAGATCCTAATTAGTATGTGTGTTTATTTAGCCTCTCATGGTTTAATTGCATCCCATCTTGCTATTTACAAACAGGCATCATTAAAGAATAATGAGCATGTGAAGAGCATTAATACTAGCAGCAGACGAGGTAACTGGAGATTGGTGAGGAGCGAGAGGGACAGTTTGCATTCTTTCGAATGAAGGAGAGTGACCCTCTGAAGCAGTCTATATGGGGAGGACAGAGCAGACGTTGTGCAAGGCAGCAGCTTGTCCTTTGGCTACAGAGAATTGGGCTGCTTTTGATTTGTTGCTGCAGTATCATCTGTACAAGCGAGCACACACTCACACAGTCGTCTTGTGACCTCGGCTGTTGTCTGTTGGCTCAGGTGGAAGCTTCCTCTTCTGCCCTGCTATGCAGGACACCTACACCTCACTTCCACGAGGGCTTCCTAGGATGCCGAAAAAGCTGTCCCAAGCGTGTGACAATCCGCATGGAGCTCAGTGCCAGTCCCTTCGGGAGCCTTTTTTTTTTTTTTTTTTTTAATGTCCAAACATAGGATCAGTTAAGAAATTGGTTTCTCCTTCACTGGCACCCAGGTATCTCATTCCAGTTTTAGGTAATTTGCAGTTGTTCCTTGAAGTTACAGAGCAGTCTTCCCTGTGGTAAGCGGATGGGTGAACATTTATATTCTCTCCCAGCCAGGCTTAAGGGTGGAAAACCTGAGATTCCAGACGGGATAGCAGTGCAGCAGGAGGAATCTAATAATGACAATAATGTTTTGTCTTTTTTGCGAGACTGATTCAGGGCATAAAATAAATGTTTCTCATTCCTAAGAAACAAAGTATAGACATAGAAGCGGTAAATCTGAGGAAGAAGTGTGGCATAGGATCCTGGTCGCCTAATGCTAGCAGGAGAATAAAAGACTTCTAAATACCAGTGCCTCGGTTTCCCCTTATGTTACGGTTATCATTGCAAACAGTTTTGTGAATGTGTTCTATATAAATGCAAATTGCTGCTAGTCAGACTATTAACACCTTAAATTTTTCCAGGGATTCTTGGGTAAGGAAAAGTCCAGGGCTTAATTTATTTAAAATTGGGTTATAGGAATTCACAGTTTTCAGTACCTTTTATGATTTTCTTCACACAAACTACAGTTTAATTTTAAGCTACCCTAAATAGAGACCCCTTTTACCCCCAACCCCCCAAAAAAAGTTTGCCGGTCTTCTAATTCCTGTATGTATTTAAGGACACAGCTAGCTGTGTTATCAAACACAGAAGGACCAGCCGGGCTCGTGTGGATGTCTCTTTTATTGTCGTTAACGTGCACCTGTTCCATTTTCAGCTCTCAGAACTGTGGGGCATATTTTCCCATTCATATTAATTGGATTTTAAAGTGACCTTGTCCCTGTATTGATTTGAATTAAAATTTTCTACATCAAGGTCAAGTTGGCACACATCCTGCAGTCGAAATCTTAAAAAGCCAAGTGCTACCTAACAGGGTATCGACAGAAGTGGAGATGTAGCAGGGCCGCACGCATGTGTCTCAGAGAGCACCATGGGTCCTGTTGGCATGCACGTGGCAAGCGGCAGATCTACTCTGGGATCACCTTCACCTGGACTTGCCTCTGCTGGGAAAGAGCGTCCCTGAGCACTTCAGAGCCCAGATCATGCCATACAGGTGTGCAGGTGAAGATGCGCTTTCAGCTCCTGTGCACTTCCACGGGCCACCTTGAAATCCAGTGACTGTAGTGCTTACTCATGAACTTGAACTGTGGATCCTCATCTCCAGTCTGCCCATCTCATACCTCCATCTGGATAGTTCAAGAGCACCTTAAACTTGACAGAAAGGAAGTAGTGTTCCCCACTCCTTGGTTTTCTCTTCTTCCTCATCTCGTCTCGGTAAATAGCAAAACTGTCAGCCTGGTGCTCCAGCCAGAAGCTTCCTTAGCGTCTAGCTCCCTCTGTCTCAGCTCACATCTAGTCCCTAGCAGTTTGTGTCAGTTGTATCCTAAGTCCGTCTGCTTCTCACCATCTCTATTGGTATCACCCCTGCCAGGTCCCCCCAGTGCCTTCTCTTGATCTTCTGTGAGCCAGCGAGGGGCATGTTTTGTAAAAGCTCACAGCAAACATGTCATTTCTCTGCTAAAAACCCTACAATAGCTTCCCATTTCTCCCAAAGTAAACTCCTCATCAGCCTCAGAGGCTCTTGATGGCCAACCTGGCCTGCCACCAGCCAGCACAGGCCACCTTCTCACCCGCCGCACTGTCCTTCTGCTCCTGAGACACCGGCTCTTCTCCCACTCAGCCTTCACACAGGCTTCCCCCAGCACAGGCTTCTATGCACAGCACTGGACACGGACCAGCTGGGTTTCAGCCCAGCTCAAACCACAGCCCCATGCAGTTGAAATGGTCTCAGGTTTGTTTGTGGTCCACCCAGATCTGCCCCCCCGAAGAATGTCCACTTATGAGATGTTGTATCATTCACTCCCTCTCTAATCCTTAGAACAATGGGTGGCACATAGTAGGTGAGTGTCTGTTGAATAAATATTTGAGTGAACTCAATGATCTAAATGTCACTTTTTTCACACCTAGTTTTTACTTCATTTCCTTCAGAACTTCTTGCAAATTGTGTTTCTTTCTTTATATACTAATTTGTTGCCTGTTAGCCCTGTGACTGTGTTTCTCTCCATGTGCCTGATGCCTAGCCCATACATAACACATATTGAGCAATATTGTTGGGTAGAAAGAGGGAGGGCAAGCAAGCCATCATCCATAGTCCAGGGCAGTTCTAGGTTGCATGGTGCGATTGTCCATTTGTGCTTCTTCTCCACTCATTCATTCCCTCCTCCTCTTCCTCCACAGCCTCCTGGCAGAGGTGCTCTGCTTGTTCCCACTTTTTTCCATGCTCTGCAGACCAGATTCTGGAAGGAGGCAGTTTAATTGGCCTATCCAGTATGGGCAGAACCTTCTGTTCCAAGCCACCACATAGGGTCAGATAGAGTCGCTCTCGGACAGGTACCTGCCCCCGGGCCTCCTCCAGTGCAGGAAGCACCTGCTTCCTTGGTGCAGGTAGATCCCGTGAGGCTGGAACATCGCATGCAGTGGCTTCCTTCCTGTCATGTTCAGTACAGGAGATGAGTAAAGCGTACCTGTTGTTGAGGATCCTTCTTCAGATCTGGTAGGAGAAAGTCACCATTTTCAGTATGTTCAAGAATACAGGAGTCAGCTGCTCCTTTCATCAGCTAACCTGAACCCCACTGCGTTCACATAAATCTTTCTGGAACTGAGACACCCTGTTTTCATGCAGGCTGTGCGTTGGTTCTGCACCCTCCTCTTTTCCCAGAAGAGCTGTTATGACATGGTTGAAGATCTGTTTTATAAATGAAAGTAAGCTAAGTTTCATTTTGACAAATTTGGGGATTTTCCCTAACACTGCAGGGGAAGCCCAAAGGTAGCTAGAGACCCAGATCAGGGCAGACCGTCTTCCTCGGTTCACTGTGTTTTTTTGACCTCATGTGAATTTTTATTACTGTTTTTGAGGGAGACATGAAGGGAGCTGAGGTAGGAAGATATGGAGAAAATTTATGGTTAGCATGTGAAATAGGAAGTTAATTCTCAGGCCATCCTTCTCATGAAACGATGAGACTTGACAAATGAGTCAGTCCTCTCTGATGCTGTTCCCCTGCAGCCAGGGAGGGTTTGACTTCAGAAGAGAGGGATGGGTTCAGGAGGATCAGGTACCCAAATTGTTAACATGGGTGCTTTTTAGCAAGTGAGTCAAATTCATTCATCAACAGAATAAGCCAACAAATGCAAAATAAACCTCATCCTATTGGGCAAGGTGCTTAATAATTAAAAACATTGCTACCATGTAGCAAAGGCCAATAGTGACCGCCCCCCTCTTCAGGCACTTAATAGCACTAGCTGTTCAATTCACATAACAGTTCCATTTCAATAATGAGAAAGCCAGAACTCCCCTGGGTTGCTTTTCCCAGGGCCACACTGCTCTCTGTATGTGGCAGGGGCAGAATTTGAACTTGAATCTCTGGTCTCCACAGCCCTGGCTCTTGCCCCTGCACCATGCTGCTTTTCCCCCATGACAAGGAGATCACTGGGAGTAACCAGCTTGACCACTGCTGGAGCACTTGGTCTGTTTTAATCATGGTACTGAGGCCACACATGTCTGGTGTCACTCCCTCTCACAACAGCCTTATCCGGGGTTGATAGGAAAGAAAACAGGGGCTTAACAGGCCAGGTAACTTGTCCCGGGTCACATCGCTGGGAAGGGGCAGAGCAAAGATCTAAGCTGGTCTCTTTCTCTCCTAGTGTTCATAAACGTGATTCCCATGCCTTCTTGCCTTGCTGCTAAGTTGAATTTCTGACTTTTTGGTAGACAGAATCTAAAGTTGGCTTATCTGCCTTATTTTTCCTGGGCCTTTGTCAAAAGGAAAGATAGAATTCCCATCTTGGGGCTGTGAGCACTCTATACCACAAGTCTAGTCCATACGTGGGTTTCTGGTTTCATTTTTTCCTTATATTGCATTTTGTTGCATTGTATTTATCATCGGAAGTACAACTGATCCATCCTGTTGAGCAAAATGAGTGACCTTCAGCGTGGGAGAACATCTGTCTTATCTCTGGCAGCCCCTTGCTTTGACCCCTTGGTTTCCAAGTCACTTCACCCATTTCTCTTTCATGATTGGGTTACTGGCCAGCACTTTGCAGTGCTAGTGGCCTCCTCTTGCAGGCCACTGACAGTTAGTGTATCTTTTGCACCTCAGCCTTGCCAGATTTTCAGCCTCTCGAGGTGGGTCTGTCTCCATTTCCTCACAGCTATATCCAGTTTTAGTGTTTTCCTAGAAGGAAGCAACAGTCCGTCTCCCTCCGTACCTTAGTTTCCAGTTCCCCTCACTGCTGTGGCTTCTGAGCCTACAGCTCACCTAGCATGAGTGTCAGGACTACACATACCTAGCATCTATGCAGAAATCAAAGCACTAAGCTTTGTTTAAAAAACAAATCAGAAAAAAAACCATGCTAAAATTCGATGGAACAAGTGCTTTAATAGGGTTTTATTGATGGGATCCAGAATGGGACTTTAAAGCCATTTGTGAAGGAAACCAGGGGTCTCATGAAGCAAGGTTTTGAGCTACGTATCAGAGTCCCAGAGAAGATAGCAGGGTGGCTGAAGGATTAGATGAAGCAAGACTCTATGGTCACCATTTCTTGTGATTTGGATGCTGGTATGGGGTCATGGGCTCCTCAAGGGAAGGGGAACAGTATGAGGCATGCTTCTGGCTCTGCACAGAACAGCAGTGAAATTGGACTCAAATTTTTTGAAACTGCAGCTGTCTTCTATTAAGAATGACAGTAAGACAAAAAAAAAAAAAAAAGAATGACAGTAAGACACCTGGCTGGGCTACATCCAAGGGTTCTTCGAGGAGGGGCGCTGCGGCCATAGGGCCACATGCCCAGTCCTTATCCTAGAGTCTGTCCTTATCCTAGAGTCAAGAGGTGAGGCTGTAGTATGCAGTGGAAGACCCCCCAAGAGTTAAGGAAAAGCCTGCGTAGCCCTGAACTTTTTTTTCTAGGCCACATCTAAGAACATCTCTTGGAGGAATGTTCCATGCAATACCATCCATGAGTGCTCCTCTGTACAATCAACTCTACCTTTCAGAACATGTGCTAAATTGGGCAGGTGCCAAACCAGGCATGTTCTGATTGTGCCAGACAGCTCAGTGATGGAGCACACCATCCTCCCCGAAATTCTTCATACACCGTGAGCCCCACATTGGTATAGGACTTATGTGCCCTGCAATTAATCCAGGCATGTGGCAGTTTTATCACCTCCTTCAAGGCTGGAGCCATATTTGACACTTCTTAACCTCCTTAGGCTTTCAGTTTGCCCCTTTAAAAATGGGAAAGTTAGGAAAAATGATTTTTTAAAATCCTTTCCAGCTCTAAGGTGTGTGATTCTCTAAATCCATGTCCTTGCCCAGGGCTTTACATGATACAGACATAGGTATTCAATAAATGCTTATTGAAACCATTCACTTTATCCTTCTCTTTATTTGGAATTAGTATGAAGAGGAAGGCCTTAATATACTGTACTGAAGAAAAATTGTTTCTGAGTCTCTGTAGAGGTGCCCCTCTGCCTCTCCCTACTTCCACCCTTCTAAGTACGCTGTTTGATGAACCACTTAAAGTACAGCAAATCCCTTAAGGATACCTACATGTTAGACTTTTACTTTGATTATACTTGGAAAATAACTTTCATGGATGACCAAATGGTTGACTTATTCCCCCCTCCTTTTATTAATATATCCCCTCCTCTGAAGCAGAGCTCAGCCATGCAGCCTTTGTCAGAATGACAAATACCATGCTACCCTCTTCGCCTCCCACACAGATGCTTTATGCCTGGTCAGGGGTGTGGTATCTTGTGCTGGGTTCCACACGGAAAGGAGCTTTTTGGTCCACTCACTTCTCCTCTCTCCTGGACACACCCACCTTCCTCTGGGACATGCCGGTCTCCTGGATACAGATACTGCTCAGTTTCCAAGTGCCTTTCTCCCTGCATCAGCACTGAGGGAATAAGCTTTTAAGTGATCAGTTTCTCTCACCTTGTAAGCTCACTGGTCTGCCAGTATAGATAACATCTCATCTACCAGATTTGTTAAGTTCGTGTTAGACAACAGTTGGTGGCAGAGCAAAACTAAATATTTTTGCTATTATTTTCAACTTTCTTCCCACTTTCCCTTCTTTTCTTGTGACTTGCCTTGTCATCATAAACTGGAAATTCTCTTACGGGATACAGCCTGGCAGGTAACTGCTATGAGATCCAATAGAGAAGACTACCAATGCAAGCCCACCTGCCCAGAGCACAATTAACCTGACAAACACCGAGGCAGTGACAGCATGGCTAAAGACACCTCCCTGGAAAGGCAATGATGGGCTAGGAGACCCACTGGCTTCTGATGACTCTTCACAACTTGCCATTTGAACACTCATGGGGACAGACACAGGAGAAGTAGTCAGGGAGCTCTTTGGAAATGTGCTGCTCAGTAATAGAAGAGTTTCCTTGGTAACAGCAAGCCCGCTTCATTACCAGATGGCATTAGCTTTATTTGTGGTATCCCAACCAGTTGCCAAGAACCAGCCTATAGCCCCTGTCATTGCGCGTTTCACCTGTGACTGGCTGACATTGGTTGCTTTGTGGGATAATGTATATTAGCCAGTATATGATGCATTGCCTCTACCAGAACTCCAAGGTCGTTAAAACCTGGTGCATCCAGTTACATTTGAAACTAGCACAGTCTAGATATAAGAGAATCCAAATCCTTGTAGAGGGATGTGAGGGCTGGAAAAAAACGTTAGAGTGTGCATTAAGCTCCACCTCGATGGAGCTTGAAAGGCTCCTGTGGTCCTTTCCACCATACCATGCTCAAGAGAAACAAAGGCTAGCAGCTCTTGCATGGTGTTGTGCACCACACCCATAGCTGTGTTTCACATGGATCAGTTCGATTGATTTCCCACGGGCCCCTCCATATTTCACAGCTAAATAAACAGGCATGAGCGGTGGTTAGACTTATACCCAGTCACACTGCCCAGTGGCACATGTGGTACTAAAGCCTAATGCACTTGACCTGCACACTAAATGGCCTTTTGGGGGTGTCTGCAATGTGTGTCTTCATCAGCCCACATGACAGCTTCGTTCATGTCTAAACTGATTCTCAGGCTTGCTGACTTTCCACTCAGCGGTCGTCCATCAGGGGCGCGTTTCTGTTCATACCTGAGGGTCCAGCACCACTGTCACCCACTGTCTACAGCTCCCTTTTAGCCCCAGGTGCCACAGCAGAAGGGTAAATTAATCTCAGTGGCAAGTTCACTGAAATGGAGGTATCAACTGTTCTAGTACCAGCTTTGATGTTAACTGGCTTCAAATGACTTTGCCTCCACCAAATCCCAACAAGGGCTTGGGCCAAGGAGCATCAGTTGCCACTGGGAATGTATCCTGTACCGGGCCTGTTCTGTATCCTTGCTCAGTGCATTGTCTCACTGACCCCTCATGGTCACTCTGAGGTGGAGCTATCGTGATCCTCACTGGGTGAGAGAAAGCTGATGTTCAGAGAAGGTAGATGACCGGCCAGGCTTTCCAGCAGTAGGGCTGAGATGTGACTCCCAAGTGCAGCTGATTCCAGAGCCTCACAGTGTCAGGCTTCAAAGTTGTATACGTTTGTATACGTAATTTCGTTATGACCATGTTAAAAATTCCAAAAGCCATAAGCCTATGTATATTCCACCTAGCTGAGTACAAGGGTCCTTCCCGGGTTTCTAAAAAATAAGAATGGACAAATTTCATAGTGCTTTACTGATTTGAAAGGTAATGGAGTTGTCCACAATCTGCTGCCAGTACAGGCACAAGCCATGGGGATGATCACCGTAAAATGAATAAAAGCTGAGGGGGGAGATAGAAAGGAGAATACAGACCTAATTCATACTCATAAAATGAAAAACAAAAATTTTAACCTGTCAAAATTATTTGCCCCTCTTGCCCTGGCCATGGTTCTGAAATGCCATTTCTCACAGAAAAGAGCCAGGGCTGTGGAGGAAATGGCTGACTTGTGACCTCGGACACAAATTGTACCAGATAAGCCTGGACTGTCCTGTTCCAGATAGCCAGGAGCTGTCACAGAGACTAGAGTGTGTCAAAAGGACTCAGCCAGGGTGATGCCCATGGGCCACAGGACAATGTGAGCATCAGTAAGAATATCAGACTAATAATTATATCAGGTACAAAGACATCAAATATGTTTAAATTCATGAGTTTATAATAATGTTGGGTGGAAACTAAGCCATCTGCATCGGAAGGAAACTGGTGAACTGAAGCATTGTTTTCAAGACTGGTAAATAAAGGGAAAGAATGGAGTGTTTATCCTTCCTTTCCTGTGTAGTAAACTCAACCACTTAATAGCCAAATAGTAGATGGGGAGAGTTTTTCTTTATAAAAGTATTCCAGCTAATAAACGAGGATGGAACGATCCCATTGGTATATGGCCAGCTGAAACCCCTGGTGAATTAATGGGTCAGCAGCTGCCCACATCACCTGCTGAGACACCCAAGCTAGCTCGCCTCCTGTTGGTAGACCATAACCGACCGTGAACTCATTGTGCCAAAAGAAATCAAGCCTGAATCTCACCTCATCCCAATTTACAGGAAGTACAGGGAAAGGAGGAACATGTAAAGAACACCATGAGGATGCCATCAGCAAAATTCAGACTACAGAAAACTCTGTAGAAAAAAATGATCCAGTTTCTTCAGCAAACAAAATGTGGGGGCAGGGGTAGAGACAGGGGACCTTCAGTCTAGGAGAGCTTCATGAGCCATGTCAGCCAATCACATTGTGTGGACCACATTCAGCTCCTGACACAAGCAAACTTATTTAAAAAGTGGCATTTACAAAACTGTTGGAAATTTGAACCCTGACTACTTCAGCTTTGATAATATTGGAGAGTTCTTATTGATTAAGGTGTGGAATGGCATTGTAGTCCTGAATTTTTTTGAGAGTCCTTTTAGAGACACAGAGGATATGTTTACAGATGAAATGGTACTGTGGTTGTTACTGCTTCAGCATAACATAGGAAGGGAAAAGTAGGTTGAGGTGGAGATGAAACAGGATTTGCCAAAAGCTGTAGTTGTTGAAACTGTGGAGGGAGGGGGCAGGTTGTGGAGGTTCTTTATTCTGTTTCACTCACTTTTGTATATGTTTAAATATGTCATAATAAGTGGGTTAGGGGTGCCTCAGTGGCTCGGTTGGTTAAGCATCTGACTCTTGGTTTCCACTCAAGTCATGATCTCATGGTGTTAAGATCAAGCCCTATGTCAAGGCTCTGTGCTCAACAGGGAGTCTGCTTAAGGAGTCTCTCCCTCTGCCCCTCTGCCCCTCTCCCCCTCACTTGTGCACACATGCTCTCTGTCTAGATTGAATGAATGAATGAATGAATACATAAATAAGTCTTCTAAAATTTTTTTTAATAAATGGATTAAAGAAATTAAGTTGCTGCTTTCAGGAGGGGATGGATTTTACTTTGTTTTCTTTTGATTTAATGGCACCTGTTACTGACGAGAGGAGTGAAGTAGGTACATTTATACCTTTGTAGCTGGCATAACCCTTGTGGCTCGCAGTTGGCAGATTGCACCAGAAACCTTAAAATATTTGTACTGTTGGCCCCGGTAATTGCAATTCTACAAATCTGTCTTTAGGAAATAATCCCAAACACAGCAAAAGCTTGGTGAACAAAAGTATGCATTTGTAGGCAAATTTATATCAGGGAAAACATGGAAGCAACTCATGTCCAGTGATAGGAGAATGGTTAAAGAAATTATAAATCTATCCACCCAGTAGAGTGCCATGAAGCACATACTGCCATTTTTGAAGACTTCTCAGCAGTAAGAATAATGCTTATGTCATAACTTAAATAAAAATTTGATTTGAAATTATGTATGTAGTATGTTATAACCATGTTTAAAAATTCAGAAACAGTAGATCTTTTTCCCCTAGTTTTATTACAAAGTAATTGATTTACATCACTGTATAAGTTTCAAGGGTACAGCACAGTGGTGTTTTTTTTTTTTTTAAGATTTATTTATTTATTCATGAGAAACCGAGAGAGAGGCAGAGACACAGGCAGAGGGAGAAGCAGGCTCCTTGCAGAAAGCCTGACATGGGACTCGATCACGGATCCTGAGATCAGGCCCTGAGCCAAAGGCAGACGCTCAACCGCCGAGCCACCCAGGCATCCCAGCACAGTGGTTTATGTGAAATGATGACCATAGTAGGTTCAGCTAACATCCATCTTCTTGTGTAGATACCATAGAAAGAAGAAAATAGAAAAGGAAAAAAATGTCTTCTTGTAACAAATTTGTAGGATTTACTCTGTAAACAGTTTTCTTCACATCCGGCAGCACCACGAGCTGTGGTCATCATATGCGCATTGCATCCCTGGGACATATTTATCTTTTTTTTTTAATTTTTATTTATTTATGATAGTCACAGAGAGAGGGAGAGAGAGGCAGAGACACAGGCAGAGGGAGAAGCAGGCTCCGTGCAGGGAGCCCGACATGGGATTCAATCCCGGGTCTCCAGGATCGCGCCCTGGGCCAAAGGCAGGCGCCAAACCGCTGCGCCACCCAGGGATCCCCCATATTTATCTTTTAACTGGACTTTTGGACTGTTTGGCCTCCTGCTTTCACTTAGCCCTGCACTACCCTCTACCTCTGATAACCATAAGTCTGACCTCTTTTTCTATGAAATCTATTAATCTTTGATAGTAAAAGGATTGAAAGGAAATCTCCCCAAATGTTAGTGATTTAAAAGAGCAGACTGAATGACTATTTCCTTCTTTTTCACTCTAATTTTAGGCTTTTCAATAACAAAACTATTTATTAGTTAAATTTTTAGTATTCATTAGCTTTAAAATACCAAAATTCACTTGCAAAAATAACAAAAAAATATATATAAAATTTCTAGTGTATTTAGTGTGGTTTTGTTTCTGAATTCCATCTTTAAAACCTTGACAAATGACAGAAGCAATTTATTGGTTAAAATCAGCCAAACTTTGTTTTTTTAAGGAAATAATGTCTTAAGTTATCTCTGCTTATTAGCAGAGAGTTAAAACAGACAGTTGAAAATGGTGGCCCTGTTGGAGACGGTGTATTGGACCTCCACTGCAGCCCAGCCAGAGGCTGTTAATTTCAGTGCTTATAATTACAAAACTGTGAACTTGATTCTTTTCCTCCCTCTCTCCCTTTCTCCCTGTAGATTGCATGCAAACTAGAAAGAGTTACTGCTCCTACCTTGGTAGTTTGTTGACATCCTTAAGTAAGTGATACCCAGTTACCCAAGAAGTGACCCATTCAATGTTTCATGGTGTAGCAATAGTTGAAAGTACTGTACAGGAATGAGATGTTTTTATTAACCTTCTCTTAAATGTAAATAAGGGTATCCTGTCTGTTTCTTACCCTGTTTGTAATTCTGGACCATTTTAGGAATACAAAAATAGAGAGATCCTCTCAGCACTTAGAAGTTATTGAAGGAACCAGATGCTCAGAATGTTCACTGATATGCAGGACTAACCAAGAGAAGAGGACAGCCCAACAGCAGAGAAGGGAGAGGGTGCCTAAAGGTGGCATCAGCAGCGACGGAGTTTATGTTGGGTCACACAATTAGGATTGGGGCAAGGGCTCTTGTCAGCCCATTCTGTGATATTGGAGCCTCATCGAACAAGCCAGACCACGGGTCCTGTTCTGAGTCCACCTCCAGGGGCTCACCTGGGGAATGAACAATAGAGGCATAGCAAAGTAACCGAAGAGTTACATGAACCCCTAAAAGAGAGGAAGGTGCTATTTCTCTTCTTAATGCTGAGTCCATTCCAGCAAATACAACAGGTTGCTTTTTCTCTGGCATTATATGAAATTGCACTTTTTTTTAGGTGTGTGGGTTTGTTGTTGTTGATTTTTGTGGGGGTTTTTCTTTTTTTTTTTTTTTTAATTTTTTTAATTTATTTATGATAGTCACAGAGAGAGAGGGGGGCAGAGACACAGGCAGAGGGAGAAGCAGGCTCCATGCACCAGGAGCCCGATGTGGGACTCAATTCCGGGTCTCTGGGATTGCGCCCTGGGCCAAAGGCAGGCGCCAAACTGCTGCGCCACCCAGGGATCCCTGTGGGGGTTTTTCATTTTGTTTTTTGTTTTGTTTTGTTTTTTATCCATAATACGTGCTTAGGTTCTAAGAGAGTAAAAGCACTTAATGTATATCCAGGATCATGTTCCTTTTTGGAGATAAAATTCAGCTACTTTCCATTTACCTTCAGAACTTACGTGGTATTGCTTCTCCACTTACTACCAACTATTATAAACAGATAGTTCAGCCAGGCCCGAGCCTTTGGTGCCTGCCTTTAATCTCTCTGTTGTATTCTCCTACATATTCCATGGGTGTGCATAGGGCCATGAGAGAATAGGAAAATAAATGCGTTTACCAAGTCCTAGGATGCCAGAATCTTAGGATAGCCTTTGAAAAAGATCATCTTTCTTAAGACAGAAAAAATTAAAGGAAATTTTACTCTATCCAGCATATATTAAATCTATGGAACTTATCCTGAGATTTATAAGCCAAAAATACAAATAAATTCAGTGTAGTTACACTGCAGGAAGGCCTTGTTGCTCAAAGCCTGTTCCTGATCACTTTCGGATGCCTTCCCTCCAAGGGTTCTCCCATGTGCCCCTCAGCAACAAGAGGGAGAGGTGATCCTTTTCTCTTCACATAATCTTACCCAGCCTCATGCATTCTGCATGTTCGAGTGTAAGCTTTCATGTTTGCATGCATGTGTTTTGACAGGTGACCTTGGGAAAGGTGTTGAAAGTGATTGTTGTCATGCGGAGCCTGTTCATTGATCGAACAATAGTAAGGGGATATAGTGAAAATGTCTACACAGAAGATGGCAAGGTAAGCATTCTGGAGTCTTCTGTTTCATTTTCCTTTATTTTCTCTGTCCCAGAACAAACGTAGTAGAGTCCCAAATGAATGATATTAAACACTAGCAGTCATAGCTGAAATGATCAACAAACATGGTTTATCAGTATGAAGATGAACGTTTTACAGAAAAACATTTCTCTCTCTCCCCTTGCATTTTTCATCAAGCTTCTGCTTTTTCCTTTAAGCTTGATGCCCTTAGTTGAATTTCTAATTTATCACCTTAGACCCCAGTTGCCTCATTAAATGTGTCTTCTGAGGAAATGGATTTCTCTTTCTTTCTTTCTCTTTCTTTCTTTCTTTCTTTCTTTCTTTCTTTCTTTCTTTCTTTCTTCTTTCTTTCTTTCTTCTTTCTTTCTCTTCCTTCCTTCCTTTCCTTTCCTTTCCTTTCCTTTCCTTTCTTTCCTTTCTTTCCTTTCTTTCCTCCCCCCCCCCCCCCCCACCCAGTAGTACAGTACATCAATAGCCCAGGGTTTGGCATTGTTGGCATTTTGCTTTTCCTAGAACCATGAGGAAAATTCAAGGTACTTTGACACACAACCTGCTCAGAATCTTTTCCCATGAAATTGTTAACAAGCAGCCCTAAGGACAGTGCTTATCTGCAGCAGTGCATACTGAACACTGCCATTGGAAAAATAGGTTCTTTCCATGGGTGATTTGTTTCATAGAAAGTTCACTGGCGTGAACCCCTAATTTCTCCAGACTGCACACTGTCCATATGGCTCTACAGAGAGCATCAGAGGATGCTAATGGGAGCTGACAGCCTTCATTTGTGTTGGCTTCCAGAGTGTAATGAGTGCTCCGCCTGAGATACCCACCCAGATGCACCCTGGCCACTTCCTTGCACTAAGCCTCTGTCTGCCCCTCTCTCCTGAGCTTTCCTTTCTCTTCATGAATCCCATTAAAATTTTTAAAGTATGCTATAGTACTAGCACTCACCACCCAATGGCCACATTATAATGAGGATAGGACGTTCTTCAAAAAAGTGACAAATGTAGCTTAGCACATAACAGTGTGTTACATAAGAGCTATGACCCATAATGTGATGAGATTTGTGTTTTGAACTAGTAACCCAGCATCTCCACATCCCACACAAGTGTTGTCAACAAGGAAAGCTACTCTTACTTCAAGGACTTTGCCAAGTTCTCATATATCTCCCATTGAAAGCCAAAGCGTTCCTCAAGGGGAGATTTTCTTTTTTGGAAAAACCAGTGTCTTTAGAGCAGGTGTGGAGAATAAAGCATGTCATTGGGGCAACATAGTCTGTGTGTACATGATTCGTAAACCCTGGCAGCAGCTCTGACGAGCAATTCCAGACTAGTTAGCAGCAGGAGAAATGACCCTGAGTCACTGGTCCTGACTGTATAGAGATGAGACCGTATAGAGACCGTTATAGAGATGTGGTTCTTGTTGCCTTTGTTCAAGGTTCACGACTTGTTAGTCACACCTGATATGAATCATAGCCCTTGTCCTCCAGGAATTTACTAGTGCCCTGGGGAGAGAAGGCTAGAAACATAGAAAGCTAATCAACAGTAGCGAGTGTGTGATAAAGTTACAAATTTGGGAGAGGGAGGAAGCATTTCTGATAGATTCTGAGGAGTGAGGGTTTACCTACTTTGTATGATCTCTTTAACACTGTATTTGATGGCCCCATTCTGGAAGCGTCCTAACCAAGCCATGTAAAGCACTTAGCACTTTGCTGCCTAGTCACCACTCAGTAAGGAGCTAATATCATTTTTATTCTGCACTTAAAACAGGAACTTAGAAAGTTGTCACATACATGTGCTTCTAGGATTTCTCTGAGGTTACTCCCCCTCATATGCTTCCGACCATTGTCTCCCCCCACCCCCCATACATACGTACCGTGGTTTCATGTGTCAGCCCATGGAGATCACTCCTGACCTGTGTCTAGGTGGGACCTCTCCTCCCCAGGTGTACCTCATGTTTAGCCCACCCAAAACTTCACTTCTGAAAACCCTGGCTTCTAGAATAAATCCAAACTCCTTAGCAACACATAGAAATGCCAGGTCATCTGGCCCTCCTTTCCTTTCTGACCTTGTCTGCCATCATTCTGTATGTACATTTTGCCTTCCTCTCCAGTCTCTTATGCTACTTGGGGCTCCCACATTGCTTTCACTCATCTACAACCCCTGTGCCATTAGCCTGAGATGCTTTGTCCTCCTCGTCCACCAGACACACTCTTCCCTTCACACTGGCTTACTGCCATCCTCTTTCTCATCCTGTCCCTATTTTCCTAGGGGCTTCTTACATTGGCACAGGCTCTGGAGCTGGCAAGCCCAGGCTTGTGTCTGCTTAAAGCACAAGTTAGCCTCCTCATGAACACATCCTTGGCATTTTGAAGTCTTTTTCTAGGACTAGAATTAGTACATCATGGTTATTTGTTTACATGTCTATCTTGCAATTAATAAGCACACTAAGAGTACTCCACATGTTGGCCTTGTAGGTGTTGTGCTAAGCAAACTTTTCCTGCAGTGGTCATCGAGTCCTAGGTTCTGTTTAAATTAGACTCGTTCTCCAGATAAGGCAACTGAGACCTAGAATGTACAGCAATTTGCCTGCAGTCACACCCCACCAGGCCTCAGACCTCAATCTGCCAAGAGCACCTCAGGGACCCAGACCCTGTCACTCACATGATGCCGTCCCAAGGAGATGCCACAGTGCCTAGAGTGCTGAAGAAGCCCAGGAATATATGGAAGGGGACAATAGAGAAGCCTACTTGGGATGTGCAAGTGCTTACCTGGAATGGAAAAGTGGAGGTCCTCAGGGATGAGGACCAAAAGAAGCAGCAGAGCAGCAGGGATTAGAGTCATAAGTGCATCAGACAATGAAGGAGACATACACACATGCAAGGGCACACAGGCATGTGTCTTCCTAATGAGAGATTAGTGTGGGTTCTCTGTTCATCAGAAAGAAAATGAGTGTGCCTGGGAACCTGAATTCTGTTATGATTCATAACACAAATGTGATACAGGAGGCCTCTTGCTGCGTTTTACAGCTGTGCACATTGGCCTACGTGGTCAGCAGGGACCCTAAAACTGGGAATAGCAAGATCAAGAGGACCAAAGCTTTTGTTGTTTTAAAGACGCGTTAACCACATTTGGCAGAGAAGCTCTCGGAACGACCGCTCTGCCCAGAATCAAGTCCTAGCCAATTTGATTAGCCCCTTGTTTTTTTCAGAGCACTTTGCAAAACCATGCAGGCATTATTAGTGTTCTATTTTTGAGTACTGATGCTGGTTTATGTGGATTTTATATATAGTTATATATGTGTAAGTGTAATTAATGTGTTGAAATGTCTAGCACATCCCAAACAAAATGTAACCTTTGGAAGGAGCTATTGGAGCTTGAGGTGTGGTCCTCAAGAACAAATTGCTGCTTGCAGTTCTACTGTTCCAAACATGCAGCTCTGCATTTGCTGAGCTGGTGCCTGAGTACTTGCCTGGGGGTGATTTGCTGCAGTCTAAAGCACAGCCACTGATATGTGGGCGTGGCTTGGAAAGCCATGGACTAGCTGGGGTCTGAACTGCAACTGCAGAAGTCTGTGTCCCCCAAACCCAAAGCAACTAGCACATCCTAAAAGGTTTAATTATCCCTCTTGCTACAACAGCAACCCAGCGCCACCCTCACCACACACACATACCCCCCATTTCCAGAAGCCAGCAGGTTTTTTCCCATCAGAATCCCAGCAAGGCTATCGCTTTGCACTTTGCAGTAACTACCACTACCACTACCCTGATCGTCTGCCTCTTTACCTGGGATGCATGTTTTTGAGACCAAGTTCCAGTAGACTAATTTCTCTAATAAAATATAAAAATGCTTTAAAACTTACCAACTCGCTATTCACTATAACCAGGGAGGAGCAGAGAGCCATGACTCAGCATGTTAAAAGGCAGATTTAAGTTGAATACCTGGCCATTGTCCTGATTTTATACCCACCAGACTTAACTGAAAAAATAGAAGTGTCTCGGTTGAATTTATCTTATTAGAGGATTTAGGTTATGTTAATGCTATAGCTTCATTAATTACCCCATATCAATAAAAAAAAAGGCAGCTTTTAGCCTCCTAGCGAAAGAGAGGAAAAGAAATAGTGGTATCAAAGGGAACCTTCAAAGACAGCCAGAGCTGTCTCCAGGGTAATTTCTGATCCCTGCATTCTTCCCACTTCAAAGTTGGATGTGTGTGTGTCTGGGGGGGGGGGGGGGGGTCGAGGGGGTTGGGGAAGCTGGAATCTGATTTCTCTAATAAGTGTTGGCATCAGCCCCGTTTGATATTAGATGCAGGGAACATTTTGATTTGTTATAGCCTTTGAAATTGTTCAGACGACCTTCAGAAAAGCGGCCTCTTGTTCCTTCTGGGGGAAGGGGGAAAAGCTGGGGAAGGGGACTCCGGTCTAATTTGCACACCGACGGTGCCCTGAGTTGTGCTTTCAGCAGTTTCTAGTAATAAATGTCTGTCCTGATCGAAAGTGAAAAGTTGAAGAACAACAGACCTGTAACACTAGTTCTTTGGGGAGACTTACTCACTTTTCTATTCTCCGGGGAGGAGTGGGTACATTAAGAAGGTGACCAGGTAGAAGTTTATGTTTTTGTTTTTTTTTTAAAGATTTTATTTATTTATTCATGACAGACACAGAGAGAGAGAGGCAGAGACATAGGCAGAGGGAGAAGCAGTCTCTGTGCAGGGAGCCCGACGTGGGACTCGATCCTGGATCTCCAGGATCAGGCCCTCGGCTGAAGTCGGCGCTAAACCGCTGAGCCACCCGGGCTGCCCAGAAGCTTATGGTTTTGAAAACTTGGGTTATCATGGAGAAACATGCCACCATTGCTGGTTTATGGCCCTCTGCCCCTATGGACGCATCACCTTACAAGGTGAAGATGCTAATAAATAGAAGTTTTAAACATTGAAGGCCTGTGTGAAGCTTATGAGTTTTATTTGGAATTGTCAAGTTTAGACTATTGATGGTATCTTACACTATTTTTTGAAATGAAGAATCGGTAACTTTCTGAGAAGCTGCCAGAATTTTTACTGGCTGCTGAGTGAATTTCAGGGGTGATGATTGTCACATGAGCAGGCCTCGGAGCAGATTTATCATGTTGAATTTCCTCAAGAGTACCACCCACCCCACCCCCCAACCACAACAACTGCCACTGCTTGTCGGGCAGGGGGGCTCGAAGTCAGCCCTCCTGAATTCTAGCTGAAAGGCCATCTTCCTCCCAGGTTGAGGTCTGGGCCTTGTGGCAGCAGAGCTGGTTTTGAATTTTCTACCACATCCTCGTTGTGTGATGTTAGACATTTTACTTAACTTCTCTGAGCCTCTGTGTCCTCATCTGGGAGTTGGGGATGGTTTCATCATCCTCATCCAGATGTCTGGGAGAATGCAACAGCCCTGTGTCCTCAGGCTCTGCACGCAGCGGGGAATCTGCTTATCCCTCTCCCTCTGCTCCTCCCCTCCTCACTCATTCTCTATCTCAAAATAAATAAATAAAATATTTTTTTAAAAAAAGTTAACACAGGTATAGTGCAGGCCAAATGCACTGTCCTCAGTGAATGGTGTCTGCCCTCATGGGTGTGCTGGCGATGCTGATGGCAGTGGTCATTGTCATAGCTGGCATGCCCTTGCCTTCTGATAGTGGGCCATTCTAATTTTTCTTTCCAGTAAGTCAATTTGATTGTTACCATTCTTATTAGTCAAGAGGCCCTTTGACATCTTGATGTTTAACCTGAGAGCAAATATGTCTGTGCTAGAGCAATTGGTTATCTGTGGGGTTTGTTTCCATTTTACCCAAGAATAGAACACATTCCTACCCCCAAAATACTCATTCCAATCCCCAGAGTCCCAGAGGCTGCTCCTAAGACTGCAGATTCAGCCACCAATTACCATAAGGTTGGCTTTTCCATTTTAAGATCTAATGTTTGCCCAGAATACTGAGAGGTGCTTTACTTTCTTTCCCTGACATTGTAGTTCAGAATAATTTCCTGTTCATCAGGCTGAAAGTTTACAGCTTCCAGAATGATCCTTTTTGAATATCACAGCCAGCAAAAATAAATTGGTAGCCATGCCTGCCTTTGCAGCAAATAAGCTGAAGCTAATAAATATTCACTTGGATCAGTCCCGGCTCCCTGAAATGAATTTCTGAAATCTTCCTGGCCCTGAGGAAATGCAGAGCACTGACTCCAGAACACTCACTTACATGGCTTTCTTTGGCATAAATCTAGCAGAAAATCGAGTACAAACCGCCTGCTGCGCCTTCGCGGCAATAGGGGAGCCCATTGTTACCAGTTCCCATTCTTACCCGTGCACACCTGGTACGTAGGGCATATCGTCTAACATCCTTCTGCCCCAGATGGCTGCAGCTATTCCCTAGGGCCCTGAATTATATATTTAAACCGCCTTTCAGAAAAGAGCAGCATGCTCACTTTGAATGAGCTTGGTGTGTTTTGAGAAGCTAACAATTAGGCTGGAGAGTCCACTCTTAATTAAAGTTGTCCACGTTTCTCCCTAGATGATTTCTCTATTAAAACATTCCGCAGATACTGAAGAGTTGCGGTTGGTTATTGGTTTTTTTTTTTTTAATAATTGTCTCTTTTAAATAAAAACTATAACTTTTCAGTTTATATGCAGCTTCTTCCTTTTCTCGTTCTCCGTGGCCCCATGTTTATGTCTTGGTCTGCCTACGTATGGTGGGAACAGGCAGGAAGGATAAACAGTGGAGAACCTCCGAAGAAACAGCTGTGGGCTTCAGATGGAAAGGGAGCTGTGCTAGCTCCAAGTTGAGACAATGATATTACTCTTCCTAAAATTTAGATTTCAAATCTTTGGCATCTCCCCGTCATCTTGGTGGTGATTTGGCAGAACTGAGGGATACAAAATATCATTCTTACTCATTCTGCACTCTCTGAATAATCTTTAAGTGCTGCATTTTTAAGCTCGAGGCTCCACTGCGGCACTGGGAACACAGTAGGAATTCGCATTCTCCCTGGAATGACCAGCCGGCCAGCAGTTTTCTTCAGCGGAATTGACAATGTGGGAAATTCCTTCTGTTTCTTTTGAGGTTTCCTTCAGCGTTATCTGGAGGTAACGTCACTTTTCCCCCCTACAAACTGTTCACCTACCAAATTAAAATTCTAATACTTAAAGCCTTTTTTTTTTTTTTTTTTTTTTTTTTTTTTGATCAAGTGGCTTAAGGCAGGGAGCGAGGGTGGGGTCCAGTGACTAAAAGTTGATGCCACTTTTCTGGAGAGCAGGTTAGCCAGAGTAGGAGAGAGGGATCAATTAGAGGCAGAGGCTTCTCTGGAAATCCAGGAACAAGATGATAACACCAGAGGGGAGAGGGAGAAGTGGACCCATTCGCATGAACCTTCAGGCAGAGTTCTAGTACTTCTCCTGGGCTTGGATCAGCTAAACCTGGCACTCTCCAACAGCAGCCCTGCTGGAGTCCAGAGGGACCTTCTCAGAATCATCCAAACCTCCTCCGTGGCCTGAAAGTTCTCAAACACAGCGCAGTTCACATGAAACTAATTCTGAGCAGGAAGAAGCCAGAGAGAACTGAATGCCTGTGTGCAGACTACCTTTCAATTCCAAGGACCATTTGCAACAAACCAGGTTTTGGTGTTTTCCTCAGAACAAAAACAGAACTCTAAACTTAACCATTGTCAAGTGCAACACTTCACTCCTGTCCTATTAGAGGAATCTTCCCGTGTGATTGTTTCTCGTGTTCCCAGGTGCTCCAGAATCGATAACACAACCTATAGACCATACAGTCGTATCCCAGGTTTCTACCTTGACCACTGGCCAACCCCAAAGGCAGGTTCCAAGAGGCCCATTGAGCAAGTGTTTTAATTTGTTCAGCTCTGGAACTCATATATTGCAGTTGACTTGTTAGTACCCATGGGATATACTGACTCTTCTGATCTGCACTGTCCTTGAGCTATCCTCTAACACTGTATTGGGGACAATTCTGTTTTTGCTATACTTAACTCATAAATTCACAAAACAGTGAGAATGCATTGACGACTTACCATACAAAACTAAAGCAAACGTCCTTTTGGTCAGAATAAGCCACTGACATGCCCTGTACAAGACCAAGTGTGGCCAGAGGAAGACTGGACTGAGTTGACTCCGAGCCCTAACCAAGACCTCCAGCCTACTCCCTTGTGAACTAGAGGTGCCCTAGATCAAGGGTCCCTGGCCTGACTAGCCATCACAGTTACACCACCATGAGGGAACAAAGCTGAAACAGATGAACAAATTCTCAGGCCCACTGTAAACTTACTGATTCAGACACTCCAGGGGAGAAACCAAGGAATATATATCAAACAAAAAACAAAAATTCCCCCAGCAGCTTCTGATGCCAGCCAAGTTTAAGCACTGCCAGGCCATACCATCCATAAAAAGCCTCTCCAGATTGCCATGGACAGTTAAATGGCTCTGAAACATTGTCTCATCATCTGGAAAGTAAGGTTGCTAGTGGGACCAGCCACTGGCTTGTTCTAGGGATTAATTGAGTGTGTGTGGAGGGCGTAGTCGGGTGTCTGGTGTGGAGCAAGTGCTCAGCAACTGGGAGCTGCTAGTTTTTCTCCACTCAGCAGGGACCTGCTGATGCTTATGATATGCTTGGGCCCACACCAGGACAACTCAAGCAAAAGAAAGTTCCAGGTGGTTTTAAGTGCAATAAAAATTTCAAATTTTTGAAAAGATAAGACAACAGGTATGAAAATAATATTTTAGACAAGGTAACTGGGAAATGACTCTCTAATAAGGTGACGTTTGAACTGAAGAATGTTAGGAGGAGCCATGTGAGGGTTTGTGGGGAAAAAGCAATCTGTACAAAGATCCTGAGACAGGATTGACATTGGCATGCAAGGAAACCATGGTAGGAGCCCAGGTAAGAAAAGGGAGCCAGGGACTCAGCTCATGTGGCTGTGGAACAAGTGCCTGATGCTGACTTCCCTATATTCCTTCTGTTGATTTCCTTGTAGAATGGAAATTCTGGTGAAGAGAGAAGAAATTCAGGCAAGACCTTTAATATGCACATGCGATGCCATGATTCTGTTATTCCATAATCACATTTATTATTTCAAGCTGAACGCAGTAGTTCCAGTGTCATCTCTCCAAGTCTACAATTCTAAAATTGATGCTCATGATATTTTCTCCTTCCCTCCAGCTTGATATATGGTCGAAATCCAACTATCAAGTATTCCAGAAGGTAAGCTTAACTTTTCATTTTTTACTCAAGAGGCAGTAATGGAAATATGGATGCTCAAAGGTGAAAACATTGGTCTTAAGTTAGAAGCTTTTTTTTTTAATATTTTATTTATTTATTCATGAGAGAGAGGGAGAGACACAGGCAGAGGGAGAAGCAGGCTCCATGCAGGGAGCCCGATGTGGGACTCGATCCCAGGACTCCAGGATCATGCCCTGGGCCCAAGGCAGGCGCCAAACCGCTGAGCCACCCAGAGATCCCCAAGTTAGAAGCTTTTTAAAAACTGAAAAAAAGCCATACACAAAAGGCTGCTCATGGTATGACTCCATTTATATGACATTCTGGAAAAGATGAAACCTTAGGAACAGAAATCAGATCAGTGGTGTCCAGGCACTGGGACTGAGGGCAGGAGGTTGTCCCCAGTGGGGGGTGGGAAGAAATGTGTTGGGTGATGGAAGTATTCTGTGTCTTAATTGTGGTGATCATGTTCCCACACTCACAGAGCTGTACACCTACTGTAGAGGGAAACTGTAAACTTAAACTTTCCTTCCTGTGGAGGGGAGGTTTCCAGTGAATCTCCATACTTCACTCTTGATCACCGAACACGTTGGGGTTTGCCCCACAGGAACAGGACACAAGCTGGGTATCCTACAGTTTCACTCAGCCTGACACTATCTACCCAGAGACGCAGACCCCAGTCACAAATTGGGTTATTGCCTGTCCTACAGGCAGTAGATCGGAGGTTCCCATGCCCCTCTTCCTTGGGTTCTGTCGGTCCTCCCGAGCAGCTCACAAAACCCAGGGAGATGCTTACTTAGGCTTACCAGTTTATTAAAGGACATGATAAAGGATACAGATGGAGCGACACATAGAGCAAGATCTGGGAGGGCCTCTAGCACAGGAGTTTTGGTCCCCATGGAGTTGGGGTGCATCATCACTCTTGTAGTGGTGTGTTGGCCAGTCTGGAAGCTCTCCAAAGCCCATAGTGCTGGGATTTGAAGGAGGCTTCCTCATGTAGACATAATTGATCATTAACTCGGTTTCCAGCCCCACTCCCCTTCCTGGAAGATGGGGGATGAGAGAAAATTCTAAGTGTCTAATTACTGTAATAATGGCATGGCCTTTCTGGTGACCAGCCCCCACCCAGGTGCCCACCCAGAGTCGCCTCATTAGAACAAGGGGTGTCCCTAGTGTTCTTACCACTTAGGAAATTATTAGGGTTTCAGGAGCTCTATGCCAGGAACCATGGACAGATCAAAAAAAAATATGTGTGCATTTTTTTCTGTTACCTCACACCAACAAAGGGTGAATTTTGCAGTATGGACATCATACTTTACCAAAAAAAAATTAAAACACAGAGGCTTTTGAGTTGTTCCAAGCCTACTTGGTATTTAAGCTCAGTTGCTTAGAGCCCTGTGGTCTCCGTAGGTGCTAGTATGGGCTGAAGGAGGCAGGCTGGCCCTGTCCTCACCCTACCACCACCCCCACTTTACACTGCCCACCTCTTTTTCCAATGTAAGGCTTCCCCATGTAAGGCTATTTCAGAAATGTGAGAAGAAATGTGACTAGAGAAAATCCTTTCCCAGCTTCTGATCATAGAAGAGGGGCCCTTTCCCAGAGCACCCAGAGCAGCTCAGCACCTGGGGCTTATGAGGGCTCCCTCTGTCCCTGCTTTCCTCCAGCAGCACACACAATGGGATTGGTTGTGGTTTCATTCAGTGCCCCAACCAGCCCAGCAACAATCACTTACAGAACTCCTTTGCCAAGGGCCAGGCACGATGCTGGGTGCCAGGAATACAAGCGGACAGACAGGAAGGGAGGGATGGAAGGTAACTCCAGAGAGTTACCTCGAGGACTGCAGTCAAGAACAACAGGAGGGGTTCCTGATGTTGGGGCGGTCACAGGAGGCCTGTAGTGGGCAGGACCTAAACCGAGACTGGCCGCTCATGAGGAGGAACTGGTCATTTGAAAAGCCACAAGGAGAGATTCCCAGGCAGCAGGCTGTTTTTAATTGAGGTGAAATGCTCATAACATGAAATTAACACAATTCTGTGACTTCTGTAATGTTGTGGGACATGCCCCCCCATCTAGTTCCAGAACCTTTTCATCATCCCAAAAGGAAACCCCGTCCCCATTAAGCAGTGAGTGTAGAGCTCCTGTATCAAAGCAGCATAATGGACCAGCTCTCTAATGGTGTTTAATACGTCACTTCACATTGTTCCCTAGACCCCTCACCATGAAAGACTAGGCCGAGGACGGATGCCTACAGCTAGGAGAGAAGTATGAGGCCCAACGCCACACATTTAGAAGCCTGTGAAAGCATTAAAACTTCACGATCTGATGACAGTTGAATGCAACATGCTATCGTGAAGCAGAATAATGAGAAAATGAGCGTAGTCACTAATAAGTAACCAATGTTGGTTTCTTAGCTGTACCAAAGGTCCCAGGTCATGACAAGTGTCAACAGTGGGGGAAACTGGGCTAGAGATACATGGGAGTTGTGCGCACCATCTTTGCAACCTTTCCAGTCCAAAATCAAGTTTATCCTGAAAACAAAATCCTCTTGACTCTTCTAACACTCCTTTACTCAGCTGAACTAGCTAGATGCATAGTGGAGAAAATCACCCCCGACCCTCAGTCAGGAGCCTGAACGGAAGGTGTATGTGGTCATAGGTAGGCTCTAGGACAGGCAGCTACATTTGAATCTTGGCATTCTTATCTAAGTGACCATATACCTGAGGCATTTACTTGTTCGGCATACCTAAAGTCTCAGCCTTAAATACTAATAACTTTGTGCTGACTGCTTTTGTCATTTTTTTTCCCCAGCAGCTGGTGGAAAAGCATCCTAAAGAGAACACTGGTCATTATCCACATCGTGTTTTGCTTTAGTAGTGAGGAACATTAAAGCAGTTTTGTTTTTTTAGCTGGGTTTATCTCCGTGTCCTCTGAGGTATTGCAGTGACTTACCTCCTCCAGGCCCCACAGAGGCAGCCAGTGGCTTCAGGGAGCCAAGAGCACTGCCAACCGGAACTGGTCTTTTAACAATGGCCTCATTTCCATTCAAATACCCCTTGTGAGGGAGGGGCTTGCACATGCTTGCCTTTGCAGAGATACCTTTTTTTAATGTTCTGTGTAGAATTAAGTATTTTTGAATGCAAGCAGAAAGTTTATTAGGAAGTTGTAAAATGTGTGAAATACAGATTTGGTGAAGCATGGATGCGGAGAGACAGTACTGTATTTTTATTCTACCTCCCCTAAAAATAACCTGCCAAGCGCTCTCTGTATTTGTTTAAAGCACACACTGAAGCAGGGTTTAAAACTCGTATTAGTTCAGTCGGAGAGACGTGGGCGCACCGGCCAGGTTCTCCCTCGCAGTCTGTGTGATGTGTTTGAAGCAGTGAGAGTGGATGTGTTTGTTGGGATGGGATTTTACCCCCCTGGTGAATGGCATGTTGTCTGTGTGTGGGCAGAGCCCTTTCTGAGATTCCTTCAGCATTCCTACCTTCACCTATTTTTAACTAAATGGACTTGACCTGATACTGACCTGTACTCAATTAAAGAACCACAATTTGGGGATGGGAGATAGAGTGCTCTCTGATTACAACTAACTGCAGGTAATGAAGTCCTTTTCCTGTTCTAGGGGCAGGTAAGAGTCAGTGAATTAAGGAGTCTTCTGTCTTTCCTACTAAAACGTCTTTTTGCTGTCAAAGGAAGGAATATACTGGAAAATAACACAGTACAGAATTAAGCTTCATCCTTCATCGGTAAAGCTTTCAACTAATCATCATCACACAGGAGGGGTTTGGGATTTTGTTTAAAAGAAAGTCGTTGCCTTGCCAAAGATGCTGGTGGGAAGGATGGAGGACAGGTAGTGTGGCCTCATGAAAGGGCAGGACAGTACAGTGCCTGTTTTTCTGTTAGCCTCAGGCCGCGTTGGTGGACAGGGGACAGACTGCACAATGAAAACAAAGCTGGGACCGCTTCATCTGTGGCAGACTCCAAAGGCCTGGTGCGATTTATGGGTTGGTGGTTAGCATTTCCAACTCAAAATGCCAGAAGAGAAGGATTAGGTGGCAACATTTCTAACTCTGCTTTTTAGTCTTAGCTTTTTCTCAGAAATCCTATTTGCTTCTTGTCCACCCACTGGAATTTTGGTGTCCTGATCGATGTTCCTGGGAGCATTTCCCACAAAGACACTGCAAGCGTGTGGTAAACATCCCCTCCCGCCTGTCATCTGTCTGCTTACACTCATGTGCGTGGACCAGGAGGCCTGGTTGTCTGCATTGTCCAGAAAGGCTCAACCTGGAACAGGAGGGAGGTGCTCTTTCAGACTAAAGTGACATGGCCAAGGAGGGTCCTTGTTGTCAAGTGGGAAGGGATCTCTCCAGCAGAACACTGTACCCGAACGTCCTCACCCTGGCAACCGGTGCCAGACCTGCACCCCAACTCCCAAGACAGGAGTCCAGGCCACCAGCACCGACCCTCCTAGTACAGTTGGGGGAACTCTCTCCCAGCATTGCTGTGGTGTAGGACCCCAGGACTGCCTTTCTTTGGTATTCATTATGTGGTCGCAATCACTGTGGACTGCGTGTGTTTTCCTGCTCACAAGCAGCAATGGTGGCGGCCACAGAGAGGCTTGCTGGGAAGGTGGGACCCCTCCCAGGTCTTTCCCCTCGGTGTGACAAAGCAGGATGGTGGGAGGAGGGCTGCCTCACAGAGTCAGCCCCAGCTTATGCTCGCCTTTTTATTCATGGAAGAGAATGCCAGGAGCTAAGAGAATGGAAACACACACCTGTCACATTCTCCTCAGGCCGTATTTGCGGGACTCCCTGGGTTAAAGCAGGCACATAAGGCCCTGTCACAAGTCCCACCACGTGAAACTAAATGAGGCCTGCCTTTTGTCTGCGGTGGGGACTGTCAGCAAGCCCTGTCCCTCTTCCTCATTAGACCCCTTACCCCGGTGCAGGGAAGCGGCAGAGGGCTGGGGACAGCTTGCTGTGGGGCCGTGGCTGCTGACAGGCTCCCGTCATTTACTGCGGTGCCCCAGAGGCTCTGTGCACTTCATCCTAGGGCGAAGAGGCTTTTTATAGCCAGCGTGTCTCCAGCAGAGCAGACTCAGAGAATGGGACTTAGAAATAGGGGGGCATCTGAAAGGGCAGACACACAAAGAGCCAGGAAGGGTTTCAGGCGTGTTCATATTTTTCTGACATTTAAACTCTGCAGGGGCAGTCACTGTTTTGATCTTTAACCTCCTCATTTCAAAACACTGTGCATTTTCATCCAGGAACTTAGGAAAAGTGAGAGAAAATCTGCAGCTACTTACTGCGTTAAGTCTTGGCAGGGACGCTGAGGAAAGAGGTGGGGAGCATGTGCAGCCACAGACAGGCAGGTGGAGATGGGAGAGGCAGTACCAGGAGGGCTGGCACGTCCTTTGTAGTGTTTTCACTTGGAAGCACGTGAGTCATCACCGGTGAACATCCAGCTCAGAGTCATCATTCCAGAGGCATCAGTGGGAAGAGTGGCTCTCTCGGGGCTGTGCCATCACAGAACATCGCTGTGGACGGGCGGGTTGTCCGGACAGCAGTGGCAGACGGCATTCTGGGCAGGCTGCCACTGTGTCCTTGCTCCAGTATTCGCTTACTCATACGTTCCCTCCCTCATTCATACTTGGAGACTGGCCTCCGACTCGCGCAGACTTTGTTGGGGTCTGTCTACTGAGTGGCCACCCAGGGCTTTTCCATATAAGAGAGGGAGTCATCTGTAGAAGAGTCACTGATCAGAAATTTTGGATGCATTGAACACCTACCATAATTGAGTGCCTGTCCAAGTAGTATGTGATAAACCTCACTTGTCACTAATCCCAGGTCCCTGGAAAGGGAGCCATCCCAATGAAGGATGGTTCCCAGAAGACAAGACTACCTCTTTTGAATGAGGCTGTGTGGCATGTGTCTCTGGAGTATGTGTATCTGCTGCAGCATCGCAACATCGCCAAAGAGACGCAATAAATAGTTGCTTTCCATCTCCATCTCTCTAATATCTAAAATTTCTCCCCAGTGGCTCATTTACGTTCCTTTCAGAAAGCCCTCCTGAAGTGCCACAAAGACCTGGAAGCACTTGTGGCTGTAGCCAGAGTTTGAAGCCCTAGTGCCACATCCCCATCCTTTCCCTCACCTGATGCCCTGCTTAGGTCAGCCAAGGCCCCCACGCCTAGGAGGATTCTGCAGGCCCCAGAAAGGGGTCTCTTATGTTGTCGAAAGGATAACAGATACCTTTTTTCAGATACCGTTGCTCTGACAAGTGCCCTTTCCTCTCAGATGCTGAATAACTTTCCTCAGGGAGGAGAACTTAGTTTTATAGACCAGATGTGGTGGCGTCTGGCTCTATGTTTTTGTGCATCCCATTGCCACCTCCTAAGTGTGTGTTGCTGCCCCCAGACAGATAAAACCCAGGGCACCACTGTCTTGTGTGAGACCAAGTGGGCAGACTCCAGACAAAGGGCAGTGCAGGAGGAAGGCCTGCCAGAGCCCAGTGTCAGGCTGTCGGTGCACTTCGGGGACTGGGAGGTGGCCCACAATCCCAGGATCATTCCAAACACCAGCCTTCCCTAAGCTGACAGCTGGGCTGTATTGACCAACTTGGATAAGCAGAAGGAAAATGTGAGTGTGAGCCCCCAGGGGCCCTGGGCCCTGAGGATGGCAGGGAGGGATCTGTCCATTCCCCTTCCTGCTGGAATTCCTTTTATGGCCACCTTTTCTCTTCAGGGGCAGCTTTGAATATTCTCAAGCTTCTAAATCCAGAATAGAGTGGATCGTTGGTTTTCCCCTTACGATACCCCAATACCCTCCGCTTGCAAGGCTCCATCCACCACCGCTGAATGTGGTAATGACCAAAAGCCTAGTTCAGGTCCCCACACATAGCCAGATTCACAATTCAAGTGGAGCGGGAAGGCTGCGCCCACCCTACTGGTTTCTGGTTCACTGCCTTAGAGGAGTCCGTCTTGCTCCCAGAGCTTGGTTCTTCCTGAGGGCTCACACAAGCCTCGGTACAGCCCAGGTCAGAATCCAGCAAATATTTCTGGGCAGCCTGGCCAGCCACCATTGCCCGGTCCCCATTCCCACAGCCCAGCAGGCTGTGTCGCACTACAGGGTGGCTTCTAGCACTGGGCCTGCCCCCATCTCTCGGGCCCCAGTCCACATTCCCCATGGTGACCTTTCCTGAGAGGCATTGGCTGAGATCCATTCTGCCGTGTGTTCAGGCCCCAGCCAACCACCGCTTCCTACGTGGTCTCACTCACCTCAGTCTCCCCATGTGTAAAATGGACATCATACGAGTACCTGCCTCACAGAAACGGGGTGAGGTTGAGTCCACAGGCATGAAGTGTAAGGTGAGCTTCTAGTCTGGGGCTCACCTGACACTGCTCTCAGGTGCTTATCAGCAATGACCACCCTCTTCTCTTTAGGAAACTCTCCTCCTCCCACCAGTCTCTCACCTTGATGATCACTCCTCATGCCTCCTCGTGTTTCCACCGTTGCCTCTCCGTGGTCTCTTCATCGTGGACACAGATGTGAAGACTCAGGTTCTGGCATCAGACTGGCCTGGATGTACATCCAGCTCTGCCTTGTGTGGACTGGCCAGCTGGCGATGTAGCCCCTCTCCGTGCTTCAGGTCCCTTGGCCACAAAAAGGGGACGTAATAGAACCTGCCTCGTGGGGTGTGTACTCTGAAGGTTCCACGTGAAGTTCTGAGCTCTATGATTGCCCAGAGGAAGCACTCAGTGTGTGACAGCTGCCGCTCCTCTCCTGGTCAGGGAAAGAGGCACGGAACTCACAGTCCATGGCCAGGTGTGTGCGTGTGGCCCACTTTACCTTAGGTGATCTTTGTGAAGCGAACCAAAGACCGGCTGCCATGAACACCCCACACACTCCCACCACAGCACCCTCCCTCTTTTCTTCAGGCATATGATCTCCACTCCTGGTCAGAGAGTGAGCCACACGGGTAGTAAGGCACCTAGAATTACAACCACCCAGCAGTGTCCTTCGGGCAGCCCCAACATCCCAACACAGTCACAGCCCCAGGACCTGGAACATTCCCTCATGTCTGGAGAGGGCTCGCGGCCCCCCTGGTGACCTCCTGTTTCCCTGCCCAGCGAGGCCTGGGCAGAAGGCAGCCGGCACAGTGTTGGCAGAGCCAACTCATTGGCAGGGCTCCCCGCACCCTGCTCTGCACACCGGCATCTTTCCCCTACAGTTGCCTCGGCTTTGGTAGGGAAGTAGGTGGGATTGTCTGGATTTTCTTGGGAGCCCAGATGTCTTTGGATGTGTTTCTCTAACTGCAAGACTGTTCCTGCAGAAAATAACATCACACCAAGTGGGTACAGAACAGTTCAGGTATCTTTGGGGCTTGGACTTTGCTGGCAGCCAGCAACAGAATCTGGCATTTTACCATCTGGAAAGTGTTGAACTCTCTTTCGTTCATCTAAATGAAGAGCTTTAATTCCTTAATCCTGGGAAATGTCAAGGACCTTTTGTGTGCAGCTCCTCTCAGCCCTGCACAAGGGCTTTGGCAGAAGCTTCAGGCTGGTTGGGATTCTGGAGAGTTCCCTTGTGGCCACTCTGGCGTTTCCCTGTTCACCCAGACCCTCCTCCCTGCAGTGGCCCATGACCCCAGACTTTCCCACTCCCAAATCCCTCTTTCACTCTGCTCCCCTAACACCACTGGCCAAAAATAAATCAATAGAATCCTGTCTACATATCAGGGTGCTGTCAGGTGAGTGGCACCAGAGCAGAGCCACCTCTTTGAGCACTGTCCTCTGCATACATGCCCTGAGGTAGGCCCAGCGTGGCCTCATCCTCACGGAGACCACAGCCTGGGGTGAGGCAGGGCTCCTGGTCACAGGCAAGCGCAGGGCTGGGGTGTCCACAGGTGCCGCTTGAGGCACAGGCAGAGGGGGCCGGAGGGCTTCAGGGGAGCAGGCTTATGGGGAGGGATCCTTGGAGCAGCTGGCAATGTGGGAGCATGTCATGGACCTGAGGGAGACAAAGCTGGGACCCAGGTCATCGAGGGCCTCACATGCCATTCCACAGTGTTTCCAAGTTCCCTGCAGATTCTGGGCATGTGCGTGGTTTATTGTGATTGTTTTTCCTCTGGAGAAAATCTGCAGGCAGTCTGCACTTGGACCCAGGGAGTTGAGGGGCTTCCCTTCAGGGCATCCGTGGCATCTTGGCTGCCACTTTAAAGAGATTGGGGGGATGGCACCTGGGTGGCTCCGTGGGTGAAGCGTCTGCCTTCAGCTCCGGTCATTACCCCGGGGACCTGGGATCGAGCCCCGCATTGGGCTCCCTGCTCAGCAGAGAGCCTGCTTCTCCCTCCCCCTCTGCAAGTCCCCCTACTTGTGCTCTCTGTCTCTCTGTCAAATAAAGGAAGAAAATCTTTTTTAAAATAAAGAAAGAAATAGGAGTGAAACCCTCAAAACCAAACAAAAACTCCTTTATGGAGGCCCTAGTATATTATATTCAATACTCTATAGACAAGGCCTCACACCCCTCTCAGGCAGCTTGATCTCAAGACTATGGCCACTTCTCCAGCAAGATGGAGCAGTAGGGTCCATCCTCACCTGTCCAGTCCCACCTGGACAGCCCTGCCTCTGGTCTTACCCCCAGCAGCACCGCCAAGCCCCAGGGGGCAGCTAGAAGCCCATCAAAGCCCGTGCAGATGGCCCCTTCATCAAGCAGAGAGGGAAGTATTGATCTTGTCTGAGTAATCCCCAGTCCCCCCGGACTGCGATGCTTTTTCCTCAGGCCTCCAGGCCCGGTGAACCCACAGCATACAAATCCAGGGTACAGATTAGAGACTCGGGCCGCATAATAAAAACGAAACTGCCTGCTTCTGCTCTACTGTACTTTTATCCCGGTTTTAGAAGCATGTCCCTGCCCTGCCCCCCATCATCCACAGCCCCCCAGCACTTTCAGGACTGACTTCATAGCATTCCCATTTTGAAATAATGATGGCTTCTCTTTTCATGGAATGAGTACTTCTGGGACTGTTTTAAATATTCTTCATAAAGCCAGTGCTCCTCCTCAGAGCAGTGTTGCTGGCAGGGATTACTGTCTCTTTAAACATTTAACACACGAGGTTCACATCTTTGACTCCTGGACCCACAGAGAATGTTCTCATTCCGAGAGGTTCCCAGGGCCCCTCTCCTTAAGGGTGGGTCCGTCCTTGGCAGAACCCTGAGTAGAGACTCCAGACTCTTGGACTGATCTCCTTATGTAGCATTAAAGTATATCCAGTGAATGAAAGTAGTTCCTGTTTATTCTTTGACTTGCAGCATGTGTACAACCAACTGGCACATGTTTGGCTTGTGCTCCAGAGTCTCTTTGAAGCCCATCAAGGTGGGAAGAGGCTTCTAGCACAAGAGTCATACTGGGCTGACAGCCTCCCCGGTTCTGAGCTGGGTGCTCCAAGCCCTTTGTGGCTGGTCCAGAAACTGAGGACTACAGGGGGAGGTAGAGGGTCACATCAGGGCAGGGGGGGTAGGTTCCTGGAGTGGGACAGATCAGCTCATCCTTTTTAAAAGAACAAAGGGCTTTAATGTCACCCTGGCAGGCCTGAGGGTGGAGCTCAGAACAGGTGTACCCTCAGGACGTGTGTCCAGGCCCTGCAGCAGCGTCCACTGGGGCGCCAGTGATCCCAGCCTTGTGCTCCTTTCCCAGGGCCAGCGGGGAGAGTGATGCAGCCAAGGTCACCCCGATAATTAGTGATGAATCCACGACTGAACCCGGTCTCCTGACAGCTCCACATCACCTTTCCCAGCACGCCGCCTTTGGTTATGTTAATGTAGGCCAGAGAGAATGTTCTCTTCAGAGTATATAGAAGCAGGTATTGGCTGAAGGGAAGCCAGGATCTGGGTTTCTACCAGACTGCTCTTTTAAATAAGCAGCTCCTAAACACTTGGGTACTTAACTTTCCCTATTAATCTTGTGGGATACACTTTTAACAGAAGCCTCAGCTCTGCTGGCTTAGTGGGGGTGGCCTTGGGCCTCACGGGCTGTGTGGCAAGCATTTGAGTTGATGCCATCAGTGCTGTGTAGTGAGAAGAGTGGCACCCAAATGCCCGAGCCCAGGCCTGGCTCAGCATCCATGGGTGGGAAGCAGGCAGTAGCCCACAGCAGCCTGTTCATCCGTGGTCCCTAATGCTGCTAACGTCACAGTCACCTTGGGGAGCTTCTTCACCACACCCATCCTGGCCCCCAGTGTAGACTTCCTTTCAGAAGCTGAGGGATGGTGCCTGGCACCATCTCACCTCTGCACTCCTCACCTCTGCTGCTCCACACAGTTTCCACTCTGGCCTGGAAGCCCGTACATAGGCAAGGTGAAGACTCCGCCTTTGGCGAGCCCGGGAATCCCCAAGGACAGGCCGTATGCCACCAAGTAAATGCAGTATCGACAATCCCTGACTTACAGGAGTTCAACTTAGGATTTTTCTACTTTATGAGGTGCGAAAGCGACACACATTCAGTAGAAGCGATAGTTCGAATTTTGAATTTGGATCTTTTCTCAAGCTAGCAATGAGGGAGTGGTATGATCCTCTCTCATGATGCCAGGCAGCAGCTGCAGCACTCGGCCAGCCCCACCTCCATGAGGTGACCAACCCCCAGGCTGGCAACCATTCTGTGCATCACTTTGAGTACAGTATTCAGTACGTTACATAAGATACTCTGCATTTTATTATAAAATCGGCTTTGTGCAGGACAATTCTGCCCAGCTGTAGGCGAGTTAAGTGTTCAGGGCACACATAAGGTAGGCCAGGTTAAGTACATTAAATGCACTTTCAACTTAACAGTGAGTTTATCGGGATGTAACCCCCTGTCGTGAGTCGGGGAAGATCGGTACAACAGACTATCTATCTATCAAGATTTTATTTATTCATGAGAGACACAGAGAGGCAGAGACTCAGGCAAAGGGAGAAGCAGGCTCCTCGCAAGGAGCCCGATGTGGGACTCAATCCTGGACTCTGGGATCACACCCTGAGCTGCCGAGCCACCCAGGCATCCCCAGACCATCTTTTTAGAAGAGTAAACTGCCAAGGAATGATAGCACATTGAGAGCTTCTGCCCCCTCCCTGTGTCCTGCTGCCCCTTTTCTGCATGCCGTCACTCTGTCCTTTGTTCTTCCCCAACAGATAAAAAACAAAACAAAACAAGGTCTTTGTGGCCACCAGGAACCCTGGGCTCTGTGGGGCTGACCTTCAGCCTTGCTGGCCCTACCCCTGTCCTCTCTCCCCAGCAGCTGACCAGAGACCACCAGTAGGAAGAGGAATTTGGTCTTGATACCCTCTCTCTTCTGCATCCCCTTTATTCTTCAGCCTTAGACTTGTGTTTGCCCCCTTGCCCCCCTCATTCTGCATGGCCAGAGACTCATGAGATGCGGAGAGCTTCGTGTCCAGCCCTTTTGGGATGGGCATTTGGGATGTAGCAGCAGGCAAGAGTCAAAGGGAGAGTCGTGTGAGTGCCAAG
Source organism: Canis lupus familiaris (assembly GCF_011100685.1). Taxonomy (NCBI): domain Eukaryota; kingdom Metazoa; phylum Chordata; class Mammalia; order Carnivora; family Canidae; genus Canis; species Canis lupus. The sequence goes on from NC_049230.1 coordinate 52,415,323, forward strand.
AGCTGGGGCATGAAGTCCTCCCTCCCTGAGAGTTCTGGGGGCCATTCCTTTAAAGGGAGGAGGTGGCCTGGGTGTGCTGCTCTGGACCTGCCTGAGTAGGCAGGTCACTTAACCTTGCTGTGACCACTCCCTCTCGGAAATGGACAGGCTCCTCACAGCGCCCTCCCACAGTGGTTGTGAGGATTGGGCAAGAGAAAGGGAAAGACTCACTGTGAGTGGGTGCTGCTGTTCAGTGCTTTCCCTAAATTGGCACATTTAATCCTTGTCCAAGGTCATGTGGCTCATAAGTAACAGACAACACTCAGGCCCACATGGTCTGGCTCCCAAGCCCCGATGCCTCCCAAGCTGAGTGGTGTAGACCACCTCATGCGGGGCCGCAGCTCTTAACAGGCAGCTCTGCTTTGGCTTTGGCCAACACAACTCGTGATCTCCCAAGCACCCTCTTCTTCTCAGGTCCTGGAGTGAAGACGTCAGCCTTGCACACAATATGGTGGGGGAGCTTCGGGAGTCTTGTTTTGACTGGCATCTCCTTCACCAGAGTGTTGACTGGCAGCTGTTTCTTGAAAGATTCCTTTCTCCCCCAGAGCTTAGTTCCTTGCCAGTTTGGGTGCCCAAAGCCCTTCTCTGCCTGTTTGAGCTGGGGACAGAATCTCAGTACACCCAAGTTAGCAGAGGAGGAAGAGGAAGCTGAAAGTGAGATTGATAAAGCCCCTAGGATTTGTGATGGGCAATGGGAATGTCATGCTACTCAGAGTAACTCTCCAGTGTGACACAGCCTTGAGCCAGAGGGGGAAGTGCACCCACACTGAGCCAGAGCATCTGCAGTGTTCCTTGCTTGGAGGTGAAAAGGGACACCTCTTGGCAAAGCCCCTGTGTGGCTGCTATTCACTGCTTTTTGGTTTTGTTGTTGTTGTTGTTGTTGTTGTTGTTGTTGGTTTTTAAGTAAGCTCTACCCCCAGCATGGGGCTCGAACTCAAGACCCCAAGATCAAGAATTGCAATGCTCTGTGGACTGAACCAGCCAGGCACCCCTCCCCACAGCTTTGTGAGTGGCCCTGTCTCTCCATGCCTGTACTTCTCCTGTCCTCACTGGTGTATTGTTACTTTCTTTTTTTTTTTTTATTTTTTTTTTAATCTTTACACTATTTTTTTTATTGGAGTTCAATTTGTCAACATATAGCATAACAACCAGTGCTCATCCCGTCAAGTGCCCCCCTCAGTGCCCGTCACCAGTCACCCCCACCCCCCGCCCACCTCCCTTTCCACCACCCCTTGTTCGTTTCCCAGAGTTAGGAGTCTCTCATGTTCTGTGTCCCTTTCTGATATTTCCCACTGATATTTTCTCCTTTCCCCTTTATTCCCTTTCACTATTTTTTATATTCCCCAGATGAATGAGACCATATAAAGTTTGTCCTTCTCTGATTGACTTATTTCACTCAGCATAATACCCTCCAGTTCCATCCACATGGAAGCAAATGGTGGGTATTTGTCGTTTCTAATGGCTGAGTAATATTCCATTGTATACATAGACCACATCTTCTTTATCTATTCATCTTTCGAAAGGGCACCGAGGCTCCTTCCACAGTTTGGCTATTGTTTCTTGTCTTCTCTTCCCTCCCTTACCATGGGCTCGGGGGCTGCTTTCATCTGTTCTCCGATGCTTTCCTAACCAGCACTCACTGGAGGGATGAATGGCCTCCCTTCCTCCTGAGGGGCATTAGTGCCCATCGTCAGCCTCCCCTGCTGGTCTGGGTGGCTTTCATCTCCCAATGGAATCTTATGAGCCGTACTTACATTACAGTGGGGCCCGAGCCTCCACCGGGCTAACACAGAGTAGATTTAAATTAAATTAGTTAATAGCAAAAATATTTTGTTGCCCCAGGCCTGTTGTTTTTTTTTTAATTAATTAATTTATTTATTTCTTTATTTATAATAGTCACAGAGAGAGAGAGAGAGAGAGAGAGGCAAAGACATAGGCAGAGGGAGAAGCAGGCTCCATGCACCGGGAGCCCGATGTGGGATTCGATCCCAGGTCTCCAGGATCACGCCCTGGGCCAAAGGCAGGCGCTAAACCGCTGCGCCACCCAGGGATCCCCCTGTTGTTGTTTTATTTTCAACATCTTGGATGCTGAAGAAAAAAAATTAATTAAAAAGAAAAAACCACTTTGTTATTGAAAACTGTAAAACAAGAAAACAGTGAAGGTAGAATGCTTTTACGGAAAGGAAAATCATCGTAGGGTGAATTTTCCCCGCATTCTACAGCCATGCCTAGCCTGGTGCTTTGGAGTTTGGTCACAGGAGCCCCAAAACCAGTAATGGAGAAGTTTGTGAGGAAGGGAAAGAAAATATAACAAATCTGGTTATTAAGATGGTCCATTAAGATGTCTGTCATTAGTGATGGGAAATTAAATGATCATACCAGCACGAGAAAAAAAAATGCCACCGTTTGGCAGTTTAAGGGAGTAATTTATACTGGACCTTTAGAGAAAGTGGCTAAATTTGGCCAGGTTGCCAACCGACTAAGAGAAGCTAATTAGGTGCCCTATCTGGGAGCTAGATGCCAAAACAGCAATGTGGCATATCTGGAGCGGGATCTAGAGCACATTTTCTGGTTCATTCAGTTGTTCTGCTCTCAAGTAGCCAGGTATCCAGCAACCACATTTACAAATCCCCAGCCTGCATTTCTGGTCTGTACTGTGGCTTCCCAACAACTTCACTGGGCTGAGACGTGTGGGCAGACGATGCCTGGGCACCTGCGGCATGCGCCTTTTCAGAACCTGCATTGCTGGCTGGGGGTTCCTATTGGGAGGAATGGCCCAGGTTTGATTTGGCCTTGCAGTCTGGACTCAAAACACCCGCTGCACCTCACTAGCTGTGTGACCTAGCCATCTTCTCAACCTCTGGAAGTCACCATCTCCTCTTCTATAAAATGAAAACAAGGAGAATACACCCACTTCAGTTATGCTGCTGAATTTTATATGTTGGTCATATAAAATATTCCGTGTTAAAAATTCTACAAAGAAAAGCAAAGAAAATGTGCAGCCAAAAAAGGCCAATATACCCCCAGCCTGGGGGCATGACCTCTGAGTGGCCAGTGTGACTGAGGAACCTGGCCCCAGGACAGGTGCTCAGGCTACTAAAGTGGCTGAATCTGGGCTTGTCCCAGGGGACTCCTGGGGCTAGTGATGAGCTGTTGAGGAAGGAGCACACCCAGAACTAGGGGACGGCAGCACACCAGCAAGCCTGGCATCCCTGCTGTGACAGCACTAATGTGTAGGGCAGGGCTTGTTAAAAGCATTGTAAAATAAATAGTAGGGGCTGCAGAAAGAATTCTCCAGAAATTCTTTCTTTTATAAATTTCCCATGAAATGGCACTTGCCTGGGTGGTTTTATTTAGCAAGGGGTCTGGGTGGGTAGGAAGCAGCCTCCACGCACAGGGACCGACCCAGTTTGCTTTGCTGTGTTTTGTAGCCATAATTTCACCCCACTGATCACCACCCACCATCTTGCCAAATTATCATTACTACTGTTTAAAAAAAAAAAAAAGCATTGCTCATTTTAGAAAGCTGTCTGTCAGAAATGCTTAAAATAAAACCAGTCTGCGCTTGAAAGGATAAGTACCACTTATCTTGAAAGTCACTTGGGTAACAATTTCTCAGCAATGTTGGATACATGACCTGTAGCTATATTTTCAAGAAAGCGAGTACAAATGTCCCTGGTATGTGGCCTTTCGTGAGTGGACATTTTTAAGTTTTTTTTCTTTATTCAACAAATATGTATTGAGCACCTGCTAGATGCTAGGTGATGTTCTAGGCCTTGAGAGGATGTAACATCAACGAGATGGGCATGATACCTGTCCCCACAGAGCTTATCGTCTTGTGGGTTCTCCAGCCACCAGGCAGGCCATGGAAGTCCAGCAGGGAAAGAGTACTCATCTGGCATCGGGAGGAGCAGAGGGGAGATGAGAGGCAAAGCTGTAGCCTGGCTGGAAGGGAGGTGCACCACATGTGTGGCCATTTATTTAGGGCAGGTGAGGCTCAGGTTCTGTAAGTTAGGGAGCCTGTACCCTCACGCTTTGGGGTGTGGCCTCTCTGACCTTGGCTGAACTGACATCTGGGAATCTGGTGAGTTTGCCACTTACCATGTGGAACCTGGAGCGGCCCTTCCAGGTTCCTTCCACTGGATTGCTTCCCCCCACTGCTGCTTAGGTCCATTGGCACGTCACATGGTGTCTTGTGACAGGTAGAAAACCAAGGAGCCTACACCAGGTAGACCCATGTTTGTTTACTCCTGCTCAACAAAACTGATCATTTACTTGGTAGGGTTTTGGGGTTTTTTGGGTTTTTTTGTGTGTGTGTGTGGTTGTTTCATTTTGTCTTTAAAGATTTATTTTTATGTATTTATGATAGAGAGAGAGAGGCAGAGACACAGGAGGAGGGAGAAGCAGGCTCCATGCTGGGACTCTACTCGACGCGGGACTCCATCCCGGGACTCTAGGATGGCACCCTGGGCCAAAGGCAGGCACGAAACCACCAAGCCACCCAGGGATCCCCTCATTTTGGCTTTTAATCACAACATTCATAGTGACAAGAATCCCCAGTGAGGGACAGTCAGCTAAACTATGATTTTGAACACAACTGTCAAATTAGGTATCATCTATTAATTTGCAGATCAATGGCAGGCATTAGCAGCTTGTGGTATCAAATTGCAGAACTACAGGGGATCTTAGACTACTCCTTTGTTTTTCAGAAGGGATGTTGAGACCCAGAGACATTAAGTAGTTGGATAGAGGTCGCGGGACAGCGCTGGGACTTTAGCCCAGTGTGCATTCTTTCTGGTCACTGGGACCTCTAGTAGGGTCTAATGCAGTCGTGCCCTCGGCCCCTACTTGGAGTTTGGGGACAGTGGGTATGACCCACCAGGATGCTGAAATAGGCCATAGCTTTTGAAGAGAAGACCACACTTTGAGTGGCAAGGCTCCTCAACAAGAGTAATGGAAACGTGAGACTCGAAGGAAAGATCATCAGAAATTACCAGATGCTGGGTGACGGAATCATAAAATCTCTACAACTACAAATTGTGAGACAGAATGAAAATTGCAGGGACAGAAAGACCAGTTACCCTGCCAGGGACATCGGTCTGGTGTAAAGATGAAGTCGAATGTGGACAGGTGGAAAAGCTTCTCTGCATCCATGCTGTGTTCCCTGCCGTGACTTGGCTTAGGAACATTTCTGTGATCTGCCCCGTCTTCCCCTCTCTGCTGGCCTCTGGCCACACCCCTCCCTCAGGGGCTATCCCTGGCCTGGTAGTTGCTGGAACTCACGCCTCTTGCCTCCAGACCTGGATACTTTGCGTCCTCTCTACCTACAACACTCCTCCTCCCTGGTCCCTGCCCCCAACTCTGCTAACTAATTTTTGTACTTGAGATTTTATTTTAGATGTCCTTTTCTCCAAGAGACGTTCAGAAGCAGATTGGTTTATCCTATCAAGAGAACGCATTGGTTTTGTTTTCTCTGTGCTGGTTTCGGGTGGCCTCTGACTCCAGTTGCTATCCTTGGTTCCAGGTGACAGACCATGCCACCACTGCCCTGCTTCACTATCAGCTGCCACAGATGCCTGACGTCGTGGTCAGATCCTTCATGGTAAGTGGCCTTAAGAGCCGAATCTCCTTTGGAAACCTTGACTCCCTCCAGGTACGAGCCAGCAGATCAGAAGGTGGCTGCTCCGTCTCTAGATCACCAGGGCCTCGTAATGGGAGATGGGCCAGCATAGAACTGATTTCTTTAAACCGGGAAGGGATTTATGAGAAACCGTTTCCCACTTAATTAACTGGTGTCTTCTGTCATGCTGAACAAATGGTGGTTTCAGAAGTGATCTCCTAACACAGTTCCCCACATTGATTTAGTCAATAGATATTTATTGAGCTCCTCATCTATGCCAGGCCCTGTGCTTGGTACTGAGTGGGTAGCGGTGACTAAGACAAATCTTGCAGTGTCCCCAAGACATGTACATTTTCAGAGTTGAAACTTGGGATGGGGAACGACCCTCCAAACAGCCATTGCCCTGGTGTATGGGAGTCACCTCCTGCCATCCTATTAAGTGCTGAGAATTTTGCAACCTGGTTATTTAAGCATGATACCTGGAAATTGAACCAGAATGTTTACACCAAGAAATCAGCAAACACTACAAGTCAGGATTCCCCGCCACCCCTCAAGCCGATTCATCTGCACACCTCGGCCCAAATCTGTCACATGACCAACATTTGGCCCAAGCTGGCCCATCAGCCAGCTCCATCAGATCCTGGCAGAACTGGCAGCTGTGTGTTTCACATCATGCAGACATGGCTTCATGCTCTCACCTCAGTAGGCTCCATCTTTCACTGAGGCTAAAACTCCCTTTTCAGTTCACACTAGGAAGGCTGCCAGTTAGAGACCTACTCAGAAGACACCTGTTAGCAAGTCCAAATGAGTGTTGACAGCCAGGTGGAATAGTGCTTACCCGCTTCATCCCATCATGGTTTGCCTCAGCAAGTGAGCTTCTTAGAATACCTGCAGTTCATTTCTTGGAAGACACAAACCCGACTTATTGATCTGCTTCACGGTGCTGGGGAGGGTGAATGATCAAACCCAGGCACTCAGCTGGGGCCACACACAGAGCAGCTCTTCATGTGTCGAGAGGACAATTCAGCTGACAGTCATTTCTGGGCAGCTAGTCTTGCTATTTAACCTAACTTGTTGTCATGCCCGATTTCCCTTTGGTAACTGACTTTGGGGTTAGGGGAGGATTTGAATTGGATCAGCACTGAAGGATAAATAGTTTAGCTGAGTGATCCATCAACCTTCTCACATTTATTGCCAAACCCTCAAACACCTGGCCTTTAGAAGGGGGACAGTATCAATGGGCCATAGCCTGCCACCATGAAGGCAGCTGTGATGAAGATAGAAGGATTTGTATCAATACACTCGACCTACCTCTTCAAAGAACAATTTTCTCTCATCGATGTAATTCAGGACGACATTAAATGATGAGATTCATGTGCCCCTGTCACAGTGAGAACTTGCTTAACTTGCCTATTGTTGTGGGTTGGGGTTTTTTTTGTTGGTGGTGGGGGGCGGTGTGTTTTGTTTTGTTTTGTTTTGGTATTGAATCTCCTTGAGTTTGAGAATTGAGTTATGTGAGTCTCATCCTTATGTATGATGCCTGAGAGAACTCTGCACTCTGAACCACTCAAGTGTGTATTTGCCGCTTATAATGTTATTTGGTGGCACCAGGTTGTCCCTGCCCTCCCCCAGGTGCATTGGGCCACGTTGTGACAGTGAGCAGTGACCTCTGAAATCAAATTAGAAAGAAGGTATGTTGACCTCAGTGGAGAGTTTGAACATTGTCATCAATGCAAAGTCTTCCTCCACACGTGTCCATGCCCGCCCCTCGGCCGGGGACAAGGCAAGGATCAGTGCACATATTCAGGAGCCACAGGGCACAGAAGTAAAACGTGGTTATGTGCAGCCCCGAGCCACAGGCCATGCTCCAGGGCATAGCTGCTCTTCCAAGAGCACTTCCTGCCCCTAAGAGGAGGAATTTGTATTTTAAAAACTCCCTCAGTTGGGGTGGGGGTGGGGGTGGGGGAGGGCAGTGCCAGAACTGAAAATCAGCAGCATTATGACCTTGTGGATTCTGTATGCAGGGCTTTGTGAAATCACAGGCCATCTTTTGGGTCCCAGCCAACTTGAGTTCTCCGGCCTCGAGATCATTAGGCTTGACGGGAAGGATGACATTGGAAGCACCCAGATCCCATTTCTTTTATTTCTCTCTTCACTTCTCTTTTTAGACCTGGTTAAGAAGTTACATAAAGCTGTTCCAGGCCCCGTGCCAACGCTGCGGGAAGTTTCTACAAGATGGCCTTCCCCCGACGTGGAGGGATTTCCGAACCCTCGAAGCCTTCCATGACACCTGCCGGCAGTGACCGGCCCCAGCCCCAGTCCTGCCTGCAGGCCCCACCCAGCACTTCCCAGACAAGCAGACCAATGGCTCGGACTGTCCTCACTGCCCAGATGCCAGTACCGCCACTCTGCCCCGTTTTCCTAGCAGCAAGTCGTATGTTAAGGCCAATCCTCTTGCAGAGCAGATTCCATCTTGTGTTGATGGGACACATTGCACACTATAACTGGTATGTGGAAGGCAGAGAGGAACTTTATAGAACTCAGAATCAGGAAAATTTGCAGCACGTCCTTGTAAGCAGCTGGCCAGTTGATCCTCCTAGGTCTGTGTTCTAAGTCATTTTCACGAGCCGTTATCATTTGAAAGAGCCCATGTTCATACATATTGTCAGGCTGGGTGTTTTGTTTTATAACTTTTTTTTTTTTTTTTTTTTTTTTTTTTTAATAAGCAGTAAACCTTTTATACCCCGGACAGGGCTTTGTCTCCTGTTTCTTAAAGCACCTTCTACATTCAGTTGGGTGAACATGTGAGCAGATCTGGCCCTTTTGAAGAAAAAAAACCACTTAGTAATGTCTGCATTTAAAACATTGTTCTGAGGACACATTTCCTTGCATCTTGCTTTTAGGAGAGAGGGCAGTGTTGGCAAATACTCCATTTCAAAGACTTTTTTGCAGTTTGAAAAATGGATTGTTCTTTTTGAGGAAAAAAGCGCACAGATGTTTCTTTTTGCTAAAGCAGTAACACACGTACATACCAAAAGGAAAGGAATCTCTGCCCATGTTACCAGCTAGAACACATGTGAGCAGGCATGAGAGGGGTGCCTGGCTTGCTTGTACCATATTTTGTTCTAAATATGAGCAGATTCCAGCGCCGTCTGCCGAGTTCATACAGAGCTTTGACCCCAACACTGAAAGCCATAACCTGTTTATATGAAGAAGCATTGACCTGGTGAAAGTCTTGAAGGAAGGGGAAGTTTCCTAGAGCTTTCCCAGGCCAGCCTATGCTTCAGATGTTCTCTTTGCAATGAAGCTGCCAGAGAGACACTGCCTTCTTGAGATGTCCAAAAGAATGGGTGGTTCCCACCTGGGTTCTAGTACCACTCAGGCCCTCCCCTCCTACCCCCACCAGGGTTAAAGGAGCTGAGGACAAAGAGGATTTAGTGAAAGGGAAAAGAAAGGATAAGACCATGCCATTCAAGGTGTGGTCCAGCACCATGGGGGCTGGTTAAAAACACAGAGCCTCAGGCCCTGCCCCAGACCAACCGAAGAAGATGCTCTGGGGGTGGGGTCCAATAGTCTGATTGTTAACAAGCCTGTGGGGGACTCTGCTATGAGCTCAAGTCTGAGAACCCCTGTTCCAGGAAATGAGCCTACTTTCAGTGCCCAGTCTGGGGAGGTGTGATGAGAGGCAGCGAAAATGAACATGTCCATACAGCCAGTGATTCCAGACTAAATACCGTGGTCGTCACATTCAAGCTGTTCTCGCTCATGAGAAGCACCATTATTTCCTGAACCATTAAGAAAGAAAAGCATGCTGCCAATTAAACCATGGCACAGGCCTTAATGAGAATCCTGTGTGACACATGAGTCGGTCACACCAGCCTTTCATGGCTCTGAAACATCTTTCATCTATTCTAAGGGGGCTGGCAATCTCTGCTGCCTGGAGTTTCATTGTTTAGTGGGGGACAGACGATCCCTGGTAACAGAACAGAACACTGCTTCACTGACTCACAGGTCTCTTCCCTCCTTTGGTCTCATAAGACACTTGTTTGTTGCTTTTTGAGAACATCCAGAATTGAGGACGTAGGATCTGTAACAACAGCTCGTGTCATTGCTGCCCATCTTTTCTAAGACATTTAAATGGCACATGGACCGGCCCCCAGGGGACTGCAGTGTGCATTGTCGTGTGCAGTGATGACAGTATGAACAGGTTGGAGCACGTAGAAATGGCAAGTACGTCATGATACCAGCTGGCTGACAGCACCCATCAGAGATGTGGAAATGGGTAGGTGGGGGGAATGATGAAATTATGGTAACAGTAGATCACCTTGTGAGAAGGCTGTTTGGATTTTTAACTGTTTGAATCCTCCTGATTGCCCCAGATGCAAGAAAGTCCCTGTTGGCACCAAGGGTCTAATCCGTTGCCAACCTCCGCATTCAGGAGAGAGAGCGAGCCGGCCTTGAGTTCAGAGCCTCGGGCAGGCAGGAGTCTCTGCTTAGTGACATTGTTCTCTCCATGGCATGTTTAGTGATCCCTTCCATTCGTGACAAATGGTGCTTTTTTCCCATTCACAGGAAGGCATAAAGTTTCCATTTTAAACAAATGTATTTAGGCAGAAAAGTGGGACCATTAAAGAAAAATATTAAATACCAGCACAGGTGGAGTGTGGCTGTAGCAGAATGTTGGGGGGTATGCACAGCCAGGGCCTGAATTCTGGCCCCCTGCCCACAGTGTCACTGTTCCTTGGTAAAACTCTGTTCCTGTCATAAGGTGAAGGCTGGTCGTGACCATGAGAAGGGGAAGCTGGGAGTGATTATAGATGAAAAAAGATTGGCCATGAGTGGATCATTCACTGTGGCTGGGCATCGCAGCCACATTGTGGGTGATGCATAGATACCATTCTGCTCCCTATGTTTTATGTATTATTTTTCAATATGTTATATACATTTTAAAGTTTTTTTCCCTAAATAAAAGCGGAAGGAAAAACACAAGGGCTGGGCCAGCGAGCCTTGAGCCTTTTCCGTCTCTGGCATTCATGCTCTTCAGTCCTAAGTGCTGAAAGGAAATGTACCAAGGTCTAGAAAGGTGAGCAGGGCTGGAAGGGTGAATGCTTGGTGATTTAAGAGATAGACCTGAGGGAGACTGGCTTTGTGTGTCAACCAGTAAAATCCAGAGAACATGTTGATCCAAAGTCGGCGAAAGTAGAGACTGGAGGTGGGTAGGGACCAGTTCCAGCGTGGCAAATCACGAGGGGAGCTCGGAGCCATGCTGCCCCTGGGAGCAAGGCATTGGGCCCCAGAATTGTCCTTTGGTGCCTCTCACAGAGGGGAACGTGGCCACCACTGGGTACAGCACCCAAATGCTATTTGGCTGTCTGATGTGACCTCTAGGCCAGATCGAGGCATCGTATGTGACTTAATCATTAGCTGGCCAGCTCAGCATCTGCTCTGTGCCAGGCACTGCATCCCAAGGGGGTACATGGCGCTTCCCCTCAGCATCTAGACAAGGAATCAGGACAGGATCTCACACAGCGGTACGCCAGGGGGCTGCATGTCAGACTGACCAGGTCATCGGGCCCTGTGGGCGAAGCCTCCTCTGCAGAGGCAGCGGCCCCGTCCCCGCCCTGCTGAGGTGTGTCACCTGAGAAGTGCTCTTGGCCCAAGCCTGGAAAGCTCTGTGTGGCAGGTGCTTCAGCAGCACCATGCTTACCTGTACTTCCTGCCGGCCAGGCCACGGCTGGTGAGTGCGGCTGTCGTTAGGAAGAGGCAGAGTGTGATGAGGACGTCTGTTCAGGGTTGTCCAGATTTTTTTTCCTGAACTAAATTGGGAAGTGGCCTTTTGGTATCGAGTGATATTTTTCTACTTCACACCCCTGACGAGAGCTGCCGGCACAAAACGATGAACTTTCGGTGTTAATGTGCAGACTTGCCGTTGCGTCCAGGCTGTCAGAGTGTGGGCCTGATGCTAAATCGAGAGCCTCGTCGGGTCACCCTAGGTGGGAAGAGAAGGATTCTCACAAGATCTGGAACCTGGAGAGCTTGACGGGAGGCATCATCAGGCCATCGAGTCCCTGGGAGAGAGGACAAAGTAGGGTGCCTCCCAGCTGCTGCATCTCCGCTGGCACGATCTCTGTGGAGGGTGATCTTGGTGAACTTTAATTGTCCTGCGTTTGACAGGAAAGGGTAGGCCAATTGCACAGCACCTGCTCGGAGCTTGTTCAAGCCTGCGCGATAATGTGCATCCAGGATAAGTCCTTGTAGTCCATCTGTGTCTGCTGGGGGAATAATTAGGCTTCACTTTCTAGGACAGGCGGGCTTCCTTCCCCCATCTCCGCCATCCTTCACCCGCTCTCATCCCCACCCCAGCTCCTCCAGTTAGTGGGAAAGAACCTCAAAAAAATCACTTTCAAGTTGAATTTTAAATTGCAGGTTGGCTGCTCCCTGTCATTATCTCCCTAGTGCTTGAGGAGATAAACCGCAAGGTTCACGAGCATATCCAGGTAAAGCACCACCTCGGCAGCTTTAAGATGATAAGTTACTCAAGAACAGCTCCATCCTGTCTCTGTGCTGATTGAGTTTGAAATTTGCACTGGAGATTGGCTGTCCTCCGGGACCACACGAGCTCTGGCTTGGTGCTGGCTGAGCAGGCGGTCCTGCCAGCAGCGGGCATCGTTGGCACCGTGTTTGCCCAAGCCCCACAGAGACAAACAGTCACTTGTCTCTCGGGAGGGAAGGGAGGAATGAGGGAGGAGGGGGGACAGTGAGAGGGGCCAGCCGTGAGCTGGGGAGCCAGCCTGGGACGCCAGCGAGCCTTGTCAGCCTCTGTGCTGTGGGGCAGGTTGTTACTTAACTGTGCTGCTCCACTTCTCTGATTCCCAGCTCTCATCTCCCTCATCAGCTGGCTTTCTTAATTACTATAGGAGTACATGCGTTCCTTTTATAGAAAATTAGATAATGTGGATGAGCAAAGGAAAAAAAATATCCCTAATTCCCACTAGCAGAAGATCATTACCAGAGCACTTTGCCGCCTTTCTTCCCAGACTCTCCTATGGACATGTTTGTGTGTGTCTTTTTTTTTTTTTTTTTTTTGCCAAAACTGTGAGCACACTTTGTACTGTTTTCAAACCTGCTTTTTTTTTTTTTTTTTTTTTCCATTTAGCAAAGGCTAAGTTGCTATAGCACAGATGCCCCAAAACACAGTGATGTAAAGAAGGCAGACACTTACTTCTCTTACGCTGCAGAGCTCGGGAGGGGCTGGTTCAGATCAGAGGGCTGCTCGGCTCCATGCAGTGTCTCAAGGATACTGTTCCTGCTCCCCTGCCACCACCTGACCTAGGACATGGTCTGCGTCGTGGAAGCTGGGCCGCGGGCGCCTTTCAGGTTCACTAAAAGGGAAGGACACACAGGAACATGTGCCTGGTGTTCTACGACCCAAACCGAGCACTGGCATATGTTAGGGCCACTTGACTTTTTAGAACTGAGCCGCGTGGCCGACCTGGCTGCCAGGGCCCCTGGGAAATGCATTCCCTAAGTGTGGACAGCTGCGGGTCCAGCAGAAGAGAACAGAGCCTGTTCCGACGGACCGCCAGCAGCCTCTGCAAGCTGGCCCAAACCTGCCCCCACCCACCACCAGAGTGGGCAACAGTGACCTTGCCCTCGGGGCTTTGCTTTGTTTTGTGTTATGATCTCCCTCTGCTGTGTGGCCACTGTGGTGTAGACAATGAATCCCTCTCTGGGCTTCTTAAGATCTTTACATTGCAATAATTCTGCGTTCCCAGGAGGTTGCAAAGACTTGTGTAGGGAGGTCCCATGTTCCCTTTGCCAGCCGCCCCCTGCCCTCCAGTGTTCATATTTTACCACCGTAGTACAGCAGCCAAACCAAGAAGCTGGTTCATCTAGGCTTTACCAGCTCCGCACATGCTCTGTGTGTCTGTGCATAGCCTTGTGCACTACTACCACTTACACAGCTTTGTGGGACCACTGCCACAGCTAAGACAGCTCCCCACAAGGCCCCCTCATCCTATCTCTCCTCTCCCCCATCCCCATCCCCTGGCAGCCAGCCATCTGCTCCCCATCCCCACGACTGTCTTTTTCACCAGCACCCCACACCCCGAATCACGCACAGCGTGTCCTCTCGAGATTGGCTTTTCTCCCTCGGTAGAATTTCCTTGAGGTTCACCCGAGTCTTTACATGTATCAGCAACCCATTCCTCTTAGTTGCTGGGTAGTGTCCCATGCCGTGTATCACCACCCTTGAGCTGTTTATCCACGGGAGGACTTGTGGTAGTTTCCAGCTCGTAGCTCTGAGGAGTGAAGCTGCGGTGAGCACCCATGTGTGTGTTTGTGCAAGACCATCGGCTTCCGTTGCTGTGGGTGCCCAGGACTACAGTTGCTCTTTTTAGTTTTAAAAAGTTTTAAGTTTTAAGTTTTAGTTTTAGTTTTAAGTCCTCTTTTTAGTTTTAAAGCAACTGCCAAGCCACTTTCCAGAGGGGCTGTATCCCTTTCCTTCCGGCCAGCAGTCTGCGCAGGATCCAGTTTCTCCACATCTTTACCAGCATTTGGTGTTGTCACTACTTCTTACTTGAACCATTTGAAAGGTGTGAGGCGCTATCTCAGGGTGGCTCGTATCTGCATTTCTCTGACAGTTAATGCCGTTAATGATCTCACCACGTGCTGCTTTATTTGCCACGTGTAGCTGATCTCAGGTCAAAGGTTTGTGCGGCTCTTTTGCCCATTTTCCATTTAGATATTCTTTTAATGCTGCATGTGGAGAGCTGTTCATATATTCTAGGTGCAGATCCTTAGTCATGTGATGTGCTCGTATTGTCTCCTGGGCTGTAGCTTGCCTTTTATGCTCTTAATGGGGTCTTTCACAGAGTATATTCCATTTTCATGAGGTCCAGTTTGTCAGATTTATCCTTTATGGATCATGCCTTCCATGTCGAATCTAACCTGTTGGGTTTTAGGCGACCAGTGTTCTGCTGTTAGGAATGTTGCCTCCACTGCCGTCCCCACCGCCGCCTCCTCCTCCTCCTCCTCCTCCTCCTCCTTCTTCTTCTCTCTCTCTCTCTCTTTCTCTCTCTTTCTCTCTCTCCCTCCCCCGCCCCCCGCCCTCCATCTCTCGTCAGGAACCTTAGTTGCCTTCTGTTTCAGCCTGTGCACTGGTTGGACGGTCAGAGTGTCCAAGGCCTGGAGACCTGCCCTCACTCACCCAGCAGGTGAGCGACAGTGCAAGGACCAGAGCCAGACTCCCCTCCGTCTGCGTGTTTTCCCCTCCTCCAAAACTTCGTGGGATAGCACCTGACCCACCATGTCATGATGAAATAGGTCCTGCTAGAGCACAGATTATACAAGACAGCATTGGCAGTGGTAGCCGTGTTTCTGTAGCTCAGCCAGGGGCCCAGGTAGCTCTGGTGAGGCACCTCTGCTAGGCATGGTTGGAGGCCCGGGGAGCTCTTCCGTCCCTGTCCTGGAAGGCAGGTATCTGCCAGAGGTCGGGTGAGTGGCTGCATGCCAAGTCCTGACACATAAGCAAGTGGGTGTGGGGTCTCTGGAGGAATACGGGGGCGGGGGGCCTCCTGGAGGAGATCCCTCCCCACACAGAGCTCCCGGCCTTGTGGATGTCAAGCCACCCAGAAACCCCACACTGATGGCTGTGCCTCGGGAAGGGGAAAGGGGGACACGGAAGTGTGTTGGATGTGGGAGCCGTTTGCACGGGCAGACGGCCTCCGACCCCCGTGCCCTCAGCGCCTGGCCCTCCAGGCAGCACTCGGCCTGCTCAAGGACTCCAGGGAAGGGTGCCCACGCCCAAGATGGGCGTCCTTACCCATCACCCGGGCCTCAGGCTTGTTGCCACCTTCCTTTGTGAGGGCCCCATCCTAAAACATGGAAGGGGCAGGGCCTTGGGCCCGAGAGGAACAAGCCTCCAGGGCAGAATCCTTTCCCTTCCGAGAGCACCAGCGTGTTCCCACCCCGCAGCCTCTGGCTTGTTCTTCTCAACCCATTCTTCCTCTAGAAAGCCACATGGAGCTTGCACACAGGCTCTCTCTCTTCCCAGTTACTAAACAGGTGCCCATCCACAAAGCACCCAACATAACTGCATTTCCTGGGTCCCTTGCCATCTCCATGGGGCTGTGGAATGTGAGCAGCAGTTGTGGGTCACTTTCAGAGCCAGAAAAAGGCCCGCATGTGCTCCCTCTTCCTTTTCTGAAGTGATACTGGAAACAGCACACAGCAGCAGGACACGATGGAAAGATCCTGAATCCCCGAGGCCCAGCCTGGAGAAGGGCTGCCCGGGTGCACCTCCCAGCCAGGAGCGTCTGCAGGGGCTTCTGTGGGAGAGAAGCAAACTTCCAAACCTTTCATTGTTAAAACACTGAAATTTAGGATTTTTTTTTTTAATAGCTGGTAGTTTTATTTACCCCCAACATCATCTAAATATACTGGAAACAGGCCACAAATTTTAAAAATCAGATAAATGGCAGAGGTTACTATTTCTACTGCTACTGTATTTATTAGCTTGAGTGCAAATCATCTTTCACTTGGACTAGAAGAAGCCCACATAAAATGTCACCTCAGCCTGGCTGTCTCACTCCTCCAGGAAGAGTCACCCTCTTGGGCAGGCATTCCCTGACCCTTCGCTGTGGAGGTGTGCATGTGCCCATCCCCTCCTGCCCCCTCCCTCAGTTCTCAGAGCACCCCTGGCACTGGACGTGAGCGGCATATCTTGTCATCCGCACCCCCACACGAGTGTGTTGGCAGGGCCCGGCCTAGGTCTATCTCGGGCACTGCTCTGTCCCCTTGCCCAGCATGGGCACGCGGCAGTCTCTGCCAGACTCTGACAAGAGGATTCTGCTCTGCTCTGAAACAGGTGACCGTGGGGCCAGTCACTTGATCGCCCTGAGCCTGGATTCTTCGTCTGGGAATTGCGCCAGTGAATTTGGCTGTGCATAGGAGAAGTCCTACGAATGACCACGCCAGATGTTTATTGTGCACCTACTGGATGCCAGGGATACAGTTACAGGAGAGGGCCAGACGGCCTTATTAGCGAGTCCTTTGCAGGCATAAACACGAATGCTATGGGGAGGTAGTCATCTGCAGGGGGCTGTTCCCTCTCCTGTCATGCCTTTGTGACCCCCTCCCGTCTCTCCTTTTCTAAAGAAAAGACTCAAAGAAGAATCCAGAAGTTTGACAGCTGTGCCATGGGATGGCCTGCCCCCTGCAGACTCTGCAGAGCAGCCTCAGCTGTGCAGAGAGACCATCTCTGAAGCACAAGAGATTTAAGACACCATTTCGAGAGTGCAGGTGTTCTGAAGAGAATGTCAGAATCACAGGCCACCACCCCACTTCCCAATCCTATCTGCATTTCTGCGATCATGCGGCATCTCCCTCCCTTGATTAGAACCGGGTCCCTTTTTTGCCGTGGCCTTTTGATATTTGACTTTGCACTCACTGCCCCTAAAGCTAATAGGCGCTGGCCTTTCATTTCCAAAGGGTAGTTGGTCAAATTAATGATCGCCAAAAGGCCATACTTAATTTGCTGTCCTTCCTGTTTCTTTCCATTAGTTTGCAAACCAGCAAAGTTCAAGAAAACTTAGGAGCATGAAAGAGTAAGAATCTAATTAGGAGGCAGGCAGGTAGTTCTAAACTTTTCCAAAACTTAGAGGCCGCTGCCAACAGAAGGCTGTGAGACTGTGCTAGCAAGAGAAAAACGAGTTCACCGATGGCCGGGTCCTGGCCATGGATCTGACACACGGAGGCCTGGATGGCCTTTACGTGGGTGAGTGGGCGACACCATGGGACTTGTCCTTGGATCTCGTCAAGGGATCATC
The DNA here is from genome assembly GCF_011100685.1 of Canis lupus familiaris. Lineage (NCBI taxonomy): Eukaryota > Metazoa > Chordata > Mammalia > Carnivora > Canidae > Canis > Canis lupus. The sequence continues at coordinate 52,432,810 of NC_049230.1, forward strand.
GGCTGGACCGTCCACACAGGCTCCAGGGCGCCTTGTTCAGTCTAGGGGAGCGGGGAAGGGCTGACAGCACCGGGGATCAAGAGCAGCCTTGCCACTGCCTCCTTTCTCAGAATATAAATACTGATGACCCAAAGCAAGTGGAATACAGTTTATCTAGTTTTCGCTTGTCCGGAGTGAAGACGGTTCACTGGCATTGCCAGCTAGGCCACAGAATACTTTGACCCACACCTTGCTGTGGGTCCTCACGAGCCTTGGCCTGATGAGGACTCAGTCCCCCAAGGCCGCCAGGCTCACACCGGCGATGCCATCCTACCACAAGCCATGAGTGTGAGTGGCACCTGCCCCCGTGAGAGCACATGAGTACAGAATCCAGACACTATGGTGGGATCGCCCCTCTTGGGATAAAACAAAACCCTCACTGTGCCTTCGAGGAACTACCCTACCTCCCCACACCCACCCCTACCATCAGTCCGTGTGCTTCCATTAGATTAGCTCCATCAGTCCACCCTCTTTCCACCCCTGCTCCAGGGCAAGGAAATCCTGGCTAGTCTCAGTCCCAGACCCACCCGTCCCCACAAACACCCTTGCGGTGACTGGTTCAGGGATGGCATGCTATCTAACCTAACCGAAGACACACAGTTCCACCTTACTGGGGTGCTAGGAGGAAAGTTGCTGCAAATTTCCACCGAGCTCGAGCAGAGGGAGTTGAGATGGAGCTGGGTCCAGGAGCTGGAGCAGCCTCCTTCTGCCGGAATCCAGCTCACTCCTGTCTAGCTCCAGCCAGGGTGGAGAAGGAGAAGGTGCCTTTTCTTGCAATGGCTGTTGTCAGCGCTTAACATCCTGCCAAGGAGCAAAGAAAAAAATATTTAAAGGGCCCTGATCCATCTTCTGGATCAGGCAATGATGGATGAATTTGGAACTGAAAGGCAGTCAATTCGTAACTGGCAAGAGGAGGCGCCGTGTTAGGGGTCTCTGAGGTATTTACGGAGGATCTTGTATTCCTATCCTGGATTCGATCTTTGCCTGGAGGCTGTTTTTTAATTTGAGATTTTTATTTTATTTTATTTTATTTTATTTTATTTTATTTTATTTTATTTTATTTTATTTTTGCCATCTGGAGAGGCTGGGAATGAGAAACAGTTTTATTTTCAAACCCAGCAAGTTGTGGCTCTTTTACATTTCCGTTCAATTCACTTAAAATTTGAAAACTTTCCTTTTTAGCCCAACCTTCCCTCTCGTATTGAACTGTCAGCAGCCAGAGAAATGAAGCAGCTTCTTCCACCCTGTGCCTACGAGTCTCCTGAGGAGGATATCTGAGTCCCCGGGGCAGATCCGGGTTTCTGCGCTATCCAGCGGCCCGGCACTCGGGCTTCCCAGCACCACACAGGACACAAGTGCAGTGCCGTGTCCTGCATGGGGTCCCAGAGCAGAAAACCAACATGGGCAGGAAAAGAGGAGAAATCCTATTAAAGTCAACATTGGGATCCCTGGGTGGCGCAGCGGTTTGGCGCCTGCCTTTGGCCCAGGGCGCGATCCTGGAGACCCAGGATCGAATCCCACGTCGGGCTCCCTGCATGGAGCCTGCTTCTCCCTCTGCCTATGTCTCTGCCTCTCTCTCTCTCTGTGACTATCATAAATAAATAAAAATTTTTTAAAAAGTCAACATTAATTTCTTACTTTTGATAAATGTGGTCTTTGCAAGATATTAACATCAGGGAGCTGGGTGAAGGGTAAATGGGTCTACTGTCTTTGCAACTCTTCTGTAGATCTAAAACTATTTCCAAATAAAAAGGTCTGGGGGTGCCTGGGTGGCTCATTCTGTTAGGCGTTTGGCTCTTGGTTTTAGCTCAGGTCACGATCTGGAGGTTGTGAGATCAAGCCCCGCATCGGGCTCCACGCTCAGCATAGAGTCTGTTTCAGATTCTTTCCCCCTCTCCCTCTGCCCCTCCCCAACTCATCCTTGCTCGCTCTCTAAATAAATAATAAAATTGTTTTGAAAATAAATCAAAAGGTGTGTGTGTTAACTTACGGCTTAAAATCACAACTACCACGTACTTCACTCACTGATGTCCAGTGTGGGCAGAACTTGGCGGGGAAGACTCAGCCCTCCTCAGCTCCACAAGGACCAGCTAGGGCTGCCCCTCCAGGGCTTGGAGGAGGTTTCTCCAAGATGGCTCACCTCCATGGCTGCAAATAGACACCAGCCACTGGCTGGGGGCTTTGGGCCTTGGCTCTTCCCCTTGGACCTCTCCATGACTGCTCAGACTTCTTCACAACATGGAGCTGGGTCCTGAGCATTAGCATCCTAAGAAAAACAGGTAGACCCCATATTATCTTTCCCACCGTAGCTTTGGACATTGTATAGCATCACTGTTAGCCAGTCACTGATGACCCAGAGTCAAGGGAGGGGATCCAGCCCCCACTCTGATTAAGAGAGGTGTCAGGAATGTATGACCTTGTTTGAAAACCAGGAGAGGGGCCACCTTTCTCCTTTTGTCCTCACACTGTGGGATATGGAACCTGCCATCTTGGACCATGAAGTGGTCTTGGGAATGGAGGCCACATGTGCAGAGCAAGATAGAACATACTTGGTGTCTGACGGCTCCACAGAGCTCCATGCCAGCCCCAACTGCCCACCGCCAGGCACAGATGAATGAGAGGAGGAAGTGGGTAGGTTAGGCCGCTGTTCCCTTGTCTCTGGCCCTCCCGGCCCAACCCCGTCCTGACGAACACACCGCTGTTCCTGGCTTTCCTGGCCCTTACCACACCGCACATGTTATATTTATCCCAGTGAGTCTTTGATCAGAGTCTGACTCTGTTACCCCAGGAGGTTTTAAGTACATAGTAGGTGTATGTTATGAACCTAAGCTTTTCTTTGGCTTGTTTCGTGGTCAACTGAGAGTTAAGATGATTAATGGAAAATCCCCCACCCCCCCCACCCCCCAGCCACCCGCTCCTGCTCTGGAGCTCAGAACCTTGCAGAGACAGCAAGACTCAAATATTGGGGTGCTGAGGGCAAGCTGGGTTGCTGATGACTTGAATGCGGTCGGGTAAGTTTCTGTTTTCTGTCTAGATAAAGGTTAGCGGTTTTACACTGCGTAGCATGAATAGCATCAGGACTTAAATGTCACCATTTACATGACTAATTCCATGTACTCTTCACACACTGTCATGTTACGTTTTGCCCCTTCCCGGGTGGCTCAACGCTCCCTGAATATATCCCGACTTCAGGATAGGCTAGAGTCCCCTATTTGCCTTCCCAAGAGCCGCACTCCCATTCTTCCTTCTCATGGAGCCCCCAGTTTGAGCCTAGGACAAAGACTGCCTGTCCCAGCTCCTTTATAACAGGGGTGGCCATTGAGATGTGACTCTAGCTACGTGCAACCACTGACAGGTGTTCCTGAGAAGGTGGTGAGAGGAAGGAGGTCGTTTCTGCCCCTTCCTCCTTCCTGCTGGCTGAAGTGTGGACGTGATGGCTGGCACTCAAGCAGCCGTCATGGACCATGAGGTAGAAGCCACAGGCTGGGGGATGGCAGAGCAGCAAGACAGAAGGAGCCGGGCTCTCTGGCAACTCTGACATCCACCCCTGTCGTCTTTGATGAGAAAGACCGGCTACCTCGTTGGTCTGGCTCTTGTGTCACAGCTGAATTCGATCCTAATTTGATACGAGGATATCTGATGGAAGTTGGCTTTTTTAAGCAGTCCTCTGTATGAGCTTGTTTTCCTGTGTCTCTTTCTCACCTTCCCAAGGAGCTAATTGAGAGTTCCAGTTAATCAACTGTTGTTTGTTCTTGTATGTGCTGTGTGTCGCAGGCGCACAGAAGGCCCAGCCCGTGCTGAGAGCTCTCCTCCTCCTGTGTCACGTTGGCTGCCGTCCCCAAGATCATTAACGCCCCGAATCCATCAGCCTCTTTTGAGACCCGCACGATTTCCGTGTCTGCTGGTGTTTAACACTGCTAAAGGTTATTGAATCCATCTTTAGTCAGGAAAAGCAATTTAATGAGCGTGTTTTTGCTTCATGAAGGGAAAGTGGCTGCATGCAAGTGCTCTGAGCTGCAGTCAGCCCTGTGGCTGCCCATCTCCTCCTTGCCGATTTAATTTCTCAGTGAGCGTTGGGCAAATAGAGCAAGCTGCTTTCTCATGCGCTCCTCCCAGCCCCCCGCCCCCCGGCCCCTCATGCATTTTTCATCTCAGCTCCCCACTCCCTGTGCCCTGCGAACAGTATTGATCGGCTGATTAAGCCATCAAGTCACAGCAAACGCCCGGGCCCCCACCCGCCCTCCCCTGCACCGCCTGCCTCTCTTGCACGTTACAACAGGCAGAAGCTTCCACAGCCCACCCACCGCCGACCTCTGCATCCCCTGCCCTTATTTTGTGGTGTGGGGATAATGAGCGGATGAACTTACCAGAAAACAGGCCCTCTGCACCTGTCATCTGAATAGAATACTTTGAGGCTTTATTTTTAAGCCAAGCCGCTACACGTCCCCTCTCACGAGGACCCCTGGGAAACTGAACTGCGTGTTGCGTGTCTGCTGCTGTGTAACAAACTGCCCTGGAACTTAGTGGCTGAAGGGAGAAACCTCGAACGTGGCACCGTTTCTGCAGGTCAGGGATTCAGGAGCGTCTTGGCTCAGGGCTTCTGCTCAGTCCCTGGAACTTCCTTCCCCTCAACGTGGCAGATGCGGTCAGTCCCGGAGGGTTTGCTTGGGGCCACGAGCTCTGTCCGGCTCACCCAGGCGCTGCCCTCGCCCTCGGCAGCAGGCGCCTCCGCTGCGCTCTCGCCTCTCCCATGTCCTGCTGGCGCGCAGCAGTCCTGCCCCGGGCGAGGGATCCCAGAGAACACGCAGGACCCCTCATGGTGCGCTTTGTGACCTGGTGTCACCGAGTGCGCCTCGCCCTCCTGGGCTCCTCGTCTCCCAGCCTGGCTGCTTGTTCCCGCCTCGAGCCCTCCCCGCCCTCACCTGCCCCGCCTGCAATGCCCCGGAGCAGAGTCCTGTGGTCCCCGTGGACTGGAGGGCAGGGGCCGTCACCCGTGCACCCACAGCCCCTCATCCGGGCTGGCTCTGGTGGGTCCATAGTGACCGAGTGGGAGAGCTCTGAGCTCACCTCCTGCCGGACCTCCGGGGCCACCCTGTAAAATCCACCCGTGTGCCCATCTGCTCCGGGTGGAGGAGCAGGAGAGGGAAGCCGGCGCGGTGTGGAGGGACCTGGGCACCAGGACCAGGAGCTTCTTCCTGACTGTGCTCCTCAACTCCCTGGGGAGGCCTAGGGTCTGCCTTGATTCAGAATGGGACAGGGAGAGGCAGGATGGGTGGGCGGGTGTCCGTGGCTGCACACTCCGAGGGGGACAGGAGGACAGCACGGCACAGCTGCCCGCTTTGCTTCCCTCCCCGAGGCCCCACCCCAAGTCCTGCCAAGGAGGGAGCTCCTTTTCCTGGAAGGAGAGGCGCAGGGGGGTGGGGAGTGTGCACCTGCGCACGCGTACAGCGTTTCACCAGGCCAGCCCTGTGGTTCCGCGTGGCCCACGTTTTCCTAGAGAGAGACACACAGACACAGAAGAGCCTCACCACTGATTTGTCCATAATCAGTAGCTATTTCCCAGGTTCTCACAGGAGCCACCCCCTCCACCCCCCAAGGCGGTTCCCCTAAACCCACATCAGTGGCTGTGCATCACTGCATCTCTGTCTGCAGCTCACTGTCCCCCGAGTCCATCCCGAGCCACCCCTGCCGTCCAGTTCATGGTGGCATCACCATGATCATCACCAAGCAGGACCTTTCGTGGCCAGTTTCGGGGTAAATGGGAGGACATAGTGGAACTGACTTAAGCACCGACGCCACCGAGCATAGCTCTCACCAGGCATTTTGCAGCAGAGTGTTTCGACTTCCCGCCCGCGTCCTTTCCCACCATTACTAAATACCAAGAGATATTCTGGTCCGAGTTCCCACTCCAAGGCCTGATTCATGCGGTTGTAGGTGCTGGGGAGTATGAGACTTGTCACCCTGCCACCCGTGAACGTGGATGGGCGGGTGACGCCGGCAGGAGCACCGGGAACGAAGCTGGCATTTGAGCTCAGAACAACTTGGCTCCGCAAACATCACCGGTGCCCCAGCTTAAAGCCCTCGGAAGCCACCCATGTGACCAATGACGTCACCTCCCATTTAAACCACTTCTCTCCCTGGTCTTCTTTCCCTTACCTCCGTTTCTGTGTGTTTCTAACTGCCCTTACGGCACCCGGGCTGAGTCCCCCGCCTTTTTGAGGGCAGGTGCCCCTGAGCACCCCCGGCCCCAACAGAACGTTTTACCTGGTCTTTGGACAGCTCACCCCGTTTGGGGCCCCGGTATTTCATTTCCACCTAATTTTGAATCTATCTACCCTGACATCTGAGTTGGGACGGGCTTAGTCACAGTCGTGATACCGTAGTGATAGTAATAATGTAGTAATAGGCCACCCCAGAGGGCACTGTGGGCAGCCCCGCGGCAGGCTGGCTTCTCTGGAAGCAGGTGACAGCTGAGATGGGATGCGAGACGTTTATCATCCATCAACACTCAGGCTCAGAGAGGTTAAGTCCCTCGCCCAAGGTCACACAGCTCAGGTGCAGTCACGCAGCTTCCGGGCTGCAAGGTGCAAGTTTACAGCTACCACCGCGCTGCCTCACAAGCTGAATAGTGGGATTTTTAAAGATGAAATTGAGGTGAGTGGCCCTCCCCTATCCTAAGAGGCAGACACGGTGCTCCGTCTGATTTCCTGGCTCCCTCCTGGGAGAGTTTTCTAGTTTTCTTCTGGGATTCTGAGTAGCTGAGGTGATGGGCGGAGGCTCTGCAGGAGGGAGAAGGGAGAGGTCACATCAAACCTTGCCACCTTGACTCCCTGGCCCCCCTGAGCTTAGTGAGCGGGGAGGAAATAGGTGTTGTGGGTTGCCTAGGAGCCCGAGCTCACCCACCTTCCCCGGGGGAGCCCAACCTGTGAGTCCTAGGTGAACCCTGACCCTTTCACCTGCTCTCCTCCTCTTCCCGCCTCCTGCACCCCACCACCCAGGACAGCCAGTCAGAGGCTGCCACCTGGCTTTGTGTTCTGGGGGAAATGGAGCAAAGGTTCTAAGCCAGGAGCATGTGTGTCTGGGGGCTACAGCTCCAGCCCAGGGTGCCAGTAGCCACAGCCTCCCAGCCGCCCCCCCCCCCCCACCCCCGGCTTCAGCTTCTGCCATCCTCTGCTTCCCTGTCGATTCTGGGAGCTTCGGCTGGTGCTCCAGTTCCACCCTTTCCTGTAGAAGATGCCAGAGTCTGTTTAGGCTGTTGCCACCAGGAGCGCTCGCTCTCTGAAAGCAAGAGAGCTGTGACAGTGGCCAGCACCCCTAGGAAGACACTGGACATGTACACCTGCAATGTTTTGGGTTTTTGTTTTTTTTTTAGATTTTATTTATTTATTCATGAGAGACACAAAGAGAGAGGCAGAGACACAGGCAGAGGGAGAAGCAGGTTCCCAGTGGGGAGCCCGATGTGGGGCGCAGGACCCTGAGCCGAAGGCAGACACTCAACCGCTGAGCCACGCAGGCGTCCCACCTGCAATGTTTTATACAAATCAGCTGCTCAAGGTGGTGAGTTCCCTGTCTGGAGAGGCAAGCAAGTGCAAGCCAGAGGAGCAATACCTAGCTTTTGTGCAGGTTCAACAAACACGTCAGATAAAAGTTCGCTGATTGCTAACTGTTCTTGTTTTGTCATTGCTGCTGGCCACAGCTTGTGACAGTAATTTGGTGTCAGTTTAGGGCAAAACACTTGCCTGTTAGCCCAGCCCCATGTTTGGTTTTCCAGGCTGAAATGGAATGTCCTTCATGGGGAAAGAAAAGGGTGTGTTTGTCCTTGACAAAAATCAGCATCATTCTACCCAGGGATGTGGGATGATGCTCACAGGGATGGCTCCGTCCCGAGCCACCTCCAGAGGAGCCCGGCTTTTGAAATGTGTGGATGTTTTGGGTTTTTTTAAGAAGAGAGAGTGGGGGGAAATAGGAAGTGAAATACCAGATCTGTTTTGTCCACCGGATAATCAGTTGTCACAAGAGCTAGAATTTCTCATGAAGCTACTGTGAATGGTTTTCCCCTTTGAGGCCCGCGTGCTTAACAAAACTGCCTTCTCTTTCCCGGCCGTGCGGGGCAGGGGGGCTCCCTGAGGCCCGGGGCAGGGGGGGTGAGGGAAGAGAAGATCCAGAGACACGGGGCCCTGACCTCTCCCACCGCTGGGAAGCACCATCCATGGGGAGCGAGAGGCAGGTGGCAGGTGCCCCGAAGCTGTGCCGGGCCTTCCTCCCCATGCTCAGCTCTGGGCTGGGTGGGCGCCAGACACCCCACTCCGCCGACGCCAGCTTAGGGCCTGCCTGGTCCCCGGAGCCTGAACCTCGGGCTCCCGGGCTCCTTCCTGGCATGTCCTCCACCCCCACCCCAGTGCCCATAGACCTCCCTGAGTCTGAGTCCTTGAGGCCTGGAGCCCAGGGGAGTCATCTGGCTTCCCCTCTGCATCTTCAGGGGAGCCTTCCCCTTGTCCAGAGCCTCACCGTGCACCGACTGATGAGGAAGTGGCCCCGGGTCACAAGCTAAAAAGTAGAGAAGGTGGGGTTCCACCATAGAGACTGTGTGCCCCAAAGCTCTGCTGCTCCTGGCACGGGCCCTTTCCTCAGGATCATCCAGGCCAGGGGCGTCACCAGGCCCTCAGAGCGGAACAGACAGCAGGCTCCAGGGAATTCAGAAGAGGAGCCTCGTGGGATCCCTGGGTGGCTCAGCAGTTGAGAGCCTGCCTTCGGCCCAGGGTGTGATCCTGGAGTCACGGGATCGAGTCCCACATCGGGCTCCCTGCATGGAGCCTGCTTCTCCCTCTGCCTGTGTCTCTGCCTCTCTCTGTGTCTCTCATGAATAAATGAATAAAATCTTTAAAAAAGATAAATTCTTTAAAAAAAAAAAAAAAGAAGAAGAAGAAGAGGAACCTGAGTGGCAAGGAGGGCTTCCCGGAGGCGACGGCATTTGAAATAAGCATGCAAGGACAGACAGGGTTTGAGCAAGGGAGCTGGGGGTGCAAGCATCTGTGGGAAGCCCGCAGGCTGGTCTGGGAGTGGCCACGGCTGAGTGCCTGGCACACCACCACCTCCCAGCAGGGGCCTAGGTGACCAGGACGGAGAGAAGGCCGGACAGCAAGGAGGCCCCGGGTCTGGTGTCTGGCACCCCTCAGAGTAGGGAAGCGGCACGAACTGGGTGCCTGGGCCCCGGGGTCCCTCCCAGCTCCAGGGCTCTGGGGCAGGCAACCCAGCCTCGTTGGCAAAGCTGTGAGATGTGGGGAGGGTCTGCAGCCTGCATCCCAGGGGTCCAGGGCCCAGAAGTTTCCCCGGCCCCGGGGTGAGAGGAGCGCCCGGACACTGGATAGGCTGTGACTAAGGGGAGAAAGGCTCACTTCTGTACTTAGAGAAGCTGCAGGGCGGGAATCTCGGATCCCTGAGTCACCACCATGCTTTCTCGTTTCTTCAGAGGCTCTGGGAGGGGAGCCATGGCCAGCCGGACAGACGGCAGCTCCTCCAGCCTTTCTGGGGCTCCTTCCCCTCCTTCCAGAAGAGCCTCGGCCCTGGGAGATGATGGGCTCCTCGGGCCTGACACAGCCTTTCTTCTGATAAAGTTTACAGCTAAAAATACCTTCAGTTTTACACACAGCCTCACCCTCCAGAGCTTCCTCGGACGGGCCTGTGGCTGCGCAGACTTTCCTGCCAACGCTGCTCTGCGCTGGGGAGGCCTTGACACCTTCCATCTGCCCCTCAGGCTCCCGCACATCCTTAGGTGGCCAAAGCCTGCTCACGGCTGTGAGGGGGACAGTGAGGTGGTGGCCAACATGAGCCCAGGGGGAGAGGTGAGTCGCCTGGCTCAGGGGCCGGGGAGCTGGGGACAGTGCTCTGGGCCCGGGCAGATGACACACAGTTCACCTCCCCAGGGGGACGAGAACTCACAATGTTGAAGAATAGACAACAAGCAAAATACCCAAGATGGGATGTGCTGGTCACAGAGGGACTAGAGTGCTAAGAGCAGGCCCTGGGGCACCTGGGTGGCTCCGTCAGTTAAGTGTCCCACTCTTGGTTTCAGCTCAGATCATGATCTTGTGGGTCCTGGGATGGAGGCCCATGTCTGGCTCCATGCTCAACGGGAAGCCTGCTTGAAAGATCCTCTCCCTCTACCGCTTCTCCTTCTCTCTCTCTCTCTCTCTCTCTTTCTCTCTCTCTCCCTCCAATAAATTAATAAATCTAAAAAAAAAAAAATAGAGCAAGTCCTGATTCCTCCCCTCCCCACTGGGTGTTGTCGTCCTCACCCTTACCTGGCCCCACAGTGGGCACGGTTACTGCCTCCACTCTTGGGCGTGGCCGTGGCACTGGCTGGGGCCGGGGGATGTTAGTGGATCCTGAGCACCAGCCTGACATGTGCTTGCACAGCGGGGCTTGCCTTTTGAACTCAAGGTGACCCACCTTGGAAAGAGCTGCCCCAGAACGAACACAAACACAGGTAGATCAGACCTGGATCTACCCAGGGTCAGGCCCAGCCGGGGCAACTGGAAGCAGAGTCAGCAGCTGAGCCAGCTCCATCAGACCTTCTGGAACAGATCCCCTGCTGTGCCACATCCCACCTCTCTATCCGTCAGCTCAGGGGAGCTGCTTGGACACCCTATGTCTCACCTGTAATACGGGCCTAATCAGCAGCCCCCGAATTACTTAAGGTAATACCAGCTCCCAGACAAACCCCAAAAGATTCATAACATAACACAATAGAAATGTATTTCCCTGCACATTCGGGTTATCTACTGCTTCATTTTTTTCTTAAGCCACTTTGAAAACTATCTTAAAACAGCAACCATTCTATTTAATCTCACAATTTGGTGGGTGAGAGATTCAGGCAGAGCTTGGCTGCGTGATCTTGTGTTCCATGTGGCTTCGATTGAGATCACTCATGGCATCCTGCCGGTGGCTGAACTTTTCTGGAGGGTTCAAGACAGCTCTACTCGCCAGCCTGGTACCTCGGCAGGTCTGCCTGGAAGGCTGGTCGCTGCTGGCCCTCTCCCTCTCAGGTAGTCTCTGGGCCTCTCCGTGTGCTCTCAGGGTCTCCCCTTGTAGTCGTATGGCCTCTCTCCATGGGCTCTCCAGCAAGGCGGACACTGCAGAAGATCGTTCAGAGTCCCAAGAGGTTGGAAGGTTAGTGGGCCCAGAAGTGGACAGTATCATTTCCACCGTATTCTATTGGTCGAAGCAGTGACGAGGCCAGTCATGTGAGAGGAGGGCATTTAAATCCCTCCTTTCAGGGGGAGAAGTTCATGGAATCTGTGACCATCTTTAATCTGCCACACTCAGGGGAAGTGTAATCAACGTCCCAGAGGGGCTCTGCTCCACACAGTAACTCAGACACCCAGGCTAAAAGGCACTCTGCCATTTTCTGCGTGTAGCTTCCAAGCTTGTCCTGGTGTCAGCATCCAGCTGGCAGATGCTGGCAAAGAGAAAGCAAGAGTTCCCACACGGTGGTCTGTGAGCCAGCCCTGGAAGTGGCATGGATCACTTCCACGCACATTCCACGGGCAGAGCTCAGCATACGGCTTCACCAGACTGCAAGGCAGGCTGGGAAATGTGTCTGGCTATGTGCCAGGAGGAAAGAGAGACAGGCTCGGCCAGGTCACTCATTTCCCTCTTGAAGTACTCGAGGAGTAAATGGCTCAGTACATGGAAGGGGAGGCTGGCACACCGTCAACAGCCCTGCATAGCGCTCCTCCACTCTGCTGAACACAGCTGGACATGTTGGGGCATGCATCGCATCTACATCACTCCATGGTCTACTTGGACGTGTGGTACCTGCCAACACCCCAGCATCTTCAAAGGGAAGCATGTCCTCGCGCATGGACAGCCATGGGTGTCCATACTGCATATGTCACAGCTCCTGCCCTGGCCCCAGCTGAGGGCTGGTCCCTGGCCCATAGAGGGCCCTATGTAGGCAAGAAGCACTGCCTACATAGGCTGGACCAACCAGCCAGAGAGGAGCTGAAAAGATGTGGAGAGAAGGTCATGAGGTGGAGTGTGGGGTGGGAAGGGCCAGGAGCATGCTGGAGTGATGTTGGGACCAGACACGGTGAGAAAGCAGAAACCAAGAACTACAGAGGAAAGCTCTAGAGAAGAAGGTAAAGAAGTGGGCTGGTAGCAGGAGTTCTGACAAGATGCAAAATGAGAAGCAGAAACCAAAAGACAGCTGAGGCATGTTCATGGCAGCTCAAAGACATGAAGACTGTCTCTGAGAAGCTGTCTTCCATCCTGCCCTGGCATGAGCCCCAGAAGATGTCTTGGTCAGGGGTCAGCAAACTTTTTTTTTTTTTTTTCATCAGCAAACTTTCTGTAAAGAGCTGGATTGTCAGTATTTGTAGCTCTGGATGTCTGTCGAAATTGCTCAACTCTGCCAAAAGCAACCATAGGCGACACATAACAAATGAACGTGGCTGTGTACCAATAAAACTTTATGGACACTGAAATTTGTATTTCATAAAATTTTCACATGTCAAGAAATAGTCTTTATCTTTTGATTTCTTTTTATTAATGTAAAAGCATTCTTAGCTCATGGGCTGTACAAAACCAGGCATTGGGCCAAATTTACCCCATGGGTCATAGTTTTTGGATTCCTGCTCTTGGTTCATAAGAGCTGAGGGTGCCATTTTGTTTGGTCACCAACACTCAAATCCCCTTTCTGGGTTAGCGGACAGCTTCCCTTATGAGGCAGAGCCAACCTTCCACCGTCAAAGCCAAACACACAGAGGTGGCCCAGACCCAGTACATTGGCAGCATCCGCCCCGACCTCCACCAGAGACAAGTGGTGAGAAGCAGAGACCTTGCAGAATGGATCCCAGTGATGGGCAGTGACACCGCAAAGCAGGCACGATGGTGCCCAGTGGCAGCAGCAGCGAGGGTCACCCACAGCATCTCACCCCAGCGGCACTGGTGGCGTTGTCACTGAACTGGTCCTGCTGGTTTCCATTCACCTGGGCTCTGAGCTATGTCCTCAGGCCCCATCCAGCAAGGCTGTGCGCCCCAGTGCCCTTCTGATGAATCCACGTTTACTTAAATCAACTAGAGGCTACTCCCTTCGCTGATGAACAAGAACCCCAGTGGTGGATAGAATTTCTCGTCATGGTTTTCTCTGGTGAATTCCCAGGATGGTGAAATGTGCTGTAAAGTTCTTTTCTAACACGTTTTTTTAGAAGTTATCACCTAAAAAAAAAAAAAAAAGAAGTTATCACCTAAACATTACATGGTCATTATTTCAAAAGGCAAGAGATAAAAAACGCCACAGAGAAGATATTAAAGTTCCTCATAATCACAACGCTCAGAAAGAAGCACAATTACTGTTTAGTGCAAACCCTGCAGATTGAGATCCAGATTTTCCCCTTCACTCACCTGCATCTTGTAAGCGTCATGAACTGCTCATAAGCATGTGTTTCTATCTCCTCATAAATAACTGCCTGATGCGCCATCGGATCCATGAAAATCTGGTGTGGCCACCAGTCCCCCACTAGTGGGCATGGGGGCTGTTTCTGGGTTCCATTGCCAGAGATGATGCTTGGAAAGGATGATGCCATGGCTGCCCTGCGCCCCTTCCCCACCAATCAGATGGTGACGTCCTAACCCCCAGGACCTCAGGATGTGCCTATTTGGAAATGGACCTTTAAGGAGGTAATTAAGGTAAAATGAAGTCGTTGGGATGGTGTCCTCATAAGGAGGAGACGGGGACACACACAACACAGTCTGATGAGAGACCATGTGAGGACATGGCAGGAAAGTGGCCGTCTGCAAGCCCAGGAGGGAGGCCTCAGAAGATGCCCACTCTGCTTCCACCTTGATCTCACACCGTGAGAACAGAAATTTCTGTTGTTAAAGCCACAAAGACTGTGGTACTTTGTTATGGCAGCCCTAGGAAACAAATACACTGTCCTTTTAACTCCATCTTTGAGTGCATTTAAATTTTTTCCTGAGGCTAGAATCACAAAACAGGGATTACTAAATCAAAGCGTATACATGTTTCAAAGACTGTATTTCGAAATAATGATAGATTCACGGGAACCTGCCGAAAGAGTACAGAGCCTGTGGACTCTTCCCCCAGTGGTGACATCTTATGATTCTAGGGTACAGAATCCAAACCAGGAAATTGGCATCAATACGGAGCTGTTGTGTGGCCCACAGGCTCCATCCAGTCTGGTGGAGGGGAGGGTCCCCCAAAAGCCTTTCCATAGAACGATTCCTCACTCTTTTCGCTTTTGCATGCTATGGCAAATGTTATTTTCTGTTTCATTTCCTTTTCGTTTGTTCCTGGAAGAAGGAAACTGAGCGATTGGTCTTGTTTCTGCAATCTTGCCGAACTCACGAATCCAGGTAGTTCATTGTAGATGCTACTGGAATCTTAACATCTGTGATGATATCATCTATAACGAACAGCAGTTCCCTTCCCTTAGATCCTTAATGCTTCTTTCCTTGCTTATCTCATCAGTCAGGAACGCCAGGATGATGCGGAATGAAAACAATGATAGTGGGAAACCCTTGTTCACTTCCGGTCTTAGCTGGGGGCAGGGAGGCTCCGTAACCTGCTCCCCACTGCGTCGTCTGCCGCAGACTCTCAGTACATATATTTTATCAAGTGAAGGATGTTTCCCCTCCTCTAATTACTCAGAGTTGCCTTTTTCATGGATGGTACTGAGTTCCATCAAATAATTTTTCTGCTTCAGTAGAAATGATCCTACCAATTTCCGTCTGCATTCTATCACGACTGATTTTTGAATGTTAAGCCAACCTTGCATTCCTGAAATAAATCCCACTTGGTTGTAAGATTGTTCTGTTTGCCTTGCGAGTATTTTTGTCAAGTATTTTTATGTCTGTTTTCACGAGGACAGTTGATCCATCACATTCCTTTGTTGTAATGCCCTTACCGGGATTTACCGCGAGGTTATGACAGCCTCATAAAATGGCTTGGGAAGTAACTCTTCTTTCTGCATCCTCCAGGAGATCTTGTGTAAGATTAGGGGGCAGTTATTTCTTTTTAAAACATTAGGTAGAATTCGCCAGTGAAGCCATCTGAAAATATCTCTGTCAGATGGTTTTAATTTTCGATTCAATTTCTTTAATAGGTAAGTATGCTTTTTCTCACTGTGGTTTTGATAAGCTATGTTTTTAGAGTATTTTATTTCCTCTACATTTAATTTTCACATTTCTCGGCACACAGCCATTCCTAATATCTTCTCCAAGGCAGTGTAAATGTGAAACCTCCATATTAGTACCATACATTTCTGTGTGATTACCAGTATTACTCCGTAACACCTCGACCATAGCGCTCGACAACTTATATCTGCGTGCTGTGTGCATGTGTCTTTTCATCACCCACCCCCCTGACCCCCGAGCTGTCACCAGATGGAGCTCACTGACCAGAGAGACACATCACAGGCACTGCTGCCCCTGACACCCCTGAAGTGACCAAAGCAACCTGACTGCTACCGAGTGTCTCAGATCTCTTTGAAATGAAGCTTCCAGATGCCGTTTGCATTGAAATGCTGAAGGGTTCCCCAGGTCCACCCAGCCAGAGAAAGTCATTGATAGATTAGTTTGAATGAAGATTAATCAATAATTTATGCTGATGTTTTTCCTCATGCAGTAGGGAGACCCGTTTTGATGTGATTTGACAGGGTCAGGCACACCTTGGTTTAATTAAACCTGATACAGAAAATTAAAAGAAAAAAAAATGCCCACCAACCCTCTGGCGATTGGTTGTCCAAGATGGACTCAATCAACAATCGATGAAGTGGGATTGAGGAGCAGATGGGGATGTGGAAGGAAAGTCCAGATTCAGCAGATGCCTCTGCGTGGCTGCCCTGATGGAGCACAGCAAATGTAAATACACTTATTGGCATCTCCTCATAACGTGGCCTTTAGGAGGCAGGCTGTTTGCACGCGATGATGGATGGTTTTGCTGGCGGGAGTCTACGCCATGTCTGGAAGCCGGCACTGCAGAGGCCTCTCTTAGAGGACCCCGAATGCTGAGACTCACATCCCCAGAGCAGCCATGGAAAGAAACGAGTAGAAATTAATGGTCGTTGTCTTCCCGACAGACAGGAGACAGTCTCAGGATCTGGTGGAGAATCAGCATGAGGAGGAGACCCTTGGGGAGGACCCTCCACATTTTCTGCCTACACGCCCCACCCCCAGGCTTTCAGCAGGATCTCCCTTCTTTTTGTTATATTCTGTTAGAGAGATCCCGGCCAAATCTCATCCGAACACTTGGGATCTTTCTGAGCTAATGGAACTGCTCTTTCAGTTGTCATTCATAGCCTCCCTGTCCTCTGGACGTGGGTGTAAATCTTTGAGGAGTTAGACCCCAAGTAAACTCAAGTAACTGTCCAACTCAGAATGGTATCTCTGCCCCAGGCCACTGAGGCTTGTTGCTGAGTCAGGCTAGTCACCTAATGTTCCCTCCCAGAGGACAGCCTCTCACTCAGGGGGTCCTCAGTCCCACCCAACAAGTTTGCTGGATGTGGTCAGATAGGTCTCAGAGCCAGCTATAGGTCACAGATAAGTCCTAGGTGACAAATGAGTAGCACACAGACCTGTCTCCGCACCGCTGTGTCCACAGCAAACATTGCTAATCTATCCCTGCATGTTCTCCTGATGTTAGAAGTAGGAAGCCCAAAGCCCAGCCTTCCCTGCCCATGCAAAGTAGATGAAGTTCTAGTTCAAAACTGGACAGGGAGGGGCAAAAGGTGGAGAGAGAGAGAGAGAGAGAGAGAGAGAGAAAAGGGAGAGAGAGAGAGAAAAGGGAGAGAGAGAGAGAGAGAGAGATAAAAGAAACTTCGGACTTCAGCCCAGAAGTCAAAAGGAAAGTTGGATAAGTCAAAAAGAAAGTTAGGAGCAGGGAGGTTTCCATTCAGGCTCACATCTGGGGCTCTAGAGGGAATCACCTCCCAGGCAGCCCTCCGCCACCCCAGAACCCCAGTCAGGGGAACTCAGCAGCAGAGTGAAGCTTTCCCTGACACCTACAGCTCCTCTGAAGCCTGAGTGGGTGCAGAGACCCCCACACACCTGGAGGCAGCTAAGAGCCTGCGGGCCACTCTGGGAAGAGGACGAGGATGCTGCAGCAGATGCTGTGGGTCACATGGAGGACATGGGGGAGACACAGGGGGAAAGGAGGGCTGAGCCAACGCCAGAGCATCCCAGGGCCCAGGCAGGGGGGACCCACCAGGATGTTACCAACAGTATCGTGCTCGGTCCTGAGGGCTCCTGGGCAGCCACCGCCCAGGCAGAGAGAGACTAAGATGAGGCCACCCTGTGCCTGCAGACCCCTCTCCCCTCAGCCGCCGCCACATCACCTGCACCACAGGCCACCATGCCGGGGAGGAATGGGGGGACGGGGACGGCCTGGGAGTGGGAAGGACCCTTTGCCCAAAGCAACTGTTACATAGTTGGATCCGATTGGGTCTATGACATTGGAGCTCCGGGTTCCCAGGCTCAAAGCGGGCAGAGGACAGGTTTCCTAGTTTCCTTACAGCAAGCAGGCAGGTCAGGGAGGAGGTTCCCCCACCTCCTAGGTGAGCCATTTGGCCTCGCACATGTCCCCAGAGCCCCAGGCTTCCACGCACTCTTCCTCCTCTCCCTGCCCAGCCCCGGACGTTTCTGTGGGGCAGCACCTGGGCAGCACCCGAGGCTGCTCCGGGCCTCCGCCAAGCACAGGCTCATTTATGCTCTCTGAAAGGACTGTCGCTGGAGGCTCCCCCATCCCCCAGCCCAGGGACGGACCGAGACCACTGCTCCCTGGCATGTCGACCCTGAGCTGCGAGACCCAAGGGCTAAACAGCTGGAGCAGCTTCCCCCTGGCTCATGTACCGCCAAGGCCCCCACAGCCGCCTGCCACCTGCCCCTCCCACCACTGGCTTCTTCACCTTTGCTTTTTTTTTTTTTAATTTTACATGGCAACGTACCCATGAGATTTACCATTTTAACGATTTTTAAGCATGCACTCCAGCAGCATTCAGTACCTTCACACTGTTGTGCAAGCTCCCTGCTGCCGTCTCCAGAGCCCTTCGTCGTCCCAAACTGGAACTCAGCCGCTGGCACCCACCACCCTCCTTTCTGTCCCTGGGAATTGGACTGTTCTGGGTAGTTCACATCCAAGGAGCCAGGCAGTGTTTGTCCTTGTGTGTCTGGCTCAGCACACTTCCCTACTTTGGGGACGCCTGGGTAGCTCAGGGGTTGAGCATCTGCCTTTGGCTCAGGGCGTGATCCCGGGGTCTTGGGATGGAGTTCCGCATCGGTCTCCCCACAGGGCGCCTGCTTCTCCCTCTGCCTGTGTCTCTGCTTCTCTCTGTGTGTCTCTCAGGAATAAATAAATATTTTTCAATCGCTGCTTTTGATGCTTTGGGATAAACACCCGAAAGTAGAATTGTTGGGTCCAGTGACAAGTCTCTGTCTATTTTGAGGAGCTGTCGTACTGCGTTCTGCAGCAGCTGCACCTTTTCCCTTCTCACCAGGCACAAGGGCTCCAATGTCTTCACATCCTTGCTAACTCTGGTTATTTTCCGTTTTGTTGTTGTTGTTGTTGTTGTTGTTTTTAATAATAACTTTCCCAGTGGATGTGAGGTTCCTACTATTGCTCTTGATTCTGGAAGCCCTGATTCCTTTCATAGACCCTTCTGTGTCTTCCTGACATTAGCCAGAGTTGTGTTCTGTAAACTGACGGGTCCAGGAGGGAAGCCTGCACGTGCACAGAGCCGTGTGGACGGGGCGGGGGGTGCCGGGGGGGCCCGCTGTCCTGGCACAGGTAGCCCAGCTGTGTGCAGGGCCTGGGCTGGGGACCGACCGACCGTGTGCTTGCGCGGAGGATGCTCGGCTCTAAAGGAACACAAGGCTGTTCGGAGGATTGGCTTTGTGCTAGGGAAACAACACAGGCCCTGGGGTTTCAAGGTGCTAATTTAGAACTGGTCTAGGGTGTAGGAAGTGAGACTCCTGGGTGATCCACCCATGAGACAATGTCCTGCCTGTACTTCCTTGTTATCAGAGCCCATCTCCCAAATTAGAGTCTAAAAATGCCCAAACATCTGCCTCCCCAGACTTCCCACAGGTAGGCATGGGCAGGTGGCCCAGTTCAGTCATTTGGGACCTGGGGTCTGTCAGAGGCCTCTGGGAAAGTTTTGAACCCTAACAAGAATAGCAGGGAGTTGCAGTTTTCTCTCCTTCCTCATGGACCTTATTGTCGGAAGATGTGACGTTTGGAGCTGTGGCCGCTATCTTGTCACCATGAGGCGAGATCATATCATCATGCAGGGTAGTGGAAACATAGGACGATGTTAGGTCCTTGCCTGAGCTCCTGAGTCAACCTCAAGTTTCTGGTTATGTGAAAGCAATAAGCCCCTATCCCTAAAGCAACTTTTCACTGACTATTCTATTACTTGTGGCCCAGCGCATTCTATCTGATACCGAGAGGATCACTGAAACAAAGAGTCACATATACAAATGCAAAATTCCAGCTGGGCTGCCTCCAGTGAAGGAGCTGTACGTGGTGCATTTAATAGGAAGTGAAGGCCCAGTCAGAGAGGTCAGGACAGCCTCCCCAGGGAAGTGACACTAAACAGAGGCCCGGATGAAAGCCGGCAGATCTTGGGCACAGGGAGCAGCCCCTGGAAGCATGTTAGAGTCACTTGGGGAGCTTTTAACAGTTACAACATACCTCCCCATTCAAGTTAAATCTGAATTCCCAGAGCTTGGGGATCCAAGTGTGCAGCAGGCCTGAGAACCATGGACCACGGGTCCGGATGGCTGGCGTGCGGGGTGTGCACGAGGGAGAGGCCGAGCACAGCCAGGCAGCCTGGCACGAGGGAAGGTGAGCTCTGAGTCACAAGGACACTCGCTGACCTTCCCCCAGCCGGCCACTCCCTGGCACGGGACCCTGGCAAAGTCACTTCCTCCATCTGGATTTCACATTCTTGATCTGCTCACTGGGGACCACGACATCCCATCCAACCCAAGCCACCCGGAACCTGGGGACTTTGGGCTGCACCCGGGGCCAAGCAGGCAGTGGTTCCTGGAGGTTCCCTTTCAGGGTCCTGAGCCTCTGACCCTGGTGGGCTTTGGGCCCAGCTGTGCCCTGAAAGGCGGAGATCACAGCAGCCACCAGGTAGGACAGCCCTGTCCCTACTGTCCCTGGGGCTGTTCTGTCTCCTGCTGAAGTGGGTTGAACCGTGGCCCCTGAAGATGTGACCACCCAGAATCTTATTTGGAATGAGGGTCTTTGTAGATGCAATTAAGATTAAGATCTTGAGATTGGCTTGAATCGGGGCCGGCCCTAAATCCAAGGACACGCATCCTTATAAAAAGAGAAGAGGGACACTGAAACACAAAGAACAGAATGCCATGTGAGGACAGAGGCAGAGACCAGGGTAACCCGTCTGCACTGCAAGCGATGCTGCGGGTTGCCAGCAGCCACCAGAAGCCAGGAGAGTTGCAAGTGACGGATTCTCCCCCAGAGCCTCCAGGAGCAGCCCCTCTGCCAGCACCCTAGACTCCGGCCTCCCGAACTGAGCAAGAAGACATCTCTGTGGTCCCAAGCCGGGCAGTGTGTGGTCACTTGGCGTGGCAGCCTGGGGACACTCCTGCCACCCTCCCGAGCCTGCCAGACCCCCACCCCCACCCTCCGCCCTCCCTAGTGCTGGGCCCCAACAGAGCAAAGCAGAGCATCTTGGTCCAGGAGCTGGACTACGGCCCCCGGCGGCCCGCTTGCCTGGTGCTGGTGTGGAGGGGAAGCCTGTGCCACGGTGGCTGCAGCCACACCCACCCAAGGTGACCTTCTCATGACAAACCCGACGCTGGCATCAATTATTCACGTGGAGCATCTTGGAATGTGCTCAAAACACCCGGGCCCAGGCGTTTTGTTGTCACCCCCTCCCTTGCCTTTAAAGACATTTGTCAAATCCATGCCTGGCAGAGCAACAGAGAGCAGGGTGCCCGGGAGGGGCGGGGGGCGCAGTGCTGGCGGCGGAGGCCCCACGCGGGCCTTGAAAGCTCACGTCTCCTCGCAGAGAGAGCTGTCCGCTGGCCGCCGGGGCCTTTGATTCCTCCCTGACAGGGTGCTGACGGATTGATCTGGCGCCCATACATAATTCATGAGCCCCCGAGCAGCCGTGCATTCTGAGCAGGCTGTTCCTGGGCCAGAGAGAGGACGATTCGGGAGTGGGGTGCGGGAAGCGGGGCCGCCGGCTGTGCTGCGGGTCCCTCTCCTGCTGCAGCCGCAGGAGGCACTTGGTCAGGAGGTGACGAGCTGCAGGGATGCTCCAGGGCTGGGGAGAGAGTCCTCTCGGATGTGACAACCACCTGTTCGTGGTCTGCCGTCCCAGGAGCTAGGGCTGCGGGGTGCGTGCCCACTCCTCCCCCCCTTCCAGGTGGTCTACAGGGCAGGGGGTGCAGCCCCCAGGGGCCCTCAGGACGCAGTCCTGCAGACACCACCAGCTGGGTGACCTTGGGCGGGTCCCTCAGCCTGCCGGAGCCAAGCCCTGTGCCCGTGGAAGCACAATGACAACACGCTGTAGGCAAAAGGCTCTGTCCCCTCACATTGGAGCATGTGGGGCTGTCACTGTTACAGGCGAATCTTCCAGCACACCATGCCCAGCTTCTGTTGCCTCCCTGGGGCTGGGGGCTGGCCCCACTTCCTGGAGAGTGGCCACGGGCGGGCCGTGAGGACCTGGATCGCACATGGACTGGAGATAGACCACGGCCCCACAGACCAGGAACACAGCCGCCAGCAGATGGAGGAAGGCTCTTCCAACGCAGTTTCTCAGAACCCCAGGGATATGGGCCCCGAAGGCAGCAGCAAACTGTCAGACCCAGAGAGGGCTCCCACAGGACTGTACCCGGACCTCCACACAGAGTCTGGCTCAGGACTCCAGGGGGCCAGGAGTCCTCCGGTCCTCTGGATCCTGACCCAGAGGAGGCCCGGGACCGCCGCAGACTATTTTCCAGTTGGAGCATGGCTTGAGGTGTTTTTGCAAAACAATTAGGTTGTTGTCGTTTTCCCAGTATTTCAGTTTGGTTGAGGACATTGATTTTTTTTACCCCTTCATACTATTTATTGTTGATAGATTTCTTTTTTGTCAAATTGCAAAAGTAATACTTCTATAAATGTTTATTCTCTTTTTTCTTGCTTTTCTGTATTTAATGTTTTTTTTAGCATGAAAAAAAGCACTGTATATCTCATGCCAAAAGACGTGGAAGATAGAGAAGCAGTAAGAGATCATGATATCTCACAATCCAGGATGCCTGGGTGTCTCAGTGGTTGAGCATCTGCCTTCGGCTCAGAGCGTGATCCTGGAGTCCTGGGAACAAGTCCCACATTGGGCTCCCTGCAGAGAGCCTGCTTCTCCCTCTGCCTGTGTCTCTACCTCTCTCTCGGTCTCTCATGAATAAATAAATAAAATCTTTACCAAAAAAAAAGATCCCCCACAATCCCTCCCTCTGGAGATGATGGCCACAACTGAGCGTGTTAGTCTGTGCCTTCCTGGAACTGTGTCGACATGAACACAGACACACCCCTTTTATTGTAATTTTTTTATTGTGGTAAAATATATATAACACAGAGTCTGCCTTTCTGACCATTTTTTAAGTGCCCAGTTCAGTGCCATGAAGTACATTCCACCACCACCATCTACCTCCAGAAGTTTCTCACGTTCCCAAAACTGAAACTCCGTCTCCATTAAATACCGATCCCCATCTCTCTCCCCATAGTCCCTGACAATCACCATCCCACTTTCCGTCTCTATGACTTTGACTACCCCAGTTTCCTCATACAGAATTCGTCCTCACGAGGCATAATGTCCTCCAGGTTCATCCGTGGTATAGCAGGTGTCAGATTCTTCTTCCTTTTCAAGGTTGAAAGAGACATCTTGTGTATGAATTAAAATTACACTGCATGGCACAGACTGCTGTGCACCCACTTCTTTTTTATACCACTTTATTATTTTATTTATTTTTAAAAATATTTTATTTATCCATTTGACAGCATGAAAGAGTACAAGCAGGGGGAGGAGTAGAGGGAGAAGGAGAAGCAGGCTCCCCACTGAGCTGGGAGTCCCACGTGGGGCTCCATCCAGGACCCTGAGGGATCATGGGCTGAGCTGAAGGCAGACACTCAACCAACTGAGCCACCCAGGCGCTCCTTCATACAACTTGAGATTAAAAACATTCTCACCTCAGAAACTGATACTTAGCTTCTTCCAACTGATACATACATTGCACCAGTTATAACCTCCAGAAGCAGCCTTGGATTGGGGTTGGGAGCAGGAGGCCTGGGGCCTCTGTCAGGGACAAGGAGGGGTCCCCAGTACCACCCCTGGGATCAGTGTTTCACTAGAAAGGCTAACAGGACTCAACATATAGCTGTAGCTCAGCAAAAGGATGTGAAGCAAAATCAGCAAAGGGAAGAGGCAATGGGACAAATCCCAGAGGAAGCCAGACATGAGCTTCCAAGAGTTCTCTCCCAATGGAGTCACACAGGACATGCTTCGCTCCCCTGCAGTGTGTTGTGACAACATGTGTAGAGTGATGTCTACCGGGGAAGCTCCTCCTCACAGGCTGGTCACATAGGTACCCTCTGCCTGACACATGCCAAACATCCAGACTCCTCAAAGGAAAGCAGGAGATCAGCAAACCTCGTGGTTTACACAAACAACTTAGGCACAGTGAGCCATTCTTATCAGTTAGGGAGCAGTGGAAGCTGTCCCAAAATCCAAGTTCCCCAGATGTCAGTCCAAGGCCCGCTTTGCAAGCAGGCCTTTCAAAGGAACGCTGCCTCAAGCCTCCTGTGCTAACTCTCTTCTGTATGTACACCATCGAGGCCAAGGATTTTATTTTTGTAAGATTTTATTTATTTATTCATGAGAGACACAGAGAGAGGCAAAGACACAGGCAGAGAGAGAAGCAGGCTCCCTGTGAGGAGCCGGATGCGGAACTCGATCCCAAAACTTCAGGATCACGCCCTGAGCTGAAGGCAGATGCTCAACCACTAAGCCACCCAGGCATCCCAAGGCCCAGGACTTTAAAAGCCGAAGATTAAAAACAAAAATGCAGAACATCTGGCCTCCGAGGGCCTCTCATTCACAGGCCCGCTCAGCTGGGACAGAACAGCTGCATGTTTAAGGCAGGCACGTAGGAGCTAGGATTGGTCATTGTTCTAATCTTGTAAAGTAGCTGTAAGTTTCAGAGTAGGAAGAAGTCTGAGGAAGATGCGCAAGACCTCTATACTGACAACTACAAAACGCTACTGGGGACAAGTTAACAAGGGTCTAAGCAAATAGAGGAATAGACCATCCATTTTCATGGATTGGAAAACGATAATACTGTAAATATGTTCTTCTCCCCTGAGTAATATCTAACCTCAATGCAATCTCAATCAAAATCCCAGTGGGCTTATTTCTGGTGGAAAATGACATATAAATATATGATATGATATGATATAAAACATAATGAACATAAATGAAACATAAATGAAACATAAATGAAAAGGCAAAGGGCCAAGAAGATCATAAAAACAAAAGGCAAGGTTGGTGGACTTGTGCTACCAGTTATCAGACCCATGATAAAGCCACAGTAATTAGGACACCATAGGATTGGCACAAAGATAGACAAACTGAGCAACGGAGCAGAGAGTTGCCAGAAGCAGAAGCTCCTCCCCGTAACACAGTCAACGGGGCCAGCCTGGACAGAGAGAATGGAAAGGTCCTCTCAAAAACATGCCTCCTCACAAATTACAAAAAAAAAAAAAAAAAAAAAAAAAATCAGATGGATTGCATATCTACATGTGAAAGGCAAAGCAGTACAACATTTAGAGGAGACATCTTTGTGACCTCCAAAGAGGCAAAGGCGTCTTACACAGGGTGCCAAATGTATTCTCACACATGAAAGAAATTAATAAATTAATAGATGGGACTATTGTAAGGATGTCCACTCAACAGAGGTGCCTATGAAGAGAAGGAAAAGGTAATCCACAGAGTAGCACTTATTTGCAAAATAAGGACCTGTACTTAGAACACTCCTACAAACCAGTTAGAAAAAGACAGACATCTTGGGAGAAAAATAGGCCTGAACAGGTACTTCCCAGAGAGGCTAACCAGCTTCCCAAGTGGCCAAGAAGCATGTAACAAGAACTCAACATTGGCCATTAGGGAAATGTGAGGGCAAGCCACAGTGTTGTGCCACTACACTGACCCCACCCCTCAGAAGAGCCAAAATGAAAAAGATGGAGAATACTAAGAGTTGACAAGGATGTGGATCAACTCCAGCCATCACCCACTGCTGGTGGGATGGGGGTCAGAACATGACTGTGGAAGACTGTGTGCCAGTCTCTAACAGTGCTAACCATACACACACCCAATGGCCCAGCAACTCTGCTCCAACCAGAAATGCACAAGCACGCTCAGGAAGAGACGTGCACCAGCATATTCATACTATCCCTGTGTACACCCACCCAGAAACCCAACAACTTGAGGTTGGGTGAAGTGTGGAGTTCCTCGCCAGAGGAATACTATATAGCAATGCGAAGTGCCCATCTGCCACTGCGCATGGCAATGTGGGTGAGTCTCCCAAACACAATGGCGCACATTAGAAACCAGGCATAATGAGCAGGTGCTGTATAATTCCGCTTACGTGAAGTGCAAAGAGAGACGTGAGGGGCCTTCTGAGTGCTACAATCAAGGAAATGTTCAACTTTTAATGATTGTGGGCACAGCTCCTAGACTCCCAGGGAATCTGCACTTTAATATTTACCAAGGTCAAAATGACTTGGCAAAACCTCAATGCATGGGCTCTATTTCTGCCCTGAGCACACATTGTACATCTGTTTCGTTTAAAAAAATAACCAAAAAAAGGAGCATTCCACACATAAAGATAAGAAAAAGGAAAGAAACTTCCCTGGTCCCCATAAGATTAAAGTCATAGAGCCCTGCATGTCATAGAAACTTAAAGTCTGAAGCTTTCTGAAATGGCCAATGATTTGTAACTTTTTAATGTAAAAAATGTATATAACCCTGCACCAAATGTTCCTTCTCTGGAGCATCTTTTGTGAAGATTGTGTATCCCGGGCAGCTGTCCCAACTTGGGCTCGAATGAAACTCTCTCTCCTTCTTTCAAGGATTCTAAAAGGTTCTAAAACATTCATTCCATTTGCATTGACATGAGGTGCTGATTACATGGGTGTTCGGTTTGTGAAAATTCATACACTCATGGGCACTAATTCATACACTCATGGGCCCCTTTTTATGTGTGATCTTCTTAAGAGTAAACAAAAATTTGGAGAAAGAAAAGATGGGGCATGGCCCTGGCTTACCATACCCCACCAGGGGCCTTCTTCCTCATGGGGCATTATGACCTCTAACCTCGGTGACCTCAAAGGCGCCTTCATCCTGTCCCATGAGGCCTCCACTAGAGTGCATTTGTTCTCAACTTCAACCCAAAATCATGCCAATAAGCCAGTCAATACCATGTTGTCTGTGGATCCAAGTCGCATTCTTATTTGCTAAATTATAAAGGTTCTAGCAATTTAAGAAGTCTAAAATCTTCTGATGAGACCCAGCCCCAAGTTCCAGTTCCAAGACCAGGAGTTCAAGAAGTACCATGGGAAGGAATTGGGAGGCCCATGCACATGACTCCCATGGGGTCAATGCCCCAGCTCCCCTCCTGACCAGGGGCTGGCATGGTAGCCTCCACACCCAAAGCCAGGCAGCCTGATGCCACCACGGATGCATCAGAAGCAAAGGCCCCAGAGGCCAGCAGCCCTAACCCCAGCTCTGACTCTCACTGACAGCATGAGCCTCTCTGGACTTCCATTCCCTCATCTGCAGTGCGGGACTGATAGCATTCTTTGATGGGGTTGTTGCAGAAACTAACTAGAATCACTTAGCACAGAGCCTGGCACAAGGCCAGCCCCTGGCAGGTGGTACCTGGCATCGTTAGTGTCATGATCATCATTGTTGTCTTTCCTACTTTTTTGTCCATTTCCACTTTAGATTTCACCACTATGGATGAGGACCATAGACTCTCCTTTCCTTCCTCAGACCCAGAAGGTAATACAAACTGTTAACCTACAAAATAAAACCACCAGGTACTTTACCATGAAAATGGGTTTATTCGAGAATAGCAGATAATTGCAATTCGAGACATGCAAGCTATGGCAAACCCCAGGCAAATTCAACAAAGAAAAGAGAGGAATGTTATTTTGTGGAGGAGGAGAACGTTGGGAGGGGCTGTCCTGAACAGAAGGCCACTGGAGAAAAGCAGGAAGGCAGTTCCTCACTGGCCGAGTCGCTAGGGTAGCAGATTCCTTGCAGGAGATGCAAAGTCTATCCTCGCTGTTGGGTCTGTAGTTGTGATTCCCTCCTATTTCGGATGCCTCTGCTGGGGTCTGTGAGTGGTGATTCTTCCTGTAAGTGACTCCGGGTGGCACAGTGCACGGAAGCTCCTCTTTCCAGCATCCTGACTCCATTTTCATGAGCTTTTCCTTTGTTAAATTTCACCAAAAAAGAGTAGAAAACCAATTTCTCAGATGAACAAATTTTAACCAACCTGGTCCACCTAGTAAACTGGGTACAACATGCCGTTTGCTCACTCACTCCTTTCCAGTACGCACCCCATCTACACTCACTATTGCTAGGGCCTGGGCTGCTCCCAGCACCCACAGCAGGTCGCTGAGAAGCACCTCTACAGACTGCATGGAGGAGAATTTATTTCTGCAGCTTTGAGATGCAGAAGCAGCTCAAGGTCATGGGAGCCAAAGGCCGCCAGAGCTTGCATTTCATTTGGCTTTTATGAAAGTGCTGCACTAGATTCCAACAGCCCTCCTATTCACATCCCAGGGGAGTTCTGTGATAATATAGACCAGCTCCAAAGGTGTTCTCTGAAAACGTTTATTGCAAACTCCAGCATTCTCCCTGTTGTGGGCTCCATCTAAAATCCAAAGTGCCTAAAGCCTTGAGCACTGGGGCATCACTGCAAATGCCCAGTGCACACACCAGCCAGATCCTCACGGTGCCCCGGGTCCCTCTGTGATAACCCTGGACTCAGCTCTAGGACCAATGGGCCTGTAAGGCCCCAGTGAAGTCTGTGGACTTCTCAACTGCTGGGGCAGGAAGGCATCTAGCAACTCAGGACCAGCAGGGCATAGCCAACAAGGCGACGTGTAGCACTCAGGCTACTACTCTCCCACCCACACCCATGGCAGACATTGCTAATCGATCCCAGGGCCCTTTCCCACTGAGCTCAAGCATGGCTGCTGAATCCTTAGCACAGGGCTCCCCACCACCAGACAGACTCATGGGAGCCAGCCAGTGGAATGTCTGCCATCCCCAGTTGGTGGGAAGGAACGCTGGTTCTGAGCTGCTCATTCCGTGACCCTGATGTTCCATGGCTGTGTCAGGTCCGTGTCAAAGGTGCAGTCGGACCCCCTGCCCAGAAAGCACTCAGCCCGGTCCTCCCCAGGTAGGAAGCACTCAGGGCTCAGGGCGCAGTGTTGCTGTTCTCTCAGTCTGTTGAAGGGCAGCCTCGCACCATCCATGCCGCTGAGTCAGCCTACAGCAAAGATCCTAACCCCCACCTGCCCTCCCCGTCCCTCCCCGCCCCCTACATGTCAGGTGCGTGCAGAGGAATGGTCCATCCGCAGGTGCCAACTGGGAGCTTGGGAAGCTGCTCAGACCTGGCTCCCTGTGAAGGGCTGGCTATTCTAGAGATGTAAGATCACCCACCGCCCCCCATACTCAGTGGGGCCGAGAGAAATCCGTGAAGGCTTCCTGGAGGAGAGGAGGGACATAGCCAGGGGATGGGGGACCATGGTCAGAGGACGATGACAGCGGCCACTTGGTCATTTCAGTGCTTCTCCCACGGAGGTGATGGCAAATCACAGCAGGAAGTGGCATCGAGGGAGGGGAGAGGAAACACTGGCCATTTCATGGGAACAGATCTGCTCCTTGGCCATGGCAGCAGGTGATGCCACAAGGGGGCACCGCCAGGGCCCCTTCCTCACTCACACTTAATGGCCAGGGTGGAGTTCCCCCTCACCCCCTGTCTCTCCTTCTTTCTTGTCTCCATCCCTGCTGCTGTCCCTCCTCATCTCATTCTGCTCGCCCACAGACGTGGGAGATGGGCTGCAGAGACACCTGCTTGGCCAGCTCCGTGCTCACGGTCCCCACTCAGCCCAGGCCCTGCTCACCCTGCCCCATCCACCTGCAGGCAGTGGCTGGCTCCCTCCCACTGGGTGTCAGCCTGGTGCCCCCCACCCTGCTGCCCCCCAAACTAGGAAGCAGGGGAGCCTGAGCTGGCTTCCCAGTGCCCTCTGCCTGAAAGCATTTGGAAGCTGCCTCTGGGTCAGCGCCAGAAGCTCATGCCCAGACTGGCAGGTTGACCAGGGTCGCCGCTCCTGCAGGAAGGTCCCGGAAAATTCTAGCCCTCCCACAGCCTCAAGTGCTGGCAATCCCAAGAGGCCCCCACCTCCTCTCCCACCCCACCCCCCCGCTGGCCTGCTCCCTGATGCTCTGGGCTTGTCAGCCTCACTGGCCAGGGCCCCAGGAATGCCAGAGTGGCCCTGGGGGGAGGGACACAGCGACCTTGCCCAAGGCCCTCAGCCTCATGGGCCTCCGCTCCATCCGTGCTGAAGGGCGGTCTCGCACCATCCGTGCTGCTGAGTCAGTCTACCGCAAAGATCCTAACCCCGGCCTGCCCTTCCCGGCCCTCCCCGCCCCCTGCCTGTCAGGTGCGCGCAGAGGAACGTCTGGTCCATCCGCAGGTGCCGACCGGGAGCTTGGGAAGCTGCTCAGGCCCGGCTCCTTGTGAAGGGCTGGCTATTCTAGAGATGTAAAGACGGAACCGTGTTCGTTCTGTCTGCCAGTCCAAGGGCAAAAAAAATTATGTATATTTTCCAAGGAACCGGGTTGGTAGGAGCCTGGCCATGCCTGCCCCTCCCCAAGCCGCAAGCTGTAGTCCCTCAGCCTTGCTGTTGGGGCAACGAGGGCTGGAGGCTGATGAATTTGCCCAACACGCAGCCAGCTCCTGGGAATGAAAATAGGAACAGCAGCGGTGTGACTAAGGAACAGAGCACTGGCCACGGGCTGGGCGCCGTGCTCAAGGCTGCCGTGCAGAGCCCTCAGCGCACCCCTCTGGGGGGATTAGCACCAATTATCACCCACCCTTTCTGGAGGAGAACTCAGAGAGGGTGAGAGACTTGTCCAAGGTCACACACCGGAGAGTGGAGGGGCTGGGACTCGGCACCTCATCCGGAGGGCACAGTGGCTTTTGCTCCCCTGCCTCCCTCCAGCTCTGTCCTCACCCAAGCCATTACCTCAACGGGCACAGCAGCCCCTGCCTGAAAGTATCCTGCCACAAATGCCACTCCTGAAATTCCCGTTATCCCTCAATTCCTTGGGCTGGTGGCTTCTCATCAACACTGCCTCCTGCTGGTGAGAACCCTTTCTGTGCCTTCACCAGGCTGTGGCAAGGGGATCAGAGACCTTGCCCCAAGCCTGGAGAGGAGGCTGCTGCTTCTAGAATGTAGGTGATGGGGTTGGATCACCCCAGGGGGACACTCGCACAGTGCAAGGAAGCTGTGGGCAGAGAGGAGGAGCCCAGACTCTTTGGGATCCATTTCGTGCCAGGCAGTTTCATGAACATCTCATTGTGCATGGTACGGATTACTGCCCCCACCTTACAGATGAGGAAACTGAGTCTCCGGCAATTGAGGGAGCCTGAGTTTGTGCTGCTGGTAAATGACCCAGCCGAGCAGCTCCTGAGGCCAGGCGAGGGGAGAGGAAGAGCACTGGGGAAGCCCCGGGCAGAGTCCCCAGGGCAGCATCGGCAGCCAGCACCGAGGGAGGACGTGCTGTCCCGCGAGGCGGCCAGTCCCCTCATTTCTCCCAAAGGCTGTGCTGGCTGTGGATGCGGGGTGGCCGGTGGGGGCGATGGCAGCTCCTTTCAGAATCACGGGGCCGAGTGGGGGCGCTGCCCCAGCTTGCCTGCAGCCCACAGCCCTCCATGTCTCCGCACGGCCCCGCCAGCTCCAACGGCTGTGGGTCAGCCAGAGGAGAGCTGTCCTGCCCCCACCCGGGAGCAAGAGTGAGCGGTGCCCGGGCCTGTAGGACAAGAGATGGCAGGACAACTGGCCCCTGCCTGCTGAGCCCACCCTGTGCCGGGCTCTGAGCCTCGGGCTCCCTGTCCTGTGTCACCTCTTTGCTTCCTCCTACTGCCCTGTACAAGGAAGAGGTGACAACACTTGCCCAGAGATGGGATGTCCACTTACTCAAGGCCACCACTAAGCCAGTCAGTGGCAGAATGGAGATTCGAACCCAGGACTGGGCTAGAAACCCTCTAGACGACTGAATTCCTTGTCAGGAATCCTGACCACTCCAGGTAGCATTGGTTCTCGGCACCTGAACCTTTGGACTCGTTCTTTCCTTTGAGCAAGGGCTCATGAGCACCTCTATGTGCCAGGCCTCACGCTGGCCCCCAGGGATGAAACGGTGACCGAGTGGGACAGCACTATCCTTCAGGGACTCCTTCAGGCCGGCAGGGCAGATGGTCCCAGGAACGAATGTGTCACCTCAAGCCGGGAGTCGATGAGAACCCAGGACACGGGGCCTTGGGCCAGCCGGGGGCTGAGGAAAGGCCGGAAAGGAAGCCCGGGGTTGACGTCTGGTCACCAGGCATCAGAAGAGAGAGGTCAGCAGTCAGGGGGAAGAGGGGAGAGCCCTGGGGCAGAAGGAACCATGAGTGGTGACGGGGGCAGGACACGAGGAGTCGGGAGCCTCAGGCCAGGGCGGCCAGGGTGGCCAGGGGCAGAGGGAGACAGGCTGGGCCTGTCTCCGATCGGTCGAGAACAGTGAGGGTCCTGAGAGCAGTGGCAGGTGTTTGTCCGAGTGGGGGCGTGGGGACAATGTGGTAAGGGCATCGGCTGACAACTGAGTGGTCTGCTGGGGGGTTCCCTGCACAAAAGGCCCCCAAATGGTCCTCTGCCCACTTCCTGTGGACAGCTGTTGTCTCTGTGCCCAGGGGACACGTCTTCCGATGCCTTCCCTGCAGCTGCCCTGCTTGACTGTGGGCAGGACGCACGCCCTTCCGTGTCTCCTCCCTGCTGCCGCAGCTGCATCAGAGCAAAGCACCTGGACTTTGTGGCAGCTCCGCGGACACACTGAGGGGTTTTGCTTGCCCTTTGCTGAAGTCCGGTCTCTGGGTGCCCGCCCCCATGAGCTGTACATCTTCCCACACGGAGAAGGAGGGTACAGCCAGCAGCAAGCATGCCCCTCTGCACCCCCTCTGGCAGCTGACCCAGGCTCTATGAGCCCTGGGGCGCCATCCAGTGCCACCCAGCAGCTGTGGTGTGGGTGCTGTCCCCCTGAGAGCCCTGCCGAGAGGCACCACACACTCCCTGCCCACTGGGCACTTGGGTGTCACTCTGCAGTTATTAATGACATGTGTCAGGCACAGACTTCGGGGGTCAGGGTCCCGACAGAGAGACCTCCAGGCAAAGAAAGGCTCGCCCTACAGTGGCCAAGGGCTGAGACTGCTGCGGGTACTCCCTTCCCGCCCCGAGCACCTTGGGGAAAGACGCCTCCCGTCTGTTCAGCTCATTTCCTCCATCTCCTTGTTGCTTTCCGCCTCCTGTGACTAATTCAGAAGCCATCCAAGCTCCTTGGCTGCAGGATTCTAGATTCATCCTGGAGGCAGGACCCAACCCAGAAGGGCAGTCAAGAGGCCTCTCTTCCACCGAGGGAAAACAGAACATTCACCAAAACTCGTCGTTGAGCAGATTCATACTAAGCTAGTTTGGTGTTTTCAATTGGCCGGGGGCCTAGAATCCGACTGGCAGGGATGGAGCGGACAGATGGGATCCTATATGAAGCTACTGACTCATTCAACTTCGAAAGAGAAGAAAACCTTATTAGTCAATGTTTCAAAGGGCTGTGGCTTCACAGGAAGCTTCTCCGGCCCAGCCAGTTGGGGCGGCCTCCCCGGCTGGCACTGTCAGCTTTGCCTGGTCCTGGTGGGCACCTCCCCGCCGCCACCACCTCCTGTCTCACCCCGCCCCCCCCGCCCCCAGCCGCTGCTTCCTCTCCCAGGGCACTGGTCTGCATGCCAGCCTCACGGCCGTGTCCCTGCTCTGAGCTCAGAGTGACCTGTTCTGGGTTGAAATGTCTGCCCCCCTCCCACCCCAGAATTCATATGTTGTCATTCTAACCCCACATACCCCAGAATGTCAGCATATTTGGACACAAGGTCTCGACAGAAGTAACTGAATTACAGTGGGGTCATTAGAGTGGGCCCAATTCAACATGTTGTCCTTCCGAAGAAAGACTTGCACACAGAGGTCCACACAACGAGAAGACAGTGTGAAGAGACGCAAGGAGAAGGGGCCCATGGGGCACCTGGGTGGTTCAGAGGTGAGCGTCTGCCTTCCGCTCAGGTCGTGATCCTGGAGCCCTGGGATCGAGCCCCACATCGGGCTTCCCGCAAGGAGGCTGCTTCTCCCTCTGCCTCTCTCTCTCTCTCTGTGTGTGTCTCCCACAAATAAATAAAATCTTAAACAAAAAAAAAAAAACCCTACATTTAAAAAAATAAGTTAAAAAAAAGGAGAAGGGGCCCATCTGCAAACGCAGAAGATGGGCTGCAGTGGGTCCCCACCATCCTCAGAAGGGGCCAGCCCTGCCAGCACCTGGATCTCAAGCTCTTAGCTGTCAGAACTGAGAGGCGATAAATGTCTGTTGCTCAAGCCACTGGGTTTGTGGTACTTTGTCGCAGCAGCCCCAGCAAACTGTACGCGACCTTACCCCGAGGCTGTTGATGCCCTGGGCTCTGCCACCAGGGTGTTCCAGCAGGTGCCGGGACACTGCCTTCTGCCCAGCCCATCCCAGCCCGATGCTCACCAGGCCTCCGGCCCGCCCTGGTCCCCTCCGTGGTGCCCACTGCCATCCCCTGCTCCGTGGATCGCCCTTCTGCGGAGCTGGACGGGTGGTCGGGGCTTGATTTTGTTCAGCACTGTCATCTTCTGAAAGCCCTGGCCAAGGGGCTGGCTGAGCCCGGGAGCACCCCGAGCTTCCCCTCGCCCAGCGTCAGCGCACTTGCTATGTCCTGGGCTCTGTGCACACCATCAGTGATGCCAGGATCAATGGGATGTGTTCCCTGCGGTTACAGAGCTTCCAATAATCCTCTGTATTTGTTTTCAAAGAGTGTGCTTTCAGGAGATCAGTAAGGAAACCATATCACAAGGCAGGTATCACTGCGTGCCGGTGTCCACGGCTCAATGTTGAGTGCCCGCTCCGAGCCACACGTGCCAACCATCCCGTGAGCCTTTCAAGGATCCTTTTAGGGCAGATCATATCACCCCATTTCAGAGATGAGGCGGAAGAGGCTCAGAGGGGGTGTGAGTTTGCAGAGGGTGACGGAGCTGCTAAGTGATCAAGCAGGATGCTGAAGCGGATCCCGAGACCACCACACATGCCGCTGTCTCCAGGCCCAGCCCACATGCTCTGGGGACCAGGAGGTACTCTGCCCAGGCTGGGTGACTCCCTGGGGTCTGGGGCTCTGGGGGTGCCTCTCCCAACCTTTCCCAGACCACACAGTGCTTCTGGGTTTGGCTTTGTTGAAAAAGTTGTGATTTTCCTGCCGCCGGGCACGCAGAACCGTGGCTTCATTTTATGGGGCAGGACGTGGTTTTATGTACTCTGACGGTTTCAAATTTGCTTTCATCTGAGGGTTGGGGGGCTGTGGATCCGTAGCCCTGCCCTTGCTCATACTCCACACTACTCCACACTTGTGCCTGTAGAGTCCCAAGTTCCCAGGGGAGCAGCTGGCTCCTTGCCTCTACAGGACAATGACAGTGAACCACTATGAAAGTAAGAGTCCTCAGGAAGGAGAGAGCTCTGCTTAGGGGGGCTTCCAGTCCAGGCAGGCAGAGGAGCTAGGAAGGTGGGGGCTGGTGAAGGCTTAAGGTAGGCAAGGGCAACCCTCTTCTGACTTCAGCAAAGCTTCTTTAGGGAGAAATGCATTCAGTCTTCCTTCCTATAAGAGAGGAAAAACCAAGGTCCATGGGTCCCAGTGAAAGGTTCTGGGCCAAGTGAGGGGAGGGGATCTCTGGGCCCCCCTTTTTCTCCCCCCACTCCCCCACCTGGCACTGGGAAGCCTCTGTGCCCCCACCTCGCCCAGCCCCTCCTCTCACTGGGTTCCCATTTCCCATCTTGCTCACTGATCCATTCAGGTCAGAGCAGAGGCCAAGCAGAGGGGTCACTGCTAACTATATGCTAATGACAGCAGGGACCAATCAATCTCCCCCTTAATCAGGCAATCAATGTGCACTGCAGGTGTGTCCGATCCTGGCCTGTGACTCAGGGGTGGGGGTGGGAGTGGGGGTGGAGTGGAAAGGAAGAGGAGGGAGGAGGAGAGAGGGGCAGTGCCCAGGCCCTGACCCCGACCCCGACAGACCCCGACCCAACCCGCCAGGTGGGGGCCCTGAGCTCCTCCAGTCCTCCTCTCCTCTCCAGCCCAGAAAGAGCCAGCAGCAAATTGAAATCACTGCTCAGGAAAAGAACCAAGAAGGAAGGAAAAAAGGGAAAAAAAGACAGCATCTTTTTAATCAAGGCTCAGAGCTACAGCCACTAATGAATTCAAGGTTCTCGGAACCCCAGGGCAAGTCTGGGTGGAGAGAAGCCAAAAGACTTCCTCCCTCCCATGCCTCCCGCCCGTGGCTCCCCATCTACAGAGGCGAGGGAGGGGGCGAGCTGGGAGGGAGGGTGTTTAAACCTTCTCCCTGGAGGACCTCAGGTCTCTAGTCCTGCTGCCTTTTAGAAATGGAAGGGCCAGCCAAGGTCACAGCCAGGACAGGGCCTTTTCACCAGAGCTCAGGCCCACTAGAGCTCCTTTCAGGCTCCCCCTCTGCCTCGGTGCAGGAGGGGCTGTTCTTATAAGAGATGCACATGGGCCATTTCCTGGTCCTTCCTCTGAACGGCCCTCCTGTGCCTCCCCTGGAATTATGGTTCTTTACCCCCTGGTTAGGCACTTCCTGTGTGCCAGCTTGAGATACAATAGAGCACTGAATTCTCATAACACCCTAATTGCTGTGATTATGCCCATTTTATAGATGAGAAAACTAAGGCTCCATCAAGATCACAGAACCTGCCAACATTTCAGCGAAGCTGGGAGTGGGAGACACAGCCTCTCTGCCTCCAAACTCTCTTCCAGGGTGCCCCACGGTGGTTCCTGCTTCCAGGTCCTGGTTAGGGCAGCCCCACCACCTCTCCGCTCCCAGGTGCTCTGATGCTGGCCCTATCTCTGCAATTCCTCAGCCCCCATCACTTGCTGCAGCATTTCCCCCCAGTTACAGGTCCAAAGGTGTTTGGATTCAGATCCTGTTTTCAGAGTGTGAAGGCACCAGGTTCTGGCAGTTGGGAATTAGCCCGTTTGTTCCTTACTGGCTGCATTGTTATGAGTAAGCTGTTGCCTGTCTCTGGGCTCAGCAGGTGATGTGTGGCATGACCCGGGTCCTCTCCCCTCACCCTCTGTAAGGCCTTTCCTGTGGCTCATATACCCTCTTCGACAGATGAGTCACCTGAGGCCCAGAGACAGCTAACTTGTTCAGGCCACCTGGCCAACATGGCACAGTGCTTGAGCACATGGCTTTGCCCCCACAGGCCCCACACCCTGCAAACCGTGACAACCCCCTCACCTCCCCTTCATTCTCTTTGCCACCTCCAGAGACATCTGATTGAGAAGCAGGATGAAAGGCTGGTCTGAGCAGGAACAGGGTAAATGATGCTGGTTAAGGAATTCATGGCCTGGGAAGCATATTCCCAGAGCAGCTCGTTTCAGAAGTTCTGCTGTTAAGAGCTCTGTGCAGTGGGAACAGTGGGCAAAAACCAAGGTTCAAGGCCATACCCATGAAGGAGGAAACATGAGCCTCATTGGCTTCCCCATCACGCCTGCCCTCCGCATGGCCCTCCGTCCCACCACATGCATGCGCACAACCGTGGACAGCCTTGGCAGGGCCCCGGGCACCCAAGCTGGGCAAGATCTCAGCCCTGAAGCTCCAGGTTCCGGAGAAACCCCACCCACGGTGGCTTACATCAGGGGGTGTGGGCTAGGAAGCTGAGGGAGCCCCCGGGAGCTGAGGCCAGGAAACACCCCGGCCTAGAGGGTTGGCGGCAAAGCATTAGACCTGTCAAGATGACAGCTACTGGCCATATTTGAAGTAAAAGTAATAAAATACATTTGAGTCGAACTTAAACTCATTTCAAGTCACTGAAGGGCAATATCCAGTTCCTCCATTGCACTTCAAGGACTCAGTGGCCACGGGTGAAGAACCAAGGCTGCGGCGGGAGATTTGCCATCCACCCCAGCAGTCAGGTACAGGCACAGAACCTCAGAAGGTTCGATTGGACAGGTGTCTCTGGAGACATTGGGTTTTCCTTTCCGTAGGTTGAATCTTCCCGTTTCCTCCCTGGTACTCATATGTCAGAATCCCAGGAGGGCAACCACAGGGGGCTCAGTGCAGTCTGCAGATGGGCACTGGGTCGCTTGTGTGGGCAGCTGTGCCCAGGGCACCAGGGTTGTGGGCAGGAGTTTCCTCAGAGGGACATGTTTCCAGGGCCCAGAGCATGGACAGTAAGAGCCAGAGAGAAGTGACACTGTATAGAAATGCCCCTCCAGGGTGGGAATGTGCCTCTCTGCTGGAGACTTCCTGTCGCCAGCCACCCTC
Source organism: Canis lupus familiaris (assembly GCF_011100685.1). NCBI lineage: Eukaryota > Metazoa > Chordata > Mammalia > Carnivora > Canidae > Canis > Canis lupus. The sequence goes on from NC_049230.1 coordinate 52,470,596, forward strand.
AACTGTAGGGACTGTCATCACATTTTATAGATAAGACTGCTGAAGCTTGGGGAGTGGGGAGTCAAGTAACTTAGCTAGGATTGCACAGCCAGCAATTGACCAACTCTCAGGGTCAAGTTTCCTAAGATGATTATCTTGAGAACAAGGCTGTCTCTCCAAGACCAGCAGGCTGGCACCAGTGAGGGCCGCCCACCAGCTTCCCTCTCTCTACTTCCAGCTCCCCTTATTCCTTTATTGCCCCTTCAGGAGCAAAGGGCACCCACACGGCTCTGTAAAAGTCACACCCAGATCACTGCTGGGGGTCACCATGAACTCTGGCCTGGAGACAGGCCTGCTTCCTGGGGTGTGCGAGGCTGAGTGAGAAAATGGACTGGCAACCACGGTTCTTTTGATCCCAGAATCATAGCTCCTTGCAGTATATATTCAGGGCAGATCGACTGCAATAGCAAGTAGCCCCCAAATCTGAGTGACTTGACACAATGAAAGTGTCTTTCTTGCTTGTGTCACAGTCCAATGGAGCTTATTGCAAAAGGGGACCAGGCTCCAAGGAGTCATCCAGGGCCCCAGGCTCCCTCCAACTTATGGCTGCACCGTCCCCCAGAGCAGGAGCCATCAGGCTTCCTCTATAAAGGGCTAAATAGTAAATATTTAAGCATTTCAGGCTATACATTGATCACACTCCATGCTGCCATCATGATAAGAATGCAGACATGCACAACGGAAACAAGTGGGCATGATCATGTTCCAATAAAACTTTATTTATAAAAATAGATGGAGGGCTAGATTTGGCCTGTGGGCCATAGCCTTCCCACCCTTGCCCTAAAGCCGTGGAGACCCTCACTGGACCCTCTGCATCTGATGACGAGACCAGGAAAGAGAAAGCTATGGGGCATGATGCAGGAGGTTTTGGGGTGAGGCTGGGAAGTGGCATACTTTGCTCCCACCCATTGGCCAGAACTCAGTGGTATAGCCCCAAGATGAAGCTAGGAAACGTAGGTGTCCTGTGTCCAGGAGAAACACAGGCTAAAAGAAGATTTCAGCAGTTACCTGTTTCCCCACTCCTGCCCCTAGTCCATGATAGCATCACCCCCAGATAGGAGGCCTTCCTCATCAGTCTTTGGAAGCTTTAATAGCTAGAATGATTTTCCTGCATGCCCCTGAAACTGTTCAAGTGTGACCAAGAGGACTGAGATGGCTGGAGAGAGAGGGCCATCTGAGTCCCCCGACCCCAGGGGAAGCCATCAGCCTCTGTCAGGTAGGATAAAACAATTACTGCAATCTGCTACCCTCGTGTTCAGAAGCTTGCGTCATGGTCAACTCATTCATTCATCAGTTATTATGAGGTATTGGGGGTGTTACCATTGGCAAGATCTGCTTGAACTCTGCCCTCATTCACCCAAAAACCTATGGGTTTTTTGTTTGTTTGTTTGTTTGTTTGTTTGTTTGTTTGTTAAGCTCTTTTATTACCCGTGACATGAACATTAACATGGGTTAAGGGCATCACATACTTCTTAGATCATCTCCCCTAGAGCTCCGGGAGGAAGTCTGTGGTAGATCATAAAGATGAAGCTAAGGTTTTGCCCTCTCCCTGCATCCACAGCTTTTGCCATGCAATTTGGCAGTTCTCCTCCTCTCTCGCCCTGGAATCTCCAAGAGGCTGCCTTTTGCCCAAAGGGATTTTAGTAACTGATGCAAGCGGAGCTCCAAAATCTCTCATGTAAGGCGAGGTTGGGGGGCGGTGTTTCTGCACTCTCTCAGGCACTCTGCCATTGTACTCTGAACACACATAGACTAGCCTGACAGAGAATGAAAGCCACATAAGGCAGAGCCAAGTCTCCCAAGCCCCCAGAGCCCCAGACACAAGAGTGAACCCAGCCTAAGCCTGCAAAGCTGCAAGACCTATAGCCTACCAGCTGACTCCATGGGCGTGAGAAATAAGTGCTTATTGCTGTGTGCCACCAAGATTTGGGCGTTGTTTATCATGAAGAATCACTGCAGCAATAGATAACTGATACACTCTCATTCTCTCCATTTTGAAGATGGAAAACTGAGGGTAGGAGATATTATGTAATTTTCTCAACGTTTGACAGTTGGTAAGCGGCCGAGCCTGATTTGCCCCTGTATCTGTCTGCCCTTGCTGCTAGAGCACAAGCTCCATGAAACCCAAGGCTTTTGTTTAAAGGTTTAATAACGGAAAGGAGAAAAAATCAGTGGGAAATATCAGAAAGGGAGACAGAACATGAGAGACTCCTAACTCTGGGAAATGAACTAAGAAGGGTGGGGAAAGGGGAGGTGGGCGGGAGGTGGGGGCACTGAGGGGGGCACTTGATGGGATGGGCACTGGGTGTTATTCTATATTTTGGCAAATTGAACACCAATAAAAATAAATTTACAAAAAAAGTATCAAAAAAATAAAAATAACAATGGGTGTTGAAATAAATAAATAAATAAATAAATAAATAAATAAATAAAATCTCTGCCAAAAAATAAAAATAAAAAAATAAAGATTTAATAATGGCTTGATCCCCTCAACTATAATGGTGTATGGCACACATTAGGTACCAAGATTTGTTCAGTGAGTGAACAAATTCTTCTTTTGAGTAGTAGTGACTGAGAGACCCTTCTTGTTCTCAGGAAACCCATGGAGGCACTGACTCTTCTATAGCAGGGAGGGGTGGAAGCCACCGAACCAGCAATCAAAATCCCTCCATCAACAGGAGTCTGAAATCAAGGTCAACACAGGGATATGCTACCACTCAATCATGCACTTTGTTCTCCAGAAGGCCCAGGGAAACAAGGACAGAATCAAAGTGTAAGGAGAGAAAGTTTCTTTAAAAAGCACAGGGCTTTTAACATGATGACAGCCCCTTTGGGAAAGATGTAGGAAAAAGGGTGTAGGGTGTAACTCAAGGGATAGGCTTGGAGCAGGAAGGTTGCTGCTTGGTACAGGCCAGGATGCAACAAGCTGAGGCCAAGGCAGTGCCCAGAGGGACATCTTGAGGGATGGTGGGGAAGAGAGCCTTGATCAGGCCCCTTTACAAGCATTCTACTCACACCTCTTCACCCCAACCTTGCAACTCCAGGATCTCCCCCAGAGAGCCCTTACCCTGCTCACCATCAGCTCTGAGAGCAGAGGAAGCAACATTTTCTCATTGGCTGGTATTTAACACACACACACACACACACACAAATTGATTTTCACTTATCTTATTTTCCCCATTGTGCACCCACGCTCTAATAACCTTATGAGTTCATCATGTTCCTGCTCCTGTTCCTTGTCAGCATTAATATGTCTCTAATTGAAAATAAAAATGCAGGAGTGCATAGGCATGCATGTGCACCCATCACTACACAAACATACATGCACACACAGAAACCCATCCTTGTGGACTGGCTTGGCTCTCTGGACGGTATGATGTTATCCAATGGCCTGACAAAGCAAAGCAGCCACCAGATAAGGCATGTCTATGGTTCACTGTCTCTTGCAAACTCTAGAGATCCAGCCTCAAAAGCCCTTCTTTTCTCCCTTGGAGTCCACGCAATTTTCAGAATACACCAGCATCTTTCTGAAAGCATAGAAGCTAGTGTCACCTTTTGGTGGGGCCCCCAGAAGAGAAACAGGACTGAGTCCTTTCCTAATTCTTCTTTAAAAGTTTTCATCACAGGCTGACAATGTCAGCTTACATTGCATTTATGCCTGTCTGTTCCAGTACTCATTGTAATGCATGATGCATGGCATGCAGAGGGTGCTCAATAGATGTTTGTGGAAATGAATGTAATTTCTAAAGTGATGAGGATGTTCTTAGAAGCAGGGGGAGGGAGCTTGGGTGGCTCAACAGTTGAGTGCCTGCCTTCAGCTCAGGGTGTGATCCCACGGTCCCAGGATCGAGTCCCACACTGGGCTCCCTGCAGGGAGCCTGCTTCTCCCTCCACCTGTGTCTCTGCCTCTGTGTGTGTGTATCGCTCATGGATAAATAGATAATAAATAGATAAAAATCTTAAAAAAAAAAAAAAGAAGCAGGGGGAAGGCTGCAGTGCTCTCTGCTCTACCCTGGTGAAAAACCTTGCCATCTCTGATTCTTCTAGCACTGATTCTTTCTGAGGTTCAGTTTCACCATAGAAGGCAGCAGAGTTTCAGTGTGTGTTTCAGTTATGGGCCATTGCTATGAATCAGATAGACTGGCAGTTAAGAGCTGGACTCTGAGGCCAGACAGACCTTTGCTTGAACCCTGGCTCTGGCGTATGTATGGCTTCAGGCGGGTTACTCAATCCCACTGAGCCTCCTATTATAAATGGTAATAATAATAGGACCTGCTTCAAAGATTTATTGTGTTCTCAGTGAGATAAAGCATGAAAAGGATCAACGCAGCCCTAGCATGGCATTAGGGCTTGTTCATGGCGGTGGTGCTGCTGCTGCTGTCGGTGCTCATGCAAAGTCCAGGCTTGGCTCTGCTGAACAAATATGAGAAAAAACAAAAGCCAGATCCCCTGAGGGCCCACAGTTGGGTGAGGAGGCAGAGAAAGCTTGTGGAAAACCAGAGAAGCATTTCTGCTAAACTTGGCTCTAAGTTTGGTAGGAGGTCAGAGGAGTGAGACAGGAGAGTGGGCTGAAGTGGTCAAGAGAGGCTTCCTGGAGGAGGAAGTACAGGATTGGGCCTTGAAGCATGTGAGGGGTGGATCAGATGATGAGGTGACGGGAAGGGGGGCAGCTAAAAGGCCTGGGGCTAAAAGGAATGGAATGTGTGCAATGCCTGCATAGAGCTGCTGGAGGAGAGGAAGGGGTATGAGCACAGATCACAGGTCTGGAGAATGTGGTTGGTCTGGCTTTCACCACAAACGTGGAGTCAGATGCACAGTGGATGTGGGAGAGGTGCCCGTGCTTCCCACTGGGGGAGTTATTGCCTGGTGACTGCAATAATGTGAGAACAAAAGTCTCTCCTTCCAGTGTTCTGGCAATGGTTGTGTCGGACCAGAAGCCTTTGTTTGGTGTCACTTCACACTCTCTGCCCCATGTCCACCGCTTCTTTTCTCCCCTGGCTCAGAATCCCTGAAAGAAGGTGGCCAGGATTCACTGCGTGCAGAGGGGAGACAGCTGGCATGGGCGGTTCAGCACCACGGAGAGCGCCCAGGCCGTCAAGCCGCGCCTTGATGCTCAAAGCCCAGTGATTTCCGTGTAACCATTAAAACACTCCTCTCCTCTGGGTACTGCTCTTCTGCTATGCCCACCCTCAGATCTCCATTCCGGCCTTTTTTTTTTTTTTTTTTTTTTTGGTATCTCATACTTCTTAAAGCCTAATTCTGTCTTCCAAGAGGTCAGCTGATCCATCTGCCTCACTCATCCCATAAGTATTTCCCAGTGTCCTGTCTGTGTAAGGCTCCATGCTGACAAAGTCTCGGCTTATCCGCCAATGGAAGTGCATGTCAGTAAGGGCCTCTCTGGTATCAACCAATGTGCATTTCCCTAAGAGCTCCTGTAGCCCCTGGGTGCCTTTACCAGAGGCACAACACCAGAGAAGTGAATGTTGGACACCAATCAGAGGACAGTTGCACCGGCCCAGTGCCCCATGAGTTATCAGTTAATGCAAAAACAGCTGCTGTACAGTGTGCACTGTTTTACTGCACCAGCCACTAAGGTAGATGTTGATGCACACAGTTGCATAGAAACTGTATGTCCTCCCTGCAAAGTGGTACCCTGATCAACTACACTTGACAAATGTACCCAGAAAATTGGGGCTGCTCTCCCCATGCCACACACCTGACAAGCGGCAGAGCAGGACCAGACACGAGTTTCTGACTCCAAAGTTCTGCTCATTCCTCTCTTCCCTCTCTATTGGAGTTAACTTCAGATAGTCCTGTTGGGTTGAAATGCCATTCTTCTGGGTCAACAAATGGCTGAATAACAGAAATATCACCTTAATATTTTTCCATTGAGAACACCCCCCCCCCCCCCGCCAGCTGTCTGCTTCCTCCCAAAGATTCCAGGCCACTAGGTTTGGCCAGCAGGAAACTTCCCTTCTGTGGGCAGCCTGGGTAGAGCTTTTCCTCCAGGGCAACTGTCTGCTCAGAGGTGGCCCCGCTGAAACAGCCAGACTGCATGACCCTTGCAGCAGCTAATGAACACAGGTCACAAAGAGAAAAGCAGCTTTGTGAAATAATCCTTGATCTGGGAGGCTGCCTGGCATGAGCATGCAGCTTCATCAGAACATTTCTGGAGGGGAATTAATCATGAAGCTCAGTGGCATCGCCAGAGGTGGGAAGGGGTGAGGAAGGTGGCAGGGTTTGGGGGTAGGGAGGATACTTCATGTCAGTAATCAACACTGGAAAGAATTCTGTGAATATCAATAGTCTAAACACAGTCTGGAGGCTGGGTGAGGACACCAGAAAGCAGGAAAGGCCAGGCTGAGGGAGAAATGCATGAATGAGAAATCACCTATCAGCCTTTGCAGCTGGAGAAAAGAAGGAGCATGACATTCATTCATTCATCTAGCCTTCTATTCAATCTGTTGTAGTCAGGTCTTCCATGTGCTGGTACCTGTGCTGTGGGCTGGAACTGGCACAGTAGTGACAGGACAGGTGTGGCCCCACCTTCATGGACTTGCAGAGACATTCAGAATCAGGGGTCCTGGACCTATTTCCCGAGTTCCCCCCATTTCCCCTGACCTCTACCATGTCAGATCATTGATACTTATTCAGACTTTGCCACGTGCCAGGCACAGTGCTGTGCTCTCCATAAACCCTGACAGGATGTTGTGGAAGTGGACACTACTATTCTGATATTACAGATCTGCAAACAAGGCTCAGAGGGGATACAGAATTCACCCAAGGTGCCAGAGTCAATGGGTAGTGATCTGGGTTTCAAACCCAGACCAGTCTGAGTTCAGAGCTCGCCCTTTTAGCCACTTCTGTTTCTCTAAGAGAACACAACTTGTTAATGCTTTGTCCAGACTCTAATTTCCTCAGCCTTCACATTGCCCCATCCTCACCTCCCCAAGCTCACAGCCCTGATGCACGGTCCTCTCAGCCCTCCTTAATCTTTTGTGTCCTCTCACTTGCTGTGAGGCTGGAGGATAATTAAGCAAAGTGAAAAGATTTAAAGGAAAGCTGAAGGTCTCTGAAGACACCAAAAGGAAACCTCTGAAGGCTAAGGATGTGGGAATGTCTGCCCTGTCTGGACACAGGAAGAGCCTGATCCAGTCCTTGCTCCACACACCTGAAAGTCTCATCAAAAACACCCACATCGAAAGATAAAGACAACCAATAGCTGCTCATTTCCAATTATGATGGATTCTTTGCAGGTGGGCTGTGGGTTGAATAGGATCCTCCAAAGTTCGTATCCATCTGGAACCTCAAAATGTAACCTTATTTGGCATAAGGTAGATGTAATTAGGCTAAGCATCTTGAGATGAGAGCATCTCAGACCAGAGTGTGCCCTAAATCCAGTGACAGTGTCTCAAGAGGGACACTGAGAAGAGGAGAAGGTGATGGAGGCTGGAGGCAGAGGCTGGAAGGTTGGCATTACCAGCAGCCATCAGAAGCTGGGAAAGTGGCATGGGATGGATTAGCTCTGAGTCTGTGATGGGAACCAGCCCTGCCAATGCCTTGATTTCAGACCACTGGTCTCCAGAACCGAGAGAGAATAAATTTCTGTTGTTTTAAAACCACTCAGTTTGTGGCAGTTTGTTATGGCAGCCTAAGGAAACTAAGACAATGTCTGAGGCTCCATCCTGATCTAAAGAGTCAAGGACAGTCTCCTTAAGGAAGTGACATTTGATCAGAGACCTGAAGGGTGTATAGGAGTCGGTGGCAGAGTACGTGCCAGGCAGAAAGACCAGCAGGTACAAAGCTCTGAGCCAGGAAGGAAGGCCTAAGGAAGGATCCAGAGGGCTGGTGCTCTGGGCACGGACGAGGTGATGCCGGATGTGTCTGGAGAAGTGCTCAAGGAAACCCCAGTGGAGTTGGGGCTTCTTGCTGAGAGAAGCAGGGTGCTGCTTCAGGCTGGGAGTCCCACAGACCTTAGTGCCATGGGATCCGAGCCATGCTGGTCTCTGCCCTGCAGTACAGGAGGTGCTAGCTAAATATTAGTTCATGGGTTCTGGTGTGTGTGTGTGTGTGTGTGTGTGTGTGTGTGTGTGTGTGTGTGTGTTTGGGGAGTGCAGTTAGCCACCAGTGTGTCTGTAGTGTGCATGCTGCCTCTCAGGACAGTGTGTTGCACATGCTTCCAAGCCCTTCTCCCTGCAGAGAAGTGGGTGGTGATCTGGGTTTCAAACCCAGGCTTCATTTCTCTTTTCCAGACACATAGTCTGGAAGCCCCCTCCCATCCCTGCATGCATCCTGGGTCCTTTGTCCATGTTAGACAACCCCCCAGGTTCCTGTACACCCCCCCCCCTCCAAATTCCCATCCACCACACTCCTCATGTGAACAGGGGACTTTCTCTCCTTTGGTCATCCTCAGACTGAATTAAAATAGCATTGCCACGGAGCCGTGTCAGAAGTGCCCAAGGAATTCCAAGTCTCCAGTGACTTCATTAGCTCCAGTGCCTTGAGTCATCCGAGCCATGGTGCTTTCTTGTCCTGAGCCCCTCCCCACCGCAGAGGGGTCCTCATTAGCTGGGAAATATGAACCACTTAGTAGTTCCATTAACTTGGCGCTTGCAACGTGTTCCATCTCTGCCTTTCTTCCCCCTCTGCCCCTTCACCTGTGGTTCTCTGCCTCTCCACTCATTAGCCAGAGGTGCCTCTGCGTGGTGATTTTCCTCCTCACTCTCCATGTCTCTTCACCTCCTACCCCCTGCACAGTATCAGGATGCCAGCCCAGCCCACCTGGCACCCCAAGTCTCTGGGAATTGCTGAAGTGGGCATCACGTGTGCTGTACACCTGTCTGTCTGCTGTGGCCACCACATGGCATCATGCACTGCTCCTCTTCTGCTGTCCCAGCTCCTGCTCATCTACTTCCCCTGCCCACAAACCTGCCTGGATGCCCCTCAGTGTTGCAGCGTACCCTGGGGAAGCAGCAGGGCTCCTGCCAAGGGGTGGGGGCACCCCTAGGGGCTTCCTGGTCTCCCATCCCCCAGGTTACAAGGTGCTCTCATTGTCCCCTGACCCCACAGCATCATGACTAGGGTGCAGCCTGCAACAGAGGCCACCTACTCACCCCCAGCAGCGCTGCCTCCCACCGCCCTCCCTCTCAGGCACCAAGGGGCACCATCCTTCATTCCCATCATGCCCTGATGCCCCCTTTCCCCAACATCATAGAAGCTTCTCTCTTCTCTCCTAATCCTGAAGCAAAGGCGGCTGGGCATGTGGGTGGGGAGACTCTTGTTATGCTGCCAGCACCCCTGGAAGGACTGCTGGTGTTCACTGAGTGCAGGGGTAGAATCCCGGACAAAGTTAAAGGTCAGAAGGGCGAAGGGTAATCTTGCTGCCTCTGGTCCTGGGGGTCTTCACCGTGGTCCCCACTGGATTGGATTGAACCAGTGGGGGTAAACTGGGTGTTGCCCTCATCCCAGGCCCTCTGCTAGGTGAAGAGAGAGGTTATAAGTAAGCAGGCCAGAGGACACCTGGGTGGCTCAGTGGTTGAGCATCTGCCTTCAGCTCAGGGCATGATCCCAGGGTCCTGGGATCAAGTCCCACATCAGGATCCCCGCATGGAGCCTGCTTCTCCCTCTGCCTGTGTCTCTGCCCCTCTCTGTGTCTCTCATGAATAAATAAATAAAATCTTAAATATATATATATATATGTAAGTAGGCCAGGATAGGGAAGAGGGATGAATCTGGGGCTCCCGGCTGGAGACCCACTGAGTTCTGCCTCGCAAACCCTGAAGGAGCAGCCACTCGGCACCCCAAGGTGGGGAGAGCTCCCCAGGATGCTTGAGACAGACACACAAGGTCACCACACACCTGCCATGGAACCTGCACGCTGCGTCACTGTGAAGTTTAGCATGATGGAACAGTGGGTCTGGGTCAGAAAGGCCTGGGTTCACAACTTGTTTCTGCTGCTTACAGGCTTGTGATTCGGGCCTTTGGGACCTCAGTTTTGTCATCTGTAAAATGGAGGAGGTAATAATGGCACCTGCCCCACTGCGTTGTCGTAAAGAATGAAACAAGGTGACCCACATTCGGTGCCCACCATACAGTAAGTACCTTGCCAAGGCTCGCTTTGATTGCCGCCATCACAATGGTATATGTGGGAGGTGGAGGTAGACATGTGGACATGGATGTGGATGTTAAGGGGGTTAACTTCCTGACTGGCATTTGAGCTGAGCTCCCGAGGACCTGGAAGTTTCCTTCAGGTGAGAAGAAGCATTTGCATCCCAGGCGCATGGATTAGTTGGGGAGGGTGGGCAAGCCTGTGTGGCCAGGGCTGCGGAGGGGCTGAAGTCTGAGGGACACCATTCACAAAGGACCCAGGTGAAGGGCACCCTCTGGGGTTTGGCAAAAGCAGCCTTGCCTGGGCCGTGCTGGCTGGGCACAGGGAGACCAGCCCCCAACCCACGGAGAGCTGAAGCTGTGTGTGCAGGAAGGAGGTGGGCGAGCCGGGACTGGGAGCTTCCTGGGAGCAGGGGCCCCGGCATCCCTGTAGCCTCCTTGCCTCACCCTGCGAGAGTGGCTGTGCTTCCTGTGTGTTGCTTGTGTCCCCGTGGGTCAGGGAAGCAACGAGCAAGCTTGCCCTCCCCTCACTCAGCCCTGGGCTCTGCGAGGCCAATTAAACTGCGTGCTAATCACCTACACAGGGGAGAGCAGAACCAGGGTCAATGGAAGCAAAAATATCTCTGTGCTCCATCGTGGACAGGGGAGCTGTCACCCCAAATCCAGCTCACACACTATTGCCTTCTAGGGTAGGTTTACTTTGCAGAAACACAGGCAGCTGAGCCTCACAGGGGCTAAGCGCCCAGCCTGCCGGCCAACAAATACAGACGGGGGCTCCACTGGACCGGATGTGGGGGGCACAGCCTCGCCTCACGGGGCTCACTTTCAGTTGGGAAGGAAGGCATCAAAAAGTCAGCCAGAAGGTTGACTAGGTTAGAAGGTGATTTGCTCCAAGGAGGGCTTGGGGGCAGGGGGGTCAGGAGTGTGGAGACTTGTAGTGTTGAGGTTCTAGCAAAGCCTCGAAGGGGGCAAGGGAGTGAGGTCCGGGTAAAGGCCGCAGACACAGGAGCAGAGGCTTTCCTGGCCTCATGTGTTGGTGCCTGAGGGCTGCCATAACCAAGTACCACACACGTGGGTTGGCTTGATACAACGGAAAATGATTCCCAGACCAGGGGGCCAGAGACCCAAATCAAGGCGTGGGCAGGGTCAGTTCCCCCAAGAGGACCTAGAGGATAATCTTCCTGGTTTCTGGTGGCTCCAGACTCTGCAGCCTGTGGACACATCCCTCCGACCTCTTCCATGCCACATGACCCTACTGTGTGTTTCTGTGTCTTTGCTTCTTTGTATAAGCACACCAGTCACCGGGTTTAGGGCCCATCCTGACCCAGTGTGAGCTCTTCTGGGCTAATAACATCCGCAAAGACCCTATTTCCAAATAAGACCACATCCACGAGTTCTTGGGAGTTACGACTTAAACATCTATTTGGGGTGGAGGGGTGACAGTTAACCCACAGAACTTTGGTTTTCTTGAATGTGGCTTCAGCCCAAGACTGGGCTTAGGTAAGCAGGTCACCCTTCAGGTCATGAGTCCATGATGAGGGTAACAAAATCCCCATTCCCAGTGCCCTCTTCCTGGGCCAGGCTCTGTGCTAAGCTGCCCACATAGACTCACAGGGAGTGAAGCAGGGCGTGGGGATCCCATTTATGCAGTGGCCCTGTTCTTGGACCTATAGAGTTCAGGGGACCCTGGCCTCTTTCCCTGATAACCCCATATCCTGTGAGACCCCTCAGTCAGGGAGAGCCTTGGTCCCAGGAGAGTCCCATGGGCCACAGTGCCAATCATGGAACTCACCTCCTCGGGCTCCTGTTACAGCCACCAGTTTGGATCCCAGGGCACATTTCAGCAAGGTGGGAGAAACAGCCACCCCTGTCACCTGGGCTTGGCAGTCCCAGATCGTGCTGCGAGGAAGCGGCCAGGAGAGCCACTGCCGACCGTGCATGTTATTTCACCAAATCCTCTCATTCACCCCAAGTTAAGCATCAAAGTTACCCCCACTCTGCAGAAGAGGCAGCCAAGGCATCGAGCAGTAGCACCACGCCCCCGTCACACAGCTGTATCGAAGGGACCCAGCTGGGGCCGCTTCCTGCCAGCGCCACCCCCCTAGCCTGGCGCACAGGAGGCAGGCAGTTCACAGAGGCTGTGATTACTATTATTATCAGCCCTGGTTCTCCTTTCTATCTGTATGTGTTTTGGCCTCCTGGCACCATGAGGACGGGGATCTGGATTATTTTTCCCTGACTCCCAGCGCCCAGAAACATTTAGTGCATTCTTAAACATTCTGGGCCCTCGGAAAGGTCTATTATTCCCTACCGTGATTCCACAGGGCAGCCTAGATGAGAGCTCCTTAAGAGCAGGGCCCTGATTCTAACCTCTTCAGTCTCCCAGGATGCCCAAGACGGTCCCGGGTCTGAAGAGCTCGAGCACATTGGCAGGAGCGCGCCTCAGAGCAAGAGACACCAAAGCAGGGGCTGCAGCACCCACTGTCAGGGTCTCTTTTATGAATGGGGCTCGTCTCTGCCCTGCCTGCCTCCCCTGGCAAAGCCAAATGAGCCCAAACCACTGGGCGGCATAGGGGTCCTCCATGTGGGAGGGAGATACCTAAGATGCTCCCTGAGTAACCCCCCACCCCAGGTCAGAGCCTTGAGCTAAGGCCCTCCTGGGTGCTGACCCCACCCCCTGACTATCCACCACTCCCTGCTTCCTGAACCCATCTCGCCCTTGAGCCTGGAATGCCCTCTCCCCAGTCCCTCTCTAGCTCCTGGATAACTCCAAGTTGGGCTTTGTGACTCTGTTCAGCACCCACTGGGGTAGCCAAAGTCCCAAAGGCCGACAACACCAAATGCTGGTGAGAAGGCGGATCAACCAGGACTTGCCTATGTTCTCGAGGGAGTGTAGGATGGAAAGCCACCTGGAGGACTGACTGGCCGTTTTCTATCCGATTCAGCATCCAGCTGCCCTGTGGCCCATAATTCCACCCCTGGGTCTTTACCCAAGAGACATGAAAATGCATGTTCGCAAAAAGACTTGCTTGGGAATGTCCAGAGCAGCTTTATTTATGGTAGTGTAGATGGGAGCATGAAGCAAGGCCAAATGTCCACCAGCAAGTGAATGTTTAAGCAGACTGCGGCCCATCCTCCTCGTGGGATGCGGCCCTGCCATATAACAAGGAACAAGCTGCCTGGAGGGTTCCAGAGATGGGCTCAGCAAGTGTGCGTGGTTCGTTTAAATGAAATCCTAGAATAAGCAAAAGTGATCTATGTATTTAAAAGTCAGAGCAGGGATCCCTGGGTGGCGCAGCGGTTTGGCTCCTGCCTTTGGCCCAGGGCGCGATCCTGGAGACCCGGGATCGAATCCCACGTCGGGCTCCCGGTGCATGGAGCCTGCTTCTCCCTCTGCCTGTGTCTCTGCCTCTCTCTCTCTGTGTGTGTATGACTATCATAAATAAAGAAAGAAAAAAAAATATTAAAAAAAAAAAAAAGTCAGAGCAGCAGAGGAGGGTGATTTGGCTAGAAGGGTTTCCAGCACATTCTGGGTGGTGGTTACATGGGGGTGTAAAACATATCCAAGTGAATATGTGAGGTCTGGCTCTTAATTGCACCTTGAATACACGTCAATTACATATGTGTGTCTGCGTGTGCACACATGTGTATAGACATCCCCCAAACTCCCCCCGCCAGGACCCCCTCCCCATGTCCACCCATACTCACCCCAGCAAAGTCAGGAGCACCCCCCAGCCCTCAGGGTGCCTCTGTGGGTCCTTTACACCCAATGCCCCCCTGAGCCCAGCATCGCTCCTGATGCCTGTGGGGGATCCACCGATTTGCTGAGCAAATGAGGAGATGATCACTGTGTCTTTATTTACAGTTGTAGCTGCAGTCCAGACCCGGGTTTGCATCCACAAACCCTGCCTCTACCTCCTTTTACATCGATCTCCATTAAACCCATATAGATCCATAAACTCAATTTCTAATGCGTCTGTATCACTAACTCCCTCTGAACCTCGTGAGCTCCTGGGACGGCGTAGGCATGGGTCCCCACAGGCTGACAGATCACCCGCCTCCCCCAGTGCCTGCCCACAAGCTCGTCTGCCCCCTCCCCCCGAGACCCTCTGCCCCCGCCTTCCTTCTGGTCTGGCTCCCCTTCTCAGCGTGTTCTCTGCTTCTGTTCTGAGAGACCACAGAGGGCTCAGGGATTCCAAGGTCAGGCTCTCTCTCATCTGGACAGAGCTGGGTTTGGTGTCTGGCACTGCTCCGCGACCTTGAGCAAGTCATTTCTTCTCTCCAGCCTTGGTTTACTCGTCTGTGAAATGGGATAATATTAACTTCATAGGAATGTCAGGGGGACCCAGTGAGGTTTTGAGTGCAAAGCACTTAGCTGGGTGCTTGAGAGGAACTGGGCAGCCAGGCAGCCCCTTGCATCCCCCAGGATTGTGCAAGTTGAGTGGGACTCCAAGCCAAAGACCAAGTGATTCCAGTCCCACCCACCCCTCACCCGGGTGGCCTTCAGTGGCCTTCTTGGCTCAGAGGGTATTTTCAGCTCAGGGGTGCCTGGCTGGCTCAGTCAGAAAAGCATACAACTCTTTTTTTTTTTTTTTAAGATTTTATTTATTCATTCATGAGAGACACAAAAAGAGAGAGAGAGACAGAGACCCAGGCAGAGGGAGAAGCAGGCTCCATGCAGGGAGCCCGACGTGGGACTTAATCCCCGGTATCCAGGATCAGGCCCTTGGGCTGAAGGCAGCACTAAACCGCTGAGCCACCCAGGCTGCCCAGAGCATATGACTCTTGATCTCAGGACTGTGAGTTCAAGCCCCACGCTGGGTGCAGAAATTACTTAAAATAAATAAATAAAAATGTGGGACACCTGGGTGTCTCAGCGGGTGAGCGTCTGCCTTTGGCTCAGGACGTGATCCCGGGGTCCTGGGATCGAGTCCCACCGAGTCCCGGTGCCAGACACCGAAGCCATTTATCCCTCTACCTGTATCTCTGCTTCTCTCTGTGCCTTTCTTTGTGTCTCTCATGAATAAATAAATAAAATCTCAAAAATAAATAAATAAGTAAATTTTAAATGGCATTTCAGCTCAGACCAAATAGCCCCAGGCTAATTTGAAAATGAGACTCTTGTGGGAATACCAAATGCCAGGGAGGAGCCGCAGGGTGGGCTGACGTCAGCCACAGAGGAGAGGGACGGGTGGGGAGATGTTAGTCAAGTCCAACATGTTTCCAGTTAGAAGATGAATATATTCTGGGGACTCCAGTGTAGGGTGTGGCGGCTATAGATAATGACACTGGGCTATGTACCTGGAAGTTACTGAGAGAGTGAGTCTTAAACCTCCTCACCAAGGCAAAGAAATGGTAGCTCTGCAATGTGATTGAGGCATTTGCGACTCTGTGGAGACCATTTGGCAACATAGAAATTTCTCAGGCCAACAGGCTGTAGACCCTAAACTTACACAATGTTACATGCTAACTGTATCTCAATAAAGCTGAAGGGGAAAAAAAAAACATTTTAGTACAAAAAATTGAAAGGACATCATTTTTTTAAATCTTTTTTTTTTTTAAGATCTTATTTATTTATTCATGAGAGACAGAGAGAGAGGCAGAGACACAGGCAGAGGGAGAAGCAGGCTCCCTGCAGGGAGCCCGATGTGGGATCTGATCCCAGGAATCTAGGATCATGCCCTGGGCTGAAGGCAGACGCTTAACCACTGAGCCACCCAGGGATCCCAAAAGGACATCATTTTTAATGAAAGGCAATAATTCAAAATTTTAAAAAGCAGTTTACATGTTAAAAAAAAATAAGAAAGAAAGAAAAGCAGATTAGAAATTGCAGAAACCGCCCTGACTGTGGGGAAAAAGGAAGAAAGGAGAACTTTGCAAAAGCAGATGGCCAAATGCCAAGTATGAAAATCCTGGCGGATGGATGCAAGCGGTCCACGTGGGACGTGGGGAGGCTCTTCTCTCTTTCCCAGTGGAGATGACAAGCCCTAGGCCACCATCTCTTTACCAGGCCCTCACCCCATGGCCTGGCCCTGGGCACACCCAGGTCTGTCACCTTGGACGGTGGAGGGACAGAGGCAAGATGGGCGTGATGCCCCCCACCCCCAGCCTGAGACCTGGGCTGTTGGCCAGGCTCCGCCCCTTCCTCTGAGCTGTGTGACCTTGAGTAGGTCACTAAACATCTCTGAAATGTTTGTCTGTTTATATCTCAAGTGCCTCTCAAGGGTCCGGCACAAAAGCGATGCTTTATGCAGACGTGGTATAGAATGAAGGACAGTTCTGGCTGGACTGTGTTCTGTGCTGACAGAGAGAATGGAGAAACTGAGGCACAGAGCTGCTTAGGGTTACTCCGGTCATAAGAGGAGCACGGAGACACAATGGCAGATTTCATGCCACATGCTCCAGGCAGAATCCCCACTGGCATCTCTATTCTCTCTCCTGTGGACCCATCAAAGCCTTCTCTACATGCAGGTGTGTTTACCTGCCTAATAATCACCCAGAAAATACGTTTTCAAGAGAAATTAGGGGAATACAAAGAAGAGAGAAAATCACCCCAAATCCCAGCACCCCGCACCAACGTGGGGTGAGACGGCAGTGACCCCTCTGGGTGTTTCCAGGCATGTGTTCATACACACCCTTGTGGGTACATTTTCCATGAATAGGATCGAGTGCCACCTTAGCTTCAGGCCAGCACTATCCACACAACAAAAATTGTGCACATCTTTGTACAGCAATGAAACACACCTCCAGGGAAGCCCGGGTGGCTCAGCAGTTTAACATCGCCTTCAGCTCAGGGCCTGATCCTGGAGACCTGGGATCAAGTTCTGCATCGGGCTCCCTGCATGGAGCCTGCTTCTCCCTCTGCCTGTGTCTCTGCCTCTCTCTCTCTCTCTCTCTCTCTCTCTCTGTCGTGAATAAATGAATAAAATCTTTAAAAAAAAAAACCACACCTCCACCATCCTTTTTCCTGGCTGTATAATAGTCCATGGTGCCGACAGATCCTCATTTAATCAGTGTCCAGTTGGGGTAGAGATCAGTCGGTGTTTCTGCAGATACAAATACGGGCAGCAGGTGACACCCTTCTTGGAAACCCCCTGGGTGACAGGTGCTGGCTACTCCCAGGACGGCCTCCTTCCACCATCTGGTGGCTCCAGGCTTAGGAAATCCTTCTCAAAGGGGAGCCCAAATCTGTCTTCCAAGAACCTTCCCCACTGGTACCAGTTCTGCACTTGGGGTGACACAGATTGTCCACCCCTCAGTCCTGGCCACCTGACCCCAAAGCCCACCAGCATTTTCCCAGCCCTTGGCACACTCAGCCATTTGAGGGAAGGCCACCTCCCCCACTTGCCCTGGGAAGCCCCCCAAGTAGGTATGAAGTTTGCATGTTTAGAGGTCAAGAGCCCCAGCTTTAGAGCCAGACAGACCTGGATTCAGATCCCAGCTCCCATCACCTGTCTGAGCCTCACTGTCCTCTTCTGTGAAGTGAGCTTAGTGACAGTACCGACCTCAGGCCACCTCAAGGATTTCCCAGTGCTGTCCGTATAAACCACTGAGGTAAGGACTAGATAAGTGCTAGATGCTGATACTCTGCGCAATGGGGAGTCCCTGTCTGTGAGGATCCTGGAGACAAGCTCAGCGGGGCTGTGGGGCCCCATCAAGACACCCCAGCGCTGCCCGCCCCCCCCCCGACCCCACCCCTGGCCATCAAATGCCCAGGACAAACTCATCTCTCGTGGAGGGGAGGACCCCGGCAGCTCAGGGAGGAGGGAGGGCTGCAGATGCGGAGCCAGATCAATACATTATTTAACAGCAAGAATGCAGATGAGGAAAAATTAATGAAGGGGCTCCCTCTGCCCTCGCCCTCCCCAGCCCCCACTCTTCCTTGACTTCGCAATTGCTGACAAATTCTCCAGAAAATATCAAAACAGCCTCCGGCTGGAACCTGCCACAGCGATGCACCGTTATCTATTATTGATGTAAACCTTGACAAGTTCTCTTTTTAAGGAAGGAGAGCAGGGGAGAGAGCTGCTAATCTGTGTTTAAAGGGATAGATTCTCGTATCCCCCTCCCCAGGGCTGCAGCCAGAGGAGCACCTGCAAACTCTAGCCCCCTCCATCCATCCCCTTCCCCTAGCCGTGCAGGGAAGGGAGGCATAAAGACCTGGAGAGCGAAGGTCTGGAGGGGCTGATGCCTCTCACCAACTTCACCCAGATGGTGCCTCAGTTTCCCTTTGTGCACATTTTCCAGGCCAGCAATTACTGGCACATCCTGGGAACAGCAGGGCAGGGCGAGGAGGACGATAGGAAGCCAGAGAGCCTGAGCCTCCGCCTCAGGCAGCGGAGGAGAGGCATGCCTAAGGCAGAGGACCGTCTGCAGCGAACCAACCAACATCTCACCACGCCAGGACCCTAAGATCCGTTCTGCAAAATGGAGTGAGTTCAAAGCTGGGGATTTTAAATTTTTAACGCTGGAAATACCTCAATCATCTAGAAATCACTTGATGAACAGCTTGAGTTATCCAGAATATTGATGGGAAGTTAGAAAATGTTCCGAGAGGAGTCATCTCAAGGTTGCAAAACCCCAGCATCGAAGTGCATGCACTTGACCCACAGGGAAGTCCTCGGGTCCCATTACTCGTGTTCAAGGAGGTTTCTCACCAGCATGAGCTGTTCTTTTCTCTTCTTCTGGCAGGTTTGACACGGTGATACTTGGAAAGGGTGAAGGGGAGGGTAAGTCTTCATCAACAGCACCACTGGGCAGCAGGCAGCCAGACTGGAAGGAGGGTGGATAGCGCGGGATGAGGAGAGGCAAGAAGTGAAAAGGAAGAGCCATCTGGGGCCGTTTAGCGTGGGGGCAAGTGCCCTCGTGGGGCTTCCCATTTGTCAAGAGGCAGACATAAGTCTAACTTGCTTAAATTTAAAACAGTTCTAAAGAGCGCTTCAGGGAAATGGCATCTCCGAGAAATGTGAGATCACACGCTCCTCGCTGTGTTCACGGACGGTCACACTGGGCAACGGTCACACTGGGCAGAGATTGAGACTTGAAGCACGTAGCAGCCGGAGGTTACACAGTTGGATGTCTTCAGGGGAGCAGCCGGGCCCTATAAATGAGGGACACGGGAGGGGTGGGGTCAGAGGGGGTGGTGACTGGGACAAACCAGAGACCACCGGCTGAGTCTTGAAAAGGAAGGCGTCCCTGAGCGCCGGCCACCTAGCAGTGGAGGAATTGGGCCCACTTTTCAAAAGAAGACAAATTTTTAATTGAATTTTTAAGATGAGGTTTCCCAATTTGCAAACACGGACAACTAATTTCTAGTTTCTAAGACAGTGTGCAGGCCAGACAGCCTGTCCCTGGGCGGAGCCAGGCCTGAGAGCCTCCGTGGGGAGCCTCTCAGCTGGCTGAGAAAGCACAGGCCCGAGGAGGTTTGCTGACCATGTGGCCGGGGGCCCTGCTTAGTGGCCTTGAAACCCCTGGGTGTCTTTTCTAAATCAAGGGTCTGGGGCACATGATGATAATATCAACTTGGCCTTGCTTGTACTAAGTCCTGCACATGCTGTGGTGTGAGGCCCCCAGGAGAGCCCTGTGCTCTTCTGCTTCTGTCCGGGGTGAGATACGGGCTCAGAGGAGTCCAGCAACTCTGTAGGCTCACACAGCCTACTTTTTTTTTTAAGATTTTATTTATTTATTCATGAGAGACACAGAGAGAGAGAGAGAGAGAGAGGCAGAGACACAGGCAGAGGGAGAAGCAGGCTCCATGCAGAGAGCCTGATGCGGGACTCCATCCTGGGACTCCAGGATCACACCCTGGGCTGAAGGCAGGAGCTCAACCGCTGAGCCACCCAGAGGTCCCCAGAAGGTTCTTTAGAAAGCACTGACTCCGGGTTGAGGGCAGGCAGGTCACACTGAGGCTAGAGCAGCCCCCGCAGGAAGTCAATCCCTGAAGACCCCTAGGAGCAACTCAGGAAAAGCTGAGTGGGGAGCTGGCACCCCCAGTCCTGCTGACTCCACACCCGAGGTCGGAATGATCGTTATCCTGGGCAAGGACTTTAAGCAACCGTGTTCCCCCTGTCAACCCTGAGGGGTCACTCCCCAGGAGAGGGGCTGGGAGCTGGAACCCAGTGTTCCCTGTCCCTGTACCCCTCCTGGGCTGAAGGCCTC
Organism: Canis lupus familiaris; assembly: GCF_011100685.1. Lineage (NCBI taxonomy): Eukaryota > Metazoa > Chordata > Mammalia > Carnivora > Canidae > Canis > Canis lupus. The sequence goes on from NC_049230.1 coordinate 52,490,900, forward strand.
ATAAAGGTCTGGCTCCGTGGCCCCTGTCAGCTCCAAGAGCTCCGGGGGATGGGCAGGGGGCACACGGCTGCACCTCAGCCCATGCATCAGTCAGTGGGGTACCATTCACTGCTTCCTTCCAGACATATTGATCAAGCCCCGCTCTGGGCCAGGGACCCAGCTGTAAGCCCGGCAGATGGGGCCCGGGGAGAACTGTTGGTTTGGCAGGAGATATAGGTATTCAGCACATAATCATTTAATTGCAGATATGAAAAAGTGCTTTGGGGACATGGAATATTTGAGAAATGAGAGGCCTCAGGTGGTACATTTTCTGGAGAACTTGAAAGAATACTCTAAGAAGGTGGGGGGGGGAAGGATAACTGACATCTCTCTGAAACGTACCACCGTCTTTCCCCTGTGGATACACCTGTCAGCGATGTGGCCCAACCTTTGACCTCTGATGTCTCTGGGCCATGAGGTGCTAACCCCATTCTTTTGTTTCAGTTTCTCACCAGTTTTTTGGTTCCACATCTCTTTCCCCTCCACCTGACCACTGGTACTCTTCTCTCGGGGGAAGAGGCCTGGCTCCTAGAGTGGCCCCAACCCCCTGCTCTGCTACACATCTGGGGCTGGTGCCCAGGAGGCTGGGCGAGGACCTCCAGACAAGTCCCTCCAGGCTCAAGTAGAGCAGGGGAGCCCAGGGTCCTGGAAACTAACCAGAGCTGCACCGTTCGAGACCCGAGCCCCAGGTCCCGCAGCTGACGGTGGGCCATGGCCTTAGGCACATCCAGCCCCATCTCTGAGCCCTGGGCTCTCCTCCTGGAAAGGGAGAGAATGGATCAGATACTGTCTGAGGCCCCTTGCTGCTCTGCCTTCCAGGCCCTTCCTTGATTTCTAAAAGGGGTCTCGGGCTTCTCACGCTGCCTTCCTGGACTGGGTTGCTGGCACTCTGGGCGCAGAGCGGATGCCCCACAGGAATACTGGCATGAACAGCCCGCGAGCTGCCGCAGGAAGCACAGGCCTCACTGACGTTCTCAAATGATGCTCGCGGTAGGGCTGGCACCGGCCCCGTGGCCGTGGCCCAAGGCTGCAGGCACCCCGTGGGGATGTGCCATCCTGCCACTCTGTGGGGAACTGCGGATGCTCTGTCCTTGTCCGGGGCCGGGGCAGAGCTGAGGCTGGCGGGGGACTCCCGGGGTGCCTTGGTTGAGTTCCTATGCGGTTTTCATACCCCTGGAGAGTGAGCTGAGTGCGGCGGCCTTTAAAGCTTGCACCGGGGAACCTAACAGCTCTGGGTTCAAGTCCTACTCTCTCACCTGCTAGCCAGCAGCCCCTGGCAGTGACATGACCTATAGACTCCGTTTTTTCATTTGCACGAAGGGGGCGCCCACCACCCAGGGTTATTGTGGGGCTACATGAGATCTTCGCACCCACTAGTGTGTTTGGCGTGTATAAGTGCTCAGTAAATAAAGTCTGCCTATTGAAATGATTAAATTGACCAATCAGTCTCCTGGTTTCAAGGTCAGTGCTGAGAACTCACTGGCAGCTTTGGGGAAGGCCCTCACCCTTATGATGTGGGAAGGGTGGCCGTCCCAACGGTCTCCCAGGTCTCTCAGAAGCTCGCATTCTGTGACCTGTGCCAGCTGTTCCTCTCCTGTCCCTTCTCCTTCTGGTACTAGATTGTGGCTTTCTGGAAGGCAGGATAGCCCTGCCCATGCTGCCCAGCAAACAGTGGGTCCCCATCAGGACTGGCGGTCAGAAGTAGGTGGAGCTGCAGGTGGGGAGGTGAGCGTGACTTGGCTGGGACAGGAGAGATGGGCAAGGTCACCATGATGAAGGGGGCACCAGAAGAAAGGTCATCCTTGCCCCTAGGCCAGCGGTCATTCCTCTGAACAATTGGACCCAACTTTCAGATAAGCCAGAAAAGCTCCCTGGATTTAAGAGCTTATGGAGAGTTTAATTAAAGAACCTCATTGTTACTTTTGAAAAAAATTAAAAATCCCTCTGACTTCATTGATTCTCCTTTGAAAGATGTTTGCTCACTCAGGCCTAGAGGGAGGAAGGGGACTCACATAAGGACATGCTTGGGCAAGAGGCCCGGCTGCCTGGATCTGCAGTCTGGTGACCAAGCCCTGCCACTCAAGAGGGGTTCACCTCCTCGAAAGATGACTGTATTCAAAGAGGCCTGGAGATCTTACTGGCCAGTCCCCAGGGCCCAGCTGGCCAGCCTGCCTTCTCCTGCTGTCATTCTGTCTGTCCTCTCTCCCCAGGGGAAGCTGGGGTGGCCACAGTGACATAGCAAACAGTCTGGGCCCTGGGCGAGGAGCCCGGGACAGTGAGCCCTGTCTGCTGCTGGGAGTCTCCTGAGACCTCACAGATGGCCCAGCTGACCTCGGCATGGTGGGAGTGCTGGCCCAGTGAGGCTGGGCTCCCAGACAGCACCACTGCACCCCCAAGTTATAGAGGTATGGGGCAAGGCCGCTACTCCCAGCCCCCTGCCTGACTCTCCCCTTGGCACCCTTTCCACCACTGCTACCTGGGCTGCCCTGGGGCCCCAAGCTGTGGGGTTGGCCATTTGACTCCCTGTGCCTCTGGAGATGGAGCTATCTGTAAGATGAGGGCTTTCATGAAGTCATAGGGAGAGGCCATGGGGCACTTGGGGTGCCAGGGGGGACTTCGCATGTAAAAAGTGGCAACCCTTGGGTATGGGGGGACATTGGAAGATGTGGGGCATCTCTGGGACATCAGGAGCCAAGAAGCAGCCAGACTCTGAACAGGGAAGAATCTATGATCTGGAAACCAGGCCACAGGCCCCTAGCTCCTTCCCTCCCTGAGAAAAATGGCAGCTCATGAACCCCAAATGGACCCAGTGTCCTTTTTTTGGTCCAATCACCTGGGAGAGCAAGTTGAATCAGTCCTTCTTACCGCCTGCCTGGTCCCAATCAGCTGGGGACACAGGCAGAACCCTTGGCTGGGAACCCAACCCTGAGATGAGGGAAATGGGGTTCCCAGAGGCTTTCCTCAAACAGGAAGTCACTCCCAAGGAGTCCCTGACAAGTGGCATCTGTCTGTGGCTGGGGAGTCTGGAAGAATGGGGGAGGGGCATGGCTAGCCCAGTTCAGCACCTTGGACAAGGCATCCGGTTTCTGATTTGGTAAAAGGGCATCATAAACCACCTGCCCTGCAGCCCTGCCTTCCTTTTTTTCTTTTCTTTTCTTTTCTTTTTTTTTTTTTTTTTGCATTCTTAAAATTTAAATTCAATTTGCCAACATATAGCAGAACACTCAGTGCTCATCCCATCAAGTGTCCTCAGTGCCTGTCACCCAATCACCCCATCCCTCCACCCACTTCCCCTTCTGCATCCTTTTGTTTCCCAGAGTTAGGAGTCTCTCATGGTTTGTCTCCCTCTCTAATTTCTACCCTGCCTTCCTCTCAGTGTTCCCCGCAGTGAGGCCAGCAAGGGGACACCACATGTCCAGAAGTGGGGCTCCCTCCCTTGGACTCCTTGCCAAGAGCAGGCTATCAGCTGTCTACCCGAGGCAAGGACTGAAGCAGGCCTTCACATACGAAGCTGTTCTAAATATGCAGGTTTAATTTTTATTCAAATATGGTGAGGCCGATGGATGGGAGGCAACTGCGCTGAAAATCTAGTTTGCTATGCTCCCAGATCCCAAGAGGAGGGAGCAGGCCATGGCATGCAGGGCCACACGGGGAAGCACCGGGGTTAGGCAGGAAGCAGAGAGGGTGAGGGAAAAGCATAGGCAGGATGCTTCCTGGTGGTTTCTGTGGGAAAGACAAGGCAAGGCAGGGTAAGCAGGTTTAGGATTGACTAGTTTAAATCATTTCAGTGGGCTACGGGGCACAGGAGGCTATGTGGCTGCCCCCAGTTATCTGGTACTTGGCCCTGGGGTGATGGGCGCAGGTAGATAGTGGCCCAGAGCACAAAAGCCAGATAAGGGAGTCTGAGGGCAGGGACTGGGACTAGGTTTGCATATGAAGGGCATGACTGTGGGCACATCCTTTATTGTCTCCAGGACTTGGCTAACCCCAGGAGGGGCAGTCCCTCTAGGGTCAGCCAGCCCCAAGTAGACAAAGTATCCACAATACATAAAATCAAAAGGCACAATTATATTTTATATCCACAATACAGAAAGTTGGAAGTCTGGACAGAGAAGCCACAGGGCCCAGCTCCAAGACAGCAACTGACCCCTCAGAGGGTCCCATTTGATCCCCTAAAGAAGGGCTGAGGTGCCCTGAGGAAGGATGCTGGCACAGAGCAAGTCAGCGCAGTGTCCATCCCCAAGGCCCACTCCCTCCACCTGACACACTCTCGTTCAGCTTTCAGTCCTGGCCTGTCTTCCCCACCGGAGTGGCCTGGTCTGGCAGTGCCCAGGCCAGTGAGGGGAGCAGAGGCTGGCAAGGGCAGCTGTCTGACATGCTTCATGTAACCCAGCTGGTGGCAACAGGGGCTCAGGAGTCAGACCTGGCTCTGAGACTGAGCTTCATAGCTGGGGCACCTGACATAAATTACCTAATCTCTTTAGACCAGTTTCCCCATTTGCCAAATGGGACTACTGAGAGCACCATCTTCTAGGGGTGTGCTTGGGTGAAGCGAGATGGGACTTGCAAAACTCTTAGCACATGGCTTAGAGGCTGCCCTCAGTAAGAACTAGGTAATAATAGGATCATTTATAGGCCCTTTATGATCTGCCCACTCACCCTCCAGCCTGGACTTTCCATGGCTTCTTCATGCTCTACACTGTCATTTGCCCCCAGACCTTTGCACATGCCGTTCCCTTTGCCCAGGATGCTTCCCTGCTCTGCTTCCCTGACTCCTTCCCTGGCTAACTCCCACTTTAGCTCGGATGTTCTCTCCACCAGGATGTCTTCTCTGCCCCCCACCCCTGGCCTGAAGAAGTGTCCCCTTCAGAGATACCCAGCACATTCTGTCCCCACCCCCAACAGGGTACTCATTGGCCACACTGGATTGTAACCGCCTGCTTTCCCAGTGAATCAGCTAGACTCAGAGGTCCTGCGTTTTTTTCGTTCCCTGTGGCGGCCGCTGCTGGGCTCCTAAAAACAACAGAAAATGTATCCTCTACAGTTCTGAAGCCCAGAAGCTCAATTGTCAGTCTCACTGGGTCAAAATCAAGGTGTCGGCTGCACTCCCTCCTCCCTCTAAGGAAGATCTGCTCCCTGCTTCTTCTGGTGCTGGTGACCAGCAGCGGTCCTTGGCTTCTGGTGGACGTCACTCCAGCTTCTCATCCCCTTCTTTGTGCACCCCACATCCCCCTCTGCCTGTCTCATAAAGATACCCATGATGACATCTAGCGCCCACCTGGATGGCTCAGGGTCATCTCCTCATCGTTAAGATCCTTAACATAACCACATCTACAAAGACCCTTTTTCCAAATAAGATGTCATTCAGTCTTTAGCCATATAAGGTAATATTCACAGGTCCCAGGGATTGGGAAGTGGATACAGGTTCTCTCTCACTTTTCAAAAGTTCATGTTACGCCACTTCACTTTTACAAAAATGCCTGTGTTTGCACCTGGTTTCACTAAGTGAAAAAATTCAAAAAGGATTTTTGCTCTTACTAAAAAAAAAAAAAGCAAAAAGCAAAATAGCACCCAGCATATATTTTTTAGTGAGCCATTATAGAGGCAACGCACACTCAGCAGCGAGAGTGGCCCCACCGAGCCCCTTCTCCAGGACCTACACTCAGCAGCCCAGCATCAAGCTGCCGTAGCTTTGAACTGCGTCCGTGAGCATCTGTGCTTTATCTCAATTTATTTCATGTATCCATTGCCAAGATATACCTCAAGGTATCAGAAGAGCCTAAGAGATTGTTTTTTGGGTCTGGAAATGCCCACAAAATTTTCCATGTAAATTGATGGTAATTGTTTCTTTACCTTACACCATCATGGCTTTTGAAAAGTTTCATAGGAACACACCACTTTGAGAGAGCAGAGGAAGCCCGTGTGTCTTTGCAGGGCCCCAGCTTCAGCTGACCACAGGACTCACAGGGCTCAACACATACCTATTGTCGGGCTGGGTTGAGGCCTTGAAGGGCAGGGTGGCAAAGACTTTCCCCTCAGCCAGGCTGGATGGTTCAGGACTCATGGCCTCATAAAACTGGAAAGAGCATTTCATTCAAACCCCACCCCCATTCTCCTCTTCTTTTGAAATGCAGACAGGGACAGGCCCAGGCTGACAAGCTCATTTGTGCCCACCCTACCAGAGAGCAGATTCACAATTTTGCCAGCCAGAGGCGACACAGGCCCTGTCCATCATCCCCCCATGGGTGCCACTGGGTCCCGGCAACAGAGAAGGGGTGAGGAGAGCCTTCCCTGGCCACTCGCACTGGCCTCCTCGCAGCTGCTGGTTTCCGAACCCCACTTTTGTGACTTCACTTTGGAATATTGATTGTATTCCCTGCTGGCCTTCCTTTTGTTACTCAGGTTTTTGTTCAGAAGAGTCCTCCCTGAGGCAGCCTAGGTCACCTTCACATCCCGCCAGCCCTGCCAGAGGGTCTCCTGGCTGCAGAGAAAGGCCGAGAAGAAAGGCAGGACCCTGGGGAGACCCCAGTCGATAGGGGTCTTTCTTCTGGCACAGCAGCAGCCCAGCGGTGGCCCTGGCTTCCAGGCAGAGGTGGGGAGGCGCTCCGATGCCTTGTGAGGCTGTGGCTCTGCAGGCCAAGAGGCAGAAAAAGAGCTGGCCCCTGCAGAGGACCAGAGCTGGGGCAGAGCTCACTGGGCCACAGGAGCTTCGGCCCTGGCCAGGTGGGAGGGCAGAGCAAGAGCCAGGGTCTGAAGGCCCAGTGCCCTCGGGATAAAGTCAGGCTCCTGCTACGGCAGTTGGCTTCTGGGGCCTCAGGTTATGAGTTCTGGAACCAGGCAGGCCTGGGTGACCTTCTGGGGCAAGCTACTCCACCTCTGGCCTCAGTTACCATGTCTGTAGAATGGGGCTAATAACAGGGCTTTTCTATAGACTACAGGAGAAAGGACTCAAATGATAAGGTACTCAGCTCACTGCAAGATCTACTGTCCCTTGTTACTATGACAATAACATCACCAACTTTGCTGCTCCTCCACGCACACTCTGCTCCCTGGCACTGAACTTCCCTCTGCCCCTGGAAACTCTCATGCCCTCCCACTCTTCTGGGCGTATGCACATGCTGTGGAATCCTCTCCCTGATCCCCTTACCCAGCTCAGTGTCACCTGCTCCAGGAAGCTCTCCTGGGTTGGGCGCTCAAGCTTCCTGCCCCACCATGTGGCCCCTGGAGCCGGTGCTTCCTGCAACCCAGCACTTCTCAAGGTGGATTGATTGGTTGTGGTTGGCTGTCTGTCTCTCCCACTGGGCCCTGAGCTCCCCACAGGTGGGAGCATCTGTCTTGTGCGCCCCTGTATCTCTGGCACCAGGTGCCCAAATGAATGACACTGTGGATCACAAATTAATAAGCTTGGCAAAGTGCAGAACAACATCCCAAGTGTCAGGACTGATTATGACCAAGTAAGGGCTGACAAAAGTCCCAGGCGCTTTGAGGTAGGGGGGTTGGAGAGGACAGCCTTGTGCTTGGGGTTTTCAGGGGAAGTTAAGATACTTCCTGAGAGAGTGGATTGTTTCCCACGAGGCTCAAGAGTCTGCGTCACCAGCAAACTGGGAGTCAGGTCCCAAGTCCCCCGCCTCTTCCCTCAAGGCTGATGGGCTCCCCTTTGATAAATAGTACAGAGGACTTTTGAGGGAATTCACTGTGATGCTCCAGTAGCATCATGACCCTAGCACAAGGTCTGGCATGGAGCAGGTGATCAATTTTTTAAAAGCAACAAATGTTAATTTTTTTAAAAGACACTGTAAATCAAAAGTATGTTTTACATCTTCTCCTTGAACTTCTTTAGCCGACGACCCCTAATATGCAGTTCATAATTTCTTCCCCCACAACATTATCTTCAAAATAATGCATTCAATTTATAATTTATTGGGAGGTTTTTTCCCCCTGAAACAGACATCTTCAAGTTTTGATCTAAAGGATACAATCAACAAAATTAATATTTAAACCCAAAAAACTCCAGCTTTGGTGACTGATCTCAGGGATTTGAATTGACAGCAAGACTTTTAGACTTTCTAGGCTTTGCATGAGGCACTGCATTTTATATGAATCTCATGGGCCACGGAGGCCAGGAAAAGTGTCTCCCCCAACGCCCTCACCCCCCAGCCAGAGTGCTCAGCGAGGAAAGGTGCTGTTAGTTATTACTCAGGGATGACAGACATGAGCCAGGACAGTAGTGGGCAGATGGGGAGCTCTGGTCCCTCTCCTGAAGGCTCTCATCACTGAAGAGTCCAGCCTCCTCCCCATGGAGCCACACCAGCCTCAGAAACCTCTCATTGTGTCTTGATCCAGACCCACTAGGCGGAATGTTCCACTCTATCTACAGTTTTGTCCATTTTTTTTTAAAGCATATCCCCATAAAATGGCTGAGGACGGTGCCTGACCCGTGGTCATGCTCAGTAAATGTATGTTGAATGAATGAATGAATGAATGAATGAGTCAAAGTTGACATGCAAGAGGAAGGCTTTTGCCAAGCGTGCCAAAAATGGCAAGTTTTGTTTTATTTATTTTTTATTTATTTATTTTTTTTATTTTTAGGCAAGTTTTGTTTTAAAGTCATCATTACCTCTGGGACACCAGGGTGGTTCAGCCAGTTGAGCATCCGACTCTTGGTTTTGGTTCAGGTTGTGATCTCAGGGTCATGAGATCGAGCCCACATTGGGCTCCATGCTCAGCACAGAGTCTGCTTCTCTCCCTCCTCCTCTGCCTCTTCTCTTGCCCTCTCGCTTTCTAAAATCAATCAATGAATCTTTTAAAAACTAAAAGATAGATAAAGTCATCGTTACCTCTAACACACAATGTATTTCATCTCTTTGGGTTTTCCTACATGTACCTTCAAATGTGTGTATGAAAACTGAGGTTAAAAAAATAAACAGCAACCAAACTGTCCTTCGGTAGATGCATGGATAAACAAACTGTGGTCTGTGGTCCTGTCAATGGAACGTGACTCTGAACTATGGAGCCATGAAAGTTGCACGTGTGTTACTAAGTGAAAGAAGCCAATCTGGGAAGAGTACTTACTATCTGATTCCAACCGTGTGACATTCTGGAAAGACAGCGCTATGCAGACGGTAAAAAAGATTCCTGGTTGCCAGGGGTTAGGGAAGAGGGAGGGATGAATTAGGGCAGTGAGGCTACTCTGGGTGATGTTATAAGGGTGGATTCATGTCACTACACATTTGTCCAGAGCCACGGAATGTACAGCAGCAAGAGTGACCCCTGATGTAAAGTATGGACTCTGGGTGATAATGACGTGTCACTGTAGGTTCGTCAATTGTAACAAATGTACCTACCACTCCAGAGCGGATGTCCACAGTGGGGCAGGCGAGTGTGTGTGTGTGACAGGGTATATGGAAAATCTCCAGACTTTCTGCTCAGTTTGGCTGTGAACCTAAAACCACTCTAAAACAAAACAATTAAATCTGGATTTTTTAAAAAAAAACAGTTCTTACTCTTATTTTCTAGCCAAAATTGGAATAAGTGTAGGAACTCTTGCTCCATCTCAACAAACTACCTAAGTCCCCTCACATTTGGGGAAACGTGTGCTCCCCTGCCTGGGGTGCCCTGCAGCTGTCCCCTGTCCCTTTTTTAAAGTGCGGCTCCTTGTTCAAAATATGAAACATTATGGCTTCATCCCAGGTCCATGTGCTGGGTCCCCTCTCCCTTCACAGCACAGATATTGGTCTAAGTGTGATATGTTTGTTTACTTGTTCTTCTAACAGCTTTGTTGAGGAATAATTGACATACACATATTTAAAGTGTTCACTTTCGGGGCACCTGGGTGGCTCAGTTGTTGAGCGTCTGCCTTCAGCTCAGGTCATGATCCCAGGGTCCTGAGATCGAGTCCCATATCAGGCTCCCCGAGTGGAGCCTGCATCTCCCTCTGCCTGTGTCTCTGCCTCTCTCTGTGTGTCTCTCATGAATAAATAAATAAAATCTTTAAAAAAATAAATCAAGTGTTCAGTTTGATAGTTTTTATGCCTGTGAACCCATCGCTATCATCAAGATAGTGAACATACCTGTGATGGGCTGAATTGTGCTCTTCCAAAAATTCATAGGCTGGAGTCCTAACCCCCAAAACCTCAGAAATATGACCAGGTTCAGACACAGGGTCTTTAGAGAAGTGATTCAGTTAACATGAGGTCACTAGAGTGGATCCTAGTCCAACATGAGTGGTGTCTTCATAAAGAGAGGAGCCCAGGACGTAGACTCGTACGTACGGAGGGATGACCGTGTGAAGACTCAGGGAGAAGGGGCCAGCTGTATACCCAGGAAAGGGGTCTCAGGAGGGACCTCTGTCTGTTGTTCAAGCCACCCAGTGGGTGGTGCCGTATTACAATGGTCCAGCAAACAAAGAGGATGCCTCTCATCCCCCCCGAAGTTCCCTCTGCCCCTTTGTGGTCCCTCCCAGCCCCCAACATCCCCAGAGAACAACTGACCCGCTTTCTTTCCCAGACTTCTTTTCCTCAGCATCATTATGTTGTGTGTGTCAGTAGCTCAGTCCCTTTTTTTCCTAAGCGCTAATCCAGTGGATTGATCTGCCATAATTTTTAAATTAGTGATAGCCAAAACCTGGGGAAAAAATCCAGATGTCCATGAAGAGATGAATGGATATTTCCCTGTGACTAATTTCTTTTTCCTACTTGGAGCAGACACTGCATGAGAGCAGGCACTTTGTTTATGGCTATACCCACAGCATCCAGGAGCCCATGCCCGGCGCACAGTAGGCCTCAATAAATAGTGACTGCATTAATGATTTAAAGGCTCATTCCATGGAGAGGACGTGGCCTGACCCCTGCAAGCAGGGACACAGGTATGGGGTGCCTGGGTGGCTCAGTGGTTGAGCATCTGCCTTCAGGTCAGGTCATGATCCCGGGGTCCTGAGATCAAGTCCCACATCAGGCTCCCCGCATGGAGAGTATGGAGCTTGAGCCATTGCTGCGTCCCCAGCCACAACCTCATTCTCTAAATGGCAGGCCTATTGCCTCACATCCCCCCTGTCCACCATCATCCCCCACCCTGGGAGGATCTAGTTCTGGATCAGACACAGTATTTACCCCTCTGGGAAGCTTTCCTGGCTGTTCCTGCCTGGGAGAAATTCCCCTTCACTTATGCTTCTAACCCTGTGGTCCAGCTGGTTGGTTGCCCACTTGCTGACCTTCTTATTCATTCAACAAATAGTCACTGGGCACCTGTCATGGGCACTGCGTTGGACACTGGGGCAGACAGACACGGAACTCACAGTAGAGTGGGGAAGCAAAAATCAAACGAATACTATATCAATCCTTCACTTAGATCAGCTATCCTGTGCCAGGAAGGGCCAGGGTCCTGGTGGAGGAACTTAGTTACCTTTGAGGGCTGTCTTAGGGGTGCCCACCTGGTCAAGACAAGGGTTGAAAAGAGACCAAGCGCTGTGGGATGGAGTTGGGGGGCAGGTTTATGTGCATGTGCAGAGGCTTAGGAGAACAAAAGCGTGGCCCGTTGCCATGGTTACGGGAGGGTCTGTGTGGCCTGGGCTCAGCAAAGGAGCACCAGGGAGGCCCAGGGCAAAGATGGGGATTTTGTTCTAAGCCACATCTCTCTCAGTTTATGCTGCAGTCTCAGCCGCACCCGGAACTGAGCCTGTATCTCTTTCTGGCCAGGATTCACTTTTGTGTGTTGGGATCCTTGATTTCCTTCCACTGCCTATGCCCCCAATGCACCCAACACTATGTGGTCCATATTACGCAGATAATGGACATTTCTGGATTGATGGGTTGCTGATGCGGATTGATCAGCTCATTCTTATGCAGGGGAGGGGAGACTTCGTCAGGAAGGGCACTGCATCCTTTGGGGACAGTGGCATCTGAAGAAGTCCCCACAGAGAGAATGAGACTCTCCTTCAGAGCTGGGCTGGTGGAGAGTTGACTCACAGGCAAAGTGGTGTTCCTGGCTACACCACTCTATTCCCAGGGGAATTAGGGGTTATTAAAAATAATCCAATGTGCTGGTGTGTAAATTCACCCTCTTACTTATATACCTTGAGAACTGCTTAAAGTGTAGAATTTATTCCAATAACCTGGGTTTATCCTGCATTCAAAGGAGAGGGTTGGGAGCAGAGGCCAGAAAAGGATAAGGGAAAAAAAATGTATGTCTATATGATGCTCATTTTCCTTTTTGACATGGGAGTATCCCCTTCCTCTCTCACTTGTTCATAACACATCCTGTCCCACCAGACCCCAGTGTCCCATCCCCGCAACACCACACGGTCGCGTCGTTGCTGTGTTCTCTGAGAAATACCACAGCTCTGGGCCAGGGAAGGGATCAATGATGTCATAGGGGGACCGTGTGGGAAACCCCAGAGGGAAAGGTAGGGCTGCCAATCCAGACTTCATAGAAAACCTGGGAACACCAGAACTGGATGTGGGGGTGGGGGATGCCTGAGACTCGAGAAAGGAAGTCTTAGATTGAAAACAATGACAAGAACAAAAAAAGAATTCAGCACCCAATTGGGAAGAGGTAAATTGAACTTACCAGCTAAAAATATAAATAGGTTCAAGACAGGTTTTCATAAAATATTTAAAACTAAAAGGGATCTCAGGAATTATGTAGTCTAGTGGTTTTAAACATTTGTTTGGTTAATTTTAGCAGCAAACGTCTTTTTTTCAGAATAAAATGCATAAGGCTTATTAAAGGTGCTTTGGCAGGAGTGGGGAGGAGGGCTTGACACCACGGGACCCCACGCCTGCTGCCCTGACCCCCAAGACCAAAAAGCACTGATATTCTTCTACTCCCTTCCACAATAGGGGAAGAAGCAGAGGTTGAGGGGGGTAATGGGAGTCCCTCATGGTGCAGGTGACATCGAACCCCCCAGCATGATGATAGCAGTACAGATGGGGTGACACCATGTGTGCACAGTGCCTCAGACCTTCCAGGGGGCCACTGAGAGTTGCCCTGCCACTGAGTGGGGGCTCTGTGGCCAGACTGCCTGAAATGGGGTAAGGGAACCTCAACCTGGCTCCTGCAACTTGGACAGGTCAGCTTACCTCTTGGTCTCCTCCTCTGTCCAGTGGGTGTAATGACAGTACCTATGGTGGCAGGTGATGGTATGAAAGAAGGGCTCAGTGCATGTGGAGCAAACCGCAGGACACCCAGCACCTGCTCAGGAGCTGAGAGACCTCATGGCGGTTGTCATTCTTCTCACCTTTTCCCTCTTGGCCTTCTCGAGGGGGCAGCTGTGAGGATTATGTAGGAAAGAATGCTTCGGAAGCACAAGCCGGGGTCCAGCCCAATGGAATACAGTTATTACCGTTAGTGTCACCATTGCTAATGCCATTACTAGAACTAAGCCTCCCTGGTGACCCACAAGCTCCCTGGTGACCCACGAGGTGTTGATTGCCATTTTACAGGTGTGGAAACTGAGGCACAGGGGGTTGAATGAGTTTCCCAAAGTCTCAAAGGTAGTGAGTGAAAGAAGCCAAGTGGTCCTTGGACTTCCTCCCCAGGGCTCAGCCTGCCACACCACGGTCTGAGGTGCAGGAACAAGTGGGCTCTGGAGAGTGAGACTAGAGATGGGCGGACCCCTGTCTGCTCCTGTCCCTGCGCCCTGTGTGGGGCGCGGGTGCTGTCCTGCGGGACTGTGCTGCCCTCTAGTGGCTCCGCACGAAGGCTGCTGGCCAGCAGCCAGGTGGTCGAGAGGGGCGCTCCACGCTGCCCATCTCCTCCTGGAGCTTCGGACTTGTCACCCAGCGCTGTAGGGGAAAGACCACACGAAGGCCCCTGCTCAGGACCAATGTCACTCACTGCCAGAGCAGCCTACAAGAGCTTACTAGATCCTGGGGAGAGGATGTGACTAGAAATCAGACTGGGTCAGGGAGCAACGTAGAACTCTTGTTTAGGTGCCTGTGCTCAGATGTGCAGGTGTGTGTGTGCACCATGTAGTGGCAGCACAAATAAGTGGGAAGGAAAACAGAAAGACAAAATTCCAACACCTACTGTGTCCCTTGTCACCTGCAAATCCAAGCAGCACTGGCATTTAGGGAAATACTGGAACTCCTTCCAGGTGTATATTTTGCAGCTGCCTGCATCAGCCTCACACATTCTAAAAGCCAAGAGGCAGGTGGGAGTATAAATTGATACAACCACTTAGGGGGATGTTTGGAAGTAGCTACAGTAGCCGATAAGCACGTACCCTAAGCCCCAGCAATTTCCATTCCTCTGTGTGCACCCGGGAAGCCAGAGACACACACACTTGTGTCCACTGCAAGACAGGCACGAAGATGTTTGCTCACAATGGCTTTAGTGGTAAAAGCCCAAACCTGGAAACAACCCACCGGTCTGCCACAGCACAATGGAGGAGCAAGTTGTGGCCATCCTATGCCTTTCAGGTGGCGAGCTCATACAGCAGTGAAGAACTACGTGCAAAGCATAAGTGAATCTCACAGACACAATGTTGAGCTTTCCATTTCTATGAAGTTCAAAACCAGACTATATGTAAATCTTGGTGGTAGAGGTCAAAATAGTGGTTTTCCTGGGGGTGGGGGGAGGCGCCGGGGGGACAGGGAACAAGAGAAATAAGAAGAGACATAAGGGGGGAAAAAAGAAGAGACATAAGGGGACCTTGGGGGGGGTTGTTCACTGAAAATGCTCTAGATTACAGGATGGTTGGCTGTGTAGGTGTGCATATATGGACCATTTCATCGAGTGTGTATACTTAAGATTACTCTGCTTTATTGTTTGCCTGTTAAACCTTAAAAGCAATCTAGAAATAAAATGAAGCCAAGAGACAGAAAGGAACAAGAGGGATGGCAGGCTTGTTGGTCTCTAGTGGAGCAGCACAGAGTTGTGGTGACAGGGATTCTGAGGGCAGGTGGACCTGGGGATCGCCATGGGGCCTCACCCAAATCATCTCAAAGAGATGGTCCCAAGTGTCCTGACCTTTATTTGTTGTTTCCAAAACCCCAGAAGATTCTCTGAGATGTCTTCTTTTCTTGAAATATACTTAGCTGAGTTCCTAGTTCAGAGCTGTAGGATAGGATTGGGGTTTCTTTGCTTGTACCCCCATCTCTGCTCCCCCTTTTTTGCTTATCTGTGTTTCTACATTTCTTTCTACGGTGAAAGCATTCTAGATTTTTGTAATATGAAAAAGAGCAATAAAAGCTATTTTAATTACAGAAAAAAAGCTGTGAGTGCAGATTCTGGTTTGTGGATTTTGCAGAAAGGCACATTTGGTAGCAAAGGCAGACCCTAAGAGTATGACAGTCATGTGGGGAAGAGGTGGGGACTTCGAGCCTTTTGTCCAGAACTGCCCCTGCCTGCTTCATCTGTCTAAAAGGCAGCAGCCTTTTTTATTAATGCAAAGGTAAAACTATAGCATGACTTCATGAATCACTGGGTTTTGGCATTCTTCAAGTGCTTACTCAACCAAGTGACTTTCTCTCCTTGGCTTTATAACAAGTTAGAAGGCTCAGAGCATCTTCGGTGACAGTGGCTTCGATGGCCGTGGATTAGAGTCAGGATCTCTGTCTTCTGGTCCTAGCCCTTCCCTTGACCACATGGTACTCTGCAAATCACCTCCCTTATTTTGGCTTCCCTTTATCTGGTCTTTTTGCAAAGGCATTGAACTAGAGTATAAATATTTTCTCCCCGTTTCATGCAAGTGGTCACTATCATTATACTGATTTGACATTTAAGGGCACTGGTTTAAGAGCACTTAAATAATTGACCAAGACCATCCAACCCATAAGTGACAACATAAGGAGTCAGTGGCCATAACTGGTTCTCTGCCACCAAGCTGACACTCCCTCTGGTGTTGACTATAGAGGTTCTCTTATTCTGCCTTTCTGGGTGTGGTAGATGGGGGAAAATTAATTTTTTCCCCTCTAGGAAATGAGAGATTATATAGTTTATTTTTCAGAGCAACAAAACTGAGGATAGAAAAGGTTTCAAGAAAGCTTCTCAGGTAAAGATTAAAGGAAATGTCAGCAAAACTAGGATTGGTTGATCTTTTTTAAGTATAAAGTATTGTCTTTTTTGTTAAAAAAAAAAAGCAGTCTATGTGATGAATCGATGTATATGCCTCTCAGGAGTTTGGTAAACTAGGGAAAGTGTGCCTTTGTTTCTCATTCTGACACCCCGGATTGTATGTAATATAGAGGTTAAATTTATCCAGGATTTATTGGCTGTAGTCTTTCTTAATTTAATTTTTTTTTATTTATTTATGATAGGCACACAGTGAGAGAGAGAGAGAGGCAGAGACACAGGCAGAGGGAGAAGCAGGCTCCATGCACCGGGAGCCCGACGTGGGACTCGATCCCGGATCTCCAGGATCGCGCCCCGGGCCAAAGGCAGGCGCTAAACCGCTGCGCCACCCAGGGATCCCGTCTTTCTTAATTTAAAGCATGGATTAGGGGATCCCTGGGTGGCTCAGTGGTTTGGCGCCTGCCTTTGGCCCAGGGAGCGATCCTGGAGTCCCGGGATCGAGTCCCGCATCGGGCTCCTGGCATGGAGCCTGCTTCTCCCTCCCCCTGTGTCTCTGCCTCTCTCTCTCTCTTTCTCTCTCTCTCGTCTATCATAAATAAATAAATCTTTAAAAAAAATAAAAATAAAAATAAAACATGGATTAGTGAGGAGAGGAAGGGATCGTTAGAGCCAGAGGATGAACCTGCCAGGGAACGTGTGAATTGATACACTCTGTCTAGAGGACAATATGGCAACATGTATCAACATTTCACAAATGCACATTCCCTGACCCAGAAATGTCACTTCTGGCAAAGATATATACGCAAGAATGCTCACAATAACCAGGCTTGTAATGATGACAATTAGAAATAATGTAAACCCCAAGAAATGGAATTGGCCCAATAAAATATGGCACATCCACCCAGTGAAATACAGCGCAGCTTTCATAAACAAAGATGTGGGAACTGGTAACAGTGGTTGCTCCCAGGGAAGGTGGAAACCTACTTTTCACAGGTCTAAATATTTTAGTGATTTAAAAAAAAAAGTTTTATTTTGAGATCACCATAGACTCACATGCAATTGTAAGAAAAAATACAAAGGGATACTCGGTACCCTCCACCCAGTGGTAACATCTTGCAAAACTATATTGTTTTGCAACATCTCAACCACAATATTGACATTGACACAGTCAAGATACAGAACATTCCTGTTGCCACAACTATGAGTTATTCGTTCATTTGTTAATGCTGAGTGTAGAGAATATGGTGTATATTCTAGATACCATTTATCAGATATGTGGTTTGTGAATATTTGCTCATCAGTCTGTAGCTTATCTTTTCAATCTCTGAAAAGAGCCTTTAGAGCCAAGTATTTTTCTTCCTATTTCTTCCAAAAGTTATATACTTTCATGTTTCACATTTAAATCTGATCTACCGTGAGCTCATTTTTGTGTAAGATATGAGACTTACGGTGATGTTCATATTTTTGCCTGTGGATAACCAGTTGCTCCAGGACCTTTTGTTAAAGAAGCTACCTTTCCTTCACTGAATTCTTTCTGCGCTTTTTCTGACAGCGCAGATATTTTGTCAAATATCAGTTGGGCATACTTGCGGGGATCTGTCTCTAGGTTCTCTATTCATATGTATTATCTATCAAAGTTCAACTTTAAAACTGCATTGATTATATAATTCCATACTTATTAATATGGGGAAGTGTCCATAATACACGGAGTAGGAAAAAAATCTACGCAGTAGAATCTAACTTTTTGCAAAACTTATTTAAAAGAATGTACATTTGTTGGGGCACCTGTGTGGCTGGGTCAATTGAGCACCTGGCTTCGGCTTGGGTCATGATCCTGAGGTCCTGGATCAAGCCCTGCATTTGGGCTCCCTGCTCAGGGGGGAGCCTGCTTCTCCCTCTCCTCCCCACTCGTGTTTTCTCTCGCTATCTCTGTCTCTCTCTGAAATAAATAAATAAAATCTTTTTTTAAAAAAATAAAGAATGGGGATCCCTGGGTGGCGCAGCGGTTTGGCGCCTGCCTTTGGCCCAGGGCGCGATCCTGGAGACCCGGGATCAAATCCCACGTCGGGCTCCCTGCATGGAGCCTGCTTCTCCCTCTGCCTGTGTCTCTGCCTCTCTCTCTCTCTCTCTCTGTGACTATCATAAATAAATAAAAATTAAAAAAAAATAAAGAATGTACATTTGTGCATGTGCATGAGATCAATTCATAGGAAAGACCCTGAAATAGTGTTTTCTGAACTGTGTTCCTGGTCTTCCTCTGTAGGGCTTAGGGGGAGACTTAGTTAAACAAAGTTGAGTTTGGCACCTTTACCCTGCTGATGAACTACGATCTTTGGGAAGCAAAATGCAGCTCTCCCCAGGGACTTTTGACTATGGAATCCCCCCATCTTCCCCTGCAGGCTCCTGTTCAAAGTGTTTTCCTTTGGGAAACTGATCTGAAAGGCTCTCTGACAGAATATTAACAGTGGTTATCACAGAATTGTGGGATTTAGGGTGGTTTTCCTTTTTCCTTTTTCTTCTAACTTCCATTAGCTTAAAAAAATTTTTTTTGCAACAAATAGGTGTTGATTTTATAAATGAAAAAGGTAATAAAGATGTTTGGGGGGTGAGGGAGGACAACCAGGTGCCAGAGGACTAGAATGGAGAGGCAGATAGGAGCCAGAATCAGGAAAGAAACCCAGGCTGGCAACAGCCCATGGAGAGCGCTGCCAGTTCACCGACAGGAGGGAGGGAGAGGAGGATGAGGGCCAGAATCCCCATGGGCCTCAACAGTGCTGCCTGATGATGGTGAATGTCGTCCTGCTTCACACTCCCAGTGTGTCCTTGGGAAGACCTTGCAGTGCAGACAGGGGAGGAGCAGAGGCTGCTGGGAAGAGCAGGTCCTGATGCCACCCACGTGGGGGTGGGGGAAGACAGAATGAAGGCATGTGGAAGGCTGAGGGCTGTTACATCTCTGAGACTTTGTAGAATACTATTTTGATTAAGTAAGCATGGAGAAGAGACTCCTGCTAATTATATCCACAGACAATTCTTTTTTCAATTTTTCATTTATTTATTTATACCCTGCCTTGTTCTGGGGAGGAAAAAAAAAACCCGATTAAGAATGGCTCACAGAGTTCATAAAATAAGACAAGATAGCAGAAAATTAAACGCAGATGGAAGAGAGGAGAGCGAGGATGGGTGCCAAGTAGAGCCAGCAACAGGCTTATTCTTGGCTCACTCCTCATTATCGAGATGAAAAAGATGGCCCGTGGAATTCCTTACATGAGCTGGGGAGCCCAGGGACCACCACTCGACCAGGCCCAAGCCTGTAAGATGTATCCATTGTGTGGATATGCACTTGATGTTGATACTTCAAACCTGCCTCTGTTTTTTTTTGTTCTGTTTTGTTTTTGTTTTTTTTTCTGCCTCTGGTTTTTATTGGTGACTCTCAGGTTGTAGAATCACTGTGAGGCCAGAGCTGAGATTTGGTACATAATCTGGCATTGAGGTACATATGGCTTGAAGACCAGGGTTCTCTCAGGAGGAGAGTTTGGAAAGGGATAAAGCCAATTCTCAAGGTGACTTTCCCTCACACCCATTAAAATGGCTGTTATAAAAAAAACAAAAAAACAAAAAACAGAAAATAACCAGTGTTGGCCAAGATGTGGAGACATTGGAAGCCCTGTGCACTGCAGATAGGAAAGCAAACCGGTCCAGCAGCTGTGGAAGACAGTGTGGTGGCTCCTCAGACAAGTGCCAATAGAATCACTGTATGACTCAGCAATTCCACTTCTGGGTTTACAGGTCTTTCTCAACTTATGATGGGGTCATGTCCTAATAAACACATCATAAGTTGAAAATATTGTAAGTTGAAAATGCATGTAATGCACCTAATCTACGAAACATGTGGCTTAGCTTGGCCCGTCTTAAACATGCTCTTTACATTTACAATAGCCTACAGTTGGGCAAAATCATCTAACATAGAGCCAATTTTATAATAAAATGTTGAATATTTCATGTAATTTATTGAAAAATGTATTGAAGATGAAAAGCAGGATGATTGTATGGGTGGTTATCCCCCATACATTGTAAGAATGGTTATCAGTGTTTTTAGCTGTTTACTCTCATGATTGTGGGGCCCAGAATTACTGTGAGAGTATCGTACTGCAGGTCACTAGCCCAGGAAGAGATCGAAATTCAAAATCAAAGCATGGTTTTCTACTGAATGAGCACTGCTTTCACCAAAAAACAAAACAAAACAAAAACAAAGGGGATCCCTGGGTGGCGCAGCGGTTTGACGCCTGCCTTTGGCCCAGGGCGCGATCCTGGAGACCCGGGATGGAGTCCCACGTCGGGCTCCCGGTGCATGGAGCCTGCTTCTCCCTCTGCCTATGTCTCTGCCTCTCTCTCTCTCTCTCTCTCTCTCCCTCTGTGACTATCATAAATAAATAAAAATTTAAAAAAATAAAAAAAAAACAAAAACCAGTAAGTCAAACCATCATAAGTAAGGGACTATCCATATAGCCCCAAAGAATCAAAAACAGAGTCTTGGAGAGATATTTGTATAGCCATGTTCATAGCAGCACTATTCACAGTATCCAAAAAGTGGAAGTAACCAAGTCTCCATCAAAGAATGAAAGGATAAGCAAAATGGGAGATACACACAGGCACACACCCTAGAATGTTATCCAATCTTTAAAAAGAGGGAAATTGGAGCATCTGGGTGGCTCAGTCGGTTAAGCATCTGCCTTCAGCGCAGGTCATGATCTCAGGGTGCTGGGGTGGAGCCCCTTGTTGGGCTCCCTGCTTAGCAGGGAGTCTGCTTCTCCCTCTCCCTCTGACCCTCCCCCACTGCTCGTGCTCTCATTCTCTCTAGCCCTCTCTTTTTCTCAAATGAATAAATAAAAAATATTTTTTTAAAAAAAGGAGGGAGGGAAATTTCTGACACCTGCTCTAACGTGGATGAACCTTGAGGACATTTTGCTGAGTGAAATAAGCCAGACACAAAAGGGCAGGTATTATATGATTTTGTGGACATGAGGCGCCTGGGGAAGTCAAATTCATAGAGATGGAATGTAGACTGCTAGGTGCCAGGGGCTGGGGGGAAGATGAAAATAAAAGTTTCAGGTTTTTTTTTTTTTAAGATTTTATTTATTTGTTCATGAGAGACACACACACACACAGAGGCAGAGACACAGGCGGAGGGAGAAGCAGGCCCCATGCAGGGAGCCCCTGCGGCTTGATCCCGGGGCTCCAGGATCACACCCTGAGCTGAAGGTGGCGCTAAACCTCTGAGCCACCAGGGCTGCCCAAGTTTTCAGTTTTCAAAACTGAAAACAAAGTTTCAGTTTTGCAAAATGAAAGAGTTCTGGAGAAGGATGGCTGTGGTGGCTGCACAGCAGCGTGAATTTGCTTAGTGTCCCCTAACTGTATGCTTAACAGTGGTTAAGATGGTACATTTTTTTGTCCTGGTGTATTTTACCACAAGTTTAAAGTTGAAAAGATAGAGGAATAACTTGACTTCCAAAAGGAAGCTGTGTGCTGGGAAATGTGGGACCGTCTGCTGTCTGGGTACGAGACAGAGAGCATGGGGGCCCGAGAGGGCAGGTGGTCAGTAGACTCCCTAAAACAGGGGTATCCCAGGAGATAATTTTGTGCTAGCAAGTCCCCCTGCTGTTTTGGCCAGCTACAAAGAATCAAGATCTCCCAGAACCAAAGAACTCCTGCCCCAGAGAAACACCTTGCAGCCATAGTGATTGTTGGTTTACCCAGCAAGTATTCATTGAGCACCTGCCATGTGCCAGGCCATGTGCACAATGCAGATATACATGAGACATCTCCCTGTGGATCTGAGATGCGTGCCACAAAAGAAAACAAGAAATTATAAAGTTGAGATAGGGCCAAGAAATACACACCTGTACGATTCTCTTATATAACATTCCAGAAAAGGAACACCTTACCTGGATGGCTCAGTTGATTAAGCGTCTGACTCTTGGTTTTGGCTCAGGTCATTATACTAGGGTTGTGAGATCGAGCCCTGCCTGTATCTGGCTCTGCTCAGCTTAGAGTCTGCTTGTCCCTTTTCCTCTGCTTCTCTCTCTCATAAATAAAATCTTAAAAAAAAAAAAAATTCCAGAAAATGCAGAGGAATCTAGATCAAACGGAAGCAGAACTGTGGTTTCCTGGGGCTGATGGTGGATGAACAAACCCACTGCCAAGGACACGAGGAAACCTTTGGAAGTGATGGAAATATTCTATATCTTGATTGTTGGTGGTGATTTCATGGGTGTGTACATCTGTCAAAACTCATCACATTGTGTGCTTTACAGAGATATGGTTTACTGTGCATAAATTCATTTTGTTTGATAAGCTATTGTTTGGTCTGAGTGACCAGCTACAAGGTGGTGGATTTCTCAGAGGTCACATTTCGAGTAAAACCTGAGGGATGAGAAGGGCCATCTGGACAAGGATGGAAGTAGGAGAGGATGAGGGAAGAGTGTCCTCGGCAGAGGGAACAGAATGTGCTAAGGTCTGGTGACAGCAGGAGAGCCCATAACGTCAGGAAAGCCCAAGTGGCTGAGGACGCCCAGAAGGTCCCATGCACACCTGGTGGTTTGGTGAAGGAGAGCAGACTGGAGATGAGAGCAGGTGGTTCTGCTTTGTCCCGAGGTTGATGGGGGGCATCTGGAGACTGACACCATCATGTTAGCACCAAGAAGACCTCTCTGGCCACAATATAGAGAAGAAATTGTGAGGAGGGCTGGCATGTAGGGCTCACCAGGGCACTATTGGAACAATGCAGGCTGGAGGTGATGGAGGCCTGGGTGAGGAACAGGAGAGTGGTGATGGGGTCGAGGGGAGGGGAAGGTCTTGGGGCATTCGTAATCGAGTGAATGGGCCTGAAAGAGAGCAAAGGCAAGGTGGATACCCAGACTTCTGAACTGGGCAAACTGTGGCTCGAAGTGGTATTTTCTTAGTGGAAAATCCTGGAGGGTTTGAAGCAGGGTTAGGGTCTGAAATGCCAGGTCCAAGTTTGGACATTCTCAATCTGAGCTGCCTACGAGACAGCCAAAGGGAGATGTCCACCAGCCACGGGGTATGGACCTTGGGAGATGCTGGGCTGAAGGCGCCAGGAGGCAGACAGGCAGACAGATAGGATTAGAACCGTGGTGGCTCCGGCCCACCAACTTCCCAAGGAGGCTCACAACCTCATCCTCCAGCCTCAGGGTCCTTTGGAGTGATCGTGCCAGCTCCCCCGAGAGGTGCTGTCCATGTCCCACCCCCTCATAACTTCGGTTTCCAGGCTCTCAGGCCAGCTGCCATGTTCGTAGGGCATCTTCCAGAAGGTCCTATGCTTCGAGAAACCCAAGCCATGTGGAGAAGCTCTGGAGAATGGGAGGCCACCTGGAAACAGAGAAGAAGTTACGGCAAAAAGAGAAGGGCCGAGGAGCACTGAGGCACCAACACATGCCTGAAAAAGCCAACTTGCTAGTGGATCCTCTAGCTCCATCCCAGCCGAGGCTGTGAGGACCAGACACTGGTTGCCCAGGAGAACTCTTCCTGGCCCACAAAAGCTGCACAGATTTAAGCCACTAAGTTTGAAGGTAGCTTGCTATTCAGTAATGTAGATCGTGTCAGTGGGCTCATTTCGGGAAGCAGGTGGATGGATGGAGGGTCCACACTTGGCCGGAGAATAATGCCCAAGGCAGCAGGGTAGCATTTTGAGGTACGAGCAGTCCACAACATTGCCTCTTCTTCATCCTTACTCCACTCTCTCCTTCCCGATGCCGGGAACCCAGCTAGCATAGCCCTCCTGGCCTCTCTACCCATGTAACCCTGGGAAGGAGCAGATGCTTGAGCTCCCTAGTGGGTTTGGAAGGAGAAAGTGGGTACATGTGACTATGCCCTTTCCTCCTTCTTCCTCAGGAAGCACAGGCTGTGCTCTGACCCCACACCAAGCTTTACAGAGGTGGTCCCGAAGCTCCCCCAACCTCCTCTCTCTGGAACTCTGTCTTGTAAACTCTGGCTGCTTTGGACTTCCTGAACTCATAGCTCTGTCTCCTTGACTCAGGGAGCCCACCATGCTCTGCCTAGGGTACCCCCTCCCTGCACTGCAGCCTGGAAACTATCTCCAGGCATTATTATGCTGGGGCATTTGTAAGGCTCAGCTCATTTGTATCCAACCCTCAAGGAGCACTGTCCTTTCTTCCTTCCTTCACTGTTTAACCTTGATCACCTTATGAAGTAGGTACTCACCCCTATTTATTATTCCCATTTTACAGATGGCAGCATCAATATAAGGCAGGCTCTAGTATTACCCCCATTTCATAGATGAGTAAACTGAGGCCCAGAGAGGTTGAGTGACTTGTACAAGGTTGCTTGGCAAACAGCAGGACCAGAACTTGGACCTGGTTCTTTCTTTCTCCAAAGATCCTAAATACTACATATATTCCATTACGTCTCCAAATGTATGCCATATTCAAATAGAATTGTTCCAGATCTTTCTCCACTGCCCAGGTTATTGTGCTTCTGAGTCCTTATCTAGAATTATAGGAAATAAGATCCTGCCCTCCAGGAATACTAGCATGAATGCACACAAGATATACCAACCTTGATATTTATTGCAGTTTATAAGTTTTAAGCATTGGAAACAAACCTAAGTGCCCATCAAGAAGGAAATTATTAAATACATTTGATACATCCATATAATTGAATGTTGTACAACTAATGTTAAAAGTATCAGGTTAGGGACGCCTGGTGGCTCAGCGGTTGAGCGTGAGCATCTGCCTTCGGCCCAGGGCGTGATCCTGGAGTCCTGGGATCGAGTCCCACATCAGGCTCCCTGCATGGAGCCTGCTTCTCCCTCTGCCTGTGTCTCTGCCTCTCTCTCTCTCTCTGTGTCTCTCATGAATAAATAAATAAATAATCTTTAAATTTATTTTTTAAAGTAAAGTATCAGATTGAAGCAGGCACCTGGGTGGCTCAGTAGATTAGACGTCTGACTCTTGATTTCAGCTCAGGTCATGATCTCAGAGTTGTGAGATTGAGCCCCGCATCTGGTTCCATGCCAGATGTGGAGCCTACTTTTTTTTTTTTTTTAAAGTATCTGATCGATTCATATGTATTGGCATGAAAGGTATTCAATATATCTATATATATGTAATTTAATGAAAAATTCAAGTCACAGACTATATGGCACATATAGTAGGTTTACTGCTGGGGCAAATTCAGTTCAGTTTGGCTCATTCTGGCTCATGTCACAATCTTACATCCTACGCAGGTCCAGGGGCAGGTGCAACGCTGTGCTGCCGGCAGCCATTCAGGGACCCTGACTCCTTTCATTGTGAACATCACGACAGCAGAAAGAAAGAACAGAGGATCAGGTGTGGGAGATTTTTATGGGCCAGGCATGGCAGAGGTGATCATTATTTCCACCACCTTCCATTGTCTGGAGCTTGTACATGAGGCTACTCCTAGCTGCAAGGGGAGGCTGGGAGAGCTCGTGTAGCTGTGTGCCCCCAGCAGATGGGCTTGGGGAGCATTTAGCCAGCCTCTGTTATGCAAACTGATATGGACCACACATAAACCCATTCGTGTAAAAACCAGAAGCATGTACACGGATGTATTTTTAAAAGGGAAAAGTCTGGAAGGATATACATTAAAACTGTTGTATCTCTTGAGGGAAGGGAGACTTTTGCTTGTATTTTGTTATTTTTTTTAAACGATGTCACATTATGCTTGAGCCCACACCTGAGAGTTTCTGTGATTAACACTTAAAGACTTGTAAAATGATAGTACATTGCTTTTTTTAAATGACTTTAGGCCAGTTGACCACGAGGTGTTTGAGTGGTTAAGGCAACAGACTGCTAAATGGTTTTAGGCCAATTGAGTTTAGGAATTTAAATGTTCACTAGGGGGCAGGAGAGATGTGCCTGTGCCTGGACTGTTTGCTAATAGCTGTTTACTACATTTCTTGCACAATTTCCTCATTCAACAGGCCATCTGTAACATTTACCAAATTGTTTAAGGAAATGACAGCAGCCAGGCCTCACACTGGCAAGCTTCAGCTGTGGGCTCAACTATCTCATTTTAACCTGATTCTCAAGGCTGTGGTTACCTTATGTGTCCTTAGAGAAAACGCATCTGTTTCATACCAGCTTCTGAGCACTCAGAGCAAGGATCCTGTTAACTGGCCCGAATCCCCACTGGCAAGAGAAAAGGCCAAACGTACCACGAAGCCAATCTGTTGCCTGCTGTGCTGGGGTCAGTCTGGGAGAAGCCACATTTAGATTGTGGAGTGATGTTCAGACATCTGTCCCCGCCTTTTTGAAGATGTCTGTGGACATTTCCCCAGTTCCCTGAGCTCTGACACCAGATCAGGATTAAGCTATTTGCAGGCTTGGGGCATGAGGGAATGTGGGGCCCTGGTGCTCACATGAACAAATAATGAGAAAATCTCAATGAAAACAAAATCACTAATGCCTTTAGAGTTACTAAAATGTTTGTCTCCCCCATTTGCACTTTCCTAGTGCTCCAAATTGACATGAATACTCCCATAACCAGACAGCATGGTGGGCATCCTCTGCTAGAACGTTCATCATAGCCAGTCCCATGGGAGAGCTGGCTGGGACCTGAGAGTCCCCCTACTCCCAGCTCCCTTGAAGCTTCTAAAGACCAGAGCCCCGTCTTGTTCATCTTTGTTTTCCTCATGAGGCCCAGTGCACTGAGGACATACACACTACAGGGATGGAATGAGATGGGATGGCATGGGATGGGATGGCATGGATGGCATGGCATGGGATTGCATAGGACAGCATGGCATCAGGATGAAAAGGGATGGAATGGGATGACATGGCATGGGATGGGATGGCATTAATGGATGGGAAAGATGACATGACATAGGGTGGCCTGGCATGAATAGGATGGATAGAATGGGATGGCATGGCATCAGATGGGAGGGGAAAAACAGTACGGCATGGGGTGGGATGGAAAGGAAGGGAACAAAGAGCACCATGTAAAATACTGTGGGGCATGTACAGATAAGCTGAGTTAGGGAGGTTGTAGCACAAGAGTGAAAACATGAGTTGGAGCAGGCTGACCACTTACTAGGAATGGATCTTCGTGTTACCCACTCAGCCAAGGGGGGGTTGATAGTCACCGTAGAGGACAGAGAACTGGACCCACAAAGGTAGACCCTAGCAGGTGTGTTTGTACTGTAGAACCTCACCAGCCTGCCCATCCTGATTGGACCCCAACTGGAGCCAGTTCTGGTCTGTGGGCTGAGGTGGGAGTGGAGGGGACAGGGAAGTGGGTGGATAAGTGACAGGGGCTGCTGCTCAGGGGCTGCCGCTCAGGGGCTGCTGAGGGTTGGCACTTCAGTCCTACCCCTGAGACACCCCTGTGCTTTTCAATAAATTCTTCTGTTTGCCAAGCCATTATTAAATCGGTATCTGTAACATGTGACCCAAGACTCTCCGATCTAGACGCCTGCCCACCCGGGATTGCTGTGAGGATGGAGGCGGTGCCTGAGCCCACACCTGCCACAGGCAGCCCTTGCTACCATCACTGCTACTGTCATGCACTCTGCCTCCTGCTTTGATCTGCAGGCAAACTGCAGTGAAGCGATCATCTCCATCCTCAGGGAACTGTTTGTAGCTGGGGAGTCCGGGCACACACCTGTGAACTCATTGCCGACTGTCCAAGCTGAGCCCTGGAGCCAGCAGCCCCACTTTCCCCATTTTCTGCCTTCATCTCCGTTTTCTGATTCCTCTTGTCCTAATAGCCTAAGATGGTCTGCAATCGCCCAGGCGAGAATGTGAACCTTTCGGAAAGGGCTCCGCCTCAGATAGGCTAACCCAGCAGCCTCCTGGCCACCTGCCTAGCCATCCCTCCCCCTGTGGAGCCCGAGAGCTCTGCAGCGGTCAACTAGCTTGTCCCTCCTGGAATGTTGGGAGAAGGCCATGCGAACACTCATGCGGAGGTTAGCCGATCTCCTTCTATCTGCTGGAGTTGGTGCCACAGCAGATGAGCCAGCTCTAGTCCCTGTGCTAATAATGTATTTCATTTTCTATGTCTTATGTTTTGACACCTTAAAAACCTGCTGGCCTGGGAGAGACTGTCTTCCCAGGGCTGGCCAGTTCTCAGAGATGGGAAAGGGGGCACGCCTTTTAGCGCCTCTGACGCCCCAACCCAGGATATCCCCTGCCCTAAATCATCCCAGGGCCAGGCAACTGGAGTACCCCCCAACCCCCACACCATTTCCCAGAGCCTGTTGAGATTATTCCCACTAGTCAACCCTAAACTGTTTGCTCTTCCCTGCTGTGCCTTTCCAGAAGAAAGCCCAGTAAAGTCTCTGGCCTAAGCTTTCCCCCTCCCTGTTGCTTCTGCCCCCCCCCCCCACCCCCCAGACTACCCAGGTGCTCCACACATGGCCCTACCAGGGATGGGGTGCCCCTCCTCCTGGGAAACACAAATAATACATTGCCAACAGCATTGGCCTCCCCTTTTTGCCCCTCCCCAAGTCACCTCTGTGAATTAAAATCCCAATGGGTAGAGCTACCTGGGTGGCTCAGCGATTGAGCATCTGTCTTTGGCCCAGGTCGTGATCCTGGGGTCCTGGGATCGAGTTCCACATCGGGCTCCCTGTAGAGAACCTGCTTCTCCCTCTGCCTGTGTCTCTGCCTCTCTCTGTGTCTCTCATGAATAAATAAATAAAATCTTTAAAAAATAAAATAAAATCCCATGGGTACAAATGAGCCGACCTCTGCCTGTGTGGACTCATGCTGTCCTGAAGGCAACAGACATTAAACAGATCCAAGACACTAGAGCACCCCAGAGAGGTTGCAGCGTATGGGAGAGAAATGGGATGCCGAGAGCCTCTCAGCCATCTGAGATGGCGAGATGGTCATCTGTGGGCTTTGGCCCATCAGTGTGCCTCCCCCCAGTGCCGCTTTGCGCATCCATCCTCCCCCTCACCCAGATGCTAGTCCTATAGCATCCAGTAAAAGCTTTCCTGCACTTGCTGCTGTTTACTGGCCTGGCTAATTTATATATTCTACTCCTCCCCTGTGGTAACTGGCCCAAGATAGGCTTGCGACCCAGACTAGGCTAATGAGCCTGCTGGTTGGTGCCCAATTGGGCCGTGTGTGGAGAGACACTACTGGGGAAGAGAGCCAACCCAGGGATGCAATGCTGTGGTTTCAGAGCCTCGAGGTGGCTGTGTTGGTCCTGGCTGTATCCCTGATTTGCTAGTTTTGATGTCCAACAAACTCCCTTTTGCTCCAAGCAAGCTGAGCAGGGTTTCCAACCCCGAAATCAAGTTTCCTGGCCAGTATAGGGAGCTGGCCCCTTTGGAGGACGGCAGGAAGGGTCCCCCGTAGAAGTGGCAGATCGAGAAGTGAAAGATGACTAGGAAGCAGCTGGGTGGAGAGGAGAGAGAGAACATGGCACATAGGACGGGCAGCATGAGGGAAGGGTCCCAGGTGGGAGAAACAGGGCTTCAGGAATTTATTTGCTTCGTTAGCCTGTGTGTGTTGTTATGGTTACGCACACTTTTGATGAATAACCCTTGTTAAGTAAGATCTATCCATAAAGTAATCTATTGTCTGAAAATTCCTTGCCATTTGATATATCATGAGTCATTAAATATATTTGGTTTTGCTCTCATGAACCTCTGACTGGGCCTATTTATTTATTCAGTCTAATTTTCTATTTTGCACCTAGGATTTTGGACCTAAAATCCTGGCCTGACTCAGCTCGGAAGCCTAGAAGGCTTGGAGCAGCTTTGGGAGTGTCAGGGAGGTGGGTGTAGGGCCAAGGGCCAGTTTTGCCTGGCGATGCAGCTGCCAAGGGAGCTGAGTGGTGCCACTCCGGCTCAGAGCAGCCATTCATCAGCTCAAAAAGAGAAATGAATTTGTCAATCTTTGGCTTCGCCTTTGACCCCCCAGAGGGCTGGAGCTGACAAGTCTAGAAATGTGGCTGCCATCAGTTGCAGAATCAGTAAACCCACCAGAGTATGCAGGGAGATGGAAATAGGAACCTCTTACAATGTCATCCACCTCTTCCTTCTCCCTGCACCTCTCCCAAATCCTGTTCCTATCACCAGATTATTTAATTTACCCATGTGGGGGTGTGTGTGTGTGGGGGGGTGGCGGTGGCAGGGAACAGGAGGGAAAACTAGCTGAGTTGGTTTTGTGTTATTTCTTTGCATTCCAGCTCCGGCCAGGACAGCGAGCAGGAGGAAGGAGATTTTTCCACATACGAACATCCTTTGTGAGGCTAAAATGTGTTACTATGATGTATACCTGCATTATATGAGTTAACTTTGACTCCCCAAGTTGGAATTCTTTGGAGGAAAGAATCAATCATGCATGTTTTCACAGGACACAGCACCCAACACAATGCCTAGCCCTAGGAGGAGTCCTGATTCTTGAATCAATGACTTTTACTTAACTAGTCACCATTC
This sequence comes from Canis lupus familiaris, assembly GCF_011100685.1. Classification (NCBI taxonomy): domain Eukaryota; kingdom Metazoa; phylum Chordata; class Mammalia; order Carnivora; family Canidae; genus Canis; species Canis lupus. The sequence continues at coordinate 52,521,396 of NC_049230.1, forward strand.
CAGAAACGGTCCACACCTGAGCTCCCCAGATGGGGCGAGGCATATAAAGTCCCCATCTGCAGATCAAATGAGTAGAGCAGGCAGGGGTCAGTTATCCTAATGGGTTGGGCCCAAGCCTTGGCATGAAAGAGGCTTTGGGGACACTGAGCCCTGGGTGGGGTCCGGCCCAGACCTGGCCAGGTGGCTCCTGCCCTCAGCGCGTGCTGAGTGTCAGATGGGGGAGAGCAGGGGAGGTCAGGTAAGTCCAGGAGTGGGAGCCCCTGGGATAGCAGGGAGCACGGAGTCTGCAGTGGGTCCAGCCTAGGCCTGGCCAGGTGAGGGGCCGGGACCCAGGTGATGGACCTGGCGGGGCCTGTGGGCCAGCACGGGGCTCTGAGTCCCGGATGGGGTCGATCATGGCTCCGGGCATGAAGGTTAGAGTTTTGGAAAGAGGCAGTGTGTCCCGCTTCGGGGGGCGGTGGTGGGGGTGGGGGGGGGGTGGGGGTGCCGAGCTCTGGACAAGGGAGGTCACTGGGCTCTGGGTTGGGGGTGTCAGTCCCTGGCCCGGGCTTGGAGGCTCCACCGCAGTAGGGAGAGCTGTGTCTCCGGCGGGAGGGTCGGGACAGGCTCCCAGCCACGAAGAAGGTGCCGAGACCTGGTTGGGGGCGTCATTCCCTGGCTGTGGCGGGGAGATTCTGGCGGGCGGAGGCCCCTGAGTCCTGCGCGATGGGCGCAGCGGGTGGGCGGGGAGCGCGGCGCCTCGGGTCCCGCGGGCACCGCGCGGTGGGTCTGCGGCCGCGGTGTGGAGCGGGTCCCGTGGGGGCGCGGGCGCGGGTGGGTCGGTCGCCCGGGCCTGGACGCTCCGGGCCGGCAGGGGGCGCTGCGTGCCACGCCGGGGCGGGCTCCGCGCGGCTCCGGGCCGGCAGGGGGCGCTGGGCTGGGGGCGGCGCGGCGGGCGCCCGGCAGGGGGCGCTCTGGGCGCGGCGGAGGCGGCCGGGGCGGGCGGCGGCGGCGGCGGCGGCGGCGGCGGCGGTGGCGGCGGCGGCCGGGAGCTCGCGGGGCCGGGCCAGCGGCGGCGGCGGCGGCGGCGGGGGCAGCGGAGGAGGCGGAGCGGCGGCGGCGGCGGCGGCGGCCCCGGGGGCGGGGGGCGGGGGGCGGGGGGCGGGAGCGCCGCCGGCCGAGCGCACAGGCCGCGGCCCGCGGAGCCCGCCATGCCGGCGCGGGAGTGAGGCGCGGCGGGCCAGGGCCGAGGAGCGGCGGCGGGGCCCGGCCCCAGGAGCGGCGGCCTCGGCCTCCGGCGCAGCCCGGAAATGTCCGGCCGGCTGGAGAAAGCAGGTGAGCGCGGGCGGGCGGCGGCGGGCGGGGCGGGCCTGCGCGGCGGGGGAGCCTCCGCCCAGGCCCGGGGCCGCCGCCCGCCGCCCTCGGCGCTCCGGGCCGGGATGCGGGGCGGGTCCGCGCTGTCCCCGCCGCCGAGCCCCCCCCCCCCGCCGGGCCCGGGAGCCCGTGGCTCGCGCCGAGGACGAGCCGCCGCCTTTGTGTGCGCCCGGGACCCTTGCGGCCGGCGCGGGGCAGGAGCGAGCCGGGTGCGGGGCGGCCCAGGCGCGGGGCGCGGGCGGGCGGGCAGGCGGGCAGGGGCGCTGTCGGAGCCCGCGGGGCTGGGCGCCGCGACTGGGGCTCGGGGCTGGGGCCGGGGCCGGGGCTGGGGCCGGGGCCTGCGGGCGTCCGGGCGGCGGCGGCGGCGGCGTAGGCGGACCGGGCGGGCCAGCCCCGGAGCCCGGCGGACGCGGGGCGCTGCAGGAAGGACGTTCTGCGACCTTGGCCGAGGGTCTCCGCGCCCCGGGCCGCCCGCGGCGCCTCCCCGGAGTGCTCAGGACGCCCTGGCGGCTCCGCGGGACGGAGGGCTTGGCCCCGGGGCCCCGGGAGCGCGGCGGCCCGGCCGGGAGCCCGGCTCCCTTCCTGGCGGGCAGGGCCGGGCTGCAGCGCCGCGTCTCGGGCACGTTTCTCGGGTCCGGTCGGGCACGCCCGGTGGCCGCGGGCTGCTTTGCTTCTCCGCCCACGTGCCAGCCCAGAGCACCTCGGGTCAGTTCGGCAGCGTTGCTCAGGAGCTCGGTGAACGGTGCCTCAGAACGGTGGGCGCTCCAGGGGAAGCGGGATTGAAGGTGTGACGTTAATGGGATTTTCTCCGATTGCAAAGATGCGTTCATTGTCAAAAACGTGGAAGTGGCGGAAGAGTGAAAAGTGAGCCAAAAAGCACCTGTGAGCATCCCAGGAGCCGCCTCCTGAAGCTCAGGCCGCTCCGATGAGGTGAACCGTCGTTCCTGTTCTCTGTCCTTCAGCACGGAGGCCTAAGGCCAGCTCACTCCGGCGGAGGTTCTCCCAGCACAGACTGGCCTCCGGCACCGCCTTCTGCCGGGGGCTGCAGCAGATGCAGAAACCTCTAAGTGCCCGCTCCAGAGAAGCCTGCCCGAGGCAGGGAGAGCCGACCTAGCATAACACCCCACCCGCAGGCCACCTGAAACACAGGGCAGCGGGAGGTGGAGTCCAGGCTTGGGCACCCGGGAAAGGGGGGCTTCACTGGTGAGGCCGTTGGGGACGGGGGCGCCCTTTGTGCTAGGCTCCGTGGAGAGGGTAAGACGGGGTGGGGGGTCGGGGGCAGAGTGGAAGGGGCTGAGCAGGGGGCTGTGGGGCACTCAAGAGGCAAAGCAGGAGAGTTCTGAGGTTGGCAAGAAGACCAGGGCTGGCACTTCATGTGGAGCCAGCAAGAACTCCATCCTTGTGGTATTAGGCCTTTGGCTGTGATTCACGCACAGTCGTCAGGGGAGATGAGGACACTCCTGGAATGACAGGTACGTCTTCCTGGTGGTTTCTGCTGATCATTGTAGGTGGACTTCCCTTTGCACTTCGACGAGATTTCTGTTGGTGTTTCCTAAACTTCCTACTCTTATAAGCCACCAGCAGCGTTTCGTTGAAAAGAAAGGTCCGTGGGGGAAGTGGGGACCCCGGTTAGCAAGCAAACAGTCTCTGGTAGTTATGGAGCCTGATTGTAGTAAGCAATCATTGTCCGCCTCTGGGGGAGATCTTTTTGAGACTGTCCCTCCCGCTGCTCTAGAGGGTACTGACTTACTCATTCAGCAGAGCCTGGCTGTGGGAGGGGTCCTGCGCATCGCCTTCCTCTGAGACCCTACCGTTTCTTGGGGATGCAGAAAGGCAAGCCTCAGTTCGTGCTGTCCCTGGTCGTCTCTGCTCCAGGCCCCATGTGGGATCAAGACAGTCTGGGTTCCAGAGGGTGGCAGAGGGTCAGCTTCTTGGATGGTTCGGGGCCTGTCCAGTGAGGCTTGGTGGAGGAGGGTTGACATTGAAGGACCCAGGAAGAAGGCTAGGGCGAAGGCTGATGGGTCAGGGAGCTCCCTGGGGTGAGCTTGTGGGTAGGCCTGGCAAAGAGAAGAGGTTCTTCCCAAGAGCTAAAAGGGACAAGGGAGGGTTCTTCCCAAGCTCTGGACAAGGGAGGACACTGGACTCTGGGTTGGGGATGTCAGTTTTGAAAGGCCACACTGGCAGGAGATGTGTAGCTCCTCCAAGGCCACTTTGGGGGAACCAGTGATCTTGGTTCTGGTCGTGCACACAGGCATGATGCGTCTCATTTTGTTCAGTGCTTCCTTCCAGCAAGCATATCGTGTGCGGACGGTTGATGCTCCCTGATGTTTCTGGAGCTTAAATGCCTCTTCTGCCTGTGAACAGAGGTAACTGGCTGGTGGCTCTGGGCTGGTTTCAGTCCATAGACATGTTGTGTTTGATCCATACACATTGTTGAAAAAAGAACTAGCGGCCAGTATTTAAAAATCAGGAAATCACTCACATATCTCAGCTTTCTGGTTCTCCTGAGTGAAGAGGTAGCTCTAAGGCCTTGTTTCGTTCGTACAAGGCAGCATGGACGGGGCCCCACCACTCCTGCTGCCAGCCACTGCTCTGATTCCTGTTTCCCACTTGTTGACATTTGAGTCTGTGGCCCCTTCCTTGGAGAAACCATTTGTGTTTGTTTGCTTTTCATCTGGACTTTGAAATCTTTGCCCCATTCCTTCATTGATTCATTCCTCGGTCCCTCCATTCGGCACTGATTTTGTGTAGGCTCCGTCAGGCTCCACACGAGGCTCTGGAGATGCAGCGCTAGACTCAGTAGACCTCGCAGTGTATAGCCCAGGCACTGGCTCTGGCAGTGTGGGGAGCACGGGGGAGCTCAGGAGGGGTCACATCAGGCTTGTAGGGGTGGGTGTTGGGGAGCCAGTTCTGTGAAGATTTGAGATTTAGAGTGAGACTCGGGTGAGTTGAGTTAGCAGGGTGCAACAGAGGGATGGGAAAGAAGGTGGCTTCAGTTACGCCGTGTTCATCAGAGTCTCTCTTGCTCATTCGTGCCTTCATTCCTTCACCAGATAGTTGATCCAGCATCTCCTAGGGGCCTGGACCTCTTCTGGTCCTTGGAATACAACAGAGATCCCTGCCTCCTGGGCCTTACCTTCTCACCAGGAAAGATAATCAAAGTAGATACGTGATATGAAGATGTAAATTATGCAGGTGTTTGTTTTTTTAATTCTCTTTCCCTGGTCTGTGTTCCCAGCAGAGCAGTCCGTCTAGGAGTTTTATCACTCATCAACACCCTTGGCCAGCCCTGTAGGCTCCCTGTGACCCTGAGCTGTTCACTGGGGCTGACATGGTGGCAGGATGACTAGACCAGTGCACCGCCAGAGGACAAAATAACTTTGGCATCTCAGATTTAAGTGTACATTTTACAGATGTGTGAAGAGTCTTTGATTAGAAAGAAAATTGTACACCGACTGTATTCACAGTAACTTTCTGTCATTACATATTTTTAGAACAGAGGAAAGATGCAAGTACTGTCACATGAGGCTGTAGACTTTTGGCTTGGTAAAGAGTTCTTGTCGATCAGCAGTCACTGTATTTTTATCAATTTTAAAGCTTCTTTCAAATTTTACACTTCCTTTCCCCCCCACAATTAACAGTCTTTGTGGTCAAAATGAATCCAGTCAACAAATACAACATTTTTTATGGCACCTGGTAGTCCTTCATTCACTCACACCTGCAACACTCAATTGAGTCCCTCCTTGTTGGCAAACACCGTGACACCTCACAGTGGCAGAGTCCGCAGAAGGCTGGCCCTTCCAGGGTCACAGTCCAAAAGTAACATCAAAACAGTCTTGAACATCCCTGCAGTGTCCTGTGGTTTTGAGAATGCAGTGAGGGACCCAGTCATCTCACTCCGTTCTCAGGACTGGCCCTGGGCGGGGGACGGGGCGGGAGTAGTGGGTTATTTTGCACCTGAGGGCAACTAAGATCCTGGGAAGCTTGGTCACTTTTGTGGGGGCGGGGGGACTATAGCCCCATTGCGGTACAGTGGGGAACCGACCCCAGTGGTCCCCAGCCGCCTTTCTGCCTTCACAGAGCACTGCTTAGAGAGTCTCCATGGTGCTTGGGACATAGTAGCTTTCCATCTTAATTCCTGTTGATGTTTCGTTTCTTTTCTGATCTTACCAAAGGCAGGAGGGGGACCTCAGTTAAATTAAGGTAGGCCCAGGGCAGTCTTTAGGCTGCATATGAGACTAATGATACCAATAACATTAGCAGTCCTATCAGGAGAGAACTAGTATGAATGCGGGCTATGTTTCACAAAATTAGCCACAGCAACCCCAAAGGTTTCCTGGTCTCCTGAGCAGCTGTTGGCAGAGGTGGTTTGAATGGGATTCCTTGTAGCCGACAGACCTGATAGGAGGCCTATAAAGATGAGTCATGTATGAGCTTGCAGAAAAATCATTTCCCAAATTAGCCCGGATTGCAGAATGCCTTGAGCATGGGGCTGGGTCTTACCTCAGGCCAGCTGGATGTGTTCCCCGTTGCCATAATAAGATGACGCACTGGGACGAGCAGCGGGCCCAGTAGCATCGCCAGCTACCCCGCCCGTGGAGCAGCCGACTGGGTGACTGGGCGCCACGCTGCTGGGACAGGTGTTCCTCTGATCCGTCACCCACCTTGCCCTAAAGGCTCTTTTATGATTAAAAAAACAAAACCCATAGTTTGTGAGTTATTAAGGGATCTGTCATCGTAGTTTCTGGCTCTTTGTTTTAAGCCATTTGACTAAAAATTGGAGGCCTGTCATTGTGACCTTGGGGAGTCCTTTCCCTTTTCTGGGTCTCATTTTCTCCATCAGTGCTCTGAAGGGTCAGGATTCTGAAATTAGTGCTTTCCTGTTTTGTTTGAAAGCAGCAGGTCCTTTTCTATTTTTTTTTTTTAAAGATTTTATTTATTTATTAGAGAAAGAGAGAGAGAGGCAGAGACACAAGCAGAGGGAGAAGCAGGCTCCATGCGGGAGCCGGATGTGAGATCCTGGGTCTCCAGGATCACGCCCTGGGCTGAAGGCGGCGCTAAACTGCTAAGCCACCAGGGCGGCCCAGCAGGTCCTTTTCTAAACCTAAGGGGGCCATTAGATAATGGGTAATGGGAGCCACTTTGAGGACAGTGAATCTTTCGTGCTCAGCTGTGCCGCCAAGGATCCTTCTTGGGTCCTCCACCAAACAGTGTGAAAACCCACTTCCTAGCTGTGCTCAGCCTCCTCTACCAAAACCAGCTAGCTCTGGTCTCCGAGTGCCTTCTCTTCCTCCAGCAGATAATGAATCCCATGGGAAAGCCCCAAATAAACACTTGGGTAGAATGGTATTGTTTAGCTCATTCAGAAACCAGAGCCTTGCTTTCCTTCCTGAAAGTTAAAAATCAACAAATACAGTCTTGACTAGAGCATTAGCTTCTTGAGGGAGTGTGCCCGTCTGGTCCCCCCACGGGCTTGCCTTTGCTGCAACTAGAATGTAGAATGTTGCTTGAAGAATGAATGGATTTAGTTGATATAATCATAGAATGAATTTAGGTCTCTGATTCCAAGTCTCAGAATTATTATTATTTTTAAATATTTTCCTTTTAAGTAAACTCTACATCCACTGTGGGGCTTGAACTTACGACTCTGAGATCAAGACTCTCACACTCCACTGACTGAGCCAGCAAGGCTCCCCAAAATACCTTTAAATGGAGCTTCTGGGTTTTGAGTTGCCAGTTAGAATGTTTCTTGGTGACTTAGTAAGACCTATAATCTGATCAGGATCTGCAGATAGTTGGGGGTTTGTGTTAACCATGTACATTGATGGCTATTTTAGTTCAGTTTCCTGAGTGCTTTGGTGAGCTTTTTCCTCATCTCATAGTGAGGCTGAGATCAAAGTCCCAAAACACTCAATTGAGAAAGCTCTACAACACAATGAGAGACTGAGCCATACTCAACTCTGATACTGTGATGGTCAGGCAGCTGCCGACCGGTCTGTGCGGGTCTGTGGGACGCAGAGGGACAGAGTCCTCTCAGACAGTACTCGTGCGCATTAAACAGTTGTGACTCTGCCTTTCATTTACAGACCACTGGCATACGCCAGTTGTTCTGCTCAGCCTGCTGCCCACAACCAGGTCACGATGAGTCCCTGTACCTACTTATTTTTGTCAGTTGGCCTCTGAGTGTTATTTAGGACACGCTGCCTGCACCATCAGCTCTGTTTATGGTACATGCTCCCTGAGGGGGGTAGGAGAGCTGTGGACTGGTGGGGTTTTCCTGGCTCCCCCTTTCTTCTTTGTCAAAGGCCTTAGGCAGAATCTCTCATGTCATATCCTCCTCCTCTGTGGGCAGAGATGCAGTGGAGAGATTTACCTACTGGATTGAAAGTCTGCTATCTGATGGTCACTGTTCCTCTTCATCCCCACCTTTTTCTTCCAGGCTGTGGTTCTGAAGATTGATGATGGTTCTCTGAACCAGTCCCGACTGCAGTCCAGACTGCGTCTTTTTAAAATACTGTTACTGGCCCTCAACAGCTTTGACCCTCTGTTCTCATTAGTTCCTTAAAGGTGATCTTTCTCCTTGTTTTTCACTGGCTTGCTGGCACCACACAGTCATTTTACTGCAAATTAAGTTTTGTCATCAGCAAACTCTGCCCCACTTTTAAAGCATGGAAGAAATGGAGTTGTCAAGCACAGGGTGGCTTGTGGTGCTTCCCAGGGTGGGAGACAAGAGGGCGGAGTTCAGGCATTCGGTTTCTAGCTTTTCAAAAATTTGTGCCATCAGTGTGGACTTGACAGATGTGGCTCCCAGCCGCATGCCAAACTGTTGAGAATGGCAGCCCGCCCATGGCCTCCTTGAGCAGGCCTGTGATGCTGGCAGCCTTTGGGAGAAGGTAGATGTGGATGTAGAATGAAAAGAGAGACAGCGGAAGTCCAGTGCAATGGAATGGATCTGAACTGCCACTTAGTTGGCCCAAAACAAGCAAACAAAAAACCTCCAAAACTTCTGTTTGGAAACAATGGTTCTATTTATTTGCTGGTTATGGATAATCACATGTGCCTCTCCTTCACACAACTGCTTGTGAATAAATAGATGGATGATTGTGCATAGGTCATGGATCTGGCTACTCTTGGCTCCTCCTCTCAATAATAAGTGCAAATAATAACAGCAGCTAACTTTCATTGAGCACTTACCACTGGTACATTACCCGTACCAGTCTCTGTGCTGCATGCTTTACACACGTGGTCTCATTTAATCCTTACAGAGGAACTTCTCTTTCTGCAGAGGACAAAACTGAGACACAGAGCTTTTCTTTTGTGCCTAGGATCCTGAGATCCAGAATAGCTGAGATTTGCCCATGGTCGTGTGCTCAGTGGGGGCCAAATTGCAACCTCAGCCCATATGACTACTTCCCATTTATCTGTATTTTTGTTGGCTGTGATGACATGATTCTCTTGACTGTTGTGATTTGGGTAGATATGAGCCTCCACATTTCCAGGGACCCCGCTGCCACTGAGGCAGCCGCTAGTCACTAGCTGCTAGACACTAAAAGTGCCACTAGGTAATGCTGATGGGGATGTTGGAGGAGACATTGGACCTGGCTCTCCTGGTCGCTCCAGCTCATGAGGAGGGACCAGGAAGGCCTGCTTCATGCTGGGTGACCTGGGGCAAATGACTTAATCTTTCTGAGCTTCTGGCACCTCTGTTGTAACCCAGTGGAGTGGACAAAACCCATCTCAGGACCCTTTCTTAATGCTAATTCTTTGTGAGCCTAGTCTGCAGTATAAAGTGGGGGGGAGTTAGATGTATTGAGTTGTTTCGTTGGTTTTTAATGACACTGATACTGCGGGGCACTTAACTATCGTCACAGTAAAACTTACATAATCCTTTATAACTTTCAAAACACTTCTGTAGACATGAGGTGTTTTGCTGTTGTTTTGGGTTTTGTTCTTTAGTTATGATAAAATATTGGAGTCATATGGCATTTTTAATTTCTGTTGAAGAGGACAACAGCTCACAGTTGCTGGGTATTTCCTGTGTGCTAGGCACTGCTAGGAGCTTTACCTTTAGATAGTGGATGATTTGATTAGTTTTGTTCTTGTAAAGAGAGCAAAATGACAGGTATTGTGCACATTTGGCAGTTGAAAAAAGGGAGGGGACATGGTGAGAAGTGACTAGATGAGGTCACGCGCTGAGTGGGAGGCAGAGCGCTTCTCTTCCCCTCCTCCTCTGCTTGTGTTCCCCAGATCCAGAGTCTAGTGCTGGTCCTCTACAGAGCCACCAGGAGGCTGGCCTGAAGCCACCCTCAGTGTCTTTTCTTTGGCATCCCCTGGGGCTTTCCAGCCCCTCTGAGGGCCCTGAAGATGTGTCCATATCTCTCTACAGGGTTTTGAAGTAGCTTCTGGTTTCTCAGAGGTGACTAAAAAAGTGAATTTGCTAAAAATATTGTATGAGAATCTGCTTTGGATGTGAACAATGCAGAGAGGTCCTTACTTGAAATAGCTCCATCCGCCCACCTCCCCACCCACCTACCATCCGCCCATCTATGTATTAGTGGCTGAGTACTCCCTGAGTGCCAGTTGTCTGCCAGGGCAGGGAAGGGTACTGAGAAGAAGATCAAAGGCATCTGTACCCTTAGGGAGTTGACAGTCTGGCCACCACCTGTGCTATGTGCAGGAGACTTTTGACTTAGGCTTTCATACTCTCAGTGTTCATCCATGTTGGAAGCAGCCTGAGCCCAGCCTGGAGGTCAGGAGACCCGCCTCATGGGCCCCAGCTCTGCATGCAAGCACCAGATCTGTGCACCTCTGAGCCCTCAGGCTCCCCATCTGCGAAATGAGAGGCTGGACTCAGGAACAGTGATGGAGGCATGGGCCTCCAAGTCCTACAGCTGTGGATTGGCATCCAGCTCTCCCATAGGATGGTTGTGGGATCTTGGATGAATTGCTTTGCCTGTGTAAGTCTCTGTTCTATTATCTGTAAAATGGACAAAATCATAACCAGGCCTACCTTATGGTCTTGAGGAAAGATTAAATGAGATGATGTACATAAAGCGTATTAGCAGAGTCTTGACACATTAAGTGCTCATAAACATTAGCTTTTGTTCTTCCCTAATATCCTCTTCTGCTCTAAAATGACAGTTTCTTAAAAAAAAATCATATGTAGGTGAAATTCAGACCTCTGTGCTCATGGAAGATGGGGAGCAGGCTATTGAGGTATTTCCTTCCAGCGTGTGTGTGTGTGTGTGTCTCTCTCTCTCTCTCTCTCTCTCTCTTTACATTTGAGAAAGCTGAATTCCAGGGAATAGATTTTTGTAACTAATAAACCTCCAAAAAGATCATTTATAGGGGGAATAGAAGGCATTTCATTTCAGCTACACATGGCCCTAGCACATGTGGGTAGGTTGATGATAGTCCTGATTATATTCTTTTTAAAGTCTATGTGGAAGGAATAGGCCCATCTTCATGGGTAGCAGCTTATCTCAGAGTCACACTGTATCTTTGCTTCCTCCCAAGTTTCTCCTTGCAGGGGTGACTCTCAGGACTCATTAAACCATCTTTGTTCAGCTCTGAAGGTGAAAGGACCCAGTATGGTGTTTTTGTCTTGTGACAGTTAAAATGCCACAAGCTGTTTGAGGTCCTCTTGTACAAGTCACTTACAAATCGTGTTGAACGCCATGAACAGGTGATTTCATACCCTGATTTTTCTTCCTTGATAATTTTTCACAATTAGGATAAATTGAGAAATCCTGACGTATTGTTCTGAGTCTCCCCTCACCTGCGTCCCCCTAGGCTCTTGTGACAGGTGAAAGGAAATGTGTACAGTGTCCTTGCAGGTTTGTCACTGCAGCTCACTCAGCACAGGGCTCTTTGCAGAGAGCCCAGAGACCAATCAACCCTTTTCACTTTCTTTAATCACTGGGTCCTGAAGCTACAGAACCTCTCACTTAATTAGCATAACCACACTAATTTGTGCTCCTGCCTCAGCTTGTCAAGAGTGCCTTACAAATATTAATTCACTGAGCTCATCAGAAAACCAAAGGCACAGATCAAAAGCATGCTTTCCTGCATGATCTATCCTTGTTTTTTCTGTTCACTGGGAGCTGTCTCTATTAATTACCCTAAATGTGCAGGGTTGTAGACTGCAGTTTTTATATTTGACCAAGATAGGAATTGGGCTAAGTACCTGGACCGCATTTCAGCCCTGTTTCCTAGCTCTGGCTTGGTAGGTGAGGAAATTGTGTGGACTAAAATCACCATGGGGGACATACCACTGGGACTGCTTGGAACTGAGGCATCTTTGAGCGATGGAGAGAACTGGCCTGAGTGTCTGGCACTGGCACTGCCAGAGGCCCGCTGTGCCCTGTGGGGCAAGCCACAATCCCTCCCTGGACCTTGGAACTAGAGTTAACAATTCCTGAATTTTTTGAGATCATTAAGTCCTACTAAGTATCTGGTGGAAGCACTGTAGACCCTGTCCCCAGGGAGAAAGATTCATTTTATGTGTTGTGGACATGGTTCTGCCCGCTCTAAATTCCTTCTACTGTAGGAGAAATAATAATTAGCAAACACTCCACATCTCGAAAAGTTTGAATGGAATCTCACGTATCCGAAATAATCAGGACTTAGTTTCTCCTAGTTCAGTCAGACCTGGGTTCAGATGTAATAATTACACATTCCTGGAGTTTTGTGAGGGTTCCACGAGATGATGCATGTAAGTCAGCATAATGTTTATGTGGATAAAAGGAGAAATTCTTTTGCAGGGCACCTGGGTAGCTCAGTGGTTGAGCATCTGCCTTTGGCCCCGGTCATGATTTTGGGGTCTTGGGATTGAGTCCCACATTGGGCTCCCCACAGGAAACCTGCTTCTCCCTCTGCCTGTGTCTCTGCCTCTCTCTGTGTCTCTCATGAATGAATAAATATTAAAAAACAAACAAACAAACCCTCTTTTGCCTTCTGCATGAACATTTTTTTTTTTTTTAATTTACATGCAGTAAAACTGACCTTCTTTTGGGTGTACAATTCTCTGAATTTTACCTCATCTCTAGATCTGTGTAACCACCATGACAGCCTTGCTGTCTCTTTGGTTCCATCTTGCTGTCTTTTTGTGGTTAGACCCTTCCCCTACCCCTGACATCCAGCAGCCATTGATCTGTTCCCCATCCCTGTAGTTTCGCCTTTCCCAGAACATCACCGAGTATGTAACTTTGGAGATGGGCTTCTTTTACTCAACATAGTGGCTTTGAGATTCATGAAGTTGTTTTTATCAGTATTTTACTCTTTTTTATCGCCGAGTAGTATTCCATTGTATACACATAGTCCATGTTTATCTACTTAAAATTTGACCTTGGTTAACAACTAGATCTGTTTTCTGGAAATAGATAAAGATGGCATTTGATTAACAAAAATCAGGCAACCCAATTAAAAAACTTGAGTAGACATCTCCAAAGAAGACACGCAAATGGCTAATAAGAACATAAAAAGATGCTCAGCATCATCAATCATTAGGGAAATGTAGATCAAAACCACAAATACCACCTCATGCCCATTAACATGGCTGCTTTCAAAAGGGAAAAAAAAAAACAGGAAATAAAACAAGTATTGATGAGGATGTATAGAAACTAGAGCTGTTGGCACAGGCTGCCATCCTTCTACACGCACAGCTCTGGAGGCATACCTCTGACCCTGGCTCTAGGGCTTGCTGAGACCCCTTCTCCCTCAGTTCCAAGGTCCTTGGCACTCTAGTTTTTGCCCTTCATGTGGCATAGTGGCCACAGAGATGACATACAGAGATTGCCTGGGCAGGGAAAGGCCCAGAGACTTCATGGAGAAGAAGTTGGGACCCAGTTACCACCAAAAACCTGGTGAACCCATCCCAGCTGAGGGGACCAGTCATTGAGGAAAGAAGCAGATGGCTTCTTCTAGGTTGTTCCATCCATGGGAGCAGTTCCTCATTACCTAGAATAGAGTTGATATAGGACATCTCTGTGTATAACTCCAGATCCTCTCAGGCTCACCTGTCATTTAATCCAGCCATTGCTGCCCAGATCAGTTCTGCATAGGCACCAGCCAACTGCACATGGGTGTCACATGGCCCCTTTCCAGGGCTTCTCTTTAATGCTGCAGTGTGGGAGACTATAGAAATCTACTTGGCATGTACAACCGGGAAGTGCCAGGGACTTAAAACTTTTTGAGGCAAACTGACCGGTAAAGATGAGAACCAGTGGACAACTGCTTTTTCTTTCATCATCAGATCAACAGTCTGAAGACAGAGTAACTGAAACTTTGTCTTCAACTTCTCAGAAGGTCTGTGGGATTAAGAAAAGATTTTTTTTTTTTTTGAGTGAAGCCCAATGGGGTGAGGGCCTTGAACTCAGGACCCTGAGATCAAGACCTGAGCTGGGATCAAGAGTCAGATGCTTGGGACACCTGCGTGGCTCAGCAGTTGGACGCCTGGATTTGGCTCAAGTCGTGATCCCGGGATCTGGGATCGAGTCCTGCATTGGGCTCCTGTGGGAGGTCTGCTTCTCCCTCTGCTATGTCTCTGCCTCTCTCTCTCTCTGTCTCTCTCATGAATAAATAAATAAATCTTAAAAAAAAAAAAAAAGATGCTTAACCGACTGAGCCCCCTGGGCACCCCAGTCTCAGATCTTTGATCATGCCTCCTTGTGCTTGCCCGTGCCTCATTCCTGCCCTCTGAGGTCACACTCTTCCACTCCTCAGTAGTGTTTGCACATTAAAAAAAGAAATTGGAACCATTGTGCACTATTGGTGGGAATGTAAAATGGTACAGTTGCTATGGAAAACAGTATGGCAGTTCCTCAAAAAAATTAAAAACAGAATTACCATAAGATATAGCAGTTCTTCAGAGTATGTAACCAAAAGAAATAAAAGCAAGATCTCAAAAAAATATTTGTATACCCAGGTTCATAGCAGCATTGTTCACAATAGCCCAAAGGTAGAAGCAACTCAAGTGTCTAATGATGGATGAATAAATAAAGTGTGGTGTATACACACAGTGGAACATTATCCAATCTTAAAAAGGAATGAAATTCTGACACATGCTTCATCATGGATGAACCTTGAGGACATTATGGTCAGATGAAATATGCCAGTGACAAAAGGACAAATACTGTAGGATTCCACTAGTGCAAGATACCTAAAGGTAGTCCAAATCATAGAAACAGGAAGAGAGTAGAATGGTGGTTGCAGGGGCTGAGGGAAGGGAGAATGGGGAATTATTGGCTAACAATTTTTAAATTCAGTTTTATAAAACAAAATAATTATGTGGCTGGATGGTAGTGATAGTATGTAACAGTGTAAATGTACTTAATACAGTTGAACCATGCACTTGAAAATGCTTAAGATGATAAATTTTACATTACATATGTTTTACCACAATTTATAAAAAATTACTATGGTTAACATATTCTTCAGCATTTATTTACATAACCATTTAATCTTAAATATCTTTATAAGTTATATTAAAATGTTAAAAGCCACTATGGAAAATGACAGGTATATTACTGGGCAACAGTGCTCATGGTAAAAATGACCTCGGTTTAATCCATTGTGTCTTGAGCTGGGAAGAACTAGAGCTAGTCTGTAAACACTTGTGGGACACCATACTTTGGGATTCCCTAAGTGCAGTGTGACTCCTCTAACTGGGCATATCCCTTGAGGAGACCTGTGTGATTATGAGATTTGGTTCCTATGGGGTAGGTAGCTTTTAAGCCAGGATGGTTCCTGTACCTACCAACCATGGATCTTGTTGCCTTGGACCTGAGCCTCTCAGCTATGCCAGGCTCCTTCAAGGACAGCTCACAGAGGGTACTCTCCAGTGCTGTCCCCTGGCAGCCTGTTGTTCCCACCCTGTATTTATCTGAATAGACCAGTGCCAAGGGCGGCCCGTGGAAGCCCAGGGAGCCTGAACGTGTGGTTGAGCCCCAGAGCCTGGTGGGTGTTGTAGACTGGCACATGGTGAGTGCTTAGTGCATGTCAGCTCTTAATAAAGACTCTCACGCTCCCCCGTGGCTTCCATCTGAGACTGCCTAGATACCATTGTTGGCACGTACTATGAGTTGACAACACAGATGGCGTTTACTCCAGCACCATTTGGCAGGATTCCAGGCTATCGGCCCCATTCATGAGACGGTATCACTGACCTGGTGGGGAGGGAAAGATAATCTATAGAGAAGCAAGGTCAAGTCTTTCTCCAAGAATTTTAAGGCCAGGCAGACTCTGTTAGATGAAATCGTGCCTCCATTTGGAGTTGCCACCTCGAGATTGCCATGACAGGGTCTCTGGTCCCATGGGTATCATTAACATGTCTCTGTGAATCTGGGATGATAGGCAGTTACTGTGTTGTTTTGATACTATGGCACCAACACATGTAAGACATATTATTGACTTAACACTTTTCAGGAAACAAAAAAATACATTGGCAAGATAGATTATAAAAGAGCATACCCTGATTTCAAAAGTTAAATCATAAAGAAATATACTATCTTAGATTCAGGGAAATACAATGTGAAACATTGACTAATTTTTTTAGCTGGTTTCTTGAGCACCTACTGTCTACAGTTCATGGCAGTAGATGCTGGGGACATGGTGGTACATAAGTCAAGGCCCCTATTCTCATGGTGCTCACTGCAACTGGTTCAGCCTCTCCTCTCCAAGTAACACCTAGCCTTTGATTGAAGAGTCAGACTCTGGAGCTTATAAATGTAGCTCTATTCTAGTCTCACAGTTAGGTGTCTGGACACCAGAGGAAAATTACTTTGAGGATCACTGTGTTCATGTAGACTGTGACAGATGGGGTGATGATCATGCATTCCGGCTTACACCTGCTGTCCTGGCATAGTTATTAATAGCATCCTCCCTATCACTCTCAAGAGTGTCCTGGTTTGGATGGGAAAACACTGAGGGAGGCATCATTTACAACTGCTGAGTTCCACATTTGTGTTGGAGAGGGTCTTGGTTTGCAGTGAGAGAACTATTTCAAAACTAGGGTCTGTTCCAACACAGGATCAAGCCCAGAGAAGCCACAGGAGGGTCAGCTGAATTTGGTTTGGGTCCCATTCTCCCTGTGGGCATCTGCCACTTCGTATGTTCCAGTCACTCAACTCATGGGAGCATCAAAATCTGGGATAGTTTGGTTTTTAAAATGATAAACATGTACATAAAACAATCAGAATGTGTTTTCCTTATGAAAATTAGGTTAACCAGATCTTAAATTAATATTCTTTGGAATGGGTAGAAAGGATGTTAGTGTTTTTGTCAAGCCTTACAAGGAAAGTTGGAAAAATAATTATATAGCAACCCCAGTCTAGGTTAAGTTGGACTGGGATTTTGTTTTCCGTGTTGCTATAGAAAGGAGTATGGGGATTGAACTTTGGTAAGAAATTTCATTTTTATTTAAGTGATATATTTGATATTTATTGAAGACAGCTGGTAAGACAGGAAGCTTTGTGTTTACGATAAATTGGTAGCTTGCTGCCTGTTATGGTAGCAAGTATTGATGACAAGATCCTCTACAGCCGATGGTCCCTGTCCTGAGGACCTGTGAGTCTCCCAAAATGCTGCCCACCTTTTGTAGTGGGTCTCAGACTTCAGCACCTGAAGGTGCTGGGCTCTAGCCCCCAGTTTCTGATTCACTAGGGCTGAGGTTGGCCTGAGAATTGGCATTTCTAACAAGGTCCCCAATGATAATGCTGCCAGGAGGGTGGATGAGTGGGGGACACCCTCAAATCACTGCTTACGGTCAAGTATGGAGAGGATGGAAGGGGTCTCAGGAATTTGACCTAAAATGTTGTCCTTAGAATATAGAGGAGTGAGGATATAAGATAGAATTTCTATGCATTGATGCCGGGAGCTCTGCTACACACCTATTTAACCATCTTGAGAGCACTGCTGGTAGGTAGTGCCCCACTTTATAGATGAAAAGATGAGGCCCAGAAAGGCTTATGAGATTTGCCCAGCCGGCACATGGGAGAGCTAGGCTGAAACTGCTGCTCGCTGCTCAGTACTGAAACCCTCATGAAATGAGTAAATGTCAAAGGCATCACAGAGTGAAGATGATTCCAGTAATAGAAGCACGAGTGAACAGTGAGAGAGTGACTGTGTTGACACCACTTCTACTTGGCAGTCCATGCTTTTGTCTGTAGTAATAGGTAAAAAGCAGTGGTCTAATTAGCTCTGACAAGATGGCCAGAAGATTGACAGTTAATGAAGAAATTCTTTGATGAATCTCACAGTAAATGTATATTGTGCCTCAGAATATTAGCTAATTAATTAGGTTGATGTATTAGCCATCATTAGCGAGACATTTTAAAACTACACATCTGGAACTTGAAGACCAAGTGCAAAAATTTAGATGATATTTAAAGTCACCCAGCATTCACTTTAGGGCTTGAAACATGTGGTGGTGAATGTTTCCAAGCTGCTCCTGAGTTGTCTTACTGTATACAGGTGTCCTGGTAACATAAAGACACGCCCATCTCAGCCCTATTCTGGAGCACCTCTTTCAAACTCCTAGGGCTGAGTCCTCATTTCTTCCTCAGCAGTCCTAGCCTCATGTCTTTTTATTATTATTATTATTATTTTATTCATGAGAGACAGAGAGAGAGAGGCAGAGACATAGGCAGAGGGAGAAGCAGGCTCCCCTTAGAGAGCTAGATGGGGGACTCGATCCCTGAACTCCAGGATCATGCCCTGAGCAGAAAGCAGAGCTTAACTGCTGAGTCATCCAGGCGTCCCTAGCCTCATGTCTTTAAGTGCCATCTAAATCCTGATGATTTCCAGAATCTCTATTTCCAGCCCCAAACTCTCCTCTAAACTACAGACTGCCCACTTACTATCCCCTCAGATGTCTCTAGGATTCGGAGGTAACGCTCATAGACCAGAGCTCGTTGTTCTCCACTTCGCCCCTTGCCTAACTGGCTCCTTCTGGGGTGCCCATGACAGTAAATAATGCCATTTTTGACCTAGTTGTTTAGGCTCGGAAATCCTGGAGTCATCCCTGACGACTCTCCCAACCCATGTCCCATGCTCTGTCAGTCCTATGGGCTTGCTTTCGATGTACCTGCCTCCTCTCTGCCACTTACTCCACGCCACCGCTGTCTCTCCTGGACTGCAGAGGCCCCTCCTAACTGGCATCTTGGTTTCCACTCCTGCCTCACAATCATCCAATCTTTATTAAACTGCCAGAGTGTTTGTTAGATCAAATTAGGTCTGTTCACAGTTGCCAAATAGCTTCTTCTCAGGTTGTGTGGTCAGTCCACGGTCCTTACCAGGGCCTGTGGCCTCCTATGCTCTGGCCCCCGAGCACGCTTTTGAGCTTTTCCTTCAAGTGTTCCTGGAATATACCAAGTATATTTCTGCCTCTGGGCCTTTGCACTCACTGTTCCCTCTACTTAGACTTTATTTCCCCTGGTAGTGTGGTGTGCCTCCCGGGAGCCCGTGGTCAGCAGCCGCATCCAAATTCTGCATCTGTCATTCGCTGGCTGTGTGCCTTGGAGAGTTGCTCACCCCTCCTCCTCTTAAAATCCATTTTCTCATAGAAGTGGCCAGTGTTTGGGTTGTTGTGTGCTCCTGATGGGAAGCACTTAGATCTTAAGTGCCAGGGAACCCTGGTCTGCCCTTCTGTATGTGTTTCTGCCCTGACTCCTTCTGGCTCTTGTTTGTATGTCAGTCACAGGGGCCTCTCCAGCCATGGTCCCCTCAGGCCAGCCTTTTCTTTTACTTTCCTTTTAATGGAGCATTTGTTAGCTGCATTTTGCAATCTTTTCCCTTATTAGGAGGTAAGGTCTTGTCAGGTGCCATTTCCCCAGATCCCAGAGGGTGCCTGGTGTAGAGCTGAAACTCACTGATTTTTGTTGAATGAGTGGTTTTAAAGGCCCATGTTGGGTGTGGGCTCAGCCTCTTACTAGAGGGGTGTGCTTCTCAGAGGGCTCGGAGAGCCTAACTAGGGGTGACTCTTCTCGTGCCCATCCGGCTCAGCGTAGAGGCTGTGGTGAGTCATTTACTTAGTCACCTAAGTTGGGTGACTCTGTCTCTGGAAGGCAGGAGCTGTAGAGGGACGAGGGCCGGCAGAAGGGGCGGGAGCCTTTTTGCAGTGAGGGCTTTGCCTCTTCTGCCACTGTCATGGCCCAAGCAAAGCAGGGGTCGTGGGACCCCATTATGGTTGCCCACCGAGAGTCTGCTGGATGTTGACTATTAGGTTTCCATTGCTTAGCTGGAGAGGAAGGAGGTGAGGCACAGTGCCGGCCAGCAGGAGTGGATTTGGGCATGGAATTGAGTCCTGGGCCAAAGTCAAGGCCCCAGAGTGGGGAATGTGGGAGACAAAGTTGGGGAAGGTAGTTTGGGGGCGAGACTTCACAGGGCCTCGAATGCCAGTCCAGGCACTTGAGAATTCCTCCCATAGGTATTCTGGGAAGCATGAAAAGTTTAAGAAGTGTTCTTCACACATATTTAAACTTTTCCTGAGTATTTTTCAAATATCATGAAATAAGTGGCAGAGAGGCAAATTACTATTGCTTACTTAAAAGAATAGTTTCTGTTTCAGTTCCCGGTGGAATTCTACAATTAGGGGTGTGGGCTTTCTCCCTTTCATGTCCTATGGGCTAGATTTTATTCCTGGTGCAGTCCTGACTTTGAAGAGCAACAAATGAGCAGCTTCTCGAGAAGGCTGGCTGCTGGGTTAGCAGTGAGGGGCCTGCTGGGACAGCCCTTTCTGTAGTGACCCAGCCTGCTCGCTGAGGTCTTCAGAACCCAGAAGCCGTCTCATGGAGATGCCTGCAACCGGAGGCTTTGACCCCCTGTGTTTTGCAGGTAGGTTAGACCCCAAGAAAGATGGAGTGGCCGACTTTACAGTTCATTTCTGTGGAGTGTGACTTCTAAGCCTCCCCAACAGAAACAAAGCAGCCTTGTTTTGGATACAGTATCAATATTCAGTGAGGTTTAGTACTTTGTTGTTGTTGACACACCCCTGCCAGAAATAAGGCAGTGGTAGATGTGGAAAAACACCAGACAAAGAGTCTGTGATTTGAGTTCTCTGCCTGTCTGTGAAACCTTGGGGAAATGTCTCCCTCTGTGGATCTCAGTTTCCTTATTTTGGAATGAGAGAGTTGGACTGGCTCTGTGGTTCTTAACCTTTGGAATTCTCTCCCTCTTTTTTTTTTATTTTTATTTTTTGAGAAACAGAAAGAGCATGAGCAGGGGTAAGGGCAGAGGGAAAGCGAGAGACAATCCCAAGCAGACTCCCTACTGATCACAGAGCCAGACGTGGGCCTCCGTCTCAGGATTCTGATATCATGACCTAAACTGCAACCAAGAGTTGTCTGCTTAACCGACTTCACCACCCAGGCACCCTTTAACCTTTGCATCTCTTTGAGACTTTGATGAAATCTGTGGACTTCTCTTCCCCAAAACTGAACCTTTGTGGTTTGGCCAACACTTTAGGAGCCCCCCTGAAGCTCATGAGATGACCTATAAGGTCCTGCCCCAGCTGACCCCCACTTTACCTACCCCCTATTCATGTACCTCCACCTACGGCAGGGCCTTGCACATGCTTCCCTGCACACAAAATGCCCTTCACCCCTTGGCTTGGTCAACTCTTGCTCATCCTTTGAGTCTCACCCTTCCCTGACCTCCCAGATTAGATTAGGTTGCCCTGCTAGACATGCTTCACTTACCTTGAACTCAGCACTGATCATACTGGTAACTAAGTGAACGCTAGCACATGTCATCTGGCTCTCCCTAAGCTCAGTGTTGGTATTTATTGGGTAAATCCCTGAAGTTCCTCCGGCTGTGACATTCAGTGACATTCTGCGAATATGTGAGTGTGTCTTAAGAAAATACCAGTCTGTGCTTCCTGTGACACACAGCACAAGATGTGCCTTTGCCTTGGATGATTTCCTCTAGGACTGGGCAGGGAAGTCACTTCAAAGCGGGGCCTAGAGGGCTCAGAAGACTGGCTCCCAGACTTTCTGCCTTCGTGTTCTGCAGGGCCGGACCTCCAGGCTGGTCATTCCTCTTTGTTTATGTCCTGCACTGAGCTGGAACTCCCACTTGGAACCTTCCCACAGTGCTTGGCGCTTCCTCATATTGTTGTATTTTTCTCCAGAGGGGAAGTGACCAACATTAGACTTTCCTCCTAGCAGACAAAGTCCATACGCAAAGACTTATGTCAGCTCTTGGGCACCTGCTTCTGTCTCCTTGCCTCTTGGGGGAGGTGAACGTGCACATTATAGCAATCACTTACCTTTCCCTGTTATTTCTCTCTTAATTTCCCTTAAGAAGTGATCAGTGCCTTCAGGACCCCCTGCCTCAGGTTCCTTCTGAATCCTGTATGTCTGGTAGGGAGGGGAGGATTCTCTGTAAAATGTCTCATTCAGAACCTCGGTTTCTGACTTCTTACGGTATTACCTTCCTGGTTTAGGTCACTTTCCATAATTGAAATGTTACTCTGATGGTACAAATGTTATAAGTGAAATTTTATTTGCACTAAAGGAATGAGGAATTTACCAGAATTTTGCGACGGATCTCACCCTGATATGGGGAGAAAAAAACCCTTCGAGGGTAAATAATTTCTCTTTAACATATCTAAAGCTGGATGTTTACAGTTAATAAAATAATAAAAACAGCAAGAGTCCCTCTTCATTAAGAGTATCTGCCACCTGCCAGGCACTTCCTTAAACAGCATGGTTAACCTTTAAACTGTCCTATGAAGTAGGCAGCATGATTGTACACATTTTACATAAGTGAAAAAGATCAGGTCCAGGGAGGTTAAGTTCTTGTTGCAGAGCTACCCACCTGGGAAGTGCCCACAGATTCGGATCAGGCCAGCTTCCCTCCAGGGCCAGCACCTTTCCCGATCTCCTGCCTTCTCCAGTCGTGAGGAAATGGGTAGTGGCTTTTCTAGCCAAGAGTAAAGATGGAGCTAGATCTAGCTGTTTCACCAGCTATGTAGCCTTGATCCCCTCCTGGCTTCATCTCTAAAATAGAGGAGAAGTTTGGTGGACCCTCCCCTTCTGTGAGCGATTTGGGCTTTTGGTAGTGATACCTCAAGGGGTAACTGATAACATGTGGCCAAGTAGGTGTGATTCTAAGCAGTTCATACATCCATGTCATCCTTGAGGCATTAGTGCAAAAAATGGAACCACATCATATCAGCAGTGCAGTGAGTGTTCTACTGGTACCATTTCATTGTTGATTCATCTCGACTGTTAGAGTCCCATGTTGCCTCCCTAATGTGTGGACTGAAGATGGGTCACAAGTACATTTATACAGTGCTTTCATAAGAAAATGCATTTTGATTTTTTTTTTTTTTAGATTTTAGATTTAAAGATTTTATTTGTTTATTCATGAGAGACACAGAGAAAGGCAGAGACACCGGCAGAGGGAGAAGCAGGCTCCATGCAGGGAGCCTGATGTGGGACTTGATCCCGGGACTCCAGGATCCCGGGACTCCAGGATCATGCCCTGGGCCGAAGGCAGGTGCTAAACCGCTGAGCCAACCAGGGATCCCCAGAAAATGCATTTCGAGACAGAAACAGCTGATTTATTGATGAACCTTACAAATAAACTAGAAATTTCTTTGAGAGAACAGCTTTGAAATGAGGACCCTATGGTTCAGCTGCTTCTCCAGGAATCCCCAAATGATTCAAATGTAAACTTTCTAGAGGTATGTAAAGATAAATAGAATAGCCTGTTCTTAAGAATATCTCACTAAATCTCAAGCTTGGAAAATGTTTCTCACGGCACATCCCGAATTGGTC
Source organism: Canis lupus familiaris (assembly GCF_011100685.1). Taxonomy (NCBI): domain Eukaryota; kingdom Metazoa; phylum Chordata; class Mammalia; order Carnivora; family Canidae; genus Canis; species Canis lupus. Next base: position 52,544,528 of record NC_049230.1, read on the forward strand.
CGTTTTTAACTTTCAGCTTTTTGGCCACCCAGTTTGCCACTCCTCCCCCAAGGAAAGGCAGCATTGAAAGTGTTTGGAAGTGCAGTTCACTCTGAGGCCGCTGCTGTGCCGATGAGTAATAGAGTGTCAAAGGAAGGCCAAGGAAGAGCTTCCTAATATAGATGGACTGATGGGGGACGGAGACCCACCCGTGGGGCGATAACAAGTCTTTTCTTCTGGCTTCCTCCCTGGAAGCAAAGGGAGTTTGAAAGGCAGGAGGCAAGGACTGCTCTGAACAGAATTTCAGATTTTTCTTGGAAGGGTTTGCCAGGGCTTGCGAGGTGATTGGGATGTTGGAGAGATGAAGTCCCTTTCAGCCGGCACCTTGGTCCTTACTCCCTGTTCAGCAAAGACCTCTAGGCTTGGGAGGACCCTGTGAGCTTCTGGCTTTAGAATGGGCAATGCTGCTGAGAAACAGAAGCCCCGGAAGCGAAGCCGTCTGTGCCCCTGGAAGCAAGGTAAGCAGGCCCTGGGCTTTGTCTCCAGGAGAAAGGAGGCAGCCTTGCATTAGGATATTTTGGCTCCGCACCAAAGCTGGAACTGCTTGGCAAACACCTTCCACACCACAAAGGCTCTGTAGGTCAACATATTTTAAAGAAAATTAACAGCTCTCCTGATGATTAAAGTGATCTGTATCTCAGTGTGCTATCATAGCCTGGCTGAGAATGAAGTGCAGCTCCAGGTTTGTGCTCACTGCAGCATGTATCTGCCAATCGAAAATTCTAAGCTTTAAGAAATATCCCAAATAAAAATCTTGATAGCCAGGAGCTTGAATCTTTTGTAACAGTTTGGTGAGAGAATGTTATTAATAGCTTTAAATATATATCGTTCTTCTTCCGAAGAATTCAAAGTACATTCTGTTGGAAATCTTAGGTTAACCTGTCCTAGATGCCCATGATACTGGCCAGCATTGACTGACCATACTCGATGTCTCTTAAAGGGTTTGTGTTAGTGTCAGTCTTGAGGAGGAGGAAGCCAGTGAGACCACAAGCACTGCCATGGCACACCTGAAACTGGGGACCCATTTAGCCATGTCCCAGGGCAACTTAGTTTTCCAGTGTACTGAGCTGCTTTTTTCACGGTCATTAACCCTGCAGCCCAGCCGTAGGCCTTTGGGACTTCAGGTCTTGGCTTTTACCTCCACTTGCCACAGAAAGCAGAGCTAGCACTTGACCAGCAGCAAGACAGTTTGAATGCACCTGTATATATATATATGGATATGTGTTTATGTGGAAAATGTAACCTGGAAGAAATCTATGGAAATGCTAACAATAGTTGTCCTCTGTGGTCAGGTTATGGGTAACTTGTTCTTTTTAAAAGGGAAAAGTAGGTAGGCTGCTTATTTCATGTCAAGTTCCTGTCCCTCTGTCAGTCATCCTTTGTCTGACATGCTACGATGAAAAAAGTAATCACTAGTGGTCTTTGGGTCCTGGTTTGAACAAAACAGTGAGAAAGACATTTGGGGGACCATTCAGGAAGTTTGATATGAACTGGGTAATAGATGATATCTGGGGACTATTGCTGATTTTATTTTGTATAATGATGGTAATGAGTCATGCAGGAGAATGTCCTTTTGGATAGTCATGCTAAAGTATTTAGGGGTGAAGCATTATACTGTCTATAATTTTATTCCAAAGTGGTTCAGGTGAATGAGTGCATATATACATACAGAGAAGCAAAATAGTATAAATTTGACAAGTGTCAGAATCCAGGTAATTGGGGCACCTGGGTGTCGCAGTCAGTTTAAGCATCTGCCTTTGGCTCAGGTCATGATCCCAGTGTCCCAGGATAGAGCCCACATCTGGCTCTCTGCTCAGCAGGGAGCTTGCTTCTCCGTCTGCCCCTCACCCCACTCATGTGTGCTTTCTCTTTCTCTCACTCAAATAAATAATAAATAAAATATTAAAAAAAAAAAGAATCCAGGTAATGGTTCTGTGAGGCTTGTTATACTTTCTTTAATGTATTTTTACTAACCAGGAGGGGACACCATTACAAAAATGGTTGCTGGTTGCATCACAGTACAGTATCCTTCAGAAGAATGAATCTCAGCAGACATGGTTATTTACTGAGGTGGGTCAGGATCCAGGACTTACTCAGTGCTACATGGGTTGATCTCTCTAGCCACTAACAAGAAAATCATCATAAAAATCCAGTAATTCAAAAGCACTACTTTTATAACAGGAATTTAATATATTTACTTTCAGATAATCTCTGGTGTTTTTGTTTTGTTTTGTTTTTTAGAAAAATGTATAAAAGTTCTTGAAATTAACCATTGGAAGCAGCCTGGTTTACAGGCAAAATTAAAGCCAGCCTCTGTGTTTTATTTTACAGTTTGTGTTCAGTAGTTTCAATAAGAGGAGCTGTGGGAGTGTGGTGAGTAATAGCAGGCATTGCAAGGTTCACTGTGAGTTGGGGTAAAAGAAAGAGCAGCTCCCTGCCCTGATTTCTGAGTCTGCATGGGTCCCGTTGACCAGGAGTACATTTTGGCCAGTGTTGAGATTTGTTTATGCAGTTTAGACCCTGGGATAGGGGTTTGTTTCCCTGACCCCGAATCCAGGGAACCCCTGCTAAGGATCTGCAGTAGCAAGGGTGTGGAGCAGTCCTTCACAGTTTATCTGTTTGGCTGCGTCTTTAAGGGTTGTTGATGTTTTAGAAATGGGATTTTAGAGCAATATTTAGGAACCAGATTTTGTGAATCCCAGACACCCCTCTGACCCTGATCTGAGTATATTTTCCATAGTCTACACTCAACATCTCAGTGGATGACTGATGACTCCATGCTCCAAAGCAGAACAACAGGGTGTCAGGGTCTGCTTTTGGGCCAAGTGAATGGGAAACACATCTTTATGTGCATTTGGTACAAACAGCTCAGGCTGCTCCTGACTTCTCCGTCCTGTCTGTTGCCCTGTAGTGGCAGGGGCTCCTGGGAATACAGACTTTTAACCAGAGCCAGACATTTGTGATTAGGAAGGTCAAGCCCAGAATACATTTCAAAAGCAAATTTAAAGGAAATCCTTATTTGCCCTTTAAGTCATTTACATTTCTGTTTCCAGGTTGTACGCCTGGAAAGTTGAAAAATTAAAGTGACAGAAAGCTAGTTCAAGAAACATAAATCTTACCACCTCTGCCAGCTGTCACCCTGAAGAGCATTTTATATATACCTGTCTCTTGAATGATTTTAAACAGTGTGCAATGCCCACTTTTGAGGGGACTGACTTTTATACTCTCTGACTCTTATTCTTGATTTTCTGATGGCTCTCAGAACCCAAGACATAAGTAGAAAACAGTATAGCTCTTTTTGGGTTTTACAATACAGAGTGTTTGCAGTGGTTAATAAATGTGATTCATTTGTAATACCGTAGTGAGTTATATAGCAGGCCCCTCATGCCAAAAAAAAAAAAAAAAAAAGGTATGGGAGGTAGGATAAGGCAGTGGCTTCCAGTGTGATCCTGGGATTTCCAGCCAGCCAGGGCTCTGCCTCACATTTGCCGTCTGACCTTGAACATGCGGGTTTTGTAATCCCAGATCTCCTCATTCCCTCACTGCCCTCACCTCCCACAGCTTCTCCAAATGACTGTGTCTTCCTGTGTGATTTCCTTATAGCCCTCACCACAGGTATTTTTTTATTGATCTGTTTATACACTATTTGATTGTAAACTGCCTGAGGGCTGTCTGTTGGGATCATTGTTCTATCTTCCACACTAGTGCAGAGCCTGTTGCTTGTTAATTGGTGCCCTCCAGGAGTGTACTTGGTGACAAAAATCCCGTGCTCCCTGGCTGGCTGTGTTACCATGGGTATAAGTGAGGAACAAACGGCAGAGCTTGGTTCCTGGTGCATAGTAGGTGCTCAGTAAATGCTAGCTACCAAAGCTGGCTGGTATGTGGTGGTTATGTGGATCTGGAAGTGTTGATTCTTTGCCTTTCTCTGCTCAAAGTGCAGACTTTGGGGTTGAAAATAGGTACATCTTCCTCTATTCCACAGCAATTCTGAATTTACAAAGAGTTCAATCTATCGATAATTATTCACATTGCAAAAGATTGCTTTACAAAAAGCGCTGAAATCATAGTGAACACTTAGTTGCTGATTCATTGACCCAGGTACCTGGTGAAACCTTCCATTTAGAGCTAAATTGAACTCTGAAATACGTCTGCCCTCTCAGAAGAAAAAAAAACAAAAACAAACTCTGCCCTCTCAGAAGACTCATTCATTCGTTCTTTTTGAGAATTAATTTGAAGGGTTGCTTGCAGTGGTCATTTTGGCTCTTGGGAGCGTAACCAGGGTAGAAGTTTCCTGGGGGATTAAAAATTGCAGCAGTAATTGCAAATTGAATTGTTATCTCCTTCAGAAATCCCAGCAGCTTGGGGCCATACCAGCCTGGTAGATGGAAATGTTGATGATTTGCATGTTTGTACACAGTTGGGCTTGAGCTGAGCGAATGAAATTAACACCCTCGGTGGAAGAGCTGAGGGTGAGAAGTGTCTTTTCCTGGGCCTGGGGGAAAGGAGATTGGCTGGCAGGGGGTGGGGGTAGGGAGTCCAGGATGGATTTGCATTAATTCCGCATGTTCCTTGGTCCCTCTGCGGTAGAGGCAAAGAGCATTGTTTGGATTCCAGTGAGCAGTGGTGTTGAGACTTGCTACGGCAAGCTAGGTAGTGAAGAAGCATCCGGGGCCGCTGGTAATTTATTTTGATGGCTTTTCTGGCCAAAGCTGAAGCCGGCCCACCTCCCACCATTCATTTTCTGGTCTTTATTCCATTGCTTTGGGGCCACAGTGGTGTCTGGTATGAGCGTCTCAGCCAGTACACCAGAATGTGCGAGGACTGGGTGCTGCACTGGGGCCACCCAGCTCAGTGCCTTCTAGCTGAGTGAGGCGAGCCATGTGACTTCATGTTTCCGAGCCTGTTTCTTGGTCTCTACATGAGATTAATAAGAACGTCTGTGTCAAAGGGCTATTGAGAGATGATCCGTGTTCCAGCCCTCAGTGGAGAGCAAGCACTGGATGTATGATAGTAATTCTTACTACTATACATCCATGAATGTGGGTCAGGGGCCTGGCTCTATTCCACCCCCAGCTAGCCATGAGAATTTGCCTAATTCTGCCTGTTTCCTTCTCTCAGTTGTAAGAGGTTACATGTCAGGTGATCACAGAGGTGCTTGTGAGGTCTGTGAGTCAGTGACCATCTGCACTGGCCACTGCTGTTCCTGTCTGCAAGCTCTCTGGGTGTTCAGCATCTGGAGAAGTCATCAGTTGTGCTGGCATTGTGGGCAAGGGGGTTTTTTATGGCGTTGAATTTCTTTAGAAATGTTTATTGCCAAACCCAACATAATTGAGCTACTCTTGATTTTTTTTTTTTAAGATTTTATTTATTTATCCATGAGAGACACACAGAGAGAGAGGCAGAGACATAGGCAGAGGGAGAAGCAGGCTTCATGCAGGGAGCCTGACGTGGGACTCGATCCCGGGTCTCCAGGATCATGCCCTGGGCTGAAAGCAGGCACTAAACCTCTGAGCCACCCAGGCATCCTGAACTATTCCTTATTAACTAGAATATTAAACTAATCAGAATAGTTCATTTTCCTGTTTTGAGTAACCGTAGTGTTGCGATGTATTTTTTCATAATGACATTGTGATTAGGAGTATGGACTCTGGAGCCTGGATACCAAGGCTGAATCCTTGCTCCTCCACTTGCTAGTTGGCTGATCATGGGTGAGTTAGTTAATTTCTAGACCTCAGTTTTTTCATCTGTAAATAGTACCCGTAAAATGCTTAGAACAGCCCCTGGTACATAGTATGTATCCCGTGTTTATTATTGGTTTTATTTTTGGGTTAAATACAGAAGAATTACATTTTATTTTAATTGAAAAGATGTTACTTTATTGAAGATTATAAAAAATGGACAGATGCAAAGAAGAAAATGCATGTTGAGCATCTAAATCTAAAGGGCCTGAAACATAGTGAGTGAGCAGAACAATTAGCTGTTACAATTAATCTTTTCCAGAGCTGCTGCACATGAATGCGTGTTTTTCAGAATTGCGATCATGTGCAAATCATTTTTTTATTTCATGCTTCTGTGTGGTCTTCATAGCTACTGAAATGACTGTAACGTTTCCATTATGTTAATATTCCATAACTTACTAAGCATTTACCTGCTGCTGACTTTTGAAATTATTTCCCCTTTTTGCTGTTACAATAAGTAGCTTCATTCATATATATATTTGTGATTCTGTTGGATAATTTCCTTAGGATAAAACTGCAGTGTAAAATTCCCAAGCCAAGAATGTAGGAATAACTTTAAGGCTCTAAGGAATGTATCTGTCAGTATTTTCATGAGTGATCAGTTTATCTGTTACCCAAAAGCACCTCAGCATTGAGTATTATCATTTTGAAATTGTTTCTCTTGTAAAACTTATATTTACTAATGCTATAGTGATGAGTTACAATATGGCATGGGGCTCAGAGATGAGCATGGGAAGTTCAAAATCCATTATCAGTGTTAAGAATCTGGTTTTGTTTTAAGATTCTGTCTTTTTTTTTTAAATTTTTATTTATTTATGATAGTCACAAACAGAGAGAGAGAAAGAGAGAGAGAGGCAGAGACATAGGCAGAGGGAGAAGCAGGCTCCATGCACCGGGAGCCCGATGTGGGATTTGATCCCGGGTCTCCAGGATCGCGCCCTGGGTCAAAGGCAGGCGCCAAACCGCTGCGCCACCCAGGGATCCAAGATTATGTCTTCTAATAGTCCTTTGCATGGGACTTGACTCAACCTCTTTCAAGTGTTGAGTTTCATAGAAAAGAGGCATGAGGTTTTATTTAGGGATAGCCATTTCCCATCACAACTTTTTGTCTTCTGCCTCCCAGGGAGCAGTGAGTATTAAATAATTAAATTTCCTCATGTGGTGGGACAGAGTGAGCCCACAAGAGTTGTTAACATTGTTAGTGTAATGATTACCGTTAGGCAGTGTGACTAATGACCCAGCTCGTCTTCATCTTAGCTTCTGTAGGGCTTGCTTGGTACCATTTTCTCCAACTGCCTGCATGATGGGCCACCAACTCAGTTGTTAAAATCAGCATACTGCTATTAAATGACATGCTGCCAAGGTGGTTTGAATCAACAAATGCAGGCATCGGAGTGTTGGAGTAAATGTAGTGGACGAAGGTGATGTCTAAATCTGTTCATCGGCAAGGCTCTAAGCCATGCTTGCGTGTGACCATAAATAGAGTGGGTGAAAAAGAGTTTTGGAAGCAGTTTATTTACCATGCTAATAGAATCACAGGTGCCTTGAGCTAAAAGAGAATGATAAAAAAAAGTTTCTAAAATGATTCCCTAGTTTTAACCAATGAAGAAATCGAGATTTAGAGAAATGAGGTAACTTGTCTGAAGTCCTGTGGCTAGTTTGTGGCTTAGCATCCCCTATGTTAGGATAGTAATATAGCAGTGGTGTAATAAGGGCATCTTGTAATAAAGATACAAGACAGCACAACATATCCTGTACATTATGACAATATATTCTACATTCATGTTATATGTTTTCATGCTATAGAATATAATAATATATTCAATTAATTGTGTATATGACACATTGTATACTGTATCATACATGTGGTATACAATATGATACAATCACATATACAATTATAATACAGTAGTAATATGTTGGGATATAATGTTACAATAATGGTGATGGCTTCCTGTGTGCCAGGTGTGGTACTAAAAGATCTGTATAGAGGGATCCCTGGGTGGCGCAGCGGTTTGGCGCCTGCCTTTGGCTCAGGGCGTGATCCTGGAGACCCGGGATCGAATCCCACATCGGGCTCCTGGTGCATGGAGCCTGCTTCTCCCTCTGCCTGTGTCTCTGCCTCTCTCTCTCTCTGTGACTATCATAAATAAATAAAAATTAAAAAAAAAAAAAAAGATCTGTATAGAGAATGGACTTCCATAAATCGATTTTTTTTGTTAGATCAGATGTAGGAAATGGAAACATAAGTGTGAGGAATTTTTCTCGTGAGAAGTATGGGGTGTTGTTTTGGGTGCGGTAAGAAAAGGGAAGGAAACTTGGCTTTGTCATCAGATATTTCCAAATTTAGAACAATATCCCTTAGCCTTTGGCTTTAGGGTATGCATCACTTTGGGAACATGCATACAATACATTTCCGTGTCTGACTACTTTTCCAGCTGTGGAGAGGCTGTCACTATTACCTTAGATCATAGCAATGGCCAATGGCCACTTTATATCCAATTACATTTTGGCAAGTGGTTATAGGGCACTTGATTTCAGGAGTCACTTCATGGTGAAGTACCAGATGACTATTTCTGGAGACTTTGTGGACTGCAGCCAAAGGGGGTCATCTAGGTCAGGGACAGTTCAGCTTCGTAAAGGGCCAGCCAGTGACTTTTGTAGATCTTGCAGGGCCAAGAGGCAAAATCAAGATGATTATGTAGGTACTTAAATAACTAGCTAAAATGAAACCATCTCAAGGTGTGGAAACCATTCTTTACTTCTCAGACCATAAACAAGCAACCTGCATCAACAACCAGGAGGCTAGTGGGTTTCAGGCTACAGGTAGAAGTTTGCCAGCCCCTGATCTCTGGGGTCTTTTCTGGTCTGGGTGCCCTCTGCTGTCATTGTTATTCTGGAGCTCTGAAACAGGTCATTCATCAGTTACCCAAAAAATTCTTTAAATTTTTAGGCCAGAAGAAGACTTACATATCACCTTCTAGCTGCCTCATACAATCAGGATTACTTAGCAGAGCCTTTTGGCTTCTAGTCTTCTACACACACATTTCGGTCTTTATTGATAAAAATAGTCCTTCTCATCACTACAGGGATGAGAAGATAGATGACAGAGGTTTAAAGAACCTGGTGCTATTGAATATAGACGCCTTAAGTAGTCTTCCTTTACTGTTAAATGGGACACTATACTAAAAAAAAGCCCTCCCATTTTCTATAGTCATTCATTGATTGATGGGTGTTCGTCCACTCAACAAATATTTATTGAGTGGGGCCTGTGTCAGGCACTGTTTTAGACAAAGGGAATGCCTGATGAAAAAACAAGGCCTCACTGCCCTCTGGATTTTATAGTGTATATATAAACAAGTAAAATATACAGTCTGTTTGCTGACAGGCATTGTATAGAGAAGGCAGGGAAGGGGATAGGAAGTCCAGGGCTGGAGGAGTGGTGGTCAGTTTAGGAAGATGGAGCGGGGAGGGGTACTCAGCAGTGAAGAGTGGGAACTGCAGCTAAGGAGAAAAACTCTAGGAGAAAGAGTAGCAGGTGCAGAGGGCATGAGGGAACCCAGGCCTGTTGAGGAAGATCATAGGCCAGCACGGCTGGAGTATTGGAAAGAGTGATACGAGATGAGGTCAAGGAGTAGCAAATCACGTGGGGTCTGGGAGGTGATTGCAAGGAGCTTGAATAGAGAGCCAGTGGGTTTTGCACAGGGCCTGAGCATTCTGCCAGTTATAAACACAAGAGTGCCAGTGGAGCAGATGGAGTTTGGGGGTGGAGACCAGGAGTTGGGGTTTAGAACAGTTTGAGATGTTCAGTTGAGTTTGAGTTGTCTTTTAGAGACCTAGAAGTAGATGGTCATTAAGAAGTCCAGTGTAAGAATCTGGAGTTTAGAAAAGCCTAGGCTTTAAGTCTTTGACATAAAGATGTTGTTTAAAGACTGGGTGAGATAACCAAGGAAGTGAGTGAGAGAAGAGACTGGAGAGCCCTGGAGCATTCCAGCATTAGGAGGGTGAGGAGATGAGAAAGACCCTCCCATAATGTAGGAGAAAACCCTGGAGCCTGTGGTGCCCCAGGAGCCAGAGGCAGGAAGTGTGATAAGGAGAAGGGAACCAGGGGGACAGGATCATGCTGATTGAAGTCAAATCACATAAGGACTGAGACTTGACCATAGTGGTCACTGGAAATGTTGACATGAGGTTTCTTTTTTTTTTTTTTTTTTTAAAGATTTTATTTATTTATTCATGAGACACACAGAGAGAGGCAGAGACATAGACAGAGAGAGAAGCAGGCTCCATGCAGGGAGCCCGATGTGGGACTTGATCCTGGGACTCCAGAATCACACTCTGGGCTGAAGGCAGACGCTTTACCACTGAGCCACCCAGGCGTCCCATGACATGAGGTTTCATTGCATTGTTGGGAGTGAGGAAGTTTGGAAGAGAATGGACTGAGCATGGCCAATTCTTTGAGGGATTTGCTGCAAGGGAAAGCCAAAGGAGCCAAGGCAAGGTGGTAGTTGTTGAATGTAGTAGGGCCAGGGGAAAGTTTTTTTTTTTTTTTTTAAGGAATTTATTTATTTGAAAGAGAGAGCAGGGGGAGGTACAGAGGGAAAGGGAAAAGCAGGCTCTTCGCTGAGTGGGGAGCGCAATGTAGGACTCAATCTCAGAACCCCGGGATCATGACCTGAGCTGAAGGCAGACTGCTTAACTGACTGAGCCACCCAGGTACCCCCCCAAGGGAAAGCTTTTTAAAAAGGGAATAATAATGGCATAATTGAATGCCAGTGGGAAAGACCCAGTAGAGACGGAAAGTCTGATGGACTGGGAGAATTGTTAGACCAGAGAGAAGTCACAGTTGCCATGGCAACTTCCTAATAGAGCACTGCTCCTGCAGGTGGTCGGCACTACCACGTCACCCTGGTGTTTAGTGAGTAAAAACAACAACTGGTTATTTTATTTTATTTTTTCAAAGATTTTATATTATTTTATTTTTATTTTTTTTTAATTTATGATAGTCACAGAGAGAGAGAGAGAGAGAGAGAGAGGCAGAGACATAGGCAGAGGGAGAAGCAGGCTCCATGCACCGGGAGCCCGATGTGGGACTCGATCCTGGGTCTCCAGGATCGCGCCCTGGGCCAAAGGCAGGCGCCAAACCGCTGCGCCACCCAGGGATCCCTCAAAGATTTTATTTTATTTACTCATGAGAAATACAGAGAGAGAGAGAGAGAGGCAGAGACACAGACAGGGAGAAGCAGGCTCCCCCAGGACTCCAGGATCAGGCCCTGGGCTGCAGGCGGTGCTAAACTGCTGTGCCACCGGGGCTGCCCAACAACTGGTTATTTAGTTCATGCTTCTGCAGATGGCAGTTGAGGCTGGGGTCCTTGTGTGTCTGTGGTCAGCTGCTGGGAGAGCTCATTCCTGGGCCTCTGGCAGGCTAGCCCCCATCACTCACCTGGCATCCAGCAGGTTTCCTATGAGTGAGGTATGCAAGGCCTCCTTCTTGAGGCCCAGGCTTAGAACCAGCAGTGTCACCATCAGCTCATGTCACTGGTGGAAGCAAGTCCTAAGGCCAGTCCAGATTCAAAGGAGAAGGGAGAGGGACCCCACCTCTTGATGGGAGGTGCCCGAAGTCATCTTGGAAAGAGGTGTGTGTGGGGGGACACTTTGGCCATTGTTTGCAAACTGCCCCCTCTAGCTGTCTATGCATCTGATCCTCACAGGATTCCTTCGTCGTGGGTGGTATTCTTTTCACCTAACAGATGGGGAAATGGCTTTGGTAACTTGTTCGAGATCACACAGCTACCAAGTGGTGAGTGGTGGCGAGTGGTGAGTGGCGGTGTTGGGACCCAAACCTTTGTCCTTGGTCTCTGATGGCAAAGCCCCTTTCTTCCTTGTTCTACCTTCCTGACAGTGTTGGTTTACAAGAGTGGACTGGAGCATCATGTCTTCTCTTCGCTTGTTTGGCAAGGGAATATTTTTGTCAATGATTATTATCTCAGAACGGACTGGGGGAGGTGACTATCATGTGTGATTTATGTGTTTACTGTCTGGAGATGAGACACCTTTATTTATTAGAATCCCATTGAGGACACAGTGCTGTGTGTAATTAAGTCTTTTGTTGACAGAAATTCACGTCTCCGCTCAGCTGGACCTTCAGTGCCCTTTGACAGTGTCTCCTCTTGTCTGTGGTTCGCTGACCCTCCTGTTCCTCATAAAAGCCCATCCAGAGAGTCACCATTGTCGACTAGGCCTCTTGCAAACCCCCTTTGCCTCCAGGCCTTCTGACTTTATGTCTTCCTTTATCCCTGACTCCTTCTGCCCTTGATGGCGTGCCCCCTGCCACTAGCTCAGGGTTAGCCCCTGTGCCCAGGTCCTCCTCCCTCCAGAACATGTCATAATCAACATGTCTCTCTCAACCAGCTGGACTTCAAGTTCTCCAAGAGCAGATGCCAAAAAGCAGAACAAATAGCCTTGGCATCAGAGAACTTTGGCGCTGCCCCTGGTTGTGTAGCTTTGGGTGAGTCATGTTCCCTCAGGTTCATGAATCTGAGAACAGACCACTCAAAATGGGCTCTGCTCATGTCACATAAGGAAACCCTTGGTCTAGAGCACAGTTCTGTGCGCAGTGGCTTCGTGCGTATCTTGGGTCCCGGCCCTGTGTGTGTCTGACAGCCCTGCAGTTTGCTGCAGCCCTCATCACACCAGTGTCAGAACTCTGGGCTACATGGCTAGCGCAGCTACCCTCCACCTAGTGCACTGGGAAAGCAATTGGAGAGAAGGCTGGTCTGGGTGCTGATCCTATAGTCTCAGAAAAGATGGTAACTTTTAATTTTATTTTATTTTATTTTATTTTATTTTATTTTATTTTATTTATTTATTTATTTATTTATTTATTTATTTATTTATTTATTTATTTTTGGTATTTGGTTTGAAAGCAAAAACCACAGTGAAAATATTTTTTAAAAGCTCTCTTTGGAAAGAGGGAGCAGATATGTGAGTCATTAGATGAAATCCAGCATCTCAGGTCTCTCTAACCTTGCTTATGGGGAGCCTTGGGAACTTTGCCCTTCTTTAAAGCCCCTGGTTAGGATCCTGTGGAGCTGAGAGGGAGGAGGGCTTCTCTCCATCTACTGTGCTTTCTGCAAGCTCGTGCAGGAGCGTGGGATTCCAGATGCAGAGTTGGTCTTTATTCTTGTATACTTGGCTATAAGAGTGAATAGTCCTATTTATCATGTAACCTTGGGGAAATTAAATTACTTAATTTCTGTCAGCTTCGATTTGCTTGTCTGTAAAAGGAAGGCAACTAACAACACCTTTCTGACAGAGTGTGAGGAGGAGTGAATAAGGGAGCATTTGGCATAGAGCTGGCCCTCAGTACATCTCAGCTGTGACTGTAACTATTATATAAGGGTCACATGTTGTTTATGTTGTAAATCATTTGTTAAAGATGTTTCATACTTCCATGATTACTCTCTACTTTCAAGATGTATCCTTCTGTTTCTTACTCATTTATTCATTCACTGAGTTTGTGTTTATTAAGCACCTACTATGGGCGGGGTACTGTGGATTATTTTCTTCCTGCTGAGGTTCGTTTCTTAGTAGTTGACATTATAATGCTCAGAGCTATGGTTTGCTATGCACCTATGTCAGTAGAATGGTTTACCCAGGGGTCAGTTTCTAAAATCAGGGCATAAGGGGAGGATTGTGTATAGACAAAAATCACCCTGAAACCCCTTAAATCTGTAATACATCAATGGGTCATCAAACTTTTCCTATACAAAAAAAAAAAAAAAACTTTTCCTATACAGAGCCATATACTAAAAATTGGCTTTGCAGGCTGCATATGGTCTCTGTTACATATTCTTCCTTTTCTGAGCATTCCATAAACAAGCCTTGTCTACGTGAACAGCCTGTGGTGAGCAGCCTCCAAGACAGCCCAGTGTTCCCTGCCTCTTGATATCTGCAAGCCCAGATGTAGCCCCCTCCCGTTTTGTCCAAGGTTGATCTTGTAATGGTGTGACAACTGCAGAAGCAATGCATGGTTGGGGTTTCTGACTGTGGGTGGGTTCTGCCTCCTTGCCACCTTAGATCCCCTGCTCCAGGGAGGGAGAGGCAGATGCCAGATGGAGAAGAGAGGCCCCTGCTAACAGCACGGGTGGGGGTGGGGGTGGGGGAGTGAGCTTGGAAATGGCTTCTCTGGCCCTGGCCAAGCGTCAGGTGATGCAGCCCTGGCCAAGACCTGAGCCGGGACCCCTGGCTCATTGAAGTCATCCTGTCTGTGGGTGATTATAAAATCCTCAGCAGTGAAAGGGGAACACTTAGGAATTCTAAAGAATGCCTTCCTGCCTGCAAAGGTCAATCAGTTCCTCTAATACTAAGTATCTATACCTTAACCATGTCACCAAATCTGCGTATGGATAGGATTAGTTATGTTACCTGAGAGTAAGATGCACTTTGTAAGTAAGATGTAGGGCAGACATTGAAGAATATCACGCAAGATCCCCAGCTCCCACCAAGGTCAATACTGGGGGCTAACCCTCTAGTTTGAGCTGACATACTCCCAGGCCTTTCTACACTTTCGCTGGTGCTCATTGTGGCACTGCGCTATACCATCCACCAGCACACTCGTCATGGAAAGCTTGTGCTCCCCCAGTGAAGGGCTCCAGATGGCCTTGCTCTTTTTCTGATTCACCCAGAGGACCTTCTGTACTTAATGACTCTTCCCTGGGCAGCTGGCTGTTGACCTATGTCGTGTGGCCTGCTTTGGAAATATGAGCTGGGCCAATTGGTTCTGGCTCAGGAATTTGATCCAGGAGTTAGACTGCGTCATCACTGGTGGGCATGTGAGCTAAAGAGGCTTACGGAATCGGAAGCAGGCAGCCGTGTTATACTCCCAAATTATGAGGGAGTAGTGGTTCAGAAGAAGTGTCTCGTGCATGTATGTAGCAGATGCTGATTTGAGCCCTCGCTGTGTGCTGGGCATTGTTTCAGTCTCCTAGGTTACCGGCCTCCATCCTCGTGGAACTCAGGTTCCCAGCAGGGGGAAGTGGACAGTGGATAATACATAGTATACATTAGAGGGTTACAAAGAATGTGAGGAGGGGCAAGTGCCATAGGAAGTGGAATGAGGGCCATCGGGAGTTCCCAGGCCTGAGGGGTTCGATTGCAGGGTTAACTAGGGCACACAGGGGCGGCCTTGTTGGGCAAGGGAGATGTGTGTCATGTCTTGGAGGAGGAGAGGGCATTGACCAAGTAGACACCTGAGGGACCAGCCTCTCAGGCAGGGAGATTAGATAGGTGTGTTCAAGGAATAGCAGGAAGCTGGTAGGACTGGAACAGACAACAATAGCATATCAGGCCTGGAGGACCGTTGTAAAGGCTTTGACTTTAATGTGAGAGAAGCAAGGAGCTGTTGTTGCAGAGTTGGGAGCTGAGCAGTGAGATAATTTGACTTAGGCTTTCCTGAGATCCCTATCTTAGGAATCCCCAATCTGCAAGGGAAGAAAGGGGAGCCAGGGCAGAGGCAGGGAGCCCTGCTGGCTGCAAGTGCAGTAATCCAGGCCTGTGCAGTGCAAGTGGTGGAAAGTGGTTGGATCTGAACATATTTTGAAGACTAGAGCCAAAGGAGTCTCTTACTGCTTGGGTGAGGGTTGTTAGGAGAAAGAGAGGAGTCAAGGACGACCTCAGGATTTTGGCCTGAGCAGCTAAGTAAGGATGGAGTTGCCATCAGTTCATTAGGGAAGGCCAGTGGAGGAAGATGGGAGGTCAGTTAAAAAGTGCCTTCTAGATATCCGAGGGAAGATACTGACTGCACGGCTAGGCATAGAAGTCTTGAAAGGAGGAAGATCTGGACTAGAGGTATAATTTAGGAGTCTTGGCATAAAGATTGTATTTAAAACTATAGGAGCGAGGGAGCTCCCTAAGGGAGTGAGAGCCTCAGTGGAGAATGAGGCAGGTGCAGAGAAGCAGGGAGCAGCAAGAGATGAGGAATGCTGGTTCTCAGGGCTGCCCGTCTCCTCCATTCTTGGCCTTCCAGACAGCTGCATGTTTAGCTGTCTTTGGATTTTTTTTTTATTTTTATTTATTATTTATGATAGTCACACACAGAGAGAGAGAGAGAGGCAGAGACACAGGCAGAGGGAGAAGCAGGCTCCATGCACCGGGAGCCCGACGTGGGATTCGATCCCGGGTCTCCAGGATCGTGCCCTGTGCCAAAG
This sequence comes from Canis lupus familiaris, assembly GCF_011100685.1. NCBI lineage: Eukaryota > Metazoa > Chordata > Mammalia > Carnivora > Canidae > Canis > Canis lupus. Next base: position 52,560,513 of record NC_049230.1, read on the forward strand.
GCAGGTGCCAAACCGCTGCGCCACCCAGGGATCCCAGCTGTCTTTGGATTTACAAGAGTCTTCTTGTGTTCTTATTTATCACAAACCTTCCTTTTTGAACTTGAACATGTTCAGTGGGTTTCTGTTCCTTGCTGCTGAAGAGCCATGGCTAAAATGGTGATATCAGTCCCCATTTACAGGTAGTAAACAGGTTTGGAGGTAAGCTTATTCAAAGTTATCCCACGTGGCCTTGCTGAAACTGGTATCCACCCCCTTCTGGCTCCAAAGCTTGTGCCAAGTGTACTGGGATCTCATTGTTCCTGAGCCATGGGTCACTGTTGTGTGGTGTATGTTGTTTAGTGTCATCTGAATGGTTTAAAGTGTCTCATGGAGCCTGAGAGATTGTGACTTGAGCTTGAAATCTCAGGAGTCCCATTGTAATGAAAGGAATTGAAGCACTGAATGGTTAGTTCATTGAATAATTTCTTTCTTTCTTCCTTTCTTCCTTTCTTCCCTTTCTTTCCTTTCTTTCCTTTTTCATTCATGAGAGATATATATAGAGAGAGGCAGAGACACAGGCAGAAGGAGAAGCAGGCTCCATGCAGGGAGCCCGACGTGGGACTCCATCCTGGGTCTCCAGGATCACACTCTGGGCTGAAGGTGGCACTAAACTGCTGGGCCACTGGGGCTGCCCATTGACTAATTTCTTTTTTTCATTTTCTATCAGCAACTATTACAACACCTGCTCTGTGTCAGATACTATTAAGCACAAATGTTTCCAAACCTGAGTTCCTCATCTGAACCACAGAACACAGAATTGTTTGAGTGACTGTTTTCTCAGATCTTCCAGGGATGGTATACAGCTGGTGTCATTGTAGATACAGGGGGGAGAATTATCATTACATCCAGAAGATGCCTTATGGTCTTAGGCTTCATTCTCTCTTGTTAACTGTCCTTAGTTGAGAAAGGCAGAAACCCAACAGCCTCCCAGGTTGGTTCATAATTACAGACCAGTAGCTACTATGGAAGGTCAGAGTTGAGATCTGCAGAGTTAAGTCGAAGTGAACCAGGTGAAGTGAGGTGGACGTGTGTGTGTGTGTGTGTGTGTGTGTGTGTGTGTATGTGGTTGGGGGAGGGGGAGGACACTGTCTAGATGAAGAAACCATGCGTAAAGGTCCTGAGGCAAAGGGGTGTGGGGGAGGTGCACTCGGTGGAAGGTGATGTGGAGCCTTTGTTGACAAAAAGCCATCAAATGTTTTAGGTGATGTATGTGTGTTTGTAAAAGATTGAGAATGGAGATCAGATTTGTGCTCTGACAAGATTACCCCAACTTCAGTGGGAGAATGCTCTGAAGCAGCAAGACAGGACTTGGCGGCTGAGTGAGCCATCCTAGCAGATGATGCCATGTGAACGGGGTGGTGGCAGTGGACAGATTGACTGGTATTTGGAGGGTGAATGGACAGAACTTGCTAACGATGGGATCTGAAGGATAACAGGATGTGAAGTGGGTCAGGGATGACAGCCAGATTTTTGGCTTGTGTTAATGGGTGGTCACCATCCACTGAGATCAGAAGGCTGGGAGGAAACACATTTGTTATTTATTTGGTTTAAATAAATAACAGTGAATTATGGTTCCTTTAGGGCTTTTTCTATTTTTGTTAACCACAGGAACAACTCTTAGTTGCAGGTGTTTGCAAGTTAGTTCTCCTTGAAGTTCTTAACTTGTGAGATGTGAAGGGGCTGTTAAAGGGAGTGACTTGCAGGGATAGTGCTCCAAGCCCATCTTGAGAAGTCCTCCCTTTGCCTGGCATGACATCTCCGGTGCAGCTCCTCTACCGAGCTCTGCCCAGGGAGATAACGGTGCATATCCTGACCTTCAGAAGGGGTAAGAGTCTTGGCTATGGCTCATTTTTATTTCTTTTCATGGGCAATTGGGCTCCTAATGAGAATGTTTTCCATTAGAAGGTCCCAGGAAGTCTCCATTCATGAGTGACTCACATGATTTATCGGAAGAACTGCTATGTCGAGCGTGCTTCTCTGGAGAACTAACATTTGCTACAGGCAACCACCAGGGTGTTGCCATCCAGTGATTGGGACCCATGATGGAGTATCAAGATTGACAAGTTGGTTTTTCTATCTATATGAAAACTAACTACTACTTTTAAGTCATGTGGGTGGAGACCTCTTGGATGAATGACCCGAAGAGAAACTGGGCACGCTCTGAGTTCTAAAAAGCATCACTAGAAACTGGTTGTATAAATAGGCTGATAGCTTTCCATGTATCTTCTTTGCTTCTTCCAGTTGAGAAAAAGTAGAGGAGACCATTTTACACTTTATTCTTGAGAAATTTTTTAAAAATGAAATCTAAGGGAAACTTACTCAACTGAGAACAGGCATGAGGGGAGGGTGAAGAGAATTCCCTGCGGAGGTTACTTGATTGGCCACTACAGAATTGATTATTAATTGAATCCATCACTTGGGCTTGTCTTCTCAAATTTTCCAGTCTTGTTGAGAAGCCAGTGGCTATACGTTTGATTTAACATGTTAAACCAAATGCAACTGAGTAAATGAAGATCTAGTTGGCTTTTATTGAGCATTAATGAGTAGCATCCCATCTAGCAAATAGAAAGGAGCTCAGAGGAGCTGTTTAAAATGGAAGGCTTTTATGGGCAGGAGTAGGGTGGGACAAGGAAACTATTAGTAAAAGAAAAGAAAATTGTTTCAGGCATTGGTCACCTTCCTTTGGGGGAAGGGTGGTCTGTCATGCAGATTACCTTTCCAGGGCTGATCAGGAAATTCCTGATTGAGTAGTTAATGGTCACATTCCTGATGTTGCATCCTGGTTTGCCATCATGGGGGCTAGTGACTCCATTTGGGGCCTGTTTTTGTTTCTCTCTTTTTTTAAAAAAATAAACATAACTAATCTGTTAGTAATTTTATTACTTTTATATGGTTTTGAACCTCAGCACTTGAAATGTTTGGTTTCTTCTGTATCTTCCTTTTAACCAGAGGCCTCCCCCCCCCCCCCCCCCCGCCATAGTTTAAATAATTACAGTGTGCCTGAGCAGTTACATTTAAGTGCCAAGAATCAAGAGTTCCTGGGGGCTGAGAAAGCATGTGATGGGACCAAATCTTTCCCTTCATTCAGCAAATATTAATGAGGACTTTCTATGTATCTAGCACTATGCTGGGCTCTTGGGGATACAACGGTGAGCAAAATAGACATAGTCATGCCTCTCATTGCCCAGTGGAAGAGAGGCCATCAGCCTAACCAGCAGTACAGTGGGGTGGCCACAGGATCTCTGACTTAGTTACCTAGTCCAGGAATGTTTCCAAAAGGAAACTGTTGCTTAAGCAGAAGGAGTAGAACATATTCTAGATGGTCTGCATGGCGACTTTACCTTGATTCCAGGGCTGGTCTGGCAGCTCTTTGTATCGATGCCCAGTTGTATAGTGGAGTTGTACTTGATAGAAGCAGAAGGGTTGGGTTTGAATAAAAGTACACAAGGCCATAATTTTGTATAGTCACAATTACCCTTGAAAATCCCAGTTGAAGACTAACAAGGTCATCAGGTATCTTTCAAAATTAAAATAGGATGCTATTTCTTTAGGGCAGTGGTCAGCACCCCTTACCCCCTTCATTAGGGCCAAATCCACTTGGCTCCCTAATTTTGTAAATAAAGTTTATTGGAACACAGCCACATTCATGTGTTTACAAATCATCTGAGCTGCTTTCCCACTAAAATGGCAGAGTTGAGTAGTTTAACAAAGACTGTATTCCCACAAAGCTGAAAATATTTACTCTCCTGCCCTTTAAAGAAAATGTTTGCTGATTCTAACATTGAGCAAATGTAGGAATTCATTTTATATTTAGGCAACATGTTCTAAAAATAAAATTATTATCTTTATTTTTTTTAAGATTTTATTTATTTATTCATGGGAGACACAGAGAGAGAGAGGCAGAGACAAAGGCAGAGGGAGAAGCAGGCTCCATGCGGGGAGCCCGACGTGGGACTTGATCCCTGGTCTCCAGGATCAGGCCCTGGGCTGAAGGTGGCACTAAACCGCTGAGCCACCAGGGCTGCCCAAAACGGTTATCTTTAAACACCAGAGTCCTGCTAGTGAGGTGAGATGTTCACACCACAGAAGGCAAGAAGGAACCAAGGAACCAGTCACACGGCACCTCTCCTGCCTTCCTGTCACCTGGGGTCATATGCTTATTAACTGAAGAGAGAGTGATTTGCCTAAAATATTTATCCTTCTCCTCTCCCTTTCTTTCTGTCTTGCTGTTTTTTCAAGAGCACATCATTGGGTTGATCTGACATCAATGGAATCCATCATATAACTCTTTGTACTTCAAATGTGGTGGGCTGGTGAAGAAAAGAACAGCAGACTTGCAGGTGATGTGATTCTACAACCAAGAAGCTAAAAATGACATCAGAGTGATTTCAGTAGAGAAAAATGGTAAAGAACAAGAACCTAAAACAGTGTCCTGCAGCTCTCCACACTGTGTTCATATTATACTGGTGATGCAGTCTCAAAAAAACCATTGTCTATATGTTTTTTTTTTTTTTAAAGATTTTATCTATTTATTCATGAGAGACACATAGATCCATAGGCAGAGGGAGAAGCAGGCTCCATGCAGGAAGCCTGGTGTGGGACTTGATTCTGGGACTCCAGGATCACGCCCTAAGCTAAAGGCAGACACTCAACCGCTGAGCCACCCAGGTGTCCCTGTCCATATGTTCAACCAGTATGGTTAATCTCACTGTCTGGAAGATTTTAGTTTTATTTGCATTAGTTTATAAATGGGATTTGTGGGTTTTTTATATATATATTTTTTAATTTTTTTATATATATATTTTTATAAGTGTGATTTGATTTGCTAGTTGTAAAGAAACTATAATCATGTGGCAGACAGACTTTCAGATGGCTTCATCATTGCTGTCTCCTCATGTTCACACCTTTGTTTAATCCTTGAGTGTGGATAGACCTATGAATAGGTCCAACCAATAGAATATGGCAAAGGTACGGGCTGTCACTCCCCTGATTACGTTTTGTTATATGAAACTCTGGCTAGCAGACATACTCTGGAGACATTGTCCCTTGGAGAAGTAAGAGGCTCCATGTCGCAAGTTGCTGAGGGCAGCCTCTAGCCTCCAAATAGCAATAAGCCAGAGCCCTTAACCTTATAGCTGCAAGGAAATTAATTCTGCCAGCTACCTGAGGGAGCTTGTACACAGTCCCTTCCCTAGGTAAGCCCCCATGTGAAACCTCAGCCCTGCCATCATCTTGACTGCAGCCTTGCAGAGGACCCATCCAAATGCACATCATCAGACCTGGAGCCATAGAAAGAGTGACATGATAAATGTACATGGTTTTTGTTATACAGCAATAGAAAACTAATACAAAGCATGAAGAGTTTATTGTTACTGGTTCATATTGAACATTATAAAAATCCAAGCTAATTCCAGGAATTTGCAGTCAGTTTGCCCCCCTCCCCCTTGAAAGTTGTCCTTAAATTATTGGGTCACTTGACCAAATTGGAATATGAATGGTAGCTTAGATAAAAGTATTGTAATGACGTTAAATTTAGTGATGTTGACAACTGCACTGCAGTGATATAAAAGAATATCCGTATTCGCAGGAAGTGTTCATTGAAGAATTGAAGGGAACACCATGGTATGTGTGAAACTTACTCTTACACGGTTCAGAAAAAAACCATATATGTATTGTATGTCTGCGTATGTGTAGTGGTTAACCCCCTGCTTTTTAAAAATCAGAGAACGTCTAGAAAGTTTTTCCTTTTTTTTTAAAAAGATTTTATTTATTCATAACAGACACACACACAGAGGCAGAGACACAGGCAGAGAGAGAAGCAGGCTCCCTGAAGGGATCCCCATGTGGGACTCCATCCCAGGACAGGGATCATGCCCTGAGCTGAAGGCAGACAGTCAACCGCTGAGCCACCCAGGCATCCCTAGAAAGTTTTTCCTCATAGGGTAGAGCATTTTTTGCCTTTTGCTTTTACTTTTCCTCTGTCGACCTCCTGAAGCGGAATGGGCTGCTAAAAATATCACTTGGTATTTGTTATTTTGTGCTGTGGCAGAAGAGGTTAGCAGATGCAGGACCATCAAGTGCTGTGGTTACTTACGTAAAAAAAAGCTTAATTCTCAGGTAAACGTTTTCTCCTTCACTATGCACAACAGCCCATTGTTGTTGGTGCCATAGTTTGTCTCCATTTGCTAGTGAAGGTGTTAAGCTAATTGGCCATTTTTTTCAGAGCTGGTTAGTACTGGAGCCAGGCCGGACTGCAAGTCCCACCCACAGTCCTGTCCCTGACTGGTTACCACACAACTTCACCCCAACAGTGCCGTTCCCACTCGGATAAAATGGCCCTCAGGAAGAGGCCGGCCTACAGCCAGGACACCGAGCCCACACCAGTCCGCCTTCCCAGGGGAACTCTGGTCACGGCCCTGGCAAGCCCATAGTGCTTCCTTGTCCCTGTGTTGTCTCGCCGGTGGATCCACCGCTGGCTCCTACAGTGGTTTCTGTGACAGCGACAAGGGATGGCTGACGAGATGCTGCTGAGAGGTGCCCTGTTGATGCCTGGTCTGTGCCATGGTGGGAGAGGTGGATGCCCCGCACCAGCCCGCCCAGCGTTCTACGCAGCGCACATGGGGGACGGGGCCTGGCCTTGTGCTCCCAACGTTAGCCCCAGATGCCCCCCCACTTCCCGCTCCCTTCTCATCCCCCTCGAGCTCCTATTTTGGGCCTTCTTTACTGGAGCTTCGAAGGGCAGCCGTCCTTCCAGCCGTACGTGGGGGCCATACGGACGGTGGCATTCTTACTCTCCCTCTTCTGCCCGTGACGCTCCTTCAGGCTGAAGAATTTCTGACCTTGTGATTTGTCCGGAGCCTGCCGATCTGTTTTGTCTATCCACTGCCCTTCTAGAGAGAGCTTCCTTGTCCAGTTTTCCCCATAAGCTGGGTAAATGGTACAGCCACCCCTACAGCCTCGCTGTGTCATCTTGCCTGCCTGACTGAGTGCTGAGCTCCTTGAAGAAAGGTTCTCTGAGGAGGAAGTGGGTTCCTGGTTCTCCTGCCCCACCTTCCCCAGCTGTGGGCGCTGGCCTCCAGGGGAGCTGCCTTCCGCACCCTGAGGGTCTGCCAGTACCCGGAGTGTGCTCCATCCTGTGGGCACAGACCATGTCAGGACATAGTCATTTGTGCTTTAACCACACTGAGTTGAGGCCCCGGAATCCAGTGTCAATGTGACTGACTTCTCACTTCTGCCAGAAATAGGTGGGGAAAACCTCTGTATCCATTAGTTCTTTAGGGCTGTTTCTGTATTAATTCGGGGCTGTTGAACACAAAAGACAGGGCTGTATTAATAATTGAGATTCCCTGAGAAATGTATTCACTAGTGAAAGTGTTAAGCTAATTGGTTAGCTTGGGCTATTGATTTTTTAAATAAGAACAGATGTTAAATGGCTGCTTAAAGAACATTGCAGGTAGGGTAAAACCAAGATTGAAGACCCAATTCACAGTGTTACTTTCCTCCCTGAAAGTTCTTTTGGAATGTCATACCAGGAAAAGTGTCCCTCATCTGTTGAGCTCATATTTTCTTTGAATGGTCAGATTAACCACTCTTGTTTACCTTTTTACCTTCACTACTAGGAAACTCAGAGCCAATCAGCAGGGGGTCTGTTGTAATAAATCTTGTGTTCCAAGCTTCTGATTCTGTTCTCTTTTAAACACTCTTATTTGTTTGTGGTTAGTGTTGCCTAAAGAAATACATACAGTTAGGGAGAGAATTGCTTTGTCATTTTGTGCATTAGTTCTGTGGTTTGCTTTGACCCCGCTTTTGGGTAGAAGCAGCTGTGTGTTATGCCCGTTATCAGGTGTACATTCTGACCAATGTAGACAAGAGCTGGGTAAGAACTCTGATGTCTGCTTCTACTCAGAGGAGTCCAATTCCATGGTACTGAAGTATCAACTGAAGACAATTTCCTTCTGACCAAGACTGACTCTGGGACTGGCACAGATCAGAGACAACTCCACAGTGTGTGTTCCCGACGAACACCAACAGCTGGGCCACCTCTTTGCTTCCTGGCCATGCTTCCTTTGCCCTCCATGGTCACTGGACAGAAGGGAGAAGAGGAAAATTCTTGGCAGATGCTTTTAGCAGGACCCCTAGGCGTGACAGAGGAAGCTAATTTTTGTTCCATTTTTAACGTGAAGGTGGTTTGGCTGCGTCTTTCCTCTTAGGGTAGAGCATTTTAGCTTTTGTTTTTGCTTTTGCATTTCCTGTGTATACCTCCCAAAGCAAAATGGGCTGCTAAAAATGTCACTTAGTTTTTTATTTTGTGCCTAGAATAACATTCAAGACTTGTGAACACTGTGAGTCACTAAAATAGTTTTAGGAGAAAAGAAATGTTATCTGTGTTAGTCTCTAGTTCCTTCTAGAAATTTTCCAGTGGATTTTGTAGGCTTATTTAATTGGACATACTTAATTTCTTTCATCAGTAGCCACATAATAACATTTGCTGGCACCTTGCATCTCTCCCTGTATGCTGAACAATTTATCTTTATAAATACTGTAAGTTTTGTAGGAAGACCATGGTTAAAGAAGAAAGAAACTGGAAAACAAGCCGTGTTTACGTCCATCATCATTCGAGCTGACACATGTACCTGTCACAAAGTGGGCTTGGGCTTGTGCCCCACATGTCCCCAGTGTCTGGCACATTGTAGACACTCTGTCAGTACTTGTTAGATAAATGAAGTCAGTACAGTACAGGCAGGGAAAGGTTAAAGAAGGAGGATTTTTTTTTTTTTTAAGATTTTATTTACTTATTTGAGAGGGGAAGAGAGAGAGAGCACAAGAGCAGGGAGGGTGAAGAAGCAGACTCCCCACTAAGCAGGGAGCCCGAAATCACGACCTGAGTCGAAGGCAGATGCTTAACCAACTGAGCCATCCAGGCACCCCAAGGATGATTTCATGAAACAAAGTAAATAGGGAAATCAGCTAGGCCAGTATAGGTCTCAGACTTTGTGTCAAAATCACCTTGAGGCCTGGTTAAAGCAGTTTGCTGGGCCCCACCCCCAAAGTTTCTGATCCAGTGGGTATGACTTGGGGCCCAAGAGATTCTGTTTCTAACCATTTCATAGGTGAGACTGCTATTGGTTCAGGGCCACTCTTCTGAGGACCATTGATCTAGGCTTACTGCCCTTCTTTTCCAGATGAGAAAAGAGACTTAGAGAAATTGTGCTTTGCCTAACTGACCAAACTAATTAGTGGCACGACCTACACTAAAAACCAGCCTCTCACTTCCTAACTTCCAGGAGAGAGAATTGTATTCTGATGTCCCTAAAATGGCAAACTGCTAAGGCAACCACATGCCCTAGTTCCTTTCTTGGGATTTAGTTCCAGGTAACTGACAATTTTGGGATGGGACAAGAGGTATTGTTCCAGGTATTAGTTAATTCTATAGATGTGCCCTATACCAGCTGCACATTTGTGACCAGATGACATCCACCACCCATCAAAAGGAAGTGGTTCGTTTGGAAACCGATTAAAGCTCTCTCATTGTTGCCAGTTGTGTTCCTGAAGTCTCTTGCCCAGCTTAGAGATTTTAGCCCAGCTCTCGTGCTTGGTCAGCTGTGGATGGGACACAGTACCTCAAGGGGAAGTCAGCCACCTACATGGGTGATTTCCCTGCAGCACTGAGGTTGGGGTGGGAGGTGCACTCTCAACAGATCCCTGGACTTCTGAGGCTCGTTTACTCTTGGCTCTTCTCTCTTTCCTCTGAGTGAGATGCTAAGAATCTCTGATGGGCAGGCAGTCTTGGAGCAGAAGCTGTTCAGTCTGGGTAGAGGAGGTTATTGTAGGCATTTCTTGCTCATGCTTTTCTTTCATTTCCCATCCATCATGTGTACTGTACTCTAGAGCCACCCTCCCAGCACCTTCCACTCTTACAGACGTGCTCACTGGTGACACTGAAGGAAGACACTTTAATGTCATGAGGAAGAGAGTGAGCTTGTAGTCCCAGTGAGTGGAGTCTGAGCGCAGGCTGTTTCCCAGACACGGTATAACTCTGGGCCTGGTTTTTTTCTCTGAGCCTTAGGTTCTTCATCGTGAAATGGCATTGAAATACTGTCCTCCTGTCAGGGCTGGCAGAGTAAGTACTCAATAAATTGTGGGCTATTTTAAGGAGAACATGGTGTGAGGGGTGCCTGGGTGGCTCAGTAGGTTAAACGACTGCCTTCAGCTCAGGTCATGGGCTCCCTGCTCAGCGGGGAGCCTGCTTCTCCCTCTCCCTCTGCTTCTCCCCACCACTCTTGCTCTCTTTTTTCCTCTCTCTCTCTCTCTCTCTCTCTCTCAAGTAAGATCTTTAAAACAAAACAAAAAAAGAACATGGTGTGGAATAGATTGCATTATAGGCAATACTTGACCAACACTTGCCTTAAATTGCTCTTTACTCTTACTTCCTGTGGCCTCTGTCAGTATAAGGACCGTGCCTGCACATTTGGATTTTGCCTTGTGACAATTTGCTATTAAGACAAGGTTGGGGGGAGTTCATTTTGTCTCAACATCACTAGCACATTGGTAAATGATCTTTTTGAAAAGAAGATGACCTTACAGTGTCTGCTTTCTCAAAACCCTGTAGATAGGGTGTTTAGATTTCTGAATTAACTCTCATAGCCAGTGAAGAACAGTGGGCATCGAACTCTGTGCTCTATCACCCATATAGAACGTACTTCCCAGCACCACTGGGGAAGCCATCAGGCTCCTGGATCCAGCAGGACTTACTTGCCTGACCCAGCTGGCCCTGTTCCCTCTCCTCACTCCCTCCCTCTGCCGTATTGACCAGGTCTTCTGATTCACCTTGATCCTGCTGACCCAGGGCCTTCCAAACATGTTTTTCCCTCTGCCAGAAACACTCTTCCTCAGTCCACCCTCTCTCCCCCTGCCCCTCATACACACTCTAAAGAAAATGAAAATCTGGCCAACTGCTGCAAGTATTTCAGGCTTCAGTTTAAAGCAGTTTCTTTGTGGGGTTGAGTGTGGGTGCCCACATGAAAGATGCCTTTACAGTACCCTTGCCTGCCTTGCTCCCCACCCTCTCATCAGTGTCCCTGGTGGCCTCTGGGGGCATCCAGACCACGTTCCAAACATTCACTGCTTGCTCTCCAGTTGGGTAAGGGGGCCTCAGCCCACTTTTGTAGCCATCATCACACTTGTGCTGTGTTTCAGGTCTCTTCCCTGTTCCTCCTAAGCATTGGTGTCATGTCTGCCTGACTGTGCTATATCCTGGGCACCAAGTGTTCAGGGCTTGAAAAATGCACGAGGCTGTATTACCTCATACAGTCATCCTCCACTGGTTCCTTTCTGTACAAAAAAGAGAGAGGGAATGTGACAGGATTTTCCTTGGCACACACCCAGCTCAGACTGGACTTTGTGTATAGGGAGCCTTCTTCACATGGGGCCGTGTGGAGGCCATCCTAACCTGAGCAGGTGGGGCAGTACCAGGAGACCCTGAGATTCACCAGACTGGATGTCATCAAAGGGCTCACACTTCCCCAAGCTCTACCATGCCTGAGCTGGAAGAGTTATTGTAGAATAATATTGTTATTGAATAAGAGTTATTGTAGAATAATATTATTGTGGAAGAGTCACATCGCTGCCATGTGCCACTCATGGCTACAGCCCTAGAAGGGGAAAATCACATAGGAGAAAACATTTGTCTTAAACTAAGTGTGGAGCTCTAGATTTCTTTGTAGCTTGGGGAACAGCCTGAGTAGGGGCCTCTCATACTTGGGGGAATTGGCTCAAGGTCAGCTGTATAGCACAGAGGTATAAGCTCAGTTTTACCAGGCTGCCTTTTTTGGGTAAGAGATCAGAATTTTAAGGCCAAGCAGTGTTCCAGTAGGTCAGACAAAAGAGGCTACTGATTTGAGCATTTCAGAACTGGCCGGGCCATGGATGGGTTTGGGTTTACCGCCCACAGAAACGAGTGTTGAAGACAAAGTGGCCAGCCTGTTTGAAGCAGCCAGGCTTCAACTGAGGTTCAGGACACATCGTTCTGTGCTAATATTTTTGTTTTGATGAAAAATTTAAAAATACTACTCAGCCTCCATCACAAAGAATATAAAAATATTATTATAAAGAAACTAAATATATTTCAATCCCTGCTTTGTGGTGATACTCACTTTGTAAAGAGAGTTGGAACCAAAAGTACTTTAAAAGGTGACCTTCAAAAATGTGCCCAACTTTCTACAGAGGGTAGATTATAGATTCAATCCACTGGTTTTCATGCATTTTTCAAACGTATCCACTAGCTTTTTTGGAAGCTGCATATTTTTATTACTAAGGTGTGCTTAGTTCTGAGGACATTGTGGCTGACAGAACAAAAACTGTCTTTAGGAATTTTAAGTCAGGGTGAGTACAAGACAGGCCCAGGCTCCTGGAAGAAAATGAAGTGACATGTTTTTCTCCATGGTCACTTGGTAGCTCTTAGAAATTCTTGGTTGAACACCATGGGACCTTCCCCTGCCGTTCCTTCTTCCTAAGGAATGGTTTCACAGACCCCACACAGACCATGTAATAGGAACCTGTGCTTGGGCCTGCCGGGTCCTCAGCAGATTCCTTTCCTTCCTCGTTGGCTTTGTTTTCCTATCTATCTGAATGAAAATTCAGGGTTTCCATCTTAAATATAAAAATGTGGTTATCAACTTAGAATGCATTCTAAGGACTTTAAATATACTTATGTTTTCCACTAAGAAAACCATTAATTCATGAGTTGGGGTCACCATAGAATAGGGGACCCAACCTTCTAAGCAGAGTTCAGGCCAGTGCCCTAGCAGCATGGTAGCTTTTCACCCAACCCCAATCTTGGACACTGACACCTCAGCCCCTCCCCTTTTAGCATCTGCATATTTAGTCCAGGTTTGCTTTCTGAGAGAGAGAGATGCACAAGCCGGGGGTTGAGGGGCAAAGGGAGAGGGAGAGAAAGAATCTTAACCAGACTTCACACCCAGCACAGAGCCTGACCTATGACCCTGAGATCATGACCTAAGCTGAAATCAAGAGTCAGACGCTTAACCCACTGAGCCACCCAGGTGCTCCAGGTTTGCTTTCTTCTGATTGCAAATGTGGACGTATATAGTTGTTTTGTATATGCTTATGACAGACACCTTGCCTTTGATCCACATATCTACCCTCGTGAGAGTCACTACCTTAGAGAAATGAGAACAAAAACCATTTTTTTCCAGCACAAAGTAGATACTAAACAACTATTGCAGCCAGATGCACAGCCATACTTGCAGCCAAGTATGGCATACAGCAAAAGGAAGAGCAATGATTGATCACTTTTGTCCACCATTTCTGGGTGAAATTTGTTGTCTGAAGCACTCGTGCACACAGTAGGTCTTCAGGAAATATTAACTGGCTTACTTATGCTCTGAGCCTTGTAACAAAGAGACGTGTTTCAGCCAAATGTTCTTCCCTGGGGAGGCTGGGACTAGTAGTCACACCTTCCCCTCAAGCTCCATGACTGTGCTAGACCTGTTCTAGGCACAGTGTTCACATATCCATCTCCCTATCAGAAGGAGCTTGTCCCAAGGAATGTTTTGATGTGAGATTTGAACTTCCCTGTCAGAGTCAAAGAATATACCTGCCTGTCACTTTGTGTGTGCACTTGGCTCTGCTGAGCTTACAGAGCCTCCCTATCTCCCACTCAAGATTTGGGATTTCTTAACAGTTTATCTCTTTCCCCCAGACCTTTGTTTCCTTGAAGGACTAGTTAAAGCCCAGATTCCTGGGCCTCACCCCTAGAGATCTTAAATCATTAGGTCTGGCTTGGGAGTTGGGGTGGAGACCTGATATCCTAACCAGCTCCAAGTTGTGTAGATGCTGCTGTTAATGACCCAGACCCTCCACTCCCCTTCACTCTCAATTGGGGGGAGGATTAAGACACTATTTGGTCATAGAATTAATTCATAGGATTACAAAATGAAATAGAATTTAAGTCTTTTAGATTTTTGATATGCTTTGTGTACTTGATCACAGTATTTCTTACTGTGGTTTGTGGTCAAAAAAGGCTGGAAAGCTACCAATCGCCACCACCTTAGAAATGGCCCACCTGCCGGTGCTGCACCTGTGTATGATCCTTAGTTCCAGACCCAGAGTAGGAGGCTCAACCAGTGTCCTGGACTCCGGGAGAGGACTGGATTTATGGTCTTAATTGCCCCTGCAGAACCCTTAAGCTACAGCAGCTCCTCATCATCCTAGTGAGGAGGACTTACAGTGTTCTCACTAGGACATTGAATGTCCTAGTTAGAAAGTCCTCCATCTGACTCTCCCCAAGGAGAAGGGCCTTCAGTGTTTCAGATTGGTTGTAATGGAAATAAATGTCATGAAATGATATTTAGTCTTACTGCCTTGGTGCCCTCTGATCGCTTCTATTCAGTTTCCTGTTTTAATTCACGGAATTGGTTTGGGTACCTGCTAATGGGGTCATGACTTGGGAGTAAATGTGAGCAGAAGGAATAGAGCACATGTCTCCCCATGCATGCAGCCAGTGCCCTTTCTGCTAGGCTCACTCAGTTCTGTCTCTCAGAGATGCCTCTTACCCAAGGCAACTCCGTCTCTTCACATTTGTCATGGTCATATCCCATTAGTGTCTGCTCGGCTTGCAGCCCTAGGGCTTTCTTCATGAACTTTTTGTGTATCTTCCAGGAAGTAAACCCTTTATTTTTAAAGCATTTGTCTTGCTATGCTAGGTGTTGGAGCTCTGGGTATATGGCATTACTTCTCTGTTAGCTTATAAACTGTGTGAAGGCAAGAGCCTACATTCCTGTTCCAGGGCCAGATGGGGCCATGGCCAGGTCTTTGGTGACCCCAGAGCCCAGCATGTGTCCAGTGGAAGGGGCTCAGCCAAGTTGTGCTTCGTTGGGTCGGTGGCCATGGGGCCCCAGTTAGATTTCTAACCTTGTTGCACCAGGAAAGCCCATTCTAATTCCAAGCAGCTGACTTTGAAAAGACCAGTCTCTGCCTCCTTCTGTTTCTCCCATGTGGCTTGTGCTTGTTCTTCCTCCTTGGCGTGCTGACACGGAGGCCGCTGCCTCTGGAAAGATTTGGTCCTTTACAGAGAACTTCAATTCTAGGGGTACATAAAGGATACAGCTGCTCAGAGAGAACAAGGGAAAGAGAACAAGATTCCTTCTTGAAAAATGCAGTGTGTCCTGCTTTGAGGATTCTAGAATGAAGCAACTGGATTTTTCCTAAAGGCACTTTTTGGAATGGAGAGTGCTTTTGGAGGGTTCTGAACAAGAGAGAGACTTTGGAGAGAGTTAAAGGAATATTATTTGACTGAGTCTAAGACCTAGGAAGGGAGATGATGGCCAAGCACCCAAGGACTGTCTTTTAAAAACATGTACTGTGATCCCATTTTGTTATTAATCCCAGACTGTAAAGGTATAAATTCGTGAGAACTGGGAGGCCTTTTTGACTTTGGAAAGTCCTTTTCTAATGCTTCCTAGCCAAATGACAATTCTATCCATCACTCAAATACAATTCTCCCATTGTTTTTGGAGTTGTTTAAAAATAGCATCTTGAGGGCAGCCCGGGTAGCTCAGTAGTTTAGCGCAGACTTCAGCCCAGGGTGTGATCCTGGAGACGGGGGTATCAAGTCCCACATCAGGCTCCCTGCATGGAGCTTGCTTCTCCCTCTGCCTGTGTCTGTGCCTTTCTCTCTCTGTGCTTCTCATGAATAAATAAATAAAATCTTTAAAAAGAATAAAATAAAAACAGCATCTTGGGTTCCATCTATAATCCTACCTCCCAAGGTGAGAGAGCTGGTACTATACCTTTGGCCTCTCCGCCTTAGGCTAAGAGACTGCCTGAGATTTCACCACTAGGAGTGTTTTTAGCCTGGGAGCTAGCACAGTGAGAAGGTCTTTGATCTGCTGCTGCTGCTGCTGTGAGGGAGCCACCTTGGTTTTGGACTTTTCCAGAAGGGTATGATTCACTTTTATAAGCAGTGCTGGCCTGAAAGTCTTGTCTTCTGCTCTTGTGGTGACTTGCTTGCCTGGGGATCAAAGTTGTGAACATATCTAATAAACAACATATTTGCTAAGCTTTCATTTTGGAAAGAGGAAGGGGAATCTATGCCGAGATGCACCATCTAAGTTGGAGGCTGGGGGGAGGGACAAGGTAGTGGTGCACACAGCCAAACAGAGTCCTCTGTCGGTGCTGGTTTGTAAGAAGTGGAACACTGACCCAGAGACAATAAGACTATTCATTCGGGACAAAAGAATGAATGAGTCCTCCTTCCCCCTGAGCCCGTATTCTGCTTTGTTTGAACTGTCTTTAGGGTCCTTACTTACATCTCTCTGCCACGTGAGGAGACTGGGGCTGGTGTGTAAGCTACACTGGGTTCATATCCAGAGTCTCTCACCTCTCAACCTGTTTCCCTACCTTGGTGGGTCACTGTGAGGATTAAATGAAAAAGGCTCATGAGGTGCCCAGAGATGAGCCCCAGACACTCACAGTGTAGGACGGGTCCCAGCCATTGCTATGTGGTTACTCAGGACCTAATGCCTTCTGTACACGGGACTGAAGCATTTGACTGGAGATGAATTGGTTTGGATGTCAGGCTTTAAGCCAATGAAATTCTGGCTTTGACTAAACAGCACAACTTCAGATTTTAGTCGTAGAATTTTGAAGGCCCTCAGAGCCTCTGGTGGGTGATGAGACTGCCTGTGGCTCTAAGTATTTCACAGAGAATTGCTGGCTGTCACCAGTACTGGAGCGGGCTCTTTTTTTCTGGCCCTCTATGTGTGTTTACTTATGACTCTGAAGTTGTCTCATGAGGAGGAGAAATGTCTGGGAGGTTGGATGATACTTTTTCAGCCATTACTGAGGGAGGAGCCCTAGACTGGCCTGGTACAGGATCCCTGGGCCCTAGCCTGGGGGCACATCCAGTCCCAGGGCCTCCTCTTCCTCTGTAGGAGACTACAGAGGAGACTACTGTCTGAGGCTGACTCAGGATCCTTTCAAATTCTCACACCACATGGAAGCTGAGAGCCCTACCACTCACTTGGCCCCTCCCCGGGGTGCTACCTTAGCCATTACTCTGGAGAGATTGGAATTGGTCAACACTTGATTCTGAACGTATAGAGCAGAGTGGGATTGCTTCTTTTTTTCCCCCGTATATGTCTGGACCATCATACACAATAAATATTTCTGCCAGAGTAGGTGCCCTGGCTACAAACATGTTTGAGAACCAGGAACAGAGGGCCAGGGTCTACGGAGAAACACTCATCGAAGAACAGCTGAGAAAGACCTTTTGTTCATTTTGTTCTAGAGAAAAATTCACTGCCTCTGGTTGGGTGAGAATAAAGGCCACCTCTCTTTCACCCCCACCCCTTACTGCCCTCAACCCATGTGCCTGGGAAGCCAGAAGTATGCCTTTGAAGAAGTGGTCATTTTCAGATCCCTCTATGGTGCTCAGAGACTTTTGTGGCCTTTTCCACACCAGCACCTGCTTGCTGACTCTGATGCTTTTTGTTGGTCCCCACGTGAAATGCCTGCAGTCTGGAGCTGTTCTTGTAAGCCCAGCTCCTTCCTCCTCCCCTGAGGAGTAGGCTGGGTTTTCTTTCGGGGAGGTCCTGGGCCACAGAGCACTTCCACAGGCCCCTAGAGCTGTCCTCCTTCCAACAGGGCTGTGAGCAACCAAAAAGCCTTTGCTGGGCCAATCTCCATCCTGAGACTCCTCACTCTGTGTCCTGATGGAGGACTTTCCCAGTTCTCCCCCATGGGGTTAGGAGCTGCATAGAGAGAGGAACCATGTCTTGCTTCTTTCTTGACCCTAACAATTTGTAGATGTTTGGCGTGTAAAGATGTGTGGAATGAATGAATGAGTGAGGGCATGTGGTTGCCCCACGGTGCCTGCTCTGTTATCAGATGCTGCCTGTTTCCCCAGGTGATAGGGGTGGGGAAGGACTTTCTAGGTGACCCTTGTCCCTTCACTTCCTTCGCTGACCAGTGAGTGCCTTCCAGAGTGCTGGGGCTTGTGGCTCTCCTCTCTTTCCCTTGTTGCAGGGAAATAAATAAACGTGTGTTGCTGTCAGGTGAAAATGTTTTTCCTCTAGAAGTCCAGAAGGTAGTCTGACAAATAATGGGTTCTCGGGGTTCCTGGGCAGGGCCAAGTGTAGCCGAGGCTGACAGAGCCCCTGTGTGCCAAAGCCTCCACTGTCCCTAAGCGCCTGTGACCTGTCATCGTGGCCTGGCCCCAAATAAACAGGCCTTCCTACCCCCAACTCGGGCTGCTTTGCTGGTGACATGGTGCTAAAAAATATGCCCTGAGGCCCTTGAGGAGCATTGTTTGAATTCTAAACTGGCACCAGTCCTGACGTGCAAGTTCCTCTGAGGGACAGAGGCTGCTCCAAACAACTCCACCTAAGGGACAAAGGTCAGGGTGGACTCCATTTCCTATTGTAGCCAGGATCCTGAATGATGTGGTGTGTTGTGGCCCTGCTTACTTTCTGCCCAGGGCAGTGGTAATGTTTACTCAGAATAAACTTATCCCACTTTGTTGCATTCCTTCCCCATCTCTTCTCTCTCTCTCTCCTCTAGAAATAAAACTCTGGACAAAGTGACTAATTCGCATCTTCTGGATGTGTATGAAGTCTGTGACTTTGAGAATCTCTAGACCATTTCCAAACAGTGATGGGAGTAGGCCACCCTGGGGCGTGTTGACCTTGAATTGTTCACAGCACATGTCAGGGCTCCTTGCCTTGTCTGTGGTGTGTGTGTCTGTGATTTATGGGTTGGGGGGCGGTACTAGGGCCTTGGTTTCCTCATGTGTCAAATGGTAATTAAAACACTTTCCTTCCAGTAGTAGTGTGAAGATAGGGGCAACCTAGAGCTCCTCACACAGTCCCTGACTTATAATGGGATGTTTAAAATGGGAGCTGCTGATCTAGCCATTTGATTAGACTCCAGGAGAGAAGCAGCTCTCAACCCTGGAGGCTCCCCTTTCATCTCTTCTTGGGATATCTGTCTGATACTTGATGAATATTTGATAAAAGGAGTAAGTCTTGGGGAAAACTCTTTATGTGGATTTATTCAGAGCCCTCTCTGACAGTTGTATGAGAGGGGTTGTGGACCTCTGAAGGGCTTTGCTTTTCACTCTGAGTGAGAAGAGATGCCACAGGAGGGTTTTGAGCAGAGGGGCAATGTAACAGGATTTAACCTTTTACAAGGATCACTCCAGTTAGTGGGTTGAAAAGACTACAGAAAGGCAAGGAGCAGGGGACTCTTGGACGTATGGTAGTGGTTTAGGCACAAAGTGACTATGGCTTAGATCAGGGTGTAAATGGTACAGGTGGTTACGGTGGTGAGATTCTGAATATACTGTTAAGGTGGGATTCACAGAATATGCTGAAGCATCAGATGGTAGATGTAAGCAGAACAGAGTCAAGAATTTTGACCTGAGCTACTGGAAGGGTGAAGTTTCATGTCTACCAAGACGTAGTGGCAGCAGGTTTGAGAGGGAGAATCAGGAATACAGGTTTGTGCTGTCTGTCTGGTCTAGACATCCAGGGCAGTGACCAGGAGCTTGTGTGTAGAAAGAGACCACTCAACAAATAAGCAGCGAGCACCTCTTCTTTGTCTGTACATCTGTGGTTCTCATCTAGTTTCTCGGCTTCCTATGTCATCTCTGTGCTACCAATGCCCACATGTATACCTCAAGCCTCATCTGCCTCCTTAACACAGACTCATTGATGGAACTGCCTAATTCAAGTTCCTGTGGATATCTGCAGAGGAAGGTTCCTCAGTCCCAATCTATACAGGGCCTGGCACAGATGAGATGCTCAAGTATTTGTTGAGCATGAATATTGTTTATTTCATAGACTAACCTTATGAATAGGTATTGTTGTTAACACTATACAAAAATCCATCGATTCAGTCTTGGTTAAAAACAAAAGAAATTATAAGATACACATGTGTTTACATTAAGTTCTTTAAATTTTCCATACAATAAGGGAAAGGAGATTAGAAAACACTTATTTACTAGTGATTTAAGATCATAAAGATACTTATATAGGTTCTTTTATTATTTTTACAAAGATGAAATTAAAACTTCCAAAGATATCCACAGATTTTTCCTGAGATATATTCAGTGGCAAGTTATTTGAGAAGACACTCATTCTGGACTATTCATGGTTAAATACATTTGTATGTTTCACGGACTAGGATTTCCTTGAATTGTAAGTGCTCTGTTAATCTGACCCATGTGAAAATTATGTGGACTCTTTTAGAACTTAAGGCCTTTGTGTCTACTTTATTCCAACTTTTTATTGATGTATACCATGAATCAGAAAAAATATATCTGGCTTTAAGTATGTAATTTGGAGGATTTTCACAAATTGAACACCAGAGTGTAATTAGCTCCAATCAAGAAATAGACTGGGGGGCTCCTAGGTGGCTCAGTCATTAAACATCTGACTCTTGCTTTCAGCACAGGTCAGGATCTCAGTGTTTTTGGATCGAGCCCTGCGTTGGGTTCCATGCTCAGCCCAGTCTGCCTGAGATTCTCTCTCCCTCTGCCCCTCCCCATGCACACGCACCTGCTCTCTCTAAAATAAATAAATCTTTAAAAAACAAAAGAAATAGACCATAGCTCACTCCCTCCTGTGCCTTGCAGCATACTCCCCCCACCCCAAGTGTAACTGCTATCTTAACTGCTGAAATCATAGATTAATGTTGCTTGTTTTTGTATTTGTATAAATGGAATCATATCAAATGTACTTCTGTGTGTGTGCCTTCTTTCTAGATTTGTAAGATTCATCCATATTTTTTATGTGTAGGTGTAGGTTGTTACTGTGTGGCATGCCACATGTGCAGGTGTCTCAGTGTACCCATTCTGTCAGCGGGCATTTGGGTGGTGCTGCTTTGAATATTCTGTATATGTGCTGCCAAAGCAAGCACTGCTTTGAATATTCTGGTACTTCTTGTGATTTCATGTGGGCATTTCTCCAGGGTACACACCTGGAGTGGGATTACCAGGCCCCCAGGGAAACATGTGTTAGCTGTCTGGATTCATCCCTTCCACAGTGGCAGGTGGACCCTGCCCATTGCTTTTCATCCTTGTCAACCTTAGTGTTTCCTATTTTTTCTTTTTATCCATTCAAGTATGTAATGGTATCACTTTATGGATTTTAATTGATTATTTCATGATGACTTTTGGAGTCGAGTACCTTGTCATCTGTTTACTGGCCATTTGGATATCCTCTTTTGTGAGGTGTCCATCCAATCCCAAATCTATTTTTAATCATTACCAGTTATGCAAAGAGATCCAAAATGGTGGCTCTATCAGATTTAAGCCCAAATCCAAGCTGAAGCTTGGTTTCCTCTATAGGTCATAGGCCTAGCCCCACTCTTGCACCCTACCCCTTCTGCCTCCATCCTGAGCCTCACTCTTTGGTTCAGTCCCTGTTGGTCTACATCCAACTTAGGCATCTGCATAGTATCTCACCTTTGACCTAACAATGCCATTTCTAGGGGCCTATCTCATTATACAGGTGCCTAGAAAGTTAGGCATGAGAGTATTCATCAATTCAGCATTGTTTGAAGAGCAAAAGTTAAAAACCATCAGCCAGGAGACTGGTTAAATAGGTTTCAGTGGAACATTTATTCAGCCATTAACTCTGCTCCTGTGAAAAAATGCCCACAACATATTGTTAAGTTGAAAAGTATTTCAGCTGTGCCATATGAGGGATTTTTCATTTTCTATGTTATGTATTTTTGCAGCGCTTGGATTTTTATAACAAGGTTGTTCTGCTTGTTATAACTCTACAGCTCAGAGTTACCCAGAGATTGCCTGAACACATGGATGATACGAACGGACTTTCATGTCAGAAGAGGCTTGGGTGTTGCAAAACTCCCAAGTAGTATTTTCCCTCTGTTTTAACATGAATAGTTCTATATTAAGTAAGACAGAGGATCTTTTCATATGGCAATTGTTGGAAAAAATGAAACATCAGGTTGCTTTCCGTTCGACTGGGCTGTGGTTATTTTTAGCTAAGTGTTGGCAGAGGTCTGGTGATGTTATCAAGTAACCATAATGGCCTCCATTTATTGAGCATTTGCTATATATCACGTCCTCAGCTAAATGCTTGACACACAGGATCATGTTTAATCCTGAGGTTATGCTTTTCTGTAGGTGAGGAACTTGTAACTCAGAGAGGTTACAGAGTTTGCCTGTGTATACGCCTGAGCTTGGGTTAGAACAGAGACTGCCTGACTCCAAAGCCCACGTGCTGCCTGCTGTGCCCACAACCCACTCAGCCTGAACTCTTGTCTTTATCTTTGCATTAGTCTTTAAAATTTTAAATAAGTAACACACTGAAGTCTTAGGTTTATTTTTTTAAGATTATATTTATTCATGAGAAACACAGAGAGGCAGAGATATAGGCAGAGGGAGAAGCAGGCTCCCTGTGGGGAGCCTGATGTGGGACTGGATCCCAGGGCCCTGGGATCATGACCTGAGCCAAAGACAAACGCTCAACCACTAAGCCCCCCAGATGCCCCTGAAATCTTAGGTTTAGGAAAGTTCTTCCTGGCTCAGCTGGTAGAGCATGTGACTCTTGATTGTGAGTTCAAGCCCCAAGTTGAGAGTAGAGATTGCTTAAATAAAAAAACAAACAAACAAACAAACAAAAAACCTTAAGTTTTAAAAGAAGAAGCTACTTCTCCACTCTAGTTGTCCTTTTTACATATTTGGGAAAGGGGGGGGTAGTGTGGATTGGGCAGGTAGCTTCGGATGAAACTTGTATAAGTGGACAAATGGAGATCCTTCCCAATTGTGCCACAATTCTGTGCCCAGTACACTGGAGGTAACAAGAAATTGACACCACAGTGTTTCTTAGGATTGGCTGCAGTAATTTTGGAACTGCCTCAAAGTGTTATCCACCATGACGCAGACATTGTGGTCCCTTGTCTGGCTGATATTTAGAGACTGCCCTTATCCAGAGCAGAATTAAGCCCTGACAGAAACCACTGCTAAGTTGGGATCCCAGCTGCTGCTACCAGTGACATTTGAAAGGCCAGTTGATATGTACATTTGTCAGCACCAGGCAGAGACCTTTGTTGGGCTTGACTGAAGGGCAAATTGAAAATCTAAGAATGAAATATTGGTACCTGGCAGACTACTCGGGAAAAAATCGGTGTGACTTTTGGGGCTTGGGAGGTTTTGTTGAGATTTGATTCTGTGAGCAGGCTATGTGCCTCTCTTCCAGCCTGTCCTTCCTCTGACATTCATCTGATAGGTGGATCTGCATCCTACAGTGGTTGCCCAAGAAAGTGTCTGCTCTTAGTAACATCATGGCCATTTATACAGAAATTGTGAAGCTATGTAAGCCACCCTTCCTCTGGAAGAAATGACTAGCAGATTAGTCACTGAGAGTTCCTGACCATCCATGGTATAAATGCCATAATGAGCAGTGGTCTGAGGCTTTGATTTCTTAAGTTCTATCAATGACTTTTGAAGTTGCTCTCACAGATTTGATAGATTACAATAAAATAGCAGTTTATGGCATTCCCTTGTTATGTGAAGGAGGGTTTTTGTTTCCTTTGGTCAGGTTTGGCCATAAAGGTAGTGTAGCAGTCTGATAATCCCAGGTGTTGGTGGAGATAATGGAGCAACTGGGACCTTAATAATGGATTTGCAAAGTGGCACAGTCATTTTGGAAAATCATTTGGCAAAAGCCATAAAATTAAATCTGGTACATACTGTATAGTTAGACAGTTCTATTCATAGGAAGCTCTTGCATGTGTTCCAGGAGACATATATGAGAATGTTCATAGCAGCGTTGTTTATAGAAGCTGGAAACAGCCCAGTGTCCACTGAAAGTGAAAGCTCTTATATATACTTCAGCACGGTTAGGCATCAGACCTACCACTGAGTGAAAAAGCAGGAATGTAAGAAAATTTACAATATATTTCCATTTATGTAAAGTTCACAAAGCTGTCAGTTAAACTATACTTATAGATATAAATTGTCACAAAAAGTAAGAGATGATAAGCACAAAAATCAGAATCATGGGGACTGCCTGGGTGGCTCAGTTGGTTGAGCGACGAGCTCTTGGTTTGGGCTCAGGTCATGACCTCAGGGTCATGGCATAGAGCCCTGTGTTGTGCTCCATGCTTATTACGGTGGAGTCTGCTTGGGACACTCTCTCCCTCTCCCTCAGCCCCTCCCCCCTGCTCGCTCGTGCTCTCTCTTTCTCTCAAGTGAATAAATAAATCTTTAAAAAATAATCAGAATCACGGTTATCCGTTATTGAGAAGAGAGATATGATCACAAACAGGGAATGTGGTGGCATCAGTGGACTTGATAACTTTCTGTTTCTAGAGCTGTGTTGTCCGATGTGGCAGCCACCAGCCACATTTCAAGTACTCAGTAGATGCAAGGGCTATCATGCAGGATGGTGCAGATACAGAATATTTCCATCATTGCCGGAAAAGTCTATTTGGTAGGCTAAGTTGGTGGATACGTGCATTTAATTCTAAGTCATGTGTGTGTGTGGAATTTTTCAAAAATTTGCTTTAATTTTAGTACTAGAAAATCTCTAAAAACATACAAAATCTGAAGTGTAACTTTCTAAGTGAAAAGCCAGGAAATAACAAGGGAGTGGTTGATAAAGCTCCCTGAGACTCCAATAATAGTGTGGGAGCATCTCTTTGGCATTGGCCTCCACTCCAGATGATTGATACACTTGAGGGACTTGAGAATAGGGGCAGGAAGTGTGTGTGTGTGCCAGAGCGTGTCTGATGCTGTTGGCAAGATCACCCCACCAGAGATGCCACCTGTCGCTTCCTTCCGCACTGCTTTCACTGGTCATTATAGTACTTGATCAGCACTCAGAAGCATAGTTTGAGTAATGTTTCAAGTCACCTGAAATCTGTTGTCAACCCATTGTTTCAAGGAAAAGATGACAAGCAGCCTCCAAGTCCAAATGTGTTCTAGTTTGTGCTGTCTTCTATTTCCAGAGTTGAGGAGGTTCATTACCACTACAAAGAATCTGCTTTCTCCACTTGATTTAACACATTGTGTGCTAAAGGTAGCTGTTTTTAGTCTATTAAATACTCCCAGGAGAGAGATTGATTGGTAGATGCAATTCTTTCTTTAAATGCTGATAGGATTCCCAGCTGTGCCCCAAAACAGACTAGAATTTCAGACCGAGGTAGGTAGGGTGCTATAATACACTTCCTGCCTTCAGTTTGCTTCGTTGGCCCTTGGATCAATGATCAGTACTGGCTCTGCAAGTGCAGGAACCTGAGAGTATTTGGGGGGCCCTCCATGCCTTCCTTGCACACCCCAGTTCCACCCTAGTCATGATGGCAGAGGTGTGAATCTGGCCTGTCAGTACAGCACCTCAGGGTAGCAGACAGGCAAAAGCGGAAGTTGGCTCACCCAGCCCAGGTCTCTAGAGGTCTTTGGCCACCAAACAAACCATGCATCCTGCCTAGACTTCCCCATTTGCATCTGCTTTTCTGGCCCTACTTTCAGTCTTAGTTGCTCAGGGTGGAAGTTGCACGGATTAGTACATCTCTCTAACATCCCTTCGGGCTTGGAAACCTGCCTGGTCAGTACTGTGACTGTAAGGATCCTGAGGCAGGCAGCAGTACAGACAGGTAGGGTAGAAGAGCCAGATGGAGACTTCTGGTCTGTGCTAGGGGAAAGGAGGATGGCATTTGTAAGGCCCTCAGTTTCTTAGGCTCATCAGTTAAAAATTCAGTGCTGCACCATAGCCTAGTTCAGATCTGTAAGCAGATAGGAGCTGAGAATTCAGTTTGATCAACCCTGCGACCCATCCAACTTATGTAGTTGGGTTAGTGCCCTGTGCAGAAGCACTGTGTGCCCAGCCCTTGGATAAGAACCTCAGTGCACTAGCCACAGGCAGCACCTCATTTCTTCTTTATCACATCTCACGAACGGCCATCTCACGAACGTTATCAATCCCTTTGAAGTATTTTAACCCAAACAGTCTGACTACAGAGCTCAACCTTTCACCACCATATGTATTAGACTGGTCACATCATTTTGAAGTATGAAGAAGAAAGTATAAACTGTATAGGGGACCTACCCTGCTTGGGTGGGGAAGAAGAGGCAAAGTAGAGGAGAGGTAGAGAAACTGTGCCGTGCCAGTTCACCTGCTTTGAATCCCAGGGATGCCTGGTATATAAGGACAGGTGCTGAGAGCCCCTCCTCACCCTGCATTGAGCTGTTCCATATGAGGAGAGAGGTGCACCAGCTCCCTGCAGATTTCTATACACTGTTGGGTCCAAGGAGGGCTTCCTGCCAGCAGACAAACAGCTACAAAATCATGTTTGGTTTGATTCTGCATGTGAGCAAAGGTCAGGCTCTGGCTTTTCTCTTTGGTCCAGAGTGCAGTGGGCTTCTAGGAAGTTTGCAAAGAGCAGATAGATTATCTGAAGTTGCCAGCTACCTAGAAGGCCTTTGATGCAGGAATTGAACCTTGTCCCAATGAAGCCATATGCAGTAATAATAGACACAGTGACAGGCCTGTAGCACAGGGTGCTATGTCGTTTATTTAGAAGAGTGTTTTAGTAGTAAATAGGTAGAAAAATTGAAGGGGGGGGGGGGTTGCTTTGTAGTTTTAAAACTACAGTTGTTTTCTGACCCATTGCATAGGGTCATGTTCTGTTCCCTAATTTTCAACCACTTTCAGGTATTTTCTGTGAATTTCATATAGTATCAAAAAAAAGCAGTCCTTTTTGTGGAGTATTTTCTGATTGGTTAATTTGTTCATTTGTTGAATGAATGTTTACTAAGCATCTTCTGTGGGCCAGGTACCCTGTTAGCATTGGGGATGTAGGCATGAACAGGGCAGGTATGGTCCTCACTGAGTCTGCATTCTTGTGAGGAGACAAGCACATTAATTAATTACTTGATAAGATCATTTCCAACACTGAAAAACACTGAGGTAAATGGTGAGATGAAGGAAGTCTTCAGTGGGTTTTTGCTTTTCACATATACAATTGACTCATTTAAAGTGTAGAATCCTGTGCGTGTGTGTTTAGAATTCACTGGATTTTGGTGCAACCATCACCAGATTCTAATTTTAGAATATTTATTTCTCCCCACCAAAAGAAATCTCATATTCATTAGCAAGCCCTCTCTCTCCTTCCCTCTCCCATTCCCTTATTCTTAGCCACTAATCTACCTTCCATCCCTATTAATTTGCCTGTTCTGGACATTTCAAAAAATTGGAAGATACAATAAATGGTCTTTTGTGACTGGCTTCTTTCACTTAGCATTATATAATCAAGATTCATCCATGTTGTAGCAGGTGACAGGATTTCTTTTTCTTTTTCTTTTTTTATTGTCAGGCAATATTCTGTTGTATGCTTATGCCACATTTTATTTATTCATTTATGGACATTTGAGTTATTTCTACCTATTGATTTGTATGAATAATGCTGCTGTGAACTTTTGTGTACGAATCATATGGATACATGTTTTCATTTCTCTTGGGTATATGACTAGGAATAGAATTGCTGGGTCATCTGGTAACCCATATAGGAGGGTTCCAGTTCCCCAACCATCACCAATACTTTGTTATTACATGTCTTTTTTTATTATATCTAGTGGGTTTTAAGAGAAACTTAAGTTGGTTTTGGCATTTCCCTGATGATTAATGATGTTGAACATCTTTTCTTATCTTTATTGCTCTTTTGTTTATCTTATTTGGAGAAATGTCTATTGAAGTCCCCTGGTCATTTTTAATTGGATTATTTGTCTCCTGTTGAGTTTTAAGAGTTGTTTATATTTTCTGTATGCAGATCCTTATCAGGTATATGACTTGCAAATATTTTCTCCCATTCTATAGTTTGTCTTTTCACTTTCTTGGTGGTATCATTTGTAGCACAAACATTTTAATTGACATATAGTATCATATTAGTTTTAGGTGTACAGCATAATGATTTGATATTTGTATGTATGGCAAAATGATCACCACAATAAGTTTAGTTGAAAGGTTTACATTTTGATGAAGTCCAGGTCATCCGATTTTTCTTTTGTCACTTGGATTTTTGCATCCTAAGAAACCATTACCAAACCCAAGATCACACAAATTGTATCCCTGTGTTTTATTCTAAAAGTTTATAGTTTATAAATAAACTGTTCAATAGTTAATAGTTTTAGCTATTACATTCAGATCTTTGATCCATTAATTTTTGTATATGATGTGAGATAAGGGTCCAGATTCATTCTTGTTCTTTTATGTATGAAATATCCACAGTCATTGCCAGCACCATTTGTTGAAAAGAGCATTTATTCATCCATTGAATGGCCTGACACCCTTTTAAGAATTGATTGGCCTTAGGGATGCCTGGGTGGCTCAGTGGCTGAGCATCTGCCTTTGGCTCAGGGTGTGATCCTGGGGTTCCAGGATCAAGTCCCACATCAGGCTCCCTGCATGGAGCCTGCATCTCCTTCCGCCTGTGTCTGCCTCTATCTCTCATGAATAAATAAATAAAATCTTTAAAAAAATGTTTTAGAGTTTTTAGTGTATGTCTTGCACTTGTGTTAATTATATGCCTCAGTATTTTATTCTTTTTGATGATATTATCAATGGAAGCTTTTTTTGTTTTGTTTTGTTTTTATTGACATATAGTTGACATACAGTGTTATACTAGTTTCAGGTGTACAACATAGTGATACACTTGTGAGCACAGCATAGCATGTAGAGATGCTGTGCTCACAAGTATAGTTATCATCCATCACCATAAAACACTATTACAATATCATTGACTATATTCCCTATGCTATACTTTTAATTCCAACAACTCAGTCATTCCATAACTGGAAGCCTGTGTCTCCCTCTCTTTTTACCCCATTTTGTCCATCTTCCTATCCCCCTTCCCTCTGGCAACCATCATCAGTTCCCTGTAGTGTAAATGGAAGCTATTATTATTATTATTTATTTTTTCTAGAGAGAGAAGGAGAGGGAGAGAGAGAATCTTAAGCAGACTCTGTGCTGAGCGCAGAACCTAACATGGGGCTCAATCTCACGACCCTGGGAGTCATGACCTGAGCCAAAATCAAGAGTTGGACATTTAACCAACTGAGCATCCAGATGCCCCTAAATGGAAGCTTCTTAAAATGTTGTTTTGGAGCATTCATTTGTACTATATAGAAATCCAACAAACTTTTTTTTTTTTTTTTTTTTTTAGAAACAAGTGAAAAATTAGGTTTATTTATTTATTTTTTAAAAAGATTTTATTTACTTATTCATGAGAGACACAGAGAGACAGGCAGAGACATAGGCAGAGGGAGAAACAGGCTCCCTATGGGGTGCCCAATGCAAGACTTGATCCCAGGACCCTGGGATCACACCCTGAGCCAAAGGTAGAAGCTCAACCACTGAGCCACCCAGGTGCCCCTGACTTTATGATTTTTAACTACCTTAAATACCTTGAAGTAAGTAGAATCACACGTTATTTGTCTTTCTGTGGCTGGCTTGTTTTGCTCAGTATAATGTCTTGAAGATTCATTCATCCAACAAACTTTTGTATATTGACTTTGTATCCTGTGACTTTATTGAATTGTAACTTTTATTGAATTGGTTTATTAGTGCTAATAGTTTTTTAGTGGATTGCTTGGGATTTTCCATATATAAGGTCATCTACAAATTGAGTTTTATGTCTCCCTTCCCAAGCTAGATGGCTTTTGTTAGGGTACTGGAGTACAATATCGAATAGGAATGGCAAGAATGGACACCCAGGGCTTGTTCCTGATCTTGAAGAGAAACCATCCAGTCTTTCACTGTGTTCCAGAAGATTTTGAACTCCTTAGTGCTATTTCAGTCTCCAGTGCCAACTCTGAGGCCTTGCCCATGACACTTATTGCTATTCCCTAAACTAACAAAAATCAGAAGGTTGATTCAAAAGAGCCTTTCTTTCCAGTTCATTCATCCTACACTTCTGTGATTCTACTTTAATATTCTTTCTTCTTAGTTCCCTTAGACTTTGGTTAGCTCACCATACAAACTCCATGGAAGACACTGGAAATATTTGCGAGTTCTTTTTCCATAGCTATTTTGACTGCCTTTGACTTCCACAATTCTGAACAACCTAATTTACATGGAAATTGCAGAAATTAAATTGTGTGAGCAGAAGTGTTTCAATAGATCGGTCTTTCCTTTCCTTTGTAACTCTAAACAGCCAGGGAAGATTTGTTTAGGGATGATGCTTGTCTCCACAAAAGGTCAGTGGAGCACAGCTCCTTCCTACCCTGCTTCTAACCATTAGTACCCTCTTTGTTTTCAGATTCTCAGCGTTCTCACCTCTCTTCCTTCACCATGAAGCTGAAGGACAAATTCCACTCACCCAAAATCAAGAGAACGCCATCAAAGAAGGGAAAACCAGCTGAAGTTTCTGTGAAAAATCCGGAGAAGCCTGTGAGCAAAGTAAGCCAACTCTCTCTAGGTGTTCCTCCTGGCCTTCGCCTACTTCGAGCATTATGAGTTTGTGCTGTTCTTAAGTTCATTCCCTGGGGATTCAGCTTTCAGTGCAGAACACCTACTCCATAGCATTCCATGCTTCCAGGCAGGGGCCTTCAGCGTCCTTGTAAAATATGAGCCTTTAGGATGGTGAGTGTTTCTCCTGTTAATCAGAGTCGAGTTCATTCAGCAAGAGCAGTTCCCCTTTTCCAGATGTGTTACCCTCTGGGCATTTAAAACAGCTCAGCGCACCATGTACACCCCACAATGCTGCCTCCCTGCCCCAGACAGCCCCATGTTGCCCTGGCACGCACACACTTAGAGGGAGGTTTGTGACATCCAGAACATCCTTCATTTGGCTTTAGGGCCCATGCTCTGAGACATGCCAAATCCTTGAAGCCCGGCCAAGGATGTCCTCAAACACGAGTAACCTCCGCAGGACCAGTCAAGTCAGATATGTCGAAACAGCGGTAGATGTTCACCAACCCCTCCCTTCAGCCTCAAACGGCCATTTCAAGCTCTGTAGGAATCCAGGTTTCCTCTCTTCCAGGAGGCAACAGACAGATTTCTACCAGAGGGCTACCCTCTCCCCTTGGATCTGGAGCAGCAGGCAGTAGAATTTATGTCCACCAGTGCTGTGGCTTCCAGGTCTCAGAGGCAGAAGGTCAGTGTGATGCTAAGAACAATTGGGTTTGCCTTGCCTTCTACTGCAGAATCCTGGGCCATGGTTTTGGGGATGGAAAGAAAAATCTATTGCAATATCCATGTGTTCAAGTGGGTGGTGACTATGGGCTTCACTGTTCAGGAAATAGTTCAGGGGCCTTGGGTAAAAATTAAGAGTTTATCCAAGCCCCTGTGGTCTTTGGAGGGAGCTCAGCACTCCATGATGAAAGCTTGGGGGTCCTTTCCAGGGTTGGTTTGGGTGTACTACTTGGGTCCAATGCGTTCTGGGGGAAATGGGTGAGTCTCATCTCTCAAGACCAGCTCTTCTTTCCTTGAGTTACTAAGATGACCTGAATAGTTAGGACAGGGAGGGGCATCTGCAGTAAAAGGTGCTGTGTTAGATGTCTAGCAAGCCTATGTGGTGAGAGCACACAGAACCAAGTACTCAGAACCAAGCACTCTCAGAGCCAGGGATACCTTTTGTGCCACTAACATTTATCCAGTCTTTTCCTCACCCCATGCTCAGTGCTTTATGCTTTTACTCTCTTACTGAACACTCATAATAGTCCTGAGAGATGGAAACTTATTTTGCAGAAGTGGAAGCTGAGGCTGTAGAGATAGGAAGCATTGGCCACCGTCACCCAGGAAAGGTAGTGATGGCCTGATTTGAGCTCAGGCCATCTGACATGCAAGTTAAAACCCTCGGGATGCTATGTTTCCTCTTTATGAAAGCCAGAATTTATTTTTTGAATGTCCCACAAATCCAAATGTTAACTCTCACACTAAACATAAAAGGAAAATTAACTTTAACAATGTAAAATAAAAATAAACCTTGTAGAGAAATATAATCCTAATGTTCCAGTGATTGTCCACAGCATAGTGGGTAGTAGAACTGTTGTCACAACCATCAATTAAACGTCACTGGCAAACACTGACCCGTTATATAAACACATAATTCTTGAATTTTGCAGCGTACCTATATTTTTGTTTTTATTTTAACTAGCAAAATATCTTAAAATTCTAGTTAAAAGTGGAGAACATTAAAGTTCGAAGTCCAGAAGTCTTTTGTCGAATAACCCTGTTTCCTGCCTCATCCATTAGCAAAAGGAGGCTGAAGAGGAAGAGTAAAATGTTCAGTGTTTGCCAGATTGATGAAATTCTGCACTGCAGAGGAGGAAGAAAGTAGGAGATTTGGTGTGCACCATAGAGATTTTTCTGGTTTAGTCTGTTCAGCAGCTTCTTGGAACTGAGTTTGGTCAAACAAACAAAAACCCCAAGCAGAGCATCCATGGTCATGTAGCGCTAGTGCAGCAAGCCCAGAATAAAATGACTTAGAACAACCGTGTCTCCTAGTCAACTCTGATAAGAGACTGTTTGGGCCACTCGGTTCTTGGAATTTTCCCCCTTCCTTCATTACTCCAAGAGAGGTCATGGGGGAACATTCATTGTGAAAGTGTCTTTCACTCGTGTGCATTCCTGCAAATGCCAGGGGACATTGGCAATGTCTGGAGACACTTTTGGTTGTCACCACTAGAAAGGTGAAGCAGATGCTTCTGGATCTGGTGGGTAGAAGCCGGTGATGCTGGTAAACATCCTACACAGGACAGCCCTCCTCACAACAGAGAATTCTCCACCCCAAAATGTCAGTAGTGCAAAGACTGAGAACTGTTGTGTAGCAGGGAACTGAGGGTATCGCCTTGGCCCAGGGAAGAATGTTACTCTGGTTTGGTTACCCTTTAAGAAGGGCTGAATTACCCTTTAAGAAGGGCTGAATTACTCTGCTCTGCCCCAAGTCAGCTGTCCAAAATGACCTGGGTACAAACCTGTTGTTTAGTAGAAGCTCACAAGCAGACCTCGAAGTATTGGGGAATCTGCCAACATGTGAGAACTTAGAAGATGCTGTTGGAGAAATCTGAAGATACATTTATCATTTGCTGTCATTATTATTTTTTTTTAAGATTTATTTATTTATGATAAACATAGAGAGAGAGAGGGGCAGAGACACAGGAGGAGGGAGAAGCAGGCTCCGTGCCGGAAGCCTGACATGGGACTCGATCCCCGGACTCCAGGATCGCGCCCTGGGCCAAAGGCAGGCACCAAACCGCTGAGCCACCCAGGGATCCCCATTTGCTGTCATTATTAATTACTAATTAGCTCTTACTTCTTAGAGAATATTTCCATATATGTTCTCATTTTAATCCCAATTTATATGTATGGCATTCCCTGTTTATTTTTTTAATATTTTTTTTAAGATTCTAT
This sequence comes from Canis lupus familiaris, assembly GCF_011100685.1. NCBI lineage: Eukaryota > Metazoa > Chordata > Mammalia > Carnivora > Canidae > Canis > Canis lupus. Next base: position 52,593,950 of record NC_049230.1, read on the forward strand.
TCATTCGTGAGAGGCACAGAGAGAGAGAGAGAGAGAGAGAGAGAGAGAAGAGAGAGGCAGAGACATAGGCAGAGGGAGAAGCAGGCTCCATGCTGGGAACCCGACATGGGACTCAATCCCAGGTCTCCAGGATCGCACCCTGGGCTGAAGGCGGTGCTAAACCACTGAGCCACCCGGGCTGCCCTTATCTTTATTTATTTTTAAGTAGGTTCCACACCCAACATGGGGCTTGAATTCATGATCCTTATATCACAAGTCATATGCCCTACTGACTGAGCCAGCTGGGTGCCCCAGCATTCCCTATTTATTTATTTATTTATTTATTTATTTATTTAAAATTTTTTTAAAATTTTTATTTATTTATGATAGTCACAGAGAGACAGAGAGAGAGAGGCAGAGACATAGGCAGAGGGAGAAGCAGGCTCCATGCACCGGGAGCCTGATGTGGGATTCGATCCCGGGTCTCCAGGATCGCGCCCTGGGCCAAAGGCAGGTGCCAAACCGCTGCGCCACCCAGGGATCCCAGCATTCCCTATTTAAATATGTGGGAAATTGCAGCTCAGTCGATAGAAGCATAGATTTAGATTCATCTACAGTTTACTGAGGGACTCTCTTTGCCCAGGCCCTGTCCTAGGTGATTTCACATCCTGTCTTATTTACTCATCATAACTGCATGCACAAGCTTTTATTATTCCTAATATACAGAGTTTGGGCTCTGGCCCAAGTTTCCTTGATCAAAATCTGGTTTTATTTTAGATTACCCAGATTAGGTATTATCCTCCCCATTTTGCAGATGAGGAGCCTGAGGCTAGTGGTTCCCCAGCCCAGCAGTGGCTTCGGGTCTCGGCCTCCCCCAGCACCACTACCCTTTTCAGGTGTGTGGCCTGATGGTGGCGTCACCCTCACAGTGGGAAGGGATGCCCCGGTTGAGACAGGCACCTGCCTCAGAGATGGTGCAACTGGGAGCCTCCAGCAGAACCAAGTTTTTGGGTTCCCAATTCTAGCACGTGCTCTGTCTAGGTGTCTCTCTGTAAACTCTTCTGACTGCTGGCTGCATTTTGCAAGAAGCCCAGAGTTGAACAGCCATAGATAGCTGTTCAGGAGCAGAGGTGCTGTGAATGGATAGTGCTCAGAGGCCATTGATTCTGGAAGTGTAATTTGCTAGACAGTTAATGGATAAAACCTGATGCTGCTAAGTTGATGGTTCCTTTAGTAGGAGCCCTGGGCAGCCTGGCTCTTCAGTGGCACATTTGATCTCTCTGCAAATGACAGGAAGATTCTTTTTGCTCAGAAGTGCCTTCCTTCCCCTTTTGGGTGCCTCTCATCTCCACGTCAGCCCCTTTCTCCCTAGCAAACCTGATGACACATTTTCTTATAATGTTTCCCGCTTCCTCCCCATCTTTCGTCATCCCTGGCTCCAAACACGTCCTGATGTGCTGAGATGGCAGGGCTGTGGTCAGGGACCCTCTAGCCAGACTGGCCAGCTGGGTTGATATTGATGTCTAAGTATAAATCCTTCATAGTCACGTTCTCTCTGGCCCTGGCAGGTAATGACAAAGCAGAGAGCTCTTGTCCATGAGGTGGGAAACAAGAGCCTGGCCTCTTGGAAACACAGTAAATAAACACGTCTAGTCGTGAAAAAAAGAAAAAAGGTGAGAGTAAAGAGGCCAGTGATGGGGGCAGGGAAGGGTTCCCCCTCTTAAAGAATTTCATCTTTGAGGTCTACAGACCACCTTTGGCGAAGTACCCCTTTGAGAGAAAGTGAATCAGGTCTTTGGAAGTTGACTGACCAAAGAATCTATTTACTTCATGATCCCATTTATATATCTGTCTTTTGATATTCCTACACATTAAATGCCTCCAGTGTAGAACGTTTTAACTAAACCTTCCCCATTGTTTAAGAAGAAAAGAGCTAGTATTCTGAATCATCATCACTTATCTATCATTTATTTATAGATTATTGTTTAAATCAGCTTTTTCTAGAAACATTTTTCTTGTCTTTGGTTGCTTTTATTTATATATTCACTGCACCCCAAAGAGCCCACAGGTGGCAGTTTTCCTCCTGTACAGCGATGATAATTTGCAGTGGACATGTGATCAGTTCTGCTTGGGTGGGGTATCCGTTTTTGGATTTAACCATTTTATAGATTGTCCTTGATCTCCCTTCCCTACCAGCCAGTTGGGACCTGGGTCAATGATATTAGAGCCAATAGAGAGGGAGGTTGGGGAAAGGAACCAAGGGTGGGGGCAGTGTGTGGCCACTGACTGGATTCGAGGTATCCTGTAGTCAAGGAGAAAAAATTTGGGCATGGGAATTTGCATACTGGTAAGTTCAGGGCTCTGAACTCTGTATTTTATTTTTGTCCTAGCTGGGCTTTCTTCAGGAACAGGGACTGTGAATGCTGTTAGCATTTGCTACACGAGTAGTGATTGAATCATTGCCCCCTGCTCTGGCTTCTTCACCTTTTCACCCCAGAGCCATCCCCCCTTTCAAACCCTGGGTTTTCTAGACCCTTTGAGAGAGCCATGACATTTCATTGGGTGGGGACTACATCTTTGTGTTGAATGTGGGAATCTCATGAGGAGTCCTGGGAGAATGGGTTTTGGACATAAATGCCTCTGACTGTCTCACCTTGGGATTTCTTGATTTGATTTACTGGATAGATAAGCACCATGGGACCTAACTGTTAGTTCTGTAAGCTTCCTATAGCCATCAGCAAATTAGTCCTCCCTATGCCTAATGAGATTAGTGGTGTTAGAGGAGTGTGGTTAGAGGAGGAGAAGCAATTTTCAGAACCTCAGGCCACATCAGACTCTGAACGAGGAAGGGAATTCAGGAGTATCTAAATGAACTGTCTTGGTCCAGGCTCCCTCCTCCTTCCTTCAAGACTAGCCTCTCTCCTGACTGCAGACCTTAGAAAGTAACTTGGCTTTGTCTCTGCAATAAGAAGCCTTTACTGTTTGCATCGATCTCAAGCTAGAAATCATACTTTATTTTTCCAAAACAGCTCCCGTTAATCTTTCTCCTCCCTCCTTATGCTCAACATCTCCTTTCAGAACCTGAGCTGGCTGGAAGAGAAGGAGAAGGAAGTTGTTAGTGCCTTGCGCTACTTTAAGACTATCGTGGACAAGATGGCTATTGATAAGAAGGTACTGGAGATGCTGCCAGGGTCAGCCAGCAAGGTGCTGGAGGCCATCTTACCCCTGGTGCAGAGCGATCCTCGAATTCAACACAGGTGAGTTGCCCTGAACTCGTTGGCCGTGTCAGAGCAAGAGAGGCCTCTGAGTGTCTTGGTTTGGGAGCATTTCAAAATACGGGCTTCTGGGAATAGAGAAGAGCTCTGGGAGGGAAAAGAGCCCTCTCCCTGCCTTTCGCAGCTATGAATGGATGTTCTCCCAAGGTTGATGTCATTGCTCATGAAGCCTTGACACCGATGGAGATCTCTGCCCTTGCTAGGGCTGTAGCCACAGAAGTCTGTGGTTGTTTCTTGGCCTTAGGTCATCGGCAGTAATCAGATTGATTTGGATACATTTCTAGTCCCCTTCCTGGCATATAGTACCCATGGCATATAGAGACATTAAGCCCTATTAACACCTAGCCTGGTAGAGACCTTGACTGCGTAGCTGATTAGGCCAAAAGAGGTAAAGAAGAATCCCATTAGAGCATGGATTCATGAAACATTTAACTGTGGCAAGCCAGGCTGTCCCAGACAGTGCCCAGAGTCACTGGAAGCCAGGTATGTGGAGTGGAAGATTGCTTTTGTTGCTGGAGTGCACTTTTCCCTTGAAGGTTGGGAGCAACTTGCCCCCATTTCTGTTGTTAAGTCAGAAAGGAAAGGAATATTAAATGTAATCTTAAGTGAGAGCCTAGCAGGCACTTTTTTCTTTGAGAGGCTGTCAGATGCCTACTGGCTTGGTTTTTCTGGTACCTGCTCAGGATAAACGCATCTCTGTTTTCAGGTCCTTGAGGTAGTTTAATGTTCATACAGCCCTGTGAGACTGAGCTTTTATGAACCGCTTTCAGAACTTGGCAGCGAAGTGCATGGTTTTCTTCTTCTAGGAGATAGTGCAAACAGTGTCTTTATTTCTAAGAAGCTCTTTGCCCTGGGCCTTCTGCCCTGGAGTCTCAGCTGACCCTTGTGGATTGTACTCTTTGAGTCAGTTGGTCATGGAGGATAAAACATTGGTATGGCTTTGCCCCGCTACAGTCTTCACTTCTCTAGGCTGTGCTCCTGGCCCAGAGGAGGATCCTGAGAGTCCTGTTGTGCCCTACCTAGGTGTCACACACTGAGTGATTTGTGTGCTGGTCTCCAGACCGAGGACTGTCTCTCTCTAGTAGTTAACTTCGTGCCAGCTCATAGAAGGGCCCAGTGCTGTTCTCCTTTGAGGGGATGTGCCCGACGGTATACTAGGGTCAGATGTGTGGATGGCTTTTGATGCACTGTTCTCCTGCACCTCTACTTGTGTGATGGTCTCTACCACGGAAGAGTTAGGACCTAGTGGAAAAACTCAACTTCCCCATGTGTGATAAGGCACTAATTTTATGGTACCAAGTGGCAGCTCTGTTGGGATTTAAGGGAGAGAGTTAGAGGAGAGCTCCATGGTCCAGTTAAACTTCCTGGAGCAGGAGCTGCTGGAGCAGGGCCTGAAGGAAAGGTGAGAATTGGACTGGCCATTGGGGCAGGGGAGGGAACAGGAAAGCAAAGGGCTGGCAGGGCATGGGATGCTCCTGGAGGGCGGGGACACAGCAATCATGCCAGAAGAGTGTGACCACTTTGGGGCATTGACCGAGGGACAGTGGGGAGTCGGAGCTGTGCCCCGCCAGCCTCAGGTCAGGTGCTGAGCCTCCCTAGGAGAGTCCAGCGAACAGTGCATGTGTGTGGCTGCTGGGACTGTTGTTCCTGGAGCGTTAGCCCGCAGCTGTGCCTGGGAGGTTCCTTTCTAGCTGCGCCAACACTGGAGGAATGGATCAGCGATAGGACAGTGGTTTGGGGGCATTTTTGGTGTATGGTGATGTTTTATAGCTATTTTGTAGTTGACAAAAATGATTTCATGTCTAGAGCATTTTCCTAGAGAGAACCAAACACCTGGATGTGACTGTAAGCAGCAATGACTCTCTTTTTTCTGGTAGTTCTTTGGCTGATACCACTTCCAGGACTTTTCTTCCTGAAATTCTTGCAAGGTCAACTGATAGTATTTTTCTTGGTCGCCCTGACAGCTCTTCCTTGAAGTTTCCTCTTCGATCCCTTCTGTCATCTCGTTCCTCCAGTGCAGTTTATAAGCTGGAAAAGTGTCTTCCTGTCTTCTGTGCAGAGCTTTCTCTGCGTGGTGTGTCCTAGCTGATGGGCTTTTGGTCGCCCTACCCTAGGGAGCTGGGACAGTGGTGGGCTGGCTTTGGGACAAGCGGCTGCATTGCTGAGTGTAAGCAGTGTTGGAAGGCACAGAACACCCAGAGACGGTTGAGAACAGAATCCATGCTTGCCTTCAGTACTGATGGCTTCCCTCCATTTCAGAAACTGACCAGCCACTAGTCCTGTGGATATTTTCACATCCAGAACCCTCCTTCCTTTTAATGCCTTAGCCCCTGACACAGGAATCTTCTGCTCCCAAGCTAATTCTGTGAAGCGTGGCCACAGTTGGCCAGATTCCGTCAAGTGCCCTCAGGGAAGCGTTAACCATCCGGTGCAAGTAGAATTTAAGTAGTAGGGAAAAGCATCTCCCCACCTCCTTTTCAGCTAATCCTTGCTCATAGCTCAACAGGGTGATTGGCACTTTGGTGGAATCCCTCACGGGCACTCTGGCAGAAGGCAGCCAGTCCTTGTTCACTGAGGCCTCCCCTGGTCCCACCTGGAGGGAAAAGGCGAGGTTGCTTGGGGGGGTTGCTAGTGGTGCATTTCCAGCACCTCCAGTCCAGCCTCCAGGGAAGACTGAGGTCCTGTCTCCCTCCAGCAACCCTCCTTCCCAAGGGAGTGGGTCCAACACCCAATACTTATCACTCCTGTTGCTCTCTGAGGCAGCCAAACCCTGGCTCTCCCAGGGCCCCTTTGGTAAATTGTTCTTGTTTCTAATGGGACTCAAGGCATTGCTTTCATTCTTTGACTGTTCTTTTCTCCTGTTGGAACATGCACAGAGTGGAATGACTGGCTGAATGGAAATTGTAGATGTCCTGGAAAAACTTTTTCCTCCTTACCTGATTTTGAAGAACTTCTCACTAGAGCATTGTTTGGTTCAGATTTTTTATTTTAAATAGCTTTGTTTTTAGATCTTTTTTTTTTTTTTAAGATTTTATTTATTTGAGAGAGAGAGACCGTATGCACAAGTAGGGGGAACAGGAGTGGGAGAATCAAGGCTCCCCGCTGAGCAGGGAGCCCCACACGAAGCTCGATCCCAGGACGCTGGAATTATGACCTGAACCACCCAGGCACCCTTTTAGAACTTGTTTTAATCATATCTTACAATATTCTACTTTTTTCTCAAAATTCTATCTTTGGCCCCTAAATGTCTACCTCACTTTTTTTCTCTACCCACTTTTTTTTTCAGTGGAGGAAGGAGCATCCCCCAACTTTTCCATATTTTTGCTCTTCCTTTCTTATAATGTATAATATTTAAAATGGAAAAATTATCTCTAGTTATTCAAAACTGTGTAGGAGATCTAAAAAGTCTACATTTGGGCCTCCCCTCTCTGATCATTGAGGTGTCCAGAAGTTGCTGGGCCTTCCGCTCTGTGTGGGCATCCCAGTGTACAATGGGCACCTCCCCCTCTCCCCCCACCAAGCCACAGGCCTCCTCTCCTCTCATCTGTCGTCTTGCCATGCTTTTGAAATGGAGTACTGCTCTGGCATGTCTGCCATGGAGATGGTGCAGAGGATGATGAAGCTGAGCCCATGGTAGAAGGAATTCTAGTGAGTTACAGATCTGTTGGAGCTTATGTTTAGAGGCTGTTTCAGTAAAGGATCCTGCTTGCTAAAATCTGCAAACCTGTTGGCTCCTTGTGATACATTTAACATGTTCGTCTGATCAAAATAAGAAGTGTATGGTGCTTTAACTAATGATTAGCAGCGAGGAGGAGGGGAAAATAGGACACTCCTTAACAGAGGCCAGAATCTTGCAAGGGAGGGGTGAAGTTTGAAGAAGTATATAAACTATAGCGATGGAATTTTTATGTTATATTTAGGAAATGAAAAAAGATTTTATGACACACTCAAATATAAAGCTCTGTACAGCATTTGTTGGATATAAGGGCATAGGTTCAGGGGGTGGGGACAGTTTGTTATCAAAAAGGAGGTGTGGCTCTTAGAAAAATTGAGAAACGTGCCCCCATCACCAAGAAACTGGTTCTGTATTAAACAGTTCTGTGTTAAACAGTCACCGTTTAACGTTCCTAACAAACTCTTCTCTTCCTCCAGCTCAGCCCTCTCCTCCTGCTATAGCCGAGTGTACCAAAGTCTTGCCAACCTCATCCGTTGGTCTGACCAAGTGATGCTGGAAGGTGTGAACTCAGAAGATAAAGAGACGGTGACAACGGTGAAGGGGGTCATCAAGGCGGTACTGGATGGAGTGAAGGTAGGCTGCAGGCGCTAGGCCTCCCTGCTGAACATCTGTCACATGAGACCTTTCTCCCAAACTGAATGCATTAAAAAACTGAATGCATTAAAACAACTGTCTTCCAGTATCTCTGGTGGGGGTGTCCTGCTCTGTCCCATAGCCATTTACTTCTCTCTGCTACAAATGGCTCTTACAGCAATAGAAACCTTTGGAGTGCATATCTCCATAGCTGGAAAAGCTGCCAGAAGCAATCAACATTTATTGAGCATGTATTAAATCTTCAGTAAGTCTTTACATTACAGCTCTGGCTCTGCGTGCTTGCCAGCTAGACAAAATGCAGAGGAAATTGGTTTTGCATTGACTTTTAGCAAAACTCTCAGCAAGACAGATGCTATCTTTTCATGTTCTAAGAACTTCTGGGATTCTTGGTAGAAAAGCAGGATTGAGATGAGTAAGAAGTGAAACTGTCTGGATTTGAAATCCTTGATGCGATCTGTGACTTTACTAGCCAGGGAAGTTGGAAACAGCACAGTGGGAAATTATGAATCATAGTTAAGGTAAGAGGTGAAAGCCATAGAGGGCCTGAAATTGGGGTCCACAAGACAAACTGTAATTGAGACAGTAAGTCCTAGTGGGTGAGGAGCGAGGCAGAATGTAAGCATGAAGTGGATGAGGGTCTTTGGATCAGGATTAGGGCTGTGAGCAGTGGGAAAGAAAGTAGAGACCTGCTGTTTCATGAGGCCATATTATATAGTGGAAAGAGAGAGGACTTAGCCTTGGACTCGGCTGGGTTTGAATCCCAAGTTCACTACTTACTAGTTTGTGAACTTGAGCAATTTACTCAAAGGCTCTGTACCTTAATTAACTCATCTGTAAAATGGGTATAATAATTGTGCCATATACCCTAGGGTTGTGGAAAGTATTAAATTAATTACTACATATAAAGCTTTTATTTATTTATTTATTTATTTTCATATAAACCTTTTAGAACAATGCCTGGCACATACTAAGCATTCAGACTTTAGCTGCTTTTTTTTTTTTTTTTTTTTTTTTAACTAATTGTGTGGTGCTAGGTGTGTGCTTTAGAAGCTAATCTCTTGGCTTGAGGGAATTAAAAAAAAAACAAAAAGCTGTGTCATCCTCCTTCCTACACTCCTCAGTCCAAAACTATAGCTGAGGTATTTTAAAGAATTCCTTCTCTACTCATCCATGCTGGCAGATTCCTACAAGCTGCCTCCTTAGATTGACATCCCCCAGAAGTTCTGAGGGAAGGCTAAGAAAGCATTGCTTAACGTTATGAATTGCTCTAGAATGAATTGTGTTGATTGGGGAAGTCTTTGTGGCTCCCTGCTTGCAGCACCATGTAAGTAGCCGCCGTGTCTGCTGGAGCCATCACGGAGTTCATTTAGAGGGAGGCTTGGCTGGGTGGCACCAAGTGCCACCTCTGATGGCTCCAGGTTTTCTTTGTTCCCCAGAGTGTATTAAGTCCTAAGCCATCTGTTTTGGCCAGTGAGACTTAAGCCTTGAGTGGCTGTCGTGCAAGACCTTGTCACTTCCCAGATTTTGGAGTGGTCATACACATTATCCCATTTGATCTTCCCTGCAGCTCTTCGAGGTTAACAGGGCAGAATGAGACGTGACCTGAGTCACACTTCATCAGCAGAGTGTGTAGAGTCCTGGCTCACTCACCCCTGACTCTTCCTGTCCAGGCTTCTGGAAATGCTGTTATTGAAAATTGTTATTTTGCAGGTGACATTGTTCAGGTTTCCTTCTGCCAAATTATATTGAGATGTTCGAAACAAGTTAGAATGCCCAAAACAGGGCCAGCCTGGGTGGCCCAGCAGTTTAGCGCCACCTTCAGCCCAGGACCTGATCCTGGAGTCCCGGAATCAAGTCCCACATCGGGCTCCCCGCATGAAGCCTGCTTCTCCCTCTGCCTGTGTCTCTGCCTCTTTCTCTCTCTCGCTCTCTCTCTCTCTCTCTCTGTGTATGTCTCTCATGAATAAATAAATAAAATCATTGAAAAAAAAAAAAGAATGCCCAAAACAGATGAGATGGAGTTTCTATGTATAGAGCTTTGTCACGTTCCCAAGTCAGTTTCCATTATGGAATCATTAAAGTGCCAGAGTATCTGTTAAAAGCAATGTCTAAAGGAAACATTTCTCTGATTTTTCAAATTGACCAGTGAGAGAGAGAGAGAGGGAGAGAGAGAAGCTGACAGATTATGAACCCATCAGTGTCTGGAAACAAGTAACTTTTCCGCAATTGTTTTTAAAATACTTCACCTAGAATGAAGACTCTCTAGGGTGATGAGCTCTGTGAATGCAGTTCCATTTCATTTACTCAAGAAGCATTTATTGAGAACTGCCTATGTGCCAGGCAGTGTGATGGCTTTGGGAATGTTGTGATAAAGCTGGCATAGTCCCTGACCTGATACAGCTTAGAATCTAAAGAGGGAAAAGGATGACAGAGTTTGTAATCTCTAATTATAACTCGGATGAGTGTTACAAGAAAAATGGCACATGGTCTTGTCTGTTTGGGTGACCTTCCTTTTTCAGGGTGGTCAGAGACTCTTCTCTGAGGGAGAGACAGGCTAAAGCCAGAGAGGTGTGCAGGAGTTGGCCTGTTCCTGAGAGCTTGTAATAGTTGGAATCAGTCCAGACACTGTAGGTTGGTGCATGTCCTTGGGGCCTTATAGTAACAGTAGCTAACATCTATTCCCTCCTCATGCTCATAACAACTCTGAATGTGATGTGATTGCCCTCTCAGTTATGGGAAGAGACTCCAGCAGATGGTGGTCAGTAGCAAGGTCTTACCTCACCCCTGAGCCTGCTGGACCCCAGGCCCTGTGCCCTCCCCATCACCCTCAGCTGCCTCCCATGAGAGGGGCCAACTATGCTCCTGCTCCCCACGCCAGCTGGCCTCCAGCTTCTCTCCCTGTCCCCATCAGGCTTAGGTCACCTTATGAGCCTGTGTCCTACTGCTGTGAGAGCCTCATTTGGCTGGGAGGGAGGGGACCGTGCAGATATAAAATAGATTTGTTAGGGTGTCGTCATCCCACTTGTAGGAGAAATGCTGGCACATTCCTTTAAACTGAGTCACCGTCTTTCAAGTAACTCACTCAATTGTTAAATGGAATTCTTTTTTTGAAAGGTTGAAGAAGCATTTTAAAACAGGATTACTTTGTTTATTACCATTTATTATTTAAAGCCCTGCATAAATGTCATTTGTTAGCTCTGTAACCTTCGGCAAGTTACTTCTGTGAGTTTCAAGTAGGTTTTAAAATATTTACCCTGAAGAACTGAAGAAAGATTAAGTAAGGTGATGTATATGAAGTACCTGGCAAGTGCTGGGTGCCCAGTAAACTGGGTAAGTACTGTTAACCATAGAAATGCTAATACCCAGGAAGACTCAGCTCGCATTTACCAATTCTTGACAGTGGCTGTGGCTCTTCTCCACGCATCACGTCAAAAGACAGACCTGTTATTATCTGATCTGGCCCAGGCAGGTGCTCTGCTCATAGGGCCCAAGGCTCAGAGAGTATGATGACTCCTCAAGGAAAGAATGTGAAGGCCCTAACACCTGGCTGTTGGGAACCGAGCCCCTCGAGCTCCAGCAGGTGACCTGGGTTGTCCTTTTGAAACCAGCACCCCAGCTCTCCCTATCTGTGCCATCTAAATGTCAGCTTCTCTTCTCAGATGCACAGTCTCTTACTTACCTCCCTGGCTCTGCTTCGCCCTCTTTGCAGACTTCCCAGGGATGTTGGTTCTCAGAGCCTCTTCCCCTGACCTCTAGCCCCCCAACCCCCACCCCACACTATTCACACTCACACTTTTATTTTGTTAACCTTCTCAGGGTTCCTGGGCTCAGTCCATTAAGTGTCTACTTTTGGCTCAGGTCATGATCCCAGGGTCCTAGGATCAAGCCCCACATCAGGCTCCTTACTCAGTGGGGAACCTGCTTGTCCCTCTCCCTCTGCTCCTCCCCCCTGCTTGTGCTCTCTCTCTCTCTCAAATAAATAAACAAAATCTTAAAAAACAAAAAAACTTCTCATGCTCACAGCCTTGGAGGAAAATTTAGAATACCTGCAGTTCTGTCATTTAACCATCACCACCCAAAATTGGACTTGGTACCATGCCAGACTCCCCTCATATATGTTAACCAAAAAAATAAAACAGCCAGTTATTGTGCCAGCAGAATGGGTTTATTCAGGAATAGCAGAGAATTACAATTTGGGACATGCAAGCCATAGCAAAACCACAGACAAGTCCAACAAAGAAAGGAGAGCATTATTTTATGGAGAAGGAAGAAGACGTTGGGAGGGACTGTTCTGAACAGAAGGCCACTGGAGAAAAGCAAGAGCTCAGGGCGAGGGTGGTTCCTTACTGGCAGAGTTGCTGAGGTAGCAGATTCCTCGTAGGAGATGCAGCATCTGTTGGATCTGTAGTCATGATTCCCTCCTGTTACGGGTGCCTCTGCTGTTGGGTCTGTAGTCATGATTCCCTCCTGTTATGGGTGCCTCTGCTGGGGTCTGTGAGTGATGATTCTTCCTGGAATTGATAACAGTGGTGTGGTTCCCCTTTCTAGCCTCCTAGCTCCACATTAGTGAGGTTTCCCTTTATCAGTTTCACTTATAACAGGAATATTTTGAAAGAAATATTTTTCTGACTGTATCAGTTAGGATTAGCTTTGGCTGCAAGACAATCCAAAATAATACTGGTTTTTAAAAGATAAAACTTTATTTCTCCATTGGGTACAAGAAGTTAACAGATGGGCAGTCTGAGGCTAATGATGTTTTCACACAATGGTCAGGCGTGTGATCTTCTCCTCCCTTGCTTTCCTGCCATCCTTAACATATGGATTCCACCTCCTGGTCCTGAGTGATTGCTTGGTCTCCATCCGTCGTGTCTACATTCCAGCCAGCGAGGAGAGGAGAGAGTAAGAAGATGTGCCTTCTCCATTTAAGGATGCCTCCTCAAAGGCCTCACAAAATTCACTCACATTTTATCGACCAGAACTTGGTCACATGCCCAGCTGAAATTTTGTCAATAAGGTAGAACATGTAGTATGGGCAACAAGCTGTCCCTGGCACACTGACATCTCAAATGAGCCATCTCTTTTATTCCTCATTCAGCTGCTTTTTAAAATCTTTGATGAAAAATGTCAAACGTTTGCAAGAAGAAAACAGTATCATGAAGCCTCATCAACATAGCTTCCACAGTTGTCCTCACTGCTGGTCATGCTTCTTTTCCTTTAGTACCTCTTCGGACTCCCCTGGATCATCAGAAGTAAATCCCAGACATCTGTCCTTGTTTTTGTTTTTTTTTTTTGTGTGTGTGTGTGTGTGTGTGTGTGTATGTGTGTGTGTGTGTGTGTGTGTTTTTAAGATTTTATATATTTATTCATGAGAGAGAGAGAGGCAGAGACACAGGCAGAGGGAGAAGCAGGCTCCATGCAGGGAGCCCGACATGGGACTCCATCATGCCCTGGGCTGAAGGCAACGCTAAACTGCTGAGCCACCTGGGCCGCTCTGGCTGCTCGACATCTGTCCTTTGATCTGTAAATGCCCTAGTGCATAGCTCTAGGACAAAGCAGGCTTTTTCTGTGAAAGTCCAGGTAGCAACTATTTGAAACCTCTTAGGCTACATGTGATTTCTGCCACATATTGGTCTCTGTTGCATATTCTTGTTGTTTGATTAGTATAATTTTTTTAAAGGAATCTATTTGAGAGAGAGAGAGAAAGCGAGCATGAGCAGGGGGGTAGGGATGAGGGAGCAGAGGGAGAGGGCTGGAAACAGACTCCCTGTCCAGTGCAGAGCCTCATGTAGGGGCTTGATCCATGACTCTGAGATCATGACCTGAGCAGAAATCAAAAGCCCGACACTTAACCAACCAAGCCACCCAGGTGCCCCCTTAACAAAGCATTCTTACCCTGAGGGCCTTACAGACAGCAGACCCTGGGCTGGACCTGGCCTACATGCAGGGTGTGATTTTCTACATTATTCATTAATATGTACCTAATGTTCCCTTTTCTCTGTGTTTTTGTCCTTACAACTTACTTGTTTTTTCAGAAGGGATTACCACTGCTGAAAGTCTCCCACATTCTGGATTTTGCTGATTGCATCTGTGCAGTATTGTTTAGCATGTTCCTCTGTCCCTTGAATTTCCTGTAAAACCAGAGACTGAATCAGATGCAGGTTTTCATATTTTGAATACTTCCTAGGTGCTACCCTGCACCTTCATCAAGAGGCATCTTTCCATTTTTGATGTTAGTAGTCACTGATGATTATTGCATAGGTCTATTCATTACTTAGCTGGGATACACTTAAATGGCTAACTTCCTATGTCAATTTATGGTTATCCTGAGTTATAATTCTCGGAGAAAAGACAGGATCAGTGCTTCATTCCTTCCCTTATTGACCAGTTATTGAAATAATGTTTGCTGGCATCCTTTAATGTGATCAGTGAATTGAGCTTTTTTCTGATAGTATTTTGAACTCATGGATGGAGCCATGCCAGCCAGGCTCTAGTACACTCAGGTTGTCACTCTTACTCATGCCCAGACCCCATCTTGGGCCACTGACAACTTCTTCAGGCTATTTCCTGAGTTCATTGCGACATGACCCTAGAGGTCTTTGATAGTTTTCTTACTTTATAGTATGAAAAGATAATTCCAAGCTCATCTGATACTTATTTTGTTTAGGTGTGGTGGTGGCAGTGGTGGTAAACAGCTTTATTGAGATACAATTCCCATACCGTAGATTTCACTCACTTACCCTATACCATATAGTGATTTTATTTATTTTTTTAGTGATTTTATTTTTAATATATCCACAGATTATACCGACACCACTGTCAATTTTTGAACATTTTCATCACCTCAGGAAGTAACCTCATATCCTTTATGTTTTTCCCATACCTCCTCTCCATGTCTTTCCATCCCCCCAGCCTTAGGCAGATACTGATCTACTTGCTGTCTCTATAGATTTGCCTGTTCTGGACATTTCACATAAATGGAATCATATACTCTGTGGCCTTTTGTGACCAGCTCCTGTTGTCAGCATAATGGCTTCTGAGTTATCCATGTTAGAGCATGTATCAGTACATGCTTTTCTTTTTATTGCCAAATAATATTCCATCATGTGGATATACCACATACTGTTTTTTCATGGACATTTGGACGTCTGAGTTGTTTCTACCTTTTGGCAGTTACGAGTCATGCTGCCATGAGCCCTCCTGTACATGTTTTTATGTGGACGTATATTTTCCTGGGAGTGCAGTTCCTGGGTCATACAGTAACTCTACGTTTGATCTTGTATTTTCTAAAGCAGCTGCATCATCTTATGTCCCCATCAGCAGTGCCTGTGGGTTCCAGCTGCCCCAGCTTCTCCACATCCTCACTGCTCCCACTTTTCACTTTAATACAGCCGTCTCAGTGGGCATGCAGTGGGATCTCATGGTGGTTTTGATCTGCACTTCCCTGAGAGCTAGTGATGTCAAGTCTCTTTTCATGTACTTATTGACTGTTTATATATCTCTTTGGAGAAATATCTGTTTGAATCCTTTGCCTAGTTTTTAATTGAGTTGTCTTTTTATTTTTGAGTTCTAAGTCCTCTTATCCATTTTTTTACCACAGAACTAGAACCAGCCATTCCTTGAAGGAGCCCTGATTCCCTTTGCTGGTAAATGGCATTTAGATACCATACCGAGGGGCCACATTCTCATTGCTACTGTTTGGTCATACAAAACACATCTGGAGTTTTTACTAGTACTTCCAACTCACATTCAAGACCACCAGGGTTTTCACTTAACCTCATCAAACTCATGTCTTAATTTTCTTCCTCCCACACTGAATTTGAGGTCTCCTCTGGCTGCCTTGTCTTTAGACCCTTTGAGGAATGCCAGGCAGTGCCCTGAGGCTGGACCAAACCTCTGGGAGCTGGCTTCAGGAGTCACTCACCACCCAGCCCGCTTGTGCACCTGGCATGCTGAGTATTGCCTATTCTTGGCTGCACGGGAGGAGGAGGACACTTGCTCTGCTCTGTTGCTGCCTCATACCCCTCATGCTTTAGATGTGAGTAGGAAGGTCCCTATTTGTCACCCCTGTGATTTCACTCTGCTGCCTCAGTACAGGAAGGTCCCCAGTGGCAGCCCACAGTCAGTGTTAGTGAAGAACCTGTCTGCAAACAGCTGATCGTTAGAGGTGCTGTGTCGTAGCCCCTCTTGCAGTCCCAGAATGTGACAGGGGGTCGAGTGAGGCAGGAGCAGGCACGGCAGGCTGATGGCTATGGAACAGGAGACTTTTCCGTCACGGTGTATGAGCCCCTGGAGGGCATCAGCCGCAGTGTGGTGTCCTCATGGTGGGGACAGCATGGCAGTGAGCCTTATGATGTGAGTGTTGCCCACAGACACACCCATAAGGAGCTCTTCCTCCTGCAGCCCACGTCTTCTGTGTCAGGCAGGAACTTCGTCTCGGTGCCAAGGAGAAGACGGGAGCAGATGGGGCTGTCTCTCCCTTACTCGAGTGCCATGGCTTGTATTCTGAATTGTTGAAGGTCACTTAAGATGGAAACAGCTCTGTGAGCATTTTCAGGATGAATAAGTATGATGCACTTAGAAAGATACGTTTCCAAATACCTTTTGGCTTTTGAAAACTGCTCATCAGTGAACTGGTAGCTGTCTGGTTTGCAATTGCCAGCTGTGCACACACAGTCTGGTACTGTCTCTCTGGGTCTTTTCAAACCCGTGCCTCAGGAGGATTCAGTATCTGACATCCCTCAGAAATTCTGCCTTTAGTAGGAGGAGCTGGGCACTTGCCACATTATAAATGGTCCGCTTTGAATGAGATGAGGGTTGTTGGCACACTGTGTGCCAGGTATGTGTACCTTCTTAGGATTCTCATCTGTCTTAGGGTTCTCATCCAGAAGGTGGAGGGGGTGGTAAAGCTGCCTGCCCCCTTTACACCCGCTACAAACCAAGGCCAGCACACCATGGAAGGGAGAGTTACTGCAGTCGTGTCATTGTTTTGGAATTCAACATACACTCGCACATATGTGCCTGCCATTCCGTGACTCTTGTGCCATTGCTCAGTAGTTGAGTTCACACAGCTGCCTCCCCAGAAAGATGACATTCTAATTATAATTGCTCGTGAATCAATGAAGAATTAGTGGAATTTTTCTCGTACGTCAGCAGATCCAAGTATGCAGGCCTCTATTCTTTCACCCTGTATGTAGAAAAGAGTGAGCATGGATGTGCGGCTTCCAGGACACCCTGGTCTGGCCCTCTGACCCCTCTGATACTGTGATGCTCTTCCCCTACAGCCTCTGACGGGCTTCTTCTCCCCTCCCACTGTGTGCTGTTTCTCCTCATCATGTCATCTGTCTCTTATTTTTCTGTCATGTCCTATCTGTAATCACCAGCTAGGCAGCTAGTCTTTAACTATCTGTGAGATATTATTTGACTTTATGTTGTGGTAACACATTGTGGTAACAGGAACATATGAACATTCTCCTTTCTTCCTCTAGTACTTGGCTCTCAGAGGTCTTCTCCATAATTCTCTAGGAATAGGCATTGGCTGTCATGGGGTGGGGTGGTGCTGATTCCAGCTGTACTGTGTATCCCTTTGGTTGTATTTTTTTAATTAGCATCTCAGAAGTAATGTTCATTGTAGAAAGTGTACAAAATGCAAAGAAACAAAAAACAAGAAAATAAGTGGTGTTTTATAGGCATACTTTTCTTCTAGAAATGTATTCTTGGTTCTGTTTTATTTCCAAAACATACTGTATACACACACATACACATGCGTGCGCATGCGCCAATGTGCCACCTGAGGCTGTGTTTCCACTTAACATTGTATTGTGTTGTCTTTCCATGCTGTCATATATTCTCGTGAGTTTGTTTTTTATTGGCAATGTAATGGTCTGTTTGGCTCTATCATAATTTACATAATCAGTTCCTAGCATTAACTGTTGAATTATTGAGTATCAAGTAGTCTGATATTATCTATTACATATAATGCCGTGATGACCATCCTTTGTGGCTTATTTTTTGCATACCTCTATGACATTCTCTATGACATAAAAAGACATATTAAATTTGGACACATACTTACAAATTATCCTCTAAAAAGGCTGTTGAAAGCATTACTCTCACCCACCGTGTCTGGAAGGTTCAGTCTCATCACCATCAAAGCTGGAGTCTCTGATGATTACTGAGCACTGGTGTGTACATTTGTGAGTTTCCTCTCTCATATTAGTTTTGGTATGTTCAGCCTTTTCCTCATTTTTGTGTTTCCGAAAGAATCCTTGCTCTAGGGAGGATATTAACTCTGCCTTAGCACATACGTTGCGATTCCTGCGTGTGGCATTTTGAGTGTGAAGAGCCTTTGCAGTCTGATTTAGGGACATGTTGCTGTTGCCCTCTTACACCCATTGCTGCCTCCTCTGTAACTTCAGAAATAGATACTCATGCTGGAAGCTCCACCACCACCTGCAACACCAGTAGGTCTTACCCAGATGTCCATCAACAGGAGAATGGATAAAGAAGTGGAGGTTTATCCATGGCTGGGAATACAACTCAGCAATGAAAAGGAACCAGCTAACCAGCTACTTGTGCCCTGCTGAGCAAAAGAAGATGAACAGAATAGTGACAGAGTAGGGCTGCAAACGTTAGGGAAAGTGAGGTGGGGCTCGTAATGGGTGCAGATTCTTCTGTAGACAATGCGAAGTCATAAAAGCAGCTGTGCTGGTGGTAGCTCATTTCTGTGAGCAAAAAAACCATCAGGTTGTCTGCAGTCAGTCAGTGGCTGAATTTATGGCCTGTGAATCAGATATCCATATAGCTCTTCAGAGAAAGATGGACGCAGATAAGGACATACTGCAATGGTCCCATTTCTATCAAGTTCTAGGCAAAAGTAATCTAAGAAATAGAAGTGAAACGGTACTGGGGTGGGGCAGATGGACCAGAGAGAGCAGCGGAAATGCTCAATGTTCTGAGTGGTGCATACATGGGGATTTGTGATCATAAGAACCCATCAAACTGGGGTAAAATGCATTCTAATTGCGGGGAGGAGGGGCGTGGGGACAAGTAGGTCCTGATCTTTTTTTTTTTTTTTCTATTTTAAAAAATGTTTTTTCCAAAGTCCTGTCTCTGCTGGGTGATATACCATTAACTTTCTGTCCCTTGACAAAGATGCCAACCAGTCATCTCTGTATACCAGCTGCTACCACACCCAGCACCAGCTCGCTTTGGGAAACCACCTTCCCCTCACCAGAGGTTTGCTCATTAACATAGGCAGCATCCTGTATAATGCAATGGCTTTTAAGAACTAAAGAGTAGTTCTTGCCCCCCACAAGCTGACTGGGAATCAGATCCACTGGACTTTTAATTTCTGTACTAAACTTAGTCATTTTGAGACCATGGGGTTTGTCATTTCCCCCTTCCAAGAGGAAGTGCCATTATGCATTTGAAACTTCTCTACATGTTACGAAGGTATTTTTGGAGGTTAGGGGACATTTTGGAGAGTCATGCAGATTATCTAAGTCAAATAATACTGCATTTCTGGCGGGTGGGAAATCTGTAGGCACAAAAGACTAAGTACTGGAGGACAAACGAGTGACCTGCCTTGTGGTAAATACCAAGCAGCAAGGAGCTTTCTTAGCACCTCATGCTTCTCTCTTGTATGGGGTCTAGGAGCTGGTCAGACTTACCATCGAGAAACAGGGGCATCCATCTCCAACCAGCCCAGTGAAACCCAGTTCCCCAGCCTGCAAACCGGACGGGTGAGTTCTGACTAAACCCTCCAGTCATTGTGGTCACCTTGGGTCTACACTTAAGAAAGAATGGGAGCTAAAGTAGGTAGGCTATTTTGAGGCATGTATTCCTTTTCAGTGACTTGTGGGTGAGCACCTGTATTACTGTAAAATGTGTACAGCTCAAACACGTTTTGAAGTAGTGCCCGTTCTCAAGGTTAACTTATAGTCAGTGGGGCTCTTTCTCCGGATACCATGTGAGTGTGCACGTGACCACACCTGTACTTTTCCAGAGCAGCTTCCTTTCATGATTGGAAAGAACTTTGAAGGCCTGGGTTTTGGGGATTTGGCTTGAGAGCTTTTAGCTTTGTCAAGAAAATAAACTGAGGGCAATGTGGACAATTTTTAAGGCCTTGCAACAAGTACTACTACAAGCCCCTAGAAAAAATATAAAACATAAATTTGGAGCCTTTGGAGAGCCTTTAGACCATGGAGTCTGAGGCTTCCTCTTACAGACAAGGAAACTGAGATGCAGTCAGGAGGACTTGGCCAGGCTCCTGCTGTGTGTTGGTGATCCACCCAGACTCAAAACCCATCTCTGCTGTGGAGCTCCAGACACAGTGTCTAGGGCTCCTGCCCCTCGGCCCGGTGCCCCCCATTATTTCCATGCTCGGGTCCCATTGCACCCTGCCCAGGACCTCTGTGTGCTCTGTAACCTTCTGTAATCCAAGTTCTTCTCCTTCTCCAGCCAGTCTGAGCTCCCCCTGACAGATTGCGAGGTGGAGATTCTCAACAAGACAACTGGCATGTCCCAGTCGGCCGAGCTACTCCCAGACTCAACAGATGAGGAGGTTGCGCCCCCTAAGCCCCCCTTACCTGGCATTCGGGTGGTTGATAACAGGTAATTGTTTTTCTTGCACCTTCTTCTACTTATGATATAATCTAATGAAAGAATAGGTAGATGAACAAAATGAAGACAGTGCCATTAGGTCAAGAACTTGGAACCAGCCCTTTGCTCTTTGGAAGCCTTAGAATCTTGATCTTTCTTGGGAAGGGCATCTGTGGAGGATGTGAGCCCAGCCCCAGTACCTTCCCTTGCTACACACTCCAAGAACTCCCCTTGGAGTGCCTTATAGTCTTAGTATAATTTATTATAAAAGGATAAGAAAGGATTTTTCTGATTTTTGGTTTTTTGGCATTGATAGGATTTATTTGGGCAGTGATGGTGTGGGACAAGAGTTGAAAGTGTGAAAAGTAGGTGTAATGTGTCTGATAATGAAAGAATCCCACATTCTATACCCTAATGTCTTTTTAAAGAGTTTTTGGGTTATTCGGTTTGATAGAATTTCTTGGTCTGTTTCAGTCCTCCACCAGCATTGCCACCGAAGAAAAGACAGTCAGCTCCATCCCCGACCCGAGTGGCTGTTGTTGCCCCCATGAGTCGAGCCACCAGTGGCTCCAGTTTGCCTGTTGGAATTAATAGGCAGGTAATGTAGCCCCATCTGGCAAGGCAGAGGAAGGCTTTGGGTTTGGGAACTTTAATCCTGAAGCTAAAAGAAACCCAGTGGTCTTCAGCTCCTAGCACTGAGAGGATCATTCCTTCTCTTGACAGGACTACAGGACCTGGTAGAAATTCCCACATGGCCGGGGAGGGGGGGGGGAGGAATGGAGAGACTGGAGCTGAGGAGTGTCTCCTGAGGACATCTGAGCCTGGCCCCAGGGCCCTCGCTTGCCACACAGTCCCAGCACTCGTAAAAGCTTCTTTCTCAGAAGTCACAGACATGGGTTTTTATTGCTTACATCAAAGACAGGCTTTCCAACCGGGTTTCTGAGTTTGGCAGTCTCCTTCCCTAAGTAAACGTACTGATTTCTCTCCCCTGGACTCTGCCACCATTTCTCAGAAGTGACTTGGGCTTTTTATTTTTCCACATGAGGATTTTGATGTGGACTGTTACACACAGAGGCGACTCTCAGGAGGCAGCCACTCATACGGCGGAGAGTCGCCCCGTCTGTCCCCCTGCAGCAGCATAGGCAAGCTCAGCAAGTCAGATGAGCAGCTGTCCTCTCTGGACAGGGACAGCGGCCAGTGCTCCCGGAACACAAGCTGTGAAACACTAGGTGAGTCCCAGGCATCTTGGTCATTCCTCCTGTTTCATCATCTTTTGGTGGCTGCTCTGGGGTCACACGGCCCTAGCCAAGTCGTTCAGAACCTGTTTTCTCATCTGCAGAGTGAGGGTACCAATATCTACCTCTCTCAAGGAGGTTGAAAGTTTGGATGAAATCACATAGGAAATCCTCAGATGGTAGCCATTATTATGGTTAATCTGTCAGTGTACCATCTGAC
The DNA here is from genome assembly GCF_011100685.1 of Canis lupus familiaris. Taxonomy (NCBI): domain Eukaryota; kingdom Metazoa; phylum Chordata; class Mammalia; order Carnivora; family Canidae; genus Canis; species Canis lupus. The sequence continues at coordinate 52,615,589 of NC_049230.1, forward strand.
TCCCTTTGCCAGCATTAAGAACCATCTGTTCAGAGCTGTAGATGAAGGGGGAGAGTCCTTGACGACTTTTGACAGAGGGTGAAGTCAAGTGACCAGCACATGCTGACCTCCTGGTTGGTGCAGAGCATGTGCCGTGGGGGCCGGAGGAAAGTCTAAAAGGCACTTGGCAGGAGATTTCAAGAGCGTTAAACTGCTCATGTCCCATGAGCTGGACATTTCACTTTGAGAATTTATTGTAACATGATCAGAGATTTATAGCAAGATTTCTATCCAAGGACATTAATCTCAGCATCACTGGGAGTACTGGTAAACTGGAAGCTAACGACTCAGCGGTAGGAAATCTGATGAGTTGTCATATATCCACTTGGTAGAATAAATATGTAGCTCTGAAAAATCAGTGACAATACACTAGATAAAATCTAAGACCATGGACATCGCAGTTTCTCAGTTGGATTTAAAAAACAAAAAATCCTAGGGGGGAAAAAAGACTTTTAAAGAAATCCATCAAAATGTAAACAGAGGGCAGCCCGGGTGGCTCAGCAGTTTAGCACCGCCTTCAGCCCAGGGCATGATCCTGGAGACCCAGGTTTGGATCCCATGTCAGGCTCCCTGTGTGGAGCCTGCTTCTCCCTCTGCCTGTGTCTCTGCCTCTCTCTGTCTCTCTCTGTGCCTCTCATGAATAAATAAATAAAATCTTTTTTTTTTTTTTTAAAGTAAACAGATACTTAAATTACGGGACTGTGGATGATTTTTATTTTCCTGATATGGGTTTTTTTGGCCATATTTTCTACAGTGGTCACACATATTTCTTTTCTTTAAAATAAGAAATTAGGAAAATACAAAGAACAGGGTAGCAAACAGCCATTTTCCCACCTGCTTTTACTTTTTCAGAGGGAGAAGAATGGGCAATATAAAATAAAGCATATAGATGAGATGGGAATTATGTTTGCATTGCACACGAATAAAAGGGATTAGGAAGAGCAGAGAGTTGGATGATTTCTTTCTGCAGGGCCTTGTGGCTAATGGGTATGTTTCTCTTGTTGTGAACACAGATCATTATGATCCTGACTACGAATTCCTTCAGCAAGACCTCTCTAATGCAGACCAGATACCTCAGCAAGTGGCCTGTAACCTTAGCCCATTGCCAGAGTCTTTGGGAGAGTCTGGGTCTCCATTTCTTGGCCATCCTTTCCAGTTGCCTCCAGCGCCTGGCAGCTGTCCCCAGCCAGAGGGGCCCTTGGCCCCAGGACAGCAGATAGACATGCCACCTGCTCTCCCTGAGAAGAAGCGCAGGAGTGCGGCCTCCCAGACCACGGACAGCTCTGGCTGCAGGATGTCCTACGAGCGGCACCCCTCACAATATGACAATATCTCGGAAGATGACCTGCAGAACCCAGCCTCGGTCCCGTCCATCCCCTTCACGCCCTTTGCTGCTATTCTCCCCTTTCAGCAAGGAGGGTCCTCAGCCTCTGTCGAATTTGTGGGTGATTTCACTGTTCCTGAATCAACAACGGGTGACCCAGAAAAACCACCTCCTCTACCAGAGAAGAAAAACAAACACAGTAAGCTTTTGTCGAGCTGTTGTCAGGAAGCATACTTTGTAACCTAAAATGGTATTGTGTTTTATCTGAGCGTTAGGCCAGAATCAAACCAGTGGCCTCGTAATTTCATAAAAGATGGGGCCCTTGGTACATGGACACTTCAGGAGCTTTGTTTTGTCAGTACTGGTGATGGTTTTTAGAGCCTGATAAGCCGGCCTCTCTTTATGGCCTCTTAGATCTTAGGCCAGGCCTCCACAGAGTCCGAGTGTTTGGCCAGAACACACAGCAACAAAGAGAAATGAATGTCACAGCTTCAGGACAGCATAACAGTAACATCCGGGTAAAGCAGGATGGACGTTTGAATTTAATTAGAACTTACTGCGCCCACAGAGGGGTTTTCTGAATATCCCTGACAGCGTGTGGGGTTAGAACTCTCTTTAGAGAGTTCCCTGCCCCCGCCCCCCCATCCCCATTGCAGACATGAAATGTCACTAATGACTTAGAATCTGAGGAGGCCTGGTTGGAGCTGCTGAGGATATTTCTTAGGCCAGATATATATATATATATATTTTTTTTAGGCCAGATATTTTTAATATATGATGTTATTAGGGCCGGGGAAGGGAGACTGAAATTTTAGATTTTTGTAGTTGGAATATTTTCCAACTGTAAATTGGCCATCAAATTCCTAAGTAGAGTCCTACAGGAGATTGTTTTTCTGCTAAACTGCTCCCCGTTGCCAGTCTCTTCCTGCTCTGCCCTGTCCCCGGCTCCACTAGCACAATTCTGTTCCGTCTTTCTTGGACATACTGGCCATCACCATTTGGATGTGTGTGTAGTCATCTGGGCCATACAGCCCCAGGGCTCCCTGGCCACAGTTGAAGCGTCCGGCAGAACACTTCTGTCGACTAGAATCGACTCTCCATTCCATATTCCCAAATGAGACCATCCAGTTGGCTCCAGCTAGATTGGGGCCCACCCTCAAAGACAGGGAGAGTGGTTAAAGGCAGCAAGGGGTAGCCCCAGGGGCAGCTGGGTGGGCCTTGTCCCCCAGCGGGAGGGAGAGGTGGCTCTGTAAGTCCACAAGGCTGAGGTCATTCCCCCCTGTCCTTCGCTCGTGAGAAACCAGGGCACTACTAGAGGGATGGCCTGCAGCAGTGCCAGGGCATTTCCCTCTGTGCCTCTGCACAGACATGTGCAAGTGTCTAGAGAGCTGTTGGCCTTTCCCTTCCACCCGCCTTACCTGGACTTGAGCAGCGTGCCACTCTGGGCTCACACCCTTTCCTCTCCTTTCCTTGAAATTCTCTGAACCCAGAACGCAGGGTAGAATTGCATCCATGCAAACTGCAGCAGATGTGTGGTGTTACTGGGCTGTGGACTAGGGGCCTCACCTCAGGTTCTAGAGTAGGCACAGGCCATGGCCCTCATGCAGAGCTGTAGAGAGGAGGAGGGGAGCCATCCACTGTTCCCTTTCCAACAGCCTCAAGTCTCCGGTGGCTGAAAATATTTTCTATTAATTTAGACATCTATTTTTAGACTTTATCTCTTCCATCGGTGTCTGGAGCACTTTTGTCTGAAAACCTTGAAAAATTACTAATAGCTTAAGATGTGGTGCGCCCTGGGTGAAAGCTTCACACACCACCATATTTAGTCTTTATACCCTGGCCCCAGGCAGTGATATTAGCACGGTTTATAGATGAAGAAACTGGAGTGTAAAGGAATAAGCCTTGCCAGGATCAGCTGGCAAGTGGGTGGCAGATCTGGGCTTCAGAGCAGTCCTGTGTTTTCCCAGCACAGTGCACTGCCTCCCACACTAAGGAGGAAGGGATCTGGCCCTCCTTTGTGGAACCTGTATGGGTTTCAGTAGTGACCCCCAGGCAGTAGGGAGTCTTTTTCTGTCCCCCGTGAAAGGACCCCCAAACTTGAGGCCTGGGCCTCATCTCCAGTCCACTTTTCACTCCCCAAGGGGACCCTTTGGGAGTTCTAGTCTCTGCCCTGGTGGAAAACTTGCAGAGTTGCACTGAGAGAAAGGAGGGAGATAATCATAATTCCTTATAATTGGCTAATGCTGGACAAAGCTCATACATCCACGGTCCTGATAGCATAAAGTGTCCTTCTTTGGGTCGTACTGACATCCTGAGGGCCCTCAGCCCCTCTTGCTGAGGGTGGACCTTGTGCCCAGCAAGGTTCCTAATCACTGTGCACAGTCCTGGATGCCTGCTGGAGCGCCAGCCTGCCGAGCATTCCCAGTGATGCAGGCTGCTCACTTCTTTGAACTCCTGTGCCAGCTGCCTTTGAAACAGACCCAGTCTTCCTTATTTCTCAAAGGTTGTGAACCTCACTGCTGTGTCTGTGCTCAGTTAGCAGGTCTCTGCAAGGACTTCCACATCTGGAAGGTCCGTTCTTATTGAAGCTTCCCGTTTCAGCAGGCAGAAGCTTGCATTCAGTCTTTTTTAGGGAGCACTGGTAGGCATTTGGGATCCCCTTCAGAGGCTTGCATCTTCTCTAGAATCTCATGGTGTTGAGGGTGCAGCATGGAAGAAGAACATCATGGTGAGCTACACTTCCCTTCTGGCAGCAGTGCCCTCATGAGCAGGACTGCCTTTACCTACCTGCCTTTTAGGGCCAAGCTCTGCTCAGTGCTCAGTGCTTGGGGAGCAAAGACATTCTTATTAATTCTTTTAAATAAAGAAGATGACTTTGAACCTCTTCCTTCAGTGAAGGGCACCAGAAAGCCATCCCTGGAGAAAGGCATTTCCTCTCTAGCTTGACCACAGTTGAGGGTCTCTAGTTAATCCCCCAACTTTGAAGCTATGTGAAAATACAGAACAAAGCCCTGCAAAATTGTCGTGGCTACTTTTTATTAATATCCAACAGGTGCTCATAGCACTTGCAACATGACCCAGGAAGATAGCACCCAATCTTGGATGATGCCTTTGACCTCTGCCATCCATGACTGCCACACACACACCTAAGTTCCTTTGCTTCCAAACCTGGGACCTTCTTTCTTCCCAGCTCCCGTTGTCACTAGCTCCCCCGTGATGCGTGTGTAGCTCTGTAAGTAAACTGATCAGCCCTCGTTCCTAACTCACCAGTCAGGGAGGCATAACAGCATTTTCCCTTCAAACATGGGCATGTTGGCATGCACAGGGAATTCCCTAGCTCTTGGGAGCTTCCTCCAGCACCAAGAGAACGAGAAAGGTGGTACTGCATTTCAGGCCAGCCTCGACCTAGATTTTGCTGTGCGAAGTGTTGAGTGCAGGTTCTAGTCCCACACAGAAATGGGGTCTGGAGAAGGCCTACTCACACCCAGCCGCCCAGCCTCACAAGGGTGCCCAAGGGCCAGACACCATCAGCAAGTTGCTGCTCTCCCCAAACCTGTGCAGTCTACAGAAGGGCGTGGCTCTGGAGTTGGGGCTCCAGTCAGTAACCCCAAAAGTCAGGAGTAAGGTGCACGCTGAGGGCTCCACGCCTGCCTCAGGAAAGGGCGCCTGCAAGGATGGGTCCCTGAGAAGTCATGCCTCCCCAGGTAGGGGAGGCCCCCGCTGACATCTGCTGCTGGGGTTTCCGGCTGTGATGCTGCATGGCTCAGGCAGGGAGCCTGCCCCTGGGCAGCCACACAGCTCCAGGCAGTTCGACCGTGAGGAGGCAGCGAAGCATCAGATGGCAGGTGGCAAGGGCTGGGGTTTCTGAAAGGATGTGTAGGGAGGACAGGGTGCACATGTTTGAATTCAAGCACGCCTTTCCTCGCTGTCTGTCTCTCCCCTGAGGATGTTCTAGAGCCTCTCAGCTGGAAGGAAGAAATGGAATTTAGTAGCTGTTACTTCTTGTTCACCCAGTGGGTGCTCTTCGAGACCCACCCAGGGCTGTCACCTGGTTTAGCAATTCACTCAATAGGAACAGATGATGTGTGTTTCATTCACTCATTCTCTCTACAAATATCTATGGACACCTGCTGCATGTCAGGTACTGGGCATGGCCCCTGCCCCCAGGAGCTTCAGCTCTCCAGTGATCAGCAGTAAATCCTGTGGCATCTGGTTTGAAAATAGATCCTGAATCAAATCATCCTCATCACCTCCACCCACAGCACGATCTGTCACCTAAACAACCACAGTGGCCCCAGAGTTGTCTTCTCGAGACAAAGCAGCTCCAGGCAGGCCCGGAGGGGAGCCCTTCATGGGTTCCCGATGGCCTGGCAGCAAGCCCACCTCCTTGCCCTGTTCCCTCAGCCTCTCATGACCTCCCAGGCTATCGCCTCACTCCTTCCAGTCTTCCGTTGCCGTGTTCTGCTCACCTGGTGGGCCCTGGCCCGGCCTTAGCCGTGGTGTAGGAGGTCTCTTGTAGCTTATCCGTATTCTGGAGAAACACCCCCAACTAGCTCACTTCACTGTTTCCTGACTCCTGGAGGTGGTGAGCCTCACGTAGGCAGAGGACTTGCTTGCTGGCCCCTGTGTAATCCCAGCACCTGTGCCAAGGGTTTCATAAAATCATACACGTGGGACAATCCCACAGGTGGCTCATTGTAGGAGGGGCTGAGAGGACACGGTGGAGGGATAAGGAAGGGCTGCTGGTCAGATGGCTGGTGAGGAGCCTCTGGGGAGGCTGAACCACAAGGGTGGGCAGAGCCTGCTCAGCAAGCCTGGTCGGATGAGGGGAGCAGGGGAAGAGCATGTGTACACACCCCTGACCGTTCCAGGCAGGGGAGGAAGACCACAAGCCAGGCGCCTGGGATCAGAGAAACAGGCAGTGGTGCCGAGCCTCTGCTGCGACCAGGGGTGCCAGGAAACCCCCAAGGCTTTTCAGCAGCAGGGGGCGTATGCTTTTTAAAAAACAGACTATTTTTAAAGCGGTTAAAGACTATTTCTTAGAATGGTTTTAGGTTCACAGCAACATTGAGCGGAAAGTACAGGGAGTTCCCACATGTCCCGGCCTCCCCCACTGTCACCTCTCTGCCAGAATACTGTATGTTAGTCACCCAGCCTGCACGGGTGTGTCACCATCCGCCAGAGCCAGAGTTTATGCAGGGCTCGCTCTTGCTGTGTGTGCAGAGGTTTGGGCCTGTGGGCAATGTTGTAGTCCTGCAGTGGTGTCTATGGGGACCTCTGTGGGCCTGGCCGCGCCTGGGGAGCAGGGAGGGGCCTGCTCATGGAGGGTGGCCATGTCCCCCACAGTCACCCTCCCCAGTAACGCTGGGGCCACCCCACCCCCACCCCCTCTCTGTGTTGCAGTGCTGGCCTACATGCAGCTGCTGGAGGACTACTCGGAGCCACAGCCGTCCATGTTCTACCAGACGCCACAGAACGAGCACATCTACCAGCAGAAGAACAAGCTCCTCATGGAGGTGTACGGCTTCAACGACTCATTCAGCACCGAAGCCCCGCAGGAGCTGGCACCGCCCCCCGCCCTGCCTCCCAAGCAGCGGCAGCTGGTAAGCCACCCTCTGCCCTGCCCCACTGCCGCCGTGACCCTCCGCTTCCGCCAGCCCCAGGCAGCCGTGGACCACACCGCTTCCCACGCGGGCGCTTTCATTTCCTCCTGACAAGCTTCCCCATCTCCCCACCCTGGGGGTGGTGGCGCCTTTCTCTTCCAGAGCAGGGCCCCATGCAGCTGGGCCTGGCTTGTACTCAGAATGTTTGCTTTCTCTGCTGACAGTCTCTTGTATTTTTCCTCTCTTCTTTGGCTCCAGTATAGACCTCCCAGAAAGGAGGGACTCAATCAAGGCACAGGGCATGGTCTGTGTACGGCCATCTGTGGACTTGATTTACATAATGGCCCAACTACATAGAGTGACTTACACCCCACCCTGGCCAGGGATGGCCCCGTGGAAACAAGCTCTATTGAAGCACGATGGTCTCAAACAGAACCATTCTGTATTCCCTACATGGTGCCCTACCTCCTTTAAAAACACTCCTGTGTGAGGATTCCCTGTAGGTAATGAAGCCCAAGTCAGGGCAGGCTGTCCTGCATGGGCCATGTATGAGATTCTAGGACCAGGTAGGGGTGCAGATCAGGTGGGCCTGCTGCACACCTCAACTCTGATCCTACTGCTCCCAGTTTGCCAGCCAGGCAGACTTCGGTCAGGTGATAGGATCCAAACATCTCATCTGGCCCTGCTTCCCAGGAAGAGTACACCTCAGAAAGGGATCCTTGACCTATTCAGAGCTGCATGTGCTATTTTGCTCCTCGGCTGGCCAGCCTGGTAATGTTTTCCCCACAGAGAGGACCACCCATCTTCCATCCTTCGTGAGCGGATGCAAAGGTGCTGCCCTGCCTTTTCTGGGAAGCACCTGCCAACTGGACAGCCAGCACTCTGGGTTACTCCTTGAGCCCCCAGTCCGCCCCCAGGGTCCCTGAACCTTCCTGCATGTGGTGAGCTCAGGGACTGACTAAGCAGGGCCTGGAGTTGGCAGTTGTGGGTTCCAGGCCTGCCACTAATTAGCCATGTCTCATGACTTGCACTCAGGGCCTCAGTTCTTCAGCCACCCTGCCCGCCACATAAACACCTGAATATGCCCCAGTGTGGGTCTAAATGGCTCAGAAAGTGTTTCAAAAAGGGATCTTTACCATGGAAATAGAAATGCCTGCCCCAGGGTGCCCTAACTTAAAATGTTTGGTCTAACAGCTAAACTGGATTTTGTTGAGATCTGCAACACTCTCAGACCCTCCTGCCAGTGCCCACAGGTCTTCATCGGTCATCCTGGGGCATCTCCTCTGCTCCATGGAGCCCATAGGCTTCACACAGATCCCTAGGGAGCACTCTTGGCCTTGGAGCCTGTGCAGGAGAGCCACTGGGCAGTCCCCATGCTGGCAGGGCAGGAGTGAGGGGCCTAGGAGTAGAGCAGACATCCTGCCGAACGCCTCCCTGTGGAAGCACTGGGGCTTTGGTTTGGTTTCACATGATCCTCCCCGCAGCCTCTCACCCCCATGTTAAGTGAACTGAGGCTGAGAAAGGCAGAGAGACTTAATTGGAGCCCACCCACCACTGAAAGTAGAAGATGAGGGACCACACCCAGCTGACTGAAGCCCAGGCACTGCTGTGACGTGCCCTGTGCCTCCACCTGGCAAAATAGTAGTAGTAATTGTGCCTGTTAGCCCCTGTATAGTGTGGGAGGGACAGTTCCAAGTGCTTTACACACACACTGTCCCCATTTTACAAATGAAGACCCTGAGCCACAGAGACCTTTAAATAATACCCAAAGCCAAATAGGTCCCAGATGGTGAGGCTCAGGGTCAAAGCCAGGAGGTCTGGCTCCAGGAGCGTCCTCTGCGGAAGCATGAATAACTGCACGGTCCACTCCCCACCAAGGAAGAACTTGAGGCCCTAAGTCAATGGAAGAGCCAGACTGGGAGCCAGGCCCTCGGGGTTCTGAGCCTGTTTGGCCTCTTCACCTTACCACCATTGGACACAACTTGTGTGAAAGTTAGCTTTTTAAATCCACCACAAGGAGATGAAGCAGGGCACTCTCTTGTCCAGGTACACCTTGGCAGGCATCTTTGATTCCTGAGTTGAGCCAAGAAGTCATCCCTCTCCAGAATGTCCCAGCAGAGTTAGGTAGCAGCCTGCGGAGCCTCATGTGTACCTATCTGACTGTTCTCTGCTTTTTTCCCTCCTTCCCTGTCTTCTCTCTCATCCCTTCTGTCCAGCAGGCCTCCTATGCTGCTTCTTCCTTCTCCTCTGTCTCCTACTGTGTCCAGCAAACTAAAGTGGCCTTCACCCCCGAGGACGGCAGTGCCACTCAGGGCATCAGTGTGTCCGTCTCTAACTCCTTTCTCAGCCGGCATGGCAACTTGCCTGTGCCCTCGGTGAGTCACTCCCTACTGTTCTTTGCTTGGAAACATGAGTGCCATCTTTCATTTATCACTGTGCCTCCTGTCACCTGTCCTGCCACCCAGCCCTGGCTCTGTCCTCACAGACCCTGTACCCAACGGGAAAGGGCATGTGTGGTTGGTTCTCTGTGGCCCAAGGACTGTGTGAAGTGTTGGATGGGGCAGGTTGGGGGTAGGGATGGGGAAACATTAGCAGCCACACTCATAGCATTACCACTCAGGCATAAACTGGCAGAAATGTCTTGGCCATTTTATTCTGATCTCCCGTTGAGCTCTGGGTCAGCCCTATAAGTGTTTTGTATTTAGAAAGAAGTATTCCTCCTATGGGCACCAGGGCCAGGGAGAGCACTTTAGCAGGGCATGACGGAGTCTAAGTCTGAGGGATGTGTTGGTTAACCTTTCCTGTGTAGCAAACCACTCCAAAACTCAGCGACTAAGAACAACAGTACCCGTTTGTCACTGCTTAGGACACAGGTTGGTAGGGTGACTGCCCGTCTGATTTTGGCTGGCCTCACTAACATCTCTGGAACCTCAGTGGGGACAGCAGGCCGATTTGGCCGTGATCTTCATGACCCTCCAGCCTCCATGAAGCTAGCCTGGGCTTGCTCCTGTGGCAGCTGGCGAGATGCCAGGGGAACTGATGGGAGGATGCGAGGTATCTTCAGGCCTAGGCTCAGAACTGACACACTGTGCCTTCCTAACATTCTCTCCATTGAGTCATAGGGCCTGTCTGGGATTCCTGGAGTAGGGAGCTAGACTCCACCTCTTGGGGGGACAGAGCTGCTGCTCAATCACCTTGCCGAGGGACATGGCTATGGGAGGGAAATGGGTGCAGCCTTTTCTGTAAAGTTTACTTCTGAAACTTATAGGACAGTAACCATTTGGGAGGCACAGTGCTGCTCTGTTGCCTTTCGTTGGAATCTGCATCTGTCAGGGATCCTAAACAGCTACCATTCTTCCTTTAATCTGCTGGGACTGAGCAGCAGGACAAGAGCTTGGATGGGGCCGTCTTTGGGTTCTACTTAAAATCAGTTTTGCCTTTGGGTAATTTACTTATCCCTCCTGGCCTCCGTTTCTTTCCTTTGAGATTATACTTATCTCCTACTTTGTGATTGTGGAGATTAAGTAAAATCATAAAGGAAAGCTGATTATTATAGCTCTTGCTCTTAGAGTTCTGGGTTCTAGTCTCGGCTCTGTCCTTGTTCTGCACATGACAGCTCGGACAAATGGCTTCACCTACCTGGACTTCCTTTACCCTCTACAACCTGGTGACTGGTTGACCTAGTGACTCTTAGAGACCTAGCCAAGCTCAGGTTCCCAGTGTGGTCTTGTCTGGTTTCCATCTTTGGGAACCATCCATCCAGAGCCCAGGCTAAGATGGTCCTGCCTGCTGTGAGGGATGTGTTGTTCCTTTGGGGGCTAGAGCCTAACTTTTTAGAGCCCTCAGGAATCCTGTGTTTGCTATAGAAAGGCTAAATACCCCTCCCTCCCCACCCCCAGCCCCTGGCACACAGACACCCTCTGTTTCCTCAGCAGGCACTTCTGGCAAGCTCCTTTCACAAATCGTGCAAAACTTGGCCTTTATACAATCTCGCTCTTGACTGTTTTTTCCCCCTCTATGAACAGAAAGTAAGTGTGAGTTATCCTAAGAAAGTGTCTACAACGTCCCTTTTAAACAGTTTGAGGGCTGTCCGTGAGCTGAACTGTTTGCTACAGAGTTGATGAAAGTTTTGAGGGCATTTCATTTAAGTTTGCGCATGAACGTGTCATGATTTTCATCCCTTGGGGGACAGGCGAGTCTCAAGACACCATGCTTTGGAAAGACCGCTTTCTCCATACCAATTCCACAGTGCAGCCCAAGGGAGTGAGCATCTAAAGGTGCTTTATATTTTAAAAGGAAAGTCCCCGAGCCTCCAGAGCTGTTGGTAATGGCTTGAATGTTTGGAACATTTGACATCTGATACGCTGAAACTCCAGAGAAGTGGTTTAGTGCAATGCCAACATATTCTTCATGTGTTCTCTGCTTACATTCTGAGGTGAACCCCAGATGGAGGGCTTTGGATTTCTCTCAGAGCGGCCCTTTATTCCTGAATCTCCTCATTCCTGGGCCTTTGTCATCCTTCCAACATGGAATCCTGAAAGGTGCCCCTTAGGAATACAGCAGTTGTCAAATCTGAAGACCCCTGACTCTGTCAACAACCTGTTACTTCTGCCGGGGAGAATTCTAACCATTAAAAACCTCTTGGGATATCTGGGTGGCTCAGTTGGTGAAGCATCAGCCTACTCTCAATTTTATCTTAGGTCATGATCCTCAGGATCATGAGCTTGAGCTCAGGTCGGGCTCTGTGCTGGGCATGGAACCTGCTTAAGATTCTCCCTCCCTTTCCCCCGCCCTCCACTCATGGGTGCACTTCCACACACGTGCTCTCTTTCTCTCCCTCTCAGACTCTCTCAAAGAAAAAGAAAGGAAAGAAAACCTCTTGAATTAGAATGGGAAAGCTGCATTGACAAAGCTTAATTGAAGTAGGGGCTCAGGGGTACCTGGTGGCTCAATGGGTTAATCCTCTGCCTTCAGCTCAGGTCATGATCTCAGGGTCCTAGGATGGAGCCCCCCCACGTCAGGCTCTGCTGAGTGGGGAACCTACTTCCCCTCTCCCTCTGCCTGCTGCTCTGCCTACTCGTGCTCTCTCTTTGTCAAATAAATAAATGAAGTAGGCACCCAAAGAGCACCTTGTTCACTCTTCCTATGTTCCAGGTTGAGTTTAATGTTTAATGAGTTTAACCCCCTGCACAGGGGTTCTCTTTGTGCAGGTCAAGCAGCAGGAAGGATCTGGAGCAACTCATGGCCCCCTCATCTTCAAGAAGCACTTTGGTAGGCAGACTACAACGAGCATCCAAGAGGCTCACACTGAGGCAGGGTATGAGTAAGGCCTGGAGAGTCACGGGCCATCAGTGGAAACCCCTGGGCTGTGGAGCCAGGGCAAAATCAGGCAGAGCATCATGGGGAAGGTGGCATTTGAGCTGTGGCCTGAAGGACAATTAGGATTTCAGGGAGATGAGGGATAAAGGGCAGGGAGAACAAGTCCAAGGTGTTCCACACAAAAGGACCTACCTGGAGGATGGGGACCAGAAAGCCTAATGTGCGTTTAGGAAGGTGACCTCAAGTGTTAAGGTTATGGGGGAGCTGGCTGAAGAGTGGTGCCTGTAGCCGGCCTTCCGTGTGTCCTCAGGGTTAGTACACCTTAACTGAAATGGGCTGCTTCCCCAGCTGCTCCCTCCTGATCATGGTCCCTAGAGGTCAAGCCAGGGGATGCCCACTCTCGCAGCACCTTCCACTGCATCTGCTCAGCTCTCTCATCCCACAGAAGTGCTGGCTCACAGTCCACAGACTTCCTGTCCTGCCCAGCTCGTGCTGCATACCTAGGAAACTGGAACATCTGTGCAGACAGGCATCCAGACCTGATGTGGGGTCTCTGGGGACATTACTCCTAGTTTGGTAGAAGAAGGTGTTTAGGGACATGAGGATTGAGTGAGAGGTGGGAGAGATGCAGAGAACCACGCACAGCCTCCCCGAGGTCCAGGCAGGCCAGGCCCCACTTCCTGTTCTGATTCCACTGGGCCTTGGCAATGTGCCTGGCCCGTGGAGGTGCCAGAAGGTGTTTCAGTGATGTGCCTTCCTACAGATGGCTCTCTGATGTGACACTAGGGTCCTCCGCTTCTGTCCTCAGACTCTCTCTTGGTCACTGGTAGCCCAGGGCTACCTACCGTGTTCTTACTGCTGCCCCACCACATGGCTGCACGCCTTCCACCTCCACTCCAGCTCTGAGTCCAGCTCTAAGTCTCCACTCTGCACTGAGTTCCCCTGTGCTGTCTCTCCTTTCCCTGGCCCTTCTCTGGCTTGTCCTGGTTCTGGTTTTGAACACTGGTCTTGTGACTCTAAAAAGAATCTTAAAAGTTGGATGGGGTCTACACTCAACATTACCCTTGACCAAAGTATTGAGAATCTCTCAGTAACCATTAGGGTGGCGAGTGCCCTTCAGGAATTGAAATGTTGATGTCGGAGAAATCCCTTTCCTCCACGCCTTCTGGTGCCTACCTTCTTTGCTGACTGCAAGGTCACTGAGAGGTCTATTCAGATGCTAGGAATCTGTTGAAATACTTCTTTACCATCTTAGTTTCCAGAGTGATTCTGAATAAGTAAAACTTCTTTGAGAAGAACTTGAGAAATATCCATAATAACTGTCCTTTGTTTAGAAAAAAATCTTTAGGACAGCCCCGGTGGCTTAGCGGTTTTGTGCCGCCTTCCACCCAGGGCACGATCCTGGAGTCCCAGGATCGAGTCCCGCATCAGGCTCCCTGCATGGAGCCTGCTTCTCCCTCTGCCTGTGTCTCTGCCTCTCTCTCTCTCTCTCTCTCTCTCTCTCTGTCTCTAATAAATAAATTAAAAATCTTAAAAAAAAAATCTTTAGGGTAAGAAAGTCAAGTATGTATCATCTTGAAAACTTCAGTGACAAAGGGCAGGGGGTGGGTCCATAGAGCCACAGCTGTCCCGTTCTGGAAAAATGGTGATTCTCTACGTGTCCCTGGGTTTTCGCACCTTGGCACACATGCTCTCACTGGAGGGCCTGCTGCATAGACCCTGCTACTCTGCCGTGTCATCCCCTCATTGTGAAACAGCGAGGGCTCACTCTCCGAGACACGTGGCAGTTCCCCAGGTCCCACTGTCACACCTGTCCCTCACCTTTTCTGCCTTGAGCAGTGACCCAGCAGCTGCCACAGACACCATGGACTAAAAGACTGGTCTAACGGCCAGACAGGAAGGGCAAGGGTGAAGGGGAGACAGTGGAGTGGTTAAGGGGAAGAGAGTGGCTGGGAGAGAATCAGACCAGAGTCTATGGGCTCAGCTGGCTTGGCACAGCACACTATGTCTTTTGCTGGAAAAAAATCAGCCCTTGCCTTCCTTACCTCTGTCCCTTGCTTCTTCCTGAGGTCATCTTATCTTTATGGGTTCCTGCCCTGCTTAGAGAGGAGAGCAGGGGAGTGCCCACAGATAGCACTTGCTGCCCAGGGTTGGGGAGTATTTCTCTGAGCTCCATCTCTCCTGGTGAGGCTCCATTCCACCATCCTCCCAGACTTGCCAAAGGTTTCCTTTGGAGTGGCTCAGCATTGTCAGCACAGGAGTGAGGGGCGAGCTTCATGCTATGGGAGAGCCCCTGTGAGCCCCTCTTGTACTCTCCTGCATGGTCCTCGGCCCTTGGGGGCTCAGGAGCCTGTGGGTGTTTCAGAGCCCCTGCATGGAGCCTGCTTCTCCCTCTGCCTGTGTCTCTGCCTCTCTCTCTCTCTCTCTCTCTCTCTCTCTGTCTCTAATAAATAAATTAAAAATCTTAAAAAAAAAATCTTTAGGGTAAGAAAGTCAAGTATGTATCATCTTGAAAACTTCAGTGACAAAGGGCAGGGGGTGGGTCCATAGAGCCACAGCTGTCCCGTTCTGGGCAGATGGTGATTCTCTACGTGTCCCTGGGTCTACGTGTAGACCTTCGTGCTCAACCCCTTTCTTGGGGGCCTTATCACAGAGTATAGTCTGCAGTTGTGAGTGCAGGCATCTCCTTAGACTCGGCTCCCTGGGATTAGGAATTAGATCCCACATGCCTAACGGGTACCAGCCAAACCCCTCTGCTCCAATTCTTATTATTTCTTTTTTTAAAAGATTCATTTATTTACTTGATAGAGAACATGTGTGCAAGTCAGGGGAAAGGGAGAGGGAGAGAGAGAATCTCAAACAGACTCCTTGCCCAGTGCAGAGCCCAACATGGGGCTTGAGCCCATGACCCTGAGATCATGACCTGAACCAAAATCAAGAGTTGGACTCTTAACTGACCAGCCCCCCGGACACCCCATGTCCTTGTTATTTCCATGAATGTTTCCACTGAGTTGCCCAAGCAAGATATGAGGTATCCTCTTCCCTCCCCGCTACCACATACACAGCCCCTTTACATGTGGCACGCATACCAACTCACTGAGCCCTGCCACACATCCTAGCATGTGCCCTGAGCTGGTCTTCTCCAGCCCTATTACCAGTGGCTCCCCTACTCCCCACCCCCGGCACAGCCTCTGTGGCCTCTCTCCTGTCTTCCTGCCACCATGTCCCTTTCTCAGCCCTGGTCAGACTCCAGTGTCCCCTCAGCATTGCAGAGCCTTCTGCACCTTCGCCAGCTTCTGCCCACCTGTCCCCATGCGCGTGCCCTGCATACCCCCCACTTTCTCCTGGCACTGACCTCTCGGCCCTCCCACACACACTTGCTCTGTCTTCTCTCCCCCCTTCCTGAGGTCCACTGTGTTTTTCCTTACTTGCTCTATGGACCTGAGCACGCCATCCCCACATGAGTAGGCCTCCATTTCCTCTTCAGCAATGGGAGCTTCGAATTGTCCTGGGGAGAAGGGCAAGGCACACGTAGAGCATGTAATGTAGTATAAAGCACACAGCCAGTGTTCAGTAAAGAGGGAGGCATTATAAAAATACTTATTATCACACTGGGAAATTGTTTTTTGCTTTGTAATGTTCAAGTTCTTTTTTCTCAAGGTCATAACCCTCCGAGGGTAAGGACTGGGCTTATTATGTGCTTGTGGACTCAGTATGTAGCTCAGGGCCAAGCCGGCAAGTGGCAGGTGCTCTGTGATGCCGGACCACTGGGGAGGGTCTTACTTCAGCCAAAAGCAGTGAGCAGTGACCGAGGAGGCATCTAGCTCTCTTCTTCCACCCACCACCACATCCATCTTTCCCAGCATGCCCACATTCCATTACGACAGCATGCTGCTGACTCATCCACTTCCATGCATCAGACACACTGGTCCCAGGCTGTGGCTGAAAACCCGACCTCTTCCTCATTTTCCTTCTCTGCTAACCCATAAGGTGCTGGCTGCTGGTTCTCTGGCTTGAGACCAGAGCTTAGGGACCCTTGGGCTTGGAGACTTGCAGAAGGAAGCAGCCACTGTGACTCAGCCATTTCTGCCCCTCATTTTGAAGATTTCTTGCTGCTTTTTTGGTGATGCTCATGGCATTTTGGATGGTCAGTGCTCTTGGATTAGCCACAGACCTAGGAATTAGCTTACAGCCCCTTGCTGCAGGCATGCTTCTGACTCTATCCATGACAGTCTAGCTGGTCTGGTACCACAAGGACCCCCTTGGTCCTTGTGATGGTCATATGGTGACATCGTAGACTGAGGGTGCTGTCCACACGCTGGCCTGTACCTTCACATTTCAGGCTGCTTATCTACTATGAAGGACCCTTCCTCACTGCTCTGTGATGGAGTGCTTATTCCACTCTAGAGATGGGGAAACTGGAATAGAGAGGCTGAACCGTTTCATGTATTCAGAGGCTTAACTTAGAGCTCAGGTTAGCATCCAGAGCTTCACTGTGAAAAATAGTGTTCAGGGCAACCCGGGTGGCTCAGCAGTTTAGCGCCTGTTCTTTGGCCCAGAGCATGATCCTGGAGACCCGGGATCAAGTCCCACGTTGGGCTCCCTGCATGGAGCCTGCTTCACCCTCTGTGTGTTTCTGCCTGCCTGCATCTCTCTCTCTCTCTCTCATGAATAAATAAATAAAATCTTTAATAAAAAAAAAAGAAAGAAAAATAGTGTTCAGGTGATGTTTATGAACTGCTGAATTGCCAGTAAATAGCGGAGACCTGGCAAGGCAACGTGAAAAAGAAAAGCCCGTACCTAGAGTGGTCATCAAGAGGAGGGTTTTCGTCCTTTGTGTTCTGACACATTACAGAGCTACAGGCTCTAAATAGAGTTCTAAGAATAAGTGTAAATTAGAGTCCCTGGCATGCTGTTTAAATCCAAACAATAAAAATAGTTCAGTCAGATTTCTAGAACTGAATTCAAATCATTTTTGAATCTGTACTAAATCTTTCCATAAGAGTTGATGCTTTTAAGGTCAATATTTAGTGAGAATACAGAGCATGCTAAAATGTTTGGGAGGTTTTTGCAAGAATATTATTAGCCATGAATCCATTAGCCAAAATCTAGTGTTTTCAAGGAAGATCTTGTTATTCAAGTTGCAAAAATATGTCACATGAGAAGAAATGCTATACATTTCCACTTTTACCTATCCTACTACCTAAAACTCCCAACCAGAACATTTTTGGTTTGTTTGGGTTTTCCTTTTTTTTACATCATTTGTTGTAAAATACTAATTAGAATTTTCAGATGGTTTTTAAAAATAGATTCCACAAGAAATTTATTCAAAAAGAGGATATTTTTTGGATCCAGTGTGGTGCTGATATTGCCTTTCTTTGATAAAATGAATACTGTCCTATCCCTCATCCAACAGGGCCAACAGAAGTGCCTCTCCTGGCCAGAAGCAAAGACAGATCTAAGGTGCAGGTGTTGGTAGCAGAGACCTCAGAATCTGCCACTGGGCTTTGGAAACTTACCCTTTTGACATTATGTAAACCACAGTTGTTATAAATGAACACAAAGGCACCAAAGAAGGAAGTTGCTTCCAGATGTAAGGTAGACTCCAAGAAAGGTTTTGGTAAATAAGTAGTTGACTGGGACCAGGAAGGAGAGAGGAGACAAGCATCTAGCAGACTTCCCCTCAGGGTGCCACAGGGAGTAGAGAGGAATGTTATCAAGGGTCCTTCCTGGTGACTTTCCATCCCTTAAGAGCCAAAGCAGGCGTGCTTCCCTCCAAGAGATCCGTCCCGTAGAGATGGTGAAGGGTGTTGTGCAGTGGCTGAAAGCTTGACTTCCTTCCAAGAGAAATAACGTAGCCCGGTGTTGTGTTGACACTCACAGTCTCTGGTTTAAAGGAAGTGTGAGCCCAGGACCAGTGCTGAGCTGTGGTTCCCAGTGAGTCTCCGTATGGGAAGGAAGCCCAAACCACACTAGAGCAGCAGCTGCCCTGGGGTGTGTTTTCTCACAAATGATGGAGACGAATGTAAGCCTGAAAACCAGCAGTCCAATAGCTTATCTGTGTTGGTAAGCAGCATCCAGAAACACTGAAGTCATAAGCCTTGTTGGAGCCAAGAGTATGCAGTAATGACCAATCTCTGGCAACTTCTGTGCTTCCCAGACACTTTACGACAGTAAGTCCATTCACTCAAATGATTGCCTCTACCCATAATTGGGAGGGCTGAAAGTTCCTCAAAGCTCGGAGCACCAGTCACTGCAGCTGCAGAGCCAGCGGAGTCATTGGCCTGTGGCTCTGGCCCTTGGCTGCTGGCACACTCTCTGCCTCCCCTGGCACCCTCATTCTTCCTGACAGTTACAGGAATTAAGTGGAATGTCTGTTACAGTGAGGAACCAGAATTTTGCATTTAAAGGTCTCTCTCCCTGCTTTCTTGCCAGCACAGACCGCATCCCTAGTCATTTTTCATGCCAAGACTATAATGGAGATAAACTGTCTTTGAAAATTGATGCCTGGCCAGCTTTGAGTGTCTTTGTGTTCTAGCATGTGTGTGGCCACCCATCAACCTACAGGGTCGTCAGCCATCGTTTCTCCACCTGGAAGACTCAGGGCGGTTCATTCACGTGTCTGTTTTGAATAGAGCAGGCTACCAGTTTGTGCATCTCTTGTGAGGGCAGATGTCTCTGCATCCCTGGCTTGTATATAAGCCTTGGCTCGCTGCCTTTGCTTGCTGGTCATCACAAAACACTTAGCCAAGGAGATCTCCCAGCCAGGTAGTAGGCTGTATCCTGCCGATCCATAGGATTACATGTTTGGGGCCTGTCACACACCCAGAATGTTCACTGAGTGGGAAATCCCCTGTGCCTCTCTTAGGAGCCAAGCTGTGTTACAAGGTGTGTGGCCAGCCTGTTTCTTTATCTTTGTGATAAGAATCGTAACAGCCCTTCATGTAGATTAAATGAGAGGATTCGTGCAAACCCTTAGCTCCTCATCTGACCAGTAGGCATCACCACCATCGCTAGATGGTCGTTGCTGGCTCTATGATTGATGTGTGTGTGATCAAGGCTGACATTGGGAGCCAGGCAGCCCTTCCTGCTTTCCTTTCCGGGGACTTGCTCTGGCACTGCTAGATCTTCTACAGAAATCTGCAATCTCCCAGCCAGGCAGCTCCCCTCATGGTATAAAATCCTCAGCCCAAACAGTCACTCTGGCTATAAATAAAAATCCCTGCCACAGAGAGAGCAGCAGCTTTCTCTTAGAAGCAAAGCCAGGCACCAGCCAGGTCCTAGAATAAACTCCAGGCGGTGATGAAGTGGTGTTTCTGCTCAGTGGCCAGCCTGCCTTGCTTCCTGCCCATATGAACAAATGTGGTCTTAAAGGGCCTGGAAATACTCCTCTGGGATATCTATAGAGACCCGCCTTATTGACAGTGGTGTGACAATGAGCCCCAGTGTGGCCCTCCCCTCTGGAGTTGCAGGAGGGGCACTGAGGGTGCTTTGTGGCGGTTAGAGAGCGGTGCCTTACATCTCCCCACCCCCTCAAAGGTATTTTTCAAGCTTGGCTCTTGTCCCAGCAGGACTGCATAGCTGGAATACCAGAGCTGCTCACTGGCTGGAGCTGCTGAGGGAGGGAAGGGCAGGCCCAACTGGGAGGCTTTGTCCTAGAGATGCAAGCCTCCTTGCTTTCTCCATGGTGGCTGCCCCTCCTCTGCATTGCACATCCTTGGGGCATCCATCCTTGGGGTGTCTGGAGCCTGTCTCCTGACCCCGGTCTCCCGCCGCGGCAGAGTTGGGGGGGAAGCTAGTCTGTTCGGCTTCCACACTTAGAACCCAGACACTGCTGCGAGGCACTTCGTTAGAATACTAGAGTTGCTTCCTTTCTAGTCTTCATTCAGTAAAAATGTAGTAGACCCCGCTAAACACCTCAGCTCTGTTGCTTATAGCGGTTCCCAGACTGGTACTTTGGAGGGCGAGGGAGGAGAGCAGACAGTCTTGTCACCCGCCAGCACTGCACTCAGGACTCCCAGAGCATCACCTCAGTAAATCTGCACAGAGATCCTCTGAGAGAAGTGCTGTTGTTTTCATCCCCATTTCATTTATTCCTTTTTTTATTCATGTATAATTAACATACATTATTCCATGTTTTCATCCCTGTTTTAAAGACTAAGAAACCAGGGTGCCTGGCTGGCTCAGTTGGAGGAGTGTGCAACTCTTGATCTCAAGGTCGTGAGTTCGAGCCCCATGCTGGGTGTAGAGATGACTTAAATAAATAAAGACAAAGGAATTTTGGTTATGTACCCAAGGTCACAAGAGTAGAAAGAGATGGCCCAGAGCCCCATCTGTGTGACCTGGTGAGTGTGTCCTTGGCAGTCACCCTTGTACCATCTCCTGGAAAGAGCACCTGTGGTGTGTGGGAGTCTGCCACCCTGAACTTGTCAAATCAAAGCTTGTTGAGAAGGTGCTATCAGACCTGATACATCTTGTGATCACACAGGAACCGCTTATAAAGATATATCAGGTGCTCAGTTACTGCTGTGCTAAGTGAATTTACATCTGGGTTGGGGGTGGTCAGTGAGTGTCAGGACTCCTGAAAGAACTGGCATATGTCTCCGTCTGTTCAAGCTGCTCTAACACAGTTCTGCAGACTAGGTGGTTTATACACAACATGGTTCTAGAGGCTGTAGGTACAGCTGGTGCCCCCTTCCGGTCACAGACTTCTTGTATTCTCACATGGTGAAAGGGCAAGGCATCTCTCTGGATCCTTGTTTATATGGCACTAATCACATTTATGAGAGGTCTTAGGAGTCCCCCAGAGGTCCCTACCTTCTAATACCATTATCTATGGGGTTAGAATTTCAGCATATTAATTTGGGAGCCACAAACATTGAGCAGCAATATTGAACATTGATCTTAAACTAGCTGAATTCACGTGCAAGGGAAAGGCATCTATCAGCAGATCTCATGGCAACGCCTGCCCTTGGAGATGTGCAGACAACAGATCTGAGAACCTGGCTCCTGTCCTCACGACTGAAGCCATTTCCTGAGATGGCAACGTGGGCTTCTCTCAGGGTGGCCTCCTAGGACTGGATCCTACTATCTGTCCACTGTCCAGTGCATTCCCACACTGTCTTCTGTAGCCTTTCCCAGCCAGTGATAGAGGCTCACTATGGCAGAGCGTTCACCAGGGATGAAATAGAGAGTCCCAAAAGCCAAACACTTTACCCCACTGCCATCCCCAGAAAGGCCTATGGTAAATCCCCCAGGCCTGGGTGGTTCCTGGAGTCAGTGAAACGTAGCACTGTGGATGCTCGGGCACAGCATGAGAGCCTCAGAGCTGGAGGTCCCCTCATCCAGCTTGTTTAGAAAGAAGGATGGGCATGGAGCTTCTTACCAGGAAGCTAAATCCTCAGTATCTGTCGCTCAGAGCACGGATGGCATTTCCCACTGATTCTTTGACCACGTACAGGCTTGGTCCTGATTCTGGGAGTTAGATGGGGAAATAGAATGTGTAAGAGTGAGTAGGCACCATGGCCACGTGTCCTGAGTCTGATGTAAACCAGCTGCGTGAGAAAGGCACTGGGGCCCTGAGTTGTGGCCACTCTCAGTCCAGGGTATGGTGTAGCTTTGCCAAACCACTTAAGGATATGAGTGTCTTTAATCTCCTGTTTAAAATTTCATTTCTTCCTCCTTTTCCTTGTCTATGGGTTGTGAAAATCCAGTGGAAAAGGCAGAGAACATTTGAATGAGCAGTGTGCACATTTGTGTTGCACTTGGCTCTTGTCAGATGCTGGCATCAGTAGCACGCAAGTAACCCTAACAAGGACTCTGGATACAGACCCTTTCACGTGCCCCTATTCCATTATCCCGTGACAGCATCAGGTTGTTGGACCCTTTGTGGGACGTGGTGACGTCCTCAGGTTCTGAGCCTGGTGGCCCCTCCCACAGCAGAGCCCAGGCCTGGACCGTGCTCAGTGACACTAAGAAGCTGCGAGTGTTCACTGTGCCCCCTCAGCCTGGCTTCAGATTTCTCTGAAATCTCTAGGGTAGTTGATACCACCCTAGAAGCATTGCAAGACCCTTTCATTTTTTTTTTTCAAAAAAAAAAAAAGATTGTGTAAGAAGGGACATGAACTCATCGAAGTTTTTAGCATTTTGATAGCACAGTCCTTCCAGCCATTTCATTTTAAGGCCTAACCCTTCCCTTTGAGAAACATTTCAGGTGGGTTACAGTATTTGAAAGGCTCCAGTGTTTGATTTTTAAGAGAGACAACCAAAAAGATTCAAAATGAGTGAATAGGACCCAGGTGTCCACACACATGGAATTTAGCCACAAGGTTCCTGAAGGGACAGAGGCCCAGCTTGGGTTCTGTGGGTTCAGTTCTCTAACAGCAGAGAGTGGGACCACCTGTACGGCACATGGGGCTTGCTCTTCTTTGGGGGTGCCCACATCCCACTGTTGGGGTGTGGAAGGTGGCACTGGTCGGTCCTCGTGCCTGGGTCAGAGAACCTCAGCTAGAGGGTCATAGGGGTTGGTTTGGCCTGATCGGTGGTCGGTGGTCCTCATTAGAATTACTGTGAGCAGGCTGCACCGCTCAGCCAAGTTAATCTAATGACTTTTTCTTTTGTCTGTTTTCTTCTTTCCATCTTCCTGTTTTTGTGTTTGTCCTCCGCTTTGATTCTGTAGTATAAATCTGTGTTTAGGTCCTACTCCCAGGATTTCGTGCCTCACAACCACGCTTCCGTTCAGCCTTTCCTTCCGCCTACCTCCTCTGCCTCTCCACACTTCCCAACTGTCCACCAGTCTCAGAGCTCTGACTTAACGGTGCCAACCGTAGCCAGTCTGCCTCCCAGCACCGTGGACGGGCCTCTCTCGTCTTCTCAGGAGAGCAGCTTTCACGGGAACACTGTCTGCCTTCCTTCCGAAACCTCTTTCACTGACTCGCCCCAGACGCCTTCGGTGAGAACTCAGCGCCCCCCACCCCCACCCCCTGTTCACTCGAGGCTGCCCGTGAGAAGGCGGTATGGCTGCTCAGGAGTTGCCCCCCACCCTCCCACCCCCCACCTTCACCCCTGATAGCAGCGAGGCTAGATCCAGGTCCTCGGAGGGTCACAAGGTGCAATAGTCACCTATCTGTTTCCAGAACAGAAATGGAGCCTTCCATACAAAGTTCCCATCAGATGAGGAATCTGATTTTCCAGAGACGGGTTAGTGACTATTTAGGGATGGTCATCGTAAGCACGAGATAGAAAATGCTCCTGGTTTTTTGTTGGGTTGTGTGTCGTTACGGAGAGCTACCAACACCTTTGGAAGACAGATGCAGACAGAGAACTCTGACAGCGGTCAGAGGTGGTTTCCTCTGTAGTTGTGTGGTGCTGATGGAGGACCTGCCTGCCTGTGCTCTTACATCCATGGAGCACTTCATCCAGGCACAGGGCTGCTACCTCACAGGTGGGGATGGACACGGAACAATGGGGCAGAGTGAGTGTGACCCAGTGGGGCAGCTGGGGGCAGGTGGGCACGGCAGCGTGTTGACCTGTATTGTGTTGCCTCTCTCCTCTCCCTCGTTGACCCTGGGTTCCCACCGCAGGCCCCTCTGTGACAGCGCAGAGAGGGGTGTGTCTCCTCAAGGGCAGTTTGAATGGCCCTCGACCTCTTTGTAGAAGAGCCAGCAGGAAACTTGCATCCTCTAAAATGCAGGGGCAGGAGGTGGCAAAAGTGGTAGCGGTCTCTGGCCTGGGAGAAGCCTCCCAAGGAGCACTGAGTGCCCCCTGCTGCCTTCTTTCCCTCCTCCCAAAAGGAGTGTCCAGGTCAGGGCCTGCCCATAGGCTGCTCTCTCTGAGCAATGCCGGCTGACGAGGGGGCCTTTCACATGTGCATTTCCTCTCATCCTGTCTCCCCCAGAGTGAAAGCACCAGCGAGGAGGCTGGTGAGGGTGAATACGTCAATCTATATTCCTCTGGCCAGAGCAGCAGGGAGCTGGCTCACTGTGGAGGAGTAAGTAACCTCAAGGCTGCCTCGTGCATGTGGCCTGGCCTGGAAGGGTTGGGTCCTGCTTCTGCCTGGCTGAGCCTCCCGGTCACTAGCAGGCTGGGGCCCCACAGCCTCACTGAGAACCAGCATGGCCTGGTGGGGAGAGGATGTAGCTCCTGGTGGAGATCCTCCCTCTGCTTTCGCTGCGTGTGGCACTCTTCAGGCCTGGCCAGATGAGTCTTCTGGAAATCTGTAGAGGCCACACATCAGTTGCTCTCCAGGATTTCTTTCTATCCCATCTTCTAGTGTTGAGGTCCATCTTCTGTCCCCTACCCAGAAGGCGGGAGCCTTCTCTCCTACAACACCAAGCCTCCTGAGCCTTCGCCCCCGCCTCCACCTGCAGCGCGCTCCTTGACCCCCACCCCAGGAACAGTTTTTGAGGAAGCTGGGTGGGTCTGGCAGGAAGCTCCTGCCGTGTTAATATACGTCCCTCCTGAGAGAGCGTAGAGAACCACCTGATGTGGCCACCCTTGGTCAGCTCCTGTCCTGCTTGATATAGCCTTTCTGCTGAGCAGTCAGCTTGCCAGGTTTTGCTGCAGCAAAACATGAGCAAGTTCAAAAGCTTCAAGAATGAGTCCCTTGAGAGAGGTGCCATGAGGACTCGAGTCCTCCCTGGTGATCAGCTCACAGGGCCCAGCCCATTAACAGAATGGTCACTCCTGGTGAGATGGCCCCCCCAGCAACATCTGCATGGGATCTTAGATGTCCACACAAGGCAAGGCCCGTTTTAGTTAGCAAGTTAGAGAACATGTGGAGATTTCACTCTGGTGGGATTCCACCCTGTCTGTGGAAGCAATTTCTCCCCTGGTGTTCCCTCCTCACCTGTCCCCTCTGGTGACCTGTGTCCCCACATCGTCCATTTTAGTCTCCACAAAGTGAAGCCCGTGGCTCTCCTCCTCCACCCATGACCACACTCGGTGCCACCTTTACCTCAGAGCACTATCCACGAGGATGATCTGTGTATTCATGCCACCTTGGTCTCTGTTGCGGCCTCAGGGGCAGACCAGGGATGCCAGATAGCTGTGTTGTCACTGAGTAAGGTGGGCCCAGATTCCTAGGGCCGGGCCACTGGAGGAGAGGGGGTTGTACTCATGCGCTCGAGCAGCTAGACTCGGAACCGTAACTGAGAGGCAGTTGAGCATGGCAGTCGTGAGGACTTGGTTTAACTAGGAAGTCAGCAAGGGTTTGCCGCATACTGGCAGGCCCCAGTGGTTAAGGACACAGGTTTTGGAGGCAAACGACCCTGGATTTGAATGCAGGCTGCAGCCTTCTAACCGTGTGGTCTGGGGCAGGGCCTTTCATTGTTCCCAGCCTGAGTCTGTGTATGAGTGGGCACAGTGACACCAGTGAATGGACAGGGTCTGGGTAAAGACCAGGTGAGAAGAAGGACGAAGCTCTTAGCGCAGCACCTGGCTGAGCTTGGCTGAGCTTGGCCGAGTAGCGGCAACGGTCACCGTTCTTTCTTCCAGAAGGTGCTCCAGATGACTTCATCCAGGTTGGCAGCTGACATAGGTCCTAACTAGGGGCACCTTCCACCGTCCACGAGGGCAAGATGCTAGTCCAAAGAGGGCCTTGCACCTGCTGTGTAACTAACCGCATTCACAGTTACCTCGTTTACCTCTCAGATTGCTCCATAGGAACTTGAGCTCCGAGGCCACTTCAGGCAGGAATGCTGGGAAGCAGATCCCTCAACTTGGGGCACCTATCACAAATCCAGCACTGACTTCTCTTTGCAGGAGTCACCAGCTATGAAAGATGGACATCCCAGAGACCCCTCATCGGTCAGCAGCACACCTGGGAAGGAGAGCAGAGACAGCGACAGGTAGGAAGTGGGCAGGTGGAGCAGGTTCCCTGAAAGCTGCAAGCCCACCCGGAGTCTGCTTCTCCTTCTGCCTCTCCCCCTGCTTGTGCTCCCTCTCTCACACTCTATCTCCCTCAAATAAATAAAAATCTAAAAAAAAGAAGAGTTGAACACTTAACTGACTAAGCCCTCTGCCCATCAGCATGCCAGGCTGCAGAGCTTTAGGTGTGCCTCCTCTCTCTCTTCTTTCTTCTGAGTCTCAGAATTATAAGTACTCAGGGAGAAAACATGGCAAGGACAGAAATGTGTGAGCAAACCCAAAAAATCACTAATAATCCCACCCTTAACACTATTGGTTCTAGCATGCCGTCTGCTGTTATTTCCTGATTGTGTGCTCAGATATTACCTACTTTAAAAATTACCCATGACAGTGTTTTCTTTTTCCAACCCCAGGCCAACCGTCCTCGGCCTCTTCTAAGTTCAAGTGCACTAAGGGGGTGTAAAAGACTCCCCCCAAAAGAACAGCTTTTTATTGTGAGTTTCTAGATGTGGTGTGTATATTGTGTTGTCAGACCACTTGAAAGTAAGTTACAGATGTGACACTCAGCCCCTAAATACTTCAGTGTGCCTCATAAAATGTTTTAATTTTTTTTTAAGACTTATTTATTGGGGCACCTGAGTGGTGTAATCGGTTGGGTGTCTGCCTTTGCCTCAGGTCATGATCCCAGTGTCCCAGGATTGAGCCTCTTGTTGGGCTTCCTGCTCAGTGGGGAATTTGCTTCTCCCTCTCCCTCTGCTCCTCCTCCCCCCCCCCCCCCCCGCCCCAATTCATGCTTTCACCTGTACTTGGTCTGTCTCAAATAAATGAAATCTTGGGGGGAAAATTTATTTGAGAGACAGAGCGTGTGCATGTGGTGGGGGGATGGGGAGCAAAGGGAGAGAAAAATCACAAGCAGATTCACCACCCAGGACAGAGTCTGACATGGGGCTCAATCTCACAACCCAGAGATCATGACCTGAGCCAAAATCAAGAGTCAGACGCTTAGGGGCACCTGGATGGCTCAGTTGGTTAAGTGTCTACCTTTGGCTCAGGTTGTGATCCCGGGGTTCCCTGCTCAGCGGGGAGTCTGCTTCTCCTGCCTCTCCCCCTGCTTGTGCTCTCTCCCTCACACTCTCTCTCCCTCAAATAAATAAATAAAAATCTAAAAAAAAAAAAAAAGAGTTGAACACTTAACTGACTAAGCCACCCAGGTACCCTCTCCAAAAATATTTATTTTTATTTATTTTTATTTTTTTTTTTATTTTTTTAAGATTTTATTTATTTATTCATAGAGACAGAGAGAGAAAGAGGCAGAGACACAGGCAGAGGGAGAAGCAGGCATCATACAGAGAGCCTGACATGGGACTCAATCCAGAGTCTCCAGGATCACGCCCTGGGCTGCAGGTGGCGCTAAACCTCTGCGCCACTGGGACTGCCCTCCAAAAATATTTTAAAAGCCTACTGGATTACAATACCATTATCATACCTAAGGAAATTTATAATAATTCCCTCATATCATCTGATATGCAAATCATCCTCCACTTCCCCACTTCTCCCTCAAGTTAACGTGTGTAGCTTATTTTTTGGGAACCCAGATCAGTCAGGAGTCAGCACATTTAACTGTATCTTTTTAACTCTTTTTAACGTTTTTGAGTATTGGCACCAGTCAAACCTAACCAGGTTTAGAAATATGTAGTAAATTTCTCCACGTGCAGGACCTGCAGATCCGCTCTGCCATCAGCAGCTTCATTTTGGCATCATCTTCTTAGTGAGATGTTCTGCAAGTTCAAGCTTTTCTTCCCTCTCTAGGCCAAGGTTCAGCTACCTCTGGGGTTCTGGGCACAGAGCTAGGCAGTTCCCACTTGTTAAACCTAAGCATAAATTGTGGAAGAGGTAGTAAAAATAAAATAGCAAGAGGCAGGAGAAACCATGGAAAGCCTATAGGGGCCTGCTGAGAAGAGCTGTCCGCCCAGCCCGTGGCCACTCTTTGGTGCTGTCCCCCTACCTAGCATCTGCGTGATCTGTCTGCCCAAGCTAAGATCTCCCCAGCTATTAAGAGATGGTGGGTGTTGTAGTTTAACACCTAGTAGCAAACAGTGTCTGTGCCAGGCAACAGGAGCTCACAGGTTCTGCCTCCAGCTGCTTTGAACCCAAGGACTCCATTTTTCAGAGTTGCAGATGGCCCTCGTGAGAAAAAGCAGAAGAGTAAGCACATTGACAGCTTAGAAACAATTACAAAAATGTTGTCCTCCCTCCACGAAGGCCAGTTCGCAGACTGGACACCGAAGGGACACATAGCAGATGATTCTTCCCAGGACTGTGTGTGGTTTTGCTCTGGGCCATCCTCGTCTTGCTGAAAACACAAATTTTTATGTCTCAGATACCTAGGGTTAAAGTGTGGCCTGTGACCAGAAGGCCAGTCTTTGTGCCTCACAGGATCCCTGGTGAAAAACATCAGAATGAAACGGGAATAAGGAAGAAAATGCTGGGGGGAAGCAAGGTGCCTATAGACCCAGGATCTGTCTGTGCCCGGAATGCCCCTCACCACCCTGCATTCCCCCTCTGATGGCAGTTCTCTCCTCTCCCCCTTCATTAGCAAACTCTTGCTCAGGGCTATGGGTCTCAGCTTGTCCATCCTGCCGCAGGGGCCTGCTGCCCTTCAGACTGGCTGGGTCTTTCTGCTCCTTTTAATGTCACTCTCTCCTGCTCAACCCAGCACCCCAAGGACAAGGGCCAGTCTGCCTGGTTCCTGCTTCTCAGTGCCACAGAAAGGTGGCCCTTAGAAAAGACTTGAGGAATGGTATTAATAGCCATGCGAACTCTCTCCCAACCCACTTGCCCTTTTGCTGTCCTGTCCTTGGGTGCCGACTGTGCATAGAGTGACTAATACCATCACTTATTTAAATAGCTCAATGGAACCTTCTTGGCCTCCTTTTCTTTTTCTTTTTTCTTTCTTTTTTAACAAAGTAGGCTCCACCATGGAGCCCAGTGGCAGAACTTGAACTCATAACCCTGAGATCAGGAACTAAACTGAGACCAAGTGTCAGATGCCTAGCCAACTGAGCCACCAATCTCCATCCCTTCCGTTTACAGACAGAGCATCCACAGAGAGCAGAAGTGTCCCAAGGTCACACAGCTCATCAGTAGCAGTGCTGGAAATCCAGTCTGCATCCTAGCTTCCGGCCCCCTGTGCTGGAGGGTGGGAAGTGGCATGAGCTTCACATTGTAGCTGCAGTTCTGTGAGGACTTGCTCAGAAGTGATTGTACCTCAGTAGCCCTCATGCAGAGGGCTGTACTATCTCAGCCCCCTGGTGTCCCAGACCCTGGGGCCTGTTGGACACTCGTGACACAAACTACTTCTCTCTAGGGCCTCAAGGTCACCAGATGGTTCAGAGTTGGCTCGGTTGGAGGAGGAAGTGGATGAGCTGTCCCTCATTGACCACAATGAAATTATGGCAAGGCTGACACTCAAGCAGGAGGTGAGTACAGGCCTTGTGCAGTCTGTCCATAAAGAGGGTGAGGGGGCTTTGAGGAGAGTATAACCTTGAGGTATCTCAGATAGGACCCAAGTGGCACCACTACCTCAGGTGGCCACCCCACACTTTGTGGGCTTTGCACACAGCATTTATCCTGGCCCCATGCTTGGGCCACTGGGGGTGCTCGAGGATACTGGGCAAATAGATGGACTTTTGGAAAAAGTGTACTGTCCCTTTCCCTGACACTTTTAGAGAGTAATCTCGGGCAAGTCACCTAACATCTCTAAACCCCAGACGACAGGACTCTGGAGGAGATTGTAACAGTGAACCCTGTGTAGTGTGCTCAGCACAGAGCTCATTCGCATAAGCTGTTTCACATTATTATTGACAGAATAACCCACTGCAATTTCAGTGGGAGGCACAGGCTGATTAAGAAATCCCAGGCCTGGCCACTGCAGCCACCTCTGCCCTGTGCCTTGTCAGGAGGGCCTTGTGACAATTCTGGAAACACAGAGGAACATCTTCATGTGATAGCCTTGAGCCACTCCTAGGGAAGTGACTGTGTTTCTGGACTCCAGCCTCAGGGCAGCACGCACACACACAGATGCACAGACAAGCATGCGCAATGCTGGGCTGTGCCGAGCGGAACAAGCCTGGTAGGGGCACTGAGGCAGCCGGCTTCTCTGCAGAGAGAAGTGATGTTTCATGACCCTTAACCAGGAATTCCTTCTGAAAAATTGGGTCATGGGCATAGCTGCCTTCACCCTTAGCTGGAAATCCAAGACATTTTAGGACTTTGGAATCTAAGGGTGAAAACAATGATGCCCTAGAGATGCCTAGAGAGGCAGGTACACCTCCAAAATTAAGGGCCGTGAACCCATGGGGGCTTGCAGGGTTTATTTCCTTCAGGATCAGAGGCAGGGGGTGTGGGGCTCTCAGGCAGGCCTAGGCTGTGCTGCCTGGGCTCCCATTCCTGGCTCTGCCGACAGCTCTCTCTGACTCTGGGCAGGTTTATGAGTTAAAGCCTCTCTGCCCACATGAAAGTAAAACTTATTCCTTAATTGGCAGAGGGCAGCCAGTATTATGTAGGCAACGTTAAACGTGTTTGTGACGCTTTACACTCCTCTAAGGCCTCCCTGTGGCAGAATTTGTGACATTTTGACAAGTGACTTCTTCCACCTGGGGAAACAGATAGAAATTTAGGGCGGCTTGCTGCAGTTTTAGGAACATGAGTGCACTTGGAAATAGGCCTGCGACCTCTACAGTCTTCTTAGGAATGGCTGGTGGCAGTCATGCCTGCCTCCCTGTGGGATTCCACCGTACCCAGCACAAGAACTTCCGTCCTCACCTCTCTGCCCCCTGGGTTGGTGAAGAGAGAGAGAGATTTAATGGTGTCATTGTCCCTCAACTTGACTGTGACCCAGTGCAACATGCCCTGGTGTGTGGGCAGCTCTCAGAAGAGTTCTGGTGTCTTGTCTGCTGAACACGGAGTGGTGGGCGGGCTGGATGGTCACACCTCTGCACTCAGCCACACTCCTCCTGGGTGAGGAAGAGCAGAAGGAAACAGGACCTGGGGTCTCCACAGGGCAGCGATTTGATCATCTCATCCCTGCCTAGGACTTCCTGATTTGACTGTCTCACGGCCAAATTCTGCTGCATGCCCTCCTTTGCTTTGTTGTTGCAGGGTGATGATGGGCCAGACGTCCGTGGAGGGTCTGGAGATATCCTACTGGTGCACGCTACTGAGACAGACAGGAAAGGTGCGGCAGCGCTCTATGCAGTGACCCTGGTCTCTGTCACAGCTCTCAGGGTGGGCTGGCCCCACAGCCCTGCCAGCCCTGGGGATCAGAACCTGGGCCTGGTACTCCAGAACTGTACAGAGAGCCCACCCTGGGGATGAAACCAGCCCTCTCAGTGTGAGTCCTCCATGGGTGAAGGGTAATGATGACCCCAAGGACCCTCAGGGCCAGCAGAGGGTGAGTTTCAAGTGCAGAGCTTGGCCAACAATATTAACATTATGAGAACACATAGGTAGCTGTTTCTACTTTTCCTGATGTTTGACGCATTATGTTATTCCAGATACTAGACAGGATTTCACTCATGGCCTCCACAAGGAGACCCTGGCATGTGTTCTGTCCAGAAGCCTTAGTCTTAAAGCAGGGGTGGCACTGTCATAGGATGGGGTTCTGACCCTCAGCACAAGGCCACCCCATTCAGCATACTGATCCATTGAAATGGCTAGAAAAGCAGGGGATCTACTGTTGGGTGGACTCTGTGCCAGCAAAAGAACAGTCATTCCACATCTTGTTCCGGCAGGGAGAGGGAAAGAAGATGCCGTGACTTTGACCTCTGTCAGGAAGGGGAAAGGGCGCTGCAGGGCCCACACTTGGCCCCCCCCTTCACTCCTTTTCTTTCTATATCTTTGAAAGTTACTGAAAGGCGATGTGACAACAGTATTAAAGCCAGTTATGTAAAGAATTAAAACATCCCAATCCTGAAACCCTAACCCACCAATTTTATTTTTATATATGACCATTTCCCTCTTTTTACAGCAGATTTCCCAAAATATGTTAAATTATGAAAATAGTACAGAAATGGTCACATTGCAGAGAATTTGAAAAATAGACCAGCTGTTTGAAGAGGTCCCCAGTGGTCAGGGAGGTGCACAAAGCTGACATGAGGCAGTGTGCCACACGGGCCTAGTCAGGAAACAGTCATTGTGCTTTTCTGCAGCAGACCATCCTCCACACCTGCCTGGGCACTAGCCTCAGCTGGACAAGAGGGACAGTTTCAATTTTATCCAAAGGGCTGAAGTGGGAGCTGGCTCCTGTCCTCAGCTTTGAGCAGCAAGCTCTGCTGCTCCCACCGGGCCAGAAGGAACCCCATGGGCAGGGCAGTCAAGAGCCTTCTCATTGGCCAGCAGTGCCCAGGAAAGGAGGCACTGCCACCAGCTGAAGACTCCCAGCTGGCCCCACCCTTCCATGGCACCTGAGTGCCCACTTGTGTGTGCCAACAGCATGCCGAGCTCTGCCCCTCCAGCCTTAGCCTAGATCTCTTAATATATGGAAGTTCCCAGGGTTTTTGTTCCTGGGCCCTGCCATCTAAAGTATTACCTATAATTTAGCTTCAAAATTCTGCTGAGGAGTTTGAATTATTTTCTCTGTGCCCATGATTAAGATTCTGAATCATCAGAGTCTTAGGACAGACAAGCAGCTCTTGACATGTGGTCAAGGATGGCAAATGTGTGAGGCAGGCATCACTAATCAGTTGTTCTTGACTCCAGATTTGGTGTTGTACTGTGAGGCCTTCTTGACCACCTACAGGACATTCATCACCCCAGAGGAGCTCATCAAGAAGCTGCAGTACAGATATCCTTTCCTGTGGCCCCCAACCCTGGCCCCACACCTCACACCTCTCACGGCACAGAGCGTTGGGAGCCAGCCAGGAGAGAGGGCCTTTTGTGCACGCTCACACAGGGAACTAGGAGGCTATGGTTGGTGCTCAGCCCTGCTCCATTGTGCCCCAGCTTTGTTACCTCAGGCCAGGCTTTATCTTCGAGCCTCGTTCCTTGTCTAAGGGCTGAGTGAGATGACATGAAGTGCTGGATCATGGGTGTGCTGTCTGACAGCAGTTGTGGTCACTTAGGAGTCCTGAGAAGGAGGTAGAAAGAATCGACACATCCCAAGATGGAGGGAACACAAAGACCCCGGCAGAGACCCAGGTCACCAGCATCTGTAGCTTGCTAGCTGAACCCCAGGCCATCGAGGTGATGAGTCCCAAGTGTGTGGGGCTTAAGGGAGTCAAGACTCAACAGCCTCAGGGAAGGCCATAGCCACTCCGCCTGGTGGCAGATGCAGCAGTGGACAAAAAGACCACATCCAGACCCAATTTGCTCCTACCCTTAAACTGTACAGCCCCACAGGCTCACCCTTTCAAGGATGACTCTGTGCAGTAGCAGTTAAGGAAGACCCCAGGCCCTAGGACCCACTGTCATGGACTTCCTCTCAAACTTGCCCCTCCTGTGGAGGCTAACCTGAGCAGCTGCTCTAAACAGTGGGCCAGCCCCTGGCCCCCTGTTCCAGGCCACCTCCTCCATTACAGCCCGTAACTGCCATCTACTGGACAGCTGTTGTACCTGGGGCAGGAAGTCTGAGTCCTCCAGGCTGTCTCCCTTTTCTGTGTGCCCTGAGGCTCGGCCTCTTGCATCCTCTGACCCTCTGTCGCTCCTTTCACTGTCCCCATGCCCCAGCCCTAGAGAACCTCGTCCCTCAGAATTGAAGTGGACAGTCCCCACTGCAAAGACACATTCCCTACAGCCTCACATCACATGTTCAGCTGCTCACAGGCCTGGCTCTGCAGGTGATAGTAACTCTCATGTGCATGATGCAAAGCCCGTGCACATGAAGGCTCACTCAGCTATAAAACCACTTGATATCTCATTACCATGTTATATATGCCTTTATATTACTGCCTATTTCATGATCCAGGAAACAGGCTCAGAGAGAGTAAGTGACCAGCAGTTTGGTGGGAGAGTGGCCACCCTGTGCGCACAGCACACACTCCTGAGCTCAAGTTCCCAGCATCCACTCTCTGCAGCAGGCTCTGGGGACAGTCCTTGGTGTGAGGGTCCTTCATGAGCACCCAGAGATCCCTGGAGAGCAGGAAGGACAAACCAGAGCAGGGTCTGGAGAGTCAATGGTGATCACAAGAGGATGGCAAGAATCTATGCCCTCTGGGCAGAGACCACGACCTTGGAGAAGAGCTGGAGGTGGCCAGGTGTGTGGCTGCTGAGGGGTGGGGGCATCTGAAGCCACCCAGAGACTCTGGGAGGGAACTTACGGCAAGAGTGCCGGAAGCACCTCCCCCAGAGACCAGGGGCTTTAGGGCATGTGGTTTTTAACCACCTTTTTCCACCTGAGCCTCAGCCAGGCAGCCTGTGGCATTTCAGTAAGTCCCACAGGAAGCTTTGGTGGGAACTGACAGAAAGGCAGGGCCTTGGGGCACAGGGGAAGTGGTCCTGCAGGCATGGCTGCGGGGGAGGGTGTCTCACTCCCAGGGCTTCTGCACATCACGAGCACCCGGTAACTGGCAGTGGGGAGAAGGTCGCCCTCCCCTCCCATCACCCCATCCCTGCCCACATGAGAATAGCTTTCCCTAACCTACGCTTCACGTACGAGAAGTTCTCTCCCTTCGCTGACACCTTCAAGAAGCGCGTCAGCAAGAACACGTTCTTCGTGCTGGTGCGAGTGGTGGATGAGCTCTGGTGAGTGCTTCTGCCCACGAGGTGGCAGGGGGCCTCAGGCACCCCACTGGGGCTGCAGGCTTCCCTGCTGAGATTGGGGCATCCTGGCTCATTCCATCTGCTTCTCCTGGGCCGGGTATCCGCAGAGATCCCTGCAGCTCTGGATCCAGCTTGCTCCTGCCCACCTGAACAAGACCATTGGAGAGAATGATCCAGCCACGAGCCATGCCGGTCTCCTCGTGGAGGCCATCCCTCACACACCAGTAGCCATGGCAGCCCCCTCCTGCTCTCCTCAGCTCCGTTCACCCAGCCCCCCGGCCCTGACTCAGCACCCACTATTACCATTCACTTAACAAGTGCGCATCCAGCCAGTCCCTCTCCTAGGTCTGGAGAGCCAGGATGAAGGAAACCACAGGCCCCCTCCTTCAAGGCATTTCCCTTCTGAGGGGAGGCCGGCCTCAGCCCCGGAAGGCACAGCTGTGAGACCGGCATTTACAGAAAGCCTTGTGCGGAGGGAAGTCAGGAGGGTCCTGCGGGCAGCTGGTCAAAGGGGCCAGGGGCTTCCCCCGGGGCAGGATTTGAATGGGGTTGTCTTGGTAGCCCAGGCCCTAAGGTGTGCCCTGGTGCTTGTCCAGTGCCAGTGAGCACTTGCTGAGAGCACGGCAGTTACGTGTCACTAGTGGGACTACTCCCGGAGCTTCCAAGGATACAGGCAGCCGTCCAGACACCTTTTCTTGCTCTCTTCCTTTAAGAGGTCTCCTAGCCCTGCTGGTCCCTGCCATGTGACCCTCGGGTATTCTAAGGTGGATTCTGGGCCCAGTGGCGGCAGTCCTCTTCCTGTGCTGTGTCCCTGGCCCTCACTGTGTGGCCCTTGCTCCTCTAGCCTAGTGGAGTTGACAGAAGAGATCTTGAAGCTGCTCATGGAACTGGTCTTTCGCTTGGTGTGCAACGGGGAGCTCAGCCTGGCCCGCGTGCTCCGGAAGAACATCCTGGACAAGGTGGACCAGAAGAAGCTGCTCAGGTGTGCCAACTCCGACCAGCCCCTGGCAGCCAGGGGGGTAGCTGCCAGGTGAGCCACCAGCTGCCCCCCCCACCCTGTGGCTTCTCCAGCCCACCCCTGGCAGGAGTTGTGCCTGGTAGCTACCTCTCCACTCCGTTTCCCCTAGTGTCCCTCCCCAGTCCTGGTCCCGCCAGGCTCTACAATGAGGTGTCTTATGGACAGCCCAATGAGTTCCCCAGGGGCTGGGCCTCTTCTCCAGGGTCATGATGTGTGATAATAAATAAATAAATAAATAAATAAATAAATAAATAAATAAATAAATAAAGCTTTGCACAGTGGCAGTATTGAAGCCAATGAGGTTTATCTGAGGCTCAATTATTGCTAATTGAATTTAAAAAAAAAAAAAACAAAAAAACAAAAAACACTTTTTACCAGGAAGTGAGGAGGCAAGGCCAGGGGTTGGTGGAGGGGGTCACTTACTGAGACAGGCAAATACATTCTGGGCTGTGGTCAGCTCTTGTCTTCCCAGCACTAACATGGCAGCTGTGAATTCTTGGCCAGCCCCCCATGCCATCCTGAGCATTCCTAAGAACCTGTATATGGGCTCTAGTCTGTTGCTAGTCCTCTAGCCACACATGCTGACACATCACTTGCTTGTCATCGAGTGTTTGAGCCTTCATCTCTGTGGTACCATCTCTATTGCCACTGGGCCCCGGCAGTGGGGTCAGGCTGCATTCTCTGGCAGCACAGTTGTCCATGGGAGCCACAGGACCCACCCAGCAGAGGTACCATGGTCACCAGCAGGAGTGTGGTCTCGTCCTGCCCTGCCATTGATCAGCTCTGAAGCTGCCATCCTCCTGCTGTGAAGCAAGGCTTGGGGCAGCTGCTCCCTCTGGCGCCAGCTTCTGAGGCTGCAGAAAGGCAGTCAGCCAGCTCCTGCCGTCCCTGTCCCGACTGCTCATCTCATTCCTCTGTCTTCCAGGCCAGGGACTTTGCATGACTTTCACAGCCATGAAATAGCCGAGCAGCTGACACTGCTGGATGCTGAGCTCTTTTATAAAATAGAGGTATGGCATTAAGTGGGGCTCGGGAGAAGGCTGTCCTTTGCCCCTGGTGAACAGCTGCTTCTTTTCCCTAAGGAGGAGAAACTGCCCATCGCAGGGCAGCCAGAGGGCCCCAGCTCCATCCAATCTATTTCCTTTTTCAGATTCCTGAGGTTTTGCTTTGGGCAAAAGAACAGAATGAGGAGAAAAGCCCCAACTTGACCCAGTTCACGGAGCACTTCAACAACATGTCGTACTGGTAAGAAGGAGTGGCTGTGCAAAGCCCCAGTTCTCTATCGTAGCACATCTGGCTGGGTTCCCATGCTCTCCTTCACAGAGCACTCCGGTGGCAAAGGGGAGATGCCATTTTCATTCCTCCCAGCTCCTTCCAGGGCCCTGGGCATTACTTGGGAACTGCAGGCAGCAGAGAACACGCTGGACGGGCTGCCGCCT
Organism: Canis lupus familiaris; assembly: GCF_011100685.1. Taxonomy (NCBI): domain Eukaryota; kingdom Metazoa; phylum Chordata; class Mammalia; order Carnivora; family Canidae; genus Canis; species Canis lupus. Next base: position 52,652,954 of record NC_049230.1, read on the forward strand.
AGAGGGCTAGTTGAGGAGTCTGAGACCAGGAGGAGTGCCAGGATCGATTAGTAGTGTCTGCCATAGATGGCAGCAGAGGCAGGGGTGTTGACTGTGCCATCCTGCACTGATCACAGCTCCCCCACACACCAGGCAGCCTCAGGGCTGAACATCACCTGCTCTCTGCCTAAAAGAGTACATTCTGTTAATACTTTAATTAGGCCTGAATCCTTAAAGAAAAATGAAGCCTAAAGGCATGTTTATACTATAATATGAAACAGAATAGTTAGCTTTTCAAGATGGGACTTAAAGGTGCCCACAGTCTCTCAGCATGAACCAAGGATAGTCAGAGCATAGCAGCTACACAGCCCCACACTGTGCCCAACCCCACCCTACACCCAGTTCACTACTGCTACTAACGTCTAACATTTTTTAAATGCTTCAAGGACTGTTTGTTGAAGGGAACTTGGGTCATCTCCCTCTTTGCTGGCTTTTCTCCCCACTGCATGAAGTGCTCTGCTCCTCAGCAAGTGAGCTTGACCGTAGCAAGCTACCATAGGACACAATGGCGTGTAGGGCAGACGGAAACTGCACACAGCCCTAGCCCAGCCTCCAACCCAGCCCCCTGCTGGGCACACCCCCCCACTCAGAGCCATGGTCCTCGGGGTGTGCTAAGGGCAGGTGCCCCTCAGTGGAGCCAAAGACAAAGCAGAAGCAGCACTCCCTCTGAGTGGACTGGCAATGGCTCCAGCCCACAGTGAGGTCCTCGTGCAAGGCTGGCTTCTTAGTTGCTGCTCTGGTTCTCAAGATGGCTTCCTAACCCACAGGCTCACTCACCTCCTGAGCTAGTCCTGAGGCCATGGGACCTCTTGGCCTGTCCCTGGGATTGCTTTGAGCTCCCCAAGAGCAGAGGCAAGGGCTGTACTTGGCACCTGGAAGCCGTGGGCATGCAGTGCAGGTATCCACATCCCTCTCCACCAGGACCCCTTAGGTCAACTCAGCAATCTTTTCCCCTTTGGTTCATGCAGGGTCCGGTCAATAATCATGTTACAAGAAAAAGCCCAGGACAGGGAGCGACTGCTACTGAAGTTCATCAAGATCATGAAGGTAGGGGGATCCCTGGGTGGCTCAGCAGTTTAGCACCTGTTTTCAGCCCAGACCCTGATCCTGGAGTCCTGGGATCAAGTCCCACCTCGGGCTCCCTGCTTCTCCTTCTGCCTATGTCTCTGCCTCTCTCTCTCTCTCTCTCTCTCTCTCTGGGTCTCTCATGAATAAATAAATATTAAAAAAAAAAAAAAGATCATGAAGGTAAACCATGGATGCCCTCCCCAGAGTCTGCTCCTTCAGGCCCTGCTCAGAGACCCCAGGCCTACCTCACGGCCTCCTCACCTCTCTCTGTAGCACTTACGGAAGCTGAACAACTTTAACTCCTACCTGGCCATCCTCTCGGCACTGGACTCAGCTCCCATCCGCAGGCTAGAGTGGCAGAAGCAGACCTCGGAGGTGAGTGGCTGGGAGGGAGGAGGCGGGAGGCCCACCTGGCCCCTGGCAAGCCAGCTGTTGGGGAAGGTACTCAGATTTCTGCTCTGTGGCCAGCCACCCCCACATTGGTTGCTGTAGCTCATCTCCCATCTCTGGGCCCGGAGGGACTTCATGGTTGGTGCTGGGGTCATCCACTCATAGGGTCCTCCCACCTGGGCTTCAGGCCTGTACCTGGGTCCCTGCTCACTGGTGCCTTCCTTCCTTGCACCCATGCTTCTGCAGGGGCTGCTCTGGGCTAAGGGCTGCATTAGTCCTTGGGGACATGCTTTGAACAGGCCAGACCTGTTAGATGATTTCTTTAGGCTAACTGCCAAAGGGGAAAGGATGGGGTGGTCTGCCCATTCTAGGGTCAGGGAGATCCCCTGAGGAAGCATCAATCCACCAAGACCCACACAGGAAGTATTTCCTGGGAAGGAAGGGAATTCCTGTCAGAGGCAACAGAAGAATATATAGACTGGCTCCCTCAAGCAGCAGGACAGACGCCGGCGTGGCCATGTCACTGGGGGGGAGACCCGCTCTGGACCATGAGGGCCTTGGGGTGGCCTGGAGAAGTACCTTGAGAAAAGAGGCAAAGCTCTCATGGGGGTTGGGTGTCCGCTGGGCCACCCAGGTGTTATCTCAAGGGCTGACATGAAGGGACAGTTGTAAGACTGTTGTATGGAGAAGTGTGGGACATTCACTGTGGCTGCCGCAGAAGCACCGGGGAGGTCCTGAGGAGATGACACACCAGGGTGAGAGGCAGCTAACGGGGATGGGCAAACAGAGAATGGGACTGGCCAGAACCCCACATTGCATGCAGAAGGGAGCAGTGGCACCTCGCTGAGATCCCCTACCATGCCTAGATAGCTATGTCTTGAGTGTGATGGGGAGCCAAGGCAGACTTGGAGCCAGGCTGGCACCCTGCAGGAGGCCAAGCTCCAGCCCCGGTACCCACGGTGGGCATGAGGTGCTCAGAGCTGTGGTTCTGCAGCACGCACAAGCAGTCCTGGGGGCCGTTTCTCCATAGAAGGCGTGGTCTCTCAGGCAGGGCCCAGGGCTATCTCTGGGGTGCTGGGTGAGGGCTTGGTCAGTGAGGAGGCTGGAACTGGTGCCCCAGCACCATCCCGGCCCTCACACATTGTCCCTGCTGCCCAGGGCCTGGCCGAGTACTGTACACTGATCGACAGCTCGTCCTCCTTCCGCGCCTACCGGGCCGCCCTGTCCGAGGTGGAGCCGCCCTGCATCCCATACCTGTAAGTAGAGACCCCACTCCAGCCCACATAGACCAGCCCCCCGGGGGTTCTGGGCGAGACGTGTGTGTAGATAGAGAAACCCTCCCTTGTAGATTTCCAGCTTAGACAGTTCTATTTTTAAACTGTGTAATGAGGAGTGTGTTTTACTTCTAAACAGAAAGGAAGGGTCCGGTGAAAATGGTCCTGCTCTCCCATCTCCCAGTCCCACATCTGTTTCCTTCCCTCCTCCGCCAGGAGGGCGATTTCTCTCCCCCCTCCCTGGCCCCGAACCCTAAGGGTCCTCAGCTTGGCTGTACCTTACAGTGAGCTGAGGGCCCTACCACCAGTCACCCAGGAGCCCTGAGAGTGTTTCCCCACGTGTGAGCCATGGAATGGAGGAAATGGGTTTGGGGAAAACAACCTTAGTCACATAGCAAGGAAATAGTGGACAGGGTCAAAACTACACAGGTCTGTTACCAGAGCCCTTAATAAGCTGGCAGATAATTGAGAATCTCCATAAAGGGGTAGAAGACTCTGCAGTGGCCCAGTGGGGGCTGCCTTTAAGTCCCCTGCCTTTCTGCCCTTACTGCTTCCCCCTCAAGGGTAGACAGCTGGGCTCCTGAGTGTGTCATCTGTGCCCCGTCACTCACCCTATGGCTTCACATCCTCTTTAGTGAGAAGCACCTGTAACAAAGAGAAGATCCCCCCATGCCTCCCTCCCAAGTTTTGGGGTTTTTTGTTTTTTTTTTGTTGTTCATTTATTAATTTTACAAGGCTCTCATAGCAGAGCTGGCTTTCCCAGGGACCCACAGTTTCTAGGTCAGGAGTTCACACTGGAAGAGACCAACAGATGCCAGATGTGCTTTCTGGAGCAGTAACTGGACTTCTCCATCCTCCCAGGGGGCTTATCCTGCAGGACCTCACCTTTGTTCACCTGGGAAACCCAGACTATATTGACGGGAAGGTGAATTTTTCCAAACGGTGGCAACAGTTCAACATTCTGGACAGCATGCGGTGCTTCCAACAAGCGTGAGTATTGCCACCTGTGGGGCAGGGCTGGGCCACACCGGAGCCCTCAGCACCTGGCCCCCAAGCAGAGAGAGGGGAGGTGATGAAGGAGTGAGGGGGGCATGGCAGAGGAATGGGGTCTGCACCCCGAGATGGTGGCCAGCCTAGCCTGTTCTCTGCACACTACATACTGGGAGCCTGCAGGACATGGGCCTGCGAGATGGGGTCTTCCTGGGGCAGCATGTAGAAGGGCATCCAGAATGCTGCAGCAAGCCCTCCCCCTATGAGGAGCCCCACTGTCCAGGGTCTGCTCCGGTAGCTGGGATGATGCACGTGGCCCCTCGGGGAGGCTTCTGGCCCCTGCTGGCCCTGACTGGAGGCCCCCCCCCAGGCACTATGATATCCGAAGAAACGATGACATCATAAACTTCTTCAATGACTTCAGTGACCACCTGGCGGAGGAGGCTCTGTGGGAACTCTCTCTGAAAATCAAACCTAGGAACATAACAAGGAGAAAAACAGACCGAGAGGAGAAGACCTAGAAGCAGGTGCCACGAGCGAGGAGAACGCTCAAGAGAGGCTCTGAGACCGGGAGGGACTTTGGACCTGTCCCCGGGTGGGCTGCACGGGTGCCGGCCCCAGGGCCCAGCCCACCCTCCACTGTGCTGGGCAGGAGCCCCAGCAGCTTCCTGCTTCCCTCCTCCGTGGGAGCGGACGCCAGGCCCGCAGCGGAGCCAGCAGGCAGGTCTTGTTCCTGATTTGTGAACCCGTGGTTTGGTTTTGGTTTTGGTTTCTGCTTTCACTTCTGTATTCCCCTCTCCCTTCTGCCTGGGAGCAGCACAGGGCAGTCAGCAGACCATGGAACGGTGGGACTCTTCACCCCTTCTTAAGTTCCAGGGTCCTGGGTCTGTTGAAATGACAAGTGAGTGGAAGACCCTCAAAAGGTCAGCGGGGGCTGTACTCCTGGTGACTTCGAACGAAAGGGACTTTCAGTGGAGTGGGCAGAAAGCAGAGAAGACCCAGGGAGGCTCCATTAGCTTTCCCTGCCCTGCCCTGCTTTTTAAAATGCAAGATGGTGTGAGCTTTGGTTGGGGCCAGAAAGGTTCAGCCGGTAGCCTTTCAGTAGCCCTGGAGCCGGTGCTCCAAACTGCCCTCTCCCTGTCCCTTCGTCTCCCTGACCACCTGTCGCTCTGGGGAGCTGGGAAGAAGATGGAGCAAGGGAGGACTTCGGTTTATGAGCTGGGGCCAAGAGCTCCTGGGTGAGTTATGTTGGAGAGTGGAGGGGCACTTCTGTCCTGGGGAAGGCCAGCGGCCCCTCCTCCATCACTTCCTGTGTGCCTTAAACTCCAGCTTCTGTCCCCCTGCCCCATGGGCTCCCCTCCTACCTTGCTCCATCCCGCTGGAGCCAGGAACTGCTCCTCAGGCCTCTCCACCAGTGCTGTGGGCTCTGCCCAGGGGAGGATGGGATGTCCCCAAGGGGGCTAGGGTCGACGTGGCTATGGAGGGGGCCACGGCTCCTACCCCAGGGCAGGCTTGCTCTCTCCATCCTCTTCACTGGAAACCATGCTCGCTGGTAAGGTGGACAGTCAGAGGCAGGTTTGCCTGGAAGTCCCCTCCAGGCTGCTGCCCACCCCCTGCCCCATGGGTCCTGGTTTGTGTGACAGTGCTCACTTCTGGACAAATGCCAGGATCCAGCTTCTTAACCATGTCACTCTGAGACCTTCATAGGTTTTGAGCGGCTTTCTTCACTCTTGTTTTGGGGTCTTGTACATAGAGGGGAGAAGATCCGTGAAAGGCCAGCGATGCCCCCTCCAGCAGCAATCTGGCTGTAGCAGGCCGAATGTGTCACTTTCTTATTTAAAGCGTGTGGTCGAGGTTCTTCAGCAGTGCTGGGGTCGGCTTGGTGCCCACTTTGAGTCCCCTCACTGCCGTCTTGTCCTGTCTTGCCTCGCGCCTGACCCAGTTCTGCTGGATGCTGCTTTGTGTGTGGGGGCTGCTGGGGCGCCAATACTAAAGTGGAGTTTCTGCCTCACACACCTGTAAGCAGGTGGATGTAGGAGTAGAGGGGCCTTTACCTGCCCTCCCCTCTCCTCTGGGAGCCCTGCCAGGTGGAAGGAGGCAGTGCCGGGGGGTGGGGGGGTAAGGGAACAAGGGGCTGGTGTGTCAGGGTGGCCTCTGGGTGAGAACCACAGGGGCCGTATGTGTTTAACTTATTGGCTGACAGGCTTCCCATCCTCCGCCTCCTTAGGACACCGTCCAGGTTCTGGGATTGCCCAACCCTGTGCCAGCACTGCAGTGTGGCTGTGATCCATCTGTCTTGGGGATCAGGACAGGGTATTACCTGCAGATGGGGCTGGAGCCAGGGAAAGGGCAGGCACATGCCAGGTCAGAACGAACCCAACTTTTCAGAAGCACCTCCCTTTCCCCCACACCTCCCCCGTGTTACATTGTAATATATATATATTCCCACTAACCTGGCTGATAGTGGCATCTTCCTGCAGACATTTCAAACCTGTAACTTTTATATGAAAGGAAAATAAACACCAATGAAAGCTGCGTCCAAGTGACAATCGGAGCTGCCCCCCCTAACAGGCGGGGCTCTGGCACACTTAGGGTGCAGGTCGTGTATCCCAGTTCCCACACCCGAGTGCTACTGTTGGGGGAGTTTGGGAAGGGTGGACAGAGGCCACCAGCCTGTCTAGAATTTTCCTTCCTCAGTCTTGTGCTCCGTAAGTCAATTACTGCGCTAATCCTCTACTGCCCCCTAGCATCCATTTCTAGGGTGGCATTTGGGGTCACAGAGGTACTTAGAGCTACTTTTCAAAGCCCCTAAAGCATGTCTGAAGATACACCTCTAAGATTCCATCCCCATACCACCCCAAGGCAGCATGCACAGGCTTGGAAACAGCCCAATGGGTTCTAATCTTTTCTCTGTCTGATATGGGCTATGGCTCCTCCACTCATGATGAGCCGATGGACTTAATCCCAGCCTGTGTGTCATCCCCTTTTGCCATCCTGCCCATCTCCCAGTGTCTGAGAGGTAGGGCCATCAGCTGCTGAGTCCTCTACTAGCTGCCTCTACCAAGAACCAGCCTGGTGTGGCCCTCAGCTCCCTGCAGGTGACTGGAGGTCACAGGCCAGGTACAGACATCTGAACTGAGCTTGCCAACCAGAACCACAGGGCATGGCTGCTACCACCCACCCTGGCTAAATGCCTGGGTTCCACTGCCACCTTCAGAGGGGACTAGGAATCTGCATACTTAACCCAGCAAAACTCAGGATGCTCAGGTGACCTGTGAATGACCCTTCTCTCGCCCCCACCCCCCCCCCCACCCCATTCAGATCTCAGCCATTGGGTGGTACAGGGTCAGTCTTCTCCGGGTGTGATGACCCCCCACCCCATTCCCTCCAGCAGAGTGAGAGGCAAACCCTACACATTCATTTAAACCATCACCCATTCATCAATTTGTTTTGTTCACTAGGGGTACATGATTTAGGAACCTGGTCAGGGAGGGTTTGGGTCATTCTGGTCCTGCATTTGCCAGGACATACTGGAGGGCCTTCACCCTAGGCTACTAAGGGCTCTGGTCCTGGTTCTGCAGCTGATATGCGAAGTGACCTTAGGTAAGCAGCCCCCTCTCTGCGTCCTGGTGTTCCAGGGGCTAGGAGAGAGATAACAACAGCTTCTACCTCATAGGTCTGAGGCGGCTCAGTGAGTTAATCCCTGGTACAGGGTCAGGCAGGCCTCTGCCAGTGTCATCATTTACACGCGCGCCACACACACAGAGATCCTGGGTCCTTAGCATTCTGTAGGCCAGTTTACGTCATTCAGCCCTCTTAACTGAAAATCCCCACCAGTGAACTATTCCAGCCATGCTAAATGCTACCGAGAGGAGGTACTTGACATTAAAGAAATTAAGTCTGATTTGAAATCCACTCCTAGACATTTCAAGTCCAGACAGGCTTACCAGCAATTCATGCCAAACAAGTAGCTTTAGTCTTACATGCTTGCCCCTGAGAACAGAAGAGGAAACACCTCTTGACTCGTCTGGAGTGAAATACAGTCTTGACATCAAACCCAGATAAGAGTAAGGAAAATTGTAGGCAAATATTTGTGTAAAACTTCTAAAATAATCTTAGCAACCTCAAACCAGCAGTGTATAAAAATCAGTACTCCCTAAACAAGCTGGGTTTACCCTCAAATGCAAGGATGGACTATCAGTATGCTGGTGAATGTACTAGACACCTTATTCGGGTGCCGCCATCTGGTGCACCTCTCCTTCCTGGGCACCGGAGAGACTCTGCTTCCCAGCCCCCCTGCAGGCAGGTCCATGAGGTCTGAGGGGCCACATACATGTCACTGGGGCTGGGAACTCAGCATGTGTGCCACCCTTCTGCTCACTCTTTCCCCACCGTGACACACTTAGATTCCAGATGTTGAAGTGGCAGAGTTCCAAGTGGAGAGAAACCAGACTGAGACCACCCCAACTGCCCCATACTAGACTTTACATGAATAAAAAATGAACTTGTGCTAACTAACCTACTGAGACTTGACGGTTTATAAATTTTCACATGGCCTAGCTGCTCCTGAATGTACCATATTAACAAAGGAACAACACCATAAAATCACCTCAGTAGTCAGGTCTTTGTTAGAAATGCAACACCCTAATTTTTGTTTAAAACTCTTAGATAGAAATTAAGAACTTCCTTAACCTGATAAAAGTTACTTTACAAAATCCTATGCAGATGTTATACTTAATGTTGAAATACTCAGAGCATTTCCTTTAAAAACAAGAACAAGTTAAGGATCCTACTATCACTTGATTCATTGTGCCGGAGATCCTAGCCAATGCTGCAGGAAAAGAAAAATAACAAGATTACCAAGAAAATTTACCAGGCTGCCTGGCTGCCACAGTAGAGCATGCAACTCTTCATCTCAGGGTCATGTGTTCAAGCCTCAAGTTGGGCATAGAGCCAACTTAAAAAAATTATAAAATTTAGGGGCTCCTGGGTGGCTCAGTCAGGTAAGCATTCAACTCTTGATTTCAGCTCAGATCATAATCTCAGGGTTGTAGGACTGAGACCCTCACTGGGCTCTGTGCTGGGCATGGAGCCTGCTTGGGATTCTCATTCTCATTCTCTCTCTCTCTCTCTCTCTCTCTCTCTCTCTCTCTCTCTCTCTCTCTCCCTCTCCCTCTCCCTCTCCCTCCCTCCCCCCCCCCCTTTGTGCACTCTCTTAAAAAGAAAATAAAAGAATCTTCCAAGGTAGTTAGTTGTACAGTCTGATAAAAAATTGAATATGTTCCTAGTCAACAATTAAAAACCAATTCTTGAAGACTCATTTATGCTAGCATCACAAGTCTTTTTTTTTTTTCTTTCTTTTTTTTTTTTTAGCATCACAAGTCTTAAGTGAGACCTTTGTCCTCCAAAAAAGAGGATATAGCAATAGTAAATACTTTTGTACCCAACATAGGAACACCTTTATACACAGCAAATATTAATAGACCTAAAAAGGGACAAGAACAGCAATAGAAGAATACAGGATTTAAGTACATCACTCACATCAATGGATACATAATCCAACAGAAAATCAATCAGGAACCATCAGACTTAAAGGACATATTAGACTAGATGGACTTAACAGAACGTTCCATCCAAAAGCAACAGAATACACATTCTCAAACATATGGAACATTCTCCATGGTACATAAAATATTAAGCCACAAAATAGTCTTAATGGATTTAAGAATACTGAAATCCTATCAAGCATCTTCTCCAGCCAGAATGGTATGTGGAGAGTAAATAACATGCTACTCAACAACCAATGGGTCAAGGGAGAAATCAGAAAATACCTTAAATGAAAATGGAAACACAATGTACCAAACATGGGGTGCAGCAAAAGCAGTTCAAAGAGGGAAAGTGATAGGAAAAAAACTAAAATAAACAACTTGCCTTTAACCTCAAAGAACTAGGAAAAGAGCAAATGAAGCCCAAAGTTAGAAGAAGAAAGGAAATCCCAAAGATCAGAAAGAGACGAAAAGACAATAGAAAAGATCAATGAAACTAAGAGCTAGTCTTTTTTTTTTCTTTAGAGCTAGTTCTTTTAAAAAGATAAAACTGACAAGCCTTTAGTTAGATTCCCTGAGAGAATACTCAATCAGAAATGAAAAATGTTACAGGGAAACGCCTGGGTGGCTCAGCAGTTTAGCGCCTGCCTTCAGCCCAGGGCGTGATCCCGGAGTTCCAGGATCGAGTCCCACATCAGGCTCCCTGCACGGAGCCTGCTTCTCCCTCTGCCTGTGTCTCTGCCTCTCTCTCTCTCTCTCTCTCTCATGAATAAATAAAATCTCTTAAAAAAAAAAAAAAAAAAGAAAAGAATGTTACAGCTAAAAAGGGGGAGGGAAGGGGCACCTGACTGGCTCAGTTGATAGAGCATGGGACTCTTCAGGGTCATGAGTTCAAGCCCCATGTTGGGTGTTCGAGCTTATTTAAAAAGAAAAAAAGTTGATGTTACAATGGATACCACAAATACAAAGGATCATAAAGAGACTATTATGAACAATTATATTCCAACAATTTGACAACCTAGAAGAGCTCAATCCATTCCTAAAAACATACAACCTACCAAGACAATCATGAAGATCTAGAAAGTGAACAGACCAACTACTAGTAAGGAGATGGAGTCAGTTCACCAAACGCCTTCCAACAAACAAAAGTCCAGAACCAGACGGCTCCACTGGTGAGTCCTACCAGTCAGAGAACTAACAGTCCTCCTCAAATGCTTCCCAAAATAGAAGCGGAGGGAACACTTCCACACTCATTTTACAAGGCCAGCATTACCCAGATACCAAAACCAGGTGAGGATGCCACAAAAAAAAATCCCAGGCCAGTCAGTGGCCCTGATTCACACAGATGCAAACATCCTCAATAAAATGGCAGCAAACCAAATTCAACAGTACATTAAAAGGATCACACACCAGGACCTGAGTGGAATGGGATTCCAGGGATGGTTCAAACTTACACACAGAAAACCCAATATGATACACTCACTACATTAACAAAATGAAGGGGGAAAAAATCATAGGATCATCTCAATAGGTGCAGAAAAAGTATTGACAAAAGTCAATATCCATTTAGGATAAAAACCCAACCAACAAAATGGGTATAGAGGAAACACTTCAACATAAGGAGGGCCACGATAGATGCCAAGCCCACAGCTAGCATCATACTCACTTCTGAAAAGCTGGAAGCTTTTCCTCCAAGAACAAGAACAAATTGAGGATGCCCACTCCCGTCACTTTAATTCAACATAATTCTGGAAGTCCTAGCCACAGCAGTCAGGCAACAACAACAAAAATAGAAGGCATCCACATTGAAAAGGAAAAAAATAAAGGGTCATTATTTGCAGATGACATGATATAATAACTAGAAAACCCTAAAAGTTCTGCCAAAAAAACTTAGAACTAATGAATGAATTGACTGAAGTTGCAGGATACAAAATAAATACACAAAATCTGTTGCATATCTGTCCACTAATAATTATCAGAAAGAGACATTAAGAAAATAACACATTTACAGTTGCATCAAAAAGAAAATACCTAAAATTAAATTTAACCAAGGTGAAAGACCTGTACTCTGAAAATGAGAAGACATTAATAAAAGAAATTGAAGACACAAATAAATGAAAAGCTACCCTATGCTTGTCAGTGGGAAGAACACTGTTAAAATATCCATACTACCCAAAGCAATGCACAGACTCAGTGCAGTCTGTATGGAACCACAAAAGACCCTGTATAGCCAAAGCAATCTTGAGAAAGAACAAAGCATCGCACTCCCTGATTTCACACTATATCACAAGGAGATTGCAATTTAAAAAACAAAACACATAGATCAATGAAACCGAGAACCCAGAATAATCCCACGTATATATGGTCAATTAATTTATAGCGGAGGAGCCAATATCAGTGGAGAAATCAGAGTCTCTTTAATTAATAGTGTTGGGAAAACTGAAGAGCCACATGCAAAAGAATGAAACTGGAGCAGGGTACTTGGGTGGCTCAGTCAGCTAAACATCGGACTATTGATCTCCACTCAGGTCTTGATCTCAAGGTCATGAGTTCAAGCCCCATGTTGGGCTCCACACTGGGTGTGGAGATTACTTTTTAAAAAGTTTACACTAGGCCACTTTCTTACACCATACACAAAAATTCACTCAAAATGGATTAAAGACGAATTAAAGACCTGAAACCATAACACTTCTAGAGGAAAACATAGGCAGAAAGCTCCTTGACATCAGTCTTGACTATGAATTTTTGGATTTAACACCAAAAGCAAAAGCAACAAAAGTAAAAACAAATGAGATTACATAGTCAAACTCAAAAACCTACACAGCAAAAGAAACCATCAACAAAATGAAGAGCCAACATACTGAATGAGAGAAAATATTGCAAATCATATGTGATGAGGGGCTATTATCCAAACTACATAAAGCACTCTACAACTTCATAGCAAAAAACAATCTGATGGGGAAAAAAATGGGCAGAGGAGCTGAATAGACATTTTTCTAAAAACTCACAAATGGCCAACAGGTGCATGAGAAGATGCTCAACATCACTCATCATCAGGGAAATGCAAATCAAAACACCTGTTAGGTGGGATGCCTGGGTGGCTCAGTGGTTGAGCGTCTGCCTTTGGCTCAGGGTGTGATCCTGAAGACCTGGGATCGAGTCCCGCATCGGGCTCCCTGCATGGAGCCTGCTTCTCCCTCTGTCTCTGCCTCTCTCTCTGTGTCTCTCATGAATAAATAAATTTTAAAAATCTTTAAAAAAAAAAAAAACACCTGTTAGGATGGCTAGCATGAAAAAGAAGAAATAACGAGTGTTTGTGAGGATGTGAGAAAAAGGAATCCTTGTGCTCAGCTGGGAATGTAAACCAGTGCAACCACTGTGGAAAACAGTATGGAGGTTCCCAAAAATATGAAAAGTAGGGGCAGCCCTGGTGGCCCAGCGGTTTGAGCGCCGCCTTCAGCCCGGGGCCTGATCCTAGAGACCCAGGATCAAGTCCCACGTCGGGCTCCCTGTATGGAGCCTGCTTCTCCCTCTGCCTGTGTCTCTGCCTCTTTCTCTCATCTCTATGTATTCTCATGAATAAATAAATAAAATCTTTAAAAAAAAACAAAAAAAATATGAAAAGTAGAAGTATCATATGAGCCAGTGATTCCTCTCATGGATATTTATCCAAAGATGACAAAGGCACTAGTTCAAACATGCACTGCATGTTCTGGTGGTTGCCAGAGGCAGGGAATGGCAGGCAGGCGAAATGGGTGAATCAGAGGGTCAAAAGGTGCAGAACCTCTGATTATAAGTCATGGGGATATAATGTACAGCATGGTGACCATAATCAACACTGTATCACATATTTGAAAGTTGCGAACAGGGTAGGTCTTAAAAGTCATCATCACAAGAAAAAAAGCTTGTAACTACATAGTGACAGATGTTCACTAGACTTAATATGGAGATCATTTTTGCAGGATATACAAATATTGAATCCTTACCTGTACACCTGAAATATGGTGCTGTATGTCAGTTATACCTCAGTATATAAATTAAAAATGATGTTTTTATTTTAAAAGACTTTAATAAGTTGAGAGATACACATCTTTTGTGGGTAGGAAGATAAGCTTTCTTAAAGGTGTCAGTTATTCCCCAGTTTCAAATATACATTTGAAAGTATTCCAGAGGGGACACCTGGGTGGCTCAGCAGTTGAGCATCTGCCTTTGGCCCAGGGCATGATCCCAGGATGCTGGAATCGAGTCTCACATCGGGCTCCTTGTGGGGAGCCTGTTTCTCCATCTGCCTGTGTCTTTGCCTCTCTCTCTCTGTGTGTGTCTCTCATGAATAAATAAAATCTTTAAAAAAAAAAAAAAGAAAGAAAGAAAGTATTCCAGAGAAATTCCAAAAGATGTCATATGGTCCTTAACAAGTTTATTCTAAAAATGTGTAAGAATTTCTACTTCTGGCAGCGGCAGACTTGGTAATTCAGACCAGCCCTCCTGCTAGGAAAGCTGTACAACATAGTTTTAATCACTGCCTGAATTCATTAGAAAGCCAGCAGATAAATGAATTATTGGGCCTGGATTCAGCAGGAGACAAACCCAGAGAGGTAAGCCTGACATTTGGAGCTACATAGTAAAGGCACCTGCCAATTCCAGAAGGTAGCTGAGAAGCTCTGTAGCACATCTGACCGGGAATTTAGGGGCACCTGGGAGGCTCGATCAGTGAAGTGTCTGCCTTTGTCCCAGGGTCCTGGGATTGAGCCCCATGTCAGACTCCCTGCTCAGTGGGGAGCCTGCTTCTCCCTTTCCCTCTGCTTGTGCTCTAAATAAATAAATAAAACCTTAAAAAAAAAAAAAAAGATAAAATAAGGGACACCTGGATGGCTAGGCAGTTGAGCATCTGCCTTCAGCTCAGGTCGTGATCCCGGGGTCCGGGAATCGAGTCCCATATCTGGCTTCTCCAGCTGCCTCTGTCTCTGCCTCTTTCTCTCTCTCTCATGAGTAAATAAAATAATAAATTAATTTAAAAAGATAAGAGAGTCCAGAACTCACCATGCCTTGAATTGAGAACCCAAAGAAGCACCCTCCAGGTATAAAGGAGACTATGAGTATACTGGCCCTCATGGGGACTGAGCCCACTTCAAATCATCTCAGTCCCTGAAAGTGCACTGCTGGCATCCCAGGCACCTGCCAGAAGCAAATACAAAGCCTCACCAGAGGAGATTAACATCATCCTAGGCTTCAAATTATTTTTTTTTAGTTTTTCATATATGATAAAAAATAACGGGAAAGCAAGAAGACAAGCAGCACAAACAGAAAAAGGCCCACAGCAGGGCATCTGGTGGCTCAATCAGTTGAGCATCCGACTCTTAGTTTCGGCTCAGGCCATGATCTCAGGATGCTGGGATCAAGCCCCACATCAGGCTCGGTGCTCAGAGCAGAGTCTGCTTAAGATTTCCCCCCCTCCCCCTCTGCTCTTCCTCCCACCATGCTCACACTCTCTCTCTCTCTCTCTCTGTAAAATAAATAAAAATAAAGATACAAAATCTTCTTAAAAAAAAAAAAAAAAGACCCACAGGGGCTGGGATTTTGCAAGCAGTGTCTACTCTGTTCTAGGAGTAAGACAAGATTGAGAATTTGGGTGAATAATTGGAAAATATAAACAGAGGACAAGTAGAAATTCCAGAACCAAAACAGCCAATAAGAATTCAGCGAACATGTTTAACAGAATTAATGAGCTGGAGACAGGAAGAGCTACAGGGAGAATGAAGCACCAAGAGAGGAAAGGACAGACACCACAGGTCAGAAGAGACCTGGGCATGCCAAGTCTAAGTGTGACAATCCAGAAACCAATATTGCACTGTATGTTAACTACCAAACATTTAAGAAAAATTTATGAAAAATAAAATGTTTAAAATACCAAAGTGTAGGCCAGCCCCGGTGGCGTAGCGGTTTAGTGCCGCCTGCAGCCCAGGGCATGATCCTGGAGACCCTGGATCGAGTCCCACGTCAGGCTCCCTGCATGGAGGCTGCTTCTCCCTCTGCCTGTGTCTCTGCCTCTCTCTCTCTGTGTCTCTATGAATAAATAAATAAAATATTTAAAAAATAATAAAATAAAATAAAATACCAAAGTGTAACTGGAGCACCAAAAGAAAAGGAAGGATAGAGCAGAGACCATGTCCAGAGCTCCATTATTTGTAACAGCCCCACATGGAAAAGATCCAAATGTCCACCAACTCATAAAAGGATGAACAAATGTGTTGTTTCCATATAATGGAGCCCTATTTAATAAGAAATGACCTGCCATGCTACAGTGTGGATGAACCTCAAAAATATGGATGTGAAACACTGCATATTCCATACTTTTATATGAAGTGTACAGAAAAAGTGCATTTAGAGATGAAAGCCAATTGGTGGGCACCTGGGAGTGCAACAGAGAGACTGCAAATGGGCATGAGGCATCTTCGGAGAGATGGAATTTTTAAGAACTGGATCATATTGATGGTAACTTCACTAAATAGAACTGTGCACTCAAAATGAGTGAGTTTTAGGATCTGTAAATTATAGCTCAGTAAAGCTATTAAAAAAAAAAAAACCCTCCAAAACTGATCATACCAGTTAGCAATTTGCTGCTTCTCATGCCCAGGTCTACTCTTTACTTGCATTTCCCCTTTGCGGTGTTTTGTCAGTGAAGAGCCCTAGAGGGACATGGCAGGAGGGAGGGGGTGTGGCTGTGATGCCCGTTTCAGTCTTGCTCTGGCCATGTGGCTGTAGGAGGCACGTGTGGAGAGCCCTCCAGTGGCATTCTGCCCAGCCATGCACCCATCCCCTACAGTCTCAGCAAGCTTACAGCTTGACCCTGGCCTGATAACCATCTCACTGTGGCCCCCCCAGATGTGGATACTGCACACTTCAGGACTTGTGCCACCCTGCTGGCAAGTAGGTTCCCAACTCCTCATGCATGCTCACCTACCAGCGTTGGATTGTCTGTACCTCTAAGGGCTCCATCCTGCTCATCCAGCTCTGACCCAGCTCTGGTCTGGGCAACACAGTGAGTTTCTTTACAACCACACCATCTCCAGTGACTTCTGAATCCCAACCCTTGGAAACTTGGCCTGATGACCATCTCATGTTTGCTTTCTTTAGGTATTTTCCTTCAGCCCTAGGGTAACTTTATCATTCTCTTTATACCTTCATAGTTCTCTCCTGTCATGGTTAACAATTATTCATATTAATCTTTCTCTGTTCAAATTACTCCATTGTTTATGTCTCCTGATTGGTTGGTCCTTGACTTAAAAAAAAAAAAAAAAAAAAAAAAGCAAGCCCTAGATTCAAGAAACCTTATGCCAAGCAGCATAATTTAAAAAAATATATATCTAAGCACAGCATGGTTAAACTTCTGAAAACCAAAGGCAAAAAGAACATCTTTAAGCAGACAGAGAAGCAAAAAAAAGGCACATTATCTTCAAAAGTACAACAATTAGGCTCAACAGAAGCAAGGAGACAGAAGTCAATGGGAATGAGATCTTCAAGTTCTGAAAGAAAACGACCAATAACCAAAATTCTGTATCCACTCAAAATCTTCCAAGAGTGCAGATGAAAATCAGGATATTGTCAGCCAGAAACAGAATTCGTCCTCAGACCTACGCAAAACAAACAAACAACCTAAAATCATGTTTTTAGGCAGAAGGAAAATAATCCCAAATGGAAGGTCTAACATGTAAGAAGGAATAAACAAAACACAGCCAATAAGCGGATAAACCTAAATGAGCATCAACTATTTGAAACAAAAATGAGGGCAGCCCCGGTGGCGCAGCGGTTTAGCGCTGCCTGCAGCCCAGGGCGTGATCCTGGAGACCCGGGATCGAGTCCCACGTCGGGCTTCCTGCATGGAGCCCACTTCTCCCTCTGCCTCTCTCTCTCTCTCTCTCTGAATGAATAAATAAGTAAATCTTTAAAAAAATAATTAAAACAAAAATGATTATCTTGTCTTAGGGGTTTAAAAATAGAGAATCAACATACCTAACAACGGTATGGGATTCAGGAAGGTGATGCATGGAGGTATTCTTGAATTAGTTCTTGAATTGTCTAGAAAGAAGATACAAGTCCTAAGAACATTTGGCTTTGAGAAGGGAACACAAGCTATAATCTCTAGAGAACCACTCAAATTGTGAAAGGATGTCTAACTGCCAAGCTAATAGGAAGAAATGGAGTAACAACAGCTGATCTGGAAGGAGGCAGAAAAGGAGAGTATGAAACATAGCACAGGTGGAACCAGGAGAAAGCAAATAGGGTGGTGCGATTCAAACTCAAAAACACTTTTTTTTTTAAGTAGGCTCCCCACCCAGCATGGAGCCCAACATGGGGCTTGAACTTGGGACCCTGAGATTAAGACTTGAGCTAAGATCTAGAGTCAGATGCTTAACCGACTGAGACACCCAGGTGCTCCCCAAACACATTTTTTTAAAGGATTTATTTATTTGAGAAAGAGAGACAGCATTTATATACAAGCCAGGGGGGAGGGCAGGAGAGGATCTTCAAGCAGACTCCCCACTGAGTGTGTGTGCTCAATCCATGACTCATGAGATCATGACCTGAGCTGAAACCAAGAATTGGACGCTTACCCAACTGAGCCACCCAAACACACCAAACAAATTTTTTGTTGCGCCTGAGTGGCTCAGTCGGTTAAGTATCTATCTGACTCTTGGTTTCAGCTCAGGTCTTGATCTCACAATCACAGGATCAAGCTCCATGTTAGGCTCCACGTTCAGTGTGGAGTCTGCTTCAGATTCATTTTCCCTCTCCCTCTGCCCCTCCTTGCACGTGTGCTCTCTTTCTTTAAAATAAATAAATACGGCGCAGCCCCAGAGGCGCATGTAAGTCTAACATGTAAGAAGGAATAAACAAAACACAGCCAATAAGCGGATAAACCTAAATGAGCATCAACTATTTAAACAAAAATGAGGGCAGCCCCAGTGGTGCAGTGGTTTAGCGCCACCTGCAGCCCAGGGCGTGATCCTGGAGACCCGGGATCGAGTCCCACGTCGGGCTCCCCGCATGGTGCCTGCTTCTCCCTCTGCCTGTGTCTCTGCCTCTCTCTCTCTCTCTCTCTCTCTCTGTGTCCCTATGAATAAATAAATAAAAATCTTTAAAATAAATAAATACGGGTGGCTCAGCAGTTTAGTGCCACCTTTAGCCCAGGGCGTGATCTTGGAGACAGGGGATTGAGTCTCATGTCAGGCTTCCTGTGTGGAGCCTGCTTGTGTCTCTGCCTCTCTGTCTCTGTGTCTCTCATGAATAAATAAATATTTTTAAAAAAAGAGAGAAAATAAATAAATAAAATCATTAAATAAACTAAACAGGAGCACCCGGCTGGCTCAGTCAGTGGAGCATGTGACTCTTGATCAAAGCCCCACGTTGGGTGTAGACATGACTTTAAAAAAGAAAATTAAAAAAAAAAAACCTAAATGGACTAAATTCTCCATCAGACTATATTTTTTAAATGTACATGCCATTAACAAGATGTATTTATCTTAAATGTAAAGGTACGGGGAGATTGAAAGTAAAAATTGGAAAAAATACAGTCTACAAATACAGCCCCCGACAAAAGTTAGCATAGCTGCTATAAATAGCAGAAGTAGTAGACTTTAAGGCAAAAGGTATTGCTAGTTATAAAGACACACTTGAGAATATATGAAGTACATTCAACCAAAAGATTTAATGTTTAAATCTATATGCATCTAATTACATAGTCTCAAAATATCTAAAGCAAAAGCCAACAGAACATGATGAAACAGACAAATCCATGATCCTGCTGGGAGGTTACACATACGGTTCTGGGGGACATGTAAGAAATGACTATAATCTTACACAACGTTTCCTAAAAAAAGAAGAAAATGAGAAACATTTCCAAACTCTTGTGATGAGGCCAAGAAAACTCTAATACCAAAACCATAACAAGGATGAAATCACAGACCATTTCACTCATGAACACAGATGCTAAACTCCTAAACAAAACAACTAACTGAATCTAGTAATACATAAAAAAGGACAATACATCATGATCAAGATGGGTTTATTCCAGGAGTGAGAAGTCACTTTAATATTTGAAAATCAATGCTGACTCACCACAAAATAAATCATAATTTTCTCAGAGGATACATGAAAGTAATTTAGTAAAACTCAATATGCATGCACAATTTTTTTTAACTCTTAGCAAACTAGTAATAGAAGGGTAGTTCCTTAATCTGAAAAAGCCTATTTTTTTTTTAAAGACATACTGTTGAAAGCCTGCCCTCTGAGACTAGGAGAAAGGTAAGGCTGCCACTGTGGGCACCTCTTTCCAGGATTGTTCTTGGAGTCCAAGCTAGCGCAGGAAGCAAACACACACACACACACACACCTGGTAAAGGTTAAGAAGGAAGACAACTCATTACATGTAAATAATACTGTGTAAGTAGAAAATTCAACAGAACCTACCAATAAACTATCAGAATTAGTAAGTAAATATAGAAAGATTGCTAGATAAAAAGTCAGCAATCAAGAATCAATTGTATTACTATATACTAACAAGTAACAAAAAAAAAAAAACAAGTAACAAAAGATGTTAAATGACATTTATAATAGCGTCAAATCAAATACCCAGGGATATGAACAAAATATGTACAATATTTCTACACAGAAAACTACAAAATCAAGGGGAAAAAAATTAAGACCTAAAAAAATAAGGAAATTCACCATTTTTGTTGGGAAACTGTAAAGATACCAATTGTTCCCAAATTAATCCATAGGTTTAAAGCAATCATAGTCAAAATCCCAATCTTTATTTTGGTGAAAACTGACGAGTTAATTCCAAAATTCACTATAAATACAAATGATTTTAAATGGCCAACCCCTTTTAAAGATAGCGGAAAGGCTTGACCTTCCCAATACCAAGACTTACTGTCACGCCACGGTAATGAAGTGTGACACTGAAACAAAAATAGACAAATGGACCTCTGGAGTCTAGTCCAGGTAGGTGAGAGATCCAGGTGTGAAAATACACCACCAGTAAAACTTCTAGATCTAGAAGACAATATAAGAGAGTATCTTCATAACCTCGGAATAGGGGAATTTTTCTTAAGCCACAAAAAAGCATTATCCATAAAGGAAAAGATAAATTTGTGTATATTACAACTGAGCACTTCTTTTTATCAGATGACCCCACAGAGAGTGAAAAGGGAGACTACAGGACCCATTGCCAGAGTCCATAAAGAACTCCTCTAGCTTGATATGAAGGCAGGCCAGCATAAAAATGGGCACAAGTCTTGCACAGGCGCAACATAAAAAGATGTCATCTTGCACATTATAAAAATCATTCGTCATCAGAGAGACGCAAAGTAAAGCCACAGTGAAACACCATTACAGTCTCACTCCCAGCAGTGCTTAAACTAAAAACACTGACAAATCCGGGGGTTGAGGACATGGAGCATCTACTGCCTTCCTCCACTGCTGGGGGGAATGCAGAAGGATACAGCCCCTTGAGGGTGCAGGTTGGCAGCATCCCCTTGCACTTTTTAACAGATCTCCAGGGGCCTCAGGAAAGCCTTTCTTTACCAGGCTCAGGTCAGACACCTCAAGGCCGTGCTAGAGCAGCTAAGAAAATATACGTATTTTAACATCTCTGAAGTTGTGATGCACCTGGATCCGTTTTCCCTCGGTTCACTCAACATTTCAGACTTGACCAGTGCCCTCTCTTTCGTGGCACTTTGGCTTAGTTGGTAACTACGCTGTCTGCTATATGCCTCCCACGCTGGACTGGAAGCTTCAGGAAAACAGACTGTCGTCCTTCCCTGCTGCAACCCCTAAAACTGGAATTGCCAGGTCAAAAGGCACGCACATTTTTCAGTTACTTTTAATTACACGACTCATGAACACATCTCTATTCTAAAGTGCAGCAATATATTGCACAAACCCTCCCCGTCCCGCTCCCTCCTTGAAGGCAGCCACTGTCAGCAGTTTAGAATATATCCTTCTAGACTGTTCTTTGCATGTACATGCATGTGAATACATGGTACGCGTATTATTCAGAGAGGCCAACTGTCTACTTGCCACAAATACTGTGGCAGCGCACGCACCAGCAATAAATGAGAGGGTCTGTGTTGCGTCCCTTGCCAAATCTGGATGTATTCTATCAGTTTTTCTCCAATCTGGTAATAGAAGCCACCGGATGGTTCAGATCTATATTCCCCGGATATACTGTCTTTTGGGGTGGTTTTCCAGATACAAGTATCCTCCTCTCCATCCCGCCCCAGCACCCTGAGTTACAGACCTCCCCCTACTCCTTCCTCTGTCACCAGTGGAGGGCTATTTTACAGTGAGCTCTTTAAACCATCCGGAATTTATTTTTACATGCAATTATAAAGAGAATTCTTTTTTCCAACCAGATAACCAACTCTGCGTATTATGATCCTTCCTTGATTCTCCCAACTTAAATGCCATTTTGATCAGATATTAACTTCCTATGCACACTCAGAATGTTTTCTGAACTTTCTATTACTTTTCACTGATCTGTCTTTGGGGCAGAGCCTTGATTATTGTAGCTTTATGGTGAGTTTTAGCACCAGGGACCAAAATTCCCCCTCATTAAACTTAAAAAATTTTTATTAGCAATTTTTGCACATTTTCCTTCCACATTAATTTTTTTCCTTCCACATTAATTTTAAAAACGCTTTTGCCATAGTTTAAAAAGTTCCTATAAGGAAACCATGTTCCTTGTGGGAACTTAATTAAATCTCTATGTAAGAAGGCTGAATATCTTTACATTACACATATTCCTATCCAGATATTTAGTCCAGTTGTTCGTTTTAGTCTTTTGGTATTTTTAAAAATCATTCTTCATTTGGTTCTCCATCTTTCTTGTTCAATTTATTCCTAGATTTTGCTGTTTTTATCACTATTGTGTGTGGAATTTTCTATTTTTTTCTACTTTTAGCTGATTATTGCTGTTGGCTATTTGTAGATTTTATATCCGACCATTTTACTAAGTTCTCTTATTCTGATTTATTCTAATTTTTTTTCATTGACTCTTAGATATGAATCTTAGCTAGAGAATCATTGTTTCTTCTAGTTTTTATACTACAAATTTCACTTTGCTATTTTTTACATTAGCTAGAAGCTCACTGGGGGGATCCACCAGCTTTATCCTGGTTATAATGACTTTTAATGGTTTTAATAATTTTCCACTTAACGTGGCATTTGCTCTCAGTGCCTCTTTCAGCTTCAGTATCGCTGAGAGCTCATTAGAAATGCAGAATCTAAAAAAAAAAAAAATGCAGACTCTGAGGTCCTACTGACTGAACCAGAATCTGCATGTTAACAAGATCTGCCTGGTATTTCCCACATAAAGTTCAAGGAACACTGGTCTAGGTGATTTCTTTCTATCCCGATTTTGAGTTTAGTAAGAAAAGCTGTGGCTGCTGAATTCTACCAAACTTTTTGGCATCTATTGATCCCTAAAAATTGGATTCCTCCTTAGTGGCTGCCATGCATTCTAGTGTCTGATACCCTAATTCTGGGCCAGCCCTGCACCCTACAGCAGGAGGCCACCTTTCAACCCCCCAAGCATTGTCCTCACCACTTACTTCCCCATCCATGTCTCGGGCTCCCCAAAGCATCTCCAGGTTGAGACGGGTATTCTCCGCTTGAGGTGCCAGGGCTGTGAGCAGCACACAGTGGGTGCTCAGAAGTCACTTGATTTAACTCGATCTGTCATCCTTGTACGGCTGAGCTGACAGGGGAGCCGGGGGCGGACTTCCTCCTCTCCATGCAGATGGCTTTTTATCTTGTTGAGTCACAGACCTCTTTGAGAACCTGGACACCTTCCCAGGAAAACAGCCATTAATGGCTTTCCCTCCCTGCTGGTTGGGAAGCTCCTGGCTGTCCTTAAGCCCATGGTAAGACCCTTGCTCCCTGCTCTCCCAAAACCTTTGGCTGTGGGACATCCTACAGAAATCCCCACCAGCAGTACCCAGCTGGTACTGGGTATTCTGAGGCTTCACCACAAGCCAGGCGTTGTGCTGAACACCCACGGGGGCTCCACTGAGTCTACCCACAACTCAAGAGGGCAGATGGTACTACCAACCCATTTTACAGATTGGGAAAACCAATTTCCTCAAGAAACCAGAAACTCCTTGATGGCAAGGTCTGATGTTTTGTGGCTGGGGCCTGGACCAGCTAGAATGTCACTGCTGATTATGAGGCCTGGCTGGGAAGCTGCAGGGGCCTCCACGCCCTGTCCCCTAAGCCCCTTGCACCTCTGCAGACAGTTCTGAATCTGGTTAAAATGGACCACAGCTGACTGGACCAGGGTGCCAGGTGGGACTCGGGGACATTCACACGTAGCTCTATAGGCCATCCAGCAGTCTCTAGGGTGACCCAAGTGCTCTCTAGTCTGGGTGGCCCTCACCACACAGGACCAAGCTGACCCTCCTTTGGTGGGCAATAAAGTTAGGGACAGAAGGAGCAAGCAGATGACAGGGAGGAGGAGGGGGGCAGAGCTGAAAGGCTACCGACAGAAGGAGGAAGTAGAGGGCAGGGAGGAGGGGAGAGAAACTTCTGGTAAAACAGCCCCATGAGAAGTGGGTCACATCTCAGAGGGGCCACACAACATGAGCAGCAAACAGACCCTGGCCAGACCTGCCTTCATGCAAACAGCATCTCGGGGGGGGGCAGCCTCAGGAGCCCCCAGAGCCCAGCTGGGGACCGATGTGCCACTCGCACTGAAAGTGAACCAGAAGTAGCGACATGAAGCCCTGCCCAAGGGGTTGCTTTTTGTTTATTGACCAGACACAGTGGCCTTGGTTTCTGGACATAGAGTCAGCATGAGAGCGCCTGTCTCCTGGGATGGGGCAGGGGTCCAGAATGATCGGCCAGGAGCTACCAAGGAGAGAAGACACCACTCAACTCCTCCACAGGGAAGAAGAAACACCAGCAGCTTTGCCCTACAATCACCAGGCAGGTAGAGGAGACTGGAGTTTGCAAGGTCCTTCCAGATGGCTCCAAGGACAAAGGGAGCTCTGGTCCCTTTGATGGTCTCCCGGGTGTAAGGTAAAGGCAAGGGCTACGGAGCCCAGCCAGCACAGTCCCAGAAAGAGTTTAGGGGGATGCACAGAGGCCCAGGAGCTCTGGTGTGCCCCCATCCCACAATGAGCCTGGGCTCTGGGGCCAGTTCAGGTGAGGACGCTGCCTGAGGCCACCTGTAGCGGCGGAGGCCTAGCTATGGGTGTGTCAAGGGTGACAAATCCCACCTTCTTCTGGCCCTGGGTTCCCTCTGTAGGCAACAGATAGCCACCAGCAGGGATCAAAGTCCACAGAAACAGTCTGTCCAGGTTGGGTGTCCTTGTGCGTCCTGGCATCCCCAAAGGAGCCAGCAGCTCTCAGGGGAGGTAGAGTGCCACCACCACATAGATGACCCAGCTGGTGGACACAAAGACCCCGAAGAGCAGACTGAAGAGCACGAGTGAGCGGGCCTTCCGGGAAGCCTCCTCAGCCTGGGCCAGGTCCCCCCGGCTCAGGGCAGCACGGGTCTGCAACGAGACGGAGGCAGGGAGTGGACATGGAGCTCCCCCAACTCCCACACACCACCAACAGCGCTGGGGCCCGGTGCACAGCCTGGAATGCTGGCACCCTGAGATGCTCAGGACCTGCCCGGGGCCACCATGTATGAAGGAGGCCACGACTGCCAGCTCTGGGGCACCTGCCTTGGGCCTGGCACAGAACCATGCCCTTGGCCTCACCTACAGCCCTCACAACAATCCTGAGACTGGGGTCCCTGTTGCCCCCACTTTGTAGATGAGGAAACAAAGGCCCAGTTAAGGGCCCCACCCAGGGCCCCACAGCTAGGGGTGGAGCCAGAACTCAGAGGCAGGCAGGCAGTGGCCTCCAGACTCCCACCTCTGTCTGAGCAGTCGTGAGAGCTGCCTTCTCCACAGCATCCCAGCTTTATGATGGAGGAGCCTGACCAGTGCAGGGAAGTCAGGGCCACAGCCAGGTCTGCTTTGGGCGGAAGCCCCCAGGGGCCTGCCTACTCTGTTTATTGGGATGTCTTCACAGTGGCATCACTTGGTCCCTAGGGACCAACCCCATGCCTGGGAATGGTCAGGAATATCAGGAGGAAGGAAGGAAGCTATGCAGGGGATGGATGGATGGATGGATGGATGGACGGATGGACAGATAGGGGTGGATAGACAAGGAAAGATGGATGGGTGAGTTATTAGATAATAGAGGGGTGGGTGGAAGAGTGGATGGACAGATGGAGGGATGAAAGGAGGCTCGGGAGGTAGTCAGCGGATGGACGGTGGGTAGACAGGTGAGCAGCTAGATGGCTAGAAGGAATGCGTGCACAGACAGTCTCTACCCCATTAAACACAAGCCGCCACTGAGGCAGGCGGTTCCTTGGGCCTTATCAATCATTCACACCTTTGTTGTAAATTGGTTTAGCCAAATGTTCCGGAGTAGATCTCCAGTGGTACGGAGCAGACAGGAGAGGGGAGGAGTGGCCATCCAAGAGGCTCCACGGACAACTGAGCACTGATGCCCCAGTTCCTGGCACCCTCCTGAGATCCCCAGGGGCTGGGACAGGGCCTCTGTGGCCCCCCACCTACCTCGTGAGAGTAGACGATCGCGATGAGCCCCGTGAGCAGGCAGCAGAAGAGGGTCACCAGCACGGACTCCATCATGTAGTCCTTGGGCAGGGGCCTGTGCTCCACCGCGGTGGGGGCTGGCATGCCAGCCACGGGGCTGTTGTACTGCGGGGACAGAGGTCACCACACTGCGGTGAGGACGCAGCCAACCAGGGCCATGGAAGGGTCCCTCTGTCCACTCCCCCACACCTGGCTCCCACCCAGTGAGGCTGTGGGTCACTGAGCGGTCAGGTCGGGGCCCCCCTTCAGCCCTCTTGCTGTGCCCCCCACCTGTCACCAGCCCCTAGGGGTCTTCTCACTTCTGGCCTCTACAAACTGCTCATCTCCATATCTCCCTGCCCTGACTGGGCTCCCATGGGGTGAGGGGGCCTCTAAGCTCTTCCCCACAAGCACCCAGGGGCCTTTCAGTGTTTCTAAAAATCTAATCAAGTCATCTCCCACCCAAAGGCCCTGAGGCCCTCACCATGGGCCTCCACCCTCCTATCCCGCCCTCCTAAGCTGACCCCCACTACCCCCAGGCCTGTGCCCAGAGCGCCCCTCCTCCTCTTCACCTGAAGGCTCCTCCTCATCCCTCAGAACTCAGCTCAAATGCCCCCACCTCTGGGAAGCCTTCCAGGCTTGCCCTCTCCCCAGACTGTGGAATCCTTTCCCTCTCCTCATCTGGGCCCCGCAGCCCAGCTTGTGGTCACCTTTCATCATGTGTGCCAAGCTCTCCCCGGGGCAGGGCGGCAGTGGCGAGGGGGGGCAGCGAGGGGGGCCGCGTGGGAAGTGGGCGTGGCGCAGGGGGGCCCCACTCACCACCGGGAAGGGTGTGAAGAGCGGCGGCGCGGCAGGTGCTGGGTACAGGGGCGCGGCGGGCGGCGGCGGGTACAGGGCCTGGGCCGAGGGCCCGGGCTGGAAGAGGACGGGCCCCTGCGGGAAGGGCGGGTAGAGCAGGTGCACGGCCTTGGGGTCGGGCGGCGCGTAGGGCGGGGGCTCGCCCACGAAGCCGATGTTGGGCACCCCGCCAGCTGCCGCCTTGGGCCCCTGCGGGGCCTCGCCCGTAGCCTGGGTCTGGGGAGCCGACGAGGAGGCCTCGGCCTGGGCATCTGCCGGCGGGTCCTCGGGGGCCGGGGAGCTGCCCCCATCCGCGGCCGCTTCCTCGCTGGGTCCTCGGTCCTCATCCAGGAGCTGCGGGCGCCGCGGGAGCTGCGGGAGCTGCGGGAGCGCAGGGCTCCGGGGGTCCTCGGGGGATGCGGGGCCGCCGCCTCCTTTTGCGTCTGCTCCTGGGAAGACAGGCCAGGTGCCGTGAGCCCCAAGCACCACGGACCCAGTGGGACCCCTCCCCGCCCCCAAATCACAGCCCCTCCAGGGAGAAAGTCCCAACACCGCTGCCAGCCCCCACTCTTCCCAGGGGGAGGCTGCACTCAGGTCTCTCCCCACGGGGTGTTGGAAGAATCTACCCAAAGTATAGGGGTAGGAGGGGAAAACAGGTGCCGAGGGGAAGGTGCTTGCTGGCAGTCATGCAGCCAAAGCATCCCCGGGCTGGGACGGAACACAGGCCTGACCTTGGGCCCAAGGCTGCCACTGGGGAGCAGTCCTGCCCCCCCACCCCCCCGCCCTGTCGCTGGTAGACTGGACAGGGAAGGGTGTGTCCAGGGCAGCCCCTGAGAGCCGATCTGAGGAGATGATCTGAGCCAAACAGACTCCTGGCTTGGGAGGCAGGGAAGATGGGGTGCTCCAGAGTAGCCGGACCCTGGCTAACGGACTGACCTCAAAGAACCAGGAGGTCACCAAGGGCCAAATGCCAGCTGAGGCACAGAGGGGACAGAAGCCCGAATGGGGGTGGGGAAGAGGCAGAGAGCAGAGCAGTAGGTGGGGAAAAGCCCACTAGCAGTGGAAACTGAGAGCTCAGAGGCCCTCGATTGCCTGGCTGCCCATCAGCACCCCTGGGATAAACTCCTGTGGAAACCATAAAGGGAAAGCTCACTAAGGTGGCAGCAGGATGCCAGATGGGAGAACTGCTCACCCCCCCCCACGTCAATTCCAGGAAGAACTGTTAGTTACAGACCCCAGCAGGCGCACCTGCAACAGAAGAGGAAGAGGACTACAGACCCAGCAGTGAGGGTGGATGTTGCATCTCCTACGAGGAATCCGCCCTGAGCTCCTGCTTTTCTCCAGTGGCCTTCAGTTCAGGACAGCCCTTCCCAACATCTCTTCCTTCTCCACAAAATAACACTCCTCTCCTTCCTTTGTTGGATTTGCCTGGGGTTTGCCATAGCTTGCATTTCCCAAATTGCAATTGTCTGCTATTCCCGAACAAACCCACATGTGCTGGCAAAATAACGGACTTCTATTTTTTAGGGTGTCTCTCCAGAGGTACCCAAACAGGTTCTTCAAGTCTTGAAGGGACCCTGCACCTCCCGAGAGCACCCTGGCCAGCTGAGTACCCTTAAGTATCAGGAAGGGCCTGTAAGAGAAACCCTGGTAGGTATACAAGGCCCCACAGTAGGGTGGGTGGCCCAGGGCCTGGCTTTAGAGGTTTATTTCCCAAATGTCCTTAAAGGTCACAGGAGGCAGAGAGAGAAGCAGAACAGCTGGAGCAGCAACAGTTCAGGAGAGGTGGTAGGAGCCCTGCTGACATAGCCCACCGGTCCCAGGAGGCCTTGGAGGGACTGAGTTAGAGGCCAGGGATCCTCAGAGAAGGGATCCCCAACAGCAAGGAGTGCTGAACTCCTGAGAACTCCCCACCCACCCACTCCCAGCAGCCAGGGTGTCACTCACAGGCCTGCAGTGGGGTTCATGCCTCCATACCCTCACCCATGGCCACCTGCTATCTCCGTACTCCCTGAATCTGGACGGGACACGTGACATGCTTTGGCCAACAGAATGCCAATAAACATCTCCCAGGGGTGCCTGGGTGGCTCAGTCAGTTCAGTGTCTGACTCTTGATTTCGGCTCAGGTCATGATCTCAGGGGTCCCCCAGCTCATTAGCCCTGCCACCTGTCCACTTGGTGCAGCCCCCCCTCTTCCTCAGTCCCTCCTGAGCTTCCAGCGTAAGGGGGCCAGTTTTGGATCATGCCAGAGCGGCTCCCAAGGAGCAAACAAACCAGCACCTAGAAAGGAAGGAGCTGCAGAGGGGATCCCCTACTTGTGTGTGTGAATCGGGGTGACCAATATATCTGTTTTCCCAGGGCTCACATTTGCTACTAAAACTCTCATATCCTGGGAAAACCCTTAGTCTCAGATAAACCAGGGTGATTAGTCACCCCAGACTGTATCCACGCAGATCTTGAACTCTCCCCCTCCAAGCTGCATGTGTAGGCGACAGACCTAGACCAGCATAAAGGACAACCAAACCGGACCACCAAACCAGCCAGGAAGCAACTAACCAAAGGCAATAAGTACACACCTATCAATAATTAACCTAAATGTCAACGGGGGAGGGGGGGGGGGCACTGGCGGGCTCAGGTGGTTAAGCCTCTGCCTTAGTCTTGGGTCACGGTCCTGGGGTTGAGCCTCATGTTGGGCTTCACACTCAGTGAGGAACCTACTTCTCCCTCTCCCTCTGCCCTCTACCTCAAAGCTCATGTGCTCTCACTCTCTCATTTCCTCTCGAATGAATAAAAAAATAAAATCTTAAAAAAATAATTAACTTAAATGTCAATGGCATAAATTCTCCAGTCAAAATACACTGAGAACCTGAAAGGGGAAAAAAAAGACCCATTTATATACTGCCTACAAGAGACTTGCTTAAGATGGACACACACAGGCTGAAACTGGGATGGAAAAAGGTATTCTGTGCAAATGCAGACCCCCAAAAAGCTGGTGTAGCTGTATTTATATAAAAGTAAACTTTAAAACAAAAACTGTGGGGCTCCAGGGAGGCTCCGTCAGTTAAGTGCCTGACTCTTGGTTGCGGTTCAGGTCATGATCTCGGGGTCCTGGGATTGAGCCTCACATTAGGCTCCATGCTAGGCATGGAGTCTACTTGAGATTCTCATTCTCTCTCTCTCTCTCTCTCTCTCTCTCTCTCTCTCTCTCTCCCCCGCCCCCCCCCTCGCTTTTCCCCAATAAACACACACTCTCTCACACTCTCTAAAAATAATTAATCAACATAAAGACTACAATAAGAGACAAAGAAGGGTATTACATAATGATACAGAGATCTGACCCAAGGATATAGCAATTATGCTCCCAACACAGGAGCACCTAAATATACAAGCAAATATCAACAGACCAAAAGGATGAAACAGACAGCAATATCACAACAGTTATGGAACTTCAGTACTCACATACACCAGTGGATAGATCATCCAGAGAGAAAATTAATATGGAAACATGAGCCTTCAACACGTCAGGCCAGATGGACTTAGATCTACACAGAACATTCCACCCAAACCCAGCAGAATACATACTACTCCCAAGTGCACAAGGCACATTCACCAGTATAGAACATATGTTAGGCCACAAACAAGTCTCAATAAATCCAAGACTGAAATCTTACCAAAGATCTTCTCGAACCACGGTGGTACAAAAATAGAAACTGCGACTGCAAGGAAAAAACTGGAAAATTCACAAAAACGTGGACAATCAACAACCTGCTGCTGAACAACCAGTGAATCAAAGATGAAATCAAAAGGCAAATTTAAAAATACCTCATGACAAGTGAATATGGAAATACAACATCCCAAACTTCAGGGATGCAGCAAAAGCAGTTCTAGGAGAGAATTTTGAGGTAATAAATGCCTCAATAATTAAAAAAAAAAAAAAAAAAAGAAAGAAAGAAAAAAAAAACAAGAAAAATCTCTAATTAACCACCTGACTTTACACTTTAGGAAATTAGGAGAAAAGATGAAGAAATGAAGCCCAAAGTTAGGAGAAGGAAGGATATAACAAAGATGAGAGCAGAAATAAGTAGACTAGGGACTAAAAAAACAAAAGATCAATGAAACTAAGAGCTAGTTCTTTGAAAAGATAAAACTGACAAACGTACAGCTAGACTCACAAAAGGAAAAAGAACTCAAAATCAAAAACAAAAGACATTACAAAGATACCACAGAAACACAAAGGATTGTAAAGAGACCATGAACGCCAACAATTTGACAACCTAGAAGAGCTCAATCAATTCCTAAAAACATACAACCTACCAAGACAATCATGAAGATCTAGAAAGTGAACAGACCAAGTACTAGTAAGGAGATGGAGTCAGTTCACCAAACGCCTTCCAACAAACAAAAGTCCAGAACCAGACGGCTCCACTGGTGAGTCCTACCAGTCAGAGAACTAACAGTCCTCCTCAAATGCTTCCCAAAATAGAAGCGGAGGGAACACTTCCACACTCATTTTACAAGGCCAGCATTACCCAGATACCAAAACCAGGTGAGGATGCCACAAGAAAAAAATCCCAGGCCAGTCAGTGGCCCTGATTCACACAGATGCAAACATCCTCAATAAAATGGCAGCAAACCAAATTCAACAGTACATTTTTTTTTTAATTTTTTTTTCTTTTTTTTTTAAATTTATTTATTCATGATAGTCACACGGAGAGAGAGACAGAGGCAGAGACACAGGCAGAGGGAGAAGCAGGCTCCAAGCACCGGGAGCCCGACGTGGGATTCGATCCCGGGTCTCCAGGATCGCGCCCTGGGCCAAAGGCAGGCGCCAAACCGCTGCGCCACCCAGGGATCCCCAACAGTACATTAAAAGGATCACACACCAGGACCTGAGTGGAATGGGATTCCAGGGATGGTTCAAACTTACACACAGAAAACCCAATATGATACACTCACTACATTAACAAAATGAAGGGGGAAAAAATCATAGGATCATCTCAATAGGTGCAGAAAAAGTATTGACAAAAGTCAATATCCATTTAGGATAAAAACCCAACCAACAAAATGGGTATAGAGGAAACACACTTCAACATAAGGAGGGCCACGATAGATGCCAAGCCCACAGCTAGCATCATACTCACTTCTGAAAAGCTGGAAGCTTTTCCTCCAAGAACAAGAACAAATTGAGGATGCCCACTCCCGTCACTTTAATTCAACATAATTCTGGAAGTCCTAGCCACAGCAGTCAGGCAACAACAACAAAAATAGAAGGCATCCACATTGAAAAGGAAGAAATTAAAGGGTCATTATTTGCAGATGACATGATATAATAACTAGAAAACCCTAAAAGTTCTGCCAAAAAAACTTAGAACTAATGAATGAATTGACTGAAGTTGCAGGATACAAAATCAATACACAAAAATCCATTGCATTTCTGTCCACTGATAATGAATTATCAGAGTCACTAAGAAAATAACACATTTAGGGGTACCTGGCTGGCTCAGTTGGTGGAGAATGTGACTCTTGATCTCGGGGTTCTAGGTTCAAGCCCCACTTTGGGTGTAGAGATTACTTATAAATAAAATCTTAAAAAAAAAAAAAAGAAAAAAAGAAAGGGACACTTGGGTGGCTCAGTGGTTGAGTGTCTGCCTTTGACTCAGAGCATGATCCTGGAGTCCTAGGATCGAGTCCCGCATTGGGCTCCCTGCATGGAGCCTGCTTCTCCCTCTGCCTGTGCCTCTGCCTCTCTCTCTGTGTCTCTCATGAATAAATAAATAAAATCTTTAAAAATAAATAAATAAAAATTGAAAGCAAGCAAGCAACTCATTTGCAATTGCATCAAAAAGAATAAAATACCAGGAGTACATGGGTGGCTCAGACAGTTAAGAGTCTACCTTCGGCTCAGGTAGTGATCCCAGGGTCCTAGGGTGAAGCCCCACATCAGGCTCCCTGCTCAACTAGGGGTCTGCTTCTCCCTCTACCCTTCCCCCCTGCTTGGATCTCTCTCTTTCTCTCGGTCAAATGAATAAATAAAAAAATTTTTAAAGGACTAAAATAACTCCCCTTGAAAAGAATAAAATATCTAGGAATAAATGTATCCTTTTTTAAAAATAAACTCTACCCTCAACGTGGGGCTCAAAGTCGCGATCCCAAGATCAAGAGTTGCATGCTCCACTAACTGATCCAGCGTGGTGCCCCAAGGAATAAATTTTTTTAAGGGGGCAGGGACAGAGGGAGAAGGAACAAGAGAATCTTAAGCAGACTCCAGGTCCAGCTTGGGGCTTGATTTCACAACCCTGAGATCATGAACCTGAGCAAACTCAAGAGTCTCACACTTAACCGACTGAGCCCCCAGGCAGTCCCCCTCCCAGGAATAAATTTAACCATGAAGGTAAAAGACCTGTACACCAAAAATAAAATGACATTAGTGAAAGAAAATGAAGACAAATAAATAGAAAGACATCCCCATGCTCATGGATTGGAAGAATTAATACTGTTGAAATGTTCATACCACCCAAAGCAATGTACAGATTCAGTGCAATCCTTATCAAAACCCCAATGGCATTTTCTAGAGAAATGATGCTAAAATCTGTACAGAACCACAAAAGACCCTGAATAGCCAAAGCAATCTCAAGAGAAAGCAAAGCTCGCGGCATCACACGCCCTTGGCAGAGATTTTAATCTAAAAATGTCTAAAAGACACACAGGAAATAACAGGTGTTGGCGAGGATGCGGAAAAAGGGGAATGCTCTTCCGATGCTAGTGGGGATGCACACTGGTGCAGCCACTCTGGAAAACAGTATGGAGGTTCCTCAGAAAGTTAAAAGTAGAGCTACCCTATGATCTAGCAATTGCACCATTAGGTATTTACCCAAAGGATACAAAACTACAGATGTGAAGGGGGACCTGCACCCCCCAATGTTTAGAGCAGCAATGTCCACAACAGCCAAACTATGAAAAGAGCCCCGATGTCCATGACTGATGAATGGATAAAGAAGAGGTGGTCTAGGGGCACCTGGATGACTCAGTCATTAAGAGTCTGGGGATCCCTGGGTGGTGCAGCGGTTTGGCGCCTGCCTTTGGCCCAGGGCGCGATCCTGGAGACCCAGGATCGAATCCCACGTCGGGCTCCCGGTGCATGGAGCCTGCTTCTCCCTCTGCCTGTGTCTCTGCCTCTCTCTCTCTCTCTCTCTCTCTCTCTCTCTCTATCATAAATTTAAAAATTGAAAAAATAAAAAAAAATTAAAAGAGTCTGCCTTCGGCTCAGGTCATGCCAGGGTTCTGGGATGGAGACTCTCACTGGGCTCCCTGCTCAGCTGGGGATCTGCTTCTCCTTCTCGCTTTGCTCATCCTCTCTCTTGGTCTCTCTCTCTTCCAAATAAATAAAATCTTAAAAAAAAAAAAAAAAAAGGAAGGGGCACCTGGGTGGCTCAGTAGTTGAGCGTCTGCCTTCGGCTTGGGTTGTGATCCCAGGGTCCTGGAATCGAGCTCTCAGGGAGCCTGCTTCTCTCGCTGCCTGTGTCTCTGTCTCTCTGTGTGTCTATCGTGAATAAATAAATATATAAAATCTTAAAATTAAAAAAATAAAAAAAAATTAAAAATAAATGTGATGGAATATTACTCAGCCATCAAAAACAAAATCTTGCCATTTGCAACAACATGGATGGAACTAGAAGGTATTATGCTAAGCAAAATAAGCCAGTCAGAGAAAGACAAATACCATATGATTTCACTCATGTGTGAATTTAGGAAACAAAACAGATGAATATATGAGAGGAAAAAAAAGAGAAACAAACTGTAAGAGACTCTTGACTAGAGGAGCCTGGATGGCTCAGTCAGTTAAGTGTTTGACTCTTGGCTTTGACTCCGGTGATGATCTCAGGGTTGTGAGCCCCACATCAGGCTTCGTGCTCAGTGTGGAGTTGGTTTGGGATTTCCTCTCTCTTTCTCTGCCCCTCCCCCTGCTCACATGCTCTCTCTCTCTCTCTCTCAAACAAGTAAACTAAAAAAAAAACAAAAAAAAAAAAAAAAAACAAAGAAACAAAAACAGGACTGCTGGAGAGGAGGTGGACAGGGCAATGGGTTAAATTGGTGATGGGGATTAAGGAGGGGCCTTGTGATGAGCCCTGGGTGTTGTATGTAAGTGATGCAT
Organism: Canis lupus familiaris; assembly: GCF_011100685.1. Taxonomy (NCBI): domain Eukaryota; kingdom Metazoa; phylum Chordata; class Mammalia; order Carnivora; family Canidae; genus Canis; species Canis lupus. The sequence goes on from NC_049230.1 coordinate 52,687,899, forward strand.
CACTGAATTCTACTCCTGAAACCAATATGACCCTATGTGTTAACTAACTAGAATTTAAATGTAATTTTGGAAAAAACAAAAACAAAAAAAACAGACACCTGGGTCAATGAAACAGAGAGCCTAGAAATAAAGCCATACATATATGGTCACTAAACTTATGGCAGAGAAGCCAAGAATGTACAACAGAGAAATGAGTCTCCTTAATAAACAGTGGGGAAAACCAAACAGCCACATGCAAAAGAATGAAACTGGACCACTTTCTTCCACCACACACAAAAATTAACTCAAAATGGATTAAAGACTTGAACGTAAGGCCTGAAACCATAACATTTCTAGAGAAAAACATAGGCAGAAAGCTCCCTGACATCAGTCTTGGCTATGATTTTTTTTAGATTTAACACCAAAAGTGAAATGAAAGCAACAAAATAAGTGGGACCACATCAAACTAAAAGGCTTCAGCACAGCAAAAGAGACTGTGCACAAAATGAAAAGGCAACGTGCTGGATGGGAAAACAGTGCTTGCTTCGGCAGCACGTATACAGAATGGGAGAATGTATTTGCAAATCACGTGTCTGATGAGGGGTTAATATCCAAAATCTGCAAAGAATTCATCCAACTTAATAGCAAAAAACAAAACAAAACAAAACCATACAATCCAACTAAAACATAGATAGGAGATCTGAATAGACATTTCTCCAAAGCAGACATCCAGAAGGCCAACAGGGGCATGGCAAGATGCTCAGCATCCCTCATCATCAGGGAGATGCAAATCAAGAGTGCAATAAGATGCCCCCCATACTGGTTAGGATGGCTAGCATGAAAAAGAAGAAATAACAAGTGTTGGTGGGGATGTGGAGAAAAAGGAACCCTTGTGCACTGAGGGTGAAAATGCAAACTGGGGCAGCCACTAGGAAACAGTAGAGCCTCCTGAAAGAATTAAAAATAGAACTACCAAGGGGCGCTGGGGTGGCTCAGTCGGTTGAACGTCCAACTCTAGGTTTCGGCTCAGGTCTCGATCTCCAGGTTGGGAGATCCAGCCCCGTGTCTGGCTCCGGACTCAGCGTGGAGCCTGTTTAAGACAGCTTCTCCCTCCCTCTTTGCCTCTCCCCTCGTGCTCTCACTCTCTCTCTCAAATAAATAAATCTTAAAAAAAAAAAAACCACCATGTGATCCAGCATGCCACTTCTAGGTATTTATCCAAATAAATCGAAAACACTCATTCAAAAAGATATGTGTGCCCCCATATTCACCGCAGCATTATGTATAACAGCCAAGACACGGAGACAACCTAAGTGTCCACCAGCAGATGACCAGGTGGCGACACACACACACACACACACACACACACACACACACAATGGAACATTATTCAGCCATAAAAAGAATGAAATCTTGCCATTTTCAACAACATGAATGGACCTTAAGGGGTATATGCTAAGTGAAATAAGTAGTTAGAGAAAGACAAATATCAAGTGATCTCACTTCTATGTGGAGTCTTAAAAAAAAAAAAAATGCCCATGATCACAGAGAACAGACTGGTTGCAGTTGCCTGGAGCAGAGGATGGGCACATGGGCGAAATGGAGAAAGAGTGTCAAAAAGTATGAATCTCCAGTTACGCGATAAAGTCATGGGGACGTGACGCGCAGCACGGTGACCGCTGTTAATACTGTGTCATGTATCTGAAATAGCCAGGAGACAGGATCTTAAAAGTTCCCCTAAGAAAAAACTTTTGTACTAGGTATGGTGATGGATGCTACGCCGAGGTCCCATGGTGGTTGGTAGGCAACATAGGGGAAAACCGAGTGCACGCACACTGCACGCGTGACACCAACACGATGGTACGTCAGTTATACATCAATACAACACGGAGGGGAGGGAAGGAAGGGAAGAAAAGATGGAAAAATAAAGAAAGAGGGGTGCCTGGGTGGCTCAGTCAGTTAGGAGCCCGACTTTTGGTTTCAGCTTAGGTCCTGATCTTAGGGTCGTGGGATCGAGTCCTGTGTTGGCTCCACGCTCAGAGGGGAGTCTGCTTGAAGATTCTCCCTCTCCCTCTGCCCCTCCCCCTGCTTGCACTCTCTCCCCCACCCAATAAATAAATAAATAAATATTTTAACAAGAAAGAAAACAGGACCACAGTTGGAAGCATCACAACAGAACTGGTGATCTGAAGGCAACAGAGGATCGCCTGCTAGAACGCCACAAATCAACATACCCGGGAATTAGAACGAGGCTAAGAATCTACACAATCTAATACTCACGATGACTGGGATACGAGATGAGACAATTTGCTACACAAAGAACCAGGGCGATGTGCCCAGTCCTATGGGGAAAAAAATGGATCAGCAGAGGCCCCCCAAGAGGACCTACGTGCGGGAATCACCGGAAAGGTAGCCATCAGCACACACTCCAAGAGGTAAAGAGAAATGCACTTGAAATAGTTCTCAACAGAGGATTAGAAATGATTTTTTAAAAAAGGAACCAAATGGAAATTTTCAACTGATGCATATAATGTCTGAAATTAAAAATTCATTGGTTGGCTTCAATTACAGAATGGAGGTGACGGGGGGGTGGCAGGGGGGAGACCAAATCTCTGAATGTGCAGAACAGAGAGAAGAAAAGGAAAGGTGGAAAAAGGAAAAACAAAACAAAACAAAACAAAACCTCAGTGACCTGTGTGGTAACACAAGAAGGTCTAAAAAGATAGGTCAGGGAAGTCCCAGGAGAGATCTGGGGGAAAAAAACTATATTTGAAGCACTAAAGGCGCCACACACCACAAAGTTGGTGAAAAACAAATCTACAGATTCATAAAACTTGGAAAATCCAAAGCGGGGACTCTGAAGGGGGAAACTATGCTTAAATTCTTAGAACCAATAATAGCAATGAAGTCTTGAAAACAGAGAAGAAAATAAGAGACCTCGATTTACGGGGCAACGATGATTTGGATTTCCATAACACTCAGTAGACAGCCGTCAGGAGACCAGAGGCCAGGATCTCACAGTGCCAACCCAGAAACAGAGACCTTAAGAAAACATGCTTGAGGAATTAAGGTATGTATTAGTCTTCTAGCATATTCTTTAAAAAAAAAAAAAAAAGATGTATGAGAGAGAGGCAGAGACACAGGCAGAGGGAGAAACAGGCTCCACGCAGGGAGCCCGACGCAGGACTCGATCCCAGGTCTCCAGGATCATGCCCCGGGCTGAAGGCGGCGCTAAACCGCTGAGCCACCTGGGCTGCCCTCTTCTAGCATATTCTAACGAAGTAACCACACACACAGTAGCTTAAAACCACCCATTTACCTCACACCCATTATCATCACTATGAGTGGAAAAAAAAACCTAAGCAAAACAAAAAACCAGAGACAAGGATGAAGAGAAATTGGGACGTCATGCATCACTGGTCGGAATGTCAAATGGTGCAGCCACTGTGGAAAACATACAGCAGTTCCTCAAAAAAAGTAAAAAAGATAATTTCTAGGTGATCCCATAATTCCACTTCTGGGTATATATATGTCCCCAAAGGATTGAAAGTAGGGGCTCCAAGAGGTATGTGACCTCCCGAGTTTGTAGAAGCAGCATCCACGACAGCTAGAAGGAGGAAGCAACCCAAGGGCTCTACTGATGGATGAGCCGAGAACAGCCGGGCTGTCGCCACACGACGGGATATGACTCAGCCTGAGAAAGGAAGGCGATCCTGACACGCTCTGTGATGTGGAGTACCTGTGAGGACATGATGCTGAGTGACATAAGGTGGTCGTGCAAAAAGACAAGTACTCTGTGAGTCCATCGACACGAGGTCCCTGGAGTCATCAAACTCAGAGGCCCCAGGAGCTGGGGTGGGGGGCACAGGGAGTAATTGTTTAATGGGGACAGAGTTTCGGTTTGGGAAGATGAAAAGTGTTCTGCAGATGGATGTTGCTGATAGTTGCACTAGAAGGTAAATGCACTGGGGCGCCTGGGTGGCTCAGGCGGTGAAGTGTCTGACTTCGGCTCAGGTCATGATCCTGGGGTCCTGGGATCGAGCCCCACATCGGGCTCCCTGCTCAGTAGGGAGCTTGCTTCTCCTTTTATTATATGTATTTTAAAAAGATGAATGCATTGAACATAACTTTCCCAATGATACATTTTATGTATATTTTACCACAGTTTTTTATTTTTAAGATTTTCTTTCTTTATTTGACAGAGAGAGAGCACAAGCATGGGGAGGGGCAGAAAGGGGGAGAAGCAGACTCCTCGCTGAGGAGGGAGCCAATAAAAATCACAGACTGCAAAAGAAGGAGTAAAACTCTCCTTGTTTGCAGATCCACTTGTTACACGGAGAATCCAGGAAATCCACACCGATTCCTAAAGCGAATAAATGGATTTAATATGGTCAAAGGTCACAAGGTTAATAATATACAGAATCAATTATGTTCTTATGCACCAGTAGCAAATAACTGGAAAACAAAATTAAAACTAAAATCCAACTCACAGGGCAGCCTGGGTGGCTCAGCGGTTTAGTGCCTGCCTTCAGCCCACGGCGTGATCCTGGAGTCCCGGGATCGAGTCCCACATCAGGCTCCCTGCATGGAGCCTGCTTCTCCCTCTGCCTGTGTCTCTGTCTTTCTCTCTCTGTGTGTCTCTCATGAATAAATAAATAAAATCTTTAAAATCAAATCAAATCAAATCAAATCAAATCAAATCAAATCCAACTCACAGTAGCACCAACACAACTGTAAGATAACTGGGGATAAGTTGAACCAATGAATTCCAAAACATCTACATTGAAAATTATAAAGCACTGCTGAGAAATTTAAGTCTCAAACAGAAAGATATATACCATGTTCATCGTTTGGAACACTCAAACTGTTAGGATAACAATTTTTCCCACATTCATGTATAGATTCATCGCAATCCTATTCAAAATTCTAGGGCAGCCCCGGTGGCGCAGTGGTTTGGCGCCGCCTGCAGCCAGGGGCGTGATCCTGGAGACCGGGAATCGAGTCCCACATCAGGCTCCCTGCATGGAGCCTGCTTCTCCCTCTGCCTGTGTCTCTGCCTCTCTCTCTAGCTGTGTCTCTATGAATAAATAAATTTTAAAAAATTCTAGCAGGCTTTTTTAAAAAAAAGATTTTATTTATTTTGGGGCGGGGGAGAAGAAGAGAGAATCCCAAGTGGACTCTGCACCAAGTGTGGAGCCTGACACAGGGCTCCATCCCACGACCCCGAGACCATGACCCAAGCTGAAACCCAGAGTCGCTGCTCAACCAACAGAGTCACCCATGCACCTCATATACAGTAGGCTTTTTTAAAATATAGAAAGTGACAAGATCATTATAAAATTGTTATGAAAATATAAAGCACCTAGAATCACCAAAACAATTTTCAAAAGGACAAAAAAATTAGAAGAATCTATCTGATTTCAAGACTTACTATAAATCCAGGGTAAACCAGACAGTTCATCACTAATGAAATGACGGACACATACATCGTGGAGCATTAAAACATCAGAGTGCAGAAACAGACACACACATATTTGCTCAGTTGAGTTTTGTGAGGTTTCCAAGGCAATTCAGTGAAGAAGGAAAGTCTTTTTAATAACTGGTATAGGGTGAACCGACTAGCTGCATGGAGAAAAGTGAATATTGACTTTTCCTCACAACATCCACAGAAGTTAACTCCAAAGGGATCATAAACCTGAATGTCATCCTCAAACTATAAAACTCCCAGGATAAACATGGAAGACCCGTGGGATCTTAGGATGGATAAAGATTTCTTATATATGACACCGAAAGCATGAATCATACAAGAAAAAAAATCTGTAAAATTTCAAAATCAAAAAAGACAAAAACACTTTGCCCCTTCAAAAGACATTTCTAGGGACCCTGGATGGCTCAGTGGTTGAGTGTCTGCCTTTGGCTCAGGGCGTGATCCTGGGGTCCTGGGATCGAGTCCTGTATCAGGCTTCCCTCAGGGAGCCTGCTTCTCCCTCTGCCTGTGTCTCTGCCTCTCTCTCTGGGTCTCTCATAAATAAAATCTTAAAAAAAAAAAAAAAAAAAAAAAACAACCCTGAAAGACAACCTATGGAGTAGGAAAAGATATGTGCAAATGATATAACCAATAAAGGATTTGTATCTGAGGGCAGCCCCAGTGGCACAGCGGTTTAGCGCTGCCTGCAGCCCAGGGTGTGATCCTGGAGACCCTGGATCTAGTCCCACGTTAGGCTCCCTGCATGGAGCCTGCTTCTCCCTCTGCCTGTGTCTCTGCCTCTCTCTCCCTGCATCTCTATGAATGAATAAATTAAAATCTTTTTTTAAAAAAAGGATTTGTATCTGAAATGTGTCAAGAATTTATACAACTCAACACCAAAAAAAAAAAAAAATCCAAACCACAAATAATCTGATGATTTACATCTTCTGCCCATTTTCAGATGTTTCTCCGAAGACATATGGACGACCAACAGACACATGAACTGATGCTCATCATCACTGACCATCAGGGAAATCCAAATCAAATCCATGAGGTATCATCTCACACCAGTCAGAATGGCTAAAACCAACACAAGAAAAAGTGTTGGCAAAAGACATGGAGAAAAAGACTCTCCGAGCGCTGTTGGCGGAAATGCAAACTGGTACAGCCGCCGTGGAAGACGGTGTGGTGGCTCCTCAAACAAGTACAAAGAGGGGCACCTGAGTGGCTCAGTTGGTTAAGCCTCTGACTCTTGATCTCAGCTCAGGTCTTGATCTTACGGTCATGAGTTCAAGTCCCCTGTTCAAGCTCCCCCTCCCAGCATGGAGCCTACTTAAATAAAATTTTTAAAAAATTAAAAAAAAAAGGTAAAAACAGCACTACCTTATGATCCGGGAATTCCGCTACTGGGTATTTACCAAAGAATACAAAAACACTAATTCAGAGGGGTACACACACCCCTATGTTTACCGCAGCATTATTTACAATAGCCAAACCATGGAAGCAGCCCAAGCGTCCATCAGTAGACAAATGGATAAAGAAAAGGGGGTAAAGAGAGAGAATGGAATGTTACTCAGCCATGAAAAGGATGAAATTTTGCCATTTGCAGTGACATGGATGGATCTAGAGAGTGTAATGCTAAGGGAAATAAGTCAGAGAAAGACAAATATCCTATGATTTCACTCAGATGTGGAATTTAAGCAACAAAAGAAATGAACAAAGAAGGGGAAAGAGAGAGAGAGAGAGGAGACAAACCAAAAGCCAAGCCGTACTGTTAACTCTAGAGAACAGATGGTTAGTGGGGGAAGGTGGGGGGTGAGACAGGTGATGGGGATTAGGACACGTACCTCGATGAGCACTAGTTATGGAATTGTTGAATCACTAAACTGTACGCCTGGCACTAGTACGACACTCCATTAACTACACTAGGATTTTTTTTAAGGCCGGCATTAAAAGAGAAAATCATCACTAAGGACATACAAAGCCCCAAGTCACGGAATGGGAGAAAATATTCATGACACATGGATCAAACAGAGGAGTTGTGTCAACGATGCCTAACACTCTCACGGCTCAGTAAGTCAAATGTCCCAACGAGAACATGGGTGGTTGATTTGCGAACACTTCACCAAAGAGGATACTGAAAGGATCGATAAGCACATCCAAAGATGCTTGACGTCATTAGTTACCAGCAACGCCATCAAAATTAGAAATGCCAACTCAGGGATCCCTGGGTGGCGCAGCGGTTTAGCGCCTGCCTTTGGCCCAGGGCGCGATCCTGGAGACCCGGGATCGAATCCCACTTCGGGCTCCCGGTGCATGGAGCCTGCTTCTCCCTCTGCCTATGTCTCTGCCTCTCTTTCTCTCTCTCTCTGTGTGACTATCATAAATAAATTAAAAAACTTAAAAAAAAAAACTTAAAAAAAAAAAAAGAAATGCCAACTCAAACCAGGAGGCATCACTACACACCCATTAGAACAGCTGGAATTCTCCACTAACGGAGAACCTGACCCGCTGTGGTGCGTGTGTAAAACACCTGCCGCTCTCAGACACTGCGAGTGGGAAAGGAAAGCAGTGCAACCGCTTTGGGAAACACTTCAAATTTTCCTTTAAAAGTTAAGCACGGGGGCACCCCAGCTGGTTAAGTGTCTGCCTTCGGCTCAGGTCATGATCCCAGGGTCCCCAGATCGAGCCCCACATCGGGCTCCCTGCTTGGCAGGGAGTCTGCTTCACCCTCGGCCTCTCTCTCACTCCCTCAAGTAAATAAGTAAAACCTTTAAAAACAAATAAATAGGGATCCCCGGGTGGCTCAGCAGTTGAGTGTCTGCCTCCGGCCCAGGGCCTGATCTTGGAGACCCAGGATCGAGTCCCACATCGGGCTCCCTGCATGGAGCTTGCATCTCCCTCTGCCTGTGTCTCAGCCTTTCTCTCTCTCTCTCTCTCTCTCTCTCTCTCTCTCTCTGTCTCATGAATAAATAAATAAAATCTTTTAAAAACAAACAAATAAAAGCTAAGCATACACCTGCCATAGGATCCAGCTATTTCACTCCCGGGTATTTACCAAGAGAAATAGAAAATGTGACTCGGTGGAGAATTGTTCACAAATATCTGTAGCAGGTGGGGAAACCTGTGCACCTGTTGTGTGAAGCCGCTCAGTTTGGGCTGGTTCGTTACACAGCCAAGCAGACTGACACGGGGGCTGCTTTCCCAGCCGGGGCCCAGGTGTGGGGAGGGGTGGGAGTGAGCCTGGGGAGCGGGGAGGAGCAGGCACAGGGCAAAGGGAGAGGTGACAGTGGCTGGAGCAGAAGGCAGGGGTGTGCGCGCGGCCAGGCCCAGCAGGACTGACGGGCCACAGGGCCGCCAGCAGGTAGAGCACCGTCGGAGGGCCCGGCACCCACAGCCCCCTCATCTCCTCCGGGCTGGTTCCATCAGGAGCTGGAGCTCAGGGCCCAGGCCACCAGGGCCGCTTCATCTCCCTGTGCCTCAGTCTCCTCGTCCTTGCGGTGAGGATTGCGCCTCAAAGTGCTCACCCCCACCAACTCCTGCTGCCTGAGGCTGGGAGGAGACCCCGGGAGGAGGAAGACCCCAGCCAGCCCCCCAGCCCTGTAGAGGCCTCCAGCTATGCTCCGGGGCCTTCCAGGGCCCCAACCTCACCACCCCCCAAGGGCTGGGGTTCTTGGATAAGCAAGTCTACGGGCAGAGACACCACTGGGGGGAGGGGGGAGTCGTGTCCGCTGTCTACAGGGGAGGCTTCCTCTAGCCCAGAGCCACTGGAGCCCCAAATCCCATTGTGTGTCTGTGGTGCCCGCAGATGCCCGGCCAGCCAGCGCTTCAACCCCACAGGCCTCTGGTGAGCGCCCCCTGCCCACCGGGGTCCGAGGCTCGAACAATTCTGTGCACAAGCCCCCCGAAGAGACGGCGATTTCAGCAGGCTCAGGCACCCGGGGGCTGCCGAGGAAGCTTTGCAAGCACCCGGCCAAGTGCTTGCATCGCCCTGAACCACGGACGGGGGACACCGGGACATCAGGTGCCGCCGGCGCAGGCCGACAGTCCCTGCGCACGATCGCGCAGCGGGCGCCACGTCCGGCTGCGCCACCTGAGGCCCCTGACAAACCCCACAAGCCTCAGGTGCCTCATCTGTGAAATGGGAAGAGCAACGGTCACTTCAAAAATAATGACCGTGAACTCGCGGCCCTCTCTGTCCTAGCATCGTGGGTCGTGGTCAGGTGCGCCCAGCTGGCCACGGGCCCCTGCACAGGTGCGGGGAGGGAGGCGGGAGGCGGGCGCAGGTCCGGGGCGCCAGGTGCAGGTGCGCTGCGGAGGCCGGTCCCTGGCGGAGGCCGGTCCCAGGCGGAGGCCGGCCCGCCGCTGCCCCAGTTATCACAGCAGACGCCGCAGCTTCCCGGGCCCCGCCGGGGCGAATGCCTGGCCCGATGGCGCGGAGATAGCGCTGCTGAGTAAATAAATTTGCTGGCGGAGCTGCTGGGCCCGCGGCCTCGAGTTCTCGGGTTCTCGACACCCGAGCCTCCGCGGACATTCCAGCCGCGGGGCGGGGGAGGCGGGAGCAGGGGCGGGGACGGGGGGGGGGGCCGGGCGCATCCCCCACCCGGGGCTCCGGGCCCCCGCCGCCGGTCTGGGGCCCCCGGGGCCAGGGCTCAGTCCTGCGCAGGGGGGACGGGGGAGCCGTTGGAGCCCCCGGAAGGAGCCTCTCCGCTCAGTCCCCGCACCCCGTCGCGCCGCGCCTCCCTCCCCGGGCCCCTCTCCGTCCCAGCCCGCCCCCCACTCCCCACCCCGGCCCGGCCAGGCCCCTGCCCTCACCCTCGCCCGCTTCGGCGTGGCCGGAGGGGCGGACAGTCCCCAGGGGAGGGACGGGGCGTGGGGGACCCCGGGGGGAATGCGCCCCAACTGGCCTGCGCGGGGCACCTCGCCGCCCCTCCCCCGCCCCTCCCGCAGGGCGCGGCCGGCGTTGCCGGGACTCCCACAGCATCCTCCGGTGTGCCCGGTCCCGGAGCGGGGGTCCCCGGGAGGAGCCGCCGCCGGCCGTGGCGCGGGGACCCCGGGAGCGCTCACCTGCGTCCATGGCGCACGCCTCCCGCCGCCGTCGGGCCGGGCTCGCCTGGGGCCGCGGGCTCGGCTTTCCCGGACGCGGCTGCGCGGCGGGTTAATGATTGACCGCCCGGGGCCACCTGCGGCCGGCGCGCAGCGGGGAGGCGGGGAGGGGCCGGGGGACCCCGCGCGGGGGGGGCCGGGACCCAGGGCGCCCGGGGACCGCGGCTGCCCAGCCCGCCTGCCCGTTTCCCGCCGCCAGAAATGCCAGAGAGAAGGGTTTCGCGGGCCACATCCTGAGTTTGAAACCGCGAGTGTGCGTGTCCGCGGCCGGCGGCCGCCACCGCCCGGGGTCCGTGGCGCACGAGGAAGGCTCCGCCCGCGGCCCACGCGCTTCGCGGCTTCCCGCTGAGCCCCCGGGAGGAAGGGCCCGCGGAGGTGGGTCGGGCAGGAAGCCTGGGGGGTGCCCGCCACGGGGGTGCATCCTTCGAAGGGGATTTAAAGACCGTGAAAGTGACTAGCAGTTGCCCTGCTTTTCATCACGACTGGCATTCCCAAGGCCATCAAATATATTCAAGATTTTTTTTTTTCAGGATTTTAATAAATTTGCGTTAGGGGCACCTGGGTGGCTCTGGTTGAGCGGCTGCCTTCAGCTCAGGTCGTGATCCCGGGGTCCTGGAATCGAGTCCGCATGGGGCTCCCTGCATGGAGCCTGCTTCTCCCTCTGCCTGTGTCTCTGCCTCTCTCTCTGTCTCATGAGTAAATAAACTAAATCTTAAAAAAAAAAAAAAAAAAGGTCTTCGTTTTTATTGTGCTAAAAGGTAATGGACAAGCTAAGGCAAAAAATTTAAAAAAAAAGTAGCAATGTGCCAAATGATTCTAGCACATTAAAAAAAAAAAAAAAACACTTTGTTTGACAGAGGGAGAGCACACAAGGGGAAGGGCAGAGGGAGGGGGAGAAGAAGGGGCCCTGCTGAGCAGGGAGCCCCGTGCGGGCTGATCCCAGGACCCTGAGGGGAATAGAAAATCACCATGAGAACAGCCCAGTGATCATTGCCACAGGCCAGACCCACCAACAGATGCTAAGCTGAGCAGGTGAAAGTTGTTTAAGCAGAAACTCTATCTGGATGGTCTCGAAGTGCCTCCTTCAGAATACTTTCCAGTACAAAGAAGGACAGTAAGTTTACAGTGGAAACCCTAGCAGATGTCCCTGTAGCCAGGGGATGGAGATTAGCATCACTAGTGACACCTGAGGCCCTCACGTGCCCCGGTGTGAGGCCTGCTCAGCGGAGGTTCCCTCCCAAGGACACAAACTCCATCACACCAAGAGAAAGGCTCAGGGGCACCCGGCTGGCTCAGTCGGTGGTGTGTGACTCCTGATCTTGGGTTGTGGGTTCGAGCCCCACGTCGGGTGTAGAGATGACTTAATTTTTTTTTTAATCTCTTAAGAAAACCTCAGACAAATCCATCAGAGGGGCATTCTACAAAGCATTTTCACGTCTTCACTTTCTTTGCACAGCAAGAATTTCCATTTCGTCTTTTTTGGCAGATTGTATTTTTATTTAAGATTTTATTTGAGAGAGAGAGAGAGAGAACACAAGCAGAGGGAGGGACAGAGGCAGAGGGAGAAGCAGACCCCCCACTGAGCAGGAGGCAGACACTTCACCGACTGAGCCACCCAGGCGCCCCTGTACATTTTAAGTAATCTCCATACTCAACATGGGGCTCGAACTCACAAACCTGAGATCAAGAGTCACATACTCTACCAACTGAACCAGCCAGGTGCTCCCCACCCCCCGTGCCACCCATTTGGTTCTTTTAAGTCTACAGTTTTTTCCTATATTTTTTTCTGTTGTTACATTAGTCCACGTGCTTCCTCTTCCAGTGGTTTTTAAACTTTTCACTTGAAAGTAATTTCAGGGATCCCTGGGTGGCGCAGCGGTTTGGCGCCTGCCTTTGGCCCAGGGCGCGATCCTGGAGACCCGGGATCGAATCCCACATCAGGCTCCCGGTGCATGGAGCCTGCTTCTCCCTCTGCCTGTGTCTCTGCCTCTCTCTCTCTCTGTGACTATCATAAATAAATAAAAATTAAAAAAAAAAAAGAAAGTAATTTCAGACTCAGGGAAAAGTTGCATGGGTGACACACATGGCGGGTAAGGCTTTCCTGGCACATTTTCCCAGCATGGAATCCACTCCAGGACTGGGCGCTGCATTTAGTTGCTATGCCTTCACTTTTCTAGACCTCTTTTAAAAATCTTTCCAGGGCAGCGCCAGTGGTGCAGTGGTTTAGTGCTGCCTGCAGCCCGGGGTGTGATCCTGGGGAACCAGGATCAAGTCCCACATCAGGCTCCCTGCATGGAGCCTGCTTCTCCCTCTGCCTGTGTCTCAGCCTCTCTCTCTCTCTCTCTGTGTCTCTCATGAATAAATAAATAAAATCTTTAAAAAAATAAATAAATAAATAAAAATCTTTCCAAATCGGTGTGCTGTCACTAGTTCCTCAGACATGACGGGGCCCCTCTGCCACATCAGGGGACTCTTCCGTGTGTGGCAGGTACCCCCAGAGCCTTTGTCACCGTGTGAGTTAGCCTGTATCTTCTCAAGGCGCCCTGGGACGTGAGACAGTTCTGCATCGGCCTCCATGGATCCTCACCAAAGTCACCGCCATGGACCGTTTTACAGTAGCGTCTCCTCTGGGGCTTCTGCTCCACATGCGTGGCCATGTGCAATGCACCCCCAGAGTTCCACTTTCTTAGGGGTGACTCTACCCAGAGCCACGGGTATTGTGGTTGGCTCACGTTCACCAAAGGGCAGTCTCTTTCAGGCTCCAGCTGTATGCAGAGAGCAAGTGGCTTTGACTCCCACCCCCAAAGCATAGTCTGGGCCTGGTCCCCCCACGGGCTGCTTGGCTCCAACCCCTGCTTACAAGGACCTTCCTCATTCAAGGGCCTGGATGTCATATTTCCCTGTCTTAGAACAGAGATTATGCACTTCTCAGTGTTGGGAGGGTGCATGGGTGCGGTGTGTTGACTTTCTATACCTACTAGCTCGGCAATCTTGACTGGAAGCCTTGGGCCAGCCATGTGATGATGTCTCTGTGCCTCAGTTTCCCCATCAGGAAAATGCAATAATAATAGTAGCCATATCATAGGGCTGTTGTAAGGCTTTACGATTGTGTAAAAATCACGATTACATGATTGTGTAAGATATGGAACCAAACCTTGTTTATCATCTCACTGTCTATCCACAGCCCTGGGGGACCAGGGGATCAGCGCTGGAATATGAAACCACTGCCTTCCCCGGGCAAGGGGTGATTTCAGTGTGTGTGTGTGTGTGTGTGTGTGTGTGCATGCACACACACACATTTTCTGCAATGAGCATGGGTTACTTCTAAGATTAGGGAGATGGAGTAAATGCTTCTTCACACATGGGCTCCTGGGGCGCCTGGGTGCTCAGTCAGTTAAGTGGCCCTGATGGTTATTTTGGTTCAGGTCTCAATCTCAAGGTCCTGGGAACAAGCTCCGCTAACAGGAAGTCTACTTGAGGATTCTCTCTCTCTCTCCCTCTGCTCCTCCCCCCCCCCCCCCCGCTTGTGCGTGTGCTCTCTCGCTCTTTCTCAAATAAATAAATCTTTTAAAAAATAAAAACATGGGAACCTGGGTGGCTCAGTCAGTTAAGTGTCTGCCTTCAGCTCAGGTCATGTTCCCGGGGTCCTGGGATGGGGCCCCATGAGGGGCTCCCTGCTCAGCGGGACTCTGCTTCTCCCTCTGCCCCTCCTCCTGCTTGTGCACATGCTCTCTCTCAAATTAAAAAAATTTTTTTTTACCAAAAAACTGACACCTGGTCAGCTCTGTAAGTGTTGAGTACCAGCCTGTGTTCAATAAAAGCTTAGAGGAATGCCTGGGTGGCTCAGCGGTTGAGCATCTGCCTTTGGCTCAGGTCATGATCCCCGGGATCCTGGAATCAAGTGCTACATTGGGCTCCTGGTGAGGCACCTGCTTCTCCCTCTGCCTGTGTCTCTGCCTCTCTCTCTGTGTCTCTCATGAATAAATAAATAAAATCTTTTAAAAAATAAATAAAACAAATAAAACAAAATAAATAAATAAATAAATAAATAAATAAATAAATAAATAAATAAATAAATAAATAAAAGCTTAAAGATCTACTTGGAATGAATGGACATTTTTGCAGGTGATTGGGCTGGCAAAGTGGGTGGGGAAGGAAGGCAGCCTTGGAGGGCAGGGGGAGGGCGAGGAGGAGGACAGGGGCAGAGAATGCCAGAGGGTTCCTTTTACCAGTCCTGCCTCATTTGCTTCTGAGAAACCCAAAGGTTGCTCAACCCTGTGCCCAATCCAGCGACAACAAACATTTACTGTGGGGAGGGGAGGCTCAGCCCAGCGAGCCAGCCGGGGCCTGCCCTCGTGGGGCTTCTGCTCTGCAGACCAGCATCAAGCAATTGCAGAATCCACAGCTTACCTGCAGCTGTGTCGGGAGGGCCCCCCCCCCTTCCAGGAGAAATGCCCAGGCCTCTGAGGACCTAGACGGGCCATGCTTCGTCCAGCTGGGGAGGGCTGCTGGGAGGAGTTAGCCCTCCAAGGGGAAGGATGCGACAGTGGGGAGGAAGGGTCCAGGCCTGAGGCTTGGGGGCAGTCGGTGAGAGTCAGAGAAGCAGTGGTTGGGGACTGGCCGGCTTGCGGGTGAAAGACGCGCTGGCTTTGTGGTCTCCGAGCACCAGTTAGCCTTGGAGGGCAGTCTCCCCGGGCCTATAAGGCCCCCGAGGCCAGAGCATCAAGAATACCAAGAAAATACGAAAATATAGTTAATGTAATTGGCCCTGTGAGGAATGGATGCCAAAGAGACGAATACAGAATGGAAGAACACGCAGACCAGGCTCCGCCTCAGGGCCGGGTCCACAGCAAGCCCTTGGTGTGCTTTCGGCATAAAAGCAGCTTATCAGGGGCACCCGGGTGGCTCCGTCACTTAAGTGTCTGCTTCTGGCTTAGGTCGTGATCCCGGGGTCCTGGGATCAAATCCTATATTGGGCTCCCCACTCAGCGGGGAGCCTGGGTCTCCCTCTGCCTCACCCTGCTCGTGTTCTCTCTCCCTCATTCACTCTCCCTCTCAAATTAAAAAAAAAAAGATTTTATTTATTTATTCATGAGAGACACAGAGAGAGAGAGGGAGAAGCAGGTTTCTCGCAGGGAGCCCGATGCAGGACTTGATCCCTCGACTGGGATCACGACCTGAGCTGAAGGCAAGATGCTCAACCACTGAGCCACACAGGCATCCCTCAAATAAATAAAATCTTTTTTTTTTAAGAATTTATTTATTTATTCATGACAGACACAGAGAGAGAGGCAGAGACACAGGCAGAGGGAGAAGCGGGCTCCATGCCGGGAGCCTGACATGGGACTCGATTCCGGGACTCCAGGATCCTGCCCTGGGCCAAAGGCAGGCGCCAAACCACTGAGCCACCCAGGGATCCCGGGTTCTCCCTGTTTTACGCTCCTGCGTGATTTCCTCTCATGCCCCCTCATCCTCTTCAGTCTGTCCAGGTCACAGACTCAGGAGGTCCCAGTCCCCTTGCACCCCTGCCCCCTGATCAGCAGACGCTGCCGTAGCCCCTCCTGAGATGGGTTAGTGCCTCTGAAGTTACATCAACAGCGACGTCGCCTGGTGTCTGCACTTACTGTGATCTGATTTCATGCTTCATCAAATATTCAGGAGGGCTCCCAGGGCACTAGGAGCTGCATCTACAGTCTTGGTGCTTTGGGGAAATACCCAATTTGAACCCGTCAGCATTGATCCTCTCTGTGCAGGTGCCGCGGGGTCAGGGGTACCCTCTCCTGTACTCCACAGCCTGGAGTCAGAGGTCATGGTTGTCAGCAGCCCGTGCTGAGGAGGTTCAGGAGGCGACACCTGCTGCAGGGGGTGAGGGAGGCAGCGCCAGGCGGCCGCGCCGTCGGGGAGGACGCGGGGTGGGAGCAGGAGCCCCGCCGCGCTCTCGGGGTGGCCGCCCACCAGGCCGTGAAGTCGGGGAGTTTCCGACTCCGGGCTCAGGGTGCCGACTTGCGGGCCTGGCGCTACCCCTGCCCCGGCCGGGCTCTCCCCTGGGCGGGTCATCCCCGACGCCCCAGGCCCCAGGGGCGCGGACCCAGGGAACTTGGCGGTGTCCGCCTCCGCAGGTGAGCCGGCCTGCCCCGCGCAGGCGCAGCGCCCTCGTCGCCTCGGACTACAACTCCCGCCTTGCCCCGCGCGCTCCCGCCGCCGCGCCGCGCGCCTCCGGGACGTGGAGCCCCGGGCGGGGGGCGGCGGCTGCTTCGGGGAGGCGGCGGGAGTCGGGCCGCCGATGCGGGCGGGCGGAGCCCGGGATGGCTTCGGCTGGAGGCGGCGACTGCGAGGCCGCGGCTCCGGAGGCGGACCGCCCTCACCAGCGGCCCTTCCTGATCGGGGTGAGCGGCGGCACCGCGAGCGGGAAGGTAAGGGGCCGGCGGGGCCGGCGCGACCCCAGACCCTCGGGCCCCCGGGCGGACGGCCCCGCCTCCTCCAGGGCGGGGGCTGCGGGCGGGGGGCTGCGGCCGTGGCGGCGGGCGGCGGGCGGGGGGCGGGGGCGCTGCCCTCGGCCCCCGGCCTCCCCGCGGGCCTCGCCCCTCCGGGCCTCTGCCGGTGCCTCCCGGGCAGCCGCGGGGGCCGGTGGGTCAGGTCGGAGGCCAGCCCCGGGCAGGCGCAGCAGGGCCAGGCGGGAATCCCGTGTGTTCCCAGTCCACCGTGTGCGAGAAGATCATGGAGCTGCTGGGCCAGAACGAAGTGGACCACCGGCAGCGGAAGCTGGTCATCCTGAGTCAAGACAGGTTCTACAAGGTCCTGACCCCAGAACAGAAGGCCAAGGCGTTGAAGGGACAGTACAATTTCGACCACCCAGGTGCAGCAGAGGACCCTGAGGGGAGTGAGGGAGGGGGAGAGACCAAGGGGTTGGCGGGGGATGCAGAGAGACCCCAGCGGTGCCCTGAGGTTTCTGAGGTGGCCTGAGTTGGAGCTGGAGCAGGCTGTGCATTAGGTCAGAAAGAACTTTGCCTGGTTCTCTGCGCCCTGAGTGGCCCGGCGGGAGCTGCTGGCTCCCGCAGTCGGAGCCAGTCAGGAAGTCTTTGCTGTTGGAGGGGCCGTGGGGACCCCTGCTCTGCCGTGAAGTCACGGAGAAAGTCCCCCACCTTCCTGCTGTTTGGGGTCCTTTGTATACAGCAGGGCATTTCCCCACCTGCCCCCGGGGCAGAGTCCTTGAGAGGGGAGCTGGGCAGGCAGTGGGTAAACAAGAGGACCAGGTCTGGTCTGGCCCGATCAGGGGGCAGGTGCAAATGGGGCAGATAGATGAGGGGAAAGAGCCAGCCTGTCCTTGCCTGGCACTGCGAGAAGATTCCACCCTGTGGAATGAGGCTCCCATCCTCACTTCTTTCTCGGGGGACATGGTGGGGGAAAGGCCTGAGGAGCACCAGTCGGTGGTTAGTTCCCAGAAATAGAAGCAGGTGCCTAACCCACCTACCTCCCAGTGCAGGCCGAGCACGAAATGCCCAGTTCCAAACTTCTGTGTAGGATAGCAGCCCGGGTGGGTGGCCCCGCGAATGTGAACGGGGGTGGGGGTGGGGGATGGAGGGACTCTCAAGTCCACATGTTCCCGAGGGTCGCTGGGCTGCCTGACCCAGACGCAGAGGAAGTTCGCTCCCGTCCCCAGCACAAGGACACCTGGATAGCCTCGCCTCTGGTTCCATTCCTGCAGATGCCTTTGATAATGACTTGATGCACAGGACTCTGAAGAACATCGTGGAAGGCAAAACAGTCGAGGTCCCAACCTACGATTTTGTGACCCATTCAAGGTGAGCACAGTGACTCCTGGGAGAGGGGCCGTGCAGCAGCCTTGCCCTGGTGGTTTCTGTGCACAGCCCTCCCCCGTGCTGTGACCTGTCCCCCTCCGCAGTCAGCACCCTGGGGTGGGGGTGGGGGACTAGAGCGATGGCACCTGGGCCCCCACCTTCCGCATGTCCTGCAGCGGCACCCGTGTCCTGGTCTCGCCTCCCAGGTTAGCGGAGACCACAGTGGTGTACCCTGCAGATGTGGTCCTGTTCGAGGGCATCTTGGTGTTCTACAGCCAGGAGGTCCGGGACATGTTTCACCTGCGCCTCTTCGTGGACACGGACTCCGACGTCAGGCTGTCGAGAAGAGGTAGGGTGGCTGTGGGGGCCCCCCGTGCCCCTGGACGAGGCCGGCCGCAAGCCCTGACTGCCTCCCTCCTGCCTCAGTTCTCCGGGATGTGCACCGCGGGAGGGACCTGGAGCAGATCCTGACCCAGTACACCACCTTCGTCAAGCCAGCCTTCGAAGAGTTCTGCCTGCCGGTACCCCTCTCGCTTACTTGGGGAGCTTCCTTTTCTCACTTTTCAAGAGGACTCTCGGCGCCCTGTCCTGTGAGCGCTGAATTACGGGTGAACAGGGTCTGATTTATAAGCAGAGAAGTTCGCTTGTGACACCCCCTCGCAGGGCCTGGGCTCGGCTCTGGGGGCGTTGTCTGTAGGTCTCCCTTCCTCCGCACCCTTGCGTCCATGCAGCTCACCTTCCTGCTGCAGGCCTTGCCCAGGGTCACCCTGAGGACCTTCTGCTCCCAGCCCGCCTGCTTCCCGCTCCCTAGGGCACCTCTGCCCTGTGGGGCTCTTTGCACTCTACATGCCCCCTCAGGATGGGGCAGAGCCCAAGTGCGTGGGGGGTTGGGTCCGTTCACGGCCCATGGGCACATCCCTGGCATGTCGTGGGCACTTGCTGACGTCACCCACGCTGCATGTGTCTACAGGCTGCTCTGGGCTGGCACCCGGGGTCCTGTAGCCACCTCTTTCCCTCTGCTTTCCAGCTCTTGCTAAATAATCTAGAACTTACAGGAAGCCAGAAAGGGAAGCTTAACTTTTTTTTTTTTAAGATTTTATTTATTTATTCATGAGAGACATAGAGAAAGGCAGAGACACAGGGGGAGGGAGAGGCAGGCTCCCTGCGGGGAGCCCAATGCAGGACTCGATCCCAGGACCCGGGATCACGCCCTGTGCCAAAGGCAGACGCTCAACCACTGAGCCACCCAGGTGTCCCAACGTTTTGCTTCTTAAAAGTAAAATACAGCACAAGGGAAGCAGAAGCAGCTTCCTGCCTCAGTCGAGGATAGCAGTGCTGTCTGCCGCTGTTGGTAGAGAACGTTTGTTATTTTACATTCGTGTTCTCTGAAGCATCTAGAAAATGATGGGAAAAGTACGTTGATAATCGTACTGTTAGTCGCAGAAAGACATTTGGCAGAGCAAGTAGTTTAGAGTCAAACTCTGGACAACCCAGTCCGACCTGGTGACCCTGGGTGACCCTGGGTGTGGGCTGGGCCCCAGCACCATCCTCACACTTCCCACACACCGAGTCCAGCCAGGGTGACGGTGTCCCTCCCTCACCCCTACAGCCCTTCTCCCGCCCTGGCCAACCCCACCAGAGCCAGCCCTGGCCCTCTTGTGCCCATGTCTTCTGTGGGTCCCTGCTGCCCGCAGACACAGCTGCCCTGGGATTGGGTCCCCACCTGCCTGTGTGGCTCAGGGCTTTCTCGATCCCGGTCCACACACCCGCCACACTCCGCTCAGACCGCTTCCTTTTCCTCTCCCTTGGCTTTGCCTGATTGAGGTGTGTCCGCCTCAGTAGCATCCCTTTGGAGTCCCCTTGGTGGCCCATTCTTCCTGGTATCTCTCCCTGCCCTTACCTAGTAGAGCACCTGCCGGGGAGCAGGTGTGAGCGCGGGCCAGGTACCACAGATGGCCTGGCTCTGCTGTCCAGGGCGTTTGCTGCTGCCTGAGCTGCTCACTGCTCCAGGCTTCTTGCAGGAAGGTTCCTAGTGCAGAGGAAGGAGGTCACGTGTTGCAAGAGGATGCCACACGTCACTTGGCTCAGTGAATCGTTAACGCAGAGAACTGTTACTGGCGGGGGGAGGGGGGGGGTGGTGCCAGAAAAGCACAAGCCGGGAGCATTTCGGAGATGCCAGGAGAAAAACACGTCTTTTCTGGCTGCCCCAGCTTCTCCTCCTGTCTCACCCCTGCCTCCCGCCACCCCCCCCCCCACCCGTCTGCCACCCCCAGGGCTGCTGTCCCTCCAGTGAGTCTAGCATCCCAGAGCCAGAAGGCCCTGAGGGGACAGATCCTCACAGGATCCTTTTTGCCTTGCAGACCAAGAAATATGCGGATGTGATCATCCCTCGGGGGGTCGACAACATGGGTAAGAATCAAGCCTAAGAGCTGCCCCGACTCCTCAATCAGCTCCCCAGAGCCCCGAAGCAGACCTTGCCCTGTGCCAGCAGTTACGCTGAGGTGATGAGGGTCGCCTATCTGCAGACGTTTATGGCACAGGTTTAAAGAATACCTAAAAAATAGATTTTTAAATTGCACATTGTACACTTTTAACTGACCTCCTCTTGTTTGTCAGCTACATTTCAGTAAACCTGGAAACAGATATTTATGTTGACAGGGACTCACTTGTGAGCAGAAAGTATTTTACCCAGGCTCTTGGTTGACAGAAAGCCTCACAGACCAGGTCAGGAACGTCGTGCTCCTTCCCTGACACGAGTTTTTCTGTGTGCCAAGACTTGGCGCCCTGGGGAAGCCTCCCAGGGGGGCCTGTGCCCCCGGCCCTGAGCACCGTGGGAAGGTGCAGCCTGGTGAGCCTGGCCTGGAGGGCCCAACGGGGAGCGGATGTGGCTAAGCGTGCTTGTCTTTGCTACAGTGGCCATCAACCTGATCGTGCAGCACATCCAGGACATCCTGAGTGGCGACATCTGCAAGTGGCACCGAGGGTCCAATGGGCGGAGCTACAAGAGGACCTTCCCTGAGCCCGGAGACCGCCCTGGGGTGCTGACCTCTGGCAAGCGATCGCACTTGGAGTCCAGCAGCAGACCCCACTGAGGAACCCCGATAGACCATGCTCAGGGTCTGGCCCACCCGCCCCATAGACGCTGCCGCTGCTTCTTCTCGGCGTCATACGGTACAGACAGGGTGGTGCGAGGATCACAGGGTCCTCCCTGATGCGGGCAGACCTCCCGTTCCTCATGCTTGGCGGGATGTTGGCAGGCCCCCCGTTTTCACCTGCTTCCTCACGTTAAGGCGGTTAAAAGTCTGAGTTACTGGGAAATGCCACAGAATGTGTGCTGAGCCTGTCACGCCTCTTGGGGACATGGGGCACAAGCCTGCACACTGTGGCTGTCCTGGCGTGTGTGACACCATCCCAGAGCAAGAGAGATTCTAGCATGATCTGGTTCCCACACGTGACTGAAGCAGAGGTTTGAAGAGAGAGTACGTCATGTCTCCCTCCCCCCTTGTTACACGTGCGAATGTTTCGTTATTTACCGTGTTAGTTGTGACCTAGTAACCGAGTTTCGTGCCCCACCAGCGGGTGTGATCCAGTGTGGCACACACTGACGGAAGGAGCTACAGGAGCTTTCCTTCCTCCCGGGCTGTGCGCCAAGGCAGGAGCCAAGGAAGGAGCCCCGGGAAACAAGCTCTCCTTAACCAGCATCAGACGCGGGAGGCAGCACCTGTTCCCTCAAGCAGGGCGGGACGCAGGCTGCTGGGTGCCGTGTCCACACACAGGCCTCCTCAGGCGTCCGGGGCTGGGGGGGCTGTGTGGACAGGGCTTCGCTGGGGTAGCCTGGGCCCATCCGGGGCATGCCGTCCAAAGCCAGCTGGCCTCCTTGCACACGCCAAGTCCATAGCTGCACGAACGGTGCCTGCGGTCTGCGTTGTCCTGGTTTGTCTCCCTCCCAGACGGCACTGTATGAAAGTGACACTTTCCTGTTGCCCCCCGGCCAACCTGCATGGGCGATCCTGGTTTCCTTCTATCGAGTACTAAGTGTAGTTACACAGATAGGACCTCAGTTGAGTTTGGCCGAGCTCTGTGCCCTCTTGGAGAGCGTATCAATAAATAACATCAAACACCGGTGCCAGTTTGTCCCCTTTTTAATTGTACACAGAAGGCAGAGTCAGGACAAGGGCATGTGAGGGTGACAAGTCCTGCCTGCTGGAAGTGCTGCTGGCTCGTGCGTCCCAGCCGAGTCTCGCAGGGGCAAGGGCCAAGAGTCGGCGGCACTGAGGTGCACCAGGGTCTTTGTGCAGGGATCAGAATCAAAGGCCTGTCACTCGGAGCAGAGACAGCTATGGCTCAGTATTGGGTCCAGTGGGCGCCCAGGGAGGGGACCAGGCCCAACACCAGGACTGGGGCCTCAGCAGCTTCGGCGCTAACTCACCCCACGGCTGCCCGCTGCCTTCCGGTGTCACAAGTCCTATGCTAGCCCTCCATGTGCCCTGGTTCAGGGGGCTCTAGTGGCAGTGGATGCAGGGCGTGTTCTTTACCACCTGGGAAACAGAAACCTGGCTCAAAACTGCCCGCCTATCAGCAGACTGAAGAATAAAACCACCATAGCCCAGCCAGTCCGCCAGGTTTTGGGGCAACTGTCAAAGATGAACACGTTTACGAACGACCACTCTACCTCGCCTGACCCCAGCCCCCACTTTTACCGTTTGTGTCCTGCTAGTGTTTCCGGATCAAGATGTCCCAGCTGTCTTTCCAGCGAAGGGCCTTGAGTTCACTGGGTGAGAGTGACTTGTCTCCGTAGGTCAGTGGGCGCAGCGTGTTGAACACGTGACAGGCACAGGAGTACCAGGCCACAACCAGGGCGCTGAAGAGGCTCCTCAGGAGCTGGGACCTGTGGGCACAAGCAGAGCATGGACACGTGGGGCATGGGACGTGGCTCCTCCTCACCACGATTTGCACACAGCCCCTGCCTTTCCACCCTTCTCACCCCTGCCTGATGTACTGAATGTGACCCTCCCTGTGCATCTTCCAGAATCTCCCATCTGCACTCGGATGCCAGAGTAGCGTCCCTGTACCCAACATGATCATATTGCAGCCCTCCCGAGAGGCTCTGTAACTCCCAGCCCCCCAACATGCTGAGGCCACCCCCTTTGGTCCAGCTTCCAGAACTCACTCTGGTTTACAAAGCTTTCTGGTTCAGTTCTACTGCACACCATGCAACCTGGCCAATTCCACTGGCTGTCCCAGAGCCATAAGCACCCTTCCCCATCTCCCACAGCACCCCCTGCTCTCCCAGCCTCCCCAGCCAGCCACACCTTCCTCCCCTGTGCCTCCTCTGTGCCTCCTTTGTGACCTTAAGCCCTTCCACGCCACACCCAAGTCAACACTGAGGACTCCCCTGGAGCTGGTGCCCCTGAGAGGTGTGGCTGTGCAGGCCCTGTACCTGCACAGGTGGTCGCTGACGTGCTGCAAGACCACAGGGAGCAGGAGGATCTGGAAGGTGAGCGCGGGAAGGTAGTGGTAGAGGAAGAGCGTCTTCTCCATCATGAAGAAGGGGAGGTAGTTCACTGCCCAGCCGCCGGCACACAGAGCCCCGGCCAGCACCCAGCGCAGCCAGGAATCTGCGGGAGGAGGCCGCCCTGAGCCAGTGCTGCCGGCCAGGGCCTCCCTGCAAAGTTATCGGCCAGTCCCACGAGCTGCTTTCCTCATCCTTGAGGGACACTCACTCTCCATTTCCCCCACCTCCCGCCCCTTCCTGTGATGTAAGGACCTCCTGTGGCTTCCTGCAGGGTTCTCACCATCCAGACCCCCTGCACCGTTCCAGCCTCCTGGGGGCCCCAGCTCTGCCAGGATCAGCAGCAAGTGGGGCCGGAGCTGGACTGTGAGGGTCTGTATCTGTGCACCCACCTCACCCACTGAGGCGGGCATCAGCAGGAAGAGTAGGCACGGTGCCACACTGCTCCCGAGGCCTCTGGGGCCCACCCTGCCCTGAGTCTTTATTCCTTTTGTCTCAAGATGGTCTGCAGTGGTTTCTGTTATATAAACCACCGCCACCCGAGTAACTTGGCACCCGCTGGCCCCTCTCTGCCATCCAGCCATTCCAGAGCGTGCAAGTGCTAAGGCTGTGCTCACATCCTGGGGTCACAGCAATCCCTGCCTGGTCCTTGCATTTCCCCGAAGAAGCCTCTAACAGTGTGGGAATGCAACGACAACATTTTGTCTCTAGGGAGATAAAAATAGATTTAAGCTCCTTCCACAAGGAAACTAGGAGGTCGCCTTAAGGCACAGGCTCCTGCTGAGTGAGGCTGGGCTGTCGCCCATCAAAAGCAAGCTGCACTAACCCTCAGGGATGTCGCAGATACTCCTTCGGCGTCTGAGCAGGTACCAGAAGAAGAGCAGGACGTAGACCACCATGGCGAGGCTGGCCGAAGCCCAGATCACAATGTTTCCAAGCAGGTGGATCTGAGCCTGTGAGGGCAGCGGGAGGCACCATTGGCCACCGGCCACTCAGAGGGACAAACCCTCAACGACGCTCGCCTGCTTGCCAGCCTTCAGCCGAAACATGGGTGCAGGCTGGGCCTCCAGCCCACGGCTGATGGACGTGGCTATTCCCAATGAGACTCCCCCAGGAAAAGTGCTAAGGTCCTCGATTCTGTAAGTGGAAACACAACTGGGAGTAGCTGACATTCTTGCTTTAACAACAGCTGCTCGCAGACGGCTAACCCAGGGCCTAAGGACTCAGCTTCACAGCCAGTGACTGTGACCGTGTCTCCACTAAAGGCGATGGGGGTGGGGCAGAGAAAGGGGAGCGTTTTCAGTGTGAACTCATTTGGGGAGTATCTGTGGAGCGCCAAGTGCCAGCTCCAGGCCTGTTCGTTCTGTGGGTGAAGAGGGACAACGCAGATGTGACAAAGCTCTGATGAACTCAGCTGCTAGCGCTCTGCACAAAATTAAAGAGGGATAATTTTAAAAACCACTTTTGTCAGGAAAGGGGGAACAATGTGCTCCCCCAAAGTGGTAAAGCCTGGTTTCCCTCACCACGCAGACGTGTCAGGACCTTACTCCTCACATGTGACAGGAGTACTGGCCCCGTGCTGCCCCATCCATTAGGCAGGGCCTGGAGACAGCGAGGGCCAGGGTGGAGGCAGGGCTGTTCTTCATGCCAGGGGAGTCTCCAGCGAGCGCTCAACCTGCAGCCTGCACCAGCGCCCACTTACGCTGGTCCTGGGGTGCAGCCAGTAGGCGATGCTGGTGTCCAGGGTGACCCAGTCCAGCGGCGAGGAGCTGTACTTGTGCTCCGAGTCATCACTCTTTGCCGTAAGCATCCTCCACTGCAAGAAGGCCAGAGGCTGAAGTCGAGTGGCCAGCCGGACATCGTCCTTGCTCAGGGGCCTGTCGGAGGGGCTGGGGTGTCCAGTTTCACATTCATCTGGATCATGTAGCCCAGGTGGCAGCTGAGCCCTAGTCCCCAGGCCCCCAACACCCTGACTGCGGGGTAAGGGATTGAACTTGGTGCTGAGGATGCTATTAGATTCAGGACCCCGAGATTCCGATCCTGACCTCTCTAGCGCTCCATCATGTTGACGTTGGTGCACTCTGACCTGACCTGGGGGGTTCCAAACATACTTTGGCCATGTGGCAATGCAACATCGCCTGGTTCCTGACTATTGTGCCCGCAAAGCCACAGGCCCGGGGCCAGCAGAGTGGTGCTGGCCACTAATGGCAGGGGAGAGGAACCCTCCCTGCCCGGCCACGTCCCAGTGTAAAGGCTGACGACGGGAAGGGAGGGGCTCTGCCGAGCACAGTGCTCTGTCTGGAGAGGAGCCAGCTCGCCCAGGCAGAGCCATGCTGCCCCGCCTCACCTGCAGCTCCAGGAACCTGGCCATGAAGCTTAGGTTTCTGCTGACGTCCATCTGTGCCGGTGAGTGCAGCTCCAGCTCCCTCTCCTTTTGCTCCTGGCCTAACAGAAAGAGGTGACCCAAAAGAACACAGGAGTGGAAAGTCAGGGGGCTCACAACAGAAGCTGTCAGCCTGGAGCAAAGCCAACTTCCCACTTTTCCAACCGACCCACATGACTCCCTTTGGCTTTCCCCACCACACGCGCGATGGCACCCATCAAATCCAGATCTTTTCACTGGGAAAGCTCAGCTTGCACTGCCTTCTGGTGGCAAGACCTCAGTGACAGCTTCGCTTGTTTCAGGCTCAGCTCAGCAGAGCGTGGACAGCGTGTCTGGTACCCCCCAGAACCACAGCCCACGGGGGTGGCATCTCGGTATAGCAGCAGCAACGGCAAGCCCGTGGGCTGGGCCGACTCACTTTTGCCATATCGATGTTCTTCCACATTCCACACCATGCTCTCGTGGTAGCCCCGGGACAGCTTCTCCCCAACGACCTCCAGCTGCTGGAACCCCCAGTCTGGGAGGTGTGCCCCGCTCAGCTGGCAAAACGGGGGGAAACAGGGTATGACGTGGAGGCCCCAGGCCCCAGCTCGTCCCCAGCCCGGCCACCCAGTCACTTTGTCCACAGCCAGCGAGGGTGGCAGCCTCCCCTCTGCGGGCCTTGCTGTGCTCCAGATTCAGTTCTGAGCAGTTAAAGAACTCCTGAGTGCAGGAAACGTGGATGTAGGGTCCGCTAAACTGATTTTGTGAGCCCCCAGCCAAGACGGGCAAGCCCAACACGGTGCCCTTTTACCTTTAGGACGGCAGAGGTGTTCACGTGCACCAGGCGGACCTCGGACAAGATGGTCTTCCAAACCTCTGTGTCGGATTCTCGGTTTACAATGTCCTGTAAAAATAGGTCCTGTGGATGAGCCTCTTCTTTCCCCAATTTCCTTATGTATCAAGTGAGGACCAGTCACCAGACGATGCCGCTGCCCAGGTCTGTGGGGCTGAGCTCCGGGGAGCTGACAGGATGGCACCCCTGACCTTGTGCCAGGACACCCACACAGCAAGGTGCTGGTGTGGCCGGGGGTGGGGGCACCACCCTGCCTTCTCTGACAAATGCACAGACAGTCTGGGCGAGGGTCAGAGGTGGTCCCCAAGAGGTGACTTCGGAGGGGACCCCCCGTGGTGAGGGGGCTCTCACTAACACGGTGAGAGCACTTGGCCTTGTCCTAGCTTAACTTCTCACAGCCCTGCGATGATGTGTGAGCACATGTGGCTGTGGGCGAGAACCAGAGGACCCATGGGCTCGGTAGGAGCATGCAGGTGGCCTGGCCACAGGCACACCCTGCGTCAGCCATCCTCCCTCCTTGCTAAGTGAGCCACAGTTCCTGAAATGTGGGGCTTGTGGGGCTGAAGGTGAGGAGGAGTGAGGAGAGGGAGGAAGGGGGAGAGGGAGGAGGAAGGGGGAGGGAAAAGGAGAGAAAGGAGGGGAAGGAGGGAGGGGGAGGGGAAGGAGAGGAGGGGGAGGAGAGAAAGAGTAGAAGAGGAGTCAGGGGAGGAGGAGGAGGAGGAGGAGTCAGCCACAGACCACAGGATGGCAGAAGGGCAGTGGGTGGGACACTCAGTAGAAGTCCCCGGGGAGAGCTCCCAGGGACCAGGCCTAGGAGCACAGCGCTCCGTCCCACGGGGACAGCCAAGGAGACGGGAGAACCAGAAGGGAGGCAGGCGCGTGCAGCACAGAGAAGGTGCCCCCCACCCCCACACACAGTCCAACGGCAGCCTCGCGCCCTGGCTCTGCTGGGGGGCCGCTGAGCACACCGTGCCAGTCATACCGAGAGAACCTGAAGCGGGACAGGGAGGCTGGTGTGGGGTGGGCAGCTGCTGCGGCAGTCGGAGGCTGGAAGGATGGAAGGAGAGAGCCAGCCTCTCGTCGGGGACAGGCCCCAGCGCGTTAGTGTGCTCACTGACCGGAGCTGTGGCTGTGCCCGTCCGTGAACTCACAGTGGCGCCCGGGCCCAGAACAGCACTCTTTCCTCCTGCCGGCTCTCCCAGGACGCCGCGTGCAGGCCTGGAGGGACTCTGGGAGCAGCACGTGCCCCTGGACGCTCGAGGAAAGGCCCTCATAGGCCTGGCTGCCTCAGGAAGTGCAACCCCAAGGAACCACCCTGGCTGGAGCCCCAAGCCGTCCCTGGGGAGACCCTGGGACCAGGGTGCTGGTTCACACCAGGCTTTACAAGAGGGGAGGTGGCCGGGGGCCCTGACCCTGTGGGTTCAGTGAATGAGCCACCAAGTCAGAGGGAACCTTCACCTGGCAGGCCACGAAGGCCATGGGAACACCAACAGGCCGTTCCACAAACTCATCCCTCTCACATAGGAGCTCTCTGCTCCCCACAAAAACATGGAGGACCTTTTTATGGGCTAAAAAATCACTAATTGCACATCTGAATGACAATTATTCTCAACATGGTTTTGAACATCCTGTGTGAGAAAGGATGTGTCCCTGATGGCCGGCATGACGGGCTTCCGGCGGGGACTCACCAGTCTCCAGAGGTTCTGGGAGGGCATGGAGATGTTGTAATCAACGTAGCAGGACACCTCCTGCGAGTGGGGGCTCAGGGGCGCCGCCACGTCGTGCCTGCAAAACCAAACAGTCTCGTGGACGGAGCTCCTCACTCAGTAGGCCTTGGGGGGAAAATCCACTTTTCAGAACTGGAGCCAGCTCAGCCTGACCGAGCACTCGGACCCAAGGGTGCCACCTGATGCCATGCTGATACACGAGACACTGAGACGGCAGCGGCTCCCTGGGAACCGCACCCCAGGGAAGAGGACACGTGATGTGCTGTCCAAGAGACAGGAATCCGCACTAGGTGGGTGTCGCTGTTCCACCACAGAACAACAAACCAGGCTTCAGAGCAGGGTGCCCACTGTCCTGGGAGCATGAGGATGCGCACCCAGCAGCCCCCTGACACCTGGGCCTTGGAACCATCCGCAGTACTGGGAATGCCGTCGGGGGTAAGGTGCCCTCGGGGTCGGCGACCTCCAACATCCACAAATACCCACCTCCCTCATTCACTTGGCTGTTACACTTTATCCTACTTTGCGCCAAGCACTAGGGAGGAGCTGGAGACCCCATGGTGAGCAAAGACAGTCCTTACGGGCAGGGACCTTCACGCAGGGACAAGACAGTGCCAGGCTATGTGGTGCTACCAATAAAACCAAAGCACCCAGGAAAGGCTTTGAGGGGACATTTCAGCTGACGTGTGACTACAGCAAGTGAGTCAGGAACACTCCTGGCCCACGGGAGCCGCACTCGATCACTTTGGGACAGCAGGGCGGCCGAGGCCCTGGAGTTAAGGTCCCAGATCCCAAGGGACCTGCAGCCCAGGAGAAGTAGGGACGTTATTCTGAGTAGAAGTCACTGGAGAACTTTCGGCCGAGAAACGAGGCCGGGCCTGTAGACTGTGTGTGTTCCCAGGGTGCCGCTGTGGGGTGAGGGGCACAGAGGCACGAAGTCGGGGCACAGGGATCCCGCGTGGACTGGGCCATGGCGGGAGGGCAAGGAAGAAAGAGAGGAACTGGGGTGGTGGCTGGGCAACTGGCTCTTTCCAGGGAGAAGGAAGCCAGAGGCCAGGAGCCTGCTGGTGGCTTTCACAGGAAGTGGGGACTTGGGGCACAATCTGGGAGTCAGGAGGAGCCAAGTCAGGAGATGACCCAAGAAGCTGGGTGGTGGCCCAGGAATGTCTATATGCAGAGATGGCTCAGGTCAGGTAAGGGCCAAGAACCCACAATGAAAGACCCTTCCTGACCCTAATTAGCCAGGATCGAAATCCTTCTTGAATTCACATACACGGTAAGGGATTCAACCTTATGGAAGCACCTGCACTTCCTTTTGTGTGAGCAGCACTCCCGTGCTCCCCCTTGTCTATCAAAGCTTCCCCCACTGGGCTTCCCACTGCGGGGTGGACCCCTCCATGGGAGCTCCCAGGCTACCCCGCTAAGGCTCCATTTCCGGCCTACTCGCCCTGTGCTGCCCTCACTGGGGGGCCCTCCAGACCCTGAGCACCCATCAATCGCAGGCCACAGTGCAGGTCTGCCCCAAGGCAGCAAGAACAACCGTGGGGCCTGCAGCAGGGGGTGGGCTGTGCTCTGGACAGAGAACCCCAGGGGAGCACCCAAGCGAGGGAAGAGGGCGAGGGCAGGCACTCACGTGTTGAGGAAGCGGGTGGTCATACCGTGCACCAGCTGCACCACGTCCCCGTGCCGCACGGGCCTCGGGGGGTTGTTCACCACCAGCTGGTGCCTGGGGAGACAGAGGCCGGCAGGCTGGCACGCATGCCACACAACATAACGACACCCGCATTCTCCCATCAGGGCCAATCTGGCCCACTCAACCGGTGCCTTATGCGAGATCAATTCACGTAAAAACAAAACACACACGTTTCCTAAACTCCTTTCTGAAACCCAAGGTCTCTTTCCAAGCTTCCGAAAGGGACTCCTGTGCGCCATCACCACATTATGGTTGCTGTGTGTCTACAGACGGCACAGTGACAAGCACAGCCGTGCCCCCGAGAAATCCTTCTAACACGTGGACTCTTTTGTCCACACAAGTGTACTGTGGGCCCCTCAGGGTGGTGCCAACATGGTCAAACAGTCAGACACAGCCCGCCACTCTCGTGTTACTGCAGGAAGTGGCAAACGCGACAGACAAGACAGCGTGCTCATCAGCCATCCTGGCTGTACTGCGATGGACGCAGGAGCCACGACGGGGAGGAGGGCGGCCAAGGCAGCCTCCTAGAGGAGGGGACCATCAGGTTTTAAGGAGTCGGCTGGGCAGGACTGTTCCAGCCTGAGGGGCAGCAGAAACGCGGGGCAGGGGGAGCACTGTAAGCATGGGCCAGGTGCAGAGCAGGAAGGAGGCTGGGAGCTGCAGGCCACCACCGGGGGTCTGGATGACCCTGGAGGGGCAATGGAAGCTAGGAAGGACCATGACCTGCCACAAGTGACATTTTAAAAGACCACATGGGGCCGCAAAGCTGGAGTGGGAGGAGAGAGTTGGGGAGGCGGCAGGTGGTAGAGATGGAGGCCAGGATGGTTCGAGATCTCCTCTGCAGGTGGAGTCCAGAGACCAGGGAGTCTTCCATCTGAGGCCTCAGCAAGGGAATGCCTGGGGACGGGGGGGAAGCACGGGAGCGCTGGCAGAGGAGAGTCTGTCTGGGATGTGCCTGGGGAGTACCCAGGGGAGATACTGGGTGGGCAGTTCACTGAGGAAGCATCCAACCCCTTGACCATGGGCTCATCAGCACAGAGCTGCTCTCGAAGCCTCCAGGGAGGAAGCGTACAGGGAGAGGGGGCCACGAGGTGAGCCCCACTCTGGAGACCCAGGACCTGCACGCACCTCCCGGGATCCTTCACGATCCACCAGTTGTTGACGTCTTTGAAGGGGTAACAAGTCACCTGCTGCTGGTGCGAGCTGCCTCGGCCGTTCTCGTATCTGTGTGAAGGAATCAACACAACACTGCATCTGGTGTGCACAGCAATCAGCCTTTCTCTCGAGGTTCCTGCTAATACCACCCGGCAAAGTGTCCGGGTCAAAACAGGGATGGGCACGAAGCGTGGGTCTAGGAAAGACTGGACAACGGGAACCTAAGCAGTGCTCCAGGCAGGACAACGTGCTCAGCATGCAAGTCACAGAGCAGATGAGTGACAGCCTGGGCCCTCTGCTCCCTTAAGATGCTCTATTTCATACACAGAAATGACAAGATTCGTTGGTAATCAGAATCTGAGAGCTCAGTGCCTGTCTCAGAAATTTACAAAGAAAACTGGTAACAGCAAAAATACAAAAAAAAAAAGCAAACGCGTTATGATCTTCTATTTACAACGGCCACTTTCCTTACATCATGGGGTAGGTGCTCTGGTGGGAATGAAGCCAGCAGGGCACAGGTTTGCCAAAGACATTCTTCAGAGTGACCTGGGAACCGTAGGCCACCTCCAGGGGCTGACCCTGCGTGATCCGGGCTAGTCCTCCCTAAGATAAAAGCAAAAGGTGGCAAGTGAGAGCCTCTCCAACAGGCACACCTCCATGGGTGGGGGGGGGCGTATTCGGGGTGGTGGCAGTCATTATTATGTCACATTATGACAACGCAGGATCTACTCTGCTCAGGTTACGTTATTGTAATCAGAACACAGCTGCTGTGGACTGGATGCTGCCTCCAGGGCCAGGCATCCCCCACCCTTCCACACACACCCTCAGTTGCTTGGGCATCTTTGGAGAAAGAGCAACCCTGTAAAGGTGAGACTCTCAAATAACTCTTTTTTTAAAAATGGGGCACCTGGGTGACTCAGTCCGTTAAGTGTCCAACTCTTGGTTTCGGCTCAGGTCATGGTCTCAGGGTGGCAGGATTAAGCCCCATACCATAGTGGGCTCCACACTCAGCAGGCAGCCTGCTGGAGACTCTCTCTCTCTCTGCCCTGCCCCCTGCTCATCCATGTTTATTTATCCTAAATAAATAAATCTTTAAGGAAAAAAAAAAAGGTGAGGAAACTAGCATTGGGATGAGCTAAGAAATTTGCCCAACATGGACACCTGGCTGTCAGCAGAGCCAGCACTCAGTCCATCTGCTCTCCTGTCCTCACCACCCCAATCGGTATGTTTCACTATCTCTGCAAAAGTCAGTAGGAGCGAACGCCAGAGTCTGGCTTGTCCTGTGAAGCATGTGCACCTGTCCCGAGGCTGCAGGACTTCATGATGTCCAGAGGGGGTCACACTGAAGAGCTGACCCCCTCGTCTATTTCCATACCATCAGCACACACAGAATTAGCTTAGAAAAATACTAGTGGATTCTTCACATCTTGATTTGGTTTTCCTGCGAACCCTTGATGATGTTTACGTAAGAAAAATCTGAGTCTAGGGGCACCTGGGTGGCTTAGTCAGTTATGCACCTGCCTTCAGCTCAGGGCATGATCCTGGGGTTCCAGATCGAGCCCCATGTCGGGCTTCCTGCTCAGCGGGAGTCTGCTTCTCCCTCTGCCCCTCCCCGTGCTTGTGCAGATTCTCTCAAATAAATAAATTCTTAAAAAATAAAAAACCCCAAATCTACTCTTGTCCCTTCTCTGAGGTGGCCGTGGCACCCCATCTTACCTCCAGACTGGCCTGGAAAGCACTGGACATGATTTGATCGTGGGGCCCAGAGCGGTAGACCAGGATCAAGTGGACGTAGAAGAACAGCAAGTACATGAGGGTGGGGATGACAAGCAGAGCGGCGGCTCGGGCAAGCAGGTGACAGAGCACACAGACCTGCCGGGAGCCAGAGGGCAGGTCACATCCTGCCGCTCGGGAAGGTGCACCCACTTCACATAGGATCTCAGGGAGCCAGCAGCAGAGCTCTGGGCTCCTCGAAGCTGCTGGTGGGAGGCTTATGAAGGCCCATCTTCTTGGGAAGCCTTTCTCCCCAGATGCTCCCATCACACTGACCCTCACCCACCCGGGGATGGCTACATGTCCCGCCTGACTGCGACACCCACATTTGACAGAGTCTGGTCTCCGATCAGGTGCCAGGCATGGACACTAGCAACTGCGAGCACGAGCAGGTATGTGAAAATACCCATGTACTTGACGCTGAAAAGACATGAGAAAAAACGTGAAAATAAGGCAGAGAATGAGGAGGATGCCAGGGCTGCCTCCGACCCACAGACCAGACTCACCCCACCGCACAGGAGCAGGCCACTCCTGTCAGCATCAGCCAAAACCACCAGCTCAAGGAGAAGGGCCTGGGGTCAAAGCAGAAGAGCAAAGCTGGGAACAGTTCGTGAAATATCGGGAGAAATATCACGCAAGAAGGTACATTCCTCAGATCTCTCAGGGTCAGCTCGCTGTCCCGACA
Source organism: Canis lupus familiaris (assembly GCF_011100685.1). Classification (NCBI taxonomy): domain Eukaryota; kingdom Metazoa; phylum Chordata; class Mammalia; order Carnivora; family Canidae; genus Canis; species Canis lupus. Next base: position 52,722,010 of record NC_049230.1, read on the forward strand.
GTTGGGACAAGAAAAATGAACCCTCGTCTCCTAAATATTAGTCCTAGCAGAATTTTTCTTTTTAGCCAGAACATTTTCCCGGTTAGTTTAATTTATACAAAAGTGAGAATGTATTTATGACATCAGGAGCCAAGGACGAGAGACAGTCTGCAAGTAGCTCTCTGAAATGAAAAGCCCTCAGATCTTCTCAGGTCGACAGGCCACTCAGACGCTTCTTTCTCATTAACTACGAAGGACAGGTCCCACTGTGCATACCTGTGTTTTTGGGAGTTGGAGAACTTCAGGTAGGATAGCACAGCCAGTAGATTAAAAAATATTAACACTGACTCCAAAAGCATGAGCCTTGACTGCGTGATGAGAGCGTTCTCTGTTGGAAAGAGGGCATGTGCGTCAGCTGTCAGGCCACCGGGGCAAATGCAGGAAGATGGAAGCACCCATGGAGAGGACACACTCTAAAGTCACAGAATGTGGCCATGGGAAGTTCAGGGTTGGGTGGCTGGAAGGGGATGGGCTCTAGAACCACGAAGGCAAGTTTTCAAGGGTGAATCATGCCTAGTGAGGCCTGCGTGATGCTGGGCAAGTCACTGAACCTTTCCGAGTCTTTACCTTTCTCATTTGCAGAAAGAATACCAACTTTGTGAGGCTGCCCTGGGTGTAAAGACATTACCCCAGCTCAGGGACTCAGTGAGAGGAGCCACTTGACACACCCTCATTCTGCTTTCTAGCCTAACTTCCCATCCAACTTGGTTTCATTTGCTCATAAACCTGGGCCAGACTCGGCAGGAGGTGGAGGGAGATGCTGGCGGAGCACCTAGTAGCAGTTCGGGCAGCCCTGATTTATACGGCCGCACGTGTGTGACCACACAGTTCCACCACCCCACACCCAAGGAGTAGGGTGACTCCCAGAGTCAAATCTGGACACTCTGGACACACTCCCTTCCATCCTGTGAGTAGGAGACCCTGCCGGGCCACATAGACAAAGCCCACGGGCTCTCTGGGACGCACGCTGAAACATAACCAAGGCCAGTGCTGGGTTCTTCCCTGTGTGACACCAAAGCAGGCAGAGGTCTCACCAATAAGCATCAGCAGAGCAGCCCCCATGGCAGCGCAGTGAGAAAAACCGAGCTCCAACAGGATCTGGTAGGCCATGGGGATCGAGAACGCCCCAGTGAGGGCTGGCAGCAGGCGCAAAGACCACACGGGCACGTTGCTGCTGTATTCTGGAAAGGCAACCACAGCAGAGCTGAGCGTACAATGCACCACCCCCTTCCTATGCTGCAGGTGTGTTTTCAAACACAGTATCATGTTCACGGACCCTGAAATGCAAGCTGGCAAAACTAGGGACCACATCAGGAACAGAGTAGGCAAGCTGCAAATAAAAGCTTTGAAACTACCTAAGCGTAGTCAATACCCAACTCTCGTTAAGCACAGAAACAATGCCTAATAAGTCTGAAATTAGTGCTTTCCTTGTTTATAAATGGACTCAAAATAAATAAATAAATAAATAAATAGACTCCACCTTTCCCCCCCAAAACACTGAGCAACGTACAAAATTTACGTGTACAAAAGATAACTGCAACCAGATGCCACGTAGAGTGTGCTATGTGTTCCGAAAACTAAGAATAAAATACATGCTAGGATTAAACACTTAAGGTGTTTATCACACCTTTCTTTTTTTTTTTTTTTTTTTATCACACCTTTCTTTTGAAAGGTCTTCCACTTGTACCAAATCTATCATACCCTGGACAGATTAAGAAATCACAGCTGTAAATCCCCAGGAAAGCCACTACCTCTCCATTCTAATATGTGCAAAGTAATAAGGGATGTGAAAATGACTTTTTACCTGCTCCGATCCTGTTCCACAAAAAGTTACCATCGAATCCTCCTAAATAACCTGAAACAGAAGATCAGTCAGCAACTATCCCACTCAGCAAATAGTTGGGGAATGCCAAACCATGGCAGCAACAGGGAAACAATGATAAATAATTAGATGTGGCTTCTACCGTCAAGAAATTTCACTTATGAGCTGCATTTTATTATTTTAAAATAAATTGCCATAATTTTACTTATTTATTTATTTAGGTATTATAAACAGGCTTTACTTTATTTTTAAGTAATCTTCATGCCCAGCATGGAACTTGAACTCACAACCCCAAGATCAAGAGTCGCGCATTCCACTGATTGAGCCAGCCTGGGCACCCCTCACTTTTAAGTTTTAAAGGGCTACTTCTCTTACTAGTGAATCCTACCTCCTAAGGCCAGCAGCATGTGGCCAAACGGTGGTCCACTGCCATCCAAAAAGAAGATCCGCTTCATGTAAAAAGAGATGTACTGCCCATAATACACTTCATCAAAACTGAAAAGCAAACCCACATGATATTCAACTAGAAATCTTCACCAAACAACGGTGAAAGGGTAAATGTGTACCTGTTTCCAAACAATGTTAGAGAGCGCTCAGCAAAGGTCAGAACTTTTGCCACAACTGCACTGTATCCCCAAATACTAAGATATGTGCACAACATCATCCACCCTCAAGGACAGGAGACCAGGTACACACTCAGGTTGTCTGCCCAACACAGACTCTATTTACCCTCCCTAGTTTTATTCAGGGATGTGCTAGCAGGCAGCCTCCTGAAAGGCCTCCCAGACCCAAGGCTATGTCTGTGGCTAAGGGTCAGAATCACACTTGGTCACCAAAGGAAACAGGTGCATGTGTCAAAGGGAGTCACCCAGAAACCAACCGCAACAAATGTTTTCAGACATTTAATGGTACTGTCCATACAGCTGTCAATTTCTTAGGCGTGATAACTTCAATACAGTTTTTAACAGTTCTCATGTTAGAAATATGCCAAATTACTTAAACATATTGCTTATGACTTGCCTCAAAAAAAACCCCACTGAAGCTGAGTGATGAATGCACTGGTTGGGGGGAGGGTGTCATTAAACTATTCTCCCTACTTTTGTGTATATTTAATATTTTCCGTGATGTAAAGTTAAACCAACAAACCAAAAGGACGCACGTTAGCCACAAGGGAACGGCCCCGTAGTACTGCCAGCAGTCATCTCTCCTTGGAACAAAGAAGACACTCGAAGGTCAACGGTGACTCGCTTCCAAATCTATCAATCTTCCACCCTCCACCTTTGATTTTAGATGGTTACCTAAGACTGCGGCACCTGTTCCATGGGCCAGATCTCACCTGCTAGAGAGCTACAGGGCAAGACGGGGCAGGCGGACTCAGCAGGGGGACAACCTGGCCTCTCCTCTGCCAAAAACACCCATCACTGAGAAGCCTAGAAGTCTGCTTTCCCACTTCTGCTGTTCAGTAGGGCACTTTGTCACCAATGCACCAACAAATTACAGTTCTTTCCGATTCGCCCTGAAGGGGGTTGTCTGGCTTACACCACAGCCCTCGGATAGGCGAGATGCCACAGGCGGCTCAGTAATCCCACTGCAGTCAGAGCCACAACGTTCAAGTTGATGTCAGCTGTCACCACCACGGGGCGCTTCAAAAATCCCAACATCCCGTAGGGAAGCAGGTCCCGGAGGATGCCCTGGAAAAGAAGGGAAGAGACGGCATCAATAAGTCAGCAGCGGCCTCGAGGGCTCACCGACGCAAGGAAAAGCCTTTGCAGTTCCCATGGCTCTCGGGTGCATCACGGAGAACCAGCCGTGCGTTCTGTGGGGTCGCTGAAAGCCAGGACACCGGCACCAAGCCAGGCGGGAATCCGGGGACGTCAGGACTGAGTACCCACCCGCTCAACGAGTCACGACGCGAGCACCAGAGCCCCAGCCCCAGCCCCAGCCCGGCGCTCCCCGAAGCCCCTCGGGGCGCCCCCCCGCCCCGCCGCAGCCGCAGCCGCAGCCCCCGCCCCCGCCCCAGGACCCGGCGCCCCCGCTTCCGCGCCGAGGCGTCAGCTGCCTGCGAGCCCGCCTGGCCCCACGGCTGCCGCCACACTGGGCGCCCGCGCCCGGCTCCCGGCGACCCCCTCCCCGGGGCGCGCCTGCCCTCGGGCCCGCCCCCGCCCCCGCCCCCGCCCCCGCCGCCGCCGGGCAGGACGCCGGCACCCACCCCAAGCCGCGCACGCACGTCCCTGGCGCCCCGACGCACCCTCGCCTCGAGTTCCCGCAAAGCTGCTCCCCGCGTCGGGCTCCGCCTCGGATCCGCGGGGGAGGAGGGCGCCGACCGTTAGCGGCTCTCGCCGCTCGGCACTCTGCGCCGCCCGCGGCCGCCTGCTCGGCGCTCGACTCGCCGTGCCTGCGGAGCCCTACGCGGCAGCGGCGCGCCTGCGCCCTGGGCCGGAGCGGAGCGCAGCGCAGCGCATGCGCCCTGGGCCGAAAGGGCTCCCGGGTCCGGGTCCCGGGCGGCGCGGAGACGCGCTCCTCGTAGGTCGTTGCCGGCCCAGGTGTTCCAGGAGCCCGGTGCCCCTTTTAAAAACAACACAGCGGGGGCATCCCTGGGTGGCTCAGCGGTTTGGCGTCTGCCTTCAGCCCAGGGCGTGATCCAGGAGTCCCGGGATCGAGTCGCGAATCGGGCTCCCCGCAGGGAGCTTGCTTCTGCCTCTCTCGTGAATAAATAAATAAATTTAAAAATAAAATAAAATAAAATAAAGACAGTGGGGCCTTAGCCGTGGGCCTCTAGGTGTGTGAGCACCTCGCGTGCAGGTGCCTGCCCGGAGCCCGGGGGGTGCGCGTGTGCTCCGGGAGGGCGGGCGGTCAGGGCCGCCGCAGCTCTGTCGCCTCCCCCGGGCCCCGCCCCCGCCCCCCGCCCCCGCCCCCCGCTCCCCTGCCCCCCGCCCAGGCTCCCGCGGGCCCCGGCATCCCCCCACCCCCGGTCTCGGGCTCCCGCGGGCCCCGGCATCCCCGCACCCCAGCCGCCGCGCGGAGCCTGCCCTGCGGGGGACTCCGTGCCTTTGGGACCAGACGGTTAACCGACGGGACCACCCTCGTCCCCAGGCTCTCTTCCTGATCCTTTCGTGTTGTGTGTGTTCATCTCACGGACAGAACCGGTACCGCAGGGTTAAGAGCTAGAATTACGGTTCTTCACTTTGCAAGACTTCCCCCCCCCCCCACTTGCGGTGGTCAACCCAGCGTCAGAGAACACGGGTTAAGGATGTAGGGTTACTTGGGTCTTACTCCTGCCTTGACCCCCGAGGCAGGGGCTTCCCTGGGCCGGGGGAGGAGAGGTGCCGGCTCCTGGGGAGTTCTCCTGGTGAAGTTCGGGAACCATCCCTAGGGGCTCGCTGTGGCCCCTGCCCCTGCCCAGGACCCAATAATGCCAGAGAGGTGCAGAAGGAATCTGCACAGAGGCTTTCCATGGAAAGTGTTATACGTGCGGTTAATTTGTTTCCTAACATTAACTGGTGCCCATGACCTCGTTGAATCCACACTACCCCAGGAGGTAGGTTACTGTTAATTTGACGTTTTACAGTTGAAATTGTGACTCCAAGGGGTGAAGTGCCCTTCCCAGTCATGCAGTTGTAGGGCGTGGGGGTGGGGTGGGGATGCAGAACCGAGGATCATCTGCTGGGACTCAAATCCAGGCTCCCCATCCGTCACTCTCCCATGTCTGGACAGCTCATCTTTCCTACCCCAAAGGGCAGCATGATCCTCTCCCCTCTCAGCAAAGGGGTCACTATGAAGTGGCAACAAGACATGAGAGGAGGGATGCCTGGCTGGCTCAGTTAGTGTAGAACATGTTAACTCTTGATCTTGGGGCCATTAGCTTGCTTAAAAATTAAAAATAAATAAAAAAAAAACCATGACAAATCAAATGCTTTCTCCTCTGACCTGCCCACTTCTCAAGGGAAGTAGGGGGAGGGCAGAGGGCAGGCAGATGTCCTGCACACCTTAATATCACCCACTGGGAGGGAAGGAGGGGCCTTGCTAATGCTTATCCATTTGGAAGATGCACCCTATCTGTGGGTTTCAATCCTTTCTCTCCTCCCCACCTTGCTTTAAACCATTTTGGCCGTCACTCCCAATTTCCACATAAGCTGTCCGAACAGAAGAACTCTTCCATCTCTCTCATCAAATGACAACAGAAAATCGAGGGACACACAGCCTGAGAAAGCATGTTCAGCTCTAGGGCGTTTTCTTTTTTTTTTCTTCATTTTTTTTATTTAAATAAGGAGAATTCTTTCATATGGAAAGAGCTAGTACAATCACATATTTGAAAGGAGAAACAATAGGTACTGATCCGGAGGGAAGGGCAAAGGGTGAGTGTGCCACCATGGCCTGCTGAATCCATGATTCCATTTCCCATCCAAGGCAAAAGTTTCCCCAAAAATATATAAACAAGCTACACTTTACACCTTTAGCCATCGTCTGCCCTTTCAAATATCTGGTCTACATGAAAAGACAAAGAGGAAAGGCCAAAATAAAAACAAAAGGGAACAAAAACAAAAAAACCCTCAAGAACAACAAAAAACCCAAACCCTTTTTACTATGCAAGGCATGAGGTCAAAAGCTTACAGTATCCCCTTTAAACAATGGAAGAAAGTCATCCACGGAACCTTTATAGAAATTTCCACCCTGAGGCTTCGTAGCATGCTGAAGACAGGGTCCCAAGGACACTGCCACCCAGCCAAGGTGGGAAATGGTGAACAGCAAGGTGAGATGCACCTGGAAGATCACTAGCCCAGTATGCACTGGTGGTCCCCAGAGGGCATGGCTGGGGGACAGTGTCTGACCCCAACACTGAGACACCCTGTCCCAGGTGATCTCTTAGATCCATCTCACATTTTCAAGGAGGAAGGGCTGGCTTTCTGGAAGTCTGCATTTCCCATTCAGCACAGAACATGACAAAGCACAAACACTCTAGTGTCCTCGGTTGTCAAAGGCCATTTCCAACAGACCCAGGCTTGCTCTGCAAGAAGTGAAAAGGGACAAATACAGGTTTGGGAGGCAACATGCAGCTACTTGGTGGAGGGGAACCGAACAGCAGGGAGGGGCTTTACCAGGTGGCCACATTGTCTCAGCAGGCCATTTCTGAACACGGCCATGCACCTGTGTGCACACCCTCAGCCTCCTGGGCCCTGAGCACCAGTCACAAACCTCATCACCCATCCCAAGGGCAGATCCAGAAGACAGGAGGGCGAGGGCATAGCTGGAGAGACCCAAAGTCAATATTTAACAAGATTCCCCAATATTCCCTAGAAGTGGCTGGCATGGCCACAGCTTTGGAACTCAATCAACTGATTTCTGAATGTGTAAGTCATCCTCTGTCTTCCCTATAAGGAACCCAGAGCCAGAAGTGAATGAATTCTGAGTTTGAAAACAGTAATAATGTGGATTAAAAAGGGGGAAGCAACAGTAAAGAAAACCAGACCAAATATAACTGGCAGAGAAGTTTCCAGGGGGTGTACTCGACCCCACTCTGGGATTTTCACCCCACTGAGTAGGTGACACTGGACAGACACTACTGCAGGGTTACTGGTTGCTGCGCAACGGGCTGTACCACCAATGGCCAGGGCCAAACTGCCAGCATCAGGAGGGAGACAAAGGGACAGCAAGGGGGCTCTGACACTACCCACCTCCCCCTGCCATCAGTCTCAGAAGCAGCAGAAAGGTAAATGTCATCTTTACCTGCTCCCACCAAAGGCCCCGTGGCATCTTGGCAGAGGCCTCTGCAGGGAGGTGTGCTCTGAGGATGGGGGTTTGAAACCACAAGAAGACCCTAAGCTCTATTACCTTGAGCTTGGTTCTAAAACCACATGAAAAGAAGAGATATTGCACCTTAAAACCTCTCTGCACTACAAACTGCATTTCATCAGACCGGGGAAGGGATGGGGGGCGGGGGGTGGGGGTGGGGGTTGGACAGGCCCTCTGCCCCAAGCCCAATTTAAAACCTGTATCTTAGTGGGAAAGACACTGCAGCTCGGGCACACAGAGGTGGTGAATGCACTGAACTTCACATGCAATTTCCTGGCCTTTCCTGCACAGAATAATTCAGACATTATATATAAATAGAGCAGTGAAACATTTACTTTTTTCACCTAGACCTACAACATCAATACATATAAATAAATTCTAGTGTTTTTTGTTTTTATTGGGGAGGGGGAGGAGAAAATACAGGGGTGGACAAAAGGGCTGGCGAACAGGTGACCTTTTGTTTTTATTTTTTCTCAAAACAGGAAGTACTGACACGCTGACGGCTGGTTCACCTGAAGGGTACACCTTGAGTTTGTCACAGCATCCTGGGCTGTTCTGTTGAATTTCAAAATGAGAAAACCTCTGTTCCTTTTTGATGTACAATGTGCACCAAAATTAGGTGTGTGGGCCCGGCCATGTTTATGAACATACAGGCGGTGGTGAATGTGTGTGGCTCCCGCAGGGGGAGCCGGGCAAAAGAGGCAGGTGGCAGCAGAGGGGAGCGCCAGGCAGGGCAGGTGGTCACAGGGACAGCAGTCACACACTTGCAGGGGAGAGAAAGAGCAGATGAGCACACAGGGCAGGTGAGCGCAGGCAACTCAAGGGAGCAGCCCTTGGTAAAAGGACCTCAGAATAAAGCTTCAGGCCTGAAGATGACCAGCTAGTAAGAAGCAAGGTCTGAGGGTGGAGGTAGGAAAAGGGACACAGAAAGCTGCAGATGAAGCACTAGAGCAACTTTCAAGAAAACTGGGCCTCTCCGGATGACACCCCACCCTCCCCACAGACGTTGGCACTCTGGCTGGCAGGGTGTGCCCCGTTTCCTTCAAGCAGGGAAGAACGACAGAAGGTTATGGGTGCCACACCGTCCCTAAGGCGCTTCTCTCCACCCAGCTTGTACGCTAGACACAGAGCTCAAAACCACAGGACGTCACACCCCTGTAGGGGCCCTGAGGCTGGACTGTGCAGGGCTCGTCCCCACTCACCTACTGCTTGTCCTCTGAGCCTGGTCCTCCTTGGAGCCATCGCTGGTGGCAGGCAGCACCTAGTTTAAGGACTGGCTGGCTGGTTAGTTACTCTGAAGAGCATGTACACACCCTGCAGGTTTCCCTTCCCCTATCCTTGGAATGACAACATCAGGGACGATTTCCTTCTGGGTCTTATTTTAAAAATAAACAACAAAAACCCAGCATCAAATGGCTCACACAAACATTTTGCTAGCGGCCACTGCAGAACGACGGTCAGACCTGCGACCCCCCCACCCTGCAGACCCCACCCCGGCCGTCTGGGAAGATGGGCACCCAGCGCCCAGCTCAGGCCCCTCTGTCCCAACCACCTGGGTCTGCCAGTGGGAGCGAAGAAAAGGAGAAAAAGGAAGCCCTGGTGGCAGCCTTCCAAGCCGCACACCTCGGCTACAGATCCCAGCAGACAGCCGTCCTCGCGCCCCTGTCCCCAAGGGAAGGGGCCTCACAGGTTCCAGGGACGAGCTGCATGAAAGGTGGCAGGACAGAGGGATCCAGACAAGAAGGAGACAGCCTCAGGAAGAAAAGAGGAGGGTATGTCACAGAAGGCTTCAAGGAAGGGCGTGCGGGTCACACGGCAGCCCCCTGGGTGTCAGAGCCCCCGACATGGAGGCGGTCAGCTCGCACCGTCCGGGCCACACTGGCAAACACCAGTGATTCTGTATCTCCACGATTCACCTTAGGTGCCCCGTGGTCAGCATGTCCACTGGCGTTAGAAGAGTCCAGGACAGAAACTGTGTGTCATTCTTAGGCTAAAAACGCCATCAGCTTCACTGGGCTGCCCCTAAACTCCAGCGGTTATCAGGCCAGGGGCTGGAACCCACCGTGACACTGACCTAACTTCCCTCTCAGTCACTCTCCCGAGCAAGGAGCTGCCCACTGGCAAGCCCTCCACGTTTCCTGCGAGCACCCGCACCGGCTGACCCACTCACTAAGAGCGCACGGGGGGACACCTGCCTCAGAGTCCTGTTCAGGAATCGCAGTGACAGACCAGTGGACCAGGCAGGGGACAGGTGGAAATGTGGTCCTGGGACAGAGGAAGGAAGGGGTGAGGGAGGGGGTGGCGAAGAAGTATAAAAGTTCAGCTATGCACACATAGCTTCGGTTTTTGTTTTCTTTTCCTTTCTCCTTTGTAAAAACTTTTAGCTGCTTTTTAAAACAAAAAGCCTCAAACTAAAATGGCCCTGCTGCCAAACCACTGTGCCTGGGGCCGGGAGGGAAGGGAAAGGGAAAGGGGAAGGGGAAGGGGAAGGGGAAGGGGGAAGGGGAAGGGGAAGGGGAAGGGGGAAGGGAAGGGGAAGGGGAAGGGGGAAGGGAAGGGGAAGGGGGAAGGGAAGGGGAAGGGGAAGGGGAAGGGGAAGGGGACGGGGACGGGGAAGGGGACGGGGAAGGGGAAGGAAGGAAAGGGGAAGGGAAGGGGAAGGGGAAGGGGAAGGGAACGGGGAAGGGGAAGGGGAAGGGGAAGGAAGGAAAGGAGAAGGGAAGGGGAAGGGAAGGGAAAGGGAAGGAAAAGGGAAGGAAAAGGGAAGGGAAGGGCTGCCAGAAAGCACCCTGGCGGTGGGGTGGGTGGGGCGGGTTTTCTGGCCTGCACAAAGGCTTGAGTCACTCCACGGTCACGGTGGAAAGGAGGCGGGGACAACGTGGGGACAGGGTCAGTTTGCTTGCTTGTTTGCTTCATATTAAAGCGAGCAGGTCAATGCCACATATCCACGGGGGCAAGCTGGTCGGACAATGGAGCTTTCAGGAGTGGACAAGGGAAGGAAGGTCTCTCAGTCCGGGCCAGGTGGTTGGACGGTGGATCTCCAAGATGTCCGCGTGTCTGGCTGCGTCAGAGGTCAGGGCCGAGCGGCAGCCCTGCGCTCAGGGGGGCGAGGCGTGGCCCAGCACCTTCAGGCCTTGCTCTCTTCCACCTTGACCGCCCGAGGCTTGATTGCTCCAGTTCGCTTCATCTGGGAGGTGGCGGAGGGGGCTTCCTGCAGCTTCACGGCTCCCAGGCTGGCTTTTTCATCCACTCGTTGTTTGGCCTTTGGACAGATGAATGGGGACAGTTACCCTTATGCCGAAATGTCCATCTGGACACACAGCTCTCACCACTCCCATCTGCTCATGAGTCACAGAGAAAAGCTACCCTAAGAAGCCCATCCTTTGGTGGAAGGAGCAAACCAAAGAACTCCCTCCCCTAGGAAGGACACTGGCGTGAGCTGCTCTCTCCCCTCCCATGGGTGCTGAGGGCAGTGGTTCAGAGAGGCAGGAAGATGCCGGGTCCTCTGGGAAGCATTCTGTGATGCCCACGGGTTTCTGCAGGAGCAGCACATCCAAGGCTGACCAGAAGGACCTTCTCAAATCAGTGCACCCCTTGGCCCAAGGGGAAAAAGCCCTGGAGCAGCCCCAACACCCCATAAGTCAGAACACCTGAATGTTTGCTGAGGGGCACGGGACCACTGGCTGGGCTTGGTCCATCCCTCATCTTCAACCCCCACTCCCTTCTGACTCCCACTCTCCAGAAACCTTTCCCCAGGACCCTAGTTTGGCCTCGAGATCCCCAGTCAGGGTCCCATTAACCTGCAGCTCTGCACAGGGGATGTGTCACAGAGTGGCTGGGCTCAACTATGCCCCTGACCAGGGTGTGAACTCTGCAAGGAAACTTAGCAGCTCGGTCCAAGCAATTCAGGGAACGACCCTCCAGGGAACCAAGTTAGGAGGAGTGTAAGGAGTGATCAAAGTTCCGCCTCCACCAGCCAGGAATGCGGTTTTATTAAAAAGCCACGCCTGACATGTGTGAGCTCCGGAGCCCCATCACGTTTTATAGAGTGGCAGCCGAGAACAGTGCCTGAAGGCAGAGACACTGAGAAGCCCCTTTTGTTGCAAAATGGGAAAGCGTCATTCCACATGTACTCCCACCCAGCCGAGACAGAGACGAGACACAGCACTTACTAGAGCTAGCACGTGCACGCACGCACACACGCGCACGCACACACACGCGGCTTCTACAGCTGACCCACAGACCTAACCGAGTCCCAGCGCCTTCACAGCCCAAATCACTAGGGAGGCAGAGTCCACCTTCTGGTGCCACCTCCTTAGAGGAATCCACATCCTTCCTTCTCTGCAGGACAAGGAAGGATCCAGACGCCCGTCCAGAGGAGAAATGCCTTGGCCAGGAGGGACTCAGGCTGCCGGCTCCCGGCGCCACGCTCTAAGCGCTAGGGCATGTCTCTCTTTATAAGAGGAGCACTCAAACGGGTTGGACAGTCCCTTCTCTTTTGGCGCTTGGAGACGGGCCTAAGCGTCCAGGGCTGGAGGGTCTGGAAAGCCATCTTCTACCTGTTGAACGTAGTGTCCCTGCACAGAGCCCATGTTAACTGCTGATCCAGAGGGCTTCCCACTGGGGCTAGCAGAGCTAGGCCTGAAAAAACCAAAGGCAGGGGGTGAGAACACATGCGTCGCCAGAGAAAACGAGTCAAGCCTAGCACACGGCGCGGCCCTGGCTTGGGCGGCGCCCTCTCCAGCGGAGGAAAGCCAAGACTTCAGACAGCCAGGGTGCAGGGGGCACCAGAGCAGCTCGCAGAGACCCAAGGGCACAGGGGCCGAAGCCCCAGCTGTGGGTAGATACTGACCGGACGAGTGAATGGGGACTACCCGTCTCTCTGGGCCTGGAGGGTCTGGACCGATGGGACTCTGTGACCCAGACAAATGGTCTACGAAGCTGATTTCAGAATGGTGCCAAGTTTATTCCTAGAGTTTTCACTTTTTTAGACAGTGTGTGTGGGAGGGTGAGTGGAAAGAGAAACCAAAAGGAACAAAAATCTTTCAGAACATCTTCCTGAATGTATCCGTTTACCAGACAACCAGTTCTCCTGGATGTTGCCTAGGTGCTATGTGGAAGAAAGATTCTGTGGTCAAAAGCTTGAGAAGTGCTGTGTGCGGGAGTTCATCGGGACCCTGGACAGTGGGGGAGCTCAGACCCTGTGCCGAGCACCACGATCCCAACGAGCACACCCCTAAATATCTGACCAGGGAACCCTTTTTTGGCAGGGCACACCTCAGAAGCCCTGTTTCCAGAAAACCTGGGAAACACTGCTCTATAAAAATACACCAATTTTCCCCCCACTACAACCCCAACAAAACAGAGGCTATTCGTGAAGGCTTCTATGTTCTACGCGTTCTTCAAAGAGCCCACTGCTGTGTCCCTACCCTGAACAGACATGGGCAACTCTTGCTGTGTGAGCATCTGTGCTCTGGTTTGCCTCTGGGACCAGATGCAGCTCAATGTCACCCATGGCGACAGGGGGCTGACAGCATTTGTTTATCCACAGAGCTTCCTTCCTTATTCCAGACTACAGTCATCATTCTGTGTTGCTGTCTGTATCTTTCATACAGTTCTGTTATTTTGGCCTATGTGAAAAATATGGTCACAACACAAAACAAACTAATGAACAAAAATAAATGAAGCCAAAGGGTAAAGTAATAGAAAAGATGATGGAAAGGGGGAAACATCACACAAATGCCTCTGGAAATGCAGGTGGAAGCATGGAATGATGGGAAGGACGGGATGGACGGGACGGATGAGGACCCAGCCTCGACACTTCAAGAGCAGCAGGGCAGAGTGGCCACAGCTGCAAGACCGGAGATGATGCTCTGATCTGCAGACGTGCTCCCCACTCGGAGAGCAGCTATACGCCCCTAGAGGGTCCTCGGGGCGCCCTGGAGCCGGGCCGCTCACCTCTCACAGAGCGCCATGAGTCACACGTCTGCTTTGCTTGCTTACAAACAGGAGGATGCTCCAAGCATCTCCCACGTGTAACAAGAGCCAACCGCACCTGCCCATGGGCCCCGGGCCAGAGCATGCTGCCTCCCCATCCCTGCCACTCTTCCTCAGGGGCAAATAGGTCAGTAAGGCCAGAGGTTCTTTGAGTTTCTAGTATAATAAGTAATTCCACACCAGGATTCATGCAAAGCCACCTCCCAATCCAGCTAAGGGACCTGGGACAGTTAGTTACTGGAGAGGCAGAGACCAAGACCAAGGATGCAAAGAGAAGGGGCCAGTCCACATGGCCCCACAAGGCCAGCAGCCACAGGCCCTCATGGGGCCAGAGGGCCAGTGCAGGGGGCCTGCAGCCCCAGGAAAGGGAATTCTCCTCGCCTTCCAGGGAGTACACCTTCCTGGTCAGCAAATCCTTTGTAAAATCTGGTGGGAAAGCCGTGAGCAGTCAGGTCAGGCCTCACACTATTAAAACATCAGCTTACTACCTTTCCAGAAAGCTCTCCCACACCAGAACATTTTATTATGATGACTAAAAGCAGAATCACTCTGCTAGTTCACTAAAACATGGTTCACTAAAACATGAAAGTGTCCCAGTATTGAAATTTCAAAGTGACATGTGGCCTCAAAGAGGACCCTGCCTCAGTGCCCTCCCATGGCTCTCCCTGGGCCCCCGACTCTTCTGAACCATGGAGTCCCATCTAGACCAAGTATTTGGTGATGCAGCATCTGACCCCCACCCAGGGCATTTCTTTACCTGTAAGTCTGGGGTGATGGCACAGAGCCTCCTGAAGGAACATTCTGTTTACTGTCGGCAAAGTGGAAGCCCTTCATCTCCATCTGAGAGGACTGGAGACACCACAAAGGTATGAGTGGTCATTTGATGGCCCTGTGCTGCCTGGCCCTCACTGAACCACCCTCGTGCAGAGACACTGAGAATTTCCAGCGAGGGAAAGGGATCACCTAAAGCAAACTGCACTCCCCCTCCCCCTCCAATCTAGGCTTGAGAGGCTTCTTGGAACCAAGGACCATCCTGTTTTTGTTCTCTCGAAGTGGGGTGGGGAGAGAGGACTGTGCACCACCACCAGGATGGCCATCAGCAGAGCCCCTGAAGCCGGGGAGGAATGCAGAGCCTGGACCCCAGCCCTAGACACACTCCATGGGGATGTCTGGGACGGTCTCTGAAACGGCCCCACAGCTCCCCTAGCCAAGAGGCCCCAGGCATCACCACCACACACCCCTTCCCTTCTCTTCTGGGTGTCGGCTCATGTTGCTAGCTTGAACCAAGGTGGGGAGGGGTTGCGCCATGGGGTTCCTAGAAGACTTCACCACGAGCAGGAAACCAGTGGTCTGGTGAGGCCAAGAGCTAGCTTGCAGCCCAACCTCTGGAATTTTCTGCCCCAACAGCACTTCCTGACTTAGCTAGCAAGGTTTCTCCCGGGCACGAGAGTCCTCCTTACCTCTCTGCTGGTGTTAAGGACCGAAGGCTGGGAGCCGGGTGGAAGGATTCTTCGGGGGGCCCCGACAGAGAGGCTCTGCCCCTGTGGCAGCTGGATGGACTGTGGTAGAATCAGAGGCTGCTGCCCGGAGCCGTACCGCGGCAGAGGCAGCTGGGAGCCAGGCAGCGGCATCGTCAGCTGCTGGGCGACAGGGACAGTCAAGAGGAGGAATGGATGTTGAGGAGAAAGCCACGAACTACTGTTTACATGTGTCCCCAGGAGAGGACACACATTATACTGCAGGTTCTCATTTTAAGAGAATTAAAGCGTGGCCTCTGCACAGCAATATAGGCTCTAGATTTCTGCTAGGGAATACCCTCAGAAGTAGGGCAAGTCTGATTGCTGGAACCAGCAGGTGGAGAAGACAAGCTCAGGGCCGTGCCAGCAGGTGCTACACTGTAACATGCTCACAGGGGACAGGAGTGGCTCCTCTCCAGGGCTGCAGAGGGCTGCATGCACCCAAGGGAAGCACCAGGACACTATCAGACCCAGGGAGCAGAGAGGACAGAGCGTCATACTGGACACAGACCCAACATGGGGAGTGCGGGCAACAAGCCCCTTATGTATTGGGGGGGTGGGGCGGGGAAGAGTTAGGGAAGGTCAGGAGGCTTCTTAGGAGGTAATGTCCAAGCAAGTCCCCAAACACGAACACTGGATGGATTTCTATCTACATACTGCTTTGCAAGGCAAAAAAGGGAAAACCCCTTTATTGTTTTGCCTCTAAAGGGTATGGAAAACTCAACTGAGTTCTGGGGTAAAGGGTTCCTGGAACTGGAGACTCTTGGATCCTTCTGAAGACTATTATAATAGCAGAACATGGGGGAGAGGGGAATGGTGACAGCAAGCTCTAAGGGACCACTTCTCAAGTCCAGCACCAGGTGGGTGACAAGGACAGGGGGGTGCCTCAGGACTGAGGCAGGGACGCCACTTGTCTCTCAGTCACTTTCCTCTTCATCCCCCTGCATTGAGTCCACGGGGGGGTCAGAAGGATCTATTGGAATTACATCACGGAGACGAGTGGCAGCCAGAGCCTCAAGACCCCACGTTCCTCCTTGCACACAATAGAGTGTGGGACGAAGAGGAGGATGTTACTACGCTTCTGGAGCACTGGCTCCCCATGTGGTATGGCCAAAATTGTGTTTTAGGGGGAACCTCAGCTGCTATGTTGAGAACAGATCATTGGGCCCAAGAGTAGAGCCAAGAGATCTGGGAGGAACCCCCACAGGAGCCTGGACAGGGTGGGGTGTGGAGGGAATGAGAAGTGGCTAGATTCTGTATACCTTCCAAAGATAGAGCCAATGGAACTCGCTGAAGGATCAGAGGGGATGTGAGGGGACATGGGGACCTACAGTGACATAGATAAGACAGCCAGAAGGACCAGGAGAAAAATCAGGTTTTGGACTTGATGCCTTCACACACTATGTTTGATATGCCCTAAGACACCAGAGCAGAGGAGACGGGTAGCCCACAGGTGAGAAAATAAATACCTGGTGGGACTGGGAAGACCTAAGTCCCTTGATGGGACTTTAAGCCATAGGACTAGACAGAGGTTGGAGGGCAGAGCCTAGGGGGCACCAAGAAATCACACACCACACAGGTGAGGAAGAAGGGGTTGCCAGGATGGCAGCGCCTATGAACAGAGTGAAGAACATGACTCCAGGTGTCAGGAGCATCCCGGAGTCAAATGCTGCGGATGGGTCAGCAAGATGAGGGTAAAGAATAACCATCAGGAATTGACTGGTGTCCTTAAAAAATTTTTATGGTTTTGTGTTTTTAATAAGGGGAATAATAGAGTTGGCTGGGTACGGCCCTTCGTTGTGCCCACAGCACACGTGATGTACGTAGGAAGGAGCTGGAGCCTGGCTGGAAGGGCCTTCCCCAAGCTCCGCCAGCCCACCCCTGTGGCAGGAAAGCCCTCAGGCGGTGCTTTGTACAAGATCTCTTGTTTCATCACTGCTTCTATTTCTCTAGTGACAGGGTAGAGGTAGAGGGTGGTGAGGAGAAAGTTGCAAGTCTGAGACGGGCACTGGAGGCTGGAGATTGATGGGGCCCGAGTTCAGGGGCATGGAGACTCCCGAGGGTGGCTGTCGGGGCCTGGCAGCAGATAGCCCAAGCAGGTCTGGTTTTCTGTAGGCACAGACAGCTGTGCAGACACAGGCCTGGACCTAAGTGAGAGCATTGGAGTGGGGACAAGGACAAATGCAATGGGCAGCACCGATAAGCTGGCAGGGAAGTGAGCCCACAGGAGAAGGTGATCAGGTGGCCAGAGCTGCATCGCTAGCAGGGAGAGCTAGCAGAGCAGGGGTGGGCATGAGTAAAACCCTTAAACTTGAGATGGTGGAAAAGGTACAGCTTCTGGCATTGACAAGTCCCGACAGGGCTCCCACGCGGAGCCCTGGTGGCAAGGGGCCGAGGAACAGAGACCAGGCTATCATCTACACACACATCAAAACCACCAGCAGTTACAACAGGAGCTATGCTGGAGAGACTGAACCAGGAGCGACCCTCAAAGTTGTCCAATACTACTGACGGTCACAGGAGAGGAAGACATGAAGCCAAACGCTGGATTCATAATATGGACTCACAGTAACATGGAGGCCAGTGGAGCCATCGACAGTATGGGCTCCAGGGCTGGGGTTCTGGGGAGAACAGAGGGAGAGCTGTCCAGAAGCATTAGTATGCCAGGAGAACATGCACCCCATCTCCAAGCCCCCCAGGATGAGGGCGGGAGAGAGGCTGTGGGAGGAGCAGTGCTCTCAGGGGATAAATAGGACAGGACCGTTCCAGAGAGGCAGAGGACCTAGCCCCAGTTCTAGCAGCCCAAGGACCAATCACAATGGTTACAAGCTGCACATAAGTCAGCAAAATCAAGAGACAGATAAAAAGGAAAAACAGTCACAAGAGAAAGAGGCCCTAGTGTGCTGGGCAGGGGAGATGGAATTCCTGACCTGTGGGAGCTGGGAGTCCAACAACTGGGAGGCGCCTAGGCCCGCAGCCTGACCCAGCTGGCCCTCGTAGACCAGGGCTTGGTTTCCACTCATGGGCTGGTAGGGGGAGCCGGACTGGGGCTTCACCATCTCTAAGGGCTGCATGCCTGGGAACGCCGAGTATGGAGGCTTCAAGGCTGTGCCTCCAGAGAGGATCATGGTGCTGGGTGGTGACAGGCTGGGATGCATGTACACCTGAGATCTGCAAAAGCCAGACAGACGGTGGGTCAGATGTAGGAGCACACCAGTGGGTCTCAAATAGAAGCACGCAGCACGATCCCCCAGAGGGCTTGCTAAAATCCACACTGCTAGCCGCCCCCCACCCCAAGCTTCTGACTCAGAAGGTCTGGACAGAGCCTGAGAATCTGCATTTGTAACATGGACCTAGATGGTGTGGATGCTGCTGGTCCAGGGGCCACAGTTTGAGCATCACTAGATGACACATCCAGGCTGTACAAGGCACAGGAAAACCTATGTGATGCTAAAGGCATGGGACTTCAGACACATGGGAAGAGCAGACCATGGGTATAGGCAGGCGGTGGAGGCAGGCAGGAGGAAGGGAAGATGGAGAGGGGCTGTGAAGGGGTAGGACGACGTGGAAAAAAGACACAAAGCCCACGGAGGAGCATCATCAAGCCCACGCAGCTCCTGCAAGAGTCATTAATGACTCTGAAGTGACCATGATCACCACCTCCCCCCACCAACCACCCCAAAGCAGAGGCGAGGAATGGCAGCTCACAGGCCATAGAGGTGGAAGCTTGTGTCCCTGGCTGCATCTCACCTGAAGGGCTGTAAGGAGCTGAAGATCTCCTGAGCCTGGGAGGCGGGAAGCCCGCCCCTCAGTCCCAGCTGGGCTGGAGCCTGCAGAGATGTGTGAAGGGAAAGAGGGATCTGCTGGGCAGCGGCAGCCTGCGGAGGGGAAGCCAGGCAGGTAACTGGGCAGGTGACCTTGGGGGCCCTCTGAGCTGCTCCCCACCCCGCCCCGCCCCCTGTCCAGCGGCAGTGCAAACACTGCCCCAAATGCAAACTGGGACATGTCCTTCTGGTGCTTTCCTTGCTCTTGGGAAAAAGCAAACAATTGGGTAACAATCCCAAACCCTGGCACGTTCCTATCCTGGATTCTGTACAACAGCAAGAATGAATTCTAGCTACGGTTATCAACAGAGGCATGTCAATGGTGAACAGGACTCATACATGAAGAATACATGCGGTACAATCCAGTCACGTGAAGATCAAAATCTGGTAAATCTAAATGATGTAATAATTAAGAGTATGTTTCATAAAAAGGTTGGGACAGGCCAAGTCCTCTGTCCCCAAATCTGCTTCTGCCCAAGGGCCCCACCGTCCTGGCACACAGTTCTGTGGGCTGCTGGACCATCAGAAGGCTCCACTCCAGCTTCAGGAGGGAGACTTCAGAAATCCGCCCCTTGCAGCACAGAAAATACGCCCATCCTGCATGAAAACAAACACCTGCACGTTTCTAAAACTACCTCTTTCTAATGCATCCATGCCTGGGAGTCTAGGCTTTTCTTCTCTTCATCAGAAGGATACCTGATACCAAAGGATACCAAAGAGAATTCCGTTTCAGCTAATTCCCCAGCTAGGACACAGGAAGAGCTCTGAGAGAGGGAGACAGAGAGTCTGGAGCACTGAGCTCCCGTCCTCTTCCCTGTCTCTCCTGTGTTCATTCACTGAATGTTTCCTGGCTGCTAGGACAGGCTGGGAGCTGGGCATTACATGTGAGGGACACAGGAAGCCAGACAATGAACAAATCAATGAAGAAATTAACTCCACTGTGCGCTGCACCCCCGCCCCACCACACCCTGCCCAGGCCCGCCTGGCTTGCAATCATCACCTGCTGGTAACTCTGCTGCTGAGGTATCGTTTGAGGAACCAGCCGGGGCTGACTTGCAAACACATGGCCATCCAGGTACAGAGGCGGCAGGTGGTTGCCTGCAAACAGAATTCCAGAAGACAGAATAGGATCAAGTCTCACTGTTCCCAAATGTTTGCACGTGCATGCTTTTCCGGGGAATCGGGAGGGAGTGTGTACAGAGCCTGCTCAGCTCCCTGCTGGTGGCCCCTTACTCCAGCAGCCCCACACCGACTCACCCACTGACAGCAGCTTCAGGGCCCCAGAGCAGGGGCAGGCTCCAGCCTACCCTTCCTACCCAACCCCTGGCCCACCGGCCCACACCTTTGGGAGTGGCTCCACTGCAGCCCCCGGGTTCTCTGTCCCCCTGCACTGAGTCCACAGTGGAGGATCAGAACAGTTTCCTGAGACTCTGTAGCTGGGCCCTCAAACCCTCACCTTTCCCTCTGGGCACCAACACGGTGGTAAAAATGGCTACCACTTACTGAGGGCCTGGCTGGTACAAAGCCCTTTCCAGGTATGACCTCATCTCATCAGCTAACCCATGGAGAGCCAGTCTTCTCTCATGGAGAAGGGACCACAGCAGAGGGCTAAGCCACTCACTGGCGGAGATGATATAGCCACTGCATGTGACCTGGCTCTGACTCAAAGCCCCATCTCTGCTTGCTCCTGGCCTGCTTCCCAGGGCAGGGGAGCAGAAAAGCAGAAGGGGCAAGTTATCTGCAGCACCTGAGAAGCTATGACCATTCAACCCAGAAACAAGTTCCTTCTTCTGTAACTCCTTAAGTCAAGCAATCCAAGTTGAGAGAGAGAGAGAGAGAGAGAGAGAGAGAGAGAGAGAGAGAGAGAGAGAGAAGGGAGGTGAGTGATTCCCCGGAGCTGGTTCAGGCCAGGGGTGGCATATACCTGGGAGAGAAGCAGAAGGCGCGACCGAGGCCACAGGCATGGGCGGCATGGAAACTCCCCCGAAGGAGCTATAGTTCACCCCGGTGGAGGCTCCCACAGATGACGGGGGCTGGATGCCTGAGCCCCCGCCTCCAGGAGAGCTCTGCTCTGGCAAACTGGGTGAATTTTCCCAAGCCTTGCGTGCAGACTCCATCTGAGAAGCCAGGGGAGTGGAAAAATTACCACCAGGGCAGCAGAGGCTAGTACAGCTGGGGGGGTGGTGCTTCCTGCTTCTGTGCAAGCTAGGGCACCAAGGTGGGACGACCCCCCCCGCCCCCACTCCTCCGGCTCTGTGCTGGTGATACCTTCAGGGTGAGGTCGGCGGTGGGGAAGGACATCTGGGAGAGGCCAATGGCCCTCTGGATGTGATGGTCGCGCCGGAGGATGGGAATACTCTGTGTTAACCCCGCCTGGAAGGAGACAAGAAATTGTGGACTAGGCACAGATGCAACATGACAGCACACCAAAATATACCTTCAGCTTGGGTCACATGCACTGAACACGTCGGGGACGAAGCTGCCAGCCACAGAGCCACAGAGATCGTGTGTGTCTCCTCCAG
Organism: Canis lupus familiaris; assembly: GCF_011100685.1. NCBI lineage: Eukaryota > Metazoa > Chordata > Mammalia > Carnivora > Canidae > Canis > Canis lupus. Next base: position 52,743,521 of record NC_049230.1, read on the forward strand.
ACAGCTGCCTTCACAGACTCCATCCATGAGAGCCCACAGAGAGTGAGTCCCACACCCCCACCCATGGAGCACTCCACCTCAGCAGGGGCAGCCGCGCCAGCAGAACTGTGATCAGCTATCAGCACAGAGGCAGCAGGACCTCACCTGGAGATCCCCAGGTCCTGTCTCAGCTGCCCTACCCAAAAACTGAAAAAAGAGGCCCTTGGGAACATTTCTTCAGGAATGTGGCCAATAGACCCTCCCACACACGCCCAGTGCCCATGGATGTATTATAAGGATCCTGAGCAATTGCTCAGGATGAAGACATCTGTCCCAGGCACTATCAAACATACGTAACCACAGACCTTGGAAGATCAGAGGATCACAGAATGCCAAATAAGCCAGACCTCAGGAATTATGTTCTCCCATTTTAAGATCACAACACCAGGATGTGGGACATTTACACAACTTGCCCAAAGGCATGCAACCAGCTAGAAAAACGTGTCATGCCTCATACTCGGGTCAGGCAGTTGGTCCCCTCCTCTGGCTTCAGAGCCCCCCTGGGAGGTTTCCTCTGTTCTTTCTAGGGCCTGCCAGAGTAAGGAACAACAGAGCTTGGGGTGGAAACACACTCACATTACTGGCCAAGGCATCCTGAAGTTTGACAACCGGATTTCCCGCCGGACCAGAGGCAGAACCAGGTGGCAAGCTGAAATCGGAGTCCTGGAGAGGAGGAAGAGCCCATTGAGATCATCCGGCCCACTTTTCGGCAGAGACACACGTTAATTTGAGCCACAGTCTCCATGACTCAAAAAACTGACTGAACAGCAATCACCAGATGGTACCCAAAACAAGATGCCACCCTCTGACTCCCTCTGTGCTCCCTGCCTATGCCCACTGACCAACCTGATGGAGACACTGAAGGTAACCAGTCTGCTCAGCCTGAGAACCTAGCTGCTGTCAGTAGAACCATCTAGAAGGCAGCTAAGTAACACCTGCCTCGTCCAGCACGCCAACATGCTCCCCCAGAGTACTGTTTGGCTCCCATCTCCCTGCTGTTTCTTGGGTGACAAGCCTGTCTCAGCACCCACCCCTTCCTCTCCAAGTACTTAAAAAAAAAAAAAAAAAAAAGGTGGGGGGGTGGAGGGAAGGAAATAATCCAAGCCTCACTTTTGGATTGACTCCAAATTCAATGGGCGGCACCGGCAGCACAGAGTCCACGTGAATCTCAACCCCATTAACAGGCGGGACGACAGCCCCCTGCAGCCGCTCAGCCCCCTCTGAGCCCTTTCTGTTTTTCAGAGAACGCTCATTGCCGATGGGTCCTGGTCTGTGCTCCTTGCTCTGTCCTGAGCCTTGTTCTGAATCCTTGGTGGAAAAGCAGAGACACTTGAGAAACACAGACCAGAAGGACCCCAGTCCCCAGCTTCTGAGCCCAGGAAGAGGGGAAGACAGGACGACAGCCCCTCCTGCCCTGGCTCAGGCCCATGAGTGGACTTCAGCTTACCTTCGGCTCAGGCTGTTTCTGAGCCTGCTCCTTGTGGCTGTCGGCCTTGGGCTCCAGGCCAGGCCCATTCATGTCCTCCGGCTTCAGAGTGCCGTACGGGGAGCTGCGCTGTGAGGAGGTCGCAGACGACTCCCGAGACTCAGCACTCAGGTCAACGCCGCTGTCCCCCTGGCTGCTCTTAAAACCCTGCTGTGCAAGCACAAAACAGTTTAGGAGCCTTGACCCCCAAACTCCAACATGGGACCATCCAGGAAGCAAGACCAAGCACGTGATTGAGTCGCATATCCACCCCCATGCCTGTCCCTTTTAGACTTTCGCCCTCACCGGCCAATGGTGCCCAACAACTGAAGACGTGATCGAAACCACAAGATATTCCCTGGACAACAGAGACATGGCTGCCAAACTTATCCCCTTGTGACTCAGGTCTGATAGACCAGCAGCCACCACAGGCTTGCAGATGAGGCCCCGGTTGCTCACTGTCCAGGGTTATTCACCGCTCTTCCCTTCACACAGGCACCTCACCCAGATCAGGAGTCAGGACCTGTGGCAAAGGTCCCTGGGCCAGCCTCACAGGCTCTGGTGAGGGAAAGCTGGGCTGGGCAGCAGGTACCCGAGGCCCAGGATGACCTGGCCACAGAGGCAGTGAGCAAACACACAGCCCCGAGCAGCACAGCAGTCACTCACCTCAGCAGAGCCGGGCTCGGTGCTATTGAAGGCAGTGGCGGCTTTTGTCCATGAGTCGTTGGCTGGAGCCTGAACAGGGAGGGCTGCCCGAGGGAGGAAAACAGAGTCAGGGCATCACAGAGGAACCCCCTGGCTGGAGAAACAAGCCCGGGTGTGGCTGACACACCCCCAGGCTGCTCCCTGCCCTCCCTGTCCCGTACACAGCATGCTGGAGAACAGATCTGACGCACAGGAGCTTGTCTGCTAGCCTTACCCAACTTCCCAGCATCCTCAGACACACTCTAACAAACGTGCTTCATTTCCCTTGTTGACTACATGCTCTAGTAAGCACGCCGGCAGCTTCTCACTCACACTGGGGAAGATTCTCTAGTGCTACCCCTGCAAAGTGAAGCTTTCATTTAAGCCAACTATTCGTTTCTACAAGCCGGCAGCTCCCGCAAAGACTTTCAAAGATTCAAGCAGGTATTATTCAATTCCTGTCAGCTCAGGGACCACGCCAAGATTCCCACAAAGCCACAGGCCCCATGTTATGTACACAAAACTTGCCGTGCTGTTTTCAGATCCAGGGCCCCTCTGAAGCCGTGCAGGGGCCCCCGGTCTGAGCAGCTGATGAGGCGCTATGGAGTCCTGGTGGCAAAGGCCTGAGAGTGGAGGCAGCTGGAGTCTAGTTTGCTCAGAGCAACAACCTGGCAGGTATTTGTGGATGTTCAGAGTGTTATAACCATCACTCACATGTGCTACCAAATCATCTGATGGCAATATTTTACTTAGTCATCATTATACTTCCAATCAGAGTTGGATATCTTCCAATGTTACTCTGCAATGTGCTGGAACCAAGGTTTTAACACTAGGAAAGTGACAGGCCATGTGGTAAAACTCAGAGAATCAACACTCAGAACCCAGAAGTGTGGCTGTCTGTCATGTGGCTCTGGGGTCAAGTCACTGAGCTCTGAAGCCTCGGCTACTTTGTGTAACACCCTGGAAGTGGATAATTTCTCAAAGCTCCCCTGGGAGGCATCACACATCCTTGTTTTATTCACCTGTGTCCTCCACAGGGCTTTGCCCAAAGTAGGCAGTGAAGAACAATCTGCTTGATTAAAAAAGTTTTGTATTTTAAAATGAGTTACCAGAACCAGAGCATTGGATTTGAAATTCATTTTAAATACTCAGGGAAACAGGGGTGCCTGGTGGCTGTGTTAGTTGAGTGTCTGCCTTCAGTTTAGGTCGTGATCCCAAGGTCCCGGGATCAAGTCCCACAATTGAGCTCCCTTGCCTGGCAGACAGCCTGCCTTTCCCTCTCCCCCTGCCTGTCGCTTCCCCCTGCTTGTGCTCGCTCTCTCTGTGTCAAATAAATAAGCAAATCTTTAAAAGTTCAGGGAAACAAGTATTTTAAGAAGTAAGATCCCTTCACTATCTCGCTACAAGAGCCTGAGGAGAAGATGACAAAAGCCCCTGGGGTCAGGGCCGGTGCAGATGGGAAAGCTTCTGACTCTCTTCTCCTCCCTACCAGTCACCTGTTGCTCTTTCACAGGTAAGAAAAGATAACTGACAGGGACAAAGGAGTCGGGCCATCTCCCCCAGCAACTCTGGCTGGTCAGGGGCAGGGCCTCTCCTTGTCCAGACCACAAGACACACGGAATGGTGTGCTCCTGCCCCCAGTCTCAGGCAGGGAGAGTTTCCTTCTGTGCAGGGACTATAGCAGCAAGTGGTGCTAAGCTGGCCTCTAACAGTGTGGCCCTGGAGAGGAGGCAAGAGACAGGTAAAGCTCCACGTGCATTTGCGGGCCCAAAGCCGGATGCTCCCCAACAAGAGACCCCAGGCCCAGGGGATGGCTGTGGGCCAAGGAGCTGAGCCTAAGCACCCAACTCTTACCCTGGCTGCTGCTCTCCCAAATCTCAGTGCCCAGGCTACTTCCGGGCACAGTCACGTCACTCTGCTCCAGGCACAAGTTGTTTTGCTTTTTAGCAAAGCGAGGAGGAATACGGGAGGAAAGACTTCGCCCCTTGACAGGCACCTAAACAGAAAAAATGGTGATGGAGTCCAGCCTAGACATAAGGCATGAAGAATGACAGGTTCTTCCCAGAGAGGGGACCCTGGGGCCCCAAACCACCCCATCAGAAACTGCTCCGGAGGTGCTGGGACTCTGGTCACTTGAGACCTCAAGCACAGGTAAATGGCAATGCCAACAAAACCATCCCAGGAAGGGCTGACAGGCCGGTGGACACAGACTCCCAGGGGCCAAGTGCACAGTGCCCGGCCCTGACTGCCTTGGAGTACAGGGTCCGTCCCTGACCCTCATGACGCCCTGAGTGACAAATCTCATCCCAAACAGGCCAGAGCGGTGGGAGGAAGGTGGGCTTGGAGGGGCTGACAGCGGCGTGCATCCTGCTCAGACACATTTCAGCTGTTGTCACCGGAGACAAATCACCAGCTTTGAGAAGAGGGATGCTGCACCTACTCCCACAGGGCAGCAGCGGTGGTGGGTGCTGGGGCACAACACATGCCACGTAAGCACTCTCTCCTTCTCCTCTTCTATCTTGGGCTTAATTCACAGCTCTCTCATCTCTCTGGCTCTGGGGGTCTCGGTGCAGGCCCACCCTCCCCTCCTTCACCCCCCACCCCTTACCTGTACAGCCTGCTCCTTCTTCCTCCTCTCTTCTTCCAGCAGACGGCGCTGCTTCTTGGTTAGGACCTCGATGAAACCTTCACCCGCCATGGGGCCTACCTCATTTTCCTCCCCAGGGCTGGACCCGCAGTTTTCAATGATGGAATCTGAACCCAGATTTCACAAGAAGAGACAGTGTTTCCATTCACCAGAAGAAAGGATAATGCAACCCTATCAGCTCTTGATATCTAAGGATGGTTCAGCTCAGAAGGCTGGACAGTACCTGGCTTGATGCCTCCAAGGAGCATTGTTTGCAGGGTCTATGGAAATCCTGCTGGGATCTCTACACCCTCCCCACTACCCCTCAGCACACGGTTATCCCAAACCAGGGACCTGAGGAGCACTCCAGTTAAGAAGACAGTCTCTGGAGACAGAAGCTCTGATGTCTCAGCTCTACTCCTAACCAGTTGCATGACCTGGACAAACCACTCAGCCTCTCTGGGCAGCAAGTTCCCAATCTCTTTAAAACTAGGACACCTCGGGGTACTCTGGGGGTTGGCAAGGCTGTGAGCAATGTGAGGGCAGGAATCCTATCTGTTCTGCTCACCAAGGCAGCCCTAGCACTTAGCCCACCACATGCCCAGAGGCTAGGATGCTCAGAGAAGGGGCAAGCCCAGCAACCCGACAGAGGCTGCCATGGCCCTCAGTGGCCTGGGCTCTTCTTCCCACTGAAGAGGCGAGGAGACAGACTCACTTCCATAGTTCAGGTCAAACTGTTTCATGGTTTCTCCCTGTTCACCCGCCCTCTGAGCAGCCAGCTTGGCCTCCTTCTCTGCCTTCTCACAGGAGGCTTCGGGGATGTCCGATGTGGCATGGGCTGCCCGCTCCAGGGCATAGTGGCTGCTCCCACCGCTGCAACCAAGACCTCCAGGCAAGGCCTCATCTGGGGACCTATAAAGGAAGGAGGTTTTCATTAGGTCAGAAGTGACCAAAAGCTGAGGAAAGGGAAAAAAAAGGAGAATCTGCATGTGCACACAGCACGCACACAGACACAACGCTCTGACCTACAGCAGCCCCTCTGTTGAGTCGAAGCTGCTCACCAGCAGCACTTCGGCCCGCTCACGGGGAAAACCACTCTGCCCCCACCCCTTCCAGGGCTCAGGACCTCTGTTACTCCCCACCACATGCCAGACTCAGCAGGCCTGCACAAAAGAGACAACGGAGGGGATGCTCCGAGCAGAGCCTCAGAACCTTCTGCTCCTGGCACGTGAGACTGGCTAGCAAGGCTAAGCTAGCCTGACACCTAGAAGGATCAGCGTCCTCTTAGGGTACCTTCTCTGGGGCTCTGAGTTAATCCCACCCCAGGTTTCTAGTCCTGGATTCTAAGGAGGTTGGGAGGCAAGAAGCAGCCTTCCTCAGCCAGAGGCATGACCTGCATGTGAGCAGGAAATCAGGTCGCACAAATGACTCCCTGCACGTATCTTCCCCTTTCCCTGATTCTGGGCAACCTGCAGGCAATGAGCCACCACACCAGCCACCGGAAAGACCTCTAGGTTCAATGAGAGATGCTCACGGGGCCTCAGGCAGCTCACTCCCTTGGGCTACTACAGGACTCTTCCGACGAGGCGGTCAACCCCTGAAGCGGAGCCACATCTCACTGTCCCTACTGGGCCAGGAGGCCAGCCGGCCCACCAGGATGCTGGGTGACAGCAGCCCCGGGGCAGAGGGATCTGGGAGACTGTGCCATGCACAGGTAGCGACTCTCACCCCAGCAGGGCAGCAAGGCACATATGGAGGCTGAACTTTTGGGGGCACTGCTGGAGCAGCCACCACATGAGGACCGCTAAGGTGGGGACCACAACAACAACACGCCACAAGAGAAGCACACAAGCAGTGCAAGAGCAAGTGATGGAGACGCTCACACAAAATAATGGCCTTGGTGGGCAGTCGCCCTCCTGGAGCATGACAGAGGAACAGAGTCGGGGCACCTGACACACGGCAGGACACGCATGCATGGAGTGCTGCTTAAAAAAACGGGTTTAGTAACAGAACAACAGCAACAGAAAAGAGCCCGGGGTTGGGTTTGTGTTTTACCTTTTGGCTTTCAAAGGCGTCCCATTCTGTTGGCTCTCATAACGGGGAGAAGTGTCACCACCACCTGGCCTAACGGCCTTCTCCCCAAACCCCCCCGGCTCCAGCTTTCGGCTCTGCCTGTCGGCCAGGGGCCTCTGGCTGGAGAAGCTCCTCTTGGCCAGCTCCTTCTTCTCGCCCACGGCAGCCCCAGGCAGGCTACCGTCCACCTGCGGGTCGGGCTCGACCCCGGGGCCCTCATGCCGCTCCCGCCTCTCACTGAAGTCACTGCTCTCAGAGGCTGTCTCCCATTCCTCGTTGGCGTGATCAGACGAGTTCTGGTATGAGAGCTCAGGGGACCCACTCTTGTCCCCAGGGCAGAGCTTGGGCCGGCCTGGCCATGGCCCTGCCAGCAAGTGGGGCTCCTCCTCAGGCCCCCACAGGCCCAGGGATTCCCGCTCCTGTCGGAGGCGCCGGAAGCGCGGAGGCTTGTCCTGGCGTGGAGGGCGCCTCCTCCGGAAGGGCCGGTTCTCTGCGCCCTCTGAGTCGGCTGCGTGGTCATCAGGGAAGAAGGGCCTCTTGTCCTCTGGGCGGCTGTCCTCGAAGGCCCTGGCACCAAATGAGTCCGAGTGTCTGTAGGCATCGGGGACACAGTCTCTGTCTGCAGGTCGCCGGGACCCGCACGTGTCCGGGGAGCCATACTCCGGCCAGGAGGCACCAGGGCTCTTGCTCTGCCAGTGGGTGGCCTCTTTGGACACGAAGGTTCTCCGCCCATAGCCGCAGCTGCTCAGCCGCGGAGGGAGCGCCCGACCGAAGGTGCGAGGGCCTCGGCTCTTGGCTTCGGGGCCGCCGGGGTCCTCGGAGCACACCTTATTGGAGCGCCAGGAGTCCCTGAAGTCGCCCTTCCTCAGGGTGCTGCCCTCGCGCTCCAGAAGCGAGCCTTCGCTCCCGTTCTCCGAGCCTCGCTGCCGCCGCCGCTTTGGAAGCTCTTCGTACTCGGAGCCCTCACTGTGCGTCTCGCTGGCGATCCGCCGCCGCGGCTTGGCCCTAGGGAAGTCTTCGGGCTGCCCAAAGTCCCGCAGCCCCCGGCCACGGCCGCTCCTCTGGCCGCTGCTGTAGATGCCCCGCGCCCCGAGCACCCCCCCGCCGCAGAGGCTGGGGCCGCCCGTAGGCCGCCCGCGGAAGGTGAACTCTCGGAAGCCACGGCCCCGGCCCCGGGCCTGTCCTCGGCCCCCAAAGGCTTGCTCCTCGTCGATAAAGATCCAGTTGTTCCTCTTCGTCGGGGGAGTGTCGCTCGACTCCCGGGAGGGTCTGCTCTCCCAGGCCCTGTCGGGCTTCTCGTCCTCTTCGCACCTGCTGGCCTCGCGGCCCAAACTAGCTCGAGCAGAGCCCTGGTCCTCCAAGGGGGAGGGGGAGGAATTGGCCAGCGCGGGGTCGTTCTCTTCATCCTCGTCCTTGTCCGCCGTGCGAACCGGCCCCTTCTCCTTAGCCACACGGGCACTGTCCTCCCCCAGTTCCTGCTTCATCTTCTCAAGCTCCTTCTCCTTGTCCTCTACCTTGAGGGCTTTCAGGACAGGCTTCTTGATGGGTCCTGACCTCCGCGTCCTGCTGGTCTGCTCCTGCTGCTGGCTGCCGGGGCCCCGGGGCTCGGATGTCCACTCGGGCTCCAGGGACGGCTGTTTGTTGGGGCTCCCTTCCTTCTCCCAGGAAGAGACGTTAAACGACGGCTCCTCCCGCAGTGCCCCTTTCTCGATGCCGTTGACTGTGTCGGTGGCCTCTGATGGATGGCTAACATCCCAATTGCTATACTCTTGCTTTTTCTCAGCTGGGGCAAAGTCGGGCTCCAGTGGGGAACACCTGAGGTCTGGGGTGTGACGCCCAGGAGCACCTGCTTCCTGAACATTTTCTTGGGGTGGAAACAAAAGCTCCTGGCCTATTCTTTGAGAAGAGACACAGCTGTCAAAGTCTGCTTGGGCCTTCTTGTCAAAAGCACTCAAGAACTCCTCCCCTCTCTCCTCAAGGAGATCGCGCTGGGCACCTACGCCCCCTGACCTTCCGGGTGAGGCAGAGTAAGAGCTTTCATTCCTGAAAAGGAACCAGAAAAATCAGTCAATGTGATTGGAGCCTGGTTCCTGGTTTCCATGCTGAACACAGAGCTTAGTTTTAAAAAGAAAAAAATTTTTTAAAAAAGAAAACGAAAAAGAAAAAAAAAACATAAGCACCAACATTTGCTCTATCTTTAAACGCGTCTCAGAGCTGCTGGGCCATGGGTTGCTGGGTGGCCCCTGGAGTCCAGAGTGAAGAATGCGGTGGCTGCTGGTGGACTCAGGGTGCCACCTGGAGGCAGAACAGCTGGGGTCCTCCGGTGCAATGACAAGCTGGAGCCTGGGAGTCCACGGAGAGTCTGGGGCACTGGGCCAGCAGGGTGTGCTTGCTTCACTTTCACAGGAAGGAGCCACGACCCGGGCACTCGACCCTGCCGGACCCACCCCTCACCCTGACCCAAGGTTCCACAGATCTGCCTCTGACCCAGGACCTCTCCTCAGCCGCTGCCAGTCTCGCCGACAGGTAATCGTCTCTCATACGGAGGCATTCAAGCAAAACTCATCACATTCTCCATCCCCGGAGGGCACTGCCAGTCCCTGTAAAGCCGCCCTTCCTCTGGGCAAAGCCTCCGGGGACAGAGCTTCACCCAGAACCCCTTGCAAGCAGGACACGGAGATTCTGCCTTGAACTGCAGGCCAATAGGGCCAAGTTTCATCTCACCTGACATGCATGTCCATGGCCAAAGTGTCATTCGATTTTGGCTGGGGAAGCGAGTAGCCCTTGCTCTGCAGTGCCATGTAACCCTCGGGGCTCCACACGGGGGCTGGGTCGAGGGTGGCCACTTTCCTTTCTTGCAGTGAGGGCACACAGTTCTGGTCCTCAGAGCGACAGCCAGTCCCACTGAGGGAATCCTGGGGCATCAGCGGCTTCATCAATCCTGAAGAAGGCAGAGGCAAAGAACTTGTCTGTATCAGCTCAGAGAGCCATGCTCCAATCTCAGGGACAACCAGAGGCTCAGAGGAGACAATGGTTACCCTGTCATGTGGACACAACACCCCACCTGCTCACCATCACTGGGCTCACCAAGTTCTCGGACCTCAGAACCTCTGAAAGCACACATGCCTGCAATATGAGGTGTCCAAAAGACCCATTCTAAGGCCTGGCCCACCTGAGGTCCCGGGTTCAGAGCTCCTTGTTGAAGAATCCACCAAACTGGCAAATGGAAACTGGAAATAAACTAACTGGAGAGCAACTCCTGTCAGCAGAAGGCGTAGAAGGGCCAATTCATCAGCCACAAAGGTCTGTGTGCAAGCACAGATGCCTTAAGTCTCCTGCATACATACATGTGAGGAAGAGGAGCTGCAACCCAGAGTGCTTGTGTGGACAAAGGGCTGGTGTCTGCCTGCTTAAAAACTCAAGCAAGAAGACTTGGGAAGGGATTTTGGTTTCAGTTCCTTTTTTATTTTAAGATTTTATTTTTTAGTTCTCTCTACACTCTACATGGGGCTCAAACCCACAACCCCAAGATTAAGAGTCAGATACTCCACCGAATAAGCCAGCCAGGTGCCCCAGTTCCTTCTACTTCTAGCTCCATGATTGACTGCAATACTCCACAGTTTTGTACAATGAATGAGAGCAGAGAGACCCACATATGACAACAAACTGTTAACTGGCCTGAGGTGATTAAGAGACAGACAACAGGGATCCCTGGGTGGCGCAGCAGTTTAGCGCCTGCCTTTGGACCAGGGCGCGATCCTGGAGACCCGGGATCGAATCCCACGTCGGGCTCCCGGCATGGAGCCTGCTTCTCCCTCTGCCTGTGTCTCTGCCTCTCTCTCTCTCTGTGTGTGTGACTATCATAAATTAAAAAAAAAAAAAAAAAAAAAAAAAAAGAGACAGACAACAGGATGCCTAGGTGGCTTCGTCAGTTGAGTGTCCAACTGACTCTTGGTTTCAGCTTAGGTCATGATCTCAGGGTCATGGGATGGAGCCCTCCATCGTGCTCCATGCTTAGAGGCGAGCCTGCTTGAAATTCTCTCTCTCCCTCTGCCCCTCCCCTTGCCTCAAACAAATAAATCTTTAAAGGGGGAGACATACACTTCACCCCACCAGATATAAGCTGGATGGGGAAAGTGTGGTCCCATGGCCTCTCTGTCCATATTGATCAAGTGGGGGAGGGTAGAGGGGGAGGCAGTGCAGAAATTAAAAGTCTCATCGGGCCTAAGTCCTTGGAGAAAAGATATGATTTTTCAGATACTCTCTTCACAAAGCTTATTAGCAGTCATGCACTTTGTTGTGCCCATCTTTTAGCCATAAAATGGTTCTAAATTAAGCCAGTGGGTTTAAAGCTTTCTTGTAGGTATGGAGTGCCCTGTTCAAATGCCATTCCATTGATACAGGAATCCAACATATAGTGTGAGTCAAGTGGTAGAGACCCTCTCTGAACTCTAAAATTACATACCACTCATTAAATACTGATTATGAGGCACACTAAAGCGCTTGATACTGTACATCGGCTTATTTTTGGCAATGTGGCAGTTCTTACTACCTGAAAAACCCTGCTACCACAAATACTCTCTGCCACAAAAATGCTGGGCAGAATGTGTCAAACATTTCACCTGTAGAGACACCTGGGTGGCTCAGTGATTGAGTGTCTGCCTCTGGCTCAGGGTGTGATCCCACATCGGGCTCCCTGCAGGAAGCCTGCATCTCCCTCTGCCTAGGTCTCTGCCTTTCTGTGTCTCTCATGAATAAATAAATAAAAATCTTAAAAAAAAAAAAATTCACCTGTAGAGGTTCCCAAGAAAACGGGAAACCCCCAGGGGTTTGAAACCACAGCCCCAGGCCAGTGCCACAAGCTGGTGCCTCCTGGACAGGAGCAGGGAAACACACTTGTCAGTCCCAGCAACTATGGGCTTCTTCAACACAGGACAGCACAGGGGATGGCGTTTTTCTGGGTAAGGCAGAGAGCTATAACTGGGACGCTGCTCAAGATGGAGACTCTCAAAGGGTAAGGGCCTCAATTACAAGGCAGATTTAAAAATACATGCTCTTTAGCATACAGGAACAACTAAGTTTGTGTCTTGGCCTGGGCCAGTTAGGGAAAGACAATTTGCTGCTAGGCTGTGTAGGCTTTCATGCAGTCTAGTGGGAGGAAAGTTCAGATTTATACCCCTACAGCGGTTCAGAAATTTCCTAAGTTAGAGTAACAGGTGGTTCTAGGCTGGAAGGAGAAGATATAAAACCATCCTGGAGGAACTGACTCTCCATTCAAGCCATACTGGATTCCCACAATAAATAAAGTTCTATGAAGATGAACTCACGATCCAAAATTACCAGCAATGTGGGAAGCAGCCCACCATGAGCCCACAGCAGGCCACAGGGTTATATGCCTCCCTAAGAACTTCAGGTAACAGAATAATAAACATGGAAATTATGTTTTAAATTATAAAAGCACAAAAACTAATTGAGAACTTAAAAAAATATGCATACACAAAAGATAGATTTGATTTGATTTTGGCTCAGGTTATGATCTCAAGGTCCTGGGATCAAGTCTTACATTGGGCTCCATGCTCAGAGAGGAGTCCATCTGAAGACTCTCTCTCTCTCTCTCCCCCTCTACCCTTTCCCACTCACCCATGCACTCTCTCTCTAAAATAAGTTAAGTAAATCTTTTTAAAAATGAAGATTTGAGAAAAAAAATTCCAGTAATAAAAATATAGTCACTGAAATTAAAAAGTCACTGGACAATAAAAAAAAAAAAAAGTAGATTGGACATAACTGGAGAGAAAATTGACACAACACATTGAGACAGAACAGCAAGAGGCAAAAGAAAAAGAGATCTTAAAAACAGCCAGAGAGGGATCCCTGGGTGGCGCAGCAGTTTAGCGCCTGCCTTTGGCCCAGGGCACGATCCTGGAGACCCGGGATCGAATCCCACATCGGGCTCCCGGTGCATGGAGCCTGTTTCTCCCTCTGCCTGTGTCTCTGCCTCTCTCGCTCTCTCTGTGTGACTATCATAAATAAATAAAAATTAAAAAAAAAAAATAGCCAGAGAGAACCAGGGCCCAGCAGAAAGGCTCCCACAAAGAAGGGTGGCAAGAAGGTGTTCTGCCATCAACAAGGTAGTAACCAGAGAATATACCATCAACATTCACCAGTGCATCCATGGAGTGGATTTCAAGAAGCACGCCCCTCAGGCACTCAAAGAGATCCAGAAATCTGCCATGAAGGAGATGGAAACTCCAGATGTGCACAATGACACCAGGCTCAACACAGCTGTCTGGGCCAAAGGAGTTAAGGAATGTTCCATACTGTATCTGTGTGTGGTTATCCAGAAAATATAATGAGGATAAAGATTCACGAAACAAGCTCTAGACATTGGTTATCTATGTACCTGTCACCACTTTCAAATATCTACAGTTAATGTGGATGACAACTAATCGCTAATTATCAAAGTATAAAACTGAAAAAAAAAAAAAAAAAAAGGCATCAACCAGAGAGAAAACAGAGCAGGTTACACAGACATGAATCACTAAGCACAACAGGAGCCAAAAGAAAAATGAAATACAAAAAAAAGAAAAAAGAAAAGCAAAATGAAATACTATCTTCTTGGTCTTGAAAGAATTGCCAACCTAGAATTCTATACCCAGCTAGAGAAAGGGGGTCATAAAGACTTTTTCAGGCAAAGAAAACCTACTGCCAAAAACATTTCCTGAAGAATTCAACAGAATTTACTTCATGAAGACGCATGTCACACCCAGATGGAAGGAAAATGCAAGAAAGAGAAGGGAGCAGAGAAACCAGTAGACGGAAGCAAATCTGAACAAGCACAGGTTGCACAAAACAACAAAAACAATAATGACTAATTTGGTAGGCATTAAAACAAGGAAGTAAGATTCTAGGGAACAAGAGAAAGATGACGTCATAAGAGCTCATGTTAGGGATGAGGATGCTGACGGGCCGCGGCAAGTCAGCGGTGCAGGTGAGAATGTAGCTAACACGGGACAAACAGAACGCAGAGCACAACAACATAAAGAAGAGGAAAATTTGATACAAAAGAAAGGAAGAAAAAGAAATGCACAGAAAGGCAAGACAAACAGGAAAGCATAAAATAGGAGAGTAGGAAACCCAATGTACTAATCCCCAAGATTTAATGTGAGGCACTTTGGCAATTAAAGTCAGAGATTTTCAGAGTGGCTAAAACCATACGTACCTTTTTGGACAAGACCGATTCCCCCCAAGAATCGGCTCAGAGAGACTGACAGGAACAAGATGGAAAAAAGATTCCAAATAAGCACTTGTCAAAAGAAAACCAGAACGATGACATGAAGATTAGACGGAGTGGACGTCAGAGGAAGGAAAGACAGTCAAGGATGGTGGGGTGTACATGACGACGAGGAGAATGAGATGTGTCATGCCACACCTGTCTGCTTCCAGACAGAGAGAGCAAAACCTGACAGGCTCAGGGACTGGACAGATCTACGGCCACACCAGGAGACTTTCACACATCACTCGTGGCGGGATAGATGCGTGCCACACCACACAGTCAGCATGTTCCGTGTCGTGGGCCACATCCAATTGGAAGATAGTATTCTTTTCAAGCAAACCCAGAATGTTAAAAAAAAGAGATCATGTCAGAGCCTAAAAGAAAATCTCAACAAATACCAAGCAACCTAGATCAGGAGCTGGCTGGCACTGGGAAGCCCTTGGGTGAAACCTGACCTGCCACCTGTTCTTTAAAAATAAAGGTTTACTCGAAAGCAACCAGACTCGTTCAATTACTATCATCCTTGGTCATTTTTGTTCTACAGCAACAAAATGGAGTAGCTGCTCAAAGCCTAAAATATTTACTATCTGGAATTTATAGAAAAGTTGCCTGATCCCCGAGTCTGTATCGTGCAGACAATGTCACCTGATCACCAAGAAATTATATTAGAAATTAACACCATAAGGATAATCTTAAATTTCTAAATATTTGGCAAATTTACAACATACCCTTAAAAATCATCAACCAAAAAAAGGTAACAAATCAAAACCAGAATAACATTTAAAACTGCACAATAAAAATGCTGTACCTATAGTTCAGGTAATACTTAAATACAACAAAAGGTCAAAAATTAATGAGCTAAATATTCAACACAATTATTTAAAAAGAACAGAGACATTTGAAAGGAATTAATGAGGAAAAGAACAGAAAGTAATGAAATAAAAGTCAAATAAAACAAAGGAATTAAGAAATCCAAAAACTGCTAATTTGTTCATTTTTTTTATTTTTCAAACGTTGCTTTTTAAAAATGGCATTACACAAACCTTGGGAAGGACAAATCAAGGTCAAAAAGAAAGAAGGCACAAAGAACAATAAGAATGGAAAAAGAAAAAAAAAGGAGAATGGAAAGAGATAAAACTTCAATAACAAAAAAAAGATGGACAAAACAACACAGCAGGAACATCAGAACTAATTAAAACAACGTATAATGCATGACCAGAAGGACTCTTCGCCGAGATTCTGTGTGAATATACTACAACCATATCATCCCCACTTTGCAAACAACAAAGTTAAAATTCAGACTGAACCTGTGAGTTAGTTACAGAAGAGGCCATATTAGAAGCCAGGTGGGTCTGATTCCTGAAGCAAAACCGTTCCCCCACACCATCCTGGACTCTACTGGCATGGCCCACGGGAGCATGCTTACCTGAGGGATGGAGGGCAGAGGGGTAGAAATCCACCGGGGGGCGAGTGGGCGGGATTCGTGGGTCCATGTAGGAAGGCATCATCATCCACCTGGGATCGAAACCCAGCATCTGGGGATGGTGAGGGTAGAAGGTGCGCTGTGGGTGGGAAGGTGGAGGGTATACCGGCTGCCAGTGCTGCATTTTGTACAGCTGCTCCTGACCGGGGAAAGAGATCAGGTTAGACGGGTGCCCCAAGGCAGAGACCATGCCTGTGTGTGTATTCACGGGAAAACACACACCCATGTACATACAGCACACATATGCATGCTCACTCACACGCACATACCCACTCCCCTACGCACCCCCCCACAGCACACAGTCACGTCAAGCCCGGACTTCAGGAGTCTCTGATGGTTCCCCACAGCTCTCCGTGGAATAGCCCGAATCCCACCAGGCCCCATATGAGCTGCCCTACCTGCCACTAGCTTCACTGCGCATGACTGCCTGGCTTTCTGTGCCATGTGGCTGCCTGCCTCGTGGGGCCCCGGTAACACACTGGGCCCTCCACCTAAAAGGCTCCTGCTCCCTCCCATCCTGGCTCACACCCCTGCTCTTCCTTCAGCTTAAAACACCGTTCTTCTGGGCATCCCGCTATAAGACCCCGGGCAGGATCAGGCCGCTGCCCTCTCCTCTGCAACACTGGTGCTTCTCTGTAGCACTAACAGTAGGTTATTATTTTATATTTCTGATTTCCCTTAATAAAACTCTAAGAGACTACAGGCCAAGTTCACTCTAGTATCTACCCATGCCTCCTACCACCAATCATGGCACATAGAAAAAAATCACAGCACAAATGAGTATCAGCAAAACATTCAAAATCAAGGTCCTAGATCTAGTGACGGTTCACTTCCAGCCCTAACCCCATCGCCACCGGCGACCTCCAGGGCTGCCCTCACAAGTGCACCCAGAATCAGCATTCCAGCAGGACTCAGGTGCAGTCAAGACAAGAAGAGCTGCCCGGCCATGTCTTCCCAATCTGCAAACAAGAATGCCTGCCTGGCCTGCATTCACCGGACAGCTCTGCGGGCACTCACTAGCACTCAATAAACACAGCTCTCGGCAGCGGGCCTCCACCCAGAGCTGCTCCTCCTCTGTCTGGACCCCAGGCCCCTAGGGAACCGGACCAGACAGTCTGTCTGCCAGCCTCCTTCGTCTGCCCTGGTGCTTTCAGACTCCTTTCTATTCTTAAGGAAGGACTTACCCATCCCCACCCCCCACCCCCCAGAAGTGTTACGTAGAGCAACTCTTACTGCTGCATCTGGCTGGAGTCACCCCAAAGACCTTCCTGATCGGTAATTCTCCACCAAGCCTGTGTGTAACTGTACAACACTGGTTCACGCTACTACACTGTCAAAAGCACAACGTCACCTCCCGTTTATAGCTCAGGACCTGGTGAGCTTCTGAAGTATCTCACAGGGGCCCAGGGAAAGGAAGATCTGAGGTGAAGGTATTAAATGCAACTAGAAGAGATTCTGGAGAATCAGCTCAAGAGCCTGATTTGTCTCCCTAAGGCACACGTGTTCTGAACCACGCTGGCTTATTCTTAACAATGATTTACTGCACATCCAGCTGCTAAACTATGTCACATCCATGTTTCATCTGTTTCCCACCAAAGTGCAATGCACGTCAGTAATCTTCTGTTCCTCCGCGTGTCACTCCTCATCAACGGGTGCTCCAGCCAGACCACAAGAGATTGGTATGATGACAACCATCACCCAGGCCATCCTTCCTGGGGCAGACAAGATTGCTTCTACGATTTATGAAACCCTAATAAAGAGAATACTGCTAACACCGATAAGCCAGGCTGTAGGTGCCATAAAAGCCTCTCTGCCATACTAAGGCAGGAATTCATTCCTCTTGGCCCATCCAAGGCCACACTTGACTAGAGAAGTTCCAAGATCAGGATGCGAATCAGTTCAACTCAACACCTACAAACCTACGTCCTTAACCAAATGCTAGCACACCTGTCTGACAGCTTTCCAAGCCCTCTGGGCCTCCTTACTCCCTGGGAGGGTCCCAGGATGGACAACACTGGTCTAAGGAGAGGCCACAGTGAACTGTTCTGAATGAAAAAAACAGTCTTCGGCAAAACTACACTGAGTGCACACACCACTAACGCTTCCTTTCCAACTTCAGACAAAGCCAATAAGCTACTAACAACGGTTTTATTTATTCACAGGAGAAACCACTTGGAAAAATAACATATGGCCAGGGCTGATCTTCTAAGGCTATATGTTTTTGGTGCAGCTCCTGACATCCCGGCCGGGGATGGGGCTAGAGGAGGGTAGATTTCTGTTGGCTGTTTTCACTGAAGGGGGAGGGGACATCCACTTAGCAGGCAGATCTGTGTACAGTGACCCTGTTTACCTGCTGCTGTTGCTGCTGCTGCTGGCGCTGGAATCTGGGAGGAAGTGACTTCTGGTACTTGCTGAACTCCTGTGCAGGGGACCCAGCCTCCCTGGCTCCCTCCTCACTGCTGCCACTCTGGGCCACAGCTGGAGGAACCATCGGGGCTTCTTCCAAAAACGTGTTGGTGGCTCCCTGGGCAGAGAACTCAGGAGAGCCTGGAGGACAAATAACCAGAAAAATGGCTGCAGTGAGCTCACTGAAGCTGGGCTGTCCAAATGTTTACAGCAAATGGTTGCTCTTATTGGCATGGACATTCCACTGCTGGACGATTCACAGCCCTGAACCTTGGCACTGGGCTAACCACCCCACATGCATGAGCTCACAGACTCCCCATGATGCCATCCCTTTGGAGGCAAAAAAGCTAAGGGTCGAAAGGTCAGGTGAACTGCCAGAGGTCACACAGTCAGTGGTGCAGCTGGGATTTGGTTCCAGGCAAGAGAGGCTTTATTGAAAAGGACTCCGATAAACCAGAGCCGCCACCAGCTCAGCAACAGCCCACATCCATCAACTGAGCAGCAGGAGTCCTATCCAAAGGCTGTGTGGCCCAGCAAGTCACAGGCCTCTCCTTGCCTGCTTCCTCATCAGTAAAGGGAGGAGAGCAATGCTGTTCACCCCTCAGGCCTTTGTGAGAATTAAGTGAGATAATCCATGCAAAGCACTTAAAACACTGCCTGATCGGTAGCTAGCACTCAACACTATCTCCCATCTTGGTTCTCTCTGAATTTCCTTCTATCTTGCCCCTGTCTCAGCTTTGCATTTTTTTTTGGATCCCCAGCTTTACTGAAGTATAACTGACATCTGCATTCTTAATTCTCCTGTAGGGGATGATGGAACCCCAATGCAAAGCCTCAGGGACCCAGAGGAACACTGCAGAAGCACAGGACAGGCACACACGCAGCACCCAGGCCCACCCCAAGCACCAGTCTCAACTGACCAGGCTCACACCAAAGCACCCGCTTCCTGGCCTCTCTCCACCGCCCCATCTCAGCAAGTACAGAGGCTGGGCACAGGCTGTGCTAAGACTTCTGTTCCTGGCCAGAAGGGGGCTGAGGACCAGCAGGTCAGGAACGAGACTCATCTGAGAAGCTTTCAGGGACTGAACTTTTTATCAGATCCTTCCCTCCTAAAGAGTTGTTTTTAGTTCATTTAAGAATATCACAAAGAACAAAGTCGGTGGTACTCTTGAAAACTGCTGCAAGAGCTACTCTCCGCCACACAGTGCTGTTCAATGTCTCTTAGGGAGGCCGTGTGATCCATCCTTTGCGGAATTAACGCCAGGAAGAATGTACTCTAACAAGCAGGCGGGCTTCTCTCAATGTCACAAAGGCACATTCTTCCTGATTTTCTTAAATGAACTGAAAGGACCCTGTGCTTGTATTAAAGCCCTCCAGCACCCGCATCTTTGGTTGAGCAGTGGCAGAAAGAGAACAGTGATGAGGGTAATGGGGACAACGTTGGTTATCAAGCATGCTTTCCGTATCTAGAAGCTGTGCCAAGCACTTTCTGTACATTCTGTCCCGCGGCCCCTCAGTGTGCAGGCAGGTACATACTATTTCCATCCTGTTTTACCGATGAGGAAACAAACGCCAGGGAGGCGAAGTGTGTAGCCTCCCACTTTCAGAAGCTGCAACAGGATGTGAGCCCAAGGCCAGAACTCAATGACCAGAGCTTCCCAGCATCCCCTGCTGTTCGCCACAGGTTGTGCTAGGAAGCCAGGAAGATGCAAACAACAGAGCACCGCCAACAGCCCAGGGTGTCCGGTTCACAGAACAAGGGCCCAGCACTTACCTTTGCGCACAGCAGGGCCATTCTCCTGTGGCGGCAGCTTCTCGGTGCCTGGAGATCGAGGTACTTCCTTCTCTACAGGCTTCTGGGCCTCGCCCGCCTTCTGAGCCTGCTTACACTTCTGGTCCAGCTGCTTGAGCTTGGCGGCACAGGCAGCCAGCCTCTCTTCGCGGGCTCGGCGCTCCTCCTCCTCCCGGCGTTTTCGGGCTCGCTCCACAGCCTCCGACATCTCTGACTGCACAAATTTCTGCCGTGGGGGTGGCTTGTCCTCTTTGTCCTCAACAGACTGTTGCCGGAACATGCTGCCCATCGAGGACTTCTGCCAAGAGAATAAAGTCAGATGAAACATTGGGCCCCAAGCCCAGGAGATGGGCTACCCACCATCAGTTCTCATTCCCAAGACCCCTGAGCTTCTTCAAGAGGCAGCAGTCACGTGTTCGGTGGACCTGGGTTTCAATCCTGCTTGGTCTTTTACTAATCTGCAGTGACGTCTAGGCAAGTGCCAACGTCCTAAACCTTAACTCCCCATGTGTAAGCTGGGGATAAAGGAGGCCCCTTGGGACAGTGGATGTGCAACAAAGAACATGCTCCACACCGCAATCAAGACAGCAAACAGTGCCTGGACATTCTGGCCACTGCTAACACGCACACAAGATTAGGGCCTCCACGGCCAGCAGCCAGGAGCAGAGACCCACTTAATTTCTTACTTAAGTTGCAAAACAGCTCTCCTCTTTCTCCCATGAAAATACCAAAACCTCCAGGTATAAAGGGAGCAAGAAATTAAAATTCAGTCAGAGAGATGGCTTCAAAATGACTCTTCATAGAAAACATCTATTTTGGCCACTTTATCTACTCTGGGTCTCTAACTGGTTGCTAATTACTACTGGGAAAGCAGTAGGAAGCCCTCTTGATGTTGGGAAGGTTTCTCCCCAAGCTGCAGGGAACGGAGTATCATGCGGAATACATCACAGCACAGTTGATGGGCAGCACCAGTCACTGAAAGCGCAATAAGGAATGACCATCCCAAAACAGAGCTTCCCATTCTGGGTGCTAGCGACAGATGCGTACAACAGTCATGAGTCCTCAGACGTAAACAAACAAGATCTGTGCCTTTTCTGGTACACTCATGAACCCTCCACAAAAGCACCATGTAATACATTCACTGCAGCCAAGGGCTTTTCTCCTGGAAGTTAACTTCTTATAATCCAGGGACAATAAGGACAATCAGAGAAGATTAGGAACTTCTAACTTGGAAGCATGACAGTACTTTCACACAAAGTAACTGGGGCCAAGCACATACTTTCCTTTCCTGTTGCCCTGGACTAGGCCTGTCCACACTCTGCAGCGCATGCATGGTGGCATGTCGCCATCACTATCATCTACCTCACCCCCCAGTGCTCCTAGAAATGAAAGAACAGAATCAAAGGGTATATGGATCGCCCCCGCAAGACTTCTGAGGTGCCTTTCTAAAGTGCCCCAATATTAGCTGTCATTTAAAGACCCAGTTCTCTGCAAAATATTGGAACTTTTTAGAAATCTGAACGCATAAAATTATACAGTTTTTTTTTTCTTTGTCGATTCATCTAACTCACATTGTTGTTTATGAGAAGGTCAAAGTGAAACCTCCTTGAAATACTGAACAACTCCAACACAGGAATGAAATTTGGATTAATTACAGGGTAATTTCCAAGAATAGCTGTCAATTTTGTTTTCCCTGTACCTAGCACAGTGCCTGGCACACAATAGGTGCTCAATAAAAAAAAAAAAAAAGACTAAAGATAAAGACATTTTCATTTTATAAGATGTGGAACCAGAGTCCCTTAAATGGCAAAATGCATTAAAAATGGCAATTCCTGATCCTGGGGACCAGGGATCGAGTCCCATGTTGAGCTCCCTGCATGGAGCCTGCTTCTCCTTCTGCCTGTGTCTCTGCCTCTCTCTCTCCTCTCTGTGTATTCTCATGAATAAATAAATAAAATCTTTAAAAATAATAAAATAAAAAAATAAAATGGCAATTCTGGGATCCCTGGGTAGCTCAGCAGTTTAGCGCCTGCCTTGGGCCCAGAGCATGATTCTGGAGTCCCAGGATCAAGTCCCACATCGAGCTCCCTGCATGGAGCCTGCTTCTCCCTCTGCCTGTGTCTCTGCCTCTCTCTCTCTCTCTCTCTCTCAATCTGTGTCTCTCATGAATAAATAAATCTTTTTAAAAAGTGGCAATTCTGTTATTGTTGTTCTGCCAAATGTATTTAAGTTAATGCCTTTCTCAGACCTAACTCTGTGCCTCCCGAACAATCAGTCTCAAAGTCATGAAGTCTGGAACAATAAGGCAGGCATCTGGCACCAAACAGTCTTGGTGGTTCAGAGCAGGTGGTCAGAACGCAGGCAGGGAGAAGAGGGTGTCCATGTGGAGATGTGGCTAGTGTGGGAGTTAGAGCCCAACCAAGCACGGTGAGGATTCAATTCATAAGGAGAGGTGGCCCAGCAGGGAGATTCAGGGTATCCACGTGGGGCTGGGACTGGGTTGGGGGGCACTGACAGCTGAGTGGGCGAGGAAGGCATCTGTGCAAGGGAGAGAGGATGGGGACAAAAATGGGAGACTGGTCACACACAGGGGGACTGATCAAGTAAGTGTGAATACTAGGGACAATGGGAAAGTGGAATTATAGATACAGAAGGGGAGAGAACCAAGTTGGATTGTGTGGAACCAGAGGTATCACTGTGAAGTCATGGTTCTCCATACAGATATAGAAATAATAAAGATGTTGGGATCCCTGGGTGGCTCAGTGGTTTAGCGGCCTGCCTTCGGCCCAGGGTGTGATCCTGGAGTCCTGGGATCAAGTCCCACATAGGGCTCCCTGCATGGAGCCTGCTTCTCCCTCTGCCTGTGTCTCTGTCTCTCTCCCTGTGTGTCTCATGAATAAATGAATGAAATCTTTAAAAAAGAAATAATAAAGATGTGAACATGTATATATGTGTACACATATGTATATCTGTATATACATACACACATTTCCTCACCCTGTCCACCAAGAAGGCCTAGGAATAATAACACCCCAAAAGCAGTGAGCACTCCCCCTAGGACTCACATATTGGTTTCTAAATATCATAAGGGCTGATCCTTGATCAAGGCAAGGACAAGACAAAATGACCTTGGAAAAGCTTGTCCCGGGGCACCTGGCTGGTTCAGATGGTAGACCAATCATTCGACTCTTGATCTTGGGGTTGTGAGTTTAAGCCCCACATTGGGTGTAGAGATTACTTTTAAAAAAGATTGGAATTAAAAAAAAAGAAAAAAAGCTTGTCCAATCAGAAAGCAAGGAAAGTGCTCAATTTCGAGTGGGACAGGAGGACAGATGCCAGCTTAAAGAGGTTCCTGCGAGCCAAATAAAAAATACCTACAGCTCCAAAACAACGAAAAGAACAGATTATAACCCACTGATAAAAGTAAGTAAACTCGAAGTTCAATGAGAAACAGGACAGTCATAGTCTCAAAGTATCTCCACACAATTTCTTATCAGTTACAAACGTGAAAGAGAGAAACTCCATAGAGTGAAATTGGGTGGACATGAAAACCTTAGTCAAGAGATCAGAGTGAAGGTTGTCAGAGCATGGACAGAGTGGAATTTCCTGTCACCTGGTGGGGCACAAGCTAAAGAATCAGTGTCATCTCTGAGACATTCTAGCCAAAAATGGAAACCTTGAACCCAGTCATGAGGAAGCACCAGATAAAACCAACTTGAGGTGCATTCCACAAAATAACTGGCTTACAATCTCCACAAATGTCAAAGTCATGAAAGTTAAGGAAGGCTGGGGGACTATTCCAGAGTGAAGGCAGTGTGTGATTCTGAACTGGATTCTTCTACACAAAGGACACTGATGGGACAAATGGTACAAGTTGGATGGGGTCTGAGAATCAGATGGCACTGATGTATATCAATGCTAATTTCCTGGTTTTGACCGTGGTTATCTAGGAGGCAGAAAATAAATATAAGTGTTCCGTGGTGACAGGGCCTGACCAGGCTGGCAACTTACTCTACAAATGGTTCAGAGAAAAATATTCTTTGTATTATGCTTCTAACATTTCTGTAAGTTTGTGACTATTTCCAGATTTTAAAAGAAATTTTTTAATGAAAAATCAAGAGAGAGAAATGTCCACCTAGGACTTTTCAGAAACCTAGCCACTGAACTCAGTGAAGTACAAATGCATAGGACAGACAACCAGATGACCTGTTGTACTGCGGTCTCAGAATTCTAGTGAGATGAATTTGAAAAGAGCATGTGTTCGTGTGTGTGTGTCCCCAGTTCCCAGCTAACAACAGGCACAGAACCCCTCCAGTGACTGTGGTACCTGGTAGTCAGGGCCGGATGTCCAGCTGTGAAGTTTCCTGGAAGGTGGTTGAGGTTCTGGCACTTTCCGGACGACACGGGTCACACCCACTGTTTCGCCCCAGTCCTTTCCTTCCTCTTGGGGACGTTTGGCATCAGCACTGTCTGCAGAGCTCATTGACAACTGCCGCTGCCGTCTGGGGTCCCAACTGCTCCTGGGACAGACCACAGCAAGGATGAGTTTTCCTAGTCAGCCCAAGCGTGGTATGGTCTTACCCATCAGAGGGCCTAAGGAATTGGGGGAAGCCAGCCATCCATACACCAGTGTCCTTCCCTGGAATAGATCTACCCCACTGTGTGTGAGAGGACAGACCCAGAACACCAAAATCCAGCACCAACATTTACCAAGTCACTCTTACACACAAATCTACAGGTGGGGCATTCCAAAGCCATTACTTGGTTTATGGGAAAATAAGTCCTTACTCTCCCATTTTAAAGGGCTGGTAACAGAGTCTCATAAAGGTTGGGGAGTGGTCTTCCCAGGAAGAGTGAACAGATCTGAACCCAGAATCCCAGATGAAGGTCTTTCTCCTTAGAATTTGGCTCCTTCCCTGCGCTTTGTATAAAGGAGATATTCAATTTTCCTCCAAATAGCAAAAGACAGCTCACTAAATGATGCCATAATACAGAGAGCAAGAGGAGGAAGCCAAGCAGATGCAGTATGATAAAGGGGAGAAGGGGTTCCAAACAGAGGCTGGAAGGGAGTGGAGATCTGTGCAGTGCTTTACATGCTGCAGGAGCAACCAAGGCACAAGGGCAAAATGTGTATGCGGTGACCAAGCACATCTTTTGTGTAAAAAGAGCCCCAGACACACATCAAGGAGTTCAGAGAACAGCAGGGAGTCAGGTGTCATGAGTATGTATGTGTCTGCATGTCTCCATGTGCACACATGTAGGGAGGGTAGAGGGAAGATGAGGCTGGTAAGGTGGCTTAGATCACAGCAGGGCAGCAACCACTCTTGACACCACTTTGAGGGGCGCCAAGACCACACAAGGCTCCTGACCCACCAGGAAAGATGACTAAGGCACAATGTGGAGAGAGAACACAAACTGGCTACCCTCTGAATAGTCCAGAAAAGAAAGGATGTGGTCCCAATGGCCCAGAGACAATGAACAGGAAGGGACAGGGTCCAGGGGAGTGTCGGGAACCCATCATGGACAGGGAGACAAAGAAGATGTAAGGAAGACCCGGGAGCCTGGAGCAAGAGACTCATAATCAACCCAAAGAACCCCCAGAAAAAGTGTAGGTTCAGGGAGGGAATGCTTTGGGGACTCTCAATTTGAGATATCCTTGGTCACAGCCAGCAGTAAAACTGTGTCCAAATCCACTCTTAACTCGTTCAGTTGAACACTTCATTCACGTTAGCTATAAGAGATAAGGAACAGAGTGTCCTACTGCTTCTCGAGTCTGTAAAATCTTATGTCTTTCCCTTTGATTTAAATTCTTGCTCACCATTTCTTCTGGGCTTAGGGTCCCAAGAACTGACCCACAGATATTTCTCAAGTGCACTCAAAGCTTCAGTTAAAACCAAACAGTATTAAAATAAATTAGAGAAGCTTCAATTAGTTAACTGTTTGTGGATAGGAGAAAAAGTAGCAGAAGGTCACTCCCCATTCCTTTTAGAAGAAGGGTTCTGAAGCAACCGACACGGAATACAAAGAAAAAGAGCGGCAGACTCAACTATAGACATTTGGTTATTGACAATAAAGTCGACAAATGGAAACCCATCAAAGCATTAATATCTAAAGGATATAAAACACTAATCACATTTT
Organism: Canis lupus familiaris; assembly: GCF_011100685.1. Taxonomy (NCBI): domain Eukaryota; kingdom Metazoa; phylum Chordata; class Mammalia; order Carnivora; family Canidae; genus Canis; species Canis lupus. The sequence goes on from NC_049230.1 coordinate 52,769,500, forward strand.
AAAGCAGATAATAATAAGTCTAATAAATAAATATACAAATGAAATAAGCAACTCCATACAAAGGAAAGCATTCATGTTTGCTAGTATTCAAAAAAATAGGTCAAAAAGCAAATTAAAGCAGCCATAGGTATTATTTTAAAAGTACTAGCCAGAGGCACTGGGGTGGTTCAGTGGGTTAAGCATATGCCTTCGGCTCAGGTCATCATCCCGTCCTGGGATGAAGCCCCAAATCAGGGCTCCCTGCTCAGCGGGGAGTCTGCTTCTCCCTCCCTTGCTTGTGTGTGCTCTCTCTCTCTCTCAAATAAATAAATGAAATCTTTCCTAAAAAAAAAAAGCTCTAGTTAGTTAAAGCTCTAGTTAGAAGTCTGGCTGGCTCAGTTGGTAGAGCATTCGACTCTCGAACTCAGGGTTAAGACTCCAAGCCCCACATTAGGGGTGGAGTTTACTTTAAAAATGAATTTTAAAAAAAAGTACTAGACAATCAATCTATTGCTATTAAGACCAAAAACTAGAGGGACCAAAAATAGAGGGACCAAACTACAATGAAGTATTTTCCAAAGAGCATTATAGGTAAATTAGTCCAATGAAATAATCTAAAAAAGGCAGAAAAAAATGAAATGGTCAAGTAAGTTCAGGAAATATGGTATACCCCACTCAGCGCTTCTCCCATATCTCTCAAAGATCCCCAACATGCTCCAGCACACATACCCTTGGCTCTGGGCAGCCTTGGAGTAAAGCAGTAAGTTGAACCCCATAGTATCCCAAACTTGCCTAGCCAGAGAAACCTTTCTGGGCACCAGATTCATAAGTGATCTGTGGAACAAGTGGTGTCCAAACTCATTCAGGAAAATACTGGCACAGTGATTAAAACCACTAGGACTCAGCCAGCCAGCCAGCCAGCCAAGCGTGCCGGGATGTACACTCTGGCTCCAGTCCCACACAGCTGTCCCATCAGCAGCATGGAAACCATATCTGCCCCTATGAGGCTGCTTGTGACCAGGAAATGCACTTGGCATGGTGACCAGCACACGGCTGTACCAATAAGTAACACCAGATGCGTGTGCATCTGGCTACAGTAAGAAGGATGGGGGGATCCTTACCACTTAGGCCTGCCATCCTTCCCAACTTCTTCCTCCTCTTCATCATCACTGAACTTCAGTTTCTCTGAGTAGTCCACTTCCTCATGAAGGCCTACAACAGGGAGACCAAGAAAGAGCCAAGTCTCAGCAGTGCTAAGAGCGCCATCCTGGGGGTTTCCTCCAGTCAGGGCTTATACTGGCTCAATCAAGGGGGAGGGCAACCTGGCCAACTGCTATCATGACGGACACCATGGATAAGGTGAGGGACAGCTATGGCTTTGGGTGACAGCAAAGCAGCCTGGTCAGATTAACCTTTCCACAGATAACAGGTCTTCAATCTGGACAAAATATCTTACAAATGTGGTAAAAGGTATGGAAGGGTGAACAAAATAGCAGGCAAAACTAGACAGGGGTCCAACCAGGCAACAAAGAGACTTGGCCAATGGGATGTATGAGCTGCTGCTGTGCCCTAGGGCACTGCCAAGCCTCAGGGGGACAGAAAGTGTCCATCATCGGAGAAGTGGGCACACAAAATGTGGGAGATCCAATCAGGGGAACGGTATTTTGGCCATGAAAATGAACATGAGATGTATCTTTAAAACATGTTCAGTGAGAGAAGTCAGACACAAAAGGTCACACACACTACTATACTGTGTGCTTCCATTTATATGAAATGTCCAGAGGGATCCCTGGGTGGCGCAGCGGTTTGGCGCCTGCCTTTGGCCCGGGGCGCGATCCTGGAGACCCGGGATCGAGTCCCACATCGGGCTCCCGGTGCATGGAGCCTGCTTCTCCCTCTGCCTGTGTTTCTGTCTCTCTCTCTCTCTCTGTGACTATCATAAATAAATAAAAAATTTAAAAAAAAAAAAAAGTTTAAAAAAGAAATGTCCAGAATAGGCAAAACCACAGAGAGAAAAAGTAAATTAGAAAAAGTAAATTGCCAGAGGATGTGTGTGGGGGTAGAGGGTAACTGGGAATGCATGCTAATGGTACAGTGCTTCTTTTGTGGGTGATGGAAATATTCTGGAACTAGACAGTGGAAAATGGCTGCACAAACTTGGGAATGTACTAAAATTCACTGAATTGTGGACTTTAAAAGAATGGATTTAATGGTATGTGAAATTTGTTCTACAAACTGTATCTTTTAAAAAAGAAAACAGAAAGTCCAATATAATTACAAGGCAGATTTGATGAAAAAGTGTTTCCTTTCAACACAATTGGGTTGAAAGGAAAAGGATTAAAGAAAAAAAAAAAAAAAAAGACACACATGGAAACAGTAACACCAGAGCAAAGATTTTAACATGGGACAAAAGAAACTCGCATTTCTAGTGATATAGGACATCTAAAGGATCAATATATGTCAGAAAAATTAGAAATGTGCATATGCCTAATAACAGCTTTGAAACCAATGAAGCAGAGAAACAGATAAATCCAGTCACAGTGGAGAATTCCATACCTCATTTTCAGTACCTAAGAGAATTAGACAAAAATACAAGTATATAAGATCTGAAGGACACTTCAACCACCTTGACTGTAACTAAATTGATATTTACAGACCATGATGGTCAACTGCAGAATACACTTTCTTTTCAAATGCACTTGAACTATGTCCTGGTCATAAAATAAGTCTCAATAAGTTGAAAAACCGAAATCATACAGTGTATGCTCTCAGACTATAAAAGAAGTAAATTAAAAATCCAGAAAGCGGGGGATCCCTGGGTGGCTCAGCAGTTTAGCGCCTGCCTTCGGCCCAGGGTGTGATCCTGGGGTCCCGGGATCGAGTCCCACATTGGGCTCCCTGCATGGAGCCTGCTTCTCCCTCTGCCTGTGTCTCTGTCTCTCCCTCTCTGTGTCTCTCATGAATAAATAAAATCTTTAAAAAAAAATCCAGAAAGCTTTAATAATTAAAATGAACAGATAAATAAAATAGAAAACAATCCACCAAAATGGAGAAAATTAAAGCCCCAAACTTCCTCTTAGTAAAGATTAATAAAAAGAGTAAGTTGTTGGCAGAAGTGAATAAGAAAAAGAGAGAAAATAAAAATTACCCAATTATTGGGAACGAAAGACAGGCTATCACTACAGTGCCCACAGACATCAAAAAAGAAAAGGAATGCAATCAGCAACTTTATACCAATAAATTCAACTCAAAAGAAACAAATCGGGCAGCCCCGGTGGCCCAGTGGTTTAGCGCCGTCTTCAGCCCAGGACATGATCCTGGAGACCTGGAATCACGTCCCATGTCAGGCTCCCTGCGTGGAGCCTGCTTCTCCCTCGGCCTGTGTCTCTGCCTCTCTCTCTCTCTCTATCATAAATAAGTGAAAATTGAAAAAAAAAACTAAAAAATAAATAAATAAATAAATAAATAAATAAATAAATAAATAAATAAATAAATAAATAATATTAAAAAAAAGAAACAAATCGCTTGAAAATATAACTTATTAAATACTGACACAAAACAACAAAGAAAATCTGAGCACCTCTATAATCAATGAAATTAAATCTATTATCACAAAAGTTACCACAAAGAAAACTCCAGGGTCAAATTATTTCACTAGTGAATTTTATCAAGCATTTATGTGAGAAATAATACCAAACTTACAGAGCTCTTCCAAAAAGTAGAGAAGGAACATTTTCCAACTCATCTACAAGCCCAGCATAACCCAAGATCAAAACCAAACAAAGAGGGTAGCCCTGGTGGCGCAGCGGTTTAGCGCCGCCTGCAGCCGGGGTTGTGATCCTGGAGACCCGGGATCGAGTCCCGCATCGGGCTTCCTGCATGGAGCCTGCTTCTCCCTCTGCCTGTGTCTCTGCCTCTCTCTCGCTCTCTCTCTGAATGAATAAATAAATAAATCTTAAAAAACAAAAACAAAACAAAGATATTAAAAGAAAATCAGAGACCAGTATTCACCATAGATGTAGACACCAAGAACCTTCATAAAATATAAGTACACTGAATCTAGTCATACATAAAGGTGGAGCAATAGGAATTTAAGGTTGGTTTAGCATTATAAATAAATAATTAAATAATCAATCCAGTCCTCTAGATTACCAAAACAAAGGAAAAAAATCTTACGATCACAGACACAGGAAAAGTTATTCAACAAAGTTTAATATCCATTCATGACTTAGAGAACAAAACATTCAGCAAACTAGAAATAAAAGGAAACCCTTCAATCTAATAAAGAACACCCAAAATCCTATAGCTGACATAAGATTTAAAGGTGAAACACAAACACTTTCTCCCCAAGATCAGGAACAAAGAACTTGAACACTGCACTGTACTGGAAGTACCACACTGTATTTAAGCAAGAAAAAGAAATAAAAGGCATATAATCTGAAAAGAAGACACAAAGATGCCCCTATTTATAGGCAACAAGATGCTTTATGTAGAAAATTCTAAGAAATCAACTAAAACTAATCAGTAGGATTCAGCAAAGTGCCTGGTAGGTCCATACACAAAGATCAACCGTTTACAACACGAAACAAAAAAAGAAATTACATTTTTTTATTTTATATTTTATTTTATTTTATTTTATTTTTTATTTTATTTTATTTTATTTTATTTTATTTTATTTTATTTTATTTATTTTATTTTATTTTATTTTATTTTTGAAATTACATTTTAAAATCAATGCCAGGCACAGCAGCATCAAAAAACACCAAATACTGGGGATCCCTGGGTGGCTCAGTGGTTTAGCGCCTGCCTTTGGCCCGGGGCATGATCCTGGAGTTCCAGGATCAAGTTCCATGTAGGGCTCTCGGCATGGAGCCTGCTTCTCCTTCCGCCTGTGTCTCTGCCCCGCCCCCTCTCTCTAAGTCTATCATAAATGAATAAATAAAAGCTTTAAAAAAAAAAAACCACCAAATACTTAGGATAAACTTAACAAAAGATGTTCAAGACCTCCACACTGAAAACACTGAAACAAAGCTAAGAGTAGTCTGATTCAACCAGTTTGCGGATGGAAGATTCAAAATTAAGGTATTTATCCAGCAATACATTCAACACAGTCCTAACCAAAATGCCTGCAGGCTTTCTGTAAATACTGACAGGCTGATTCTAAATTTATATGGGAATGAAAAGATCTTGCAGTCAAATAACCTTGAAAAAAACAGTCAATCTTGAAAAGGAACAATGCTGGAAAGCTTACAGTGCCTGAATTTAAGACTTACTATAAAGCTACAGTGTGGTATCGGCATAAGGAAGAATAAATACATTAAGGAAACAAACAGGGTCCAAAAATAGACCCACACTTATCTGGTCAATTGATTTTCGGCAAAGGTGCCAAAACAATGCAATAGGGAGAGGAAAGCCCAAACAACAAACGGTGCAGAACCACTAAATATCCTTACGGATGAAAACGAGCCTGGACTCCTAACTTATGCACAAAGATTAATTCAACATAGACCACAGACCCAAAAGTAAGAGTTGAAACGATAGAAAATAGGGGAGTATCTCTGCTGTCAAGGAGAGAAAAAGATTTTTAGACAGGACACAAAAGAAATAACTATAAAACCCCCAAATTTATAAATTAAAATTCATCAAAATAAAACACCTTGGGTAATCAAAACAGTGCTAAAAAAAATGAACAGACAAGGGGTGCCTGGGTGGCTCAGTTGGCTAACTATCTGACTCTTGCTTGGTTTCACCTCAGGTCGTGATCTCATGGGTCCTGGGACTAAGGCCTGTGTTGAGCTCAGTCTACTTGGGATTTTCTCTCATTCCCCCTCTGACCCTCCCCCCACTTGAATGCTCATGTGTGCGTGCTCTCTCTCTCTCTCTCTCAAATAAATAAATCTTAAAAAAAAAAAAAAGATCAGACAAGGTAGGCAAGAAATGGGAAAAAATATTTGTAAGACATTAAGTTGCAGGGGACTTGTATCTGTGACTTGTATCCTGCCACTCAAAAGAAAAAAGAAAAAAAAAAAAAAAGAAAATACACCAGAAGCCAAATAACACATGAAAATTTGTTCATCATCATTAGTCATCAGCAAAATGCAAATTAAAAGCATAAGACACCACTACACACCCACTAGAATGGCTAAAATTAAAAAGACTAATCACGTGGAAGTTTGTGAGGGCGCAGAGAAACCTGGTCCTCAAACCCTACTGCACAGCAAGGAATGTAACCTGCACGGCCACCAGGGAGAAAGGTGTAGGTGGGGCCTAAAAGGCCCAATCGAGCACCTTCCCTTTGACCTAATAATTCCACTCCTGGGTATCTGCTGAACACAAATGAAAACATCATTCCTAACGGAACCTCGATCAGAGGAGGAGAGGCCCTGGGTAAGGCCGGGGGAGGAAGGCTGGCTGGCAGGGGGAAGGTTCCACACCTTGATGAGAGGTGTGCCACACATGTGCATCTCTCTGTCAGAACTGCGCAATGAAGATGAGCATCTTTCAGAGTAACTGAAATTTACTTGGAAGCAAAGACACAAAAAGAATCTTCAGAGAAAACAATTGGGCTGATACTCGTTGAAGCTAGGGGATGTGAAGCTGAGGGCTCACTACCCCATTTACGCTTTTGTTTAACTTTTCCATTCTAAAAAGTCTTTTGAGAAAGTGAACAAAATCTCCCCACATCTAAGAGCAAGACCGAAGACCAACAGAAGACAGGCCTCAGTGAGGAAGCAACGGCTGGCAACGAGCCACGGATGGTGCCACTCCAGCTTGCTGAGGGCCACACAGCCACCTTGCTGCCCGGCAGGCAGAGGCAACCCTGGCCCTGTAAGCCCCCGACCCACCTGCCCAGCCGTCATCAGCGTCAGCGTCCAGGTCATCCAGGCCCTTCAGGTTTTCCGCATTGATGATGGTGGGCCGCGGCGCCCGTCCCACCAGCTGCCTCAGCGGGCGGATGGGGCGAGTTGTTCCCAGCCTGTTTTCTTTTCTGCCGAGGGCAAAAAGAGTAAAGATCTGGCCTCACGTCAAGTATACAGATGCAAGCGAAACCCAATACTTTTCCCCAATATAAGTCCAAAACTGCAAAGGTTCATGGTTGCATTTAAGACTTAAATCCTCTCCTTTGAAAAGAAACCTACAAGGAACAAACACAGCCCAGAGAGCAGTTCTGGCTCATTTCGTAGTTTCATATCCTCAGCACTAGCACCTAGGGCAATGGCCACAAACTCATGCCAGGACTTACAATCATAACCCAACCTCATTCAGCTCCAGATCCCAGCCACCCCACCCACCCAGGAGCTTGGAGGTGGTTTCAGGTCCACTGTGGTCTCGAAGACAGAGCACCTTCATATGTCAGCCCATTATCTTGCACAATGCCCCCAAGCGGGGTGGAGAGAGCCACTCTCTACAAATGTGACTATAATACAGTAGCCTTACCCATCTTGGTCATTCATCTGGAATTGTCTAAAGGGAACACGGGGTTCAAGACGGAGCTGGGGAAGGGGAAAAGATCCTCGTTCCACTGTACCCTGGTTCTCTGATGACTGCGGTGAACACATCTGAAACATAACATCAATGAATAGGATTTTCTGATAATGGTTTAAATTCTAAGTTCCACCTGCATTAGAATTTGTTTTGGAAAATGGAAACTGGGAAGAAGAGACAGGCAAGTCTTGGAACTGCCCGGTTCATCCTACCCCCGTCTCCCCCATCTCTTTCCTGCTGTCAGGAAGTACACCTAGGGACTTGTGGCGTCTTAGGCAATGCCTGCCTCTCCTTTCTCTAAAGAACCAAGGCCGAAATAATATCCATATCACCAGGGAAAGCAGCCGAAGACCCTTAAGATTTGAAAAGGGGCAGAGAAAAACACTGAAGTAATGGAAACTTTCAAGGTAGGGCTTATCAGGGCAAAGACACTGGGAGGAAAACTGAGGTGGACATTCAACCACTTAGAGGAGGTTCTGCTGGACACGAGCAATCCAACTTCATGGGAAAAAAAAATGCATACTCTGAAAACTTACAAAAGCAGGAAGCATGTCATGGTATGTAGGTGGGTGGTATACATTTCCCATGAACTGTGAAGCCCCTTTTCGGACAGGCTGAGCCGGGCGGAGAGAGGGGTCCTTAGAATCGCTGGTACATGCCGAGGAGGGGGCTCCGTCTCCCGCACTCGAGTTCCTGCTGCCCAGCTCAGTTGGGGAGGCGCTCAGAGACGTGGCAGAAATTATGTTTCGCCCACCGCCCTCCCTCCAGCTTGTCACATCTGGAAATTGAAAGGGGGCAAAAGGGGAGAGGAAAGAGGAAGGGGGAGGAGGGATTGTGTGAGGTTCTGAAGGTCGAGGGACCCCCTCGTTCACCAAAAACAAAAACAAAAAACCCAAAAGTGAAGAGTCAAGTGGTCGAATCTGCCAGGGAAGGTGGAGGGCAGACACCTGGCCAATGAGTAGAAACTTGCTGTGGGAAGTCTGGTTGTAAGAGAAATACAAAGCAAGGTCCACTCACAGAGAAGGCAAGTGTAAACAAGACATGGTCTTTGCTGGTCAACAGAAACCACATATACCCACAGATCTAACACACAAAGAAATCAGGGCAGCCCCAATAAAAACAGCCTTGGGTCATTTCTCCCACAAACACTGACCCATCAGGATCAGCACTAGGCCCAGCATTGGGCTTTACATTAAAACTGAGGTAAGTCCTGGGGCACCCGGCTGGCTCAGTCAGTAGAGCATGCAACTCTAGATCTCAGGGTCGTGAGTTGGACCCCCACGTGTCACGTAGAGATGACTTAAAAATAAAATCTCGAAAACTGGTGTTAAGTCCTGACATGTTTCAACTCAGTTTCACAGTAACACCTCTGCTCAAAGATTCCACAGTTCATAAGATAAAGCAGAGCCCCTCTCCCTCCAATGGGGGCATGAAAGGGTCCTTGGCCCCACCCCCCCCAGGCCTTCACCCCCACTTGTTCTGCTCGGGCTCAGGGGGCTCTCCTGCAGCTCACAGTCTGAACCCGCCAACCTATCTATCCTATTAAGATGATGTTCCCCCCACTGTCAAACTTAACAAGTACTGGGGGAATTAGGGGCAAAGGAGAAATCACATGAGCCCGCTCTTTTTCAGCCAATGTATGGTTAGGAATTGAAGCATGAAGTCCTTGAGTACTTGAGACTAAGAGAAAGAGATAAAGCACAGAAGCCACAAAACCAGAGTTGGCTCCCAGCAATTCAACTGCCTTGAATACAATCTTGGGCAAGTCCTGTGATTACCTTTCTGGCCACACCTGCTTCTTCTTCTTCTCAAATAAGGAGATGGAACTGATCCCAAAAGCAGCTTCTAGTTCTAAACTTCTGTGGTTCTACAAAGCAGCCCAGCTTGATCCCGGAAAACTACAATTCTTGGCTTGAGGAATTTGGTTACATTATTTGGAGCAGATGAAATAACCCAGACACAGGCCACTGAAAAGGTAGTATGCTCCATTAGAGTCACCTATTGATCATTTCACTTACAGGGTGCCAGTTCTGACACTGGGATGCCTTGCAGATTAATTAAGACAAACAGACAAAAGTCCCTCATGTTTCAGTATCTATTCAAGCCCTCCCTTCCCCCATCCATAAACAAACAAACAAACAAACAAACAAACAAGAGCCATTTCACAATCCCTAGTCAGAACAGATGGAAAATCTCTTCCCCAGACAAAATCTTAATCTCTAACCACTCAAGGCCATTAAAAAAAAAAAAATTACCTACAAGTATTGCTATATGACCCTGCCAACTCCTTGGCCAGACCCGAGATGAGGGGACTGTGGAGACCAATCCTAGGCTGGCTACAAAACAATCCCCAGAGGAGGATGTTAAAAAACAGATATTCTAGGGCACCTGGGTGGTTCAGTGGTTGAGCACATCTGCCTTCGGCTCAGGTTGTGATCCTGAGGTTCTGGGATCGAGTCCCATAACAAGCTCCCCACAGGGAACCTGCTTCTCCCTCTGCCTATGTCTCTGCCTGTGCCTCTCATGAATAAATAAATAAAATCTTAAAAAAAAATAGAGATTCTAATTTGGCTGGGGATGGAGGAGGGTTGGAAATCAGACTTTTTCAAACTCCCCAAAGGATCCAGACAGGATTCAGCAAGGTTTGGGAGCTCCTGGCTTAGAAAACCAGCTCCAGAATCAGGGATGAAGCAAATGGGCCCTTGGTCCTTCTGTCTGATGACAGCACAGGGGGAGACAGACAGGCTTGGCTCAATTCAGAGGAGGAGAAAGGAGGAGCGACCTCCAGACCAGCCTAGGGAACAGATGCCACAGGCAGGGGACAGGCACAGGGTCAGTAAGCATACTTTCCAGGCAGAGAGCCTGGAGCCTGGGAGCACCAGCTCGTTGAGAGCACACATGCCACTAGAAGGCAGAAGGGCAGCCTACTGTTTCCACACGTGCCCAGACAGAGACCACAGTGCACTTACTCTGAGGGCGGAGGCTTGGTCCTGGCCCATACGACAGATCGAAGACGCCCCTTTCCTTGCCAGCCTTGTCCTGCCCTCCAGCTGCTTTCAGCGTCGGAAACTCCTCGGGAGAGAAGGATAACAGTCGGCTTGAGCCCCTTAAACCTGTCGAGAAAAGCAGAGGGCTCGGTGAACGGTGCAGAGGGCCTCTGCTGCCCCATGGGTCGGAAGCCACGCTGCCTGGATCCCACCTGGAGCCTGCTCCTATTAAGTGCGCTCCCCAGGGGACAAGGAAAGCCAGATGCAGATGATCTGCTGGGCTGCTGACAAAGGATAAGGGAGAGCAGATCACAGCTGCCCCAGCCCAGAGCCTTCCCCACTCCTAAAAAAGGGCAGGAAAGTCTTCAGGGAAATCAGCCCAGGGAGGTGAGCTGCTTTCGTGTGGAGGTAATGGCAGCAAATCATCCCCCCCCCTCCAAGGCCTCCACCCCAGATCTACCCTCATGAGCAAGAAACATCTCAGTCCTGTGATCCTGGGATCTGTTCATTCCTTCCCTCTCCCATCCACTCCCCAATGCTATAGGTTCCTTGGAGAAGAAACCTTTCCTTAACTTTGTGGGAGTTCCTCCCAGCGCTTAGCATCAGGAACCTGAAATCATCTTTCAGACAAAATGGTGCCTTTTTAGGGTCCAGGGTGGCATTTAGTGCTTTTATCTGGACCAAATGCCCAGCACCATATAAACTTAACACAACAGTGGCAGTACACAGCACAATGTCCAGCCATGCTATGCCTGTTCCCTAGACAGCAGAGCCCAATTCCCACCCCCACCCCCGACCAGTATCATTCTCGGAATTACTGATTCATGGACCCGTGAACTACGGCAGGGACCTGGCCAGAAACACGCAGCTGGGATTAGTGCAAACTACTCCACTTAGTAAAAAGGTCCAGGGTCAAATAAACCTGCCAGGAGGACAACCTGACAGATAATCTCCAAGTGTCACAAAGAAACTGCCACTGTGTGAGGGGGCCTTCGACTCACAGTTGCTTGAGCATTTTTTAACAAAAACCACTGGCAAGGAGGATATATTAAAGCTATGCTTTAAAAACACAGATTGGAAGCTTAAAAACAAACAGTACTTTTTTATGCCTTAGCAGTCACGAAGGTCTCACTCTACATGGGAATTAAACTTGCCCTCCACAGATAAGAAAGATAAAGGGAAGAACTCAGAATCCCAGACTAAAGCAGTAGCGTTCCTTACGGCTGCAGTGCTCTCTAGAGCACGTTCAGTACCAATCTTTTGGGCCATGTGTTCTCTGCCGTTGAGACTCTGAGGCAGGAACATCAGGGGCTTTCCTAGGGTTCCAGAAGCCATCAGCAAGGGGCCACTGCCACACCAGAGCCCACAAGCCACAAGCCTCTGGTGTCTGTTCACACCAGTCTGGCCCCCTGGGGCTGATCCAACTGAAACAGGCCCAAGGCCACCCAACAGACCACACGGAGGGGTCTATCAACTCAGGAAGAGCCCTTCAGAAGTGCAGAGCCATGAACATGTTTGTGAGCAACACTGTCAAGCACCCATAGCCCCAATGCACCATAGGCCTGTGGCCACAGTACAGGAGGCAGGCTGAGGGCTGCTGCCACCCCAGCCCCCTGCCTGCGCCCTGGACGCCTCTGTCCCTCCTCCTGGGCTCCTGGGTTCTACTGCCTCCCCGATGATGAATGATCAGATGTTCTCAGAGGATTTTGTCATGTTCTGGAATTAGTTTCTAAGTCATGGCTTAGTTTGTTTTGTTTTGCTTTTAGACATTATTTATGGGATGCCTGGGTGGCTCAGCAGTTGGGTGTCTGCCTTCAGCCCAGGGCATGATCCTGGAGATCCAGGATTGAGTCCTGCATCAGGCTCCCTGCATGGAGCCTGCTTCTCCCTCTGCCTGTGTCTCTGCCTCTCTCTCTGTGTGTGTCTCTCATGAATAAATAAATAAAATCTTTATTTGCCTGAACTGAAAGGAGATGCTTAACCATTGAGCCACCCAAGTGCCCCACATCTTAGTTTTGATAGGAAATACAATCACAGGATCAAAAGCAGCTGGAGAAAGGTATGAACAAACCCTCCCCCACTCCCACGCCCGTACCCCCACCTGCCTACTTCCTACACCCTCACAAAACAGGCTGCTTCCAATTCCACTCCTCCCTTCCTCTGAGGCTTCCTTCCAGAGATGCTTTTCTAATGCACATACATGTTTTAGAAGTATATTTTCCCTCATCTGAATTTTTTTCATGAATGGCAGTAACATACTATACATACTACTCTGCCCTTTTTTTCACTTAAGAATATATCATACACCCTAGAGAGTTTGCCAGACCCATGGAAAAGCACTTTTTCTCCTTATAGGCTGGTAGTAATTCATGAAAGCACCAAAATCTGATGGACATTTCAAGTGATTATTTCCAATCTTTTGCTATTACAATGTTGCAATGATGGGGCGCCTGGGTGGCTTAGTCAGTTAAGTGTCTGCCTTCTGCTCAGGTCATGATCCCAAGGTCCTGAGATCAAGCCCTGCATGAGGCTCTCAGCTCCATGGAGAGCCTGCTTCTCCCTCTGCCTCTCAACTCCCTTTCTCTTTTTCATAAATAAATGACATATTAAAAAATAAATGACCATATTAAAAAAATGTTGCTATGAGTATCGGGTATATATGTCATTTCTCACACAGGCAAGTATTCTAGGGCAATTTCCGCACAGTGGAACTACCAGGTCAAAGGGTGCGCTATTAGTATCTGGAGAGGCAGGACCAAGCTGCCCTCCACAGGGGTTGTGCCAATTCACACTAGTATTTTTTTAACTTCTGTAGTTCTTCTTAAATACAAATTAATACATTTGATTTGCTTAAAGTTCTAACCTTACAGAATAAAGGCTTTAGAAAGCAAAGACCACTGTAAAATCAGTCTAATGAATGCTCTTTATAAAGCCTCTTTAAAGAGAGCTAATTATAGGGAACTATAATACTTGTCACCGCCCCACTCATCCCCCCACCCCGTGCTTGTCTTGCCCCCTTTACCTCATCCCACAGACCAGAGAGTCCATAAAGCTCCCTTATACGTATGCAGGCCAAGCTCTCCTGCCCTGAGCTCCTCTGGAACTGGCTGGTGTTTGACAGCACTTTGGCACGCTGACTGATGTCCTCACCGGAGATGGGGACAGAACTTCCAACCATCCAGTGATTCCCATCCAGAAGGGGCACATGCACCGGGCAAGGAGGGGAGAGTTCGGGACAGGCGAGACATTAGCCAGGACTGGGGGCAAAGGGTACAAAAGACAGCCAGTGCTTTTCGCAGAAGAGCGAGCAATCGTGCACTACTCTCACCAGCAGCCCTCTCCTTCCAGCGCAGAGGCATCATCCAGGTTGGTTTGCAGTGTGCTGGAAATATTTGAGCTAACAGTGACAAATTAGGAGGGCTCACGCAGAAGTATCTGTATCTTTGGCTTCTCTCTAAAGCACCCACTGAGCCTGGGCCTGCATTCTCAGAGAGGGCTCTCTGGTCGTTGGGGGTGCGGGGGGTGCAGGGGGCAGAGTCTGGCTGCCCTCTCTGCTCAGGTGAGCTCTGAGCCTGTCTAGGAAGCCCTCTGATAGGCTGTTCAGCGGTCACTGAAAACTGGACACCCTCCCACCCCGCTTCCCTCTGTGGAGCTACCACAGCTGTGGCTCTGCTGGTGACAACTTCCAAGTGCTTCCCAGGTCAGGCACGACATGAACAGTAACAAATACTGTGTAAGCCATGAATGCTCCAGTGGCACCATCCAACACCAAGCAGCTCAATTCCCAGGGCTGGCTTATTTATAAACCCAGGCCTGAAGCTCACACCACACCTCGCAACACCTCCTCCTTGATGGCCCAGGAGAGAGGAAGCAGACTCATGTCAGCCACACCGGTGAGCAGGTATCTGAATTCCACTGATGGGATAGCCGACTCAGAGCAGCAGCCGACTCAGACCAGCTTCCAGCCTCCCCCCACACCCCAGGAGGAATGTCTTTCCTAATAACATTCTCTGAGATCAAAGAGCTGACAGACTTTGTGGGGTCAGCACTCCCACCCCTGGGGCAAAGGTAAAGGCTCCAGGGAACAGAAGCTCACTCAGGTGAGAAATTCCACAAAGCTTTAGGCCCAGGGCTGCCAAGACTCAAGCCCAACAGTCTAGAAAAGGTACTCGTCCCTCCCCACACACCCAGCCCAACACCACCCACCCACACTTACCACCTTCGTGTCCTGCTGGCTTTCCATTCAGCTGTGCCCATGACTTTGGTCCACCTGGCACTGAATTTGTGTTCTGAAAGAAGGAAGGAAATGAGAATAGAGCTGGCCCAACCGGCCTGCTTTCCACCCAGCTTCCCACCTGTGTGATAGCCAGGGCGTTGGGAGCTGCCAAGCCCACGGTAAAGGTGAGGATCAGGGTGGAGGGGACATGGTCAGTTCACGTAGCCAGTCCCACAGCAAAGCCAGGACTCAAAACCCCACGTCCCCTTCACGCTGCACTCCAGAACACTCTGTCAGGTCACCTCTCACACCCACACAGCTACTATGCCTTGCTCAAGAGATAAAGACTAGATCTCAATTCCAGCATGTGTCCAAAAAACCGTGCACCACTAATAGAAGAGCATCAGCATGGGAAACCCGGCATGCCTGATCTTTCACTGGATGGGCCACTACGCTACTTTCCATAATTACTGTCATTCTATAAGACACAACTATTCAAGTGAGGCCTTCCTCCTCCACTAATCTGGACTTGCCTGGCTCACACGCAATCCTCGGAGCTGTGTGGAAAGCTCACTGCAGGCAAGGTGTTATGCTAGGCACACCCCACCTGAGCAAAACCTCCCACTCTCTGGGAAGGTTCTAGTCCTATTCCAAATGAGGCTCAGAAAGGAGAGACTAGTCTCAATTAGGAGAGCAGGACAAGGACTTGTCCCTGCTCAGCCTGTGTCCCAAGCCCCATCGAGTCCCCAGCCACTGAGCCCACCTGCCTTTCTCCAACAACATTCAACTGAAGGTAAAAATACATAAAACTGGTGCAGCATGACGTTTCAGCACTTACTGGGTCAGACCTCACATTAAATTATTACTCTTTCCTGTCCCCACCCCCTCCCACCACCAGCATCACCACACTCAGGGCTTAGATGGCCAGCTCTCTTGCTTTCCGTACAGAGCAGACCAGGTCTAACTATCCATTTATTTATTAGAAGTTGCCCTGAGTGCCTTAGGATGGCCACAGGCCCCTGCACACAGACCACAGAAGGGATGTGCCAGGGATGTAACACGGCTGTAACAGCCGATGTAACACGATGTAACAGCCAGCTAGGGCTGGCTGGTCCCCCAGGAAGCACAGGAGCACCAGGGCCCTGCCGTCCCACAGCCTCCCAACTAGTGTCTACAGCCAGCACCAAGATGCCCCTGCCCTCACCCACCAAACGCATCAAATGAGAAGAGGATGGCTCCAAGGCCAAGAAGCGTTACTAATACTGCCACCCTGCCATAACTCTGACAAGGGCAGATATGCTGTCCTGCCTCTGGGGCAAGGCTCTGGGGACTGGGAACCACTGGGAGTCCCTTCCCACCACCACTATGTGGGAAGAGCTGAGCCCTGGGCAGGGTGACCAGCATGCTGGTCCCAAGACAAGGCTCTGACCCTCAGCAGATTTTCTCAACAATGCCAGGACCACACCAGGTCCTAATCCAGACTCTACAGCACCGGGGTACAGGAACAGACACATTTTCAGCAGCTCCAATGCGGAGTCTGACATACAGCAAGGCCTGTACAACCAAGGCTCCCCTCAATCTCTTAGCTTCAAATTCCAGGAGACAGATTCGAACTCAACTCTGTCCCCAGACTAGGCACCAGGCACTTGTAGATTCAGGCCAATGAATACAGAGCTTCCCATGAATGTGGACTTCTTTTACCTTTTTCTTTAATTTCAGTATTCAGTGTTGGGGGGGGAGGGTGCCCTCTGGCAGAGCCATACACTCTCCCCAGTGGTTGGAGAGGACACCTCAGACCTTCTGTTGCCCAGGGAACAGTACAAAACTAAAATACAGTAGTGCAGGTTGTTTTCCAGTGAGCTGCTAAATGCTAGGTATCTGTCTACACGTCTTGTGGTCTTCTAAAAGATCTGCAGATGTCTCATCTAGATTTCTAGCTCCCAGCTAAGCATATCCTCCTGCTGATCCTTGAAATCCACAGATACCGATGGACTGAATACATTATGAGCCCTTCCTTGGTTAAATCCCAACTTTCTGGGATGCCTAGGTAGCTCAGTGGTTGAGCATCTGCCTTAAGCTCAGGGTGTGATCCTGGGGTCCTGGGATCGAGTCCCCCATCGGGTTCCCCGCAGGGAGCCTGCTTCTCCCTCTGCCTATGTTTCTGTCTCTCTCTCTGTATCTCTCATGAATAAATAAAATCTTAAAAAAAAAAAAAAAATCCTGACTTTCTGTTTAGGAAAGCACTATTGGGGTGTTTATTTATTTATAAGATTTTATTTTTTTTAAGATTTTTTTTTTTTTTTCATGAGAGACACAGGCAGAGGGAGAAGAAGCAGGCCCCATACAGGGAGCCCGACATGGGACTCGATCCCGGGTCTCCAGGATCATTCCTGAAGATGGCGCTAAACCACTGAGCCACCCAGGATGCCCTTATTTTTTTAAGTAATCTCTACACCCAACCTGGGGTTCAAACTCACAACCCTGAGGATCAAGAATTGCATGCTCCATGGACTGAGCCAGCCAGGATCCCCCAGGGAGAATACTTTAAATGCATCAACAAATAAAGGGTCACAGATCAGTATTTCCCAAAGTGTGTTCTTAGACACCAGTCTCTAAAGATGCTGGCAAGAAGTCCGACAGTAAAGGAGCTTGCTTAATTTTGTTTTTCAGCTCACCTGACCCCCAACCTTTCTGTGGTCCCCATGGAGCACAACCACGGGACCCTGATCTAGCCTGTAGTTCACCCAGTGACATCACCTCAAAGTAAGTCACCAGAAAGCAAATTGGGTGTTTGTACTCTGTTCTGGATCTGGGGTCTTTCTCCCAAAGCTGAAGATTCGTGTCACCTCATGGGAACCCTGACAATTTCCTGTGCTCCTGTCCCATGGCCACCCATGAGGCTAACTTCTGGAGGGAGCAGGTCATATAGCACCTACCTCCTGGCTGCTCGGCTGTGTCGGCTTCTGTAAGCTGGAGACAGGCCTCTGCAAACCCGGCTGCGGCAGCGACTCCGGCGGCGGAGAGCCCGTCACACTGGAACTAGACAAGGCAGGGGGCCTCAAGGTCAGGCAGGCGTGGGCACACACAGGCCCCTCCAAGCCTCCAGAGGCTCAGCAGCAGCATGTAAGGTCCCCGGCAGACTAACACTGCGGAGCCCATGAGAAGCTGGGCCCCATCTGAGGCCTACCAGTTGCCATCTGCTGGGCAGGACAGTCCTTGGCCCCTGGCAGAGCTTCTCCTACAAAACCTGGTGGCTTCACTGTACACAAGTGCTGGAGGAGTTGCCAACAGGGAAACTGAGTCAGCCCAGGGAAGGGGCTTGAGCCCCATATTCCTGACCAACAGCTCCCAGCAGTGCGAGGCGGGCGGGGGCCTGATGGCTTTGAGATGTGATTTTTCTTCCAGCTTATAAAAGAAATATATGTCCAGAGTAAAAATAAATTTATAAATATATATAACACAGAACTTGTCACGATCTCATCCTCCAGAGAGAAACACCAAGCAGATTTTTCTATATAGTATTTTTTTAACATGAGTGGGATGACACCACACATACAATTCGTAACTTGCTTTTTACTTAACATATCTAATGTGCTTTCTGGATAACACACGTATCTACCTCTTTGTTTTAGTGACACAGTACAACTGGATGGGCCACAGTTCCCAATTTTTTTCCCCAGTACTGGCAAAACTGTGATGAACACTTTTTAATACATATCTTTGCACACTTTTTGTGCATTCAGTAGTCTAAGTTCTTAGAAGTGGAACTGCTACGTCAAAACATATTTTTAAGTTTAAAAGCTATGGCTGGGCAGCCCTGGTGGCACAGTGGTTTAGCGCCGCCTGCAGCCCAGGGTGTGATCCTGGAGACCCTGGATTGAGTCCCACGTCAGGCTCTCTGTGTGATGCCTGCTTCTCCCTCTGCCTGTGTCTCTGCCTCTCTCTCTCTCTCTCTCTCTCTCTCTCTCTCCCTGAATAAATAAAATCTTAAAAAAAAAAAAAAGGCTCAAAAAAAATAAAAATAAAAATAAAAGCTATGGCCCAGGGATCCCTAAAAAAAATAAAATAGGGATCCCTGGGTGGCGCAGCGGTTTGGCGCCTGCCTTTGGCCCAGGGCGCGATCCTGGAGACCCGGGATCGAATCCCACATCAGGCTCCCGGTGCATGGAGCCTGCTTCTCCCTCTGCCTATGTCTCTGCCTCTCTCTCTCTCTCTGTGACTATCATAAATAAATAAAAATTTAAAAAATAAATAAATAAATAAAAATAAAAATAAAAATAAAATAAAAAGCTATGGCCCAGCACCCTCCAAAGATGTGGCAGTCAACAGACACTCCACAAGCAACAAGGGGCTGTGAGGAAGATATCTGCTCACCCAGAGCCTTCTGGTCACTTGTTCTACACGATGAAACCCAAGGAGTGCAGGAGTCCACTCAGCCAGTCTCCCCCAATGCCAGGGGCTCACCAGTAACCCAAACACCACACACACACACATACATGCTTCCAAGTTTACACGACCCAAGGAACTCACATTATTACAAAATGAAGGCCAGTGATCTCCACTCACTTCACCTTCTACCTACAACAGAAGAATCTAGGTAGTATCGCTTCTGTGTTCTCCAAACCTAAGCAAGGAGTCCCACACTTGCGGCCTTCACCCTGTTACCTCCCTGATACCCCAAGAGAGGACACGGCCCAGGGCAACAGAAGACCAGTGCAGAGGACAGCCCCTTGTCCAGTGTTCTGTCTTTACCTTGTCCTTGGCTGACGTGCATCAGCATGACTGGCCTCATTCAGGTCTTCTGATCCTTTCTGTGCCAATGACTCCAAGACCCCACAGAGGGAGGGAGTGACACCTTGTCCTCTCTCTCTCTGGAACTTCTTGTGGCAGAGGCATTTCAACACTTAGGCTGATATGTACCCTGATATCCAACTCACTATAGACTCTGTAGTGTCTACCATCTGAACAGAATGACAACAGTAGCTGACACCTGCCACACACATCCTCTACACCGGGTACCTGACCTGTGTTACCTTGTCTATTTCCTGAAACCAACCAGGTACTATTCCTACTTCACAGAAGGACCCTGGAGCTCACAAATCAAATAATTTCCCCAGGTTCCATAAAGCTAGTAGTAAGTGGCCTGGCTGATCCTAAAAGGCCTTACCATCAACCTATATGACCCCTAAACAAACCATTATAAAATTTCTAAAAACAGCTTTCAGACTCTATTTTGGTTATTACTACTTTATGTTCATTTGACTGAATTATTTGCTCACTCTGTACATCTTATCTGAAGTAATTGCAGGGAGGTTTTACAAAAGCTGCCACGGCTGCGGGTGCCTGGGTGGCTCGGTCAGTTGAGCGTCTGACTCTTGGTTTCAGCTCAGTTCAGGATCTCAGGATCCTGAGATTGAGCCCCATGCCTGACTCCGCACTGACCACAGAGGTTGCTTCGGATTCTCTCGCTCTCTCTCTCTCTCTCTGCCCCTCCCCCCTCCCAGTCCCAGTTCCATTCTCACATGCACACACTCTTGCTCTAAAAAAAGCTACTGTGGCCATTTCCAGTAAGAGAAAGGGACACTGGTTGCAAGACGGCACTCTAGGTCACTTTTACTCTCTGGATCCTGAGCATCGGCAGCCAAAGCACAAGAAGAGATTGAGGGCAAGAAGATGTAGGAGACCCCAGACCATTTTGTTCTCAGTCCCCAACAGGCAAACCCTAGGAGCAGTGTCCTACCGGCCAGCCCTACTCGTGAGGTCCTGTGCCTCTCTGATCCCCTCAGTACAAATCTCAAATCCCCTCTCCTAGCCACCCTCATGGCTGGCTGGTGCCCAGTGGGGAAGACTCACAGTGGAAGGAGCTGAACACAGGCTCAGGTGGGAGGTTACATGCCTGAGGCAGAGTTAGAACCGGCCCCACCACGCAACAGCAGCCACAACAGTTGTTCTGTTGCTCTAATGATGATTTTTGTGCCAGACCCTGGGCCTCCTAAGGCTCCCATAAATGCTGTGCTGGCAGTGGTGTGAGCCTACTGGGAGGCTGCATACCAACCCTGAATAATGAGGATTCTGGATTGTTTTTCTTAACTGGGTCCGTTTGGAGCAACTAACTAGAGTAGTCTATGTGGAAAGCTGCTGGCCCCGAAACTGGGAAGACAGCCTCCTCCCCCAGCCAGAGTCCAGCATTCAGGGACTACCACCAGAACAAAGTGCTCGAGCACCTCCCCTCCCCACAGTGGCCCTTACTGGCTCACGAACTGACACTGAGGCATTGCATAAGCTCCTCTGGGGTGATGAGGCCCTTCCTAATAAGGCACAGGGGACAATGGTCCCTGGGGACAAGGCAGCCCATAGAAACCGTGCTGCATCAGCTCCAAAAGCCAGGAAAAATGAAAGCAGGGAGAGAGAAACAAGTAAGCAGCAAGAGTCAGGGCAAAAGAAGCTTCCTCTGGGTTCTCCCAGGTTCTCCAGCTCTGCCATTGCCTTCTACAGAAGGAAAGGCAGCACTCTATGAGGCTCCAGCTCCCCACCCACGCCGGCCCCCTCTGCTCTCACCTCTTTGGGTCTTGCTGATCCTGCTTGTTTGCCCATCCCGTCCCGTCCTTGGGAACTATAACGATGTTGGGGTCGTTTCCTCTGTTCTCAGACTTCAAGCTTGGCAGGTTTGCAGGCGGTGGCATGCGCCGGGCTGTGGCAACCTTCCCGAGACTCTGTAAGCCATGTCTAGGAATAACTACAGGAAGATAGGGGTGGGGATAGACAAGTTTCAAAAGCAAAGAGGCCGGTCAGTCAACTGCTCTTTCAAGCTTTAAGCAATAATGACAAAGACAACAAGACAGACACAAAGGGCAGCCTGCATGCAAACAGACCAAACAGTCTGGGAGCTGCTTCAGCCATTTTACAAGCCCTTTGCCCCAGCCTCAGAGCCATGGGAGTGGCTGAGATCTGCGCAGGGGCTTTCCTTTTACTAGCAGACAGGTGCAGGCGCAGGGAGTCTATGCCATGGGCAGGGAGCCAGGCCCAAAAACCTCCACCCCACATGGTAGCCACATCTCTGCAAGCTGAGGCTGCTTGGGCAGGATGGAAAGGGTAGCCTTCGTCTGGCCCCAGGCCAGGCATGAGCAGAAACCTCCACATTCTCCAAATGCTCCCAGGATGTGTGGACAGTACAAAGTTTTCCCACCAAGTTCCAGAATGTCAGAACCAGGAAGCCTAAAACAGGGTAACTAATGCAAATGAAGTTCCAGTCTACCCATGGTGGGGAAAAGGATCCCAGCTTCCAGGAGATAAGACAGAGGAGGACACAATCCCAGGGAGGCAGAGTCAGGATATCAAGCTCTGAAATCAGACACCAAACAGGAGCAGGGGAGCGATTCTGCATCCCCAGAACTGCCAGGTGACCACTGCACACCCTGAAGGTGGTCTGACCAGGTGGGGACTCTGGGTCTTCACTGTTCCTGACCTGGGGTTTCTCATGTACAGAAAAGCATAGAGAACTGGCCTCCACACCCGTTCTTACCTGAGGATCTGACCGCGTCTACTGATTTTCCTTTATACTTATCAAACAGGCTGAGAGTCGAATACTTGCTTTTCCCATCCTTGCCCTTGGTTATTTGCCCCAAACGATCGGACATTGCGATGAAATGTCATCTAGTAAGGAAATTTTTCTCGGCACCGCTCCTGATCTGCCTTTAAAATGCAAAAAAAAAAAAAAGAGAGAGAGAGAGAGAGCACACATTAATCCACCAGAATCCTTGAGCCACTGGACTGAATTCTTCAAGGATCAGAGATCTCCTTGAAGGCCCAAAGGAAGCCCTGGATTCTGTCCCTAGAAAAATGCCCTTACCACACACAGGCAGCTTTACTCACATTTAAAGAGCATTTTGTTGTAGGTACCTTCCCCACCTCCAACAATAAGAAGTCCTATTCTGTCTGAACTGAGCAGAGTTGACTGCTCACCAGCAACACCGAAATGTAAACTTTTCCACCCTGAGTCCTGTTGCCAAGTCAAGGACAGCTCTTCAAGATGGAAAAATTGCTCATCCTTGTAGCACATCCACAGAACATCAAAAATAAGGCAGAGTAGAGGAGATACACAACCTGCTTATGGAAGGGTGTTCATTTTAAGGATGAGCTAAACCAAATCAAAGGGAAACAACCAAAAACAGTAAGTCTTCAGGAACAGCTGGGTGTGTGCAAACCAAAGAACCAGCATCCAAAGAAAAAGCATCTGCTCAGGCAACACAAGCAGGGCTCTCTGGGGTGCAGACACAGAAGCAGCAGGTGGAGGGGGGCTTACCGGCTCCATTGCCCCCTCCACTTATAAATCTTGACAAGACAACCAAGAAAGCAGCACCTTCCTTCTGCCACAGTCTAATTTCCTACAGGCTTGTACAAGTCTATTAGCATGTTACTCACTCATTCAAATACTGAGTGTGTGCCTGCCAAGGGTGAGTGAGTGCCGCACGGCAGGCCCTGGGGACTAAGAGCCTCCATGTCTTTTATTCTATTACTCAATGGGTTCTTGGCTATAGTTCCTAAAACTTGATCAGGAAAAATCAACTTGTAAAAGCAATCACTACTTCCCATTGGAGTTAATGTATGGGGAAGAAAGCTAAAGCAGCAACCTGGACATCCAGCTAATACGGACGTCAGAGGTAACCGTACAAACATTCATTCAGTGATAAGAAAAGGCGCCTGGTGGTAGCAGCCACAGCATGGTTTGCTGCTTTGCCCTATTTGAAGTCACGCAGGCCAGAAAGAATACATACAGTATGCTGGTAAAGCATTCTGTACCTTTAGGGATGACTTTACGATAAAATCCTATATATTATGATCCAAGACTTTATAAAAACCACAGGGAGCAAAGATCACTTACAAAATGGGGCCAGAAAAAGGGTAACAGTGACATCACACAACTCCAGGCACACGGAGCCTAGCGCCAGGCCGAAGGCGAACCAAGCTGGGTCTTACACAAAACCAGGTACCTCCATCCTTTCATTCATTTGTTAAGTATTGAAAATGAATGAAATCTGTAGGAGAGTCAGCCTTAATGAAGACATAAACCACAAATGCCCCAAAGTGCTCAAAGCTCCCAAGAAGCTTACATGTCAGAGCCTCCCCTACAGTGTCTGCCTCACGGGCCGGGAGCAAAAAATGACCAAGGACAGAAACTGGCCCAAAGTGTCCAAATTCTGATTTTGGTGCCCCAGGGTTCCATAACACACCCCTTTATTTTTAAATTTCCCTACCCAGAGCTGGCTCCAGTGAGTTTCTGCTCCATGTCCAAAAGTCATAGTAACAGCAGCATTCTTCCCCCACACTGGACAGCAAGCCCCTCGGGACAGGGACTGGGTTTTATTTTCTTCAGAATAACTGGTATTTAACAGGCTCTCAAACGTAAATCAACTTGAAATTCTCCATTAGGATTGGATGAGGTCTAACATTTATACACTATCAAATCAAAAGATCATTCAGATAGGAAGATGAAACACACACACCCCCCAACACATTATTAACAGCCCTTGAGATTGTCACCATGGTGATGGCAGCATGTGGCCCCTGCCTCAGAGCTTACAGTCTGCAACAGCAAATGCTGGTCAGCATCCCAGCCAACGGCCTGTGTTTTTTATAAGCCCTCAAACTAAGAATGATTTCTTTAAATCATTTTTCACAGTTGTTTTAAAAAACAACGAATATGTGACACCCTACATGGCCCTCAACGCCACAAGGAGAAAAGGTTTGCTGACCTTAGATCTGAAAGGTAGTCTTGAACAAGCACTTTCAAAGGTCTCAGGTGGGAAATAGCCTGGCCGCCAGGGAGAAGCCCTACTTTTCAGGGAGGGGGCAGGGCAGGGCCCACCGAAATGGGGTGGTACCCATGCAGAGCAGATAATTCTGTGGACTGTGATGTGGACTGTGATCAAGACACTTCGGGACTTGTTTACTTAGCACTCTTTTTACAAACTCATGTGGCAGGTCACATAACCAAAAAGTTCACATCCTAATTCCTGGAACCTGTGACTTCCTTACCTTACACAGCAAAAGGCATTCTGGTGATATGATTAACATAAGGATCTTGAAATAGGGAGATTATCCTGGATTATGTGGGCAGGCTCACAGTAATCACAAGGTCCCAAGAAGGGGGAGCAGGAAGGCCAGAGTCAGAAAGCTGTGGCATCAGTAGCTAAGGCTGGAGCACTCTTCATGGTTGGGAGGTGCCATAGAAGAGGGCTGCAGGTGCCCATAGAAGATGGGAGAAAGGAAAAGATTCTCTCCCTTCCTAACCCTTTGGAAGGAACCAGCCCCACCCACATCTTTATGTAGCCCAGTAAGACTCACTTCAGACCTCTGATCTCCAAAACTATAAGAGGATAAATTTGCAGCAATTTTTTTTTTTAAGATTTTATTTGAGAGAGAGAGAGAGAGAGAGCGCGCGCGAGCGCGCGCGCGCGCGAGCGCAAGTGCACGTGCTAGGGAAAGGGAGGAGGAGGGAGAGGAGAGGAGAGGAGAGAGCAGCAGACTCCCCACTGAGCAGGGAGCTAGAGGACATGGGGCTGGATTCCAGGACCCTGCAATAATGGCCTGAGCTGAAGGCCAATGCTTAACGGAATGAGCCACCCAGGCTCCCCTACATTTGCACTGTTTTAAGTCACTGGATTTATGGTAACTGGTTACAACAACAGAAAATACACTCATTCAGTAGGCTTTTATCAGGCACTACCATGCTCCCAGCACTGAGCTCGGCCTGGGATGCAGCAGAAAAACCTGGAACAAATGGGATCCACTCTCCTAAGAACTTAGAATTGTGTCTAAGGCTGTTAATTGGTCAACAGCTGTTGCTTGACCCCAAGGAGAAGTCCAACCATTCAGCAAATGCTATCTGAGTGCCTACTAGGTTCAGGTGAAATGCTTCCCACCCCTGGCAACCAGCGTGCCGCGGGGAAGCCAGAACAGGACACACACTGTACATGCAATTTTGGGAAGTGCCCCCTCCTTCTACTTTTTAACCAAGTTTTGCACCTGTTGGCGGATTACTGGCCTCCCTTGCCCTCAGTTTCCCTGTCTACAGAATTGAGGGGCCAAAGCAAGATTTCACAAGTCCCGGCCACTTCTAAAACTCAAACAACGTCAGCATTAATACCTCAGAGCCACAGAATTACAGATGATTTATTGTCAAAGTAGCCACCTCTTACCATTCATCCAGGACTGGATTCTCTATTCCCACCTAAACCTGGGATGCTAACAGGCAACTCAACAGAGCCACAGTTGCTGTGGAAACAGCATCTGTGGGGGAGGGGCCGCACACTTTTCACTTTAATGCCCCTCGATAGGACAGGACAGAGGGAGGAGCTTCTAGCCTCAGTTTCCTTTAGAACAGGAGTCCACAAGTTACTGTCTGCCCTAAGAAGAATATGCAGCAGAGCCCTAAAGGGCCTACAAAGCACAGACTACTTACTACCTGGCCCTTTACAAAGTAAGATTACAGACACTGGCCTTAGAGCATCAACATTTCTTTCACTAAGCCAGATTTTACTGGACACAAATATACTCATTCGGGTATCCCCAACTACACACATCTCCAGTGAAACAGTGCCAATCCTTGGGGTCTAGCCCAGCCTTACACCCACCTGGCTACAATGCTTGCCCCTTGTTTTTCACAAACATCAGGCCAGGAACACTAACTGTTAGGAGCAGTTTGAACAGCTCACAGGTATCTCCTGAGTTTCTACCAGACACACACACGCACATGCCCACGCGCACACGCAATGCTTCACTGGTCTCATCAGATGGCAGAAAAGTGCAGGCAATTATGTGAGTGTGTGGGGCACTTGGGTGGCTCAGTGGTTGAACATCTGCCTTCGGCTCAGGGCATGATCCCAGGGTCCTGGGATTGAGTCCTGCATAGGGCTCCCCGCAGGGAGCCTGCTTCTCCCTCTGCCTGTGTCTCTGCCTCTCTGTGTCTCTCATGAACAAATAAATAAAATCTTTTTTTTTTTAATTATGTGGGTGTGAATCATGAAGCCGGGCAAGAGGAGAGAACACGTTTCTAGTGGGTCAGAGGCGTGTTCATTCACACCTGACTTACACCTGGATCCATGGGACAAGTACTGGCTGAGGCACACCAGGTCCTTGCAGACGTGCACAGACCAAGCTTGGCTTGTGGCCACAGCTTTCTCTCCCTTTTGTAGGTAACAATCAATTTTTTTCCCAAATAACACCTAATTTGTATCCTGAGTATGACATACATAGCAGAAACAGCCAAAGGTGCCGCGCTGGCAGGGGTCCTGGGCCCACCCCCCACGTGGTAATCCCACTCTTTCCCACAGCAGCCACTCTGAGGCTTGGCAGGGAGGCAGGCCAGAGAAGCCAGGAGCATTCTGAAAAGGGCTGGCCTGAACGAAAAGATCACCATTAGGCAGAAGAAAGAAGGCCAAGAACGCACTGAAGACAGCTTTGTGTTACAAAGAAAAGGTCATTTAAAAACAAATGCAGGTCTGCATATTCTAGCAAGTCCGCTAAAGATGCACTCTGAGGGGCCCTGAGGGGGGTTTGCTGGAACAAAAACAACCACAGAGGCAACCTAACATCCAAGCCCCGCCCCTCCAGCCAGCAGCCCCGCCTGTCACACAGGTGACTGAGCCTGCCCCTCATCTGCTTGCCAGAGGGAAAACCTCCCCCCACTCATCTTATCAAAAGCCCTTTCAGAGGACAGGATTAATCTCACTCGGCCTGGGTTCGGGCCAATGTCAGACGCCCACCTGGCCAGGTGATCTGGGCAGGCCTATAAAGCACCAGGGAAGCACCGCAGCCATACATCCCACATCCGCTCCTGAGAGCCAGGCACCCTGCTGAGCACCCACGTGCCCTCGCTTCCGGAAGATGCTACTGCCATCACCCTGCTTTACAGAGGACGCCAAGGTGTAGTCCAGACAGAGAAGTAAATTGTCCCAGGTCACGAGACTACAAGACATCAACCCTCTGGACCTGGACACACCACCAACACTGAGAAAGGGCCTATCGTGTGCTCCCACTCCGGCCCTGCTCCCCCAGTGCAGTCACTGAGTGAAGACTCATGATCCTCTAGAACAGTGAGGCACAAACAGAAGCCCTCAACCCAAGGTGAAGGAGGAACAAAAGGGAAATGTCTCTGTATAGAAGGAATGGAAAGATCCCACTGTACACAAAACATATCAAAAAGCATGATCCGACAGGAATGGAAACTGAGAGCAGGCTGGATAAATACTCGAGAAAACCACCAGAGGGGCCAGAAAGCATGCAGTCACTAGTCAGTATACTTGTTAAGTCTCAGTCAAACATGAAGAAGCAGTGCCACAAAATCCAGGGACAAGATCAAGAAATAATTCCACCTTTCACCAACATCCCAACATCTGGCAAAAAAGAACTTAAATTTACAGGAGGCCCCACACCCCCTACTTCAAATTCTCAGACACTTACCATTATGAGTGCCTAGAATGTAGTGTCAACAGAGACTCTATCCCTCTATCCCGTGTTTCACAGAACACGTTTTCTGTGAAAGGACAGATAGGTTCAGCTTTGTGGGCCGAGGACCCCACCTCAATTGCCCCAAGTCCACCACGGCAGCACAGAAGCAATCATGGACAACACCAACAAAAGGTCAAGCTGTGTTCCAATAAAACTTTATTTTTTTAAAGATTTATTTATTTATTTATTTATGATAGACATATATATAGAGAGAGAGAGAGGCAGAGACACAGGAGGAGGGAGAAGCAGGCCCCATGCCGGGAGCCCGTGGGACTCCAGGATTGCGCCCTGGGCCAAAGTCAGGCGCTAAACCGCTTAGCCACCCAGGGATCCCCCCAATAAAACTTTATTTACAAAAACAGGAGGCAGGTGGATTTGGGGCTGCAGTTTGCTGACCCTTGGTCTAAAGGAAAATGATACGTTACAGTAAGACGAATTCTAGCAAAAGAGGTTCACATATGCATTAGGATGGAGCAGGAGCTGGGAGGGTCCTAGCTGGGTTGTGCAGGGGAACTCCTGCTGCCTCCCTTAGCAACAGCAAGGGCCAAACATTCTGCACAACTCCAGCTTTCAGAGGCTCCCTACAGGGCAGCAGTCAGAAAAGCAGGGACTGGTACTTCTGTACCCACCAGCTGGGAGGGCCCCTGGCTGTAAGGAGTGGGTTTGGGGGCTGTCTGCAAAGCGGGAGCCTGGGCCTTATCCAGTGCTTCCACCTGCAGGCAGGTAAGCTGTGAGGGGTGGCTGCAGACTACAGCATAACCCTGAGAGCAAGCTGCTTGAAAAGAAAGTCAGAGGAACAATAAGAGGATGATAATGGAGTTTCCTGTCCCCATGTTTGTAGCCACCACCAGAAAAGACACCCCCCCCATCCCCAGACAGCACATTCAGGAAGCAACAGAAATTAAAGATAAGAAACAGGGACCAAAGCATTTCCCCAGCCTCCTCCTCTGCACACTTGGGCTTATAAGCCCCATCCTGACTCCCTGGACCACACACAGGCTCAGCTCTCCCTCCACCAGGGCCTAGCCAGAGCAGGAGCCCCTGCTATCACACCTTTATCATGATCTCACTGTGCCACAGACAAGCCCAAGCCTCCAGCCCACCATATTGGCCCCAAACAGCCCGCTCATCTCATCCTCACCCCCACCAGTCTCATCTCTCCAAAACACGCGGGGTTTGCACAGCCCCACGCTGGCTGTGACATTAGGCCCGTTTCCCCGTGGATTAAACAGAGATGAACATACTATTACCTACCTCCCAGGCCCGACGTCAGGAATAAATGAGAGAAGGAACACAGCACACGTGACCCAGTGCTTGTGTGCCCTTAGAAGGTTCTTGGCCAAAGGCAACTGTCACTCTAGCTCTGCACCAGCTCATCTCTCAGGCTGCCCAGCTCCACCATCATCAGCCTTGCACATGGCACTCAACCCTCGGGATGCCTGTGTAAGCAGCGAAGCCTTCATCTTCCCCACCACTAGGTGCCCAGGGGCCCAGGTGCTGGCACGCCTGGCACCTCTTCCCCTCCTCCTATGACCCAGGGACCTGTCCCCACTCTGGTGCATGAAGGCTAAAGGGCCCCAATACAGAGTGCGGGCCTTCAAAACCACCAAGAGAAATCTGTTAAATGTTTAGGATCTGTTGGTGGACCCCTCCCTCCTTCACCCCCATTATGAATTCTCAGAAGACAGAGATACACTTTAACTCCCAGGAAACCGTCTTGAGATAAATAACTCCTATATTCTGTGGCTACGTTTTCAACAAGATAAAAACTGCTGTGGCTTCAGGGTTTCCCACCTCAGGGCAGCAAGCATGGGTATTCGCTGCAATCACACACTGGTGTTACAACAGGCAGCTTCAAGGAGGGGGTATTCCTAGCTCCACTTCATTGTTCATCCATAACATTCTTCAGTAACAAAAGGAACATAAGCTTGATAGAAGCTTAAAAAAAAATACAGAAAGTCGTCACAGTCGACCAGCTCCCGGGTACCCCAGCAGGTCTGCGTTTGCCAGCACAAGTCCCTACACTCAGGGCCACCTGCCTCCTGCTCCTCTGTTTTACTCTGCTTTTGTTGTCTATTTCCAAAGAGTTCGACAATGAAGGTCATAAAACGCTATTAACTAAATTCTAAACTGATGTGCTATGTGCTTAACAAAATTATAAAAATGATTCTAAGGAAAGCTTCCAGAGGGCTGCTGGCAGGCCAAGCACAGGCACGCAAAGGATGAGTCCCAGCACTGACTTTGTTTACACCCAGAGCCTTCCCAAAGGAATGACATCACTGTAAGGGCTAGAGTTGGGCTAGCAGAGGGAGGATGGCTGGGCAGGAAGTGTCAGTCTTAGCCCAGTGGAAAGCATTCCTTCCACCTCCCAAAGCCAGCGTCCTCACAAACCCACTGCTACACACATACAAGAGGGTGGAGGGACAAAAGCTGGTTCTGACAACTGCCAAAAAGCGGCCACCACCAATGCCGAAATGCAAGGCTGCCCCTTGGTGGCCTCTGGGGCGAAGCCTCGCCACCCCCTCTTGCAGGCAGTGGCTCTCTACAGACACACAAGGAAATACCACCTCAGCCACTTCCGTTTGCTCTTTTACACACAGGGACAGAAAGTTTACTTGAACAGGCTGTGGGAGGACTAGAAAAGGTGGTCACAAGGTGTGACACAAACACCGCTTGTTGTACTGGAGGTAGTGGTTACTGCCCTGCCAACCCTCCTTTCAGTGCTCAGCCTCCCCCTGCAGCCCCTGCAGCTTCCAGCTCCCAGCCTTCTCAAGGGGCCTGGAGGGGCGTCCAAGGACAGAGTTCACTCCCCATATATGCAAGGAGGTGGGGACAAATGGCCAAGCTTCCCAACCCACCCTTTCTTCTGGGCCTTGCAACAGTCTGCAGACACTGTAACAAATAGTAGCACTCAATGCTTGACACAAAAACATAAGCACTGTGGATGGGGGGAGGGGTGCGCAAAGCAGCAGCAGAGCTGTGTAACTGACAAATACATACCTACTATTCAAACACACAAATGTTACTGTGTATCCACCTATACATGCACACACATCCCTTAGTTCAATTCCCTTTGATTCAAGAAATGCTATTTAGGATGCAGGGGTGTTCTGGTTAAACAAGGCAAAAGGACTACCAGCATTTATAGCTCACTCTTCCAACATCCCCTAAAATGAAAATAAACAACAAAGGGCACCCAAAAGTCAAGGACAATTTTGGCAGACAAGGAATAGTCAGTGGAAACAGATCTCACAGACTGAAGGATCCTACAAACAGGACTGGAGAGAGCTCAGGAGGCCCTGAGAGGGGGTGGGTACTTCTTACTGGGATTTAACCATGGGAGGGTTTCTTGCAAGATCCCCTCCCACTCTGGATAAATTAAACAAGGTAAGTCTAGACTTGACTTGAGAAGCCAGGATCCAAGGGGGTGGGGGTGAGGAAAAAAGCTAAAAAAAAAAAAAAAAAAGCCTGGTGAAAACCTGAATCACAACTCCTAAGCAAGCCTGGGTCCCCCTCTGCCATCAGCCTCACTGCCAGGTGGCAGACAAACATACTCAGTCCCTCTCTCA
Organism: Canis lupus familiaris; assembly: GCF_011100685.1. Classification (NCBI taxonomy): domain Eukaryota; kingdom Metazoa; phylum Chordata; class Mammalia; order Carnivora; family Canidae; genus Canis; species Canis lupus. The sequence continues at coordinate 52,801,245 of NC_049230.1, forward strand.
GCACCCCTGGCAAAGACCAAGGAGTCTTCTCTTGTAAACCAATAGACACAAACACCTGGGGCTCCAGAAAAACAGGCAGCCTCCCTCCCACTTACCCTATAGGGAAGAGCTCCCCCACTGACCCACCCACTCAGGACCCAACCAGCTGCAGATATGCCCATGACCACAAACATCCAAAAGCCTTCAGCGAGAAGGCAGATACCAAAAACAGAGACAAATAAAAGAATCAGGAACCAAAGATTTTTAAAAAGTAAAGTAACATAAAATCAGGATTCTCAGAAAATTAAGAGAAGATACTACACCTATGCAACAGAAACAAGACTTTTTCTTTTCCAAGGGGCAATCAGAAAAAGCCCTAGGAAGTACTAAATATATGATAGGCCAAAACCCACTATTTCACATTAATCATGAGAAAAATATCAGACAAATCTCACTGGAGAGACATTCTAGAAAATACTGGGCCAGTACTCCTCAAAATTTGTCAAGGTCAACAGAAACAAGGAAAATCCGGTAACTGTCAATCTGGAGGAAACCAAGGAGGCATGGCAACTAAATGTGGTATCTTGGAACAGAAAAGCACTTACGGGGCAGCCCAGGTGGCTCGGAAACCACCTTCAGCCCAGGGCCTGATCCTGGAGACCCAAGATCGAGTCCTACGTCAGGCTCCCTGCATGGAGCCTGCTTCTCCCTCTGTGCCCTCCCCTGCCTCTCTGTCTCTCATGAATAAATAAATAAATCTTTAAAAAACAAAAGAAAAGCACTTAAGGTAAAAAAAAAAAAAGAGAGAGAGAAAAATAACCTGAATAAAGTATAGACTTCTGTTAACAACAATGTATCAGTGTTCATTACTTAGTTGGGACAAAGTATCATACTAACATTAGAACTTTGTAACAGGGGAAGCAGCAAGGTATACAGACACTTAAACTTAGTTTTCCTATAAATCCAAACTATTCTAAATGTTTTCATTTTAATTTCAACAGAAGAAATGAAAGATCAAGAAAAGCTCAGAAAAAATAACAAGGAGTTGAATGCTGGTATCCCCTCCCCCACCCCAAAATTAAAGGGTGAACCAGGAATCTAACTAGGAGTGATGGAAACGGAGGGGGAAATTTCATCAAATGAAAAAGAACATGAAAAATCCCCCAGAGGTGAGTACCCAAGCTTGCAAGGGCCCACCTAGTGCTCAGAATAATGGATACAAAAAGAACAAAGTACATTAGGGATAAAGAGAAGAACCCAAAAGCTTATGAAAGCGCCCTGCACACGGGTGCTCACACACACACACACACACACACACACACACACACAAAGTCCAGGGAGGAACAATCAGAATGGCAATGAGGTCTCAAAAGCAACAATGAGGCATTTCTGCACTTCTCACCAACATCTTTCCCCTCCCTGGATAATGATTTTCAATCTAGAGTTTAATACTCAACTGACCAAGTCAAGTGTAGGAATAGAAGACAGCTGCAGACTCACATATGGGAGGACTAAAAACATACACCCTCTCAGAAAGTTGCAGAATATACACAGATGAGAGCAATCCAACACAGAGGCAAATGTCTCCCTTCCTCCTTCCTAGAGGAAGTGATCTCGTTCTTCCCCCAGCACCCTGAGGGCTCCCCCACACCCACCTGGGTCTATGAGAAACCCATTCCCCCTGCGGTCCCTTGGCCCAGCAAGGCTATATGACCCACCCAGACAAAGATGCCTCTTAATGACAACATGGCACACTGGACCGACCAACCAACTGGAAACCTGCCCTCCTCTGGACTTCCACATACTTGAGGCAATAATGTCCTCATTGTTTAAGGAAGCTTAAGATAGCTGCAGTTACTTGATGTTCCAACTGCCCAACTGAAACATGCATGGGATCCAGGAAACAAGGGATCCAACACAGAGGGAAGAAGCCCCAGAAATGACAACAAAAGACAGCCCAAGACGGCCTCTGTACAACAGGCAAGAGAGCAGCCTGTCCTGATGAGAGGACACAGGCTCCAGGGGGTAAACAGACTCACAGATTAATGTATTTGGGCAATTAGAAAATTGTGTTTGGGGCAGCCTGGGTGGCTCAGCGCCGCCTTCAGCCCAGGGCGTGACCCTGGAGACCCAGGATCAAGTCCCACCTCAGGCTCCCTGCATGGAGCCTGCTTCTCCCTCTGCCTGTGTGTGTGTGTGTGTGTATGTGTGTGTGTGTGTGTGCGTGTCTCATGAATAGATAAATAAAAGCTTAAAAAAAAAGAATGAAAGAAAATTGTGTTTGTAAAAAAAGGAGAGGATACAGGTTTTAATGCCATTCAATTTATCAATTTATATGTTTTGGTCATGTCTTCTATGTTCCACTTAAAGAACTGTGTTTTACCTGAGATCGTAAAGATATTCCATTTTCTTCTACAAGCTTTACTGTCTCATCTTTCATGGTTAGCTCTCATCATCCATGTAAACATGATTCTGGATGTGATTTGAGGCATAAGACTCATCATCCCAGTGCCTTTTTTGAAAAGGCCATCTTTTCCCTTTGTCATGTGGCACCTTTGTCATAAACTGACTACTTTGGTGAAATTGGTTTCAAGATCTCTGTTCTATTCTATCAGCCTATTGTCTATTCTTTTGAAGACAATGAGCTGTCTTCTTGACCACAGCTTTTATGAAGTCTGGAGACATCTAGTACAGTAAGTCCTTCAGCTTTGTTCTTCCTCAAGAATGCTTGGGTTATTCTTGGCTCTTTCCATTTTCATATAAATTTCAGAATCAGCTTGTCAATTTCCAAACAAAACAACAATAAAAGGAAAGCCTACTGGAATTTTGAATGGAATTACATGGAAGCCAGAGTTCAAATGCAGGAGAACTGACATCATTACAAGGCCATACTCCCCAGTGTTGGTGAGTAAGGCAAGGAAAACTCTCCCCCACTGCCAGTGGACATGCCAATTGGTAAAATCACTGGAAAACTGGCAGCTGTCTGCTGAAGTTGAACATGTGCCGACCCTGCGACCCAACCATTCCATTCTAGGTCTGTACCCAACAGCACAAGTACATCTACACATCCAGGGATGTGTGTACAAATATTAACAGCAACGCTACGTGTAAGAGCTCAAAATGGACACTAACGCAAGCCAAAAGCCTACCACCACTAGAACAAATCAATATTATATCCACATAACAGAAAATTATTCAACAATGAGTATAAACACACAACTATGCAGATGAAACTCACAGGTACAATGTTGAATCAAAGCAGCATATACAAGAAGCAGAACACAGAATCATTTTATAAGGGTCACAAGGCAATCCATAATGAAAACACTGACTGGCAGGAACCTACTACACACAGAGTAACTTCAAAGGGAGGGGTGGGAATCATTGCAAGTAGAAAACACTGGGGGAAAAATCTCTACACCTTGGTGGATCAAGCCAACTCAAAATAGAAAACAGAGGATCTGATTGAGGTAGATCAGCAAACATGTTCAAAAAGTGACTATGGGGGGTGCCTGGGTGGCTCAGTGGGTTGGGCATCTGCCTTCAGCTCAGCTTGTTCCTAAAGGTCCTGGGATCCAGCCTCACATCGAGCTCTCTGTTCAGTGGAGGGCCTGCTTCTCCCTCTCCCTCTGCCTGCCACTCTGCCTACTTGTGCTCTCTTCTCTGTCAAATAAATAAATATATTTTTTTTTTAAAAGTGACTATGGACACCCCGCTGGTTCAGTCAGCAGAGCATATGACTCTTGATCCCTGGGTCATGAGTTCAAGCCTTGCAGTAGAATTAGAGATTACTTTAAAATCTTTACCCCCACACACAAAAAAAAGTCACAAAATATGAAACTTTAAGGAAACACCCAAATTCTGAAAAGCAAAAATCTCTGACCACAGTGCAGTAAAACAAGACATAATGAAAGCAGAAGTAAAAAATAACCCGACTGGTTGGAAAACTTAAAAATCTCTCTTAAAAATTTTTTTGAATCAAAGGGAAATTCAAAAGTATCACTGCAGAATATCTAGAAAAGTAAGAGAGAAACGAACACTACGCATCAAAACTTGTAAAACAAAGGCAAATTTGTACTCAGAACATTTAACAATCTTTTTTTTTTTTTAAGGATTTTATTTATTGGAGAGCGAGCATGCACAGAAGCAGGGAGGAGGGTCAGAGGAAGGAGAAGCAGACTCCCCACTGAGAAGGGAGGCCAATGCCAGGCTTGATCAGAGGACCTGAGATCAGGACCAGAGCTGAAGGTAGACACTTCACTAACTGAGCCACCCAGGCACCCCAGCATTTAGCAATCTAAAAACCTTAAATTTCTTAACAGTATCCAGTTCTAGAAGTTAGAAAAAAGACATGATGGGGCTGCCTGGGTATCACAGTCGGTTAAGCGATTGTCTTTTGGTTTTAGCTCAGGTCATGATCTCAGGGTCCTGGGATCAAGCCCTGGTTGGGGCTCACCACTAACAGTGGAACCTGCTTGGCATTCTCTCTCCCCCTCTGCCTCCAACCCTCTCTCCCTCTACAAAAGAAAGAAAAAAGACATGGCTAAATGCAGAGGGAAACAGAAACGGGGATACCTGGGTGGCTCAGCAGTTTAGCACCCACCTTCAGCTCAGGTCATGATCCTGGAGTCCCAGGATCGAGTCCCACATTGGGCTCCCTGCATGGAGTCTGCTTCTCCCTCTGCCTGTGTCTCTGTCTCTCTCTCTCTCTCTCATGAATAAATAAAAACATAAAGATAAAAATAATAAAATAAATTTATAAAAAGAAACAATACATTTAAAAAGCCAAAAGTAACTCAATGGATTTAATGACTACATTTGAATAAAGCAGAATTAAAGATAGTTCTTTGAACCAAGAAATAAAATAGATAAACCACCAAGAGAAAGGTATGTGTATCTCATTTTACAGACAAGACACTAAGTCCAAGAGGTTCAAAGACTGGCCCAAGGTCAGTTGCCCACTACCAACAAGTTAGGGCGTTGTAACACCTAAGCTTGAACCCAGGGCAGCCTGCCATCCAGGTCTGCTCCAAAGTGCGGGCAGTCAATGGTCCCCAGAGAATGACCACGTGGTCACCAGAATACAATGCCCACAGTACTCCTGGGCTCTGCCAGTACTCCTGAGGCCATGGTGAGTGTGGGGGCCAAGTGTGGCCTGAGGTGGAGTCTGGGCAGGCACCACATCAATGAGGGAGTCTAAGAGTCCTAGGGCCCCAGAAGGTATGGCAGCTCCAGGCTCCTCATCCACAGGGGTCTGTCTTGAGTCTCCAAGCCACAGTATATGCTGGATGTTTTCTGTGATCCTTGTCATCACTCCTGACCAACTTAAACTGTTACGGGTCCTTTCTTCATGGGCCATGGGGTCAATTCCTATACACCCAGCTCTCAGGTGTCGGCTGAAGCCTACCAAGGACTCTGGCTAGAAATCTCCTAGCAATTTGCAGAATTCCTGGCCTAACTTATCTTTTGAAAATGCAGTTAATTTAACAACAACAAAAAAGACAATTTGGAGATGGGCAGTTGGATAGACATGTGACACGCAGGCCTCTCCCCCCAGGGTCAAAACTTAACAGGGACCTGGCAAATCAAAGGAATACACAACCCACATACCTGTACTTCAGTTTCTCCTTCCTTTTCCACCACCAGACAGAGAGTGATAGCCAGTGAACAGCACTTTGCAAATGCCACCAAAATCTAAGTTCTTTATTGTAAAATCTGATATAGCAGAGAACAGAACTGGAGACGGCATTTTTATCGGATTGTTCTTTCTAACCGGATCAACAAAACAGTTTCCGAGGGCCACTGACAGATGCACAGAAACACATGACTAGCTCGGGTAGATGCCTGTGAACCATCAGGGCCCCAACACCAGGAGCCAGGGTGCTTGGGATGGGGCTGAGCAAAATACAGAGCTTGGCAGAAGCTCCTGCCAGGAAGAGTCAAAAATGTACCAGCTGCCCAGTCCTGGCCCCGACCACGCTCCACGAACATGTATGTGTTTTACATTTATGTGGGTTACCTATGCAACTATTAGATGTTACAAACACACGTTCAGTATGACAAATTCTTTTTTTTTTTTTTAAGATTTTATTTACTTATTCATGAGAGACAGAGAGAGAGAGAGAGAGAGGCAGAGTCACAGGCAGAGGGAGAAGCAGGCTCTCTGCAGGGAGCCCAACATGGGACTCAATCCCCGGACTCTAGGATCGCACCCTGAGCCCAAGGTACACACTCAACTGCTGAGCCACCCAGGCGTCCCTCAGTAGGACAAATTCAAAAAACACTAAAGTAGGCAAAGTAAGTCAGTCCAACTCAAAAGGTCATCACAATTAACCTGAATGATATCCTTCAGGCTTTTTCTCAGCTCCCAGAAACCTAGCAGCAGCTGATGGTCTGCCAGTTTTATTGTACCAGTGTGGGAAGTTCCCTGATTACACTACAGCTCACTTTTTCTCTTGGTACAAGAAAATACACACCCATCTACCTCATCCTTTTGAATGCCTACAGAGTAGTTCACTGTTTAGCTGTGCCACATTTACCCATGCCCCCACGGATAGATACGGAAATTATTTCCAGCTGTGTACTACTGCAAATAATGCTACAACCAATATCCCCATGCATACATCGATACATGCCGGGCTAATATTTGTGGACCATCGGACATTTCTCTGAAGCATATTTCTAGTTTGTGCCCAAGGAACTAAATAAAAGGCAGGAGGAGGACCCCAGGCCCTTCCCCAGGTGAAATACACATGAGGCAGACGTCCTCTAGCAGCCAGTGCCCTGGGGATGCAGAAGACAGCCCACTTACAAGATAACAAGGCCTCATCCATCTTCCAACTGTGGCCCTCCTGAGGCCCTCCACCAGGAGGAGGCAGAAAAGAGGCAATGGTGCCTTCCTGACGAGCCCCAAAGAGACACCCTGGCAATGAACCATTCCACCTGGAGGTAATGGTGCCCTTTAATCCAAGTAAGCAAGGAAATAGTTCACCAAGCTGGCTGAATCACTGTCACAACTGCACAGAGGATCCTCCTAACCACTGCAGAAATGGCTGCCCTATCGCCCCCACAAGGTGGCCACAGGTGAAGGAAGAACAGGCCAAGGTCACTCTGTTCTGTGCTGTCTCACTCATCATGTCACATCAACCCAGAGCCAAGCCACAAGCACTAGGGTGTCTGCTTACACAGAGATGGTCCACCAACCACGCAGTCCCCAGAAACCCGCCTTTTTTTTCTTTGACGGAAGTAAATGAAGAAACCCAAATGTGCTGAAGGCAGGGGGGCTGAAAGGGCAAAGTGTTGGTTTAAATGATCTCCAATAAAGCCCAAGGGACTGTACCCCTCCAGAACCCATGGGCTATTGATTCCCCAAGCCTCAGATGCTACAAGAGACCTGGGAAGATTACAGTCGCTGGGCCACCAATCAGTGAAGTAACAAAAAGGAAGAACCCAAAAAGAAGGGACAAGTGTTCCCAGGGGCTCTCACAGGCATGCCAACCTTGTCATTGCAGCACAGATGAAAAGAGGAACAACGTGTGTGCACACTGGAAACACACTTTATTGACTTAGTGTTTACAAGTCTCACAGAGATGTTGACGGAACTCCATTAATGGAACACTGTTCTCACAATACTCCCGGGGCCCTCCCAGCTCCATCTACACACCCCCCACGATTCCTAAAATGCCACCCCCTACCCTAAACAACTCCACATCAGTGTGTGGCCCACCTGGCCCCCCAATTCCCGTGACACCACCGAATCATACAACCTGAAGCTCTCTCTCTGCAGGGCTGCACTCACTGTTTAGATCTACTCTAAGCCATGCCCCATACAGTGTCATGACTCATCCAGGGTGGCAAAGAGCCACAATGGCCTTTTCTTTTATTCCTCAAGAGAACAAGAAAGGACCTCAATGATTATGCTGGGGAACCATATAGAAAATAAAACATCTTGTACTTGCCTATATTTACATTAAGATATACCTATAAGGGTACCTGCTTGGCTCAATCAGTTAAGCATCTGACTCTTGATTTTGGCTCAGGTCATGATCTCAGAGTTGTGAGATGGAGCCCTGCCTGAGCCCTGTGTGGGGCTCTGCCCTGGGTATGAAGCCTGCTTAAGTTTCTCTCTCTTCCTCTCCTCTGCCCTTCCCCAACCCTCTCTCTTAAAAAAAAAAAAAATATATATATATATATATATATATATATATATATATATATACACCTATAAACATTCATATGCGTAAAGCATTCCCATTAATGGAAGACAAAACTGTTCTCAAGATACCACCCATCTCTTGATCTGAAAAAGGGATAAGTGGGAAGGAAGAAATGACTCATTTCTCTACTTTGTGTATTTCTAGAGTGGATTTTTGTAACAAGCCTGTATTGTTACTGATACAGTGTTTTTAAGGTCTAGGTAAACTGAGCAATACAGAATCAATGTTTTGCACTGTTTCTGAGCTGAGTAGGGGCCACAGTCATAGCAACACACTAAGACGGGATTCATCCCCATCTGACAGGAAACCAAGGCTCAAAAGGGTAAATAGCACTTGTTCAAGCTCCTAGAGCAAGTAGATGTGAGTGAAGGGAATGAACACTCCTGTTTGCCTGATGCCCAGTCAGGAGCAGTCAGGGTTAATAGCCCAGCCAGCTGCAGAGCCTCCCTTGCACCCATCAACTGCCTGAGCACATCCATCTTTATTCTTCAAGACATTTACCTGAAACTCCCCAAGAACAGAACAGACTCAGCCCAAGGCAGCAGCAAATGACCCAACGCCGCAGTGAGGTGGTATTTACCTCGGACAAAGAGAAGGATGGCAGAGAGTGCTCCAATGCATCTGCCCCTCAGGGAGGTCCTTGGTTAAGGTTTCTGAGCTCCTGGAGGTGATGGCAGGGGCTATCTGATTTGGGTCTAAGTCTTCTGCACAGAGCACAGGACTTCGCATGCTATTAGAAACACTAACATCTAGTAAACAAATAAGCCCCAAGTGTATAAGCCTGCCTACTCCAAACCCCTAGGCCCTTGGCTAGTACTGCATCCAGGAACCATTAATAGCTACTGTTTATTGAGAGCCTGCTTGCCTTGTGCCAGGTACCTTATAAACACTTCGGCAGACGACCCATGAATCCTTCCCCAGTTCTAGGAGGAAAGCATTACTACCACATTTTGCAGACAAGAATAACAGAGACTCTGAAAGACTAAATAACCTTAAATCACCCAGCTCACAAGTGGTGGAGCCTGGGTTTGAAGTCAGTGGACCTCAAAGCCAAGGGCTACTCTTCATCAGGAAAGGAGCAGGAGGGGGCAAGGCATGACCACCTCTGCATGTGATTTGTCCCAGTTCAAGCTAACGATAATGACCCTCAAGGGCCATTCCCAATTGTACCTCCACCAGGAACTTTCTCTCACCAGAGCACAAATCCTTCCCAACGTGGCCTGATGAAATACCATCCGGGCATTTTCAGGGGTTTCAACTCTGCTGTTGCTTCACCCAGGAGGTGTGATTTCTGGGAATAATCAGATGAGGAAAGAAAGGCCCTAGAGGTGGAGTGGTTCAGTAGGCTGAGTGGTTCAGCAGATCTGCATGACAGCTATTATCAGGAAATGCAATAGAGGGTTGGCCTCCAAGTAAGTTCCACCCAGTAAGAAATATTAACAGCAACAAAACCACCAAACGCTGCAAAATGGGAGCCTCAGAAACCTCCAGAGACTAGGCCCCAGTGTGTAAAGCCTGGAAGAAAACATCTGTGCCAAGAGGCTACCTGTGCCTCTCTCCACAACCCAATTCTGGCCTTCCCCCAGGGAGATGCCCAGAACAACTCCTGCCTTGGCCACTTCTGTACTGCAAGACCACAGTGAACACTGCTTCCATAAGAAAACCTAAGATCCTTCACGGACTATAGCAAGCCCAGAACACTAACTGCTTCTGATTTGGGAAGTGTGCTCATCTAAAAGGCTATTCATTTAGTAAAGTCGACACAGTCCAGAAACACCCACTCTCGTATACTATTGTTTATAAATTGACACCGTTTTTTGAAGAGGAATTTAGCAGGATTCTTACCCAAATGCTATTCAACTGGAAGAGTCCACGCTGAAGAAACACATGCTATTATACAAATTATATGTTTCTCAAGAAAATTTTGGCAGAATTTTAGCAAAATTGTATAATATCCAAAAATTAGAAATAGCCCAAATGTCCGCCAATAGGAAAGAGGTTAAATCAAGTATATCCACAAAATACCCTCTGCAATCGCTAAAAAAGATGATGTAATACATCTGTATGGACTGTCACAGAGCATACCAAGACACTTTATTAAGAGCAAAGGGAAGCATGCTCTTAAGAATATAAATGCGTGTGTAGGGATAATGTGCACTTTTCTTTTTTCTGGAAGGAATGACAAGAAACTTCTCATTGTGGTTTCTCCTCAGAGAAACTGGAGAAGAGCATGTTACAGCTTAAATTTTCTAACTACTTTTTTTATTTTTCAAGATATTATTTATTTATTTGTTTATTTATTTATTTATTTGAGAGAGACAGCATGAGCAGAAAGGGAGGAGCAGCAGGGAGGGAGAAGCAGACTCCTCACTGAGCAGGGAGCCTGACGAGAGGGTTGATCCCAGGACCCTGAGATCAATGACTTGAGAGGAAGACAGATGCTTCACCGACTGAGCCACCCAGGCGCCCCTCCAACTACTTCATTTTAAAAAATCAACTGGAAAAAAAATAAAATAAAATAAAATAAAAAATCAACTGGAAATACCTGGGTGGTATTATAAACTATTTTTGGTTTTTTTCCTTCATGTACTTGTAGATTTCTAACAACTTAATCTTAAAAAACACAGAAAATGTGATAGATCTGTATATATTAATACAAAAAAATTCTCTTTTGACACATTTAAAAATGCATGTTGTGGTACAAGAAAAAGTAGTGTGATCCTTTTTTTTTTTTTTTTTGTGATCCCATTTTTGTTTTTTAAAAGCCTACCTACAAAGGGCTGTATTTATACATGCATTCAGAGTCTGGGAGGAGAAACACACCGAATTGTAAACAGTAGTTACTGCCTGGGAAGCTGGAGGGAAGAGCTTTCATTTTTCTTCATACGCTTGCTTTTCTTTTTTTAAATGAGTATGTATACTTTTGCAATTAATTTTATATCAGAAAAAAAATTCCACTTTCTGCTTGAGGACAAGGTCTCCACTGTCCCCAGCTACTTCGGAACACTCAGCCCATTCACCACTAGGGCAGGTCAGCCAGGCGGCAGTGACAGGACCCCTCCCAGACAGGACGATGTTTCCCTACCGCCCAGGACAGAGCGGTTCTTGAAGCTCTGGACTGTATGTAAACAACACCTGCCTAAAAAAGCTCTGGAAGACACAAAGGAGCCGTGGAAAGAGTGCCGGGATGACCTCCTTTTTCCAATTGGTCCTGCAGCAATGCATGCCATCATTCTACACAAAGACATGATCTCGAAAGCACGGTGGGAAAGTCACCCCCGGCTTCCCAGGGCCAAAATCCTACCTACCCTCCCCCAGGCTGGCGACCGGCCACAGCAGAGTACTCACATAACAGGTTCACATCCAAAGGGCTCTGACGCTCCGGAAAGCAGGCTGACCCACAAGCTTTCTACTGCAGCCCACACATTTCTGATTCCGACTTAGAAACACACTCTTAAGGACGCCTGGGTGGCTCAGCAGTAGAGCGTCTGCCTTTGGCTCAGGACTGATCCCGGTCTCCCAGGATCAAGTCCCACACTGGGCTCCCTGCAAGGCACCTGCTTCTCCCTCTCCCTGTGTCTCTGCCTCTCTCTCTCTCTCTCTTATGAATAAATAAACAAAATACTAAAAAGAAAAGAAAAGAAACACTTTTTTTTAAAGATCTCCCTATTTTATTTTATTTTTTTAAAGATTTTATTTATTTATTCATGACAGAAAAAGAGACAGGCAGAGGGAGAAACAGGCTCTGTGCAGGGAGCCTGACGTGGGACTCAACCCCGGGGTCTCCAGGATCACACCCTGGGCTGAAGGCAGCTCTAAACTGCTGGGCCACTGGGGCTGCCCCAAGAAACACATTTTTAATACTTCAGGGCTTGGCATACTGTTTACAATGGGTGCTTCTTTTTTTTTTTTTTTTTTTTTAAGTTTTTGGGGTTTTTTTAAGCAATCTCTACACCCAACGTGGAGTTCAAACTCACAAGGCTAAGATCCAGAATCACATTTCCACCAACTGAGTCAGCCAGGTAAGGTACCCCAACAGGTGTTGATTCCAAGTCTGCTACATTTTTCCAGAATGCCCTCCCTGACTACCCCACACCCAGGCTGAGTTGGCCTTGGCTCCTCAGTGCACTTCCACGAGAACCTCTTTGGCAGCTCCACCCCTCCTGCATGTGGGCACCCTCCCTGGTCAGACACAGAGCAGAGAGACCAAGGGAAGCAACAGAATTCTGCTTCATAGCCCACACTCTCTCGCTTGCTCCACTGGGGAAAATGTGCCAGTCAATACACAGGCAAAACTGCATTTATGCGTTGTCATTCACTGAGAGACGAACGGATAAACACAGTATGATGTGTGGAACGCAACGTGGAATATTATTCACCAGAAAAAGGAATGGCGTGCTAAGGCCTACTACAGCATGGATGAACTTGGAAACATTATGCTAAGTGAGATAAGCCAGACACAAAAGGGCAAATATTCTATGACTCCACTTACATAAAGACAGACAGACAGACAGCAGACAGTGGTTGCCAGGGGCTGAGGAAAAAGCAATGAGGAGTCAGTGCTTCATGGTACAGAGTTTCAGTTTGGGAAGGGGATATATTTCTGGAGCTGGGTGGCGGTTGCACAACACTGTGAATGTACTTAATGCCACTCAATCCATACACTAAAGATGGCTAAAATGATTAACCTTATGTATATTTTACCACAATAAAATATTTTTTAAAAGCATATCTAAGATAAAGTTGTGAAATCAGGGGCACCTGGGCGGCTCAGTGGTTGAGCATCTGCCTTTGGCTCAGGTTGTGATCCCAGGGTCCTGGGATCAAGCCTTGCATTGGGCTCCCTGCTCAGAGCCTGCTTCTCCTTCTCCCTCTCCCTCCGCCTGCCACCTGCCTATTTGTCTGCTCTCTCTCTGTGTCAAATAAATAAATAAATAAATAAATAAATAAATAAATAAATAAAATCTTTTTAAAAATAAAATAACAATAAAGTTGTGAAATCAGGAGCGCCTGGGTGACTCAGCCAGTTGGGCATGTGACTCTTGGTTTCAGCTCAGGTCATGATCTCAGGGTTGTGAGACTGAGCCCTGCGACAGGCTCTGCACTCCACACAGACGCAGAGTCAGCTTCAGATTCTCTCTCCCTCTCCCTCCCAACTCTACCTCTCTCTCAAATAAATAAATACAATCTAAAGTTGTGAAAAGAACCACAAGTAACAGAGGCAAGGAAATAATCATGGGAGGGTGACGACAAAGTCAGGTTGAGAAGGTCCCACAGGTCTCTTCAAGGAGGTGCTTGCCTTCTCCCCACGGGACCATGAGCTCCCGAGGAAGGCAAGCATGACCTTCACATCTCTGTGTCCCCAGAACAATAAATGTTTAAGTAAAGACACTTGTTCAGACTCAACTCCATACATGGAGTAAGGCCCCAAGCTTCACTAGCAGAGGGCTGAGCCAGGACCGAGATACTCAGAACTTAGTGGCCCAGGAAGGAAGCCACCTGCCTAAAGTCAGAAGTGACAAGGCTGAAGGCAAAAACCCGTACGGTGCCACACAGAACTAAGGGAGGAGCCTGTGTTCTCTCTGCCCTGGAAATGCCACTTGGAGGCATTAATCAGCAACATACACCAAGATTTACATGTGAGAAGACACCCTAAAAATCTCTTTACAAGAGGGAAAAGTGGGTAACAACAATCAAATATCTATCAGAGGACTAAATAAATCGTGGCATGCCATACAAAGAAAGCAATTACACAACCATTAAAATACATTTTCAGGGTGCCTGGCTGGCTCACTTGGCAGAGCATGCGACTCTCGATCTTGGGGATCATGAGTTCAAGCCCCACGTTGGGCATAGAGCTTACTTAAAAATAATAATAAATTTAAAAATGCTCTCAGTAATTTAGGAAATACACTACAACATTAAGAACTATCAACTGGGGGATCCCTGGGTGGCGCAGCGATTTAGCACCTGCCTTTGGCCCAGGGTGCAATCCTGGAGACCCGGGATCGAATCCCACGTCGGGTTCCCAGTGCATGGAGCCTGCTTCTCCCTCTGCCTATGTCTCTGCCTCTCTCTCTCTCTGTGTGACTATCATAAAATAAATAAATAAATAAATAAATAAATAAATAAATAACTATCAACTGCGAAGGATATATGGAATATTTTTCTAATTCTGAAAAAACACACACATAATCAAAGGAAATACACTAGCATTTACTGTCGTTCTCTCTGGATGGCAAGGTTCCAGATTATTTGTATTTTTATCCTTATTCTTTTCAGTATTTTCCTTTTTTTTTTCTTCAGCAAAAATATTACCTTTATGAACAGGGAAAAATGTGCTTACAGGGCCTTCCTCGCACAGTGTCCGGCACATAGCACAGGCCCAAGGAGTATCTGTTGCATGACAGTGACTTACTTCTGAAATCAATAAACAGCGCTTTCTCAACAGCACCAAGAGGAAAAGGCCAATGGTTTTCTTGGAGAAGAGGAAGAAAAGATACAGAGCAGAGCTACAAAACCAGCTGCAGAGGTGGGAGTGGAAGGAAGTCCTCCCAGAGACAATGTGAAGGACCGCCAGCAACTTAGCCAGCAACTTAAGATAGACCTCGTTCTGCCCACAGACACCTCCCTCTGCAGGCAGAGCTTTACAAGCTGGCTCCAGCATCTTACGGCAGCTACCTGGCCCCAAGCTCAGGCCACACGGAAACAAAATCAACAAGTACAGCTAAAAACAACACTCAACCAAGACTTCTGGCTCAAGTCACCAAGGCAAGCCTCCCTCCTAGGGCAGAGATTTCCCACAGGCCAGCCACAGAGAGAGAGAGAGACAATGATCTCTGTATCACCGTTGGCAGAGCCGGGGTCTTAGAGCTCCCAGGTGAGGTGGCCTGGTCCAAATGGCACCTTTTAAGCCTAAAAGCTGGTCATAAACAATTTTATTTCATCAGAAATCTAACCATCTCTCTCATTGCTCTCCTGAGCACCACAGCCAATGCTTTTATTCCTTTGTCCAAATGACAGACCAAAGGTTCCTAAAAGTCTACAAGCCACCCCCCCCCCGCCAATGGGACTTTCTTAAGAAAGAAATTGAGTTATGACTTGAAAAGCAGACAGTCTAGTTAGCTCTGAACAAGCCATGAGATTTCAGAGCACAAAGCCCAATAGATCTCTGCTGAAAATTTTATTTTTCAAGGGGAGCGTGTTGCTTTAAAATCCAGTGTAGGGATCCCTGGGTGGCGCAGCGGTTTGGCGCCTGCCTTTGGCCCAGGGCGCGATCCTGGAGACCCGGGATCGAATCCCACATCGGGCTCTCGGTGCATGGAGCCTGCTTCTCCCTCTGCCTATGTCTCTGCCTCTCTCTCTCTCTGTGACTATCATAAATAAATTAAAAAAAAAAATTAAAAAAAAAAAATCCAGTGTAGACAGGCCCCATTTAATACCTACTTAACCATAACAAAATATATATACACTTGATAGTAGAGAAACTTCATTATCAAATTCAGAAATAACATGCATTGGCCCACCTGGCCTACTCTGGTTTGAAACTGAAACCAACATAGAAATGATCAATCTTAAATGGTAGAATAATGAGACATAACCAGCATACAGCCATTAGCAACATGAGTCAGTACTTTGTGCAAGCCAAAAAAAATAAAAAATAAAAAATCTTTAAAGTACAATAAAATAATCCTTCTTGAAAAAAGAGAACTGAAATTTAAAAGTGGTTGGGGGATGGTGAACAGGCATAACAAAAATCCCTCGGCCAGACCAGGCAAGCAGACCCAGACCAGGCAAGCAGACCGTGCTGGAACAAGTTCGGACTTGCCATTCCTGAAATTCCACTCTCCCAGGGTTTTCTGGCTCTCCCTTCCCAAGCTCTTTACCCATTTGGGCTCCAAGGAGACTAGAGAGGACCTAGGCTGCTGTAGGCAGCACCCTCTCCCACAGTAGCCTGAAACAAGGTCCCTCCATGCAGCCTTAGAGAACTGAAAATTCACAGGTAAACCAACAGCTTGCTGGATAGGGCAGTGCATTCATCTCCTTCCCTAACCAGCTAACAAACAGTCCAGAGCCAGACCCGGCCAGAGTGAGATCAGATAGAAAAGATAGGCCGAGAGGAGGGAAGCTGGGAAAACTGAAAGAGTGGCATGACCCGGCTAAGATGTCTCAGTTCCACAGCCAGTGGACCTGGAGGAGGTTCCAAGGAGGTTTAAAAAAATAGAACACAACAAAACCAAGATGGTCGTGGGAATGCCAAAATGTACCAAAACAAAAGCCTAGTAGTGTGCAGAATCACTATCAGCCCAAGCAGAATGTGTCCAGGGCCATTTACAACAAGCTACAGGTGTGGCCCAGAGCTAACCTGGGTCTCAAGCCCTCACCTTGTGACCAAGACTGGGGTCAGTTTCCCCTGTATTAGCCTCGTCCTTCCTGTGCTCTCCAATAAACACCCTGAGCAGCCTAGCTCTCCGTGGCCATTCAAGTGCTTCAGGCAGGGAATAGTAGTCGTGATATAAAAATACTAGTTAGGGATTGAAGATGGGGTGGGGAAGTCACAGTGCCATCAACCAGGAGAACAGGAGAAAAAGATCAGGAATTTGGAGCAAGAACCAGAAAATAAGGCAACCGGCAAAAACAACCTACATTTCCATCACCCTCCTATGGAAAGAAGCAGTTTGCTACAAACTGAATGTGAAGCTCACAAGAGCCCCAACAATACCCAAGTAAGGCATTAATTATTCCCATTTCACAGATGCAGGAGTTGCAGCTTAGAGACTCGCATAAAACCAAAATCCAGGCTCCAGGAGACACTTGCCCAAACAAGCTCCACAGGAGATTATTTGCCATTCCCAAAGGAGAGCAGTCATCCTCAAAAGGCAGGAGTCCCCAGCCTCTGTTTGTTGTTCTCAGTATCTTCCACTGTTCTAGATCTGCCTTAAACCAAGCAGTAGATGTGCCCTGGAAGGGACAAGCACCAAAGACCCAAGGATGGTGACTTACTGCCACACAGGCCAGTTCTGGGGGCTCGAGAGGCTAACTCTCTCCCATACCTGCCTCCCCCAGAGGCCCAGCACTGAATGAGCAAGTGCCCAGAGATGTTCCATCATGCCTCAGCCCAGCACCTGTGGCTTCCACCAGTTGGATCGGGCCAACCCAACGGGTGGCATTGCAGTGGCTCAATTCCATTCCACGGCTTGATAGCAGTTACAGAAACAGCAGAGCAAGAAACAACTATTAAACACTAACTGCATGCCACGCTCTTCTTCTAGGTCTTTCACCATCGCCCTAACCCTGTAAGGTGGACGATGCACTATTGATACCAGTGAAGGCTCTCTGAACCCTAGATGTTCCTGGCAGAAGCAGGACTCACACCCCACAGCCTGGGCCTCCCCAGTCCCTTACAGCACACAGCGCTCACTGTACACAGACAAGGCTAAAAAGGCTGCAGATGGATTTGGAGAAACCGTGCTACGACTTCAAACAGATGGTTGCAAAAACCAAACTGGATCACGTATAAAACCACATAAAATGCATACAAAATCTGAAGGGGGTTAAAAAAAAATTAAAAATCTCTGGGCCAATTTAACTAACCATCCTGGGAACCAAAGGCTTCTAAAGGTCTCTGCCTGGCAGCCATTTAGCAAATGACACAGTCGGGGGAGCCTCTCCAGTCCCTGTTCTCCCCACTTCCCCCAAGCTAACTAACCATTCCCTTGAAAAACACCTCCTCTTCTGGCCTAAAGGTGGGCTCGGACCTCCCACGACATTGAGAAAGCGAGGGAGTAAAAAGAAAACCGCCTTCCCATGCTGTGTAGACAGATCCACTCCGGAGGCCCACGGTTTCAATAGTGCTGCTTCTCACTTAGGAGAAGGGGGGGAAAGAAAAGAGACGAGGGGAGGAAAACAGACACACACACGCACACACACCCCATCTGGCAAGGCCCGAGCAGCGACATCCTGTTTATTATTTAACATTCTCGGCAGCAGAGCGTTAAGGATCGGGAAAATAGCCCGTCGCTCCCGCACGGAAGCCGCGGCGGCTGCGAGCCCCGGCCCCGGCCCCGGCCCCGGCCCCGGCCCCTGCTCCGGCCGCGGGACTCCCGCTCGGGGTGGTGCCGGGCAGGTCGGCCCCGGGAGCCGGGGGGCGCGGGAAGGCCGCTCCGTGCCCTCCAGGGCGGCGGGGCGGGAGGGGAGGGGAGGGGAGGGGAGGGGAGGGGAGGGATGCGCCCCGGCCAGGTCCCCCCGGCCCCCCCGCCCCGGCCCCGGCCCCCGCCCCGCCCCCCCCGCCCCGGCCGCGCGGCGCCGCTCAACAATGGCGAGCCCGGCCCGGCCGCCCGCCCCCGCCCCCGCCCCCCCCGCCCCGCCCGGCCCCGCGGCCCTCGGCCTGCCCGGGGCCCACGGCGGCGGCGCTCGCGGACGGAGGGCGCCGGGCCCGGCTCGCCGCGGTCGGGCAGCCGCCCCGAGACAAAGCCCGGCCGGGCCGCGCCGCCTCCATCTTCGCGCCCGCCCGCCGCCCGCCGCCCCGGCCCGGCCCGCCCCCGCCCCGCGCCCGCGCCCGCGCCCCCGCCCCGCCCGCCGCCCCGGCCCACCTGGTCTGGTTCCGCGGGCGCGACTGGGCCGGGCGATGGCGGTCGGGCGGCGGCCGGGCGCGGAGGCGGCGGGATGGCGGCGGATTGCGCGGCGGCGGCGCGGCTGCTCGCTCGCTCCCTCGCTCCCTCGCTCCCTCCCTCCCTCCCTCCCCGGGCTCGCTCGGCGCTCGCTCGCTCGCTCGCTGGAGCCTCCGAGCCTGTGTCTCGCCGCTCGCCTCCCTCTCGCGCTCCGCTCCCCGCTCCCCGCCCCCCGCCTGCCGCCGCCCCCGCCTCCTCCCGCCTCCTCCTCCCGCCGCCGCCCGCAGCCGCGCCTCGGCCCGCGCAGCGCCCCCTGCCGCGCCGCCCGGCCCGAGGGGGGAGGGGAGGGGGGAGGGGGAGGGGGTCCCGGAGCGGCCGGGAGAGGGGGGCTGGGGGGGATGGGGTCCCGGGACGGGAGGGGGGGAGGGGGTCCCGGGAGGGGGGAGGGGGGAGGGGAGGGGCCAGGAGAGGGGGGAGATGGGGCCCGGGGAGGGGCGGGGAGGGGGCGGGGCCGAGAGGGGGGGCTGGGGTCGCTGGGAGGCGGAGGGGGAGGGGCCGGGAGAAGGGAGGGGACTGTTGCGCGGGAGGGGCGGGGCCGGGCCGAGGGAGGGAAGGGGGCTGGGGTCCCGGGGACACGTGGGGGGAGGGGCACGAGAGGAGGGGCTGGGGTCCGGAGAGGGGCACGAAGGAAGTGGGGGCTGGGGTCCCGGGGAGACGGGAGTGGAGGAGAGAGAAAGGGGGCCGAGGTCCCAGGGAGACTCCAGGGAAAGGGCACGGGAGAAGGGGGGGCTGGGGTTCCGGGAAGGGGAAGGGGGTTCGTGGAGCGGGGGAGGTTGGGGGGGCCGGAATTGGGGCTGGGGAGACTGGGGGAGGGAGCGGGGAGAAGGAGGTCTGGGAAGCGGGTGGAGCACGGGACTGGGGCCCGGGGAAGGGGTCCTTGGGACGGGGAAAGGGAGGAGGCCCGGGGAGGGGGTTGGGGCCAGACGGGGAGAGGGGGGTGAGTGGTCCGGAAGAAGGGGGGCTGGGCTAGAGGGGGGCCTGGGGCGGTGAGGCCCTGACGGAAGGAGCGCGGAGAAGGGGGCGCGAGCCCGGATCCCCGCCCCCTCCCCTCTCAGAACTGCCGCGCCTCCTGACTGACAGCGAGCCTGGATTTTGTTCTGCGATGTGCACGGGGAGAGGAAACAGAAACAATACATTGTTAACTCAAAAGCAAGGTTGTTGCACGATGAAGATACTTTATCCGTTTTTTGTCAAATGAGAAATAATAAAGCAGCCGTCTTCGGTGTATTTGTGTGAATGCAAAACAAAGGGTCTGGGGGGAGGCACTCCGCTCTTGGTCACCTCTGCAGGCTGAGGTCTGGGGACCCAAGGAGAATTCTCCCTTTTTATTTTCGAAAGATTGGCAATTAGAAAAACAAACGATTTGCAAAAGCAAAACAACAAAAAGAAATGTAGCTGGGCCCCGGAATCCAAATCACCAGCCTCTTGTCTCTGGCACTTGTTCACCTACAGTTTACGCAAGAGCCACAGGCCATACCCTGTGTGCCATGGTTTGGAGCGGTGTGTCTCATTTTATCCAGCCCTGGGGCAGATGTTATTTTTCCGATTCACAGGGACTCTGAGGGGTTAAGTAACTTGCCCAAGGCCACACAGCAAGACCCTGGAGGGAGGTCGACAGGCTTCAGCCCAATAACAAGGATAAGGGTTCCCAGGGCTGCAGGGCACAGTGCCTGGCACACAGTAGGCGCTATGTAAGTATGGGCTGGTTTGTTGAAAGGAGGATTGAGTGGCTCTTCGAGGCTGGTGGGTAGAGACTTGCCAAGAGTAGGGTTTTTATCTTTTTTAATTACCTGACAAGGGAAAACAGAAGATGAAAAACTTGGGTCTTGAGTGCTCTGGGAAGACAGGAGGCTGTATTACAGACCCCAAAGAGGGTAAAAGTCAACAACAGCTCTGCTCCCCAGGCAGGTCTGGAAGGGGAGTGACGACGCCCTCTGGGGACGGGAGGGCTGCTAGGTTCCAGGGAGTTCCAGGGCAGCGGCAGCGGACGCTCCACTCTAGCAAAACCCGAGGATCTGGCTGCATCCGGATCCCTTCCCCCGGGTTCAGGAAACACTTTTCTTTCTGCACTTCCCTGGGGTGACGACAGCAGCAACCATGCTCGGTACTGGTACCGTTTAACTGAGCACCTTTTCTGGGCCAGCCGTGTTGTTGAGCATTTTACAAGAGGTAACTCACTTAATACTTGGGAGGCAGTTATTATTGTTCCCACTTTCTGGATAAAGACACTGAGGTCAGAAGTTAAGTGGCCTTAGATAAGGTCACAAATTTGGCTTGGGTGGTAGGGCAAGGGTTTGAGTTCAGTACTGCCCTTCTTTGAAGTTTGAAGCTTTCCTAGGAGAAAGTACAGCTAAGATGCCTGAGCAGGTAGGGACACGGGGGGGGGGGGGGGGCGGGGGGGGGGGGACGGCGGGGGGGGGGGGGGGGCTCAGTGGTTAAGTGTCTGCCTTCCGGGTCAGATCTGGGTGCTGGGATGGAGCCCCACATCGGGCTCCCCACAGGGTGCTGTTCCCTCTGCCTATGTCTCTGCTTTTCTATGTCTCTCATGAATAAATAAATTAAATTAAATTAAATTAAATTAAATTAAATATTAAATTAAATGATGCCCGAGCAGGTATAGGGACTGACTGTGGACTGAGACTGGCACCTGAGCTTTCTCTGGGACTCTGAAGATGCCTGTCCAAGCATTCCCAGAACTAAGGGCCCAAAGAGACCAGAGGGGAAAGAAAAAGAGGGAGAGAGCCAGCATGGGGGCTGGATCAAGGCTCAGCCCAGGAGACAGCCCACAGCGTAGAGGGGGACATTCAAGAAGACATTTCTCATATCATCAAAGTTACTATAAACAGCAACTGTCCAGAGTGGGAGTCCTGAAAGGAAGGAGTGGACCAAGAAGAGCAAAGCTGGGGAGAGTTGGCATGAGCCAACTCATGTCATTTGTGCTATTCTTTCTTTCCTTTTAAATATTGGGAAACTTTCCAACTCTGCATATGGGTGGAGACACCTCTTCAGACCCCACCCCACCCCCACCGCTGAGCAGACAGGGAATTTCATCCGACCCTAGGGACCTAATGCAGATTGTATATATAAATAATTTTATCCTGGGCAGCCCGGGTGGCTCAGTGGTTGAGCACCTGCCTTCCGCCCAGGGCGTGATCCTGGGGACCCAGGATCGAGTCCCATGTCAGGCTCCCTGTACGAGACCTGCTTCTCCCTCTGCCTGTGTCTCTGCCTCTATCTCTCTCTCTCTCTCTCTCTCTCTCTGTGTCCCTCATGAATAAATAAAATAAAATAAAATTTTATCCTTCCTGAAATGTAGTCACTGAGCTTTGTTACATTGAAATTTCATATTTTGGTATAATACTTAGAAATGTATTTATCTCTGACTTTGTCGCACCATAGTATGACCAGATGTGGATCGCCTTCACATTAATTTCTGGTAGAATGTACAAAACCCTGCCAAAGTCACATTCTGGTCTGTTGCTGTGGTGGTGGTAGTGGTGGTTTTTTAACTCATCTGGAAAGCTGTCTCCTTTTATGTTCTCTGTCTTCTTTCTCTTCCCTGTGCTCCGGCTGCTCCGTCTCTAACCCCCAGCCCACTCTGACGTTCTCTTGATTATAATCCCTGTCTTGCTGGTGGTTGTCATTTCTATACATACCCGTGTGTCCTACAGGACTGGGAGCTCATCCGAACACAGTCACTGAATTATTCAGTTTTAATTCCCCAGCACCCGGCATACAATCAGTGGCACACAGTAGGTGCTTAATGAGAGGTTGATGAATGGAAGAAGAACAAATTTAAGGGAAGAGAGAATTGGAGACTCAGAGAAGGAATCTATCTGACCTCTGCTCTGCACCCTGTCTTGTCGGCCTCAAAAGGGAGGCCAGGAAAGTGGGCATGAATCCCTCTGTTGCCTGGAGAATCTGTGGCTTGGCTGAGCCTCTTTCATCCCCTTGTCAGGGACAGTTCCATTTACTGAGCACTTTCAGAGGGTGAAACTAAAATGCAGACAGAAATAAATAAATAAATAAATAAATAAATAAATAAATAAATAAATAAATAAATAAAATAAAATGCAGACAGGCTTTAGTGACAAGCCCGAGTCCACACAGGGAGCTGATGGCAGAGTTGAAAGAGAGAAGGGCTGGGAGAGAGAGTGCACACCTGCCTGCCATGGGGAGGGAGGCAGGCTTGTCGTGCCAACACCCTCTTTCCACGATACACAAAATCCCCTTCTCCAGGATTTCGTGAGTTAAAGTCTATCACTATCCCCATTTTACAGATCGGTAAAATGAGGCTCCAGGTCATTCATCTGCTGCTGCCTGGTTGTCAGATGCTTGTGATATTACTGTGGTTACTACTAGAGGCTTTTGGGTCATCCAGACTCCAGAGCCAGCGCTGGCCCAGGCACGGAGCTCGGGGGCAGCCCCAGGGCCTCTCCTGTGGACCCTGACTTGGCTTCAAGGCAAGCCTCCCTCCAGCCACTCCCAGCCTGAGTGTTGTCCACACCATGGGCATGCCTACCAACGTTGGCTCCACCACATGTAGAAGCCCAGCCAAGCTCACCTCAGCTCACCTACACAGTGGGGCTCATCCCAGATAAACCCAGAAGCAGGTGCTGGGCCTGTGCCCTTTCCCCAGGCTGGCCCCTAGTATGGAGCCATGGCGAAGAGGGCAGGATTTGGGGTCAGACCAACCTGACTTGAATTTTGTCTCTATCCTCATTTACTGTGTGCTTTTGGACAACTGACTATAACTTTCTGAGCCTCTGAAAATCGGGAAGGAGGTTTGGTGTCAAGATGGGATGAGATTATGTGCACTGGTTGTCAACACAAGCTGGCATCTGGCAGACACTGAGTGCACGCCTGTTACTTCGGTGTTTCCTTCCTATTATCAGATCAGAGAATGATGTTCCTTGTCAGTCATTCATTGCTGTGTAACAAACAGCCCTAAAATATAGTGGCTTAAAACAACTTATTTCTCATCATTTGGTGGGTTGGGGGATGGTTCTGCTCCAGCTGGCGTTGACCAGGATCAATCATGCTGCCACACTACACTGTCTCTTCCTCCATGAAGTATCTCATCCTCCAGGATTCTCCATATGGTCTCTCTCCAGCAAAACATTCTGGGCTTCCTTTATAGCGTGGCGGCTGGATTCCAAAGAAGTAAAAGCAGAAGCAGACAGGCCTCTTCGAAGTGTTACTTCTGCTGCATTCTCTTGGTTAGAGTGAGTCACAGCACTAGCTCAGACTCCAGGGGGAAGGGAAATAAACCCCCTCTTGAGGGCAGGAGCAGAGGAGGTGCATGGGGAGGGAAAGGCTGCTTGGCAAATTATTTGTAGATAAACTTTCAGGTTCTCAGGACCTCTTGCTTCCCCCCACCCCATGCCTTAGCCAAACCTCCATCCATCCTGTCTAATGAAGACATTCCATCCAACTGCACAAAATGTTTACTGAGATCTATCATGGCCAGGCCAGTTGGAGCACTGAGAAATGGCCAGAAGAGAAATACATGGTCCCTACACTCAAGAAGCTCCCAAATTAAGGGGCGCTCAAAAGGAAACAAAACTGCAGTAAGAAAAACTGATCTGGGGATGCCTGGGTGGCTCTGTGGTTGAGCGTCTACCTTTGATCACAACTCAGGTTGTGATCCTGGGGTCCAGGATCAACTTCCACATCGGGCTCCCTGCACAGAGCCTGTTTCTCCCTCTGCCTGTTTCTCTGCCTCTCTCTGTGTCTCTCATGAATAAATAAATAACATCTTGAAGAAAAAAGAAAAACTGACCTATTCAGCTCTCACCACCTGCCAAGCACAGGTCTGAGGTGGGTCCGAATTATCAGGGCCTAGTTTCTGACCTGATCTGGTGCTTCCTCGTGCCCCAGTACTTGCAGAAGGACACTGCTGACATGCTCACAGCTAGGCTGCGATACAACCAGGAATGTGAGACCTACAACTTGTGTAGTGACCATGTGTTCCAGGATTCCTGGAAGGGCCTGCTTTCATATTCACTGCACCTGTTCTCCAAAGTGCAATGTACTGATGAGAGGGAGTGTGAGTCTCTATTTCAGTCATCTTAACTGGGGAGTGGGGGGCGAGGAGAATAATAGCTCAGGGAGAAATGGATTCCAGCTGGGGAAAGAGGCACCTTTTTGGTGCAGGTACTCTGGATGCCAGTCTTTGAAGGAAGAGAGGAGTTTAATCACGGGAGACTGGGCATGAACATTCCAGATGGAGAGGCCAGCTTGAACAAAGGCCTGGAGATTGGAGTGTCTGGGCACTGGGAGGGGCCCACAGCCTGGCTGGTGGCCATTGGAAAAGTGGCCCCATCCCAGGGAATGTGCATTCCAGTAGGGATGGGAGCCTTGAGCTAAAAATACCATACTTGGGTCTGAGTACACAGCAGGGGGCCCTGCACAGACCTAAGGACTCAGACCGCAGTGGGCAGCATCTGAGTCTCAGCACCCAACACACAGAGACTAAAAGCAGTCTCCTCTAAGGGGCTTGACGATAAGGAGAGTCCAGGGCACTGAGCCCTGACACCTTCTCTTCACATCATACCAGATTCTTACAGATTTGCCCTCCTCTTCCCACCAAGGGGAGAGACACAGAGGAGGTGGGGAGGAAAAGAGCCAAGACGGGGTATAAAAGAAAATTGAAGGTAAGACTTAAAATTCAGTAACTTCGGCTGAGAAAAAGCAGCGGAAAATTATTGAGGGGTGCAGCTCGAAAAGACAAAGGAAAGAAAGGACGAGCCAGCTCTCCCCAGAGATTCCCAAATAAAGAACTCAGACGGCAAATACCAGCCAGATATCCCACAGGCTCCCTTTTTGTACCCATGGCAGAATGGAGGTCTATCTTTCCAATGAGCTGCTTCAGTGTGTTCCTCAACCCGGAGCTCCAGGAAGCAATCCACACTAACCATGGGAGCTGACATGGGAGGTGGAAGTGGTGCAATGAAGCAGGGATGAAAGAGGGCCACTGGCAGGAGGGTTTAGTAATAGGTCTTGCCCTGTGTGGCCACTATATCAGAAATGTAGATACTAGAGAAAGAATAGATCTCAAAATCTAACCTGATATCAAGAAAGAGAAGACAGCCCGCAGAATGGGAGAAAATATTTGTAAACTAGATAACTGATAAGAGCCTAATCTCCAGAATGTATCAAAAACACCTACAACTCAACAACAAAGAGACAACGCAATGAAAAAAATGGGCAAAGACACACAAATGGTCAACCAATATCGAAAGATGCTCAACATCATTAGCTATCTAGAAAATGCAAATCAAAATCATGACAAGATGCAACTTCATACCCACCCAGGATGGCTATAATCTAAAAGATGGACAGTCACAAGTTTTAGCAGGAATGGAGAGATACTGGAATACTCCTACAGCGCTGGTGAGAACGTAAATGGTGTAGCTGCTGTAGAAAACAGTCTGGTGAGTCCTTATGAAGCTAATCATAGAATTATCCTACAACCCAGCAATGCCACGTGTAGGCATTCCTAAAAGAATTGAAAAGAGATGTTCAAACACAATGTATACATGAATGTTTACAGCAGCACTATTCACAATAGCCAAAAGGTTAAAATAACCCGAATGTCCATCCACTGATAAGTGGATAAACAAAATGTGGTAGATCCACAGTGAGGTATTATTTAGCCATTAAGAGGAATGAAGTACTGGCCCACAGAACAACATGAATGGATCTTAAAAACATTATACAAGAAAAAGAAGCCAAACGAAAAGGCCACATACTGTATGATCCATTTATATGAAATTCCCAGAATAGGTAAATCCATAGAGACAAAAATCAGATTAGTGTTTGCCCAGGGCTGGGGGGAGGGGAGTGACTGCTTAATGGGCATAGAGTTTCCTTTTGGGACAACACAAGAGTCCTGGAACCAGACAGAGGTGACAGTTGCACAATACCATGAATGTGCTGTCACTGAATTGCATACTTTAAAAGTAGTTAAAATGGTAAGTTTTACATTATGTGTATTTTACCACAACAAAAGATAATTTAATTTGAAATGACACATTTGCAGGGATCTTGGTCAGTTATGTTACCATCACATGTTCACCCACATACCATTTAGATTTCCAAACTTCCAGGTGATATTTAAGTTTTAAGGGTGATAAACGATTTTCTGTTTCTTTTTTAAAAATATTTTATTTATTTATTCATGAGAGACATATATATAGAGAGAGAGGCAGAGACACAGATAGACGGAGAAGTAGGAGGGAGCCCAATGTGGAACTTGATCCTGGGACTCCAGGATCACACCCTCAGCCAAAGGCAGATGCTCAACCGCTGAGCCACCCAGGTGTCGCAACAATTTTCTATTTCTAAAAGTCTCACTTATCTGAGTCCAAGATGAGATGGGCTGTTTATTTTTTTTATTATTTATTTATGATAGTCACACAGAGAGAGAGAGAGAGAGAGAGGCAAAGACACATGCAGAGGGAGAAGCCGGCTCCATGCACCAGGAGCCCGACGTGGGATTCGATCCCAGGTCTCCAGGATCACGCCCTGGGCCAAAGGCAGGAGCCAAACCGCTGTGCCACCCAGGGATCCCTGAGATGGGGTGTTTAAAGCCAGGGGCTCTTCCACAAATGACATCTGGGGAGCCTCCTGGGTCAGCGTTGGGGCCAGCAAAGCTGACAGCTTGTACGGTGATCCAGTGGATGGCAGGTCCTACAAATGAACAGGAGCTCCTGGGAGAGAATTCACTCTGAGGGAAGGATGAGCCCATTTTGATAAACCAGAGGCTTAGGATTTGAAGGGAGGTGGCTTTGGACTGCTTGGTTGTAGTTCAAGACTGTGGAATGGCACTTCACACCAGCTATCACACTGGCTTGATGTAAGGCTCAGATGACAGTACTCATGAAACGCTCTAAACAGTTTATAGCACGCAGTAAACACCTTCTGGGTATTAGAATTCCTTTTCAGTCTTAACACAAACC
This sequence comes from Canis lupus familiaris, assembly GCF_011100685.1. Lineage (NCBI taxonomy): Eukaryota > Metazoa > Chordata > Mammalia > Carnivora > Canidae > Canis > Canis lupus. Next base: position 52,829,073 of record NC_049230.1, read on the forward strand.
AAAAGAGGTTTTGTTTATATGGGTCATAACCATCTCTATTTGCCGTGTTAGAACTTAAAACTGAGAATGATTTTAAATATTTATTATTTATTTATTTATTTATTTATTTATTTATTTATTTTTTGCAAGCACATAGTCTGGTTTAATCCACTGTGGCTTTTACATGCAAGTTTTTTTTTTTGCAATAAATATTTATTATTTAATTAAAAATAACCATAAACCCCTTAATATTAATACTATGGTTTTATGAAAATAATTCGATTATCCAAAACATCTTTTTTTTTTCCTTACCAAGGAAATTGGCATTAAAAACATTTTTAAAAAATCTGCTTAATGTCTGGCTTAATGGAAAACAGCTGGTTTCTCATAGCTGCTTCTGATTTCAATCTATTGTGAAATGTTTTTAGGTTGAAGTATATGAAGAATATGCAGCCTGACATAAGGACACTGTTGGAGAAAGGAGGGCTATTTCAATAGCCTTCTCAGATCGTTGTGGATAATTATTTTTTGACAGCGCACCAAAACTTGACAAGTTTTAGTTTCTTGATGACAATCTTGAAGCTGAAACCATAACAACAAACTTTCCTTACTCTGTGATCTCGAAATCCATTTGTCTGTCTTTCCCTTTCAACTAGATCCTTTAATCATTTTGTAACCTCATGCATTGGTCATTTGCAAAATATCAATTCACTGACTCATGTAGGTCTCCCAAATGTGACAAATTCAGTTTTACTTCAAAATCATGTTTGTTAACATCACTACCAAATCTTAGACATTAAGTAGGAAACTTTCAAGCTCACAATGGCTGACATAAGTTTTCCAAAAGTCTGACTTCTGCTTAAGATTTCAAATTGCATCATTGGCAACAAATCCTGGCAGTTGCTTTCCTTGAAGTGACAGGCTCCCTGTATTCACTTTCAAAAAAAAAAAAAAAGAAAATAAATAAATAAAGAAAAAAGCCTGTCTTGTCTGAATAACCACAGTTTGTCAGATAAAAAAAATGGTGGCCCCTGCAAAAAGCAGCTACTTCAACTGGCAGCTCAATCCTCCAAGTGCTTCTCTTGGAGACAATCGCTGTACTTTGGTATGTGGCAGAAAAGTGCTTTTTGTGTACTTCCTATCTTGTTGGACAAAATACTATAAAGGTATATGCTCACAGTTGAGATTTAATAAAATGATTTCTACTTACTTCATCAAGGACACTCTAGAATAGAACTGGCTTTTATTTTTTTCTACAAGAATATGGCAACTGAAGAAGGCGATGGCTACTAGTACAGTCTGGAGTGACTGTCTTGATTCATCCTAAGGTGCCAGCTGTTTCACCCACAATCCACACAGGGAAAAAGGCAAAACTATGAAAATAGTTTTGACCCTTACAGGTCTCCGAGGCTCACTTTGAGTTATTTATGAGCACATGACTCATAGTAGGAGCTCAAAAAACATTTTTTGAATCTTGAATAATGGCTTCCTCCTACCCTGCCAAGCAATGTGCTAAACTTTTGACATGCATTGTCTTATTGAATATAACATCCCCATTCTACAGATAAGAAAAGCAACGCTTGGAGAAGATGAGAGCCCAGACAGCTAGTGATGACCAGATCTAAGAGTCTAACCCAGTTTTGTCTCATTTCAAAGTTTATATATATATATATATTTTTTTTTTAGAGAGAGAGAGAGCACAAGCTAGTGCAGGGGGAGGGGCAGAGGGAGAAAGAGAGAGAGGGAATCTCAAGCAGGCTCCACATCCAGCATGGGGCTTGATCTCAAGACCCAGAGATCACGACCCGAGCCGAAATCAAGAGTCAGATGCTTAACCAACTGAGCTACCCAGGCACCTCTCAAAGTTTATGCTCTTAACTGCTGGGCCACACTGAATCTATTTGACAGCAAAAGCTTTGGTCATAAGTTAGATCAAAGGGGGAAAAAAGGAAAATAATTAAGGAAAGTTTAAGGAAATTTTGTAAATAAGTCTGAATAACTAGGCTGCCTAGATGAATCTACTGTTTACTTCCCAGCCAACAAATGGAATGATGACACCCTGTCCCATTGGCCTGGGCCAGAGGGTTAGTGGCTGATTGCAAGGCTGTTCTAAAGAAGGTGTGTTAAGGGGACACCTGGGTGGCTCAGCGGTTGAGCATTTGGCTCAGGGTGTGATCCCAGAGTCCTGGGATCGAGTCCCACATTGGGCTTCCTGCAAGGAGCCTGCTTTTCCCTCTTACTGTGTCTCTGCCTCTCTCTCTCTGTCTCTCATGAATAAATAAATGAAATCTTTAAAGAAAAAAAAGGTGTATTAAGAACGATGGGTGGTGATCACAGCGAGTCCCTTTTCACAAGGGGTGGGTATACAGGTTTTCATAATCCCAGTGGAGCACCTGACACAAACAATAGCTGGGGGTAGGGTGAGGAGGACATGCCAGTGGGGCCCAGGTGTAGAAATTAAAATATAACAAGAATAATGAGTTGGTTGGGCTTCCTGAGCTGTGTCCCCACAGGTCAGGACCCACACCTGGAGGAGCTCCTCCAGGGTGGCAAGCAGTGGCTTTTCCCAGGTGTTCTTTCCCTGTCCCACTCACGGAGGCTGAGCTGATTCACTCCTGTGCAATTCCTATCCCTTCCAGGGGAGGAATTAACCAGAGAAAGACTAGCTGCCAGTCTTGCCAAGGGGTTCATGAATGCCTTCGGCCATGTTCCTTGGCATTCCAGAAAGTACTCTGGCCCCTACTGACCTCTCCAGGCTTCTCTCTGCCTCCTCACTTTCCAGAGTCTTAGCTTTCTTTCCCCTCCTGACTTGGTACCTGTTCTTTCTGCCTGGAGTAACCATCCCCCATGCCCACTTAACCTCCTTTGCCTGGGCGAATCCTACTCAACCCTCAGGCCTCAGCTTGGACATCATTTTAAGAACCCTTCCCTGTGGGTGCCCACCTCCAAACTGCCAGAGCAGCAGCCTTCTTACCTCTATCACTTGGTCAGCACCAAGACCTGGCATACCATAGCTTACAAGACAGAGCATGAAGCTCACGCACCAGTGTTTCACATCGATCACACTGTTTGTTTCTCTTACTTGCCCATTAGACTGTAAGATCCCCCAGACTGGGATGGTGTTTGCATGTTCAGAGCTGGATCTCTGAGTCTCATACAGTGCCTGGCACAGTGTAGGAGCTCAGTAGATATTTGCTAAATCAATGAATGAGTGGATGAACAAAGGAATCCATAAAAAAAGGAGGAGGGGGGGCACCTGGCTGGCTCACTCCACTAAGCATGCAACTCTTGGTCTCAGGGGATCATGAGTTCAAGCCCCACGCTGGGCATAGAGCTTACTTTAAAAATAAGTAAATAGGGCAGCCCCTGTGGCTCAGCGGTTTAGCACCACCTGCAGCCCAGGGTGTGATCCTGGAGACCCTGGATCGAGTCCCACGTCAGGCTCCCTGCATGAAGCCTGCATCTCCCTCTGCCTGTGTCTCTGCCTCTCTCTCTCCTCTCTGTGTATTCTCATGAATAAATAAATAAAATCTTTAAAAAAAAATAAATAAATAAAAAATAAAAATAAGTAAATAAATTTTTAAAAAGGAAAAGAGGAGGAAAAATAGGTGGGATAAGAAATCATTGAAGGAGAAAACACCTTTTTAAAAAGGGGGACCTGGGTGGCTCAGCGGTTGAGCGTCTACCTTTGGCTCAGGTCATGATCCTGGGGTCCTGGGATTGAGTCCCACATTGGGCTCCCCATGGGGAGCCTGCCTCTACTTCTGCCTATGTCTCTGCCTCTCTGTGTCTCTCATGAATAAATAAATAAAATCTTAAAAAAGAAAAACCAAACAACTTTTTAAAAAGATTTTATTTATTTGAGAGAGAGTGTACACAAGAGGGCCCAAGTGCGGAGAAGGAGGAGCAGGCTGCCCATTGAGCAGGGATCCTGATGTGAAGCTTGATTCTAGGACTCTAGGATCATGACCTGAGCTGAAGGCAGCTGTTTAACCCACAGAACCACCCAGACACCCCTAGAAAATAACTTTTGCACCTGCCTATAGATACTTAACATTCTTGTCATTCCACAGGTATTGACAGAAGAACTGGGCTTCATGAATGTGAGGCACAGGGCTGAGGGGGAGGGCACAGAAAAGATACAGGGGCGTTATGATCTTGTTGAGCAGCAGTGTGCACACACATTGCCCTCACAAGACAACACAGCCTCAAAAAGTACAATTAATCTTGGGGCAATGAAGCCAGAAATGCTAAGGGTTAAAAAGAAAGCAAAATAAATAATTATAGTACAGCAATAACAGAAATGACTATGTAGGGGCACCTGGGTTGCTCAGTCAAGTATCTGACTCTTGATTCTGTCTCAGGTCATGATTTCAGAGTCATGAGATCGAGCCTCAATGAGGTTCTGTGCTCAGTAGGAAGTCTGCTTGAGATTCCCTCTCTCCCTCTGCCCCTCTCCCTGCTCTCTCTCTCTCTCTCAAATAAATAAATAAATCGTTTAAAAGAAAAAAAAGAAGAAATGACTATGTATTAGGTTGACTACCAGCTGTGATAAGCAACCCTAGCATTTCAGCGGTGCATCATAATAAACGTTTATTTTTGAGCTCTATCCCAAGTAAGTGTTTTCCTGTTTGAGCTGCTCTGTTCCAAGAGGTGTTGCAGGGATTCAGGAACCTTCTTTGTTCTGATCCCACTACCACTTTCAGCTGTGCAGACAAAGAAACAGAGAGAAAGGCAAGCCTGCAAGTGTGCCCATCACTCCTGTGTGCCCACATTCCATTGACCAGAACTCAGTCTTGTGCCCCTCTCCCTACCCCAACTGCATGGGAGGCTGGGAATTGTAGTCTAGTGATTGCCCGGGAGGAGAAGGAGGTGGGATTGCTGAACACAGGTCAGTCTCTGTTACAGGTCTCCTTTACTGAATGAGCATCTAATAAATGTCAGGCACTGTGCTGGATAGGTTACATGCATGCTGTCGTTTTATACTTACTTCAGCTCTTATTTACAGAGGAGGAAACTGAGGCTCAGAAAGTTTTGTGGGTTTTTATATTTTATTTACTTGGGGGGATCTCTGGGTGGCTCAGCGGTTTAACCCCTGACTTTGGCCCAGGGTGTGATCCTGGAGTCCCGGGATCCAGTCCCACATCAGGCTCCCTGCATGGAGCCTGCTTCTCCCTCTGCCTGTGTCTTTGCCTCTCTCTCTCTTTGTGTCTCTCATGAATAAATAAATAAAATCTTAAAAAAATTTTTTTTATTTACTTGAGAGACAGAGAGCATGCATGAGTGGGGGTAGGGGTAGAGGGAGGAGAAGCAGAATGAGCAGAGAGCCCAACTCGGGACTCAATCCCAGAACTCTGAGATCATGACCTGAGCCAAAGTCAGATGCTTAACCAACTGAGCCATCCAGGTGCCTCTGAGGCTCAGGAAGTTTTAGTAAATTTTATGAGGTAAAAGGCTCATACTTGCTAAATCAACGTGGAAACTGATCTTTTCAACTCAAACCTGTAATCGAAAGGAAGTAAGGGCAGATGACACCAGTGAGCCACTACCTGCTCTGAGACTACACCAACCCACTCAACATTATTGTCATTGATTAAGTGCTAACTTTAGGTTAGGCATTGTTGGAAGCACTTTCATATTAACTCATTGGATCCTCACAAAAAAAACTCTATGAGATACTGCTAATACCCTTATTTTAAAGATGAGGAAATTGCACAGAGAGCTTGTGACCTGGCTGAGATCACTCAGCAGTCATGCAGCAGGCACAGGGCTCGAACCAAGGTAGTCTGTCTCCAGGGTCTACTTACACATTTGCCCCTTTGCTACCTCTTTACAGACAACAAAAGAAGTTCTAGGGCAGAGTCTCTGGGGTGAGGTGCTAGTACCCCGGGAAGGATGCAAGCTGGTCCACTGTGGTGCGAGGTGAAAAAATAATCCTTCTACTTATGCTTATATTTATTCTTAAAAAAAAATCAGAGAGATATTAAACTTCATTTATATGTGTTATATAGGAACACCTGGGTGGCTCAGCGGTTAAGCGTCTGCCTTGGGCTCAGGGCATGATCCTGGAGTCCCAGGATCGAATCCTACATCCCGCTCCCTGCATGGAGCCTGCTTCTCCCTCTGCCTGTGTCTCTGCCTCTGTGTGTGTGTGTGTCTCATGAATAAATAAGTAAAATCTTAAAAAAAAAAATTATATATATATATATATATATATATATATATATATATATATATATATATATAAAATACAGATTGACCCTGGCGCCTTCACTTGGCTGAAGATCAATCTGTATGATACATATTAATAAAATTTAATACTTTTTTTTAGAATAAAAATTATAAGGTGCCACATGCGGCGAGGACTTCGGTGATTCAGTGTGTAGGTTTAGTTTTAATTATACTAGCATCCCCAGGGCCTGGGTGGCTCAGTGGGTTAAGCGTGGGGCTCTTGATGTAGGCTCAGGTCATGATCTCAGGGTCCTGAGACCCAGCCCCAGAGCCCCCAGGGGCTCCACACCGGGCTGGGAGCCTGTTTGGGATTCTCTCTCCCTCTACCCCTCCAGCTTCGCTAAATAAATTTAAAGAATAAACTAGCTCTCACAGGCGGTCTTAAAAGATCCTTGCAAAAGGACGACCACAGGACCCCCCAGCTTAGGTAAGGCCGCCGCCTCCCTCACGCAGGCGCACAACCTCGGCTTCACGGAGTGGTGGGCGGGGCCTTGTGGCCACACCCCTTCCCTTTTCCCCGCCTTCCTTGTTTCTACTGGAGGCGTTATTGGCTGCTTCACTTGATTGGGCGACGTTGTCAGAGGGACGCGATTGGACGAAGTCGCCGCCTCTCGTCCTGTGGCTAGCTTCCATTGGCTGAAGTGCTGCGGGGGGTGGGGTTTGCCAAGCTGTGTCTGGGAGGCTGGGCCCAGAGGGGTCGACCAGCGCCAGGTGGCTGCTCTCGCTTCCAGGTGCAAGGAGTAGGGCTGCTGGGGTCCCGGGGCGGTCAGGCGGCGGGGCCTGAGGGGCCGGGGGGGTCGGGGCCGCAGGCGAGGCGGGACGTGATCGCCCCCCCGCGGAGGACCGGCCAGACGCGGGCGGGACCTCTGGTGGAGGAGATGGCAATGACCCAAGGTGTGGTGGACGCGGGACACCCTGCCTTGGCCCCAGGCCTGCCAGTGGGCCTGGGAAGGCATTATGGATTCGGGAGGCCAGGATCGGAGGCTTCTGCTCCAGCCGATGCAACGGCCCGGCAGGAGCAGTTGCAGGACATTGAATCCTTCAGGTGGAGCATCTGCGGCTGAAGGACCCTCACGCCGAGATCCATGAGCAAGAAACACATCAAAAAGCTGATTGCTGGGGATCCCTGGGTGGATCAGCAGTTTGGCGCCTGCCTTTGGTCCAGGGTGTGATCGTGGAGTCCCGGGATCAAATCCCACATCAGGCTCCATGCATGGAGCCTGCTTCTCCCTCTGCCTGTGTCTCTGCCTCTCTCTCTCTCTCAGTCTGTGTCTCTCATGAATAAATAAATAAAATATTTAAAAAAAAAAAAAAGCTGATTGCTGACAGCGAGCCTCTCAGCTTACAAACTCCTCTTGAGAGTCAAGCGGGGGCGGGGGAGGGGGCCGGGGAATTAAAGACCTTTGGCCAAGGGAGAAGGATCTAGGAAAAACGTGACCGACAGAAATCTGTCCCCAGCTTCTTTGGTCGAAGCTCTGTGACCTGTGGGCAAATATTCCCTGCCCGAGACATAATCATTGTAGAAGAAGAAAGAACATCTGTGGAAATGAGCTCATCTGCAAAGATTGTCCTGAAGTTGTTGAGGAAGTTAACACCAAAGACTCAAGAAATCCGTCACTACAAAAAGCCAAATGTTTTTGTGCATCAAGGGTTTTAAGAGTTTATTTATTTGAGGGATCCCTGGGTGGCGCAGTGGTTTAGCGCCTGACTTTGGCCCAGGGCGCGATCCTGGAGACCTGGGATCGAATCCCACGTCGGGCTCCCGGTGTATGGAGCCTGCTTCTCCCTCTGCCTATGTCTCTGCCTCTCTCTCTCTCTGTGACTATCATAAATAAATAAAAAATTAAAAAAAAAGAGTTTATTTATTTGAGAGACAGAGAGATAGAGTGAGTGTGTGCACAGAGGGAGAGGGAGAAGCAGACTCCCCCCCCCCCAGCAGGGAGCCTGATGCAGGGCTTGATCTCAGGACCCTGACATCATGACCTGAGCTGAAGGCAGACACTTAAACTACTGAGCCACCCAGGTGCCCCATGTCAAGATTTTTATCTGTGAGATGCTTGAGGCCCAGGAGAGATTGGGCTGACTTTCTGAGAGCAGGTTTTCCACAGGCCTACTGGAAGTTCTCTGTGACTCACAGCGGGCCTTGCTACATGAGCAAGACACTGGCAAGAATGGCAACAGCAACAGCCAGAAAATTGGGCAAGTTCCATGTTAGCAGAGATAAAGCTACAAGAAAAGATGATGGTAGATCCTGTGTGTGATGCCATTTGATTATATTTAATAAACTGAAGCTTGCTTTTCTGTCTAGTGAAAATCCCTGCAAGACTACCCTCTGCTTGTTGACAAGGGTAACAGACCTCACGATACTAAGAGGTGAAGTCCCCTAAGTCAGTCACTTTCCTGATCGAATCCCAAGGACCCATGGAAACAGTGAGGTTTATGCATATGAAGGAGTGCCACATAAGGTGACCCGAACAGCATTCTGCCTTTGAGTCCACTTGAAAGTACTCCCAAGTCAGGTCATTAAGAACATTCTAGATCATTAAAATATATCTGGGGGGGGGGGGGTAAAAACATACAAGATTATTCTGTCAGTATAGAATTACCCAAAAATGAGCTGGAATTTTTACTTAGGTCAAGCTGATAAATAAAAAGTTCATTGTGTTCTTCAGAACCAGCAGGGGGCATGCATGCTGAAATATTAATCATCATAACTAGTACTGACTATGCAAATAGCTAATCCTCTCAGTGTGTATCTAAGGCACTTTGCAAGTCGTTTATGTGCATTAGTTTGTTAAATCCTTACAATAATCCTATGAAGCAGATACTATTATTAGTCCCACTTCAGAAAGGAGGGGATAGAGCTAGACAGGTTGAGCTATTAGCCCAGCGAGGAAATGACATAGCTAGGTTTGAACTTAAGCAACTGACAATGGATCCTCTACCTTAAGTCATCGTGCTACACGGGTCGCCTCCCCAGGATGGCACACAGGGACAGGCCCTGGCAAAGAATGATGTTCCCTTTATGCCGTAGCACGTTTTGTGTAATCTCAATAGAAGTTAAAATATTAGTATTTGTCTTCTCAAAATGGATCCAGTGAGAAGATTCTTGACAGTAATGAATGAGAAATATTATAAAATGTAAGGATTTTTGATCCCACAAACTATCCATCCTGACCAGTTAATTGGTAATAAGTTACAGCACGGTTTGTGACTAAGGCTGTTTCAAAACAATATCTCAAGAATAATACTGATTATTTCCCATAAATGAGCTTTCCAGATCACCAAAATGAGCCCTTTAAATTCCAAAGTTGTTTTGTTTTGTTTTGTTTTTAGGTAGGCTCTACAAGATGAAGACCTGAGTAGAGATCAAGAGTCAGATGCTTAACAAACTGAGCCACCCAATCACACCAGAGTTTTTGTGTGTTTTAAATAGCAATCTTTTTTCTTTTTCTTTTCTTTTTTTTTTTTTTTTAAGATTTTATTTATTTGTTTGAGAGAGACAGAGATAGGGAGAGAGAGCATGAGCTGGGGAGGAGAGGGAGAAGCAGACTCCCCACTGAGCAGGGAACTCGACACAGGGTTCCATCCCAGGACCCCAGAATCCAGACCTGAGCCAAAGGCAGATGCCCAACTGACTGAGCCACCCAACTGCCCCTAAATAGCAATCTTATTTTTTTTAATGTCTTTAAATAGAGAATCTTGGATATAGTTAACCTTTTCTTGATTGCTTAGCACTACTATTAATATTTATTATCAACCCATGCTTCAATAGAATTCTGTCTTTTTGAATTACTGTTACCTTTATATCAGGCTGACAGGCCTGTGACCATAGTCTGTCTCAAATAATACTTTTCTCCATCCCTACCATCTCCACCCTTATCCCTATCAGCGTGGCTGATTAATGCTTTGGGCTAAAAAAAACAAATAAGTTTATTATGAATTGTATTTTTATTTATTTATATTTTATTTTTTAAAGATTTTATTTATTTATTCATGAGACACACACACACACACACACACACACACACACACACACACACACACATAGAGGCAGAGACACAGGCAGAGGGAGAAGCAGGCTCCATGCAGGGAGCCCGATGCAGGACTCGATCCTGGGTCTCCAAGATCAGGCCCTGGGCTGAAGGCGGCACTAAACCGCTGAGCCACCAGGGCTGCCCTGAATTGTATTTTTGAAAGATATTATAATTTAGCATAAGATCTTTGTGACAGTGATTTCTTGCCCCCACATATCTCCCCCCCTTTATTTCTGGTTTAAGAATATGCTCTCCCCCTCTCAAATATCTCTCTAAAAAAAATAGATAAATCTTAAGAAAAAAAAAAAAAAAGAGGGGCACTTAGGTGGTTCGGTGGTTGAGCATCTGCCTCTGGCTCAGGTCATGATCCCGGAGTCTTGGGATCAAGTCCTGCAACAGGCTCCCTGCTCGGTGGGGAGCCCACTTGTCCCTCTGCCTATGTCTCTGCCTCTCTTTATGTCTCTCATGAATAAATAATAAAAAATCTTAAAAAGGGGCAGCCCGGGTGGTTCAGCGGTTTAGCGCTGCTGCCAGCCCAGGGCCTGATCCTGGAGACCCAGGATCAAGTCCCACTTCGGGCTCCCTGCATGGAGCCTGCTTCTCCCTCTGCCTGTGTCTCTGCCTCTCTTTCTCTCTCTGTCTCTCATGAATAAATAAAATATTTTTAAAAAAATCTTTAAAAAATTAAATTAAATCAAATTTAATTTAAAAATAATAGGATTTTCATTAAGATTTTATTTTTGAGGTACCTGAGTGGCTCAGTTGGTTAAGCATCCGGCTCTTGATTTGGCTCAGTTCATGATCTCAGGTTCATGAGACCGAGTGCCTTGTCAGACTTCGTCAGACTCCATGCTGGGTGTGGAGCCTGCTTAAGATTCTCTCTCTCCCTCTCCCTTTCCCCTCTCCACCATCTCTCTCTCAAGAAAAAAAAAATTTTTTTTTAAGTAATCTCTACACCCAAGAATGTGATTTGTAGATCAATATTGCTGGAAGACTGGCCAGCAGATAAGCAGTTTACATATGTATTTACCTACTAGTTACCTGGCAAGAATTCCTCACAATATAAGTTGGGAGATACCTTTATTACAAAAGGCTAAATTACTCTAGCTGCTAGTGGTTGGCAAGAACAGGGCCTGATAGTAAATATTTTAGACTTTGAGGGTCATGTGGTCTCATTGCAGCTGCCTCACTCTGCTATTATAGCGTGAAAGCACTACAAACAATAAATAATCAACAAATGAGGGTGGCCGGGCTCCAAAAGAACTTGACTTACAAAAATAGGCAGTGGGCCAGATTTAGACCAGAGGCTGTGGTTTCCCCCCTCCTCCTCTAGCATTTGATAATCTGAAGTCTTTTGTGATCAGAAGTCGGCAAAATACTTCACAGAGTGTGTAATGATTGCCTTCAGATGGGTAAAGCACCAACTCCTGGGAAATCGTGTTAATATGCTGCAGGAAGGAAGAAAAAGCTCTGTCCTGGGTCAGAGAACAGTAGGACCCCATGGTACCTGGGCTTGGTGAAAAGTCATTCTGAAATCCACTCATAATGTAAAAAAAACTGTAGTAGAAAGTAAAGTTGATGGGGCGCCTGGGTGGCTCAGTCAGTTAAGCGTCCAATTCTTGGTTTCCGCTCAGGTCATGGTCTCAGGGTCCTGGGATCGAGTCCGCATGGGGCTCCCCGCTCAGCAGGGAGTCTGCTTTTCCCTCCCCTTCAGCCCCTCTCCCTCTGCACCCCGCTCCTCGCTCCTACTCCCTCTCAAATGGATAAATAAAATCTTAAAAGAAGAAAAAGAAAGTAAAGTTGAAGCTCAGTATTCTGGTCCTTAACGTTGTTACAGAATATGCCAAAGAATGGTGGTTGAGTCCTAAACGTTTCATTTCCTATGCAGGGGAATTCTGCCCTTTGTTTTATTTTATTTATTTAAAAGATTTTATTATTTATGCATGAGAGACACAGAGAGAGAGAGAGAGAGGCAGAGACCCAGGCAGAGGGGAAGCAGGCTCCACCCAGGGAGCCTGACGTGGGATTCGATCCCGGGACTCCAGGATCATGCACTGGGCTGAAGGCAGATGCTCAACCATGGGGCCACCGAGGGGCCCCCTTTCCTTTATTTTAAAGGGCAAAAAAAAAAATTACCATTTGTATGCAGTATAACTGATGGGTGGCAAACTTCTACTGGGTCTCAGTACATCTACTTTTTAAAAGATTTTATTTATTTATTTGAGGAGGGAAGGGGCAGAGGCAGAGGGAGAAGCAGACTCCCCACTGAGCAGGGAGCCTGATTTAGGGCTCAATCCCAGGACCCTGAGATCATGACCTGAGCCAAAGGCAGACGCTTCACCCACTGAGCCCCCCGAGCGCCCCTATTTTGTTAGCTTATACCTAAGTACCCTGTGGGTTTTGGTGTTGTACACAGGACCTTTTCCAGTTCCAAGTGCAGTCACTCCCTGCGGGTATAGGAGTGAGCCTCTGTGAAGGGGTCAGTGATCCACTTTTCTGCTATCCATTCCCCTGAGTAGTTAGTTCACTGATAGGACAGATCTGTGTGGCCAGTAGGATATTACGGAAATGACAGATTGTGACTTCCAAGGTTAGACGGTAAAACATAAAAAGTTGCCACTTTCTGCCTTGCTCTTCCTTGGTTCAGAGGACATCGGGGGGCCGATGGCGAGGCCGTATGGCAGGGAACGGAGCCTCTTGCCAACAGCCAGCCCTGACTTGCCAGCCCCATGATGAGCTGCCTGGGAGGTGGGTCCTCCCAGCCTGGTGGAGCCGTCAGATGATGGAAGGCAGCTCTAGCCAACATCTTGACTAACATCTTGAGAGATCCTAAGCCTCACTCCAGCCACATCTGCATTCCTGACTCATAGAAACTGTGTGAGATAATCCAATTTTGTTGTTTTAGTAAGCTAAGTTTTAGGATAATTTTGTTATGCAGCAGTAGAGGTACAGCTGACTCTCGTATGTTGACCTTATATTTTGTAAACTTGCAAGACTCAATTACAATAAGTTCTAGTAACTCCCTTGTAGATTCTTTGGGATTTTCTGTGTGGACAATCATGCACTCTGCCAAGGGAGGCAGTTTTATTCCTGGTTTTCTGATCTGTAGGACTTCTATTTATTTGTTTACATTATTGCAATGGTAATAGCAGACATCCTTGCCTTGTTTTTGATTTTAGGAGGGAAGGATATTGGTAGATACTCTTTTTTTTTTTAAGATTTTATTTATTTATGAGAGTCACAGAGAGAGAGAGAGAGGCAGAGACACAGGCAGAGGGAGAAGCAGGCTCCATGCAGGGAGCCTGATGTGGGACTTGATCCCGGGTCCCCAGAATCACGCTCTAGGGCTGCAGATTGCGCTAAACTGCTGAGCCACCCAGGAATCCGCTTGGTAGATATTCTTTAGGGCTGAGGAAATTTCCTTCTATTCCTAGTTTACTGAGAATTTTTTTTTTTTAAATTATGAGTGGAGGTTGGGTGGCTCAGTGGTTGAGAATCTGCCTTTGGCTCAGGTCATGATCCTCGGATCTTGGGATCGAGTCCTGCATCAAGCTCCCCATAGGGTGCTTGCTTGTCCCTCTGCCTGTATCTCTGCCTCCCTCTCTCTGTGTGTCTCTCATGAATAAATAAATAAAATCTTTTTAAAAAATTATGAGTGGAGGTTGAATTTTATCAAAGGGGAAAGGAAGTCACAGATTGGGAGAGAATGTTTACAAGCATATATCCAACCAAGAACGTGTATCTAAGATATATAAATAACACTTCCAACTCAATAATATTAAGATAATTCAATTTTTAAAATGGACAAAAGATTGGAACAGACACTTCATTGAAGAAGACATATGGAAGATGTTCAACATCATTAGTCACGAGGGAAATGCAAATTAAACTCCAGTAAGTTACTACTTCACACTCACTACAATGCCTAAATTTTTTTTTTAAAGATTTTATTTATTTATTCATTCAGAGAGAACGAGAGAGAGGCAGAGACACAGGCAGAGGGAGAAGCAGGCTCCATGCAGGAAGCCCGACGTGGGACTCGATCCCGGGTCTCCAGGATCACACCCCAGGCTGCAGGTGGCGCCAAACCGCTGCACCACCGGGGCTGCCCTACAATGCCTAAAATTATTTTGAAAAAAAACAAAAACAAAAACAAAAACCTGCCACCCCAAGGGTGTAGAGACCTCTTACACACTGTTGGCAGAAATGTGAAATGGCACAACCACTTCGGAAATCAGTTTAACAGTTTCTTAAAATGTTAACCCTACACTTTCCTGTGGCCCAACCATCCTACTCTTAGGTAATCCCAAGCATATGTCCACACAAATACTCAGACCCAAATGTTCACAGTATCCATAACAGACAGAATAATGGCTCCCTAAAGATGTCCCTGTCCTAATCCCCAGACCTCTGGTGGTTACCTGGCATAATTTTGCAGATATGATGATTGAGTTAAGGATCTTGAGATGGGGAGATGGTCCTGGGTCATCCAGGTGGGCCCATTGTAATCACAAGTCCTTTGAAGAGGGAGGCAGGAAGATCTGAGGCAGAGAGCTGTGACATCGAGACCATAGGCTGGAAGATGGAAGAAGGCCCATGAGCCAAGGAATTGTCAATGCATTCACCATTTCTGAATCTCAAAATAAGTGAATGAAAGAGGTCAAAGAGTACATGACATGTGAGTCAATTTGTATACAATTCTAGAAAATGTGAATGGATCTACAGTGACAGGTCAGTGGTTTCCTGGGGATGGGGGAAGGAGAGTGACAAAGGAGCCCAAGGGAACGTGTGAAGGCGGAGGAGATATATTGATGTGATGATTTCATGGTGCGTATATACATCAAAACACATCAAACTGTGTGCTTTAAACAATCAGTTTACCTCCATCAATTTTTACCACAAGAAAGCTGTAAAAGAACAATGAAGCCATCTAGGAAAAAGCAAAGAGTAGCTCAGGGTGGCAGTGATGATGAAAGTAGAGCTACAGAAAGAAAATGTCAGAGCCCACCCTTCTTCCAGTTACAGAGCTCTAACGAATCCAGAATAAGATGTGAGTTTTCAGTCAATCTCTCTCTCTCTCTCAAGAGAGCAGAGGGGCAGAGAGAGAAAGAGAGAATCCCAAGCAGGCTCTATGCCCAGCACAGAGCCCGATGCGGGGCTTAATCTCATGACCCTGAGATCATGACCTGAGCTGAAACCAAGACACAGACACTTAACCAACGGAGTGACCCAGGTCCCCAGCCAATCTCTTTTTTATTGTCTTAAGATTTTATTTTATTTTTAAAAGATTTTATTTACTTATTCATGAGAGGCACAGAGAGAGGCAGAGACAGGAGAAGCAGGCTCCATGCAGGGAGCCTGATATGGGACTTGATCCTGGGACTCAAGGATCATACCCAGAGCTGAAGGCAGATGCTCAACTGCTGAGCCACCCAGGCGTCCCAAGATTTTATTTTTAAGTACTCTCTACACCTACCACGGGGCTTGAACTCAAGACCCCGAGATCAAGAGTCACATGCTCCACTGACTGAACCAGCCGGAGGCCCCAGCCAGTGTCTTTAAAAGGAAGACCTGACCCTGGGCGTAGATTGGCCTTGAGATGTCAGGTTATACAATATTTAGCCATTCTACGTTGCAAAACACATCAACATCAAATGTGCAGACAAACCTCTATAGTTTTTCCAAGAACATTGAAAGCTATGTCATCATCTATTACTTCCCCCAAATTTCTTTAAACTTAATGATAAATGTTTTGAAGGCTTTTTGTTCTTGAGGTCTCTTAATAGCAAAAGCAGAGACTCAAGTACCATTGGGAGTCTTTGCTCTTCCTGCTGTGGTAAAACTGTAGTAAAAAACGTAAAAAACGTTAAAAAAGAAAAAACCAAGTTGGCAAAGGACTAAAATGTATTTCTTCTATTTTTTAAAATGTTTTCCTTGGGGGCACCTGGGTGACTCAGTGGTTGAGTGTCTGCCTTCACCTCAGGGCGTGATCCCAGGGTCCTGGGATCAAGGCCCACATCATGATCCACATGGTGAGCCTGCTTCTCCCTCTGCCTGTGTGTTTGCCTCTCTCTCTGTGTGGCACTCATGAATAAATAAATAAAATCTTAAAAGGAATGTTTTTCTTCATAGCAAATATAGGAGGCAGAAAGGGTGGCTGACAGCACATCCCAGGCCAGAGGAGGCAGTGCAGCATGCCCGCGGGCAAGTGGGGGTTACAGGTGTTTTCAGGGTGTCTCTGCTTTATGGCGCTTGCCCGATTCTGCTCCTCTCATGAAAGACCAAAGCACTACTTTTGAATTTTTGTCAGTCTCCAAAGCAAAGATGAACTGGAGAAGATCTAGTCTCAGCAGTAAAATGAGTCATTTAATAAAAACAGTGATTCATGGAAAAAACACATCCAACTGTGTGAGAATAATTATTGACAGAGCAGCTGCTTTGGACTGGAACAAACCAAGCATCTTGGGGTGCAGTTATTGAGATAGCAAAATAAAAATCACTCGGTGTATCACTCCTGGGGAAGAAATGAAGCCAGAAGTACACAAAGTACAGTTTATTTTATTTATTTATTTTTTTAAAAAGATTCTTTTTTAAAGATTTTGTTTATTTATTAATGAGAGAGAGAGAGAGAGAGGCAGAGACACAGGCAGAGGGAGAAGCAGGCTCCATGCAGGGAGCCCGACGTGGTACTCGATCTTGGGTCTCCAGGATCACGCCCTGGGCTGAAGGTGGTGCTAAACCGCTGAACCAACCCGGGCTGCCCTAAAAGATTTTATTTATTCATGAGAGACACAGAGACAGAGAGGCAGAGACACAGAGACACAGGCAGAGGGAGAAGCAGGCTCCATGCAGGAAGTCCGATGTGGGACTCCATCCCGGGACCCAAGGACCATGCCCTGGGCCAAAGGCAGGTGCTAAACCGCTGAGCCACCCAGGGATCCCCAGTTTATTTTATTTAATTAATTTATTTGTTTTTAAGTTGGCTCCATGCCCAGTGTCAAAGCCCAATGCAGGGCTTGAACTCACCACCCTGAGATTAACAGTTACATGCTCTACCGACTGAGTCAGCGTGGTGCCCCCAAAGTATGGCTTAAATAGTAGAATCTTCCAGTGTTTTTCAATAAGGAAAGGAATGATCATCAAAATGTTTACACTACAGATAATTTCATTGGTTATCCCAAGGCAAAGAATACACACGGACTACTCAAACTAAAACATGAATTTTACATTTTTCTTTTACAAAAAAAAAAAAAAAAGTCACTTGTTTCAAATTTACTGGCCTTTTCAGCGATGACAAGTGTGCCGCCCAACAGATCCGTCGTAATAAACACATACACACACTATCTGCACTTTGAGGCAGAAGGGCCAATTTACCAGAGAATGGTACAAAAATTATTTTTTTGACAAATTTTTGCTATGGAGAGGGCATTATGAAGGATGGACGTTTGGAATATTTCTAGTATTACATGCTTGGGTCACACATAAGAGCTCTTACATCTGCAAATTTAAATAACTTGGAAATAGAGTTTTCTGATCGGTTTTAAAATATCCCAACAAAGAATGTAAGTGGGTTTTGGATCTACTTGTTAATAACACAAAAATGTGACCCCTTTTAAGTTTGTCAGGACAGTTAGTTGACGTTGTGGAAAATGAACCTTTCTTTTTTTTTTTAGTTTTTTATTTATTTATGATAGTCACACACAGAGAGAGAGAGAGAGAGAGAGAGAGAGAGAGAGAGAGAGGCAGAGACACAGGCAGAGGGAGAAGCAGGCTCCATGCACCGGGAGCCCGACTTGGGATTCGATCCTGGGTCTCCAGGATCGCGCCCTGGGCCAAAGGCAGGCGCCAAACTGCTGCACCACCCAGGGATCCCCTTTCTTTAGCCAAAACCAGGTATTCGGTATGGACATCTGCTCATCTCATGGAGAGACTACCAGATATTGGTCTCTTGTAACAGTAAAACACCTTCTAACAAATCGTCTTATAAACACATGCGCACAAATCAAACTGGAACCTCATGGGAGCCTCCAGATCCAACTCTTAATTTATAGGAGAAGCAGAGCACAAAGGCACATGCTAAAGTTTATCTAGAGGATGCAGTCAGCACAGTCCAACAGCAGGAAACTCTCAGGACAAATGGTCACATTTCTCCAACAAATGGCAAGTGGGCGCCCTGTTATGGATTAAATGATGTCCCCCACCCCCCAGACTCGTAAGTAGAAGCTCTAATCCCCCAATGTGACAGCATTTGGAGATGGGGTCTGTGAGGAGGTGATTAAAGTTACATGAGGTCATGGTGGGGTGCGGCTGCAGTGGGAATTCTTATTTTCAGGTGTGATATTGCTGTGGTGGACGTTTTTAAAAAGAGTCTTGATGTTGGAGAGCTACAGGTAGAGTTATTTGTGGATGAAATGATACATTTGCGGTTTGTTGTAGAATAACGTGGTGGGGATCTCCTGACCTGCTCAGTGTTAGAGCATGCAGCTCTCAAAGTCAGGTCAGGTTCTTGAGTTCAAGCCCCACATTGGGCATGGAGCCTACTTAAAGAAAAAAAAAAAAAAAAAAGAATATCATGAGAACAAAGGAGTGAGCCACCCAGGCGTCCCTATACCTAGGTGTCCTGATGAAGTGTCAAGGACATTAGGGCTGAGTGTTGAAATAAGCTGAATTGTTTGTGATAACCCTATAAAAGTATTAAGCCAAGATTTTGAAAAGATGAAGTCTATTATTATATTTCTCATTAAAATATTAATACCATTTAAGAGAGCCAAATATTTTGTGTGAGCCATTAAGAAAGTAAAATGCAAATTGTTTTTTAACAAGACTATTTATTGGGACAGTGAAGGCTGGGTGATTGAGTCAGGTGAGTGCCCAACTCCTGATCTCAGCTCAGGTCTCGATCTCAGGGTCGATCTCAAGCCCCATGTTGGGCTCCTCACTGGGCTGGAAACTACTTTAAAAAATACTATTTATTTTATCCCACTCTTTAAACTTAATTTTTTGGTGGGTTATACAATATGTCATATTAATATGGTCAAGGGGGCACCTGGGTGGCTTAGTGGTTGAGTGTCTTCCTTCAGCCCAGGGCATGATCTTGGGGTCCTGGGATCAAGTCCCACACTGGGCTCCCCACAGGGAGCCTGCTTCTCCCTCTGCCTGTGTCTCTGCCTCTCTCTGTGTCTCTCATGAATAAATAAATAAAATCTTTAAAAAATATATGGTCAAGGGTTTCCTCTAAGACATGCCCCATGGAGGACAGGAGCCCACAATGCCACTGCTCTGGATTAGCTCCCCTGGGCTCATCAGGCTGCCTGGCCGTCCACCATTGGTGACTCAAGCCTTTCATGTGTGAAGGCTTCGGGGTGCTTGTCCAAAGTCCGACATCACTCCACAGCTGGGATCAGCACTGTCTCCTACCCCTCCACACACGCAGGTGGGTGTGAGTGGAAACAACCCACAAGGCCGGCTGAGCAGGTGACTGGCTTCCCCTCCTTCCCACTTGTTTCTGTAGCATAGAAGCAAACACCTTAATCTCCTGCCCTAACCCAGGATCAGACTGAACTAGCAGAGTCCAGCTTCAGGCACCAGTCAGGTTCTGCAGGAAGCAGAAGCAAGACAAGGTTGCTGCTTTTGCCACTTCTCCACACTGCACTGCAAATCGTAGCCGGAGCAATTAGGCAAGAAAGAAGTAAAAGAACACCCAGATTAGAAAGAAAGAAGTAAAACTATCTCTATTTGCAGATGACACGATCCTGTAATAGAGAAGCCTGAGAAGCCACACAGTCTCTCTCTCTCAGCACCGATACATGAATTCAAAGTTGTAGGACATCAAAGCAGCATACAGACATCAGTTGTGTTTCTTTTTTATTTTTATTTTTTATTTTTTTAAATTAAGGCAAAGTCCTTTTTTTTTTTATTTTAGTTGTGTTTCTATACACCAGCAATTAACAATCTGAAAAGGAAATAAAGAAAGCAGTAATTTATTTATTACAGCACGAAAAGAGCAAAATACTTAGGAACACATTTAGCCAAGGAAGTGTGTAAGACTTGCACGTTGAATACTACAAAACATCGCCAAGAGTAATGAAAGGAGACCTAAATAAATGGAGACACAGGGTGTTCACCGACAGTAAGACTTCATCTTATTAAAATGATGATACTACCTGGGGCATCTGGCTGGCTCAATCGGTGGAGCATAGGACTCTTGATCTGGGGGTTGTGGGTTTGAGCCCCATGTTCAGTGGAGAGATTACTTGAAAGCAGAGTCTTAAAAAAAAAAAAAGATGATAATCTACCCAAAGCAATCTACCGATTCCATGCAATCCCTATCAAAATCTCAATGGTATTTTTTTTGCAGAAATGGAAAAAATCCATTCTAAAATTCTTTTTTTTTCCATCTTAAAATTCATATTGAATTTCCAGGGACACAGAATAGCTAAAACAATCTCAAAAAAGAAGAACAATGTCAGAGGACTCACGTTTCCTGATTTTCAAAACTTACTATAAACTTGCAATAGTAAAAGCGGGTGGCACTGCCGTGAGGTTAGACATATAGACCAATGGAATAGAATTGAGAGCCCAGAAATAAGCCCTCACATCCACAGTCAATTGAGAATTTTTTAAAGATGTATTTATTTATTTATTTATTTATTTATTTATTTATTTATTTGAGGGTCAGGGAGGAGCAGAGAGAGAGGAACAAGCAGACTGTGCTGAGTATGAGCCCAACGTCTGATTCGACCCCAGGACCCTGAGATCACGACCTGAGCTGAAACCAAGAACCAGACACTTAACCTACTGAGCCACCCCCGCCCCATTTTTTTTTTTTTTTTTTTTTTTATTATTTTTTTTTCCCGCCCCATTTTAAACGTACTCCCTGTTTGGTGCACCGAAGGGCCTGTGTTAGTGTCCTGGGGCTGTTGTGATAAAGTATCACAAACCCCGGGTGGCCCAGAAAAACAGACATGTATTGTCTTCACAGTCCTGGGGCCAGAAGTCTGAAATCAAGGTGTTGTCAGGGTCTGCTGCCTGGAAGGTGCCGGAGAGGGAGCTGTTGCAGGCCTCTTGGGGCTTCTGGTCCCCCTGGCTTCTGCCTGCAACCCTCCGATGCCCTAGTTCCTTGTCCTCATGTGGGGTTCCCCTGTCTCTTCACAAATTTTCCTTCTGTGCGTGTCTGGTTCCGTGTCCACATTTCTCCTTTATATAAGGACGCCGTCCTATTGGGCCAGCGCCCGCTATAACGACCTCAGCCTAGCTTGGTCACCTCTGTGCAAAGCCTATCTCCAGATAAGGTCATGTTCTCAGGTCCCCGCAGGGGTGGTGGTTAGAGCTTCTGCATATCTTTCATGGGGAGCACAATTCATCCCATAGCTGCTAAGAGCAAAGACATCCCAGTAGCAATGGGCACATGGAACCCTCAGCTCCTGGAGCTTTGCCTTTGCCACATGCCTTCCTCGGATGAAAGGCCAGATGCCACATCCACCCCTTGAACACCCAGCTGAATCTGAGGCAGGTGCACAGGAGCAGGGAGGGTGAAGGGCCCTGTACGAGTCCCCGCCTGGGCTAGCCAGGGGTCCCTGTGTAGCACACACTGCACAGGTGCCAGATTAGAGGAAGATGGGCAGCACCTAGGCCAGCTGCCTCACACTACAAAAGGGAAACTGAGGCCCAGAGGCCAAGACTGGCCTCAGAAGCCCACAGAAGGTGCCAGAATGAGGGGGCACAGAGGGCCTCGGGTCTTGGGGTGGCCTGTCCACTGGAGAAATGGGAGCCCGGCTGGCAGGAGAAAGGGACGGGGTGCGTGTGGGTGGAAACTCTCCCCTAAGGCCATGTGGCAGAGAGTCAGAGCACTGGGGATAGCTCAGGGAGGGAGGAAGACAATTATGGAATTCAAGGAAAATCTAACTGAAGTGTGAAGTAGGATTCAACTCTCTTCATTCTACAGCATCATCTGCCACTTTCCAAACCCTTTAGCCTATTTTACTTTTCTTCACAGAATCTCTCACCTGAAAGACTGCATGTGTGTTTACCCATCTCCTGTCACCTCTCTCCCACTTGTGATATAAGCACATGTTGTCGTTGCTGAGTCCCTGATGCTAAGGACGTAATACGCGCTCAGTAAAAATCTGCAATATATACTTTTAAGTCATCTCTCCTCCCAACCTGGGACTCGAACTCACAACCCTGAGATCAAGAGTCACACGTTCCACTGACTGAGCCAGCCCGGTGCCCCTGCAGACTGGAGACTAGATCTTAGTGAAATACTTGGTTCAGCAGGGATAGAGTTGCAGAATCATGATAATCTCTGGTTAGTTATTTATTTGTTTTTACCAAACTTACGATGTAATCATTTTGGGGAGGTGGGTGTAAGTGGCAGGGGTGGGCGGGGATGCAGGGAAGGTAGCCGTGGAAGTAGGGGGTAAGGTCAGAAGGTTAAGTCCTTAGGAACCGTGATGGGAAGCTAAGAGGTGATGTTTGAACTGATACAGCAAGAAATATCTGGGTAAATGTGTTTTTAGGAAAGATGGAGGAGATGGTTCAGGGAAAGAGCTGGAAGCCTGCGGGATGTGCCTCGGGGGACTGGCCTGGGGATGTAGAGAGGATGAGCAGTTATTTTCTGGGATGAGGCTTTTTTTAAAAGATTTTATTTATTTATTCATGAAAAACACACAGAGAGAGGCAGAGACACAGGCAGAGGGGGAGGCAGGCTCCATGCAGGGAGCCCGATGTGGGACTCCATCCCAGGACCCCAGGATCACGTCCTAAGTCGAAGGTAGATGCTCAATCACTGAGCCATCCAGGTGTCCTTGGGATGAGGCTTTTTAAAAAAATATCTTATTTATTTATTCATGAGAGACACAGAGAGAGGCAGAGACACAGGCAGAGGGAGAAGCAGGCTCCACGCAGGGAGCCCGACGTGGGACTGGATCCCAGGTCTCCAGGATCAGGCCCTGGGCTGAAGACGGCGCTAAACCGCTGAGCCACCCAGGCTGCCCCGGGATGAGGCTTTTAATGTACCTTTTTTTTTTTCCTTTGCAAACTCTGTTCTCTCATTACCTTGTTAAAAACAAGCCAGCAGGGATCCTTGGGTGGCACAGGTTTGGTGCCTGCCTTTGGCCCAGGGCGTGATCCTGGAGACCCAGGATCGAATCCCACATCGGGCTCCCAGTGCATGGAGCCTGCTTCTCCCTCTGCCTATGTCTCTGCCTCTCTCTCTTTCTCTCTCTGTGACTATCATTAAAAAAAAAAAAAAAAAAAAAGCCAGCAGAATTTAGCTTGGAGGAAATAGAGACTCTCCGGGTTGGAAGAAGCCCTGGAGTCCAGCCGCTTGGGGTCCCTCTCCAGGGGGCTCACTGCCAACACGTGGGCATGTCAAGTGGTCACCGCTCCGCATCAATACAACCAAGAACTCACTGCCTCCTCTAGGGAGTCACGGGTCTGTGCCCTGCAGAGCTCTGCTCCCATGGGCCTGTGCTCACTGGTCCTGGTTCTGTTCTGAACAGCTTCAGAGTCAGAGGGGGTTTTCCTGGGATTGGGGGAAAGGCACAGATGCTGAGTGAGGATGCTTTCCAGGAGAGGCAAGCCCCCAGGAGATCCCCAGCAAAGGAACATTCATTTGAGGACATAGGGGGCTCAGCCTCTGGGAGCAGGAGGTGCTTGAGGGCTGGGAGAAGACAGGCTGGGTCTGCCGTGGGCCAATGCTCCACTCTAGAAGCCTTGGAAAGGGACCCTCAGGGACTCAGAGCCTTACGCTCTGAATCTGCAACTGTCAGGGCCTCTGGCTGGAGTGTATCAAATGGTCCCTGGGAGCTGGTGGGCAGGCGCCTGGTCACTGTCGCTTCCTGAATGCCAGCCTCCGGTGCCTGGCCTTCTAGGCTTCCTGTCCCACTTGTAGTTGAGGTCTCTGAAGATCAGGGAGGTTGTCACTTGTCCAGGCTAAAGGGAGCAGGACCCAGGACAGAACATGACCCAGGACAGAACATGACAAAGTCATTGATACCAAATCAGGCAGCCCTGTCCTATGAGTGTCAACGGGAAGGGAGTGGGTCTCCTTCCTCTTTGCCTGCCCTCCTGAGCATCACAGGGGCTGTGAACTTAAGTCGATCAGCAAGGGCACGGTTTGGACTCTTTGGGGCTGGGAAGCAGTGAAGCCCACACAGCCCAGGCAGGGAGCCCCTGCCATAAGCACCTTTGCCCACTAGAGAGCACTGCGGGACAGAGACCCGGTGGCGGCCAGCCCAGCTAGCTGTCTGGGAGAGGGGGCCCGGTGACAGGGGAGAAGGAGCTGTCACTCCCCCCCAGACGGGCCCTCTGTGACCACTACCTCCTTGGGTCCTCACTGCAGATCCAGAACTAGGAGCTCTTCAGACCTCCCACTTCACAGATTAAGAAACTAGGCTCAGCGTTGGTATGGGATTTGTGCCAAATCCCCAAGTTGCCACCAGGGAGTGGGGGAGCTGGAGCGTGAACTCTGACCCCGGAGCACCAACCGTTGACCACTTGACCCCATTCTCCCCCATGCTTCTCGGCTCTGTCTTTCCTCCTGGGTGCCTTCTAGGTGGTCTCCTTAACCTCAGTGGGATTCGCCCAGGCATGAGGAGCGGTCTCAGGAACACAAAAGAATCACTGCAGGGAGAGGCAGTGACTTGTGGGGTGCGGTGGGCAGGAGGGTCTGGGGAAGGAGCTGGGGCTGTGGGACCAGGCGGGACGTGCGGAGAAGATCCCAGGCCGCAGGGCCCGGAGTCCTCCCACTGCGGCCCCTGGCAGAGCCGGGCCCCCTGGGAGCCCGCCAGGCTTATTAATATCCTGCTGAGTCAGGGGGCTCTTGAGTTTCCGCATCACAAGACTCAGGGGCTGAGCGTGGCAGGAATATTCTTGACTCCCTGCTGCCCTATCTCTCTCCCACCTGCCCTGTCTACCTCAGGCCAGAAGCCCCATAGCTCTGAGCTGCCATGCGGCCTGGGAACAAAAATTTGGGGAGAGGATGATGAGGGTCCATAGGGTGGTGACCATGACAGCAGAGGGGCCCAGCCTGCAAAGGACGAAACGAGGCAGAGACACCAAAGGACAACTGCCCCTGAGGGAGGCCTCCTAAGTCCTGGTCCTCGGCACCCCTTCTCATCCCAGCTCCAGGGGGTGCCCTGCAGCCCCCATGCAACACCCGCATTGCTGCCTCAGGCCTCCACACAGCCCCGCAGGGACAGGCGGAGCTAGGATCATTTCTGACCACCAGGCCCTCAGACTTCCTGAGTCATAATCTAAAAATTATTTACTGAGGACGTCCCAGGCTCCAGGGACGAGACACACATGTCATCGCCTCAGCTTCTTCTGTCCTCCCATTTCATAGGTGAGGACACCGAGGCCCACCAAGGCAAACCCCCGGGCCACTAAATGACAGAGCCCGGCCTCCAGGCCGATATGGCTGATTCCAGAGCCCTTACTCTTTTTTTTTTTTCTTTTCTTTTTTAAGATTTTATTTATGGGGCACCCAGGTGGCTCCGTCAGTTAAGCATCTGCCTCAGCTGGAGTCATGATCCCAGGGTTCTGGGATCGAGCCCTGAGTTGGGTTCCCTGCTTATCGATGAGTCTGCTTCTTCCTCTTTCTCTGCTCCTCCCCCGGCTTGTGCGCTCTCCTTTCTCTCTCTCAAATAAATAAATAAGCTATTTATTTATTTATTATTTTTTAAAATAAGCTCTTTAAATAAAAAGATTTTATTTATTAATTTGTTGAGAGAGAGAGCATGTGAGTTGGGGTGGGGTAGAGGGAGAGAGAGAAAGAATCCCAAGAGACTCCCCACTGAGCACAGAGCCTGATGTGGGGCTGGATCCCACAACCCTGAGATCCTGACCTGAGCTGAAACCAAGAGTTGGATACTTAACTAAGTCACCCAGGGGCCCCCCAAATTCCCCTTCTAACTGCCTCTCCCAGGCTGTGCTCCCTGCATGGGAACCTGGAGCAGCGGCCCTTCCCCTCCCCATACCCGGGACCCAGCTTGCGTCGGCGGCAGGGCTGCGGCTCTGGGGCCTTTGGACTAAGCCCTTATCACTCAGCTCCACGCATCCCAGGGCCCGTGACAGGCAGCCACCCGTTATGACCGCCGGCCCCATTATCTGGGCACACATTCCCACCAGGCCTGTTGTCAAGGAGGGGGAGACGAAGCCTCCCACTTTGTGGCCCTCCTTCAGGCTTCTGTCAAGTGGCGAGGGGGTGCTTGGGGGGCAGGACGGGGTTATGGAAACAGGGAGACCTGGCATTCTGCTTGCTTTTTCAGCCAGCTTGGGAAAACACCAGGGGTTGGGCTGCAGGGCCCTCGGGCCTGGAACCTGATCCTCCTCAGGGCAGGGGAACCGAGGCTGGGGTGCTGAGTGGGAGGGACAACTGCTTCCTTGGAAGACCAGAAGCCTGAAGAGCCAGGATGGGGCTGGTGAAGAGGGCTAGGTGTCAGCCAGAGGCTAGAGGATTCCTCTGGAAGGTTCTCGAGCGCCTATCTTCATCACCTGGCTGGCTGGTCTCACGAAGCCTCGATTTTCTCACCCTTCAGCTACTGATACCTCAAGTCTCACTTCTGGGGGCCGTGGGGCAGGACCATGGCCGTGTGTGTGAGGGCCTAGTGAGGAGCCTGGCACCCAGCAGGCACTGCTGGAAAGCTCTGTGGGCCACCCACCTGCGTACCTTTATCCAGCACTAGCCAGCAGCCTCTCTACGTGGAGAAACATCTCAGAATAAGGTACGATCCTTATGTGGATGAAGAGACCGAGGCCTGGTCGTGGAGCTGGCTTGCCTGGGGTCACACAGCTCTGAGGGGAAGAACCAGGCCTGGATCCCAGGCCACCTGACCTCGATGCCTAGGCTCTTCATCACCGTGGTTCCCAGCTTTCGGATGAACCCTTCACCTCATCCACACAGCAGGTGCTCCAGCACGGAGAGCTCCCACCCACCCAACCGTGGCCACGAACATCCGCAGGAGAATTTCTGTGCTTCGGTCACAGGTGAGCCGCCAGACCCGGGCCGGGTCCCGTCTGCAGCCGAGGACACGCGGGGCAGCAGACCTGCAGGCGAGGCCGGCTGAGCCCCAGCCCCTGGCATCCCTCGGGGGCCAGCAGCAGGGCAGGTGTGGGAAAGCATTGGGAGAAGGCACGAGAATGCTGACAGCAGAGCAGCCTGGCCATTCGGCGTGGGGGCGACCTGCTCAGGCCATGTCATTGGCCCTTGAGGGTATTGTGGCTAAGCCACCAACAGTGAGAAGCCTGGGACACCGTCTGAAGAACAAAACATGGGTAGCCAGGTGCTGGGGTTGCGGTGGCGAGAGCTGCGCCCAGGGTTGGGGGCAGCTTCAGGTCTCAAGATAGGCCAGGCAAGGATGCAGGCAGGGGTGCCTGGAGGCCAGGTTCCCATGGCAACAGTGCCACAGAGGTACCCCCACCTCCAGCAACAGCTGGGGACCTGGTGGGGCTGGCTGGCTTCAGGCCCCAGCTCTAAGCCTGTCCCGGCTGCAATCAGAAGCAAAGCGAACCCTCTCTGAAAGATGCCCTGGCAGGGCGAGGCCCCCAGGGTGCCCCCAGATTGAGATAACTGACATACTGGAGGCAAGTCAGCAGGAGCAAGCGCAGTCAAGGCCTGTGCACAGGGGAATGGTCAGATCCAGAACCAGAAGGGCCAGGGCGTCACCTGCACACAGCAGTCATGGGCAGGCACACAGAAAGAGGGTAGAAAGGGGGGACCAGGAAAGGACAGATTTAAAAGGCAAATAGGAGGTGCCTGGCTGGCTGGCTCAGTCTTAGTTGAGCATGTAACCCTTAATCCCGGAGCAGTGAATTTGGGCACCGTGCTGGGGGGAGAGATTACTTAAAAAGAAAATCTAAAAACAAAAACAAACAAACAAACAAACAAACAAAAAAATCTAAAAACAGAAAAAAAAAAGCACAAATGATACTTCCAGAAGTGAAAAATATATTTCAGATAAAATCACTGTCAATAGATTAGACTTGAAACAAAAGCAAAGCAAAGATATATAGGAGGTTTTTTTTTTTTTCCCCCCTCAGGATGCAAAGTAGGTGGGGAGGGGAAGCTGAGAGAGACACAGGAGTTAGGGAGGCTGGAGCGGGGTGGTGAGGACCTTACACTCAGAGCCGAACACAGCATGGGAGTTTTCCACCACCTGCCTGGAAGGAAGCCCTTCAGGATGTAGGAAGATGATGGGGCACAGAAGGCCCAGGAAGGAAGAACAAAGAAAGCCCCAACGGCGTAGGTAAGGGGAAACAGACGTGGCACAGAACAAGGGTTTCCTCTGGGGCTTCAACCAAGAGACTCTCCTGACTTACTGGACAACCATGGAAGGCAGATGAGGCGGCTTGAAGGTACAGACCCTATGCCTTCTGGGAGGCAGACTGGCCTTTGCAAGGTTTAGTTTTATATATTTTTATTTTTTAAGACCTTATTTATTTATTCATGAGAGACACAGATGGGAGGGAGCCTGATGTGGGGCTCGATCCCAGGACCCTTGACATGAGATGCTCAACTGCTGAGCCACCCAGTGTCCCTGCAAGGTTTATTTATTTATTTTTTTTCCCTGCAAGGTTTAGACTTCAAATCAGCTACATGCAAGCCAGCATTTGGGCAGCGGCAAATAAAGCAACAGAAATAGTATGCATTTAGCATCTGAGAGATAGAAATGAAAAGAAAAAACCCAAAAAACTCAATTCAAAAAGAGACAAGAGGGAGCATCTGTATGGCTTATCGGTTAAGCATCTGTCTTTGGCTCGGGTCACAATCCTGGGGTCCTGGGATCGAGCCCAGCATCAGGCTCCCTGATCCAAGGGGAGCCTGCTTCTCCTTCTCCCTCTGCCTGTTGCTCCCCTTGCTTGTGTGCTCTCTCTGACAAATAAATAAATAAGATCTTTAAGAAAAAAAAAAAAAGAAACAGGAAAGATAGAATAGATAGATAGACAAAGAAAAAAAAATAAGGTGCTAGAAATAAGTCCAAATATATTCATAACAGTAGACACAAGTAGACTAAACTCATCCCTCTCCCTCTGCTCCCCCACCATGTTCTCTTGTGTGCACATGCTCCCTCTCTTTCAAAATAAATAAAATATTTTTAAAAATGTGCAGGAAAAAAATGTGCAGGATGCACAAAACTGATCCCTCAAGGATCCTTTCAAGTTTAAATGCTTAAATTAAAAGAAAGGCTGAGGGGCGCCTGGCTGGCTCAGTCAGTAGAGCATGTGACTCTTGGTCTCAGGGTTGTGAGCTCGGGCCCCACATTGGGGGTAAAGATGACCAAAAGAAAAGAAAAAAGAAAAAAAAAGAATAAATCTAATGAAATACAAGAATTAGGCAGAAAATGATACCGTTTCGTGAAAAGACAAATAAGAGATAATGCATGTTAAAGATAAGGAGGCCTGGTAGCATGAAGATGCCAAGAAATGCAGGTCAGGCACCTCGGGATTCTGGGACCTTCTCTCTGCGCAAGTGAGGACAATAGTAGGCAGCTTAGGGGGTTTGGGGAAGTGTCAGCAATCGTGTCTTCGAGAGGCTTTCATCAGTGGGGCTGCTGTTATCAAGTTTGTCTGGACTTGGAGACAGCGGTGGGGGGTGAACTTGGCTCCCTCTGGCCCCCCTTTGTTTTGTGGGGCAGGGGTCAGGGAACAAGGACTGGTCTGTGAGCCTGTTCAAGCCCACCCTGGTTTCCATGCCCGTGTGACAGCCTCCTGTCTGTGCCCACTCTGCCGGTTACAAGGAACAGAAACCCAGCTCCAATCCCTGCTGCAGACAAAGGGGACTTGATCCCTTCTCCATGGGGGGCAGGACTGGAACCCCAGCGGTGGGGGCACAAACAAACCCCAATCAACCCATGTTAGAGATGCCCAAACGGAGGCTCCGAGCAGTCAGAGACTTGTTGAAGTCGCGCAGACCCACTGGGCCAATGGAGCTACGGCCTGTCCTGCTGACCGAGGGCCTGGCCTGGGCTCACCCGCAGGAGGAAACGCCGCTGAATTAACAGCCAATGACTCTGCAGCTGCAAGACTTGCACAAATGGAAAAAACACAAATCAGTTTCTCAGGGGCGAGCCTTCTCTCCTCCTCACCTGCAGCAGGGTGGTAGCATTAGGTACCCCAGTTCCTCCCCGACCAGCCGGAGCAATGAATCCCGGGACTTTTGGGAAGGCTCAGATGGACGCCACTGGCTTTTCCAGCTGAGGGGCCTGGAGGTCAGCGTTGCTGATTCTTGGCTTCGGCTGTTCCGGAGTCACCTGAGGAGCTTGGAAAAAACCCACCTTGTGGAGACCACACGCCAGGCCAATTAGCTGAACCTCTGCAGTTGGGCTTCCTTATTCCTTTCCATTATTGGAAGCCATGGCTCTGCCCTATTCTCCACATCCCAAGAGAGGCCACCTGCTTCCAGGGACCTTTTACTTCTGTCCAGCAGCAGCACGGTCTTGCTCTCAGCATGGCAGGCCATGGACCTGCACGGGGGAGGGCCGCCCAGCACGCTTCGGGTCCCTGGATAAGGGAAGGGCAGATAACAGGGATGGGTAACTTGTAAGAAACAGAAACAAATGCAACAGCTAACAGGCACCCGAGAGAATGTTCAGTCTTTGGATGAATTTGCTGGGGCTGCCACTGCAAAATCCCCCACACCGGCTGTCTTGAGCAACAGAGATGCTGTTGAGCAGAGCACACATGTCATTTCCTGTTTCTAACCTTGACGGGTTATGTTGATGTTTCCCCATTTATCAGGCCAAGGTAGTTCCTTTCCGTTTCTGAATCGCTGAGAAGTTGTTATCACAAATGTATTGTGGCACTTTTACAAATAAAAGTTCCATCCAGCAACTATTAGGATGATGCTGTGGTTGTCCCTCCTTTAGTCATAAATTAATGTGATAAAGTAATGACACTGATTAGTTTTAATAGTAAACCATCCCTTGAGGTCTCAAGAGAAAGCTAATTCCGTTGTGTATATGATGTGTTTTTAGGCACTGTTCGATTCAGCAAAGGTATGTATGTATGTATTTATGAGAGAAAGAGAGAGAGAGCACAAGCAGGGGGAAGCAGTAGGCAGAGGGAGAAGTGGGCTTTCCGGTGAGCAGGGATCTCCCCCTACCCCTTCCCATGCAGGGCTGGATCCCAGGACCCGGGGATCATGACCTGAGTGAAGGCAGATGCTTCACACCTGAGCCCCCAGCAGCCCCTTCAGTCAATATTTTAGTTGTATTTATGTTTTACCTTTATATTCATGAGTGAAACGTGACTGTGGTTTTCCTTTCCTGCGCTGTTCTTGTCTGGTGTGATTACCCAGGTTAGACTGGTCTAGTTGAGAGAGTTCTTTCTCATCTGTTCTCTGCAGCAGTTTGCATAGTATTGCAATGATCTGCTCCTTAAAGGTTTGGTAAGGATCACCTGCCAGTCATCCAATCTGGTGTTGTCTGTCATTGTTCTACTCCTTAACACAATCTTTGAAGAAAAGGATATTTAATTCTCTAAGACTTTTTTTAAAAAAAGATTTTGTTTATTCATTTGAAAGAGAGAGAGAGAGACAGCACACAAGTTGAGGGAGGGACAGAGGAAGAAGGAGAAGCAGACTCTCTGCTGAGCAGGGAGCCTGGCTCAGGGCTGGATCCCAGGACTCCCAGATCATAATCTGAGCCGAAGGCAGATGCCCAACCGACTGAGCCACCCAGATGCCCCTTTACACTTTTTTTTTTTTTAGATTTTATTTATTTATTCATGGCAGACACAGAGAGAGGCAGAGACACAGGCAGAGGGAGAAGCAGGCTCCCTGTGGGGAGCCCGATGTGGGACTTGATCCCAGGATCCCGGGATCATGCCCTGGGCTGAAGGCGGCACTAAACCACTGAGCCACCCGGGCTGCCCAATAAAATCTTTTAAAAAAATAAAGAAACATGTACACGCACTCATGTACACTCACTCCTGGGTATAGCAATTCCACTGGTAGGAATCTGACACAATAAGCTAACTGTGCAAAGAGGTACAGACAAGGGCTGTCACCGTGTGAGCTTGTACTTACAGCAAACCTGCGAGTCTACTTTGATACCCATTCGAGTGGCTACATTGCAGACGCAGGTAAGTGTGCGCTGGAAGGTGGAGAAATTGGATCCCTCACATCCCGCCAGTGGGAGTGTAAACGGTCAGCTCCTGTGGAAAACAGGTGGCACTTCCTCCAAAAGTCATACACAGAATTTCCCCGCGCCCCAGCCCTTTCATTCTGAGTTGGGCTCCTGGAAGGACTGACAGCAGGTGCTCAACGAACACTTGGGCACGAACGTTCACGACAGCGCCGTTCACAGCAGCCAGAAGGTGCAAACAACCCAAGAGGCCATCAGAGGATGGATGGGTAAACAGAATGGGGTCCATCCACATGATGGAATATTACTCAGCCACAAAGGAATGGAGTTCTGACACCTGCTACAATGAGGATGAACCTCGAAGATACCATACCTAAAGCTGCCAGACACAAAAGTCACATACTGTATGATTCTGTCTGCATGAAGTGTCCAGAAGAGGCAGATCCATAGAGATAGAGATAGAGATAGAGACAGAGACCGAGACAGAGACAGAGACAGAGATAGAGATAGAGATAGAGATAGAGATAGAGAGATAGAGATAGAGGGCATCCCTGGGTGGTTCAGTGGTTGAGTGTCTGCTTTCAGCCCAGGTCGTGATCCTGGAGACCCGGGATCGAGTCCCATGTCAGGCTCCCTGCATGGAGCCTGCTTCTCCCTCTGCCTGTGTCCCTGCCTCTCTCTCTCTCTCTCTCTCTCTGTGTGTGTCTCTCATGAATAAATAAATAAAATCTTAAAAAAAAAAAAGAGAGAGATAGAGATAGAAAATAGACTTGTAGATTCCAGGGGCTGGGTGGAGAGGGCACAGGAGCTCCCAGAGTAGTGAGCTCCCAGAGTAGTAGGCATGGGGCTTTATTTTGGAGTGATGAATGCGTTTTGGAACAACCTTGTGTATTTATTAAATATCCCTGAATTTTACACTTTAAATTCATTAATTTTATGGTATGTGAATTTCACTTCAATTAAAAAAACCAAACTGATAATATATGGCTCTTCCATATCAGGGGTCACCATGAGGCTGTTATAAGTGGAGATCAATTAATTATTGATGCAGGAAGATACAATATGTCAGTGAATGAAAAAAGTAGGTCACAAAACCATAGTGTGTAACTGCTTTTTTGGTCAAAATACATCTATATTTTTATGAATGCATAAAAAATGTCTCTGAGGAATAACCAAAAAAAAAAAAGGTTTGCTTTTGGCTTTCCACTATGTGCTCATTTTTAAATAATGAAAAAGCATTCTTATGTAACCCCAAAAAACAGGCTAAGTAGGGAAATAGATGCTTTCTTAAATTCACCCTGTTCTTTGTGAGGCTCTCAGGAGACTAGTCGCACATCTGTTGGCCTGGAGCTCAGGACTAGGCTTCCTCTCTTATAAAGGGGGGTGGGGTCACATGGGGAGGGGCAGGTCTGGGTCTTCCCCTGGGACCCTCTCTCTGTGCCAGAGTCTGCCTAGGACCTTGCTCACTACTGTCCCTCCGGCTGAAGGCTTTTAGCTGAAGAAGGAGGGTTTCGAGACCCCCCCTTCCCCCTGTGTGCTGACTCTGACTCGTCTGTCACCAGGGGATGCAGTGCGGGATGGAGCAGAGGCTGCACTGGGCCTCCAGGGGCTCAGATTGCATCTCTGACCCCAACTGGAGTTCCCTCCTTGGGGCCAGGCCCAGGCCTCGGCTCAGGGTGGGGCCCTTAGCAGGGCTTGGCTGCTCCTGCCAAACCTTGCAGCTGGGCTGTTGGTGAGAGGTGCTTTCTCAGGGTCCCAGCGAGCTCTGGAAGTGCTCCCTCTCCCACCAGCAAGCCTCAACCTGGGCCAGGCTATTAGCCTCAGAAACAGGTGGGGGTGGGGGGGCGGCTCAGAGTTGTGCCACGGCCAGGGGAGAATTCGTGGGTCCGATTACAAGACGCAGGAAGGTCTTGGAAATTCTGCCTGAGAGATAGCATGTCCTAGGCTGGGCCTGGGGACTCTACTGTGTTCAGGAGTAAGTGTGTGTGTGTGTGTGTGTGTGCACAAACATGTACATATTAGGATTCCAAGACAAAATATAGGACACCCAGTTGAATTCGAACCTCAAATAAATGGTTTTTTTAGTATAAGTACGTCCCAATATTGCATCTTGAATTTTTATTTGCTAAATCTGGCAAGCCTGATGCATGTGCAAGTATTTGCATGTGTACATTTGTGAAAGAGCACATATATGTTTGTATAAACACAGGCAAGGCCAGGTGTGTGTCCATATGCACATCAGAATGCAGGTGTAGAGGTATCCCTCCATGTGAGCCTGTGTGTACCTCATTTTCTATGTGGGCGTGTGTGTAAATGTATGTGCATGAACGTGAACGGGTGTTTCCATGTTTGCATCTACATATACCAAAGCCTGTGAGGCCTTAGACGTGGAAGTGTCTTTGTGTGTGCAGGTTACAGAAGAGTAAAGCTGGGAGCCAACTGAGAGCTTTCCCATGTGTGATCTTACATGGGAGGAAACTGAGGTCAGCTGGCTGGCCCAGAATGCCTGTGTGCACGTGTGTGTGTGTGTGTGTGTGTGTGTGCGTGCGTGTGTGTATGTGCACACACGTGTGAGCTCTGTGGGGCACGGGAGGGCGCTCTGGGCTCTGACCTCAAGCCAGGCTCTGCGGTCCAGCATCACCATGTCCCCACAACAGCCCTCTCATGATGAGGCCGGTTTCACACCCAGGATGAAGTCAGGGGGAGTGTGGCCGGGGCACCAGCCTACGCTGGACACGTGTGCTCACACGTGAGTTACATAAACACTGCAGGCCACAGTGGCCGCCAGATGTGCGGTGTCTTCTTGGAGCCAGATGGCAGCTGATCCAGGAGTCCGTGCATTTTTCTAACTCCTGCTGTCCTTTCTCTTGTCCCTTCTGGAGGTTTCCTGAGGCAGAGAAGGGGCTGGGGACCCAGGGACCCCCGGCAGAAACCAGTTGCTTCGGCTTCCCCTGGGCGGGGCTCAGGATGCTGGGGCGGGATCTGCAGAGATGCTCCTTGCACAGTGCTCTTCCCACGCGGCTCCTGGAAGCTTCAGGCCCCTCCAGGGGGAGGGGGGTGGAGGGGTGGGGGTGCACACCAGGTCCCAGAGCTTGTGTTCCAGACCTGCCCCCAGCCTGGCGAGCCCCCAGTCCCGGTCTCCCCTGAGCCTCGCTCTTCCTGTGCTGATGGGCGAGAGCCAGCTGACCTGCTGGACGCCCTGCATCAGGGCCCGGCGAGGCCGTCGCTGGAAGTCCGAGACCCAAGGCCTCCCCTTGGCGGGCAGACCCCCGCCTCCCTCCCGTGTCTTCACCGGGTCTCCCTTTCCTGTGTCCGCGTCCAAATCTCCTCTCCTTGTGCACCACCTGCCCTGCTGGACTCGGCCCACTCTCTGACGTCATTTGAACTTCACCTCTTTGAAGACCCTGGCTTCAAACACGCTCACATTCTGAGGCCTCAGGGGTTAGGACTTCAACGTACTCACGTAGAGGGGGCAGGGACACAGCTCGGCCCATAGCAGCCACTGTGCTGTTTTCCAGAGGCGGCTTCTCCCACCAGGGCCCCGCATTGTCAGGCGACAGTTGGTGGGGGCTGTCAGAAACCCCAGTTTATGCCCTTTATCTTGACATAGGACAACTTTCCCCGAGGCCAAGGAGATGCTTCAAAGTTCCATGTCCAGGGGACCTCTTCAATCCCGGCCACCAGCTCCTTTGGAAGGAGGGCTCGGACGACACAGAAGGGACGTGGATAGTTCAGGGTGCTCAGGGAAGGAGGGGTCGGCTCCTGGCCCCTGCTGCTGTGCCCTCACCCACCTGCAGGGTGGGAGCCAGGGAGCCTGGGGGCCGAGGGGCAGGGGCGGCTCCAAAGAACCCCAGGCACTTGGTGTGGCCCAGACCGCCGGGCTGAGCCTCCGTGTCACCGGCTGTGAAGGTGCTGCTGGGCTGGGTGATTCCAGAGACCTCAGATTTGAGGCTTGGCATATATTCTGGGAGGGGGGCAGTGAGGCTCCGGGCCCCAGCGGTAGGTGGGGCTGGGGGTGGGCCCCAGGGGGGCGCCGGGGCCAGGCTCCCATCATTGCCATAACACATCCCTGAGAATTTAGGAACCTAAAGTAACTCTGACCTACCGCTCTACCACCTGGAGGGGTCAGGAGGCCACACCAGCCTCCCGGAGGCTCAGGCTCGGGGCTTGGATCAGGGTGTGGCAGGGCTGGTTCCTTCCAGGAACCTCCAGGGCACTGTCCGTGTATTTCCTGGCTTCTAGAGGGCTTTGCTTCACCTTCAAGGCCAACAGGCTGAGCCCCAACGCTGCGCCCCTGACCTTTCTTCCCACCCCCTACACGTTCAAGGGCTCTTGGGATGGCACTGCCTGTCCCCCCCGCCCCCGACCCAGAGGAGCCCAGGTATGCTCCCCATTCAGGGTCAGCTGTAGAGCCATCTGGATTGCGCCCGAGCTTCCCCATTTTACCCATGATGAGGCCTGGTGCTCTGGCCTTCCCCAAGGGTCCGCCCCCCCAGTACCTGCCCCCGAAAGGCCAATCCCAGTGGCCTCTCCCACCCATGAACTTGGACCCGGAGGTGCAGCCCCTCCCCAGGGAGGAGCAATAGCAGCAGCAGCAGCACGTTCTTGCAGAGGGCAGGAGCGCAGGGCCCCAGAGCCAGCACATTCTCTGAGTCCCAGCGCAGGCCCCGCCCGCCCCTCCCACCCAGCTCCGGCTCTCTGGCCCCCCTCCCCCAAATCCTCCCCACCAGAGCGAGCAGCTGCTGTTTTGTCCCTTTTCTGGGGCTGGAGTGGAGTTCATCCCTCTCGCGGGACTTGAACCATAGTGACCGTGGTCACAGAATCCCTGGAGCCCTGCGGTTGCCATGGAGATGGGAGCAGGTGATTAGATGGAACTTGAGCTTTCTCACCACCCTGAGAGGTACTTAACTATCTCGGATGCTCCTGAGGGCTTTCCAGAAAAACGGCTCTCACAGGGAAGGATCTGTGCACAGATCCTCCACACCCCTCCCCTGCCCGCCCACCCCACACCAGGGTCCAGCAGCCAGCCCACCTTGGTCCCACCGTGACACGGGCACACGCCCACCCCTAGGTCCCCGAGCTCCTGCCCCGTCCCGAGTGCCCAGGGAGCACACGTGGTCCTCTCCAGTGGCGCCATGGCCCAGGAGCTCATTCTTCCTTTTGCAAGCTCTCGTGGGCCAGGCCTGAGCTGGGTGCTCCGCTTCCCTTGCTCTAATGCTCACACCCTCGAGGGGCAAGTATCATCCCCATTTTATAGAAGTGAAAACCAAGGCTCAGAGGGGAGGTGTCCTCAGGCCTCTGCTTTGCCTTTGCCTTACGGCACAAGAAGCCCCTGAGGGCCGCAGTGGGCGCCTTCTCCAGCAGAGAGGCTCTGCCCAGACCCCACCCAACATACTATGGCCCTGGTGACCCCTTGGTCATAGCGACGTTAGGGACAAGCCACATGTTCTTACTGTTGGTGTCACCTGGACCTTTGCAGATCCTGCTCAGCAAATGAAATGACCTTTGCAGGTTTCCGTGGCCGTGATTCTTGCAAGTGGTCCTGGATTCCCAGGTGCAGTGAGGGGATGACTCTGGGTGGACAGGACGGAAAAGAAGGAAGTGGGAGGTGGGAGAGTGCTGGGTGAATTGGGGACCAGCGCCAACTTCCAGGAGGGGTCCAGCTGGCGGCGGTGGGCAGAGGACGGAAGGGTGGCGGAGGTGTCATCCTGACCGCTCTGGGGGCTTGATCCTGCCGTACCTGACCTCCAGCCTGGGGCAGCGGTGGGGGGGTCTGGCTGAGGCGGACTTCAGACTATAAGGCAGTCCCCCAGATTTGACTTTGTTTTTTAAAACAGTGGTACATCTGAAACGGATGTAACATTGTGCATCGACTATACTTCAATGAGTAATTTTTAAAAAGCCCGGGGATCCCTGGGTGGCTCAGCGGTTTCGCGCCTGCCTTTGGCCCAGGGCGCAATCCTGGAGTCCCGGGATCGAGTCCCGCGTCGGGCTCCCTGCATGGAGCCTGCTTCTCCCTTTGCCTGTGTCTCTGCCTCTCTCTCTCTATATATATATATCATAATAAATAAAAATAAATATTTAAAAAATTTTTATTATTTTTTTTAACTTTTATTTATTTATGATAGGCACACAGTAAGAGAGAGAGAGAGGCAGAGACACAGGCAGAGGGAGAAGCAGGCTCCATGCACCGGGAGCCCGACGCGGGACCCGATCCCGGATATCCAGGACCGCGCCCTGGGCCAAAGGCAGGCGCCAAACCGCTGCGCCACCCAGGGATCCCTAAAAAATTTTTAAAAATTAAAAGCCAACCCACCCTTTGCCTGCCACTTCACCCTGAGGTTGATGGGTGCCCTGCTCTTCTGTTTTCCAGAGGGCTTCCCGGCTCTCAGGCTGCTCAGGCCTGGGTTCCCATCTTGGCTCACTACCTCCCAGCTGAGTGGCTCTGGGGAGGTGACTTTCCCTCTCTGAGCCTCTGGCTTCTTGTCTGTAAAACAGGACTAAGTCCCTTCCCCTCTCCTCCCCGGAGTCAGTTGTGAATTGAAGGATCGGCTCCACAGAGTGCTGGTCTCTGAGAGGTTAGGATAGAAGGAGTGTCTGAGATCTGAGGGGTAAAGAAAAAGCAAATAACATCAATTCTGCACAGACTCAGAAAAATAGAAGAGGCCAGCATCACCCTGATGCCCCAAGCAGACACAGACAAATCAAGGAAACAGCACAACCCTCCCTTGTGGATACAGGGCAGAAACCCTTAACAAAACCTTTATCCAGTCCCATCTAGCAATATTTAGAAAGGGTGCTGTGTCTTGAGCCCTGGAGTTTATCCTCGGTTTGTGGCATTGGGTTACCGTGCAAAAACCAATTCTTATAATTCACCAATTCTTAGAATTCTCTTATTAAAAAAAAAAGAGAGAGAGAGAGAGAGGAGTTATGCGCTTTGGTCACAGAAGTACATTCACTATACCCGTGTGAGCATGTGCACACTCTCTCTGGTTCCATCACTGGGGCTCTGGAAGCTGCCCCCAGCCTCCCCTGCCTGCCCACACCACCCCATGGGCTCTCCAGGAGCAGTGGGGCGATGGTGGGTCCCCCTAACCCCTCTCCCCCTGCTCTGCTCTTGCGGACTCCCTCAGCGGGGTCCACCCAGGATGCCAGGGTGGCATCCCTGAGCAAAGACCTTCCACCAGGCTCCTATCAGGGGCACCCCTGAGTCACCCATGACCTCCCAGGGACCACTGTCACCCCTGACAGTGTAGTACAAGAGGGCTCTGAGGGTGCCAGCATTAGCCTGAGCCTGGGTGTCTAGCACCCAGTATCTCTGACACCCACAGGGTATGCCTCCCAGACAAGACTTCTTCCCAGGGGCCTTTGCTCTTGACCATTTGTTAGAGACTCGGGATTCCACATCCCTCCCTAAGCCCCAGGGGGGTTGCTGAGAGCCCTCCATTCCAGAAGCCCCTCCTCATCTTAAAGACCCAGAGACCACTCCCCACTCCTTGCAGAAGCAGAGCCCCTGGGGACATGTGTCCGTCCCTGCTGGGGATGTGGGCCTCAGGGGGCAGCAGCCCGTCTCCAGCCCACAGCTGGAGCAGGATCCCCGGTGAAGGACCGGTTTCCAGGGTGGGGCCGAGGTGGGGAGGGAAACACCCTCACCCCCTCTGCTCAGCATCTCATGAGCTCACCACCTAGGAACATCTGTGGAACGTGCCGCTTGTATTTTAAAGACTCTGGAAGCAGCCGATGTGCAATATTGGAAGTTGGGGGTTTTAATCGTAGCAGCCGGGCCGGTTCCGGGGCCCAGAGCCCCTTCAGGGAAAAGAGGAGGTGAAGGTGGGGGGCCCAGAGCCACTGAGGATGGAGGGGAGGGGGGCAGGCCGGGTGGGCAGGCCAAGGGCTACGGAGGTGGGGCTCTGGGTCCCGGGACCCCCCACACTGTCCATCCCCAGCGGCTGGGCCCCTCCACAGACTATCCCCGTGGGTCCCCGCGACCAGGCTGAGAGAGGAGGGTGGTTCCCCCCCAAGAGGACCCTAGGTGTTAGGGGTCCAATTGTGGCCCCCTCAAAGACATGTCGACGTCCCCACACCCGGTACCTACGGCTGTGACCTTCTTTGGAAATAGGGTCTCTGCAGATGTGATTAAGATGTGGGTTAAAATAAGTCACCCTGGCCGAGGTGGGATGTGATGAGGCGTAACCGCTGTCCTCACAGGCGGAGACGCGGGCAGGAGGAAGTCCTGCCACCATGGCAGGGCCAGGAAGGGCTCCCCTGCCTCACAGGCGGGCGGCCTTGAGGACCCCTTGACTTGGGGCTTCTCCCTCCGGGTCTGTGAGAGACGCATACGGCCGGGCTCGGGCTGCGCAGACCTGGGAACCGAACCTGGGGGCGGGCAGCCAGATCGGGTCGGGGGCGGGGCTGGGGGCTGCCTCCTGCAACCCCACTGTCCCCCTCCACCCTCCACACCCCCTCCCATCCCCCCACCCCGCCTCTAGTTCTCATCCCCACAATGGGCGGGGCAGTGGCTCACATACCGGATGCGGATGCCGGGGGTGCTAGGAGCTGTGGAGCTCCCACCCCAAGTGCTGGCTCGGGGAACCCTGAGCCTCTGCCCCAGCCTGAGGGGTCTCCCCCCACACACACACACTCTGGGAGAGGGAGCAGGCGGGGCTCCCTCTCCTCTGTATCCCCTCCCCCACCGATGCCCAGAACACACTTCCCTCCTTCCTGGCAGGCCCTCCATTCCCTCCATCCCCTCCGTCCCCTCCATCTTCATCCCCTCCATCTCCTCCATCTCCTCCATCCCCTCCATCCCCTCCATCTCCATCCCCTCCATCCCCTCCATCTCCTCCATCTCCATCTCCTCCATCCCCTCCACTACCATGCTCACTCCCCCTCCCTGGGACCCTGTCCCCGTGCCCCTGGCTGGGCTGAGCTTCCCAGGGGCCTCTCCTCATGGCTGTCCCCAGGCTTGCCTGCATTTTCCTAATGGCTATCCTCTGTGTCCCCTCCCCTGCCCAACCCCCAGAACACACTTCCCTCCTTCCTGGCAGGCCCTCCATTCCCTCCAGCTCTTCCATCTCCTCCATCCCCTCCCACCAAGCCAGGGAGTCCTGAGACTGGAGAGAGAGAAGGTCTGGAGTCCCCAGGGTAGGTCCCTGATGGCGTCACCGTGGGGGCCTCCTGAACTGTTCCCAATGCAGGCCCTGGGCAGAGTGGTCAGTGCAGAGCCCCGGGGGATTAAGGGGATCCCAGAAAGTGACCTCAGGGAGAATGGCCGACCAGCCTGGAAAAGTCTAGGAGCCCCTTGCCCCCTGATCACCCCGGCCCTTCTGGGACTGAAGAAATCCCACCCTTTTATGCCACCAGAGACCCTCCTGCCTGGAACTGTACATCACACGAGGAGAGAGCACGCAGGACAGGCTCTGCTGCACGTCATCTGTATTGTCACATGAAATGAGCATCCATAACGGGTACTTGGAAATGACCTATCAGGTCACACGGAGTCCGGCCCCTGGGGGCCAAAGCGGCACCGATGCCCATGGCCGTGGGCTCTCTGCAGACAGCACGACACCAGGCCTCCCCGGGAGCTGGGAGAGGCCCACCTGCACCTCAGGCCCTCCGGCTCCTGGGCAGCATCTCCCAAAACATGCTTGAGGAGACGGTGGATCTTTGGGGCTTAGTAGCTGTTCCTCAAGAAAAGGGGTCTGTGGTCAAATAAGTTGAGGAAACACAGAGTTCAACCAGGTTCGACCGGAAGCATTTCTACAGGACTTGCCAGAACCTTTAT
The DNA here is from genome assembly GCF_011100685.1 of Canis lupus familiaris. Lineage (NCBI taxonomy): Eukaryota > Metazoa > Chordata > Mammalia > Carnivora > Canidae > Canis > Canis lupus. The sequence goes on from NC_049230.1 coordinate 52,871,189, forward strand.
GACAACAACGGCGCGAACGTTCAGCATGGGGGCACAGTATGCGGCATTTCCCAAGCTTATTTGACCACAAAACCCTTTTCCTTCCCAAAGCGTCTTGCAGATTGGCATCCGGCAGTGTGCCCTTGGGGAAGTGCTGCCCTAAGCTATCGATGACCGTTAACGGCAGTGGCACCTGTGTTGGGCGGCAGGCCGGGGTGTTTGCCAGGCGTCGTGCTGCGGCGGGACAGCCAAGCTCTCAGCAGTCATGACAGCGAGGGGAGAGGACGGGATGGGGCCCCGCTCCTGCCACTGTGGTCCTCGCCTCCGGCTCCGCGGCGGAAGCAAAGCACGACTGTCCCACGGGCCCCCTGGCCTGCCCGGAGCGGACATCGGTCCAAGTGAAGGAGCGGGCGACACCGGCCCTCCCGCCCCTCTGGCCCTCCGGGGGGCCTCCGAGCAGGATGGGGAAGATGCGGCTGCCGGTTCGCGGCCATCCCCCGCGGGCCCCGCTGCTCCCGCCACCTGTCCGGGGCCACCCCGTGTCCTGGGGCCATGGGCGGGTGGCTCACCAGGCGGAGATGAGCATCTGGCAGGTGTTGGACGACATCCAGACCAGCTCCACCAGGCGGAACTGGAAGTAGCCGATAATGAAGCCCGAGATGACGTCCGTGATGTGGTGACGGCCGATCATGACGCGCGACAGGCCCACGCAGAAGGCCCAGAGCACCAGCAGGACACGCAGGGGTACCGCCAGCACCAGGTGGCTGAGGAAGAACTTGGACACCATGGCCGCGCGGCTGGCGTGGCCGGCGGGGAAGGCGTACACGTCCATGGTGAGGTAGTCCAGGACGCTGGGGCTCGTCTCGAATGGGCCGCGCCTCTTGATGAGCTTCTGCACCCCGGCCACCGTCATGATGTCTAGGAGCAGGGCTGCAGGCGAGAGGGGGAGGCCCGAGGGACGGTCAGTGTCCCCTCACGCCTCGGCACCCCCACCCCGTTCCAGACGAGACTCCTGGGCACGTTTCCACCGCAGGGCCTTTGTGTGTGCTGTTCCCTCTTCCCTGCGGTATCCACCTGGCTCGCGCCCCCGGGCCCGGGGGGAGCAGCCTGGCCTCCACCTGCTCACCGAAGCCTGCCACCTTCTGCCCCTCCCTGACCTATTCTTTCTGGCAGCGCTTCTCAGCCCCGACACATCACACGCTTTCTTAGCATTTCCCTGGTCCTTCTTCCCTGATGCCACACGTGGTCTGAGAGGGTCCGGACCAAATTTGTTCACAGTGCTCAGGAAAGCCGCTGCATGAGAGTGTGTCATCGTCACCGGCCCCTCCTGGGGGCCCCTGGGAGGGCCTTGGCCCTGACCCACTGCGACTGTTCTGGCTGGCAATGGTTCTCGAAGGACCTCACTGAAGTCCCTGCACTGTTGAGAGCGGCACCCGACCATCCCTGTCTTTTTTTATTTTTTAATTTATTTTTTAAGTAGGCTCCATGCCTAGTGTGGGGCTTGAACTCATGACTCTGAGATTAAGAGCTGAGCTGAGACCAAGAGTCGGATGCTTAACCAACTAAGCCGCCCGGACGTCCCTCCATCCCTGTTCCTTAAAAGTGAAATTCCTGTCACTTACCATGAACCATTTGTAAGTGTACAGTTCAGGGACACTCGTACATGCACAGGGCTGGGCAACCGTCACCTCTACCTGGCTCCAAACCATGCTGATCACCCCGAAAGGGAGTCCAGTGCCCAGGAAGCAACCGGTCCCTGTCCCCCTCTGCCCAGCCCCAGTTGCCACTCATCTGCTTCCCGTCTCTATGGATTTATCGGCTCTGGACATCTCACACACGGGGACTCATCCCGTGGCCTTTCGTGTGTGGCTTTCACCCCGCGGCAGGGTGCAGAGGCCCATCCCCAGGGTGTCAGTGCTTCCTTCCCAGGCCTGAATGATCCGCCCCTGTTTGGACGTACCATCGTTTGTGCACCTGTCCATCTGCCCGTGGACGTCTGGGCTGCTGGCCTCCTGGCTGGTACAGATGTTTGTGAACCAGTATTTGTCCAGTGCCCGTTTCCAGTTCTTCTTTTTTTTTTTTTTTAAGGATTTTATTTATTCATTCATGAGAGACACAGAGAGAGAGGCAGAGACACAGGCAGAGGGAGAAGCAGGCTCCTCGCAGAGAGTGCAATACGGGACTCGATCCTGGACCCTGGGATCACGCCCTGAGACGCTCCACCCCTGAGCCACCCGGGTGTCCCCCGTTTCTAGTTCTTGTGGGCGTGCACCTACGGGTGGAGTCGCTGCATCATATGGTGACTCCATTTGTCACTTTTGGAGGGACCGTCACTCTATTTTCCATGGCAGCTAAACCCCATTTTCCAGAGAAGGAGGAGACAAAGGCTTGGAGATGGGAGTGTTCATCCCTATGGCTCCTCCTTCCTGGAGGGGGACTTAGTCTCCCTCCTCCTTCAGGCCTTGGCTGCCTCCTCAAGGAGGCCTTCCCTGACCAGCGCGTTCCCCGCACACCATGTCATTCACCCAGCTGCAGCTAAGGAACCCTCTGGCTGATGCGACACAGCATTGGCTCCCCCCACCTCCCCGCACCCCTCCACTGAGGGGGGAGCCGGGCTCTCTCGTTCACTGGTTTATGCCCAGGGCCAGGCATGCAGTGGTAGCAGTCTCTACATGTTAGTGGAGTCACTGGCTTGGGGCAAATGGCCAGGGGGGTGAGCTCTTCTCCCATCTGGGAGCATGAGGGAGACCTGGGTCTTCACCATCCTGCCTCCCCACCTGCCCACTCCGTGCTGTGCGGCCTTGGGAGGGGTGCTCTGTCTCTCTGTGCTGTCGATGAAGCCACCATGCCAAGGATCCAGCTTCACTCAGCTGATCACAGCGGCAACCAGATAGCCAAGGTGGTGGGGGTGGGGGGCAGGACCTCCGAGAAAACCCTCCCCACCCTTAGAGAGGCCCATGGAAACCCTGATGAGATCACAGCACCCAAGCCCCACTTCCGGTGACAGTGAAGAGGAAACCAGGCATCGTGGCATGGGGGCAAACCCCATGAGTGTCCAGAGACCTGGGTTTGAGTCTCAGCCCGGGAGCCTCCTGGCTGTGTGACCTTGGACAAGCCACTCACCTTTCCCCACCAGGACGAGGAGATCACGGACAACCACCTCCTGCAGGGGGTCGGTGGCAGGTGACCAGCCATCCGGGGTTTGCCCGCAACACAGGGGTTTCCCAGGACACGAGACATTCGGGGCTAACACAGGGAGGCCCCAGCACGCCATGACGTCCCTGGCCCACCAGGAGGGTGGAGGAGGGGGGAGGATTGCCACTATTTGATAATTCACTGCAGCCTGACGCTGGGAGCTTTCCTGGAAACGGCGGCAGATATCTAAATTGTTGGCCTGCAACTGCTCTCACTCAGACACGGAGAAAAATCTACCCGACTTTTGAAAAAAAAAAATGAGGCAGTAGGTATTCACTGTAGAAAGTTTACAAATTAGAAAACAAAAAGTAAGATTTTTAAATCACCTATAACCCTGCCACCCAGAGGTTGCCACCATTCCGGGCCCTTATCCATCTATAGAGCAGAGATTTGATAACATCTCTAAGATGCTCTACACACTGTTCTGTAACCTGCTTTTCTTTAAAAAAATTTTTTAAGATTGTATTTATTCATTTGAGACAGAGAGAGAGAGAGAGAGAGAGAGAGAGCATGAGCAGGAGGAGGGGCAAAGGGAGAAGCAGATTCCCTGACTAGCAGGGAGCCCCATGTGAGGCTCGATCCTAGGACCTGGAGACCATGAGCTAAACCATGGCAGACGCTTAACCATCTGAGCCACCCAGGTGCCCCTGTAACCTGCTTTTTGAAAGTCTGGCCACGTCCCATGTCCCCCTGACTCCCACGGCTGTGGCAGATGAAGCCTCATGACATATTTATTTAAAGGTCCCAGCACTGGATGTTCAGATTGTTCCCAAATTAACACTGCGTTCCCTGGTTAGTATGGAATTTCTTGGCCTTCCTTCCCCGCCCTCCACAGGGTTGCTGCCTGCTGTCTTGGTTTGAGATCTGAACCCCTGGCCTCTCCTGGGCCTTCCCCTCTCATCAGCCACCCGCTCCGGGACGTGCTTGGTCAGAAGCAGGAAGCAGTGGACGGAGAGGCTGCAGGCCTGAGGGAGGAAGAGCCTAAGGGAGGGAGGGAGCCTCATTCTACAGGCGCCCACCTCACATTTCCATGGAGACTCATTCCCGGGAGGTGGCCAGCTGGGGAGGTGTGTGACCAGCCAGCCCACTGACCCAGGTGGAGGCCAGGCCCGGGCCGGGAGCCAGCTGGAGCATGCGGGAGGTCACATCCCAGCAGGAGAGAGGGACCAGGGCCTAGAGGCCGCTGACCCCTGGAGTGGCTCTCAGCCTGATGTAGCAGCAGAGCCAGGAGGCCAGGCAGGAGGGGGCAGTTCTTGGGGTAGGCGTTCAACTCGTAGCTTCCAGGATCAGGATGGGGTCAATTAATCCCTACACTAATTAGGGATTCTCCCTTTTATGGGACCTTGACCTTGACCCACTGACCTGGAGCGGGGTTATCATAGGACATGGTGAGCTCAGTACCTGAGAGGTGTCCAGCACGGCCTGTGTGCGCTGGTCGATGGCATGGGCGCTGTTATTATCACTCAGTCCCAGCTGGCCTGACCCTGGAGGCATCAAGCAGGTGCATCAGTGAAGGGCTTTCCTTCTCTGAGGGCCCACCAGGGTCAAACTTACCTGGCACGGTTCAGAGACCTCCGTCATTCAAGGGAAGTCAGAGCATCCAGGGCCAGGGCTATCCCTGGTGCTGGGGGCCGGTGGCCAGCCACAGTCTAGGTGTCAGGTGGGCTGCCAGGGTCTAGGGGGTTCATGTGGACCAGGATCAGGTACTGAGATAGAGCCAAACATGACACTAGCCACTGGAAGACACAGTTATCTGTCCAACTTGTGACCAAGTTTCTCAGCCAAAACCCAGGGCTCATCAGCTTGGCAAGTTGTCGCTGGTTTGAAACCTGCCTTCCCTGACAAGTGTAAGTCCTGGCACAAGTGTCCATGGAGGAAGGCAGGAAGGAGGGAGCAGCGCTGGCACCTCTAGGCTGCCCAGGGGGTGCCCTGGGCTCAGGGCCCCACTCAGATTCGGTAGCTAAAGGCAAGAGGGGCCCCAGTCTCTCCACAGGCCCCAGCTCTCCTCATGGGTGGTCAGGGTCCACAGGCCAAGAACTGAGCTAGGTGTTTGTTGCAGCAAAGTGTTTCCCCCCCGTGAAAGCATACACAAAGGCTCAGTATATGAAACAGATGACAGAGGTAGCCTCGTGGTGAGGCTGGAGGCCTCGGCTCTGGGACCCTCGCCTGCCCCCTATGGAGGCCTGGAGGTTGCCTGTGTCCCATGATTTAAAAACCCTGCATCTGGGCCTTTGGGAACCTGCTGCTATTTCTGGGTGCTTTGGTCTCTTGAGGCCATAATGAGGTAGAGACTACCCCTTTGCCCCATGCCCCTTGGAGACTGTGGGGCCAGCCTGGCTGTCCCCGACCCCTGTCCCACTGTCCCAGCCCATCCTATGTCTTGTTCCTTCATTCGTTTGACCTCCAGTTCTGGGGTAGGTCAGGCGGGGCGGGGCCTGGGGCCGGGTAACCGGGCTGGCAGAATGCCACCTGGCCGAGGAGGAGGTGGGCGGTGAGCACTTCTAGAGTTGCCGTGCAGGTGCCCTGGGCCGGCAGTGCCCCTTCTCTGCACCGCAGCCGTCTGGTGTTGGGGCTGCACGCTGAGGAGGCAGGGCGGCTCCCCAGCCAGCCGACAGCCTTCCCGGGGCCTCTCCTCTCCTCCAGCTCCACCGCCAGCCCTCCCTGTGACCGTGATTCTGACACCGTCAGCTCATAATCTAGGGCCCAGAAATAGAAGCAAGTGGCACCATCACTCAGGCCTCTGTGAGTTCGCTCACACGGTGCTGTCAAGTTCCCTGACCTACATTCCTCCTGGACTTGGAGGGCGGGCGGTGGGGGACCCTTGGGGAAGCTCTGCCTGGTGGGACACTTGGGGGATGAGGGGCAGGAGAGGAGCCGCAGCCTGGGGTCCCCGACAGCTAACCTGAGCTGAGCCGAGATACTCACCTCCGCCGGCCTCCACTCACCTCCCTGGCCTCCATGCACCTCTCCTGGCCTCTACTCACCTCCCCTGGCCTCCACTCACCTCCCTGGCCTCCATGCACCTCTCCTGGCCTCTACTCACCTCCCCCGGCCTCTACTCATCTCCCCCAGCCTCTACTCATCTCCCCCGGCCTCCGCTCACCTCCCTGGCCTCCATGCACCTCTCCTGGCTTCTACTTATCTGCCCCGGCCTCCACTCACCTCTCCCAGCCTCTGCTCACCTCCCCTGCCTTGGCTCACCTTCTTTGGCCTCCCCTCCCCTCTCCTGGCCTCCACTCACCTCCCCTGGCCTCCGATAACCTCCCCTGGCCTCAGCCAGGGCAATGGTGGTGCGTGCATCTGGGCTCCAGAACCAGAGGCCAGCTTCAATGTCAGCTGCTTGAGAGTTGCGTGACCTTGGCATGTCCACCTGTCCAAGCCTCCCTCCCCTCATTGACAAAATCCCGGAGGCTGCTCCAAGGGCTGCTTGCAGGAACGGCTTTATCAATGGCTCCTGGGACAGGATTTGGCTTCCCTCCCTCCCCTCATGCCTGTCCTGGTGGCCATCTCCACACTCAGACCCTCTGAGCAAGCTGGACTCTGAGACACCCCAAAAGCTGTTCCCAGGCCCTGCTGCCCTGGCAGCCTCCCAGCCTCAGAGCGGGATGAGCCCTTGCCTCAGTGCCTACTGTCCTCCCCTGACCCAGGGACCCTGGGGTCCTGTGCTATGCAAGGAGCCAGGGGGTTGTGGGGTTGCAGGGGCGAGGCAGGGACCAGAGCTCTCTTAGAAAAGAACAGCTAGGGCAGCCCGGATGGCTTAGCGCCGCCTTCGGCCCAGGGCGTAATCCTGCAGACCCGGGATCGAGTCTCACGTCAGGCTCCCTGCATGGAGCCTGCTTCTCCCTCTGCCTGTGTCTCTGCCTCTCTCTCTCTCTGTGTCTCTAATAAATAAATTAAATCTTTAAAAAAAAGAAAAGAAAAGAACAGCTCTCGTGGGGGATTTGGAATCGGCTGCTCCTGAGGTTTCTAGCCTGCCTGTGGCTAGCCGCTTGAGCGTGTACGTCTATGTGTGTGTGTGTCTCTGTGTGTGTGTGTGTGTCTGCCTGGAGGCAGAGGGATGGCTGGGGTGACCTCTCATGGCCCCTGGGGAGCACTGGCTGCTTTCCAGCATCGAGGAATCAGGCTGGGCAGGAGGCGGAAAGCAGGAGGCCTGGATTAAACAAGGAGCAGACCTGGGCCCCTTGTTGGCTGGTGGGGGGACAGGTCTGTGGGCCGTGACTCCCACTAGCTGAGGCCAGGAGGAGGGGCCCCAGTTCATCTGGCCTGGGGCTCAACCCAGGAACCGGGAGACCAGCCTGCAGTGCTGTGGGGGCAGCATAAATGGGCCTAAACTTTCCAAAGGGCGTTTGACCTAAGACTTAGAAGCCTTTACAACACCTCTCCCTTGACTTGGCTCTTCCGCTTGTAGGAATCTCTCCTCGGGAAATAATCAGGCATGTGCACCATGATTCACAGTCAAGGATGTCCACTGCAGCATTCTTCCTAACGCTGAAAACCGCATCAGCCCAGTGCCCTTGAGTAGGAGACGGATGGGACACATCGTGGCCAAGTCCAGACAACGGTGTGCTCTGAGGCCACTGCCAGTGATGAGGCGGATGTGTATTTATAGCCACCGAGGGAGCGTGGTGAGGTTTTTTGTTAAGTGGGAAAGGACGAGCACCAAACAGTATTTACAGTAGGATGCCATTCTTATAAAAGAAGATGTAAATGTGTTTATGCAGAGAAAAAAAATATCTGGAAGGCACCACACTGGTAATGGTGCTTTTCTCTAGGTGGGAAGATGAAGATGATTTTCATGGTCTTTGTGAATTCTGCATTTAAATTCCTTCTTACCATGAACAGGCATTACTTGGGCACATTTTTAAAAAGTTATTTTTACAGAGGGTGCCTGGGTGGTGCAGTCGGTTGAGTGTCCGACTCTTGGTTTCAGCTCAGGTCCTGATTTCAGGGTCCTGGGATCAAGTCCCTCATCAGACTCCACTGGGTATGGAGCCTGCTTGAGATTCTCTCTCTCTCTCTCTCTCACTCTCTCTCCCAGAGAGAGAGTCTCAAGCAGATTCCCTGCTAAGGCGGAGCCTGATGTGGGGCTCAATCCCAGGACCCTGAGGTCATTACTTGAGATGAAATCAAGAGTCTGATGCTTAACCAACTGAGCCACCCAGGCGCCCTTCAAATAAATAAATCTTTTAAAAAAAAAGTTATTTTTACAAAAGGACAAATATTGCATGACAGCACTTTTATGAGGTCCCTAGAATAGACAAACTCACAGAGACAGAAAGTAGTGGTTACCAAAGGGTGGGGGATGGATGAGGACATTCTGCCAAGTGAAGTAAGTGAATGAGGAGTTCTTTATTATTGGGGACAGAGTTTCAGTTTGGGAAGATGGAAAAGTTCTGGAGGTGGATGGGGGTGATGGTGGCACACAATGTGAATGCACTTAATGCCACTGAATTTTAATGCCACTGAATTTTGGCACTTAAATATGGTTAAAACGGTAAATTTTATGTTGTGTGTATTTCAGCACATGCACACAAAAGTTATTTTAAGAACCGTGCTGCATGGTTCCAGCAGGATGTGGTTCTCGGGAAGGCACACAGTGAAGAGAGGGTTGGGGTGGGGTGAGGGGAGCCCTGAGAGCAGGCTAGAAGCTTCCACTCTTTTAGCACTGGGACCTCTGCTCTGTTGGTGTGCATAGTGTGTGCACGCATGTGTGTGCATGTATGTGCACATGGCCAGCACCTCTCTGACTCGGGCAGCCCCTGATGGCAGCCAGAGCCATGCCCCCAGCCTTGGGCACAGGAGGGCAGCATGAGGGCCCTAGCCTGTCTCTATCTCCCCCGGCCTGAGCAATCCTGAGTGTGTTCTGAAACTTTGCAGGTTTCCATTTCTCAGCTGAAGGATCCAGATACTAAAGCTGGCTTTACCTATCTCTGAAGATGGTCGGGGCACAAGGAAATCAAACTTAAGGGCCTTGGAGTCTGAGAGCAACATCTATTCATTCAGCTGAGTGCCAGGCAGTGTAGACATGAGCCTGCCCAATTGTACATGGCCGCAAGGGCAGCTGTCAGGATGGTGCCTGGGCAGGGGGCAGCTGAAGAACCCCTAGGGGGACCAATGTCTCACTGAGTCCCACTGACACATGACAAGTGAAGCAAGGTAGAGGAAAGCTATTCTACCCTTGCAGAGCTGGCAGGGAAGGCCAGAGGCAGCCTAGGTATCCATCAATTAGGGACAGGCTCTGCAAGTGTCAGGGAGGGTCATTACCGAGCCATCCCTGAGAGCAGGACCCAGGGGGTGGTGAGGGAGAGCTGACACCACACATGACACAGAGGGTCTGCGCAGGGGGCTGGGTGGACATTGGGGTACTGTAAGGCTGAGGGGCCAGTTCTGGTTTCTGAACCTTCAAGCAAAGGGACGTGGGGCTGAGACCATGGTCCCTAAAGGCATGACGTTCACAGCCCAGCAGGTCCTTTGCTTCCTGTGAGGAGGCCAAGCTGGGCAAAACACCACAGGAAGTCATTCGAGAAACAGATGTTTTGTTAGCATGTGCACAGAACTAGGGTGTCACCCGGTCCAGAGGCCCATGCAGCGGATGTCATTCTCAGGGAGAGGGTTTAAGGGACACACTTGTTTTTTTCGTCATCTGTCCTTGTAATGTTTGAATTTTCCTTACTGCAAGAATGTATAGGTGTTCAACATCACTAATCATTAAGGAAATGCAACTCAAAACCACGAGATACCACTTTTCACACTCACTAGGATGGTTATTATCAAAACCCAGAAAAGAGCAGGTGTTGGCTAGGACACGGAGAAATCGAAACACCCGTGCATGGCTGGTGGGAACAGAAAATGGTGCAGTGGCTGCGGGCAACAGTATGGGGGTTCCTCAAAAATTAAACACAGAGTTACCATTTAATCCACCAGTTCCACTTCTGAGTATTTACCTCAAAGCACTGAAAGCAGGGACTTGAACAGATACCTGCACACCTGTGTTCACGGCAGGCCTATTTGCAATCGCCAAAAGGCAGAAGCAACCCAAGTGCCCACTGACGGATGGTGGATGAGCTGGGTGTGGTTTACCCACACCATGGAATATTATTCAGCCCTAAAGAGGAAGGAAATCCTGACACCTGCTACAACATGGAGGAACCCGGAGGATATTACACAAAGTGAAATAAGCCAGATGCAGAAGGACAAATATCTTATGATTCCACTTTTACCAGGTCCCTAGAGAAGTCAAGTTCATAGAGACTGGAAGTGGGATGGTGGGTGCCAGGGGCTAGGGGAGGGGAAAATAGGGAGTTAGTGTTTACTGGGGGCTGAGTCCCGGTTTGGGAGGAGGAAAAAGTTCTGGAGATGGGCGTGGTCATGGTTGCATAACGTCATGAAATGTGGACTTAAAAGTAGTCAAATGATACGTTTCACATCATGTATATTTTTTCCACAATAAAGAACGATAGATAGGGGCACCTGGGTGGCTCAGAAGGTCAAGAGTCTGCCTTTGGCTCAGGTCATGATCCTGGGGTCCTGGGATCGAGCCCCAGGTGGGGTTCCCTGCACAGTGGGGAGTCTGCTTCTCTTTCTCCTTTTGCCCCTCCTCCTGTTTGTGCTCTCTTTTCTCATATAAATGAAAAAAATTTTAAATGATATAGAAAAAGAAGAAGGTAAGTCTTCATATTCAGGAAAATCTCAATGAAGTGATCATGGCAATAAGACATGGAAGCCGCTGTCCACCGAGGACAGGCCCAAGAAGAAACCAGATGGGCCTGGGGCACCTGTCACATGGCTCCCTTTGGGATCATCGAGCTGAGTGCCGTGGCCGGAGGAGACAAGGGAGGAGACGAGGCATCTCACAGGTGTCTAGAGCCTGGAGGGGCCCTGGGACTGCTTTGATGACGGTGATGGCGAGGATGCTGATAACCACTGGTGCACAAGCACCGACTGGCATTAGTACCCGCCAAGCTTATGTGTATTCTTAGGTGAAGTAGCCCAGCCACCCATTTGACAGATGAGGAAAACAAAGCTCAGAGAGGCAAAGTTCTTTGCCCAAGTTCCCACAGCAGGGCTCGAATCTGCACCCATGTCTGGCCGATGCTGGAGACTAAGGTTTTGCCAGCTGCATCTAAGATCCTTTTGGGTTTTCTCTCCAGACTGGGCAGCCTGACCTGGGGGAGGGCACAGAGTAGGGGCACCACAGACAACTTCCTCCTGGCCCAGCAGCTGGAGCCCCCATTTCCCAAGGCCCCCCGGTTTTCACCTCTGAGGCCGTATAGGTGGGGCCTCCACTCCCAGCACATGGGCTGCCCTGGTGCTCAGGGTGGGCAGGCAGGAATGCACGGAGTCCCCTCCCCTTCTGGGCCCTGTGGTTCCCACAAGTGGCATCGGACACCTGCCGAGGATGTTCACTGGCCACCACAGTGTCGGGGGCTTTATCAGCTTCCCATAAGCCCCGGAGCCCCCTGGACAGACCAGGAAACAGGCTCAGGGATGGGACCTGGCTTGACCAAGTTCACAGAGACAGAAAGGGTCAGAGAAGGACGGAACAGAGCCCAGCCTGACTTGGAGCCTGTGCTCTAGGATTGAAAGCTGCCACCCCCAGCCCCCCAGAGGCTGAATGAGAGACAGAGCCTGCGCTCCGTGGATGGGCTGCTCTCCCAGGTGCAAATTGGCATCGGTGGCCCCCCTGGCAGGCTGGGCCAGAGCTGTGGGATGGGAACTCACCTTGGCTACTGGCTGGAGTTTCCTCCCATGGAACTCAAGGGTGTGGTCTGCATCCCCTCAAAGTGAGCTGCACCCGCAGGGCACTTGGCCTGCTTGGAACAGCTGCCCTAGAGAGGCTGCTTTGTGCCAGGCCCTCATTTCTGCGTGGTCTGGGTAACTAGATACAGGAGCAAAGGGGCTGGTGGATGGGAAATGTCCCCTTAGACCCTCTGCCCCATTCACTGCATATCTGATACTTCACCTCCTTGCCGTGTTCACACTTCTGGAATAGATTGGATGGTTCATCCAACCTCTAGACTACAGTGGTTGGGGAGGCAAGGGGTTTGTCATCTGGAGGGTGTGGCTTTGGTTCCTGGGCCGACCAGTGACCCCTCCGAGCCTCAGTGAACTCATCTGTAAAGTGGGTATGTTAATATTTATCTTATTAAGTCACTAAACATGTTTTTAAATTATGAAATACAGGATATTCGTGGCATAGTAGCTGGAACATGATAAAGCTCAATAAATTCCTATTCAAGAAGGGAGGCATCTCGAATCTTGGTCTTCTTCTTCTTTTTTTTTTTTTAAAGATTTTATTTATCTATTCATGAGAGATGCAGAGAGAGAGAGAGAGAGAGAGAGAGAGGCAGAGACATAGGCTGAGGGAGAAGCAGGCTTCATGCAGGGAGCCCGATGTGGGACCTGATGCCGGGACCCCAAGATCACGCCCTGGGCCAAAGGCAGGCACTAAACCGCGGAGCCACCCAGGGATCCCCGAATCTTGGTCTTCATCCTCTGAAGCAGACACTCTTGTGCCCACAGCCACTGGTTGCTAGAATGAGCCAGAAGCCTCATCTTAACAGGCTAGAGCTGCTTCCTATTCTCACTCCTGCCCCATCTCTGACTAGCTGCATGACTGTGGCCAAGCCACCTCCCCATGCCTCAGTTTCCTCCTCTGTACAAGGAGAAGAATAACTGCCTCTCCCTCCCAGGGCTGTGTGAGGATTAGGAGCGATAATGTGCTTTATGTAATGCTGGGCACACAGTAAACACCGAACACATTCCCAATACAGCTTTACCACCTCCGACATCACCCAGAGAAGGGGCGTGCGGACAGGGTCTAGGGAGCAGGCTCGAGGGTGCCTCCTCGCCCCTATCTTTGGATGTCAGACACCTTAACCCCCAACACAGCTTACTTGAACCACCGCTGTGACTGGGGCTGTGACAGCTCCAGGGAAAACTTGAATAACGAGTGTAGGGTTCTGCTCCTGGAAGCCCCTGGCCTGGTGCCTCAGCCACTCTACTCTGTCCCCCCACTCCCAAGCCCATGGCACTGTGCCTGGAAAGGGCACAAGCCTGGATGTCAGGCGAACCCAGTGCAAATCTCCAGCTCTGAAGCCTTGGCCAGGCTGCTTTATTTATAGGAACCTCAATTTCCTAATCTGTAAAGTGGGAGTGATAATTGCACCAGTCATGTGGGACTATTTGCGGAAAATATCAAGTAGTGTAAACAATGTAAAAATGAGAACAAGAAGACACTGAGGGTGCCCGAAGCATCTGTCTGATTCCTCCTCCCCAGGTCCCACCCAGAGTGTCCAGCCCCAGACCCTCTGAGACCCGAGCAGGGAGGTACAGGTTATCATTACCTTCCTCTAGGGCCACAGCTCTCAGTGGTCCAGCCTACATCCTCATCAGTGTTTGCTCAGCCTGGGACTTCCGCCCGCCTGTGCCCAATAGGGTAGCCACGCTGGGAGGGCCCAGGGGATCAATGTGGGCCCAGCATGGAGGGTGGAAGCTAGGGTTCCCCACAGCACCTTGAGGATCTGGAGGTGCCTGGAAGTGGGCAGGATGGGGCCGGTGTCACCTTGTGAGTGGCCCCACCTCGTGAGTGGACCCACCTTGTGGGTCCCATGTGGCATCTGGCACAGGGCAGTATGAAACTGAAAGGTGCTGGTGTCAGAGACTGTGGTAAAACAAACCAAGGACCAGCTCACCTGGCCCGCTCCTCCAGCGACTCATCTAGGGAAGCAGCACAAGTGGCCACAAGTGGGCGGAGCCAAAGACTGGACCTCCTACTCCCCTAGGCCTGGACAGCTTGCAGGGTCTCTGATCCAAGCAGAAGGGGCATGGGGGCAGCTCACAACAGCTGTCTGCAAGCAGCCTAGGACCTCAAACACCCCAGCCTGTAGGGTAGAAGCTGCCCTGCTCTAGGACACTTACCAGGATGCCCACCCCAGGCCCCCCACCAGACTCCTGACGGCCTCCCTCGAGGCCACAGCCTCTACTACTCCCTCCCTTCCACTCATGTCTGGGACAGCAGTGCACTCTGTGGTGAGCTGGGCCTCTCCTCGGAGGTTCCCACAGGGCTTCCACATTCTCGAGGCCCCCACTTTGGAGGGGGCCCCTGGCTGCACCTCCCAGGTTCTCTCATTACCAAGCTGGAGGCTCGCCTGTTTCTGGGGCACCTTTCCTGCCTAACCTCATTACGTCATTCCAGTTGGTTTCTGATGGCCCCACTCATCCTGGCCAGGATGGGGTGGAGCAGGCTCCCTCCCGGGGAGCCCGACAGGGTGGGTGGCGGACGGCGGGCACACTCACCCAGGAGCAGGTTCATGAGCACCTCCTGGCCAGCCAGCGTGCTGCTCTTCACCAGGCAGAGGATGGTACCCCCGATCCAGGGGATGCCGTGGCCCGTGATGCCAATGAGCTTGACCATGGAGCGGGCGCTGGCCCAGGACGCGGCGCGGCCGGCACACACCCCCAGCCGCTTGGACATGCAGATGTCAATGGCCAGCAGGGAGTTGAAGGCGATGCCCTTGAAGGAGGGGTTCAGCTGCATGCAGTCCTCCTCAGGCAGCTGCTGTGACTGGCGCCGCTCGCGGGCCCCCTCACCAGGGGGCGGGGGCTGTGTTGAGGGGCCCGGGGCCTTCCTGCCCGAGCTGCGGGGCTCCGGGGCCCCCTTGGGGGGCTGGTTCAGGGACAGGAACTCTGCCCGGTTGAGGACATTGTTGCGGTCCCGGGCCCGGGAGCGGCTCTGGGAGGCTGGCATGGTGACGCTCACACGGCGAGGGCCGGGGCCAGCCCGGCTGCACGGCCTCGTCCCCGAAGACGGGAGCTGCCCCGAGAGCCGCCACCACTCCCTGCCTCCTTGCCTCCCTGCCTTCTCCGCAGCAGCTGTTAAATATAGAGTAGAGGGTTGCACATGGCTGTTTACCTCTGGCGGCCACCCGGCTCGAGGGGACGTCAGTGCCCGCTGGGCAGCCAATCGAGCCCACCGATGCAGGCCGGCGCCAATGGAGCCACTGGGGAGGCAGGCCCGTCCACAGCTGCGGCCTGGCTGCCTCGGGCCTGGGCTATTTAAATCTTCCAATGGCTCACTCCGGGGGACCAGGGGACTCTGGGAAATGTAGTCCTCCTGCTGCTCTGGCCTCAGCTGGGCCCCAGGCCAGAGGCCCAGATGTGTGCCCCGGACTAACCCCTGCTTTTCCAGGCTCCCCCTGAGCAGTGCAGACCCCCGTGAGCCAGGCCTGCCTGTCCCCCACCCCGGCCTGGGCACCTGGACCTGGTCCCGTGGACGGGACAGCAGAGCCGGGTCAGAGGCCTGTTTGGGCACCAGACTGAGTCAAAGACGTCACTGCCAGCATCATCTTGGGTCCGCTGGGGCCAGGCCCAGCCCCTCCCCTCTGTGACAGCATTTCATTAAGCTGGCAGGCTGAGGTTTTATTTTTATTTTTTAATCAGTCTTGAATTTGGCTTGCATGCATCAGAGTCCAATCAAATGGCAATCTGCAAGATCTGATTTCTGTTAGAGGGAGGGCTAATTGATCGGTTGGTAATGGATCTGCCCCTTGGAGGCTGCCTCCGCTACTCAGAGTTCTGCGAAGGACAGGGACACTCCAGCAGACACTCCGGGAAACCCAATAGTTGTCAAACAGCCAGCACCACGTGAGGGGCCAGGCACGTGCAGAGAATGTCCATCCCTGACCCCGGAAAGCCCGGTTCAGTGGGGATTAAACAAACAACATGTATATGATTACAGGTATAGAGATGTGGGGTAGGATTACAGAACCACGGCCCTGGGTTTGAATAGGGAATCGTGCGGGGCTTCCCCAGGAAGGAACAACAGGTGGGAGGCCCAGGTAGGGGACAGCCTACCTCACATGGCGTCTGGGGGGCCTGTGTGGCTGGTGCATAGTGCAAAAGGGCAAGAGAGGCTGAGAGCCCAAAGAGGGCAGACCAAAGGGCCTAATCGAGGATTTGGGGTTTGAGTCAGGCTTCTCTGTCCCCACCTGGGTGCCTGGAGGAAATCCAAGTCTCCATAGCTCTTTTAGGGCTGACTGGGCCTGGACTCAAGGGAAAGCCATTAGTAGAGGGTGACCAGAAGAGTCATGAGTGAATGCCCTGGTCTCACAATTCAGGGGAGCCAAGGACTGTCAGCCCAGCTGGGATTGAGGCAGGAGGCTGTGACTTTCCCTCTAAATGTGAAACCCCCGGCCCACTCCAGAGACTGCCCAAGGGCAGTAAGCTTCCTGGGGTGGGGTGAGCCCTCTCCGGTTACAGGGCACCAGCTTGGGCTCCAGAATCTGACAGATGGGGGGATGATGTTGGCTTTGCCATCAACTGGCTATGGGATCTTGAACAAGTCACTTGGCCTGTCTGCGCCTTGGTTTTTCCACCTGTAACATGGGAATAATAGTGTCTACCTTTCAAAAGCTATTGTGAGGTCAAGGAGATGATGTTTGTTCAATGCTGAGCAGGGTCCCTGCCACATAGTTAGCCTCCAACTCCATGGGTTAAGAACTCATCCTGTTTAACAAAAAAGGCACAGTCCTCTCTCCCCTGTAGGTGCCCCCTTCAGAAGGACCCACCACCAAAGTCTGGCCCCTATGCCATACGTTGGTGTGAAGCCAGACTCCAGGAGCCCCCAGTCCAGGGTTCCTTCCAGACTTCCTGGCATTCCTCTTCCAGAGTATTCCATTCAGACCACACGGCTACAGAGGATGTCCTAGCCTCTTGGGTAGCAGCGATCCTGGCTCCTGGGCAGATGCACGTGGAGATATGTTCAGAATGCATGGATAGTGGCAGTATCAGGAGCTATGTGCTCTAACCTATTCACACCCTATAACCAACCTTCCTGTGAAGATGTGGTACCACTTCTATTTGACAAATGAGGAAGCTGGGATTCAGAGGTGGAGAAGGCCTCCACCAAGAAGCCTAAAAGAGTGGAGGTTCAACTCCCACACAGTCCCTGGGGAGGAACGCAAGGACTTCCAGACAAAGATCCCCCAGACAGCAAGGACCTGGGTGTGCTCACTCAGTTCTCCACCAAGGCATTCATCTCATTCCCCCTCGGTGGGGCCGCTGACCTGGGCTAACCCCAGGAGGGGAAGAGGAGCCCATCCCAGATTGGGGCTATTAATACCCAGAGGTCTGTGTCAGCATCTCAGTCTGGTCAGAGCTGCCAGCAGATTCTGAGGGCCACAGTGGGCTCTATGCTGAGAAGGCCCATGAAGTCCAATTGTGCTCTACCCTGGGGGTGGTTAGGAGTGGGCTCTGGAGTGAGACAGCCCCAGACCCTGACTCAGCCACCTCCAGCTTAGTGACCACAAGGAAGTCCTGTGAGCCCTCCTGGCCTCTGTTCCCCACTCTGGGGGGCTGGTGGAAGGATGGTGTGAGGGGCTCACTCAGCCTGAGAACTGTTTCTCCCTCTGTAAGGTGGGGTGACCCTGCTCACATTGCCAGACGGCTGAGAAGCAGGCTCTACCCCTTTATGAGGCCCTACCATAGGCCACACAGTCCCATGTCTCAAGAATTCTCAGAATTCATTCATTCATTGAATCGATGTTTTCATTGATCTCTTCCTGAAGTCTAGTTGCAGAGATAGGATACACACCCCTGAAATAACTAGCCAGTTTATAAAAGTTTACTTCCACCAATTCCCTTATTTTTTTTCCTTATTGTCAAGATATCACATGCTTACTGCAATAAATTCAATAAGTACAGATGTTATAGGTATAATTCTACTGTCAGGAGACCACCACTGTTAACATGAGGGTGGTCAGGTTATAAAGGAATTCTCACTTGTCTCACTTCCAATTATTGAAATATTTTACAAAACTAAGTATTGCTTTAATAATCAGAAAATTATATATTTTAAAGATTTTATTTATTAATGAGAGACAGAGAGAGAGAGAGAGAGAGAGAGGCAGGGATGCAGGCAGAGGGAGAAGCAGGCTCCTCGCAGGGAGCCCGATGCAGAACTCAATCCTAGGACCTGGGATCATGCCCTGAGCCGAAGGCAGATGCTCAACCTCTGAGCCACCCAGGCATCCCAGAAAGAATATATATTAAACAAACTGTATCTATCTATATATCATATATGCACAAATATACATTTAAAATATGGTTGTTTTGGGGCACCTGGGTGGCTCAGTTTTTTGGGCATCTGCCTTTGGCTAGGGTCATGATCCTGCAGTCCTGGGATCAAGCCCTGCATGGGGCTCCTTGCTCTGTGGGGAGTCTGCTTCTCTCTCTCCCTCTGCTTGTGTTCTCTCTCTCTCTCTCAAATAAATAAATAAAATCTTTAATATCTTTAAAAAAATCTTTAAAAAATAAAATAAATAAAACTCATTAAAAAATAAAATATGGCTGTATTATATGGCCTTACCCTTTTCACTTAATATAAACCTGGCCATGTTTCCATGATAACTTGCCATTTTTCTTTCTTTCTTTTTTTTTTTAACTTGCCATTTTTCAATGGCTGCTTGGCATGTTGTCGTGTGGATGGACCATACTTTATGTAAGCAACCCCTTATTATTATACATGTAGATTGTTTCCATTTTATGATGATTCAAAACTATTCTGGCCTGGCCATCCTTATGCACACACCTCTGTACACCAAAGTAGAATATAAACAAGTGATTAAAGTGGCAAGTGCCATGTAACAGCATGTGCTCAGATGCATCCCCAAAGATCTGATGGGTCAACCTGGTCACCTACTGCAGTACCCAGACCTGGAAAAGCATGGATTATGGACACTTGCAGCCAACAGGGCAAGTCCACATCTACCCTTTTCCCATGTTAGAGATGATGAAGAGCAGCCTAGGGTGGTGACATGACCTGTGAGGCCACAGAGCTGGTCAAGGCCAGAGATGGGATGTGGGCTGGCTCATCCTTGTAACTCTGAGCCCTCCAGGCTGTCTTTCTGGCCACATGTCCCACAGCTTGGCACTCACTAATTCACTCACCTATTCGTAGAACAGTTCTCGAGGACTGCTATGCACCAGGCATCCCTCATGCAAGGACCAGTGGGAAATGCAAAGGTGACTCAGAGGTGGCCCCATGTCTGCAGACCACCTGGCCTCACCTGAGCCATTGCCCTACCTGGACTGTGGTCCACACAATCCAGGACTTCCTGGTCTAGCCCTGTCAGTTGCTGAGAGAGGGGCCTGGAGGAGGGTGAAGCCCCTTGCTAGGGCCCACAGCTGGTAAGAAGCAGAGCAGGATTCAGACTCGGTCTCAGCCTAAAGCCCTTGGCCCTAACCACTTGGATACACTGCCTTTCTCTCCCTTGAGAGGAGAGGTTTTCTGGAAGCTTTGTGAGGCCTAGAGCAGGTTGTATGTAGCAGAGATTTGTTATCTGTTTAGGAGATATTTACTACTATTTACTACTACCACTAAGCGTGTGTATCATTAACTTCTACTCTGCACCTACTGGGAACTAAATGTGTGTCCCTGAACTGTCACAGCAATCTGACGGGCTTTTAGTCTTCATCACACAAATGGGAAGATCCAAGCTCAGAGGGGAAGGGGTTCTATCTGGGTCATCGAGGGAGCCACAGAGGTCCCCCAGGATTCAAACATCACCCCAGTACCCCTAACCCGCCTCTCTTCTTTTCCCTTTGTAACATCTCATAACACTTACTCTCTGTATTTATGACTTGTGTCCTCCAGCAGTGTCAGCCCACGGGGCAGGGACTATCGTCTACCTGTTCCCCAATGGGCCCAGGGGACGCAGCCAGTGCCTGGCACATAATAGGTGGTCAATAAATGTCAGATAAATGACTCTGTTTCTGGAGCCTGGGGTCCAAGCTACTACAAAGAGACAGAAGGCCAAAGGAGGCCGGTTATTTGGGGTGATGACCCCCGAGTGGAAGGGGAAGGGAGTGGCGGGGGTGGGGCGGCCCTCGAGAGGCGCAGAGGGAGACGCGCAGCTGGAGGGAAGCGGGGCGAGGGAGGGGCAGCGGCGGCGCCCGCCCGGAGGGGGAGGGAGCCCCGCGCACCGCGTTTCTCCCCGCCGCCTCCCCGCCGCCTCCCCACCCGGGCGCTCCCGCCCAGATCACTTTCGCAGTTCGCATTTCCAAGGCCGCTCCCGGGTTATTTCGGTCGGGAAACCTGATCCTTCGCGGGGTTTATTTTAGCACCTTGGAGAACTCCCAGTGCCGCACCGATCCCGGCCGCACCCACCCAGCCCGCGGACGCCGCCTCCCGCCGCCTCGGGGCCGCGGGGCAGGAGGCGCGGGGCGGGGGCGGGGGCGGGGGGCGCGGGGGCAGGGGGCGGGCGGGGCGGCGCAGCACGCGGGACCCCCACTCCCGCCCAAGCCGAAGCCAAGGGGGCCGAGGGCGCGAGGGCGCGAGGGCGCGGCACCAGGCGCGGGCCCGGGGTCTGTGCGCGCTCTGGCCACTGCCTGACCTTGGGGCGCCACCGAGCCTCTGCTCCCCCGCTGGGCGACGGCTGTGTGGGAGGGCAGGACGCTTGACGCCCAGATCTGGGGCTCCGAAGGCTTCGCTGAGGAAGCCGGACCAGAGGGGCCGGGAGAGTCCAGAGGGCACCCCATCTTTGGAGCCAGGCTGGGAGAAGCAGCCCCTCACTACCCTTAGGTGACCCCCGCGTGGCCAGTGGAATCTCCATCCCGCAGCTCACCACGTCCCGCCCACCCCAGCCCGGAAATAACACCCAACAGGCCTGCATGCACACACACGCACACTCTCACAGACACTCACGTTCAAAAACACGCTCAGCTATGCTCACCATCACACACCCATCCACAGACACAGGCTCATATATACCCTCACAGAGGGACACACACACCATCCTGCACACTCATACACCCACAGCTCATACAGACATACCCTCACACAAGGCACACACACTGTCATACATGATAGCACACTTGCTCATTTACACCCACACCACTTATGTTCATCACACACACACTCATGGGCACATATAACACCCGGGGACACACACACACACACACACACACACAAACTGTGACATATACCCTCCCACAAAGAGATGCACAAACCCGTGCTGTCACATACACCCACACCATCACACACTCACACCCTCAATCACACACCCTAACCTCCTCTACTATGCTTACTACACACGACATCACACCCCTCACACTGCTGGAAGTGTTACCTTCACCCTATCCTTCCCCAAGCTCAACACTGGACACACACAAATCAAAACAATTTACTCTATATATCTGATTTACAGCAATCAATACTTATTAGTAACCATTTCAAGAATGAATCTGTACTTATATGTTATTCATATTAATTCATACCTCCATTCATTATTCCTGGATTTGCCCTGACGTCTCTGTGGCCCATGGGACGTGAGTGCCGTGGGGACCATGCCTGCAGTCTGTCCTGGCCCAGGCTGGGTCCCCAGTGTCCTCTGAGCGCCCAGCCGAGCACAAATGTCCGGTCAGTACTGGGGAAGAAGGCACGTGCGGATGATGGAAGGGCCATCTGAGAAGTCACAACCCTAGAAGAAAAGTGGTTCTGAATGTCTGGCCGGAAAGGCACTTTGTCTCCAGATGGGCAGCCACGCAGGGCAGTTGGTCTTGCGCCTCCCAGACATTTCTCATATCATATCACTGCCTCTTAATGGGGGATGATCTAGGATCCAATATGGGGACCCTCTCTGACAGCCAGTTCCTGCTCACTGGGCCAGGCCTGAGCCCACTCCTCACAGAGGTGGGGTGCATCAGTGATGTCAGGTGGGCCAGCAGCCGGATCCACCTCCTGGCTCCCAGTGCCCTGCCTCCAGCCATCTGTCTGGCCTTCCACCCCTGCTCACTGTTTCCCCGGGTGGACATTCCAAGCCTTACCACTGGCTTCCAGTCTGGTCCCAAACAGTTAAGGAGAGAACCCTGTTTCCCAGGGCAACAGAATTCCAGCATTAACATTTCCATCTGCAGAACAAGGGCTTTTCCTTCCTGGGAAATGCCTTTCTAGTCCCATGATGACCACACCCTTGGAGGCCAAGAGCTCTTGAAGGACTGGCTTTGGCCTTGAGACACAGGTTGGCCAATGAGGGAGAAGGAGCCTTGAGACTATGGCCATAAAAGCCCCCCACCCCCACCCCCAACTACAGGGACACCAGTGAGCGCCTGCTACCTTGAATCACTAGCCTCTGGGTCTTAGCGCCAGGCTGCTGAGTGCAGTCCATACCACCATCTGCCACCCGCCCCCCCGCCCCGCCCCGTGTCTCAGCTACAGGAGGGCATGGTGTGTTCACTGTGGAGAGCCATGAAGAGGATATGTGTGATGGCTTACTGTGATGCTCATGAGGAGAAAGCTGCATCTTCCGGGTCTTTCCGCAGACCTTGGGGAAATCTTGGCTTATTTGGGTTGCACATGAAAACCTAGCTGGGCAGAGCGATGTAGTTTTGATCTCTGATTTATTATATGGCTGGTTTTCCATGGCCTCTCTGGGCCAACGTGCCCAGATTTGATGGACCATACTTTGGGTCCCCAGGTTGGCATTTGGGGAGTTCACCATCTCCGGGCCGGCACTGGGGCTGTGCACCCAGTCCTTCTCTCCTATCCACTGGAGACTTTACGGAGGATTCTAGGGAGACCAAGGTCTTGGGGAGGGGATAAGGTCAGCGGGGGTGGGGGTGGGCAATGCGAGTGTCCCTATGGTGTTGGGTATGTTATCACCAGATGTCCCCTTCCTCTGTTCTGCAGATGCCAGTGCTTCACACACACATGTGGATGCACCCTGGGCCTTCCACATATGCTGAGGCAGCCATGGGTCTGTGCCCAACACCCACAGAGCTCCAGAAAATGCTGAGCATGAGGAAGACTGAGTCAGGAGGCTGGAGGGCCAGAGGGACCTGAGAGTTGGGGAAGCAGCCAGAACGTTCAAGGGCCCAGCAGCAGCTAGGACAGGGTATGTGCAAGAGCCCAGCCCGGGGAGACCCTCCATAGGTCAGGGCTGGCTTGCGGGGAGCACTTTTCAGCTCAGAGCCTCGCAAACAGGTCCACAAACACTGCCTCAGCCCTCCTCCCACGAAGCTAGCCGTCACAAAGAAAGGACTGCATGGGGGTGGGGGTGGGGGTGTGTGTGTGTGTGTGTAAGGGGAGGAGTCTCTGGGGCTGAGCTTAATAGGGAGGGGGCTTCTATTTTGCAAGAGTCCTCACCCTGTGGGCACCTGAGCACCTCTTCCCGTGGGACTCACGAGAGATAGGGAAGTCTAGGGATCAGTTCGTCAGTTCCATCCTGTTCAGAGGGGCTGGCCCCAGCTGGCAAGGGCAGCATCCCCGGAGGAAGGAATTGAATGGGCTTTGGACTTGGCCAGATCTGGTTGGGAATCCAGACTCTGAAGAGCTCCTGTCCCCAGCCCCCCACGGTCTCTGTATAGCCCACCTCTCAGGGTCAGTGTGTACTCAGGCAGCATCATCTCTAGGGGTTTGGCTATTTATTGAGAAGGTTAAGGCTCTGGCCTCTGTCCTCTTCACATCAAATGAGAAAAGTGTGCAGCTCAGCACATGTTCACAGAGCACACAAGCCCTTGTCGGCAGAATGGCATCTGTACCTCGGGGAGTACCTAGCCAGTGGGGTCTGCTCAGTTCCGGGTACTGGGGTGATGGGATAGACATCCCCAAGGGATATCTTACCTGCATATAAACTGAATTGCATAATAATCATCTGGTGGCAAAGGAGGTGTTGAGGGCTGTAGTGAGTCCCAGAAGGGCAGAATGCTTTGGGAGAGACCAGTATGCATTACGAGGCCAGGGAAATCGTCCTGGAAATGGACATTTACACGGGGTCCCTGGGAGACCTGTGCTGTCTGGGGTTCTACTCGGCAGCAGAAAACAGGTCATGAGGGCCACCTTCCCTGGGTCTCAGTCAGCAGGATGAGAAATAAGGTACCTGTGGTCTAGGCTGATGTTGACATGCGACAGATCACCTGACCTGGCTGATCATCCCTCAAAGAAGAGACCTCAAAGTGGCTCGAATCCTCCCTCTCCAGCTCCTGCCCCCACTGGCACTCAAGATGCTCTGGCTGGAGAATGGCCCAACGACCTGCTCCCCAGCTGGCTGTGGGGACCTTTGGAAGTCAGAATCACGGGGGTGGGGAGGCAGAGCATTGCTCTAATGTGGCTTGCCAGGTTTTCTGATGTCACAAACCACCTGGCCTTTCCCTAGGGGAGTAAATTGTACGATGGGGGTGGGGCTATTGGCCTGAGGTCGCTTAGGGAGGTTCACAGGGCTGTCCAGGGTCAAACCCTCCTCGGACCTCTGCACTCAGACTTCTGGGGTTCCAGTATCAGCTGGGACACCTGCCAGGGTGGGGTATCAGGCATGTCTCTGGGGTCTCCCAGCTTTGGATTCCTACTCTGTGAAGTACCCATAAGAGACCTCCCTCTGGCTGCTGGCTGATGAAGTAATGAAGCTTGTATAACACTGATCACAGCTGGGACCCAAAGGGCCTGATCACCTGTCAGGGGGCCTAGAGGCTCAGTCCCAGGGATCCTATCCCCAGACTTCTCTACCCCAAGCCTCCCGGCCTGGAGCCTCCCAGGGCCCCTGCACTGCTTCGGCCCAGCCTCGGCCTCACCTCACGTGGCCAGGAATACTAGGACCGTGCAATACCAGGACCTCCCCAGAGAGGCTGCCCACCTGGACCCGAGACAGAAGCTGAACTACACTACCCAGAATTCCTGGGGTTAGCCAAAAAGGAAATGTCGTTTATGCAAGGAGAGGCTCAGCTCCCCACAAGCTGCAGAGGGAGAGCGAGGGTGGGGGGAGCCGGGGAGAGGTTTAGCAGGGGGAGAGCGGGCTGTGTGCGGGGAGCGAGGGTGGAGAGCAGGGCGGGCGGCGAGGAGGAGGCGGCGCCGCCCGCCGCCGCCGCCGCCGCCGCCTGCGGACCTGCATCCTCGCGCGGCCGGCGAGCGGGTGGCGGTGCCTGCGTGCGCTGCGCTCCGGCCGGCGGTCCCTGCGTGCGCTGCGCTCCGGCCGGCGGCTGCGGGCGGACGCGGGGCCAGGCCGGCGCAGGGGCTGAGTTTCTGCAAAGTTTGACCTGGTTGCCTTTCCGATGCTGCGGCGGAGCGAGGCAGCGCGGGGCGCGCCAGGCGGCTGCGGCGCGGCGGCGGGGCTGAGCGGCGATCGCGCGCTCGCAATGATCGTAAAATAAAGCGGGCGCGCGGGGTGGGGGCGAGAGAGCCCCGAGCCTCACCCCTCCGCCCCCGGCCACCCCGCCGGCAGCCCCGAACTAGGAGGAGGTGGCGGTCGGGGGCGCCCACGGCCGCCCGGGACCCCAGTAGAGCCAAAGGACACTGCCCGGGGGAGGGGGGACGCCCCAGGACGAACCCGCGGCGGGGGGCGGGGGCGTCCGGAGGGCGGCGTCCGGGCCCCGCGGAGCGGCCCGAGGGGCAGGTGAGTCGGCGGCGCCGCCCGGGTGGGGGCGTGCACGCCAAAGTTCCCGGCGGCGGCGAGCGCGCCCGACGCGCGGGGGACCCGGGGCCGCTCGGGGCTGGCTAGGGTGGGGGCAGAGGCGCCCTCCGGGGTCGGGGGATCCCGGCCGGGTCAGACCGGTGTGCGGGGTGACACTGCGCCCCCAGGGGGCCGGAGGGACCGGCGCCGGTGGCGAGGTGGTGGGGGCTGTGCCAAGGCCGGCAAGTCCACGCGGCCCACTGCAGGCCAACCGGTCGCCGCCCCCACTCCCGCCACGCCACCCCTGGGCCGGGAGGGTGTCAGCGGAGATGTCACGGGCGGCGATTATTCGCTGGTGCGCGCGGTCGTGCAGCCGCCACTGACGGGGCGGGCGGGTGCTGGGGGGGCCGCCGCCTCCGGGGAGACCGCCCAGAGCTGTGCCGTCAGCGCCGCAGCCCGCGCCCCGCGCACACGCGTCGCCGCCTCGCGCGCCCCCCGCAGCAAAGTTCGGTTCAACTTTGCGGCGGGCCCTGACGCCCCGTCCCTTCTACCCCCCACCAGGTTCTCGGCGGCCGCGGCGAGCCAGGCGGCGGCCCGAGTGCGGCCCCGGAGCCCCGCGCGGCGGCGGGCGGCGGGCGGCGGGCGGCGACAGCGACAGCGGCGGGGGGACGCGGTGCGCCCGCGTGGGGGCGTCGGCCCGCGCCCGCGAGTGGGCGCCCACGGGGACCCCGCGGGCGGCGGGAGCCCGGCGCTCGCCTCCTGGAAGCCGCGGGTCGGCGCTCGCCCCCGAGGGCGCCCGGGCCTCCGCGCTCCAGCAGAGACTGCGCTTCCATTGATTGGCCCGGTCGGGCGAGCGGCCGGGGCCGGGGCCGGCGCGTGTGCCCCGAGCGAGCGCGTGCGGAAGGCGGGCGGCCAGGAAGTCGGACTTGTGCACCGCGCAGGGGGACGAGCCTTCCTCATTTATGTGTCTGCTGGCATTCGCCTTCTTCGCCCCAAGACTTCAGGGAGCGTCTCCGGGCTGCGTTCCCCGCGTGTGAGGCACGGAAGGGCTGGATGTCCGAACAACATGATTATCCATTAACCTCCAGACTTTCCTTTTTTTAAACCCAAAGAATATCGGTGATTTTTGTCCACTGCTAGGAGAAGAAGAGAGAACCTGGGGCTCTTGAAATGCAGCAAAATCCTTATTTATAAACAGGCCCGAGATAGTGATATGCAAACCCCCTGCACTCAGTGAATTTTCTATCCTATGGATATCGGTCTTGAGATTTGAGGTTGGAGAGCAGTCCTGTCTGCGCTGGGTCTGGCAGCCTCCGTCCTTTCAATGCCCAGTTTCCTCTGGGACTGCTGGCCTTCCCTGGAGATCAGAGCTGTACTGTGTGCCATGGGCTGTATTCAGAGCATCGGGGGCAAAGCCAGAGTCTTCCGGGAAGGTATCACGGTGATTGATGTGAAAGCCTCTATCGACCCCATCCCCACCAGCATCGATGAGTCCTCCAGCGTGGTGCTGCGCTATCGGACGCCCCACTTCCGTGCCTCGGCCCAGGTGGTCATGCCACCCATCCCTAAGAAAGAGACCTGGATTGTCGGCTGGATTCAGGCGTGCAGCCACATGGAGTTCTACAACCAGTATGGGGAGCAGGGCATGTGAGTATGGCCCAGGTGCAAGTTTTAGGGGGCTGCTCGGGGTGGGGACTTTGGAGGCCTGGGGTGTGGGGGCTAGGGGGCTGGAGGGGGGCCGGAGGGAGGCTTTAGGCAGATATGGAAGTGGCCTCTGAGTCCTCCTTGGCCAGGTGATCTCCTCAAGGCTTTGCCTGTTGATTCTGACTGGGGTCACCGGCCCTGGGGGTTCCTGTGTCCTTCCCTGTAAGATGCTGAGAAAGCAGAGGTGCATTCCACCAGGTGTCTCTTTGGCAAACAAGCATGCCGTCCTGGGGCCATTCGAGAGGCTGAGGCTTGGACCCCAGGCTCAGGCCTCCCAGGGAGGCAGCCGTGGCGGACACTCAGAATGAGAATGGGGGTTATTCGTACAGTGCTCTGTGCTGGGTTTGATCTGGTCTCTGGAGTGTTTTCATAGGCACATTGGGACCTGGGGGCACGCTTTGCTATTCCTACAGTGTATGCTGTTTCATTTGAGAGGGTGGCTAGTCTTAGAAATCTAGTTTGCTTCACGGAGTAGCGTTTTTCTCTCCCCAAGGCAGGAGGCCCTTCTATGTAGACATCCAGTGTCAGTGTCCAGAAGGCTGAGAGGAGCCTACTGGCCTCTTCTCTCCAGCCTGGTCTCCAGAATGTTCCCAGGACAATGCATGTCACGGTGCAGGACACAGGAGGCCTGAGTCTTCTTTCCTGGCATGTTCTCTGGCCCTAGAGATGGTCATCCCCGGTATAGACAGAAAGGAAAGCAACTTAGCTTTCACAGCCGCCCTAAGATAAGACGGTGAAAATAGCTGTTTTGGAGCACAAGTCTCTGATGAGATCGGGCGCGTTCAGGGTGGTATGGCCGTAGACGAGCATAAGTCTCTGAGAGAGCTAGGCAGGCCCTGAGGGGAGCCCCCAACCTGTGCCTGGGCCTGGCTGTGGACACTCCCCCTGCAGCTGGCCTCTCCGGGTGCATGGCCTGCACACTGCTTCCCAGTTCTTCCAAGTGAGGAGTGGAGCAGGGGATTCCCTGGGAGTTGGACCCTTTCACTGATTTCAGAACATCCTGGGTGACCCCCGAAATTAGAGGGGGTGAAGAGGGGATGGAGGGTGGCAGGATGCCAGATCTTGTCGATTCCCCACTTAATGACTCCTGGGGCGCCTCTGAGGTTGGGAGGGAAACAAGAAGGAGGTGGTAAAGTATAGAACGAGGGTGTAACCAAGATCACCCCACAGAGGTGCATGGGGGGGCATGTCCCTCTGTCAACCTGATGTCTATACCCAAAGCCTTTTAATTCTCAAAAGTGGCTGGGAACCCAGGCGGGGGCTGACTTTCCATTGTAAGAAGGGAAACCTGACTCTTAGTTATTCAGTGTGGACTTTCTTAGGAAGCCTTACTTAAGCTGGAAGCTTTCTTGGACTTTGTAGAGGATCTGGGACAACTGACAACACACAAAGGTTTTTTCTAGGGCTTTTAGGTGAAGCTCGTCTTCTTCCCTAGAAGTGGTGGGAAGGCAGAGGGTCTTTCGGAAAGATAACAAGTGAGCGAGTGAGTGAACGGCCGGGAGGAAGGAAGTGGGGAGAGTTGGGGGGGGCCGCGGGGGGTGGAGGTTGAGACAGACACAGTGTGCAGTGGCGAGGAGCAGTGGTGAGGAGCAGGCCGGGCCTGAGGCTGGAGACCTGAGATGACTTTTCCTTTCTGTGCCAGCCCTTGGTTCCTGGTTAGAGGTGCCTGGTGCACACCTAGACTGCAGTCAAGCAGACCTGGGCAGGAGTCCAGGCTCTGCCACTTTCCAGGGTGTGACCTTAGTCACTCTGGCCCTTGGTTTCCTTGTCTGCAAACAGGGCCAGTTACAGCCCTCCCCCTCCCCCCGCCCCCCCTTATTGTGAGAATTAGGGGAGGTGACATTTGACGGGTGGTCGGCACTGCTCCAAGCCCAAGGTTGTCATCTTAAATGTTGTTGTTACCGTGACCATCATTCTTTTAACCCCAGGGGTGAGCCTTCAAGTCTGCAAGGCCTTCAGAACCCCAGCTGAGACTGCAGAACCCAGACAGGTGCAAACCTCTCCTGGTCCTGAAGTTTCTTGGAGCCCGGGTCTCCCTCTTTGACACAGCGCCCACTTTTAAACGTTTAAAAATAGTCCAAGTCATGGATGATTTGAGTTTTCGGAAGTTGAAGGCCGTTGTCTTTGCTCTCCTTTGGCTTCCCTTATGTTTCCTTGCCCCTCCCTGGGGCACCTCTTACAGCATGGCAGTGCATTGGTGGAGGGGCGGCCTGTGTTCTCTAACCCGTCCTCCTTGGGCCCCAACTCCCAGCCTGGGCAGGACTAGCCTCTGAGAGAGGGCAGAGACTAAGGCTCCCTGGCAGGGGCCGTGTGCACCTATCCGTCCCGGGCTTAGGCCCAGGGGCAGAAGAACCAACCACGCTGGCTCTGGGGCCCTGGCTCCTCATTTTGTGCCATGTGTCAGCTGTCAGGGGGGATAAGGAAAGAGCTCCCCGTGAGAGGACAGCTCTGGGTGATCACCCTGTGGTTGAGACACCGAGTTGGAAGCGGCTCGACTTAGTACTAATCGGTGGAATCGTATTAAAAAGTGGAATTACCAGAGAATGTGGCTCCTCTGATCTGTGGGCAGAGCTCAGTATCCAACCAGCACTCTCTGGAAATGAGAAGGGTTCCTTTAGAGAAAGGCCGATGTCTGCCCCTTCTTGAGTGTAAATGGAAGCATTTTAGGTGCTTCCCAACCCCAAACTCTGCTTTTTCATATTTATAAGCCCCGAGATATGACAGAAAGAGAGGGGTGGTCAGGTGGGATGGAGCAGAGACCACAGGCGGGCCACAGCTGCCCCCATCC
This sequence comes from Canis lupus familiaris, assembly GCF_011100685.1. Taxonomy (NCBI): domain Eukaryota; kingdom Metazoa; phylum Chordata; class Mammalia; order Carnivora; family Canidae; genus Canis; species Canis lupus. Next base: position 52,901,234 of record NC_049230.1, read on the forward strand.
TGCGCACTGCAGACTCTGCCCACCTTATGCCAGGAGCACTCCACCCCTGCTGGGATGGCCAAACTGTCCCCGGACATTGCCTGTGTCCCCCGGAGGGGTACAGAGTCACCCCTGACTGAGAACCACTGGACTAGACCCTCACAATCGGAATAATTAAAATGAAACCCACGCCCTGGGCCTTAGTGGTCCCGGAGAGAGGGCAGCCAGGTGGCAAAGGTGAAGGTGAGGGCTTCTGTCCTTTACAAATGGGCTTGTATTCAAAATATTAATTCCAAATACTTAACCAAAGCCCATAATACCCCCTGCACGTTATCCCTGCTTAAAATTAATCTCTAATCTAGGAGAACTTTTTAGAATGACATCCTGGGTTTGAACTATTTGAAGCGGAACAATCATGCACACCACCTCAGTAATACCCTGACTCCTACAGACGAGAGCTATAAAATGGCGAGTCTCTCCGTGCCAGCTTCACAGGATTCTATATGGTGTTCGTCCAACCCACATTACTTTAAAAGCCACCTCCCCTCCAAACTGTTGGAGACACCTGCCTCCACAACCCCATCTTCCACGATTCCTCAACCGCCACCTGTCAGCTGGCACAGCCTTCTAAGTGACAAGTCACAATTTCTAGCCTGTGTGGGAGACGCTTCACATTGTCCCTAGCTTGCCCTCCTCTGGAGCCCCCAGGGAGGCTGGCGCATGGCTGAGGCCAAGGCCAGGGCTAGTTGGGGGTGAAGGGGGGGGGAGAACAGCTCCAGAGAGGGGCACTGTGGGTGGACGGTGCCACCTCCCCACACCCTGGCCTGGCAGGGTGTGGATCCTAGTGGACCCCGCACTAATGCTGCGAAATTGGGGCTGGTCTCTTAACCCTCCTGAGCCTCTGTATTCCCATCTAGGAGGTGGGGAGAGTGGTCCTTTCCTCCCTGGGTTGTTGCGAGGAATAAATGAGATGATGTGTGGTAAGAGCTCAGCACAGTGCCTGGCGCGGTCCATGCACTCCATCCGTGGGCCTGTCAAAGGCAGAGCTACTACTAGTGCATTATTAATCCTGCCATGTCTGGCGGAGTCAGCAGAAAGATTGCTGTAGTAGAGCTGAGCTCTCTTCTGGGTTGGGTTTCGCAGACCCGCCTACGGTGTGAGAGCGTGAGTGATGAGACTGCAAGGAAGGGTCTGTCCAGCCAGAACATGTGGTGACACCTGCCGTCAGGACCGTCTGGGAGGCTGGTGGGAAGGAGCCTCAGGCGGTGTGGGGTGGATAGAGTGGAGCTGGGTGCTGTACACAGCTGCCTTGGCTCCCCTTCCTCTCTTGTCTCCCCAGGACCTCATGGGGTCCTCTTTTTATAACAAGGAAACAACCTCTGAGAGCTGAGGCCACTTGCCCAAGGGGTCTTGCTCTGCTCCAGCAGGGGACCACGTGGCCTCTTCCTGCAGCCGCGGGCCCGCATAGAACAATCGAGGATGAAGCTTCCTCTCTGGGACCGGAAGGCGGCCTCCCCCAACTGCTGGGCCCTGGCGGAGGCAAGGGTGGTGTGCGTAGGAGAGGGAAGTCCTTGTTTCCAGGCTTTAGGGTAGGAGGAAGTGGGGGGGATGGCCTAGCCCAGAGAGAGCTCCCCATGGACCAGCCCTGGCCAAGTGATAGCTCCAACCCTCACCTTCCGAGTGCTGAAAACAAAAGCTGGCTGCTCCCTGAGATGTGCCTGGGGGGACCTGATGGCCATAGTAATCAGGGAAATAACAAATTAAATCCTGAGATCCTCTGTTGTTTGCTGATCAGATCTGGGTAAAAATGAACCTGATCATTCACGCCCTATGTCAGGGAGGGGGGATGTGGACAGGCTCATGCGCCGTTTGCAGGGATACAACATAGGCAGCTTCTGGAAGGTGATGAGTTTGGCTGGATCTCTGACAGTTTCAAACATACATGCCCTTCAGTGCTGTTCTGCTTGTAGATTTTGTCTTACAGAGACTTGGAGCACCTGGCCCTGTGCCTGACATACAGTAGGCGTTTAAAAAAATTTCCTGACCAAAAAAAAAAAAAAAAAAAAAAAAAAAAAAAAAATTTGCCTAATGCACAACAGAAGAGCAAGGGCATAAGGATGTAAGTATGAGGTTGAAAACTCCAGCACTGTTTGTAATTGCAGAGAGCCAGGCGCCACTCAAGTGCCCACCTGGGGGTCAGGGACTTACAGTCTGTACAGTGCAGAAGATGGGGAGACCACTGCGAAGGATGAGGCAGAGACAGAGCTGCCGCCATGGGGGAACATGATCATAGTGTTGCATTTTCTTTCTTTACAGAAGTTGTAAAATATGTGGGGTAGAAACCCATTTTTGTTAAAAAGAGAACCCCGTGAGTGGGAACATGTACTGTGTGTCTGTGCAGAGAAAGGTCTAGAAGGATGTTTACCAAAGTGTAATGTGGTGAGTAACCTCAGCGAGGTGGGGGAAGGCATAGAAGATACGGCTTTTGCTTCTCACTTTATACTCTTCTCTACATCTTTTTTTTTTTTTTTTTTAAAGAAAAGCACAGCTTTTGGGGCACCCAAGTGACTTAGTTGGTTGTCTGCCTTTGACTCAGGTCATGATCCTGGTGTCCTGGGATCAAGCTCTGCATTCGGCTTCCTGCTCAGTGGGGAGTCGGCTTCTCCCTCTCCCTCTGCTGTCCCTCCACCCAACTCATGCTTGCTCTCTCTCTCAAATAAATAAATAAAATGTAAAAACATAAAAAGTAAAAAAATAAAAAGTAAAGCACAGGTTTTATAATTAAAAACTCAAGTTATACAGGCACGTTGGTCCTTTCCGGGGGACCGGGGTCTATGGCCTGGACAAAGAGGGAGGCCATGCCCCAGAAGGATTGGAGTTTAGGGAGAACCCTGGGAGCAGGCAGGGAGGGGGGACACCTCCAGACCCTTCTTCAAAGAGCAGGTGCCTGGTGGGAAGGGGCCAGCCCAGTGGGCAGCCACATGGGGCAGAAGTCGGGAAATTGGGTTCCCAGTTGCAAACTTTTACAGAATTTACACTTTTTGCAAATTGTACAAAACTGTGAAATCTGTAAAACTGGTGTGTGTGTGTGGGGTGCAGAGATAAGCCCTAAGTGCCCATGTGACCCATCTGGGGCCCTGAGGCCAGTATGGGCAGAACAGCCTTGGTGCAGGCAGCCCTCTTGCCCTCAAGCCTCAAATCCTTGTCTGTGAATGAATTTCTCAGAGCATCCAATGGGCACCATTGTGGGATATGAAATAATATTTAAGTGAACTCAGTTAAGCCTAAGTATAATTTGAATTTAAAGCAACATATTTATTCTAATTATATTAGAGAAAAAAATATAGCTAGCATACCCAACACATTATTTCAATGTGTTTCTTAGGAAAAAAACTAAATGTAGTTTTTAAAAAATGATTGATTTTAAAGAAAAAAGTTAAGTGACTAATAATACAGGAGATATGTAGACAGGACCAATATGAACAGAGATGTAAAGTTTGGAAACTCTGCTCTGAGGCCTGGTGGGCTGGGCCAGTCTGGCTCTGGGGTTCAGGACTCAAAATGCAGTCAGAGCCCTGGGAGAGGTGGGGAACCCTGGGGGTGCGAGGGGCCATCCACTCTGGGAAGAGCGCCCAGGACCGGCTCACCACCTCTGCCTGGCATGGGCAAGGCTCTTCCTGGAGCCGATGGGAGAGGTATGCTGCTGTCTCCCAATATCACAGAGGTGCAGGTCCCACCTGCCCTCCAAGGCACTGCCCTGGGCATCCTTGGGTTCCTTCACCTTCCACCAAGGGGCCTCTGCCTTGGGCCAGTCCTGGGAGGGAGCTGGGCCTGGAGCCACAGAGTAGTGCTCCCCAGCCCTCATGGTTGCCCCTCAGCACAGCCCAGCCTCCATCCCTCCTCAGTCTCCAGGGAAGGCCCCCCCCTTTTTTTTTAAGATTGGAGAGAGAATCCCAAGCAGCAGACTCCCCACTGAGTGTGGAGCCTGACTCCGATCAATCCCAGGACCCTGAGATCTTAACCTGAGCTGAAACAAGAGTCTGATGCTTAACTGACTGAGTCACTGAGGCACCCCCAGGGAAGGCCCTTCTATAACCCCTTCAGACTCACATTCTCGGTCAGTTGGGCCACTCAGAGCTTGTGTGTGTATGCATAAATTCGTGTGTGGATGTGTGTCTGTGTCCATGTGTGTGTGTCCCATGTGTGTATGTGTGCATATGTGTGTATGCATGTGTGTGTTGAGTGAGGGTCTGTGGGAGCTGCTGGGGAAGAACTCACTGCAGCTGCAGGTTGTGGCCTGGTGGTCTTGTGGTTAGGCCTCTACTGTCTGCAAGCCTCTTCTATAAAACGTGCTCTCTGGTCTTGGCCCCAGGGTGGTTGAGGAGAAGCACTGCATGGACGGATGTATATGCCCGGGATGCCTAGCATATCCGACGTGCTTAGGGAACATGACCACTGTCACCAGGTATCTCTGCAGGGGTGACCCCGTGCTGGTAGTGGCTATTTGAGTGGCAGCTGCTCTAGGTGAGACAGTGCACAAACACGAGCAGCTTGAGGCACTCTAAACCCAGTAAGGAGACCCCCTTATGGGGCCCAGGCCCAGAAGGAGAGACTGGGCAGGCTGCTCACAGTCACTGACTCCAGGCCAGGCACCAGAGCAAATCCTGGAAGCCTGGCCCCTGCCCTCTTGAAATCATCAACAAACGATCACATGATTATTTAATCAGTCCTGTGCCTATTCCAGGAAGCAGCAGGACGAGGACTGAGTGGCGTCGAATGTGGGGCCACTTGGCCTTGGGGGTAGGGTCAGGGTGGGCTTCCCAGGGGGGCTCCAGGGCTGAGCCATGAGTATCACTGGCTGGCACAGGAGGAGGAGGGGCACTGCTCCTGGCAGAAGGCCCCGTGACAGGAGAGGCATGACCCATTAGAGGAACTGAGAGTACTGGTGGGCCTGGAGCCTGGGGAGGGCATGGATGTGTGTGTGTGTGTATATGCACATGCACACGCAGCACAAGGGGTCCTGGGGTTTGACTGCATCAACTTTAAGGGCCACAAGGAACTATGGCAGGTTTAACAGAGTTGGAGGCAGGGATGGTGAAACAGATTGGTGTTTTTATTATTTTTTTTTAAGATTTTATTTATTCAGGAGAGACATACAGAGAGGCAGAGACACAGACAGAGGGAGAAGCAGGCTCCATGCACGGAGCCCGATGTGGGACTCGATCCCGGGTCTCCAGGATCACTCCCTGGGCTGAAGGCAGCGCTAAACCGCTGAGCCACCAGGGATGCCCAGATTGGTGTTTTTAAAAGATCACTCAGGCTTTTGGGGAATGTTTCAGGAGGCAGGGGTAGAGGCTGGGAGACCTGGGAGGAGGTCCTGGCCAGGGTGAAGGCAAGGAGAAATGGGGCATCCAGAGGTGAGAGGAAGCATCAAGGATGGTGCCAGGTGCCTGGAGGGTGCAGGGACCTCCGGTTTGCTCTGTAAACAGTGATGATGGGTGCTCTGCAAATGTTTGGTGAGTGGATGACGGATGGGGACTGCTGCAGGAACAGGTGTGAGGGAGGCTGATGTGATGTGAGTAGATCCCAGAGCATTCTGAAGTCCAGCTTCAAGCCTGGCCTTGCCTGCTGTCCTTTGGAGTCACACACTTATGAGGACGAGGGCAGCAGTGTGACAGGCGGCCCACGGCAGCAGGTCAGTTTCCTGGATGTGCAGACTGTGTGGTTGTCCTGGGCCCGGACTCCGAAGGGCCCCTAACATGGTTCAGTGCTCTGCTGTTGCCGCATGGAAATTCTTAATTTTTGAACAGGTGATCTTGAGTTTTTGCTTTGCACTGAATCCCCCAAGTTCTTTAGCTGGTCACGCCCGGAAGACAGCAAAAGCCAGGGAACAGATTAAGGGGGTAGTAGATGCAAGGGAGACCAGTGTCTTCTCCTCACCTGTGCGAAGGTGGACATAAGCCACCCTGGGATCTGGAGAGAAGGCTGCTGGGGGCAGATGGGATCAAAGTCTGTGAACTGTGGGCAGAAACAGGTGCATCTGCACTTACAAAATGCCTCTACCCCTAGTCGATCCACTGGCTGAGCACTTGTGTGTAGGCGCGGTCCTGGGACACTTGCTTACACCTTTCAGTGGCCTCTGTGTAACAAAGCCTACCTAGAGTATCTCTGCTGTGCAAAAAGGAGAAGGTTCAGTGTGTGCAGGCCGGGGTCCCTGCTCGCCCCTTTGTGCCGTGGAGCAAAGGATGGAGGGTCTGCCTTGAAGTCCGATGTCATTCCTAGAGGACGCAATAACTATATGGAATCCATTCCCTTCCATGCGTGTATTGTCCAAAAACTGTAACTGAGGCCAAAGAAGCTTCAGGTCAGTCAGGGCTGGCAGCCCTCTAAATACCTCCCTCACATGGTTTCTGGAAGCTTCCATGTATTGCCATTTATACTGATGCATTTAATCATCACAAAAACCTTGCAAGGTGGGTAGGATTATCAACAGTTAACTGATAAGAAAACAGAGGATCGGAGATTTGTGACTTAGAGCTTGTCGCTGGATCGGGACTAGATCCAGGCTGGTCTGTGTCCCCCAGGAGCTGTGCTCTTACCTGAGCTCCCCGACCTTGCCAGGGGTGTGGTGGGGTGGTGGGTGGGACTGGGACTCCTGGGAGCGGAGACAGCCCGTGTTGGCCTGTGATGATTTGAGGACAGATGCCTGGGGACCTGGTTCTGAGTAAGACCCATGTGAGACACGGCTTGTCTGCCAGCTCACAAGGACCATCACCTGGCTGTGACCGAGCCAAGGCTCGGGCATTTGGGGCTTGGGGGAGGGAAGCAAACCTGAGGCTGGGAGAGAGCACCTTCTGGTGCTGATTCCCACCCCCTCAAAACAAGCCAGCTCTTGGGCAGTGAAAGGGGGCCATGGAAGAGCAAAACTCCTTTTGTAACTTTAGTCTTTGCCTTATTATTATTATAATTATTAATTATTATTATTTGAGGGCTTGAACTCAATGACCTAAGCTGAGGGCAAGAGTCAGAGGCTAACGGACTGGGCCATGCAGATGTCCTACTTTCTGCCTTAAAAAAAAAACAAACCCTTTTGCGAGTGATTACAGCCACCGTGAGAGGACAGAGGGGGTGCCTTCTGGGCATCTGGGTACAAGTGGGCCAAAGGCATGGACTTCTAAGAAATCCAGGACAGGGGCCCTAATCTCCTTCTCTGGCCCATGGCCCCTACCTGAGAGGGGAGCCAGATCAGCAGGCTCACCCCCGCCACCACCCGCCCATGGCTGCTGTGGCCTGGGGGCCCTTGGTGGCTGGTGGGGACTTCAGACATGGGAGGTCGTCTGAGCTGCTGCCCCAGTTCCCTTGGACTTTGATGAGCTTAGGGCCCCGGGCAGGAGGTGGCCTAGTAGGCAGGTGTTACCCTAATTTGTGACTTTTTCAATTAAATAAACACAAAACAGAAAGGAAATAAGCAGGAAGATGAACAACTTCACATTCCTATTCATCCCTCACAGAGGGGCCCCAGATTTGCTAATTGCTCATATTAAATGACGCATTTGGGTAGAGGGGTGCATCTTTTTACGGTAATGCGATACACCTGACGAAAATGGCCATCTTAACTATTTTTTAGTTTGGTGGCATTAAGTACACGCACATCATTGTGTGTCTGTTTCCAGAAGTTTCCCATCTCCACCTGGAACTCTGCACTGTGAAATGTGGGCCCCTTCCTCCCCCACCCAGCAACCACCGTTCTGCATCTTGTTTCTATGGTTTGACCACCCTAAGGAGCTCATATATGTGGAATCATATGGTATTTATCCTTTTGTGTCTGATTTATTTTACTCAGCATGATGTCCTTGGGCTTTAGACATGCCACAGTACATCACGAATTTCCTTCTTTTCTAGGGCTGAATAATATTCCGTTGTGTGGCTAGACCCCGTTTTGTTTATTCATTCTCCTGTCAATGGACACTTGGGTTTCTCCCACCTTTTGGCCCTCGTGAATAATGCTGCTGTGAACAGGAGTGTGTTTTGTGAAGTAGTTATGTCCTGGAGAGCACTGCTGGCTTACTGGGTTGTGCAGGATTCTGGGTGGAAAATGTCCCGAGCTTTGGTATTATAGGTGCTCAGGTGGAAGCAGTGCTGGACGAAGCCAAGCTGCCTGGGGTCTGGGCCCCACTACCTGGGAAAAAGCCACCCTCACCCCCGGCTTTGTTGTGTCTGTCTGGTGGGATGGACGTGATTGTGGATGAGTGTCCGAGGGGTGGGCTCCCCAGATGGTGCTGTCCCCTTGGCCACACGGGAGTGAGTGTCCTCGGAGCTGTTCGACAGGCTGGCGTCCTCTTCTGTCTAGGAGCTATTATTATAGGACTAGTAGTAATGACCGATACGAGATGATGCAGGAGAACAGGATGTGGCTTTGACGGGGGCTGTGTCTGGGGGAGCCCAGACGTGACAGTGGATGTCTGTTTCTCGTCTGGCCCCCCGGGACGTAGCCTTGTGGGTGGCTGACTGAGTAAACTGGCCTTCCTGTCCTCAGGTCCAGCTGGGAGCTCCCAGACCTCCAGGAGGGCAAGATCGAGGCCATTAGTGACTCGGACGGGGTGAACTACCCCTGGTACGGCAACACCACAGAGACATGCACCATTGTAGGCCCCACCAAGAGAGACTCCAAGTTCATCATCAGCATGAACGACAACTTCTATCCCAGCGTCACATGGGCCGTGCCCGTCAGTGAGAGCAACGTGGCCAAACTGACCAACATCTACCGGGACCAGAGCTTCACCACGTGGCTGGTGGCCACCAACACCTCAACCAATGACATGATCATTTTACAGACGCTGCACTGGCGCATGCAGCTCAGCATCGAGGTGAACCCCAACCGCCCCCTGGGCCAGCGTGCCAGGCTGCGGGAGCCCATCGCCCAGGACCAGCCCAAAATCCTAAGCAAGAACGAGCCGATACCACCCAGCGCCCTGGTCAAGCCCAATGCCAACGATGCTCAGGTCCTCATGTGGCGGCCCAAGTACGGGCAGCCACTGGTGGTGATCCCGCCCAAGCACCGGTAACAGCCAGGGTGCCCTGCTAGGCCATAGACTCAAATAATAACACTGCTCCAACAACACCCACACGGACTCTTTAGTCATTCAGCAAAATACAACCACTCTACCTTCTCGAGCGGGCGGATCTCACTGTGCAAATGCCCCGGGATGGCCTTCCCCAGCCCTCTTGGCACCTGCTTCCTTTCGGGGAGGGGGAGGCCCGGCCGGGACACCCAACCCCACGTCCCCCCTTCACCCTGAGTCTCCTTTCCTGGCAGTTTCTATCATTCACTTTGCAAGACTCCCTGAAACAACTGCTTTTTTCAGTTCTTCTTCTTCTCTCTCTCTCTCTCTCTCTCTCTTTTTTTTTTTTTTTTTTAAAAAACACCTCTTTAAGAGGTTCAGGGGCGGGAGGAGGCGGAGCTGGTTGTGACACTGACCGGCACCTGCTGCTGATTTGTGAGTGGCGGCCCCCCATGGCAGCTCCCCTCGTCCTCTGTCACGCGGCCTTACCTAGACTCGCTTTGCCAAACTTTTGCCTTAAGCTAAATTTAAAGGAAAAAAGCCCAAAACAGACAAAGAAAGCAGGATCTCTTTTCTACCAGACTGTTTATTTTCGGCTACAGGTGAAGGGGGGGGGGCAGGGCCAGGGAGCAGAGAGGCACCTGTGCCCTGCTCCCAGGTGTCCTGGCAGAGGGGCAGGGGGACAGATTTAGACCTAAAACCAGCTACTTGTTCTTTTATTTCTGCTGAAACCGAGACTGACCATCTGCAGAGCCCCTTCTCTCAGGCTCTGGTGGGAACCCCCCACCCCACCATACCTGCAGAGGTACCTGTGCGCTCTGTTGGGGTAGACCTGCTGGGGCTGCTTCTCTGGTCTCTCTTCTGTCAGCCTTAACTTGCCTGGGGTAAATCTGGGAGGAGAGAGGGAGGGTTGAGCCTCAGTGGTTCTCGCCATCTCAGTCCTCAGCACCCAGCCACGGATGCGTCCGTCGGCACATCTAAGTGTTTTATAGCTTTTCCTTTTCTGTCCACACTGGCCCCAAATGCCTGGAGGGCCAGCCACCTTGAGCCAGATTTAGTCTGAAGGTAAGGAAGGCAGGCAACTTTCCTACTGGCTCCTTCTCAGGGGATGCCCCTCCCAGGTACTCTGGGAGAAGCTGCAGACAGGTTCTGGGCACCAGTGTTGGAGGTGGGGGGAAGCTGCCCAGGGGGGCACCCAGGATAGGCGGTCCTGGATCTGGGGAGAGGCCAGAAAGGCCATCACAGGTGCCCCACTGTGAAGCAGACCAGGGAGTTGGCGGGGGTTACATGGGGACATAGTTGACAGGCATTGGGGCCGCTCCAGAGGCTGGTCGACAGCGTGGCTAGTCCAGAGGGCCACTATCCCTCGGTTCCAGGGCCCTGCAGAGCCCTAGGATGGTCCTGAGCGACACTAAGCTTTCTTAGTAATGTCTGCCTTGATGCCTGCTTGCAGATGGGGGTTACCCCACGGAAGCCCCCTTCCTCAAACCTGCTGAACCCCACAGCTACTTTACCCCGCCCTGCATTTGAACTAATAATACCCAAGTACAGAAAATCATCAGAAAAGAAAAATAATTCATTTCTGCTGCAGATGAGCCACTTGTAGGAGTCCCAGTGACAACGTGGGAGGACGTGGGTCACCTTGATCTGCTCCTTTAACCACGTGGCATTGTAACTTAGTCAAGGGGTGCTTAACGTCCCATCTGTCTCCCAGCCCTGCTCCTGATAGCAGGTCCACAGCTATCTTGGAACAACCAGATCAGAAACATGTCTGTGTCGCCCGTGTGCTGCATGGGGAACCCCTTTGTCAGGCCCAAGATTTTCCCCTGGAAACTGCCCGTTCCCCTTGGTGTGTACGGAGACCCCGTCACCCAGAGAGGCCATAGCCTCAAGTGAGGGGGGATGATGGGTCCCAGCTCTACCTCCCAAGGAAGGGCCTGGGAGGGGCTAGGCTGCCGGCGTCCTGCTGCTGTGGACAGGACCTGGCCTCCTAATGGAGCGGCCCTTCTCTGCACTCAGGTCTTTCTTGCACTAAAAAAAGGAGGAAGGGCCCTGGGTGAGGGGTCGGAGGCTGGAGTTCAGGTTCTGGGCGGGGTCATCACTAAGGGGTTCTTACTGCCCTAGGGGTGGGAGCAGGAGAGGACAGTAACGAGTGGTCCTGAGCTGTTGTGGGCAGAGTCCCCCAAACACGTACCTGCTGAGTGTGAGCAAGCCCTCTTGCCAGGGACCAGTGCTATGCCCACTAGGAGGGGGCAAAGCTACTCTGGCTGCCTCCCCCCGCCTACTGCATGCCTGGGCCCCAGCTCACCTTGCTCCTTGACTCATCCCGCCCCTCCTGCACCCCTTTCTCTCTGACCCTCCTGGCCCTTCTGGAGACAGGGCTGGAAAGGCCCTGGAGAGGCCGCAGGTCTGGCCCAGGACACTGGGCTTAGCCTGGGTCTGGCCCCTGGGCCTCCTCCCTGTCAGGAGCACAGACCCTGGGCTTCTCACCTGGGTCCCCAATCCCCTGGTGTCCCTCTCCCCTGGTGTGGACACACTCCTCCAGCAATAAGGACTATCCGTGGTCATGGAGAGTACTGTGAAAACAAACCAATGCACTTACCAGGAGGCACAAGACTCTTGAAGAATATGTAAAGTTAAATTTTTTAAAAAAAGAAACAACAAATCTTCACAAAGAGAAATAAAATGTAATTTTAAAGTAGGCCTGCCTAGGATCTGGATGTTTCTAAAGTGGTGGTTCATTTCGGGGTTGATGGCCTGGGGTTCTGGCCATGGGAGTGAGGGTGTTTGGAGGCAGGTCACTTTGTTCATGCATCCTCTGCTGCCCGTAGCCCTGGGACCTCAAGTTCCGCCCAGAGTGCCCCTGGCTGGTGCCCTGTGTGGAGGAAGGACAGCAGGCTTGAGGTGGAGGCAGGACATGGGGGCAGCTCGGCTTTTTGTCAAACCGTAGAAACCCATGTGATGAGGGGGAGTTAGTGTTCAGATGGGACTCGCAAACCGTCCTCAGAAAAACGGCTGCCAGGACAGTGTCAGTCTAGAACATGGCTCTGTGCCCTGCCCACAGCCAGCAGCTGATGAAAGGTGGTGGCATGGAGTCAGGGCCCTCATAGTAAACACTTTTCTTCTAATGAGAACTTTCTCGTGAAAGGTTGGGAGAGGATGAGCCCAGAGGTCCTAGAGTGGGTGTGGGCTCTGAGGTGGACCATGGATTCAAGGCAATTTGTATGGGATTGGGGAAGACACTGAGCCCCTTTGAGCTCCATTTAGCTTGTAGGGGAAGCAGGGATTCTCTGAGTAGCTGCCTCCAAGCTGATGTGGTGAACATATGTGGTGAACATTCTACTTGGTCTCCAGGTGTTCTTAAGGTCCCCATTTCACAGATGGCGGAGCTGAGAGACAGCAGGAGCTGCCCAGGGCCACGCATCTGGCAAGAGGCAGAGTCAGAGTTTGAACCCTGGATGCAGAGCCCAAACCCTTATCGCTGCATACCCTCAATCGTGGCATGTTGCTACAGAGCATACATTTGGTGCTCAATAATTATCATGACTATTAAGAAGGCCCTGTGCCTTTGACTCCATCCATCCTGGGCTCCTGAGGAAGGAAATGCCTTTCTCCCCTGCTCCCCCAGGAAGGTTTTGTGCAGCAATCAGTTCCCTGATGCCCACAGTGAGTCCAGCTCATTCCATTTGAGGAGGGGCTAGCCGGTTGGCTGCAGACCACAGGCTCATCCTCCAGGGTTGCCGGTGGCCCCTCGGCATTGCTACAGAGGACAAGGGGCCCGCATTCACTCTGGGCATTAGGGATTTGGTTTCTTCTCTGGGTTTCCCACATTGCAACAACCCAACAGCATTCTGCATCCTGTCTCCTGGATCTGAGACACCAAAGCAGGAAATTGCATAACAGGCTCCGCTGGCCGCCCTCCACCCAGATGGCTTATGGGTGGTACAGTTCACTGCCGTGGTTTGGCTTTCGGTTGTGGAGCTGGCTCCTGAGCAATGCCTGTTAAGAGAGCATGGGGTATGCGTGTGTGTGCGTGTACGTGTGCATGCATGAGCAGACAACAGAGGTGTGGGCATAGCCAGCGGCGGGACAAAGCCGAGCTGGATCACATCAGGATGAAGCCAGAGTTGCTCAGCCATTTGAACCTTTGGGCCAACATGCAGCTGAGGATGGACGCTCAGATGGCAGCCCTGCACGGGGGTAACGTTCCAGAGGGGAATGTGCCAGAAGGGTGGCCATGAGTAAAGTGGATTCCAAGTGGCATTTGGTCACACAGTGGAAGCCCTCCCACCTCTCAAGCTGATAGCAAGTTAAATTTAGACGTCCCAGACTGGGATGAGACACAGACACCAGTCTCAAGCCAGCTGTCTCAAGCTTCCCTCCAGGAGCAGGGCCTGGGAGAGCTGGCTGTCTGGGCTGGGCCGGGCCTGCCTTCCCTGTGATGTCTGAGAGAAGCAGGCGTGCTGTGACCCCACTCACAGCCTGCCTGTCACCTCTGTTTCCTTCTGGGTGGAGTCCAAACTCTGGACTTGGGCTCATTGCTGGTTAGATCTTGAGGACACAGAGGAATCCCCACTTGCTGGGCCAAGAAAGAAATGGCTTAGTGGGAGCTGGAGAGGGGTGACAACTAGAGAGGCTCTCAGGCCCCTGCACATTTCTACTGGCCCACGTGTACCTTCTCACCTCTGGATTGATTTCTCTCTTGGCCACCATCTGTCCTGCCTGGCTGGCCCCACAGACATTGTTTCTCACCTGGTTGGGGTCTGGGCATCCTATTATGGCAAATATTGGAGGTAGTAACAAGTTGCTGTGCACACATGCCATCCAAACCTACCCACCCAAATCCTTAGCACACAACTTAGTCCCACAGGGATGCACATCCAGAGTGAGCGCCCTGGCGCTGGAGGGCCCTTCCTGTCACTGCTGAGCATGTAAGACTCTGAAAGGGGAATTTTCATAGATGAGGAAACTGGCCCTCAGAAGGGGCTGAGGGACTAGCTAGAGGTCACTCAGCTGGGAAGTTGCAATGCCGGGCAGGTTTCAAATAGCCATCTTTTGACCTTGCTCAGTCACTGCTTTTTTGGCTACACCACCTCCGGCCTCTCTGCACTCTAGTTCTACCAGACTGCCCTGAACCACTCTTCTGCTGACTGCTGGGCAGAAGGCTCCAGGCGCGGGGCTGAATGCAAGTCATCAGCAGGGCCACTGACACTGGAAGATGAAAATGATCAAATGCAGAAAAACACATCTGGGTGAAGGAGCTCCGTCTCTGCACTTGTGTCCAGAGAGGCCAGCCCGCACAGCCGACATGGGTCCTGGCAGAAGTCAGTCCTACTTCTGTCCAGGCAGGGCCTTCTCCACTGGTCCATGCAGACTGGAAGGCAGAGGCAGGATTAGTTTCTCCACCGGCCTGAGCCCAACTTAGCTTCCAGCGCCTCTGGCCTGCTTCATATTTTATGGTCCCTTTTTAATCAGACAGATGACGGGTGGCGGCACTGGGTGTTTACAACAAGTAAGACGCAGTTAGAAGCCCTGCGCTATTCTTGGCTGCCACTTGTCTTGCTGAGTGAGGTCGGCTGGTTGCCTGACCTCGCATGCCTGAGTTTCCTGATCGGCAAGCTGGGACACGCACACCTAGCTTGCCCTCCGGTCCAGGGCCAGCAATGCGCAGCAGCTGTTAACCCTGCCCTTGGGGCGGCCTGGGGATGACCATACTGGATTGGGGCTTCCAGGAGAGACCAGAGACTCCCCTCCTTCAACATGGCTCAAGTCACCTGCAACATCCAGACCACAGGACTTGGTTATTCAGGATCCTTAGACCCTCCACAAATGCATACTGAGTGCCAGCTGGTCAGTCAGGCAAGAGGATTTCAATGTTGTTTCCACAGCTGAATCGAGCTAGAATTCACATATCAAACAGCTCACCCGTTTAAAGTGTACCATCCAGTGTCTTCCCAGAGCTGTGCAGCCGGTACCCCAATTTTGTAATGTTTATACCTCATAGGGAATTACTGCCCCCAGTGCCCCAGCCCTAAGCAACCGCCCATCTCCCTCCTGTCTCCATGTCCCTCCCAGGACATTTCATGGGAAAGGAGTCACTCCATGTGTGCTTGCCCGTGCCTGGCTTCTTTCCCTTGGCATGGTGCTTTCAGGGTTCCCCCGTGTTATAGCAAGCACTGGCACCTCCTTTTTCACGGATGTCCTCCTGACCATCTTTGCTAGGTGTTGGAGAAGCAGCGGCTTGGTGCATACTGTTCCCAGGAGCAGGTGGTCTGTGATGATGGGTCTGCAGGAGACCAACAGGTCTGGAGGGTCAGAAGTGGGACCTGGAAGATGGCTGGGTTCTGGGCCACGGGTGGGAGAGAGAGGGGAGGAAAGGTGTCGCAGCTAAAGGAAGGAGAGTGACCAGGGCAGGGCCCAAGGCTCTGCAGGTTCCTACCACCTCTGCAGGAGAGGGCGCCACTGACACTCCTTTGTCCGGTTAACTGCGGGTCTAAAGGTTCTGTCACTTGGGAATGACCAAGAAGATTCTATGAAGGAGAGGAAGAGTCCACGTCCCTGCAGGTCAGGAGGGAGTTCTCTGGGCTTCTGGGACTGCATGTCCTCTTACTTCCAATAGGCCTGACTAGGGAGGCAGGAGTGGGACACGGTGAGGCCACCTCCACCTGGGTTTGCAGGCCTGCTCTGCCCTTCCCTGGCTATGTGACCTTGAGCAGGGAACCTTTGATGTTCTCCATTCCTTCAGATGTGGAGAGAGGGTGGAAATGGCTCCTCTTCTCATAGGACTGTGGTGGGTGTCCAATGGTTAATGGATACAAAGCAACCGGAACAGTACCTGGCACACAGTAGGTACTCGGGAAATTTGACCTATTAATACTGGTAATCCGTGAGACTCTGCTTCCTCATCTGCAAGAGGGGCTACGATGCTGTTCTCACAGGCAGGAGGATTTGGTGGGATGGGCAAGCCCCAGCCTTAGCCCAGGGCCACAGGTGTTAGCTATTATTGACCTGGTAACTGGATGTTGAAATGATTTTTTCTCCCCCAGTTTCAGCTGATGAGGAAGGTAAGAAACAACACAAGTGGAACCACCCCACCCTGAGCCCCCGGCACAGGCCACCCACGCTGGATCTGCCAAGGTACCCAGGAGCACTTTGGCCAGCCCTGGCCCAATCCCTGCTCAGGCATGTAAGCGAGGCAGGGTCGCCAAGGCGGGAGAAAGGCCACCCTATGGAGGGCTGTTGGTGCCCAGTGCGTTCCTCAGGGGTGGCTGCTTCACTCCAGCCCTTGTCCGAGATGCCAGTGTATGCCCACCTAGCTCTGTGTGGACTTGGCCTCTACCCACCAGGTGCTCAAGGCTCAGTGAACATTCATCACCATCTCTAATGTTGGCAACTATCCCAAATAGCTTAGAGGCATGGTCCCGGAGTCCAGCTCCCCTGCTGGCCACCTTGGCTTGTCGGTTCATTCTGAGCATCATCAGTGTCCTTAGCTGAGAATGACAATGTGGATGGCCTATTATTTATCATTACTTGTGATAACATGCCCATAGAATGTTCGCCATCATTTTTAAGCGTGCAGGTCTGTGCCATTAGCTCATGTGCAACCATCACCACCCTCCTTCTCTGGAACTTTGTCATCTTGCACAACTGCAACTCTATACTCACCAAAAAACTGCTTCCCTCTTCCCAGTGCCCTGGCAGACACCTTTCTACTTTCTGTCTGGATCTGATGGCTCTAGGGACCTCATATCAGTGGAATCATAACTTGTCTTCTTGCGACTGCTTTACTTCACTCTGCATCAAGTCCTCAAGGTCCATCCATAGAGTAGTATGTGTCAGAATGTCCTTCCTTTTCAAGGCTGGCTATGCCTTTCAAGGCATTTCTGTCTCGACTACCCAGAGGCCTCCTGGGATTACAGCCTACTCCCCACTGCTCACAGTGAGTCATCAATACGCCAGTAAATTATAGAGCTGTGCAAGGAAGTCCACGTGTGGTTCATTTTGGAAGACTTCCCTCCCAGCTAGTTAAAATAATAAAATTCCAAGTGCTTAAAGAGATAAATTTTTCTCATCTGGAAAATTCACTTATCTGGAAAATGCTATTTTCCACAAAATGAGGCTATTTCTATGCATGAATAAGGAGGTAAGAGTAGGAGGAAGCATTTTGGGAAATGCTGTAGTGTAGCTGGACTTTAGGGTGAGCTTTGAGAAGGTCCTTTACTGTATTCTCAGGGGTAGGTGTAAACTTGGGCTTCCCCCATCCTTTTCATCTGGACATGGCTCATCCCAAGAGGTGGTGGGGACAGGAGGGGGACCCAGAGGCTGTGGTCAGGGTGCTCCCACTTGACCACCAGCTGACATCCTCATGATGAGTTACCGGCAGAGGCATCTGCCCTGATGTTCAGTGATCATTTGGTTTGGCGGCAGATCTGGCTGTCAGCAATGGAAAATGAGGTCTCTTTGGGACTTCTTCTGATCAGTGAGGAGTTCTGCACTGCAGGGCCTCAGAGAATAAGGCTGGCAGCTGGTGAAGTCTGAAAACCAGGCACCAGCCTTTCACTGCAGAGCAGTGGACTGAGTGGTTAACATGGCACTTAGGATGTTGCTATGTGTGAGGCGAAGGGATTTCCCTGTAAACAGCCTGCCACTTCCTGTAAAGGTTAGCGAGGGGAGGCTGGCATGGCCTCTGCAGCTGTCCTCCTGACTGACAGCACCACACCACAGTGATTCTGCCACATGGACGTGTTCCAGCTCCTGATGCATGAAGAGAATCCAACCCCCTGCTCCCGACAGGAAGCTGATGATCCTATAGGAATGATGGGTGTGGTAAATGGTGGGATTGGCATAGCTGGTGGTTAGATGGCCAGGGAGCCCAGAAAGCTCTGAATCCTGCTCACTTCCTTTTTAGCTGGACAGAGGGGTCCTGAAATCCAGCCTGAGAATCCAGAAAGCTGGGTCCTGCAGAGAATCTCCCCCAAACTGCCTCTTCACCTTTGTCAAAAGTCAATCATATGTGTGGATCTGTTTCTGGACTATTTTGCATAACTGATCCTTTTATCTTGACACCAATATCATGTGGTCCTAAATCCTGTAGCTTTATAATAAGTCCTGCAACTTTGTTTTTCTTCTCTGAGGCTGTTTTGGCTGTTATGAGTCCTTTGCATTTCCGTATGAAATTTAGAATCAGCTACAAAAACAAAAACAAAAAGATCATGTTATCAGTGAACAAAGTTTAATTTCTTCCTTTCTAATCTGGATGCCTTTTATTTCTTTCTCTTGCCTTGGTATATTGGCTAGATCCTCCTGCGCAATGTTGGAGAGACAGAAGCCATGAGAGCAGCCATTCTTGCCTTGTTCCACATCTAGCATTCTTTCACCATCACGTATGATGGTAACAGTAGGATCTTCTCAGATGCTCCTTATCAGGCCAAAGAAATTCCCTTCCACTTCTATTTTGCTGAGAGTTTGTTAGGAACAAACACCGGCTTTTATCAAATGCCTTTTCTGTATCTATTGAGATGATCATATGTTTTTTTTTTTCTTTTTCTTTTAATGGCTGTTTCTGTTAATGTGGTGAATTATATTGATTGATTTTAAAATGTTAAACCAATCTTGAGTTTCTAGAACAAATCCTACTTGGGTCACCATGCAGATCCTTCTTATACAGTATTGGATCGAATGGCTAAACTTTTGTTAAGAATTCTTTCATCTAGGGGTAGCTGGGTGGCTCAGTTGGTTAAGCATCTGACTCTCGATTTCAGCTCCGGTCATGAGCTCAGGGTTGAGATCGAGCCCTGCATTGGGCTGTGCACTGGGTATGGAGCCTGCCTGAGATTCTCTCTCTCCCTCTGCCCTTCCCCTCACCCAAATAGTGATTTTTACATCCATCTTGATTAGTGGTTTGTTTGTAGTTTTATTATATATCTTTGTTGGGTTTTGGCATCAGAGGAATGCGAGCCTCATAAAATGAGTTGGGAAGTATTCTCTTCCCTTTAATTTTCTGGAAGAGTTTGTGTGTAAATGTATTATTTATTCCTTCAATACTTGGTAGAACTTACTGGGGAAGCCATTTGTATATGGAATTTGTTGATGATAAATTCAATTTCTTTAATAGCTATAGGGCTATTTATGTTTCTTCTTGAGTGAACTTTGATGATTTGTGTTTTTCAAGAAATTTTGTCTACTTCATCTAAGTTGGATTTATTAGTTTATACGTTCCTGATTATCCTTTTAATACAAATATTTTTAATGATGCCACCTTACTCATTACTGAAATTGGTAATTTGTGTCTTTTTTTCCTTATCATTCTGGCTAGAGGTTTATCAGTTTAATTGATCTTCTCAAAGAACCAGTTTCATTGATTTTTCTTGTCTTATTTTTTACCTTATTTTATTCATTTCGGCTCTCTTCTTTATTATTTCCTTTTCCTGCCTATCTTGGGTTTCATTTACTTTTCTTTTTCTAGTTTTTTAGATAGCTTTCTTATTTTTAAAATATAGGGATTGGGGCATCTGGCTGGCTCGGTCGGTTGGGTATCCAACTCTTGGTTGGATGATGATCTCAGGTAGAGGGATGGAACCCCACATTGGGCTCTGTGCTCGGTGTGAAATCTGCTTGGGTCTTTCTCCCTTTCCTTCTCCCTCAAAGTCTCTCTCTCTCAAATAAAAAAATTAAATAAAATTAAATAAAATATAGGCATTTAGTGCTATGAAGTTCCCACTAAGTACTGCTTTAGCACCACGAATTATGATTGGTTGTACTTTTATTTTTCAGTTAAAAAAATTTTTTTAGTTAAAACTATTTTCTTGTTTATTTAAAAATTTCAAGTCACAGGTTATTTAGAAAATGTTATTTAGCTTCTAAATACTTGGTGATTTTCCAGCTATCTTTCTGTTACTGACTTCTAATTTAATCCCACTGTAGTCAGAGAACATATTTTTTATCACTTATTCCTTTCACATTTATTGAGACCTGTTTTATGACTCAGGATATGGTCTGTCTTGGTAACTGTGTATACTTGAAAATAACATATATTCAACTGATATTGGATAGAGTGTTGTATAAATGTCAATTATGTTCAAGTTGGTTGAAAGCATTATTCAAGTCTTTTAGAGTCTTATTGATTTTTCTGTACTTCTATCAGCTGTTGAGAGGGTTATTGATTCTGACTATAATTGTGGGCTTATCTATTTCTTCTTGTAGTTCTAATGGTTTTTCTTCATGTACTTTAAGGCTCTAAGGTCCAGAAGCATTTAGGACACACGTACTCTTCATAAACAGACATGTTACAAAATGACTGTGTCTTCCCTGATAATATTCTGAGCCCTGAAATCTATCATATTTAATATAAATATAGCCACTCCGGCTTTTCAGAAAAATTTATGTTGGCATGGTATCTTCTTCTATTCTTTCCTTTTTAACCTACTTGTATCTTATATTTAAAGTTGGTTTCTTGTAGGTAGCATATAGTCGGGTTTTACTTTTGTATCCAATTTGACAATCTTGGCATTTTTTTTTTCAATCTTGGCATTTTAATTGAAGAATTAGACCATTTACATTTGTTGTGATTATTGATATGGCTGGGTTTAAATCAGCCATCTTGCTGTTTGTTTTCTATTTGTCCTATCTCTTCTTTGCTCTTTCTCCCAGCCCCTGCTTTTTTGCGTTCTTTTGGATTAGGTTTTATGATTTCTTTATAACTCCTTTGTTGGTTTATTAGCTGAAACTCTCTGTTGTACCATTTTGGTGATTGGTTTGAGGTTCACATACACATCTTTAACTTACCATCGTCTGTCTTCAATTGATGTTATACCACATTAGGCGTAGTAGATAAACCTTACAACAGTATACTTTCATTTCTTCTCTCCCAACCTTTTTGTTATTATTGTCATAATTTTTTTCTACATATGTTACAAACCCCGTAATGCATGGTTATTATTTTTGCTTTAAACAGCTATCTTCTAAGGAGGCTTGAAAAATCCCCTACAAAATATTTATATTTACTCATGTAGTTACAATTTCTGGTGTCTTTCATATTTTCCCCCCAACTCCTCCCCTTTTCAGGGACTCTCGTTACACATATTAGGCTGCTTGAAGTTGTCCCACTGGTGAGTGATGCTCTATTTCAACTTTTTCAGTCTTCTATGTTTGGTTCATTTTGGATCATTTCTATTGCTAAACCTTCAATTTCACTAATTCTTTCCTCTGTAGTGGATAACATCCTCTTAGTCCCATCCAGGATACTCTCATCTCAGACATAACAGTTTTCACCTCTAGTTTGATTTGGGTCTTTTCTATGCCACTATGTAACATGCTCAATCTTTCTTCTAGCTTCTTAAACATATAAAATAAAGGGCAGTGGTTCAGTGGTTTAGCACTGCCTTCGGCCCAGGGCCTGATCCTGGAGACCCGGGATCGAGTCCTACATCAGGCTCCCTGCATGGAGCCTGCTTCTCCCTCTGCCTGTGTCCCTGCCTCTCTCTCTCTTTCTCTGTGTGTCTCTCATGAATAAATAAATAAAATCTTAAAAAAAACATATAGAATACAGTTTTAATAATGGCTTCAAAGTTCTTGACTACTCATTTTATCAGGTGTCACTTCTGGATCAATTTCAGTTATTTGATTTTTTTGTGTTATAGACCATATTTCTCTGATTTTTGCATACATGGTAATTTTTAAAAAGATTTTATTTGAGAAAGAGAGAGAGAATGAGTAAGAGAGAGTGTGCACTCGCATAAGCAGGGGGAGGAATAGAAGGAGAGGGAGAAGCAGACTCCCTGCTGAACAGGGAGCCTGATGTGGGGCTTGATCCCAGGACCCTGGGATCATGACCTGAGCCAAAGGCAGATGCTCAACTGACTGAGCCACCCAGGTGCCCATCATACTTGGTAATTTCTGATTGGATGCTGGAAACTGAAATTTATCTTGTTTGGTGTTGGATATTTTTGTATAGCAGTAAGTTTTTTTCACTTAGTTCTGGGATCTAACTTGGAAATAGTCTGATTCATTTGGGTCTTGCTTCTAAGATTTGCTAGATGAGATCAGAGTAGAATTTTGTTTAGGAATCATTTTTCCTTGCTACTGAGGCAAAACTCTTGAGTACTCTATCCAATGCTCAGTGAATTATGAGGACTTCCACTTTGGCTGGCAGGAACCAGCACTATTTTCTGCCCTAGAACTCTGAGGATTCTGCCTCTAATCCTTTCATGTTGCTTTTTCTCTAGACACAGAATACCTCAAATGGGCACACTGATCAGCACTTAGCCAGTACGTGAGAGACCTTCTGCAGAGCCAGGGTCCAGAGTCCTCTCCGTGCAGCCCTCTCCTCTCTTCTCTGATATCTTGCCTTGTGAACTCAAGGGGATTACTGGGATCCACTTGGACTCTCCTTCTCTATGCTAGTCTGGAAATGTCCTCTAGACAAGAAACTGGGGCAACTGTAGGGCTTACCTCATTTGTTTCTTGAATCTCAGGGGTCAGTATCCTTTGCTGCCTAATGTCAACCATCTTGAAAACTGTTTTGAATTTTTAGTTGTTTCAGAAAAGAGACTAAGTCCAATATCTACTAATTCATCTTGCTGAAAAAGAAAAGCTCATCTTCATTTACTTGGGAATGAAAAAAATCTGTGGGCCAATGTCACCCATTTCTATATTTTCTAGAGGAAAAGAACTCAGAAATAACAAAGACTTAGAGGAATCAACTTATTAAAAAAAAAAAAAGTATTACTGGGGAATCCCTGGTGGCTCAGTGGTTTGGCATCTGCCTTTGGCCCAGGGCATGATCCTGGAGAGCCAGGATCGAGTTCCACGTCGGACTCCCTGCATGGAGCCTGCTTCTCCCTCTACCTGTGTCTCTGCTTCTTTCTCTGTCTCTCTCTGTGTCTTTCATGAATAAATAAATGAAATCTTTTTTAAAAAAGTATTACTATAGCAATTTCACAAGAATGTTAATGATTACTAAAGAGGAGAGCAATAGTAATTCTATAATTCATTAATTCATCCATGGACAGCAACCAGAAACATGACCAACTCAAGGCAACAGTGAGGCCTGCAGGAAAAAAGTGTTCCCCCATCCCCCCAAACTGCAAGAATTCCAAGCTCTCCTTACAGGTACTCATGAAGAAGCACCTCATGTTGCCAAAAATTGTACAATGCCCACACACCTCAACAGGGACTTAGAATTCCTCATAGACTTTCCCCATGCTTTTAACTTGTGAATAGCAAGTTTACACTGGGTAGCCCTTTCTAACTCAATAGTCACTTCCTTGTATGTGAAAGAAATCTAAGGAATTCTGTATTGAAGAACAGACTTTCATCTTTAGATCCATAGACCCTTATACAGAATGCTGCCCAAAGCCTTGGGCACTTGGTCCATAAGAAGTAGCTCTGAGACCAATAGTTGAGATACAGAATGAGGGTTTGGCTTTAAAGATGAACAGGCCTTCCACTGCCCTTTGCCCTCTTCTACTTCTCAAAGCTTATGTTAACATCAAGGAGGGGACAAACCCATAACCAGAGTCTTTTGACAATATTAATAAACCTACAGTGGTAACAGATCACCTTAACATAGGTCTCCAAGGTCCTGTTTCCTGTTACAAGGCAGCTAAGCCAAGTGTACCTCAAATATTCTATTTGTTCTTGACAGAAGTTTAACTGTAAGAAAAAATGAACATCACTGATTAAGAATCTAATTGGAAATTGAATTGGCTTTTAGATTAGAATAGCTCTAGGTACTCAGGGGAGTTGCTCTCATGCCCTGAACAACATTACATGACCACTTGAGTAAAGCTGAGTCCTTTCTCACTCCAGACCATCCAATCTAATCACTTCGGTATAAAATACTCTTTATAAGCAAGACAAGCCACTAGAAAGAAAAAATGAGTTGCAGAGAAGCCCAAGGTGCATTCTGGCGTTCTGGCAAGTGGATGGACACCATTGTGAAAAGGCTCATCTCTACAATAAAAATCAGACCATAGGCTTCTTCAGACGAAGGGTTTTAATTTCTGTGTATCATTACTGGGTTCCAATTTCAGGCCCAGTGCACTTTGAGACCTCACTTTAACATGGACTGCTGAAAAGTGAAATCTCACCTTCATAGGTGCCATTCTATTGGGGAAAATTGTGCAGAGAGGGCATTAGGAACAGCCAAAGGCAATTAGGGATGGATCTTGGTAAACAGACAGAGGTGGGAAGAAGCAGAACCTGCCTGGTTTGCACCTTTGAGCGACGGGCACTGTTTTCTGAGGCCAAGCAACAGCCTCCAATGGACCATGTGTTCCTGCTACTCCTCAGTCCTTCGGAGACCAGAGGGACCCGCAGTTCAGCAGATCCCTGTGATTTGACTTCCAGTAATTGATTTCTGTGGCTAAATATGTGAAGATAAATATTTACCACAATAATTTTGACTGTGGATATTTTCCTTATCCAGTGAACATTTACTGCACAAGCTGATCCATCAGCTTTTAAAGTTGTAGTATGCTGAGAAAGATTTTACCTCTGGCCAGTCATTTCATTTGGGAGCATAAAAAGCTAACGGAGCAAGTGACTCAGATCTTGCAACAGACTCCATTTTAGTTCTTCAACTGTGGCCATATACTAACAAGTATGAGAATCATTATGTGCAGTAAAAGAGAAACAGGTTAGGAATGGGGAAATTCGCATTCTGCTCTCACTCCAATAAATAATGATAGAAGTACTACCAGCTTTATATACAATGTCTCATTTAATCCTCCACACATCTAGATGAATGTATTATTGCTCACCCTTTCTATAGATGATGAAACTGGGGCTCAGAGAGGTTAAGGGACTTGTCTGAAGTCACACAGCTAGGATGGGATTCTGGTACAGACAATACCCATGGTCTTAACCAATAAACTCTATTTGCGAGACTTGAGTTACTTTTGTCTCCATTCCCTTCTGTATTCAAGGAAGGAATCAAATTGGCTCATCTTCAGTCCTAAAATGCTAGGCTTCTGTGGTTCCCACATGGGCCAGCTTTGCTATGTGACAGGTCCACAGAAGGGACCGCCTCCTTCTTGAACACACATCTGACAGCCAACAACACACTTGGTGAGAAAAGGGCCTGGGAGACAAGTGCGTGGCTGGAACTGCCAGATGCAGCATGCAATAGGACAAAGTATGATGTGCCTGCTGTGCTGATGGCATCCTGATGGGAGCCACATGCGCAAAGTATGACACGTCAATAAATGCCTTTGGATGGTGACCACTGGTCCCGCCATCTGTGATGCTGACAACCACACGGCAGTCTGAGCACCACTTGGCTTGGATGTCTCAGAGATGACGTTTGTTCCTGTTTCCAGGATGGCTCAAAATGAGAAAAGACAACCCTATAGACAAGAGTCAGAAGTCAGCCAGGCCAGATGCCTGAAGCCCTCACATGGGGAAGAGGCTCCAGAGCTGAATTTAGCTGTGAACAATAGCTACCACTTGATAAACAGAGTCTTGGCTCCCTTGGGCCCTGGGCGGGGGGTAGGGGTGGGGGTGGGGGTTCAGACTGCACTGTCAAATCACCCGTATGTAGAACCTTGAAAATAATTATAGCAGTTTCATTTCCCTACACTGGGACACATCTTGTTCCCTAAAACACAGAAAATGAAAGTGATTTAAAAGCAAACATCTCAAGACTTGAGAATTCTACATGCTTCTGAAAATGCTGGCTGGTACCATCAAGCTGTTCGTTCAGCTAATACAGCCCCTCCGTCAGCTGCAGCCAGGGACGCCAACTTCAGCCTGGTGGCCCTCCTGGCTCCTCCTGTGCCCCCTCTGGCCAGCTGGAGAGCTCTGGGATGTTAAGATTAGCAAGGACAGGGCCAGAGAGGGGCCTGGATAAGGTGTGAGCTGTGTATATCGCTGCTTTCCCTGCAGCAACAGAATCTGTAGACCGAACGTTGGGGAGTATGGGGGCTCCTTTCCCTGGGGCCAGCCCCGTGCCCTTCTAGGCCAGGATGAGGCTGAGCAGGGGACACAAGGCCAACGGGTCTTTCAGCCGCAGGCCCTGCCCCTCCTTTGGGAGGGAAGGGAGTGCTGTTGGTCAGCGCTGGGAGAGATGAAGACATGTGGGCATGTGCCCAGTGCAGGGGCACTGTGGCTCATCTGCCAGACGTCCAGGGGCTCTGCCAGGTACTGTCATTCGTCCTGTGCACACCTGCCCTGTGCACACCTGCCCTAACTACCCCATTTTAGTTTGGGCCAGATGACATGACCTGCTCCAGCTGGTGTCAGAGAGCCTCATGCCCAGGTGTCCCCATGTCCGGTCTGTGCTCGTCATCACTGGAGTGCCATGGACAGCTGCTCCTGCTCCAGTCCCAAGCCAGTGCCTTCCTGGGGCCACTGCAGTAAGGGCTGGTGGGGGCTCTGGTCAGCTTGGGCAGAGAGCACTGGGAACCAGCCCCCAGGCCCTGCTCTAACACTGCCCTTGCTGTGTGGCCCTGGTGTGATTGGCTCTTGGCCTGCCCCCATCCCTTGCCATCTCCTGCTGGGGTCTGGCTGCTGGGAAAGTCCTAGCTTCTGTCTGGGAAGTCATTCTGGGTGGCACTGATTCCACAGTTCCTGACTCACGCTGTCTTGGCGCTGGTAAGGGCTTGACAGACAAGGAGGACATGGCCCTTCCCCTCTGGGAACTGACTTTTTGGAGGGAGGGGGCAGGGGACAGACTAGATACAAATCAAATGACTGATTATACAATAGTAATTGTGACGCATGCCTCAACATAGTACAGTACGACAGGAGAAAAACAGGAGCTGTTGTATCTGATGAGGGCTGGCGCTGGGGTATAGAATTATCTAACCTGAGCCCTGTGGGCGAGTGGGAATGGCAGGAGGGTTCACTGCTGCAAAAACCACGTACTTAAGCCCCTGAGGCGGGAAGGACAACAGGCCATCTGAAGATTGGAGATGGTGCAGAGGGGCTTTGAGAGTCAGGAGGCTAGAGTCAGAGGATAGGAAGGAGGGACCAGACGCGGGGCCTGCAGGCTGGTGTAAGGACTCTAGACAGAATGCCAGGCCAAACTGTGACTGTGGACACCTCCGGAAGAGTAGCAACACCTCTTCTGTGTCCTCCTCGCCCAGGACCAGCTGGGCCAACAAGGGCAGAGGCATTGCTGGTGATGCTGGTGGGGAGACACTGTGATGGGACAGAGCCTGGCTTGCTGCCATGGTTTCGAGGGCTCCTGCCTGCACCGCCCTCCTGCACACAGGCTCTTTCACTGCAGCTGGTGATCCTGGGCCGAAAACAATGTGGAGAATCTCCGGCCAGGGCTGTGGAATGGAGGGGATTCTATTTATAAGCAGAGAGGGGCTGAACAATGGAGCAACTGCCACCTCAATGGGTCTGCGGCCTGACCTCCTGTGGGACTCTGGAGAGCCTCAAAGCCAGGCCCCGGAAGAGACAGCGCAGGAAGGAGGGGGATTAGACAGCTCAAGGGCATGACGCCAGCTGCTTCCTCTGGGGTCCGATCACCATCAGAGAGCAGCTAGTAAGCCCCCATCTGCACCTGGTGTGTACCAACGTGAGCTAAACTGATTCAGCCTCTGCCCCACCTCCCTCCCCGGGGTTGTGGTCTAGACAGACTATGACCATTTACGAGGCTGGAGCCAGCAGAATGGGGGCAGGTAACCACATGATAGTCAGAACGTTTGCTGTGGTCTGTGTCCGAAGTTGGCTCAGGTGCATGGGGTAGGCTGGGCAGGTGCAGAAGGGGCTCAGCAGTGTCTTTGGCACAAGCAGGCAGGTATTTCTTCCAAAATAATGACTATATTGGGGAAGAAGAGCCTTGAGAGCCAATGGTGGATGGCCCGGGCCTAGGGGAGGTTAGAGGCATGCAGTGCCAGGCTGGGTAGGGGGCACTGCTTGGGTTCCTTCTGGCTCTACCAACACCTGGCTTAAGACTCAGCAAATGACTGAACTCTCTTGGCTTCCTGCTCTCATCTGGAAAATGTGGGTCACAGTCTCTAGCTTGTAGGTTAAACGTGAAAATGCCCGTGAAGTGCTTGCGATAGACAGTACGTGGCATATAGTAAGTCTCTGGTGAATTATCACTACTATTATAATTGAATGCAAGAGAGGAACGTATGTTAGAAACACAACCCACAGGAAGCAAGCTATGCTTCTGTCCCGCGACACCAGCAACGAAGCAGCTCCCAGCATGAGTTCCAAGGCATCTGGCTCCAGCAGAAGGAAGGGTTCCCTGGTCAGAAAGATTTGGGAAATGGCAGGCTGTTCCATCTCACTGAATTACAAAGCAAATTTGCATATTAAAGGCTCAAAAGAGGTCTTTCACTATGAAAATCTGTTAAATTTTGTTCTGTCCGTTATTTGACCTCTGTCCAACTTATTTGACCACGGAGCCCTTTCTGTTTTGGCTGAACATGAACTTCCCACAGGAATCACTTCAAACACAGAAGTTTAGGGGCCAACATAGTCCTAGTCCAACTGCTGGTTTCACACGTGAGCAAGGCAAGAGCGACAGGCCAGGGAAAACGGGGTAGGAGGGAGACACGGATCCTGACGGACCAGGTAGGGGGGTACACCTGCCCCTGCTGCCCACCCGGCAGGCAACACTGAGTAGTGCCGAGTGGACGCGTCAGCCTGTGCTCAGGGGCGCTGGCCGGGTGTCCTGTGAGACTGTGGATGGAGCCCACGGGATGATGACATTGGAGGGGAGGGAGGGACATAGACTCAAGCTTGGGAGGCGTGGGGGCACCACTCCGCCTCTAAAACCTTGTCATAACCGGCTACACGGAGGGAGGAAGGAGGGGGAGGACCCATATCGGGAGGCAGGGTGAGGTCAAGAGGTGGTGTTCAGGAACTGACAGTCCACCTGTGCTGCTATATATATATATATATATATAGAGAGAGAGAGAGAGAGAGAGAGAGAGAGAGAGAGAGAGCGCGCGCACAAGTATGAGCAGATGGCCCAACAAGCAGCTGAAATACAAAATGCATGTCTCTCGTTGACAATTCATAAAGATCCTTTACCTTGGATTAAAGGCAAAAAGAAACACGTCCACGGGAGTGAGGTTCTCTTTCAGACGCTCCCCTGGAGCGGAGAATATTTCTAGTTATTGCAGTTAAAAGGGCTCTCAGAATGTGTCCCACAGATGACCTGCGAAGCTTGTTAACATATCCAAGGGCCCACGTCAGCTCTCGGATCAGAATCCCAAATTAAAGTTGAGGACTTCTGTGTTAGCGCTTCATTAAGTGGGGGATGATCCCTTACCCAACGGGGTTCTGTGTTTGATGACAAGAGGCTCAACAGCCGTGTGGAAGATACCCCCCACTCCAAACCGGGGGAGGCTGAGGCAGGAATCTAGAGCTCTTTACCCTGGAGGTAGGGCAAGGTCCTTTGAGGTGAGAGCATTCGTCTTCATTTAGTGAGAACCTGCTTTGTGCTGGGTGCTCTCTGTCACTTCAACCTGCACATCCCTGCAAGATGCCCTGCAAGACCAGCCTTCCAATCTCCATCACCACCAAGGGAAAGGCCCTCAGGACACCAGGAGGCTGCAGACCTCGTGTGCTTCTGGTGACACAGCCCCGTGAGGGTTAGGAGTGGGTCAGCCTGCCCAGTCCACACCCCTCCTGCAGCGCCAAAGATCTGACCCAGAAACTTCTCTGGAGAGTTGCCAGAAACGGAGAGCAATGCTGAGGGCAAGCACTGGGATGCTAACGCAGACAGGCAGGACAGCAGTGACGGGACCTCTGCCTCAGGTCTAGAGGGCTTCACAACCATGGCAACACGCCAGGGGACTTGCACGCACACCTATCTTGTTATTCAGGTTCTCCTGTCCCCAAGAAACCCATTTTCTGACCTTTTATCACTGTATCACTGTGTTGTCATCTGAAGCACCAATTACAACTGTATGACATTTGTGTCTAGAAAAGCCAAACAAAACACAACCTTGCTCATTAAACTGTCTTCCCTTTTTCCTTCCTGCCTCTCCTGGGCCACCCCAGCAGCCAGCAGGGCTGCCCACCTCCCCACTGCAACTGATGGTGCCACGACAGTGGGTGAGCCTCCTCCTGGGCTCGAGCAGCCTCTCTAGGCCTTTCCCCTCCTGGGGACCCAGGCCCCACACTCCTGCGGCTCTTCAGGAAAGGCTCATGCCCCTGGGAGCTCAGGTTTCAGCACCAGCATGCAGGCCCTGCTCTGAGATGACCCCTGCCACCTACTAGTGTAATCGACCCCAGAAAAGGCCGGCAGAGGGGCTGAGGCACCGGCAGTGCATTCCTCTGTGCTGCCGCCAGACAGCAAGTGGCGGGGGCGTTAGTGGGTGGGGCACAGCTGATAAGGCCTTATGGAAAGATGTCACCTGCCACCTCGATGGAGGATTAACGCAGAGAATTCCAGGTCAAGGGTTTAGGCGGAACCAGCTTCTATTTATAAAAAAAGAGCCTCAGGGGGTAAAGAGGAGGGCAGGAGACTGGCTGGGTTTGGGTGCCAGTCGGCAGGATGACCTGCTGAGGCCCAAGTCAGCTCTCATCACCTGGCCCCCTTTAGGGTGAAGCCCTCCATTGCGAGCTTTTCCCAGGGAATCTGAGTTCCTGCTCTCAAGATGGCCCCTTTGTAGGAACTAAAGAGGGCGCAGGCAGGGGGAACAAGCCCCACGTCTGGCAGTGTGGATGTCATGGGGGCTGAGCCCAGCTCCACAGCTGAGGGGCCTCGTGTGACAGCACGGGGATGGGGGTGGTGGCGGGATATTCTTTCATTCCACAAGGTCCCAAACGAGTACGTGTTAAAGAACTCGGATCAAAGCTGAGAGAGGCACAGATAGCCCCTACTCTTCCTAGGCCACAATGGGAGCAGGATACATCATCACCCAGGGGGCACCGGGGACCTAATTCTGGTTTGGGGTTCCTGGAACCCAACAGTGATGCATGATGACACTCCTTTTCTGAGGGCCCCAAGAGCCACTGAGCTCAACACCCTGGGGTGTCCAGGCCCAATTTCAGGCCTACTGAATCACAATCTGCAGGCCTGGGGCTCAAGGGGCTTTACTTCACACAGAACCTCTCAGGGCAGGATCAGCAGAGCAGGTGGTGACGGTGATGCAGGGGCAATGCCCCCACGCCCACCCACCCCAACAGGCTGACCGAACCAGTGAGATCACACTGGCTGTAACGTGACAGATTCAATCACATGGAAAACTTTTATTAAAACATTTTAAAATAGAATTTTCCAAGATGTAAAACTTTGAACAATCCTTCCTGACCCTCCCCTGCTGTGACCCGAGCCAACGCACGGTTGCATCCTGGCCTGAAAGACGACAAATCCTCCCGTCTGCTTTAGATGTGAAGCAGTTCTTGTTTGTCAGCAAATGCCTAGGACACCATAGGCCTGAGAAGTAAAACATGCCCAGACCCAAAAGATATGGCATTTCACACACTTTGATAAGACGGAAGTTGGGGGCCCTTTGCCATCTTGGCAAACACGTGGCCACAGTGTCAGTGACAGCAGCGTCGTCTCAACTGCAGGCCTGTCCTGGGGTTATCTGCACTGTGGTTAACAGACAGCGGACCAGGCGGGGTGGCCGATGTCACTGTCACTGGAGATAAAGGCGCTCTTCTCCATCACTCTTCTCCAGAGTCAAAGAAATCCGCTGCGGGACACAAGCACCCAGAGCCACCTCGACAAGATGAGCTGACGGGGCTGGTCCAAGGGCAGTGTCCTTGTTATCAGCATGCACTGGCCTGTTTTCCACGCTCGCCTCATGGCTGCCTGCACTTTGATTTCAGGTGCCACGAGCTCTTCTGACTTGGCTGATGCCCGCACAAGGGAGTTCCCTGCCCTTCACCCAATCACAAGGCTGGTGTCTCTAGGGTCTGGATGTCCCACAGGAGCAAGGACACGAAAAGGAGATACCCAAGTTATGGCCTCACAAAGGTGGCTGGCCAGCACTCAGTCTCTTCTGTAGGCAAGGGCCAAGGCTCGAGGAGAGTCGGTGTCATAGGAGAAGCTTCCACCCCCCCTCTTCATGCATCCATCTCCGATGCTGCTGACTTCTGGTGCCAATCTTGAAGATATATACATGGCTGGTTGGCCGGAGGCTGGGAAGTTTTCTCGGAGCCACAGCAATGAGGAAACCCCTCTCCCAGGCTGTGACCTGACAAAACCCACATATATTCAGCATGGAAACGGACCAGAGTTTAATAGCGGGGAGGGGGGCGGTGGGGAGAGGGCACCCATAATAACCAACATGAAATAGAAAAGATATGAACAAGCGATCAAGCATCTCAAGAGTTTTGGTTTCTGCTGTTTCTGTCTGGGTGTGTGTTTCAGTGCGAATGTCCACGTGGAGGACTGCTCCAGTGTGGCTCAGTGAAGAGGAGCTGAGAACGTGGTTGGTCTCAGGATCGGAAAGGAACACGGACACCCACTCAACTTCTCCAGCCACCAAAGCCCTGGACAGACCTGTAAGGAAGCACCGGGAGAGAGGCAGGTCAGTGCCTGCTGAGGAAGGGCTCCGAGGCTCATGCAACAGCCTGAGGTCCAAGTTCAGGACTCTGAATTTTTAACGTCATAGGATTCCACACAGAAGCACAGAGCTAGGATCAAAATATAAGACTGGAGGCCCGTAGGCAGCACGAAGCTCCTGAGACACTAATAGGGAATCAGGGAACAGCATCTCTCGGGTCCTGCCCTCCAGTCCTTGCTCATCGGAAGGCATACTCCTCTCTCTTATGCGTGGCCCCTGAGGAGGCCAGGCCTGGCACCTCCTGCTACACTCCTGCTGAGATCAGCAGGTTCACCAAACCCAAAACCTACTGCTGAACCCCCATGCTTCCAGGACAAGCTTACAAAACAGGAAAAACAGATACAAATATACAAATAGAGCAAAAGTTAGTAGTGTAATATTTTCACATACCACACACTCCTCCCTCCTTATTTAATGGCTGCAAACTGGAGGTGGATACTTACGAGTTAGATGATCCAAAGCTGAATCCTGAAAAAGATGGGAAGGGTGAAGTGAGTGCATGCACACATGCACTCAAGAGGCGGAGGGGCAGTCCCGGGCCCCACCTCGTCCCTCCCTGCAGAGCCCTGTTGCCCCCCATCTGAAGGCCAGCGGAGGGTGGGGGTGGGGAAGAGGTGAGGAGCCTTCTTGGCATTTCAAGGTTCTTCTCTCCCCCACGGCCAGTGTGGGCTGTGGGTCCCTGGCATGGCGCCTCCCACTCAGCTGCTCTGGGGCCACACGGACCCCTTTCATTAGGAAACCATGGTTTCCTTTTCCCATTCACTTGCTGCTGCTTGGAGAAGCAAGACACTTGGGTACTAGGCCTGGTTCTGCGGCTTGCCCTTTGGCCCTTTGTCCAAATGGGCCTTGAGGGGGATTTTTTTTCTTCATTTGTAAAGTAACAACGATGCCTCACTTCTGCACCTCATAAATGTTGCAGAAATAAAACCAGAAGAACATACGTATTCCACTATCTGAAGAAGCGTGGGTTCAACAAATCAGACATTTTGTCCAGTCTTTACATCTTATCTTTGGCATTTGCCACCTTTGATTTTTAAACCAAGATCTAGTAAGGCGATTATTATTATGGGTTCTTGTCTTGAGAGAAAATCAAGGCAGTCATTTTTTTCTTTGGTAAGAAATGGCACATTACATGTCTAATTAAAGCCTAAAAAGAACATTTTGTTTTTCACCCACTTTCAGCCTTTAAAATACTAAACAGAATTGTCAGGTAAAAACCACTCAATTCTTGGGTGGGGGGCAGGGTGTGCAGAGAGGTGGGGGGCATTTATTAAGGAGAATGCAGGAGGGATTACAGTGATGGAACAGGTCTGGCCGCCTACCTCCTGTGCTGGATCCAAAGCCAGAGAATCCCCCACTCTGGGTCCCAAAACCAGAAGTCTGTTGGGACAGTGATCCGAAAGTCGGAGCGTTCTGACTTGCGAGGGTGCCAAAGGATGTGGTATTGCTGCTGCTCCCAAACCTGGGTTCCAGTGAGAAAGCAGATGGTGGTTAGTGTGGCCATGTTGGCACCTGCTGTCCAGAGTCTCAGGCCTGCTCTGGCAGGCCTCAGGCTGCACGATACACAAATTGAGGGGACGTGCTTGGTTTAGACTAGTGGTCTCTCAGAAGTGGCAGGCTAGAGCCCAGAGCAAATCTCAGCTTTGGGAAGGAAGACAACAGGAACACGATACAAAAGCCAAATGGTCCGGGGTTTTAGCTTTTCTCCACTGTCTGGAAATTCCAGGTTATCTGGAAATGGAGCAGCA
The DNA here is from genome assembly GCF_011100685.1 of Canis lupus familiaris. Taxonomy (NCBI): domain Eukaryota; kingdom Metazoa; phylum Chordata; class Mammalia; order Carnivora; family Canidae; genus Canis; species Canis lupus. The sequence continues at coordinate 52,935,512 of NC_049230.1, forward strand.
CTACAGTTTTTTCTCTATCTCCAATAGTTCTTGGATTTCATCCCATCATTTTAGTTTCTTGTTTATCAACAACCTTCTTCCAGTTATTTGTCTTTAGCTTCTTTCTGGATCTTGATTCTATGGACTTTTCACAACAAGGTGATGGGTCTTCTGAAAGCAGACCCTTGGGGTGGTCCTGACTGGTCCTGCTCTATTCCTACTCCTGCTCCAGGCCTCCCAGGAACAGTGGGAGCTCCTCAAATGTTGGCCAGGGGCAGACATGGACCTGGGAAAAGGTGACAGAGTCACCTCATAACAGAGTCAGTACTTGTCAGCCTCTTTGACAAAATGGAACTAACCAGTCAGGATTTGTGTGCGTGAGCTCCCTCCCAAGGCAGAATATGATACTTTGCTACTAGTAAAGAAAATAGCAGGTTTCAGATAAATAAATAAACCTCAAGATTCCTAGTCAACCCCAAATCCTCCAACTCTGCAGTACCCTGTGCTGGGCGGCCACTGGAGACATCAGTGTCTGTTGGAACCTGCCAAGAATATTGGTTTAAGTTGGTCCAAACTCTCCTTTAAAAGCTTTTCTTAATTTTAATTCTTGGGGTTTCTGGGGGGAAACTTAAAGGAATCATTAGTTTCTACATGAAATCCAGGAAGCAATCTATCAACTCACTCACTTTCTGGAAATTTGCCAGCATTTCCACACCAATATCTTTCATGATATGGGGGAGGGCATATGAGTAAAAACATACTTTAGTTTACTTTCAAGATAAAGATGCTATCACCTTGTCTTTAAGATTCACCCCAAGTATCCCAACAATTCCCCCAAACAAAGCCCTCATCCCCTTCCCATGTCTTGAGCTTTAAGCATCCTGAGTCTTGTGCCCAGTGCCAGGACAAGGTCCACCAGATGCTGATTTCAGACACTCATATGTCCTTTGAATGAGGCACTTTGTAGTCATCACCACATATATTTTATTGGGACTCTGTGGTCTGGTGAAGGCTATTTATTTTCTCCTTGGGGTTTTGGCAACCAGACTGAATTTCTGGGGCCCTTAAAAGCAAATCCCTAATATGGCATTTTCAAGTGAGGATGTGCACAAGGCAGTAAAAAAGCAGCTCTGAGAGCTAAGCTGAGACTCTGAAATGTGTGGGGTGCCCAGTTAGTGCCCAGTGTGGAAGCTGGCCCATGGGACTGGGACCCACACACCCACTCTGGGGGTCTGGAGTGGAACAAAGGACAAAAGGAACGGTTTGCTCAAGGACAATGGGTCGGATGACACCACAGTCCCATGGAGAAAGAATGTGGTGAAAACTATTCACCTTGAACTCCCTAACAGAAATCACCACACAAGGGGCAGGCCTGGCTCTAAAGAAGCTAGGATGGGACTGTTTTTCTTCCTTATATCATCCTTTAGTTCCACCAGAACAGGGCCTGCCAACCAGTACTCTATGTTTTTGGCTAATGGCAACACAGCTCGCATCCACTCGCCTACTCGACAGTGTCTAGCTTAGAAGAAATGAGCCTTCCCAGAGAAGGAAGAGGCTTCCTGGACTGACTTGCTGATTTTGAGGGAGGCGGGCTTCAGCTCAGTCAAGAGTAGGGAAAATGCAAGAACTGTCCTGCCAAAATGGGCATGCTGGGCCCCAGTGCTTTCTCGGCCGTCCCCAGGTCCATCCCCGGGGGGGCTTACCCGAATCCTCCTGCGCTGGCAGCCGCAGTACCCTCTCCGAACACTTTGCCTCCCGTCGAGCCCAGAGGGCTTGTAAAGGCTGGGGCTGAACCGAATGCTGGCACCCCTCCAAACCCAGGGGATCCCCCAAAAGTAGGAGGGCTGCCAAACACTGGAGCAGCACCGAAGCCACCTGAGCAAAACAGAGGCAAACAAACAGAAACAGGGAAAAAGAAAGGAGACAGGAAGAGAAGACAATAAGTGGTGAGAAACCAAATCAAAAGAGGAAGGAAAAAGGGGAAAACAGGTTAGAAAATCAAATTAAAATAACTGTGACTTCTAAGTACCGAACCACCCCCTCCACTTCTAGCAGAAGGGTGGGGTCCACCAGGGGAGCTCCCTGGAGCTCTAAGAATCCAGCAGACCCTTGTTTGTCTATGAGACCCTCGATCCCTCCCATGGGCAAGGTGGACGTGTCAGCTCCCAGTCTCGTGGAATCAGATCGTCACCAAGAACCAGCCTGGTGCATTTCTGACCCCTTCCCAGCCCGACCACGTGGTTCTGAGACTCCTCACTGAAAAAGCATTCTGGAAAACTCTGGTCCCTGCCTGGCTGTCAAAGATGACAGATGTTGTTACTATCACGACTCAGGTAGGGCTTCTAGCTTCATGAAAATCCACATTCTAAAGCTAGAGCCTCAAAAAAAATAAAAAATAAAAAATAAAAAAAAAATAAATAAATAAAGCTAGAGCCTCAAAGTCTCCTCTTGGGGAGAACCTATGAACTGGGTTACAGAAGAGATGGGAGAGGCACACGGCACTGGTGCTCAGCCAGGGGCTTTTTATTTATTTAAAGCCCTATGGCTCTCACATCTCTCCACAGTCTCGCTGCACAGAAAAATTTCTTAAAAATGCTTTCTCTCTGCAGTCAGGAGCAACTTCTCAATAAAAAAGCACACTGAATTTCCTCTCTGGAGGAAGGCTGCTGGATAAATGTGATAAAACAATCAATCAGCCCTGAGGAGAGCCATCGGAGTCCCTGACTGCTGAACGGGGGCTGGGGGGCTGGCACATGCGCAGGCCATCGTGCCGAAGGGCAGGTGCTCTGAGGTGGCCCCCTTGGATTGGCGGAGATGCATGCTGGGCGGGGAGACGGACTGTCCTTCCCTGAATATTCCTTCTGCTCTGGAGAGGGTTCCCAACCCCAAGATACTGTGTACCTTATTTTAGGCTATGAGCTGGGAACCTCAGTGAGTGTCTGTTGAACAGAATGGAATAAACTGTAAAAGAAAGGTGCTCTAGAACAGAGTATTTCTTAAAATGAGTGCTGGCCTAAGGAGCTAATGTGCTAAAGGGGATGACAGTGGCCTCGGTGCAACGAAAGAGAGGCCAAGGACACTCTTCTCGCGCTTTGTGGAAAGTGAGTCCTGCCATCAGAGGCACGCATCAGGCCTTCTTCTTCTTTTTTTTTTTTTTTAAGATTTATTTATTTATTTATTCATGATAGACAGAGAGAGAGAGAGAGGCAGACACAAGAGGAGGGAGAAGCAAGCTCCATGCCGAGAGCCCAATGCGGGACTCGATCCCGGGACTCCAGGATTGCGCCCTGGGCCAAAGGCAGGAGTCAGGCCTTCTTATGTAAGCACAATCAGACTGCAAACTTCTGCTACCTGAATCAGGAAAGATCAAACTCTGGGCAGGAAAAGCTGTTAGCTGAATTCTTTCATTATTTGTTGTGATTCACTCCTGTGCTTACTTATCATTCCTAGTGAAGATACTTTTTGCTAGGGCTCATGTTTGGGTTAACATTCTAGATTTTCAAACCATGAGTGAAATTCCAAGCCATGATAATGGAGACTGTTGGGTTACAAATATAAGAGAGTGGAAAAAAAAAAAGTGCTAAAAAACCCTTGCAGTTGAATTATTTAAGACCGATCATAGATCTAGTTACATTTTCTTCCTAGACACACACAGCTGTACCTGGTGCCTTGCGCACAATATTACTCTGACTTCTTGGTGGAGGGTGAGTGAAATAAGAGAAGTCACAATGATACAGAAAATAAACTGGACTGGGGAGAGGAGGTGAGACACACAGAATCACACACACAAACGCACGCCCTCCCCACCCCTATATGCACACCCACCACACACACAATCACATATCACACACACACCCCACAGACACACACCATATACACACCTCACACACCAGATATACACCCCCCACCACATATACACCCCCACATACCACATACACACCCCTCATACATCCTCATACACACCACAGACACACCCCCAAACACCAGACACACACCACACACATATCACACACACATACACACACCAGACACACATCACATATATAACTCCCCCATGCAACACATACCAGACACAACCACACATACCACATATACACCCCCCCCACATACCACAGACACACACACACAACATATACAACCCCCCACACCAGAAACACACATACACACCATATATATCACACATCACAGATACATATATCACATACACAACACATACAAACCACATACAAACTGACACCACATACACACATACATACCCCCCATATATACACCCCCCACATACAGATATACCACATACACCCCCCCCCCATACACATATAACACACATACCACATACACACAATGCCCCCAAACAACAAACCTGGGTCATAGCTAAGTGAAACAGGAGGAAAATGATCACTCTATTATTTTTTGGATCTAGGCACTACTGATGCTAGGAAGGGTTCGACTGTATTAGATGCCGTATTTTCATGATTTTCTTCTCCAGAAGAAACAGAAATTTGCTAATAATCAATGATAATAAAACACCTGACTTACTGAGGGCCCTCTGTATGCCACGTATAGTGCCAGGTGTTACACAACACTTTGCCTTAATTCTCCCAATAAACCCGGAGTCCCTGCCTTGCAGGGGAGGAAACAGGCTCAGAGAATATGTTATTTGCCTGAGATCAGCCAGCTGATGGTGGCAGTCCTGGGACTGAAGCAAGGGCTGTGTGACTCAAGAGAGCACCTACCACTGAACTGCATGTGTCACCCAGCCTCTCTCCACCGCAACCCCAGCAACAGGGCAATGGAGTGAGCCTGACAGGCTGGGAACGGTGGTTTGGGCCCACCTCTGTTTCCCTCACAAGTAATCTCCAGCACTATTATTTCCTAAGGTAATTGTACTGAGAGAGGATGGACACTTTTGGAATTTTTCAAAGACCCATCAAAATGATCCATCTAAAATCTGTCTTAAAGCAAAATGCCAACTGTGATGTCTTAGGCATTTGTATTGCCTCGGCAAGAAGGATGACTCCTTTATTTAAAGCAGCCTTTCCTTATGCTCAAGACTCTAGCACCTCCATCTACACCAGAAGCCCCCTGAGAACTGCCATTAAGTCCTGCAGGGAGAGCCAAAGTGCCAGAAGCACAGGGGACATGGGCTTCCTCTACCCTTAGTGTCACCTCTGTTGCTACCAGTTCATTCATCCCCTGCAGCTTTCTCTGTTGGAGTCTTCAGTCTGAGGCCTTTCACAGGGCAAAAAAACAGGAAAAATATTCGGAAAGGTAGAATATATTTTCTCTAAGATTAAAAAAATAAAAGCATAAGATTCTCAAAGTCAACTGGGACCTGATTCCAGAATAAGAACGACATATAAGAAAAACACTTGAATAAAAAAAAAAAAATTATCCAGTTCCTTAAAAAAAAAAAAAGACGCCTTGATGATTAATGGATTAAAATTTCTCAGTCAAATGTCTGCTTTGTTAACTAGGACTCAGAGCTTTGTAGCTTTTTCATTTTTAAATCATTCACTGTGAGGAAGGGTGGGGCCAAAATAAAGCTGCAATGCTCATGTCTAGTGCATTTTAAGTTCTAGGAAGAATCAAACACTGCAACCAAAGACTAACCCACCCAAGCCACAGGTCTGAGTAATGGAGCACGATGTGTGGAAACCACAGCAATTTAGGTTCCAGAAGGTGGGATTCCAGGCATGGAATGTGGGACGGTCCTATGTCAGAGCCACCTATGCATCTGGTCCTTGGTAGGGTCTTTCCTCTCGAACTCACATAATTTTAAAGTCTCCCATACACACAAGGAACAAGAATCCTGACCACTCACCCTTGGGGAGTCTGCTTTAAAAAACTCCTTTCTCTGCAAACATCCTCCCCCACTCTGCCACTGATCTTTTTTGGGGAAAAAAAATCTTTTGACACAATTTTCCACGCAACAGGGATAGGAATGCAGACCCTCTGAAGATCTGAGACAGAAAGAGGACAGAAAGGCAGTTGACAGAAATGAAGTGTTTTTTTATCTACATATGTATTGTTCCTTAAATTCTGAAATTACAAATGTAGCATATGATATAGAAAGTCACACAGTTCACAAAGATATACTTTAAAAGTAATGCTGGGATAAGAAGTAGTGCTAGCGATGCCCTTTACTCTGGAATCCACTAGCTGTGGGAAGTAACTACGCTGTATACTTGCAGTAAGTGGATGTTGTATGTGTACATGTAATATACTTATGTATGTTATGCTAAAAAAAAAAAAAAAGTTTTGAGAAAGAGAACAAATGAAATAGACCCCAAAACTAAGCAGATCATCTGTCTTGCCCATGACCTGGAATGGGACCCAAGCTATTCTGTGACTTGGGTGCTTTCTTGTTTATATTTTAGTTATCACTGTTTTGTATGTTCTCCTACTTTGGTTGCTCTGCACTTGCTACATATTTACATTCTTGCTTTGGGCATGTCTCAGGAGACCTAGAACAGTGTTAGGAACACAACAGATGCTCAGTAAATATAAAAATGAATTAGGGAGGAAAAGTCACTTCATCCATACTCAATCCTACTCCCTTGAGAGCCACCCTAGAGAGATCTCCTTCCAGGTGTCCATGCATATGTAAATACACATCTAAAAATCACCACAGCTATTAAGTATCAGAGTACCTGTTTTATTTGGAGTAGAGAACCCGAAGCCTTGGGATGCCACACTTCCTCCTCCAGAGCTGAAAGTGCCTGCAGGTTTCTGCTCCCCAAACGATGAGCTGGCAAATCCACCAAATGTCTTGGCCCCACTGTTTCCGAATAGATTAGAGGTATCTAAAGAAAGGAGGAACATGTTGAGGGAGATCAGAGGTAGAAAAATGTCCTTATCTACTTGGAACAGAAGAAAAAAAACTGCAGCTAGGTGTTTGAGGAGAAGCAAATGACAAGTCTGGGACTCAAGGGAGCTGGGCTGTAGTGAGCACCTTCTCTGATTTGCCCACATGTTAATAACAAATTCTTAATCTCTGGGAGCCCAGACTCTGGATTCTAGGGGAACACCTTCCAGGGAGGGGGGTGCTGCAACAGGCCCAGTAAAGAGGCTCCTTTGCAGAAACGCATCTGTACCCCCATGGGGATCAGGTCTCTCTACCAGCTTCCCATGAGACTGTTTTCTCCTGAAGAATAGGGCTTGCTTTCATTCATCTCCTCCCATGAAAACCAACTTCACGCTTTGTAGAGCTAGAGAAAAAAAAGTCAGAGTAAATCCAAACCATGCTTAATGGCTACCAGCTTCCCGATTTTATAGTCAGGTTGGGCCTCTTGGCTGTTGCCGGATCTCCTCAAGGAATGGCAGCAAAACAAGAAAAACCACAATGCTCCTAACTCTGATCTTGGCGGCGGCGGCGGGGGGGGCGGGGGGGGGGGGGGAACAGACACGACTAAAGATATTATGAAGAATGTAAGAGGTAGCAAGACTTGCAGTCTGATTTCCTTTTCCTAAGCAGTTCAATGAAGCCCTTGACCTTTCAGATGGTTATCTAGGTGGGTCACTCCCTCTACACACTGAATCTACACCAAAAATGAAAGGAATAAAGGAAATGAACTCCTAAAGACCAAGATGGGTAAGAAGTGTTTTGCCTGTTACAAGAAATGCAAATCTGACCAGTAATGCACAAGTAGCCAAAATTGTACACATAGGAGCACTTGGGTAACACAAACAGCACACCATCAGGAGTTTTTCTTTCACCTTTTGGGGGGAGAAGGTAGAGACAACTCACACTTCACTACCATGTTTGGGTGGGCATTTTGTTAAAATAAGTTTGAGCCCAAAGGCGGTGGGGTGAAGCTGTCCTGAAATGGGGTCAAGGCTCAAAGGCACGGGAGTAAGTGGGGCACTGAACTGATGCTCCTGGTAGTGACAGGGCACATGCCACATTAGCAAGTGAGAAGTGTAAACATCTATATGAGGCCAGTATGGCCCTGAGCTGATTAGGTGCTTCCAGTGAAGGTGATGGAGGGAAGGGGAGGAGAGGAACTCACTTTCAAAGTCCAGGTATATGAAAGTGTCCCACCTCGAACCTGTCAATCCCAAGGTCCCCCATCTCACTCTGCTGCCAATCCTACCCAGGCGTGAGATGCGACTGCTCATAGTTGCAGTTGCAATGCTCTTGATCTACAATCCAGGAACTGAATAGCTTACCTCAGGGACATGACCACCTTGAATTTCTAGGCACCAATACATGGAACCCCTGGCCACCACATGGTCATTTGCTCTGTGAAACTCCTGGTGGTGGGCAGCCCGGGTGGCTCAGTGGTTTAGTGCCACCTTCAGTCCAGGGCCTGATCCTGGAGACCCAGGATCAAGTCCCACGTCGGGCTCCCTGCATGGAGCCTGCTTCTCCCTCTGCCGGTGTCTCTGCCTCTCTTTGTGTCTCTCATGAATAAATAAATTAAATCTTAAAAATAAAAAAAAAAACTCCTGGTGGTAGTTGGAGCACCTGGCTAGCAGTGTGCCAGGCACTGATGGTGGGAGGGGTGCACAAGCTCCTTTTCATCACCCTCATACATGGTACCACAGGATTATCCATTCTTCTATTGTAAAGGGACTTGTAGGTGGAGTTTACAAAAATGTCCTCTTGAACAGCCTGAGCTTTCCGTCAGGGAGCTAGCTTAGAGGCCACATTATATTCTTGCGGTGGCAGTACACTCAACAATGGTGGTGAAAAACGGGCTATCCAGCCATTCCTTTTACTTGGTACCTCAGGAATAGAGACTGCAACTTTCCGACTTCATTAGTACTCATGTGGCAAAAATTCCAAATAGCAAATCAAGTCAAGTGCGAGATTTGGGGCTAGCTCTCCTCTTGGAGAAATCTGAGACACAGAGGTGAAGTGATTTTACCAGGATGATATTGGGAGACTGAAATGCCTGAAGTCAGAGAACACAGAAGCTTCTAGGCAGATTTACCCCTTCACCTTGGAGACTCCTCTGTCTGAAGATGCTCATGGACATTACAGTGGAGTACACAGGTGTTCTGCAGTCAGCCCTGGCTCAGGCTACCTAGTAGCTGTGGGCAAGGACTTCACCTTCCCAAGTCCCAGTTTCTTCTGAGATAAAATGGGGACAGTGAGGGGGGAGAGGGTGTCCACATGGCTGCGGTGAGGATCAGATGAGCTGACGTGTGCAGAGTGCCCAGTTGGGCCGATGGCAGATCCTCTCCTTAGGATACAAAACTTCCCGTTTCTTTAACTCCTCCTCCTGCTACATCCCACTCGTGTTCACCATAAGAAGACACAGAGCAGATCAGTGGCAAAAAACAGTAATCCTTTTCATTTTGCAAAGATCATGAGTTAAACCAGTCAAGTTGTAACAGTTTTCGTTCACAGTCTCAAGAGGAGCTCTACATGTTGAAACGTTTTAGGATTTATTTAAGCTGCTCTGAAGCAAAGTGGCATTAAACGAGGTCTGCTTCTGTTTCCACAGTCGTCAACGTGCTGCTCGGTTCTCTTAGTGGTTCTAAAATAACATAGTCCCTGGCTCTGGAAATACAAGTAAGAGGGTATCTTCGTTGTTGGAACAACATATCATTGTAGTAGATACCTCTTCACTTGTGGGCAGAGCAGCCCAGAGAGAGCCCGTAGTCACAGAGCTGTTTGGTGGCTTCTACTCTCCAGGGTGGCAAGGCCAGGGACAAGTGGCATCTGCTCTGGGCCTCCCCCTGCTGGCACGACATGGATCCTCTTGGGTCCTTTTATTTGGCAAAAAACACTTGCATGACCCAACACTGGGGCCAACCCTACTTCAGTTAAATTATATCTGGTATAAATTTGATATAAATACCATCACAAAGACCAGCTCCCATTTCCTTCTGCAGGTCTAGAGTCACCAATTAGAATTTCACACACACTGAGAAGGGGTTTCTCAAGAAGCTCTAGTACAAGATTTTTTTTTCTTTAAAGATTTTATTTATTTATTCAAGAGAGACACAGAGAGGCAGAGACACAGAAGAAGCAGGCTACATGCAGGAAGCAGGATGTGGGACTCAATCCCCAGACCTGGGATCATGCCCTGAGCCAAAGGCAGCGGCTCAACCACTGAGCCACACAGGCATCCCATCCAGGATGCTTTCTAAGACATTTTCTTCCAGAACAGTTGTAGAGGGAGGCCTTGCGGGCCCAAACAGATTCTTCCCAAATGGCTTCTTTATCCTCACCCAAGTATGTCTTTCAGGCCTCTGGACAGATAGAATGTGCTGAAAATGGTTCTAACCAGTGTCCTCAGCACAACACTTGAGGCAGTAAGTCCTGACAGGTGACAATGTACAGTGGTGCTGAATTTTAAGTGACCCCAGGGGTTAACAGTGTATCTCAGGTAGTCTCTGGGGAAGACAGAGAACAGAAACCTTTACAAGGTGGGAGTTGGATAAAGAACATGCCAACTCCAAGCAACAGTATTCCCAGCTTGTCTTTCTCATTCAGGGCAGAGGTCTAATTATTTCTCAGGGCTAAAGAGGGCAGCTTCAGGAGCGGGTGACCGGGGGCCTGAATGTCACAAGGGAAATTGCTGGTTGCTCAATCTGGGCTCAGATACCTATCTGCAGGGGAGCGTGTTCGATGCCACAGAGAATGAGCCTGAGGGCTGTCAGACAAGACACACTGGGAAGAGGATCTGTGCTCCGCTGCAAGGCTAGGAAGAACTCAGGAGGCAACAGGGTAGATCAGAATTCTGGAAGCATACTCAGATGAAACCCTGGCTGCTCCCCCTAACTGCTGCTACCTCTGTAGGTCCAAAACCCTTCTCTGAACCTATTTCTTTATTGGTAAAACAGGGAAAGCCACACCTCAAAGTACTGTTGTAAGAAATGGTTAGCCCAACTACACTGAGCATCTAGCACATAATAGATGGTCCATAAAGATCCACTGTCTTCCACTTCATGTCACAGGAAGGTGACACGAGGGCTGTGGGATTCCGGAGAGAGAGAGAGGTCACTGTGGACCCCTATGACCCTCAGGTCAAGCTGCACATGGGTGCAGACTTACAGTCACCCTTAAAGGAAGGGGAGGTTCGGTGGGTGGAGTGGAGGGAGCAGGTGAGCCCTGCCCCTGAAGCCGGGAGTAGGGTGAGGGGCGTGTGTATGAAGGTCGGCCAGCAGACAACCTGGCCAAAGCAGAGGGAACATGTTAGGAGAACAGAAAAGAGTGTAGGAACAGTTCACAGAGGGCCCTGACTGCTGACTTCAAGTAAGTGGGAAGCTGCCAGGGGTTGTGTGCAGGGAGAATGGTGAAAGCAAAGCAGAGTTAAAAACACTCTACTTGGTGTGAATGTCCAGATGCCTGGAGAGGAGGCTGGAAGCAGGGAGGGGGATATGCGGACTGCTGTGATAACCTAGAGGACAATGGGGGACATGCCTCCAAGGACAGAGAGAAGCAGCAGCAAAGGAACCAGTGGAAAGGCAGGAAGAGAACCAGGAGAACCATCTATATGGCCTAGGACAGATGTTGTGCTCCAAGTGCCAAATATTGCCAAGTCACCCAAAAAGAAAGAGGTGACCCATGGTTTGCAGAAAGCTGCCTTAGTTCTGGTGAGGACAATGCCTGTCCCGGGATGACTTCTAGCTTTTCCTCTTCCAAGGCTCTTCCTCTTCTCCTGCACCTGGTCCTCAGGCTACAAAGGCTCCTGTCCCTTCCACTATTGAATCCTATCTTCAGTTTTAAAAACAAAATACTGTTGGGACACCTGGGTGGCTCAGTGGTTGAGTGTCTTGCTTTCAGCTCAGGGAGGGATCCCAGGGTCCTGCAATCGAGTCCTGCATCGGGCTCCCCATGGGGAGCCCGCTTCTCTCTCTCCCTATGTTTCTGCCTCTCACTGTGTGTCTCTCATGAATAAATAAAATCTTTAAAAAATTAAAAAAATAAAAACAAAATAATGTTTAAGTCTTTCTGGTACCTGAAACTTCTCTTGCCATAAAAGTAAACTGCCAGTTAAAAAAAAAACTAACATTCAGGAAAATAAAGACCAGGAGGTGTCTGGTATCATGAATGTATAATCTTACAAAAGCATCTGCTTTGATTTTAAGGCAGAATTAAAGCTTTGGAAACAACAGTGTGCCAGTGAACAACGGACTAGGGGTAGGGGAGGGCAGTGCTGACTTGCAGCGTTGTCCAATTCCCATCATATAAATACTCACGTAACAGTGGAGTTCAGGCTCTCCAACATGATGTACACTGGGTACAACTGGAGAGAGATGTGCACAGTTGGCTCCCACAAGCCAGGGCAAGCCATCTCTAGTCCCCCACTGAGGAAAGGCAACTCTTTGACAGGTAAGGTGTAAGGGATGAATCAGCAAGGAGGTAAGGGGTTTTTACTTTTTCATTCTTTATTTTAAGATTTATTTATTTGAAAGAGAGAGTGCACGCATGAGAGAAAGAGAGAGAGAGAGAGAGTGCAAGCGTGCACAGGAGCAGCGGGGGGAGGGTAGAAGGAGAAGCAGACTTCCTACTGTGCAGGGAGCCTGATGTAGGACTTAGGACCTTAAGATCCTGAAACTGAACCGAAGGCAGACACTTAACTGACTGAGCCACCCAGGCACCCCGGAAAGGGGTTTTTAAAAGGATACAACGTGCCTAAGTTTCAACAAAACTGGTTTATAACACAATCTCGTAGATGGTAACCTACCTATGGGAGAAACTCATATTTCTAAGTAGCATGTTACTGAGTGGTTCTTCTGTGCTGGAGGCTGTTTTGTACATTATATATGATCTAGTAGAGTTCTAGATCTGCCACTTCCTGGCCTTGTGACTTAAAAAAAAAAAAAAAAAAATCACCTAACCATTCGGGGCTTGTTTCATCATTGGAAAATGGAGAGAGTGCCACACAAGGATCCTATTGTCTAAGTATGTGCCGTGAAGTCCTGCAGTCCCATGCTAAGAGCTGGGGGGAAAGGCTGGGAAACCACCCAGACGCATCTCTGGTTCTTGACCCTTGCTTCCAAGTACATCTACTTTTATCTGTTCTAAGCATCAAGAATTCTGCTTAGAAGTTTATCTGCAGAAGTAGTTTTTGAAAACCACTAGACTCAATTTCTACGATCTCTCTATTCTAGGATTTTAAATTCCTCTTGGCAGACAGGAAGCAAAGATTTCTAATCATATACCTTCACAAGTGAAGAAGTCTGTGTCTCTAGACTATAATCTTTCTTTATATACTTTTTAGGTGGACAGTGACATCAAAACAACTCATCAGTGAATCTGGAGACTCAGAACAGAGAACTGTGCTTTGAACTGCATAAGTCTTAACGTGAAGGAAGATCTATCTTGTTCTGTAGAACATTAGCTCCCGATTTGCGAAGATCTTGTGTGGCACAGCAGACAAGAGGTGTTCCGTGGGTAGCATGTTAAATGAGGGAAGCAGAGAGGAAGATGACAGGCCCCCAACTTTCCGTATCGGCCTCCATCGGCAGCGGAGTTTTCTTTTTTTTTAGGACTTAAAAAAAAACCCCAAATTTCTTTTATTTCCAACTATGAATAGACAGATCAACAAAGAATTTGAAAAATTAGCCAGAGCAGAACGATACAGCTTCATTTGAAAATAAGACAAAAATGTAAGAGATGAGAAATAATGAAGGCTTCAAGTTTTGGGCAACATTTCCCTGTGGCAGCTGAATTTTAAAGCAAATTCAGAGTGAGTACGACACAACGAAAATCCAGATGCTCTTCTCCAAGCATACCCAACTTGCTCTGCTGCTCTCATTTATGCCTGTCCACTCGCATTCACTTCAAGTCATTTCAATCCCAAAAAACAGAGCAATCTGGGCCTTGGGAGAGAATAGGGGAGGAACTCAATGCACAGATCCTCACCCTGCAGCTCCGATGTCTTTTCATAATTATACAGGACATCTCATTAAAAAACTGAAAACCGAAAAGCAAAATCAAAACAGATCACACTGCTTTGATCCATGTTAAATGGGCCTTCTAGATCTTCTCTTTCCTTTCTACACTTGTCACCAAAGCTCTGCTCGCACCACAAGGATGACAATGGCATTATGGGGCCAAGGGACTGGGAAAATGGTCTCAACTTACTTGGGGTGGCTGCAGATCCAAAGCCCCCGCTGGCTGAGCTGAATGGGTTTTTGTTGGCTGCATCCTGGCTGGGTTTCCCTCCAAGGCCACTGAAGAAACCTCCCCCTCTTCCAGTGTTTCCAGACCCAAACACACTCCCACTGGAAGAGGGCTGCTGGAAAACAAAAGGGGCAGGAAGTGAGATAGGATGAGAGGTCATCGTCAAACGGCAGGCCACATCCGTGGAAAGGAGGCATTCACAGCTGGGACAGATGGAAAAAGCAAGAGTACTCTGATTAGTTCTGGGACGGATACTCTAACAACCACACAAGAAGCTGGACTCTGGACAGGCACTTCCTACAAATCAGAAGTTCTCAAGCTATTCCATGTTCACAGTTCTCTGAAAACATGATTTAGGGGAGGAGGGAACTTTGAATGTTTATCTGCTCTGCTGCCTGTAGTCTCTGCTTGACACAATGCCAGGGGCAGGAAAACCTATCCCTCAAGGATTCCCCCAAATGAGAAAGTTTAAAAACATTTCTGGACAATTATGAACACGACTGATTTTGATTCCTCCAGTATTTGGCTGAACTCATCAGCAACTGATGAAAAGTGATTTACACTGTCTTTTCTCCCAATTTGAGTACTTTTATTTCATAATGACTTTCCCATACTGCAGAAATAAGCTCAAATTAGCTTCCATTGTTGAAATGATGACCATGGCTGAATTTTGTCCAAGTCTGCAAATCTTATGCTTAGAGGAGGCTGCTAACTTAGGGTGCTTGCTGACTCAAAGCTGTCTCAGGCATCACACACTATTTCTGTTTGGAAATTCATTAGGAAAGACCAGTGCTAGATTTGAGGGACCATTAATATTAGTTAAATGTGATGTCTTCTTGGATGATAATGTAGAATTAGACAGACTTTTAGAAATGGGTTATGTGGGGGTGCCCCTCAGGTGGTTAAGCATCTGACTCTTGATCTCAGCTTATAAGGTCTTGTTCTCAGGGTGGTGAGTTCAAGTCCCACACTGGGCTCCACACTGGGTATGGAGCCTAGTTCCAAAAAACAAAAGAAAACAAAAACAGAAATGGGTTACTAATGTACAGAAATCTTATAGAAGTGTCCTTCAGGGATGCCTGGGTGGTTCAGTGGTTGAGCAGCTGTGTTTGGCTCAGGTCATGATCCTGAGGTCTGGGATTGAGCCCCACATCAGGTTTCCTGCAGGGACCCTGCTTCGCCCTCTGCCTGTCTCTGCCTCTTTCTCCGTGTCTCTCATGAATAAATAAATAAAATCCTAAAAAAAAAAAAAGTGTCCTTCAAAGGCAGACAGAATGGTGTCTCTGAAATGGGAATAATGAACTATCCAGCTCAAAACAATTAAATGTGCTAAGAAACATGATGCACTTTAGAATAGCGCCTGAAATATAAACACATGCTCAGAAAACAGCTGCTGTTTAGTATTTTCACAGTGATGGGAACAGACCAATGACTGAGCACTTTCTAGATGCCAGGCATTTTTCTAACACTTCACACTAAATCACACCTCCAGAGGGCCACCTTTGAAACAACTCCCTAGTGCGTCCCCTCAGGGGCACAGCCACCACACTGGTCTGAGCCACCTAACCTTACTATACAACTTAACCGATGTCCTGCTTCCACTACAATCTCTGTTCAAACAGCAGCTAGAATAATATCTACGAGTGGCAGTCAGACCATTAAATGCATTAATTAAAAATTCTACAAGATCCTCCATCATCTGGCCCCAGTCTACCTCTGACATCATCTTTTAGCATCTCTCCTTCCCTCTCCCCTCAACATGGTCCAATTTACACTGGTCTTTTGTACTTGAATGCGACAGGCTAATTTTAAGACACTTGTCTCTAACTCCCTTTTTTTTCTCCCTAAATTTCTTTAAAACGACAATAACAGTTTACTACAACCACTTAACGATGAGTAAGAGTTTTTTAAAACCTGGAATCCAATCACAAAAGCATAGGCTTTGATAACTAATAGCCAAACTTTGAAAGGAAGGAAGGCATGGCAATGAATCCAAGCATCATACAGAAAATATCAGACTTCGTAGCTGACTTCCATGCATCAGACCAAAACACAGTCAACTGCCAATATGTGGATATTTTCACCCTACCAAAAGATGGCAATTTCAGATGGCTCGACCTAAATGGTAAAAATAGGATCTGAAAAATAATGGCTACCTGCAGAAATGAATAGATGGGGATCACAAAAGTGAATGTGAATTGATAGTTATTGCAACCTCAGAAATAGGTTAGAGAGTCCCATTCATTTTTTTAAAAATTTTTATTTATTTATTCATGAGAGACAGAGGCAGAGACACAGGCAGAGGGAGAAGCAGGCTCCATGCAGGGAACCTGATGGGGGACTCGATCCCGGGACCCCAGAGTCACAGGCAGGCACTAAACCACTAAACCACTGATCCCACCCAGGGATCCCCCCATTCATTTTATTTTATTTTATTTTATTTTTTTTCCCATTCATTTTAAATACAATAAACTACTACAGTTTTAAAACTTTAAATTATGGAAAATCTTAAAAGTGTACAGAAAGTAATGCTATTACCCCAGGCCCATCATGCAATTTTGATGAACTCATGGCCAGTTGATCTTTATCTATACTCCATTTATCTCCCCTCATCTTTTATTAGTATGAAGCAAATCCTAGACATCTTATCATTTGAACCACTGATTTTTCTAATATAATCTCTAAAATAAACTATAACCATACCATTATCATGCCTTAAAAATGAACAATTCTTTAATATCATGAAATAGGCAGTTACTGTTTAAGATCCAACCTCATAATGTTGCCAAAATAAATAAATAAAATAAATAAAAAAAAAATCAAAGTTGAACCTCCTTAAGCCTCCAGACCCAACCCTCACTTCAAAGGAAGGAACAAAGGGCAGGGGACCAAGTTAACTGGGAGCTGTAACACAGGAATGCAGTCAGCAACCAGATCACAGGAAATTCTACCGAACAACTGAATTATGAGAAACGAGGGGAAGAGATACAATGAAGAGTTATCTATGGAGACATACTCAGGAGACCTATCAAGCAGTCTCAATGTGTGGACTGGATTTGATCCTAATACAAAGAAACAAATATAAAAAGGAAAAGGAGACAGTGATGAGACTTCAGAAAGGCATTTCCTGACTATGTATGTAACCTAAATCCTTTTCCCTCATTATTTATTCTCTTCATAGTACTCAAACTCTCTGAAATGAACTATTTTAATAAAGACTCTATCAAATGTAACCTTCCAATTTATGAACAATGGATGTCCTTCCATTTTTTTAGATCTTTAATTTCTTTAAACAATATTTTATAGTATTCAGAGTATGTTTTACAGTTATTTTGTTAAATTTATTCCTAAGTATCATACTCGTTTTGATGTTATCAAAAATCGAATTGTCTTACTTTCATCTTCAGATAGTTCATTGTGAATGTATAGAAATATAATAGATTTTAAAAATATTAATCTTACATCCTACAACTGAACCCATTTATTAGTTCTAACAGTATTTTAGTGGATTCCTTAGGATTTTCTATTTACCTGATCATGCTATCTGCAGATAGTTTTACTTTCTCCCTTCCAATCTAGATGCCTTTATTTCATTTCCTTGCCTAACTGACCTGGCTAGAATCAACATGTGCTTTTGAGATTCATCTATATTGCTGCATGTGTTGGTCATTCTTCTCTTTAGACTGCTGAGCAGTATTCCATTGCAGGAGTATGCTGGTGTTTACTAGTATCCTGGTAAACATCTGGATTGTTTCCAGGTTTTAGCTGTCATAAACAAAGCTGCTAAAAGCATTAAGTCTTTTTGTGGACCTTTATTTTCAGCTTTTGTGGGTAAATACCTAGGACTGGAACTGTTAAACTATAAAAATAGTACATTTTTCAGATTTATTGCCAAATGGTTTTCCAAATCACTAGGTTATCATCCCACCAGCAACATATTCAGAGATCTACTTGCTTTAGATCTCCACATTTGATTTTGTTAGCTCTTAAATTTTAGTGATTCTAGCAGCTATGGAGCAGTGTCTTATTGTGATTCCAATTTGCGTTTCTCTGATGACTAATGACAACAGGCAAGTTTTCACATGCTTATTGGCCATTCATATCCTCTTTTGTAAAGTATCTAAGTACTTTGCTTACTTTTTAAAAGTTCTTTATATATTCCTTATATAATCTGGACAGAAGCCTTTCATTTGGTACATTATATTTTCTCCCAGTCTATGCCCTGCCTTTTCACTTCATAACAGTCTTTTGATGAGTATTACTTTCAAATTCTGATGGAGGCTACTTTCTAAAGTTTCTCCATTAATGCTTACTGCTTTTTGTGTTCTAAGATATCTTTGTTTACCTAACAATGGTTTTTTAACAGTGGCACTAGCCTTTTGGGCTGGATAATTCCTTGTTTTGGAGGGATATATGTTGAGCAGCATCCCTGGCCTCTAACCCCCTAGATGCTGACAGTATCCCCTACTCCTGAGGACCAAACAGGTCTCCAGACATTGTAATTGTGGAATTCTCCCACAGGGATGGGGGTAGGGGTGGAATTGATACCATTTGAGAACCATTGGTCTGTGCAAAAGGAGCAAAAGAAGGCTTTTTGCTCCGGATGTCACATATTTAACATCTCCTCATAACCATACAATACATTGTTTCCCAGTATGGCCTGAGTCTTTTTTAGCTGCTTTAAGATTCTACTCCTTGTATTTGGTTTTCAGAAGCTTATCTATGATGTGTCTAGATGTGGTCTTCTGGCATTTATTCTGTTTAGGGTTCACAGAGTTTCTTGGGCTTCAGGATTTGTTTTTCCATACATTTGGAAGAGCTTGGCCATTTTTCTTCAAGTACTTTTGTCTGTCTCCTTGCCTTCAAGGACTCAAATTACAAACACTCCAGACTGCCTGATACTTTGTCACACAGGTCATTAATGTTCTGCTTGGTGGGTATCTCAGTCTGAGTTTCATTCAAAACATTGTTTACATATTCATTTTAAGTAGGCTCCACACCAATAAAATGGGGCCCTCAGATCAAGAGTCACATGTTCTGCCAACTGAGCCCCATTCCGAGCTTCACTTCAGATAATTTCTGAAATAATTTTTGACACGTGTTCAAGTTCACGGTTTTTCTGTAGTACTCACACTGCTGGTAAGTCTGTCTAATCATTTTTAATTTCAGATACTAGATTTAAACTTTTTTTTTTTTTTGAAGATTTTATTTACTTATCCATGAGAGACACACAGAGAGAGGCAGAGACACAGGCAGAGGGAGAAGCAGGCTCCATCCAGGGAGCCCGATGTGGGATTCAATCCTGGGACTCTGGGATCATGCCCTGAGCTGAAGGCAGACGCTCAACTGCTGAGCCACCCAGGTGTCCCTAGATTTAAACTTTAGATACAGATCAAGACTATTTATTTTTATGACCTTCAATTCTCTGCTGAGATTCCTTTTTCACCCGTTCTTTCCTTTTACTGTAAATACTTGAGCACAAGAGTCACAATTGTTATTTTAAAGTC
The DNA here is from genome assembly GCF_011100685.1 of Canis lupus familiaris. Lineage (NCBI taxonomy): Eukaryota > Metazoa > Chordata > Mammalia > Carnivora > Canidae > Canis > Canis lupus. The sequence goes on from NC_049230.1 coordinate 52,955,084, forward strand.
TCTGCCTGCTAGTTCCATTATCTGGATCATCTACAGGTTGTTTTTTATTGTTTTCTAAAATATGATTGTGGGTGTCCCCTACTATTTTTGCTTCTTCATGTTATATATTATATATGCCATATATGTGTAAAATACATACATTTTTTCTTTTGGTATACCAGACTTTGCATGTAGAACAAAGACATGGGGAATGAAGAACACTGTTTCTCCCACAGCACGAGAGCCCTCTTTCATCTGTATCCAAAAGTGAATATGCAACTATTCACATTTTACTATGTGTTGAATTGATCTGGAAATGAGCCAAAGACTGAACTCACCTCTGTTTGCTTAGGGTTTAGGGTATTTCTCTTATTGTTGAGTCTGGAGCCAAGAGGGAGTTGGGCTGCAATGTTACCTTTGGATTCAACAGTTCTGGGCAGCAAGATTGCAGGACTGTGCAAGTCTTTCTGCTTTTTGGTCCTGCCTTTACTTCTTTTCTCTTAGAAAAAGTCGGGGAGAGGTGGTTAGGGAAGATTTTTATATTGAACAAATTACTGTTGTACTTGCAAGTCTTTCGACCTCCATCTTTTTTTTTTTCTTAACAAAACAGCTTTATTGGGATTTAATCCACATACCATAAAAGTCACCGATTTTAAAGGATAGAATTAAATAGTTTTTGGTATGTTACATTATTAAGTTAAAATTGTGGCAAAATATCATTTTGTAATTTTAACCATGTAAGTATACAATTCAGTGGCATGAACTATATTCACAATGTTTTTTTTTTTATAAGTTTATTTTTTTTAATTATTTATTTATTTATGATAGTCACTCACAGAGAGAGAGAGAGGCAGAGACATAGGCAGAGGGAGAAGCAGGCTCCATGCACCGGGAGCCCGATGTGGGACTCGATCCTGGGTCTCCAGGATCGCGCCCTGGGCCAGAGGCAGGCGCCAAACCGCTGCGCCACCCAGGGATCCCTATATTCACAATGTTATACAGCCATCATCAATACCTATTTCCAGGATTTTTTCATCACCACAACCAAAATTCTTAACCATTAAGCAGTAAGTCCCACTCTCTCCTCCTTATAGCCAATGGTAATTTCTAATCTATTTTCTTGCTCTATGAATTTACCTATTCTAAATAAATACTTCATGGTGGAATCATACGTTACTTGTCCCTTTATGTCTGGCTCATTTTATTTAGCATAATGCATTCAAGGTTCATCCAAGTGTAGTGTGTATGAATCAGAACTTCATCCCTTTAGAAGGCTGGATAATATTCTGCCATATGAATAGGCCATATTTTGTTTGTCCAGTCATCTGTTGATGGAAACTTGGGTTGTTTCCTCCTTTTGGCTATTGTGAGTAATGCTCACAATAGTCTGCTGTGAAGACTGGTGAAAAGAGTCTCTTTGACTTCCTACTTTTAATTCCTATAGGTATATACCCAGTAGTGGCATTGCTGGGTCATATGGCAATTCTATGTTTGGCTTTTTGAGGAACCACTGAACTATGTTCTACAGATGCACTATTTTACATTCTAACCAACAATGTATGAGGGTTCCAATTTCTCTACATCCTTGTCAACACCTATTATTCTCAGGGTTTTAAAAATTATTATTATTGCCACCGAATGGGTGTAAAGAGGTATTTTCATTATGGTTTTGATTTTCATATTCCTAATGTTGAATGGTATTGATCTTTTCATGCACTTACTGGTCATTTATTTTGCTTGTTCCCCTTGTTGCCAAGAGCTCCTTCTGGATTCTTCTCTAGCCAGTACATTTCTTCAGTCTTTAGCAAGGCTTCTCTTCCACTTCTCAAACCCAGACCTGACATGTGCCCCCAGAATCCGCTATCCCATCACATTCACCTACCATGGGCTTCCCTCTCTGGAAATCAATTCCACAAGGCTTTCTGCCAGTCTGAGTCCCACTGTGACAGATACTTTCCAAAGATGGTCACAGCAATGTTTCTAGACTCATGTGCTCTTCTAAGAGGTAAAGTCTATTGCCCTCCTTTTACACTTGAATGAGATTTTATGACTGCCTTGAACAAGAGAATGCAACCTAAGTAATGCTCTGCAAATAGGTCATAAAAGGTTATATGGCTTCTGCTTGATTCCCTTTCTTTTTTTGAAAAATTTCCTTGGAATCCAGCCACCATGTTGTAAGGAAGCCCAGGCCACAGAGAGAAACCAAGAACTCCAGTTAAATTCTGAGCCAACAGCAAAACCAACCACTGGATATATATAAATGCTACTGATTTGGAGGTCATGTGTTACATGGCACTAGATAATTCCAATATCCATGGGATAAATGTGATTATTACACTATCTGGATTTTGCTTGGTGTTATTAAAGGAATTAAGGTCTTCCGAATCCTAGCCAGAATCTGCCTTGTACTCTTAGATCTATCTTTCTTTTCTTTTCTCTTTCTTTCTCTTTCTTTCTCTTAGATATTTCTGAGGATACTCCTATCAACTGAAAATTTATTCATTTTTATGGTGTCTATCATGTGCTAGCCACAGTCCTAAGAATTGGGGATATAGCAATGAATACAACACAGAAAGCCCCTATCATCAGAAAAAATATTGATTTGAATTTTTGGCCCCTCCAATTGCAAACATAATTTCTGTGACAGAAGAATATGGGGGTGGGTGGTGGAAACGAGTAACCAATATAGAGTTTATCACAGTAAGTTTTATATCTGTTAGCTCAACATTATGCCTGTGAGTTCCTCATGCCACTTTGGTTTAGTCATTTTCACAGCTGGTTAAATTCTACTATAGAACAATACAAACTTGTCTACACATTGGAATACTGGTAAACATGTGGGATGCTTCCAGTCTTTGGTTACTGTAACAATGTGGCTATAAACGCTCCTGTATCCTGGTGCCCATGTCCATGATGACTTTCTCTAAAGAACACACCTAGGAGTTGGAACTACCAGTCTCTGTTGGATTAAGCCACACTATTTTCCAAGGTAAGGTTGTACCAAATGACACTCCAACCAGGGGTACATGCAAACTTCCTTTGCTCTGTATAGATTTGCTGGCATTTGTTATAATTGCGCTTTGAATTTTTGCTGTTGTATAGGTGTGTATCTCTGTTGGTTTAATTCATATTACTAACTGAATGTTTCTTTCTTCTTTTTTTTTTAACTGAATGTTTCTTGGTCTTCTAGCTAACCTCTATCTATCTATCTATCTATCTATCTATTTATTATATTTTATTCCTCCTTCTTTAAAAAATTGTGATAAAATATTCATAAAAGTTATTGACTTCAGCATTTTTAAGTGTACAATTTAGCAGCATCAGGTACATTTACAAAGTTGTGCAATAAACTATCTTTTTTTAATGAAACCTTTTTGCTTATTTTCCTTGTGTTTAAATTTACACATTTTATGTGTAGAGAGCTCAGTGAATTTTGACATACAAGTGTTTATAGCAGTTCAAAATAGCAGACATTGTTTGAGAACTTTAGACAGCTCCTCTGTACCCCATGTTTAATGCCCTAGGAGAAACCATCACTATAATTTCTATCATGCTAAGTTTTGCCTGTATTTGCCTCTTTAAGAAACTGTAATCCAACAGTACATACTCTCAGATCTAGCTTCTTTCATTTAACACTACATCTGTGGGATTTACCCATTTTGTTTTGTATACGAACATGCATTTGATTTCACTATTTTGTAGTATGCCACCGTACAAATATACCACAATTTATTTATCCATTCTTCAGCTGATAGGCATTTTGGTTGTTTCTTGTTTTTAGTTATTACAAATACACTACCAGGAACATTCTCATTCCTACCTTCTTGTGAAGGAAAGCACTTGTTTCTGCTGGTTACGTTATACCGAAGTAGATACGCTGGCTCAAGACGAATTTTTTTGTGGTTATATGGATTTATACTCCCTTATGCAACATACGAGTTTCTAGTTGCTATACCTCCTCACCAATATTGAATACTGTCAACCTTTTAGCCATTTTGGTGGTGGTGTACTTGCCTTCTTTTTAGTTGTATTGTTTACATATTCTAAATTCAATTACTCTGTCAGTTTTATAGGCTGTAATTTTACCATTTCATGGCTTATTTTACCTTAAGAGAGCTATAATTTTAGTGAAGTCAAATTTTCTTTTTGCCTGAAGAATATCCTTTAGAATTTGCTTCAGGTCTGCTAGGCATAAATTCTCTCAGTATCTGTCTGAGAAATGTCTTGATTTCCCTTCAATCTTTAAAGATGTTTTTTCTGGGGTTTAGAAATTCTAGGTAAAAAGACTGTCTCTGGCTTTCACTGTCACTGCTGAGAAGTCAGCTCTGAGTCCAACTATTGCTCTTTTAAAGGTAACTTGTCTTTCTCTTGAGGGTTTTTAACATTTTTTTTTTTTAAATTTTTATTTATTTATGATAGTCACAGAGAGAGAGAGGCAGAGACACAGGCAGAGGGAGAAGCAGGCTCCATGCACCGGGAGCCCGACGTGGGATTCGATCCCGGGTCTCCAGGATCGCGCCCTGGGCCAAAGGCAGGCGCCAAACCGCTGCGCCACCCAGGGATCCCGGTTTTTAACATTTTATCTTTATAGCTGTGCAGCTTCACTGTGATGGGTCTTGGAATCAGTTTCTTTTCACACGTTCTACTCAGCATTTGTGGGACTTTTGAATCTGTGGGTTACTGTTTTCTACTGGTTTTGGAAATGTCTTTTTCTCTGATATTGTCACACATCTTTTCTCCTCTTCTTTGATTAAACGTGTTAAATTTTTCTTAACATCTGGCTATCTTTTGTATCTTTCATCTTTTTTGCTCCCCATGATATATTCCAGGTAATTCAATCTGACCTGCTCGTGAGTTTGACAGCCGCCAAACTATAATCTGTGGACTCAATCCGGGCTGCTGTTTTGGTAAATAAAGTTTTATGAAAGCATAATCATGTTCATTCACGTATTTACTGTCTATGGCCTGCTTTTGTGTAGCAATAAGTAGCTGTGGTGGAAACTGTATGTGGTTCTCGAACTATCCAGTCCTTTATAGAAGTTTGCTGATCCCTATTCTGGTAGATTACCATTCTCTTCAGCTGGGTCTAATCTGCTGATTTTAAATTTTAATTATATTTTTCTAGAAGTTCTATTTGGTTTTCAATGCAGCTATGACACATCTCACCCCTTCCTCTTCACCGGTATGTTCAAGTTTGCCTTTTATTTCTATCAAGCATGTAAAACATAGATGTTTTATAGTGTGGAAGTCTTTGCACATGTATGTCTGATGTTTATTCTGGGCCCTGCTCATAGTTCCTTATTTCCTTTTTTGATTAATTTAGGCGAGAGAATTGACGTCCTAGGCTTAGGAGTAAAATCATCCCAGGCTTAGAGTAAAGCTACTTTTCTTCAAAGTGGGTCTGCGCTGCTTTTGCCAGCCATCTGCAGACATCACCACCATAGGATCCTGTCAGGCTACATTCACAGGTGGAGACCCAGTGAATCTGGAGTCCCAGCTCACCTTGGGGTGGTCTCTTTTAGACTCCTCATTCTGTGCCTATATCAGTTGGGACTTCTGTTCCTTTGCCCTTTGGGGTTATTAAAATTTTCTCAGATGAGGGACGCCTGGGTGGCTCAGTGGTTTAGCGCCTGCCTTCAGCCCAGGACGTGATCTTGGAGTCCCAGGATCAAGTCCCACATTGGGCTCCTGGCAAGGAGCCTGCCTCTCCCTCTGCCTGTGTCTCTGCCTCTTTCTCTCTCTGTGTCTCTCATGAATAAATAAATTAAATCTAGGGATCCCTGGGTGGCACAGCGGTTTAGCGCCTGCCTTTGGCCCAGGGCGCGATCCTGGAGACCCGGGATCGAATCCCACGTCGGGCTCCCGGTGTATGGAGCCTGCTTCTCCCTCTGCCTATGTCTCTGCCTCTCTCTCTCTCTCTCTCTCAATATGTGACTATCATAAATAAATAAAAAAAATTAAAAAAAAAGTAAATTAAATCTTAAAAAAAATAAAATAAAATTTTATCGATGAATGAATGCCCTCATGGTAACACTGGCTCTTGCGTTCTCATCACTTCTACAGATGCCCATTTTCTTTTTATCTGGCTTGGCAAAATACCCTGTTAGCTGCCAGTGCATGCATGCATTTTATTTATTTATTTATTTATTATTTATTATTTTAATTTTTTTGCCAGTGCTTTTGAAACTGTGGTTTTTGTGTTTTATCTACCATTTTTAGCCATTTCCAGTGAGGACCTCAGTTTAAATGACTTCACCTGCCATTATCAGCTCCGAAGTTAGACTTCCCCCTGCCACAGATCACTGATCAGGATAAAACCTGTCTTTGAAGGAAAGGGAGCACTAAGAAAATATCTTCCTGAAGATGTGGCAGAAACATACGGTACATCTGCCACTTCGTTAGTTAACGGACATGTGTCAAGTCCACCTTCAGAAAGCCACCATCGTCTTTGCTACATTAGAGGACCTTTCTTCACAAGGACTCCTTGAGGGGTTACTGTGATCTGAAAGCATGTGATATAACAATACATTTACTCTCTCTGAGCCCTCGCTGTCCTCATCTGTGGAATGGGGACAATAATAGCACCTACCTCCCAGAAGCACTAATGATTATGTGAGTCCATTTATGTAAAGCACTTAAAACCATGCCCACATGTAGATCACCACTATCTGTACAAACTCAAACAACTCAGGTCACCAAAGTGCATACAGCTTAGTCCAGAGGCCATATATGGTGTCGGTTACATTTTCTTCTTTTGGCTTAAATAACCATTTAAAAAGGTAAAAAGTATTCTTAGCTCCAGGACCTTAAAAAGAAAACAAAAAACCCTATACAACAAGGCTGAGGAGGAGATGTAGCCCATGGACTGTAGTGTGTGAACTCCCGCCCTAGCAGAATGGGCAGAGAAGATGGATAGAGATCAGATACTGTGCTTCTAAAGTGCTTCCTAGAGGACTGTCAGAGAAGGGTCAAAACTATAGTGATTCTCTCGAATCAGAGACTGAGATTTCTGCCTCCCCAAGGGAGCCAAAGAAGGCAGAGCTTGAGAATCCTATGAGGCTATTTGCTGGCATCGGGCATAGAGTACAAACTGCTTACACTGTGTGGGAATGATGTGGATGGGTCTGCTACACGTTGACATGAATGGAAACAAACATACATTATTTACCTGGCCAAAGACTGTTCCGCCAGTACTGGTTGCTTGACCAAACAAAGAACCAGTATTACTAGACCCAAAACCTGTAAAATAAGAAGAGAACAAGTTTAATTTGGATGACTCCTTTACAACATCAAGTATTTTGTTTGTTTTTAAATTGCATTCAGATGTACTAAGATACCTGATAATAAGTCAACTCACAAATAAAATCTGTTTTCCTTTATAGGAAACGGAGAACATTATGAGTAAATAAAGACCTTTGGTCATCGTTAACATTTCATACTAATATAAATTCCAAAATCCTGAGGACTGAATTCTTGTCTCCTACCAAACCCCAGGTGGGTAGGGACTGATACAGCAGTATACTCTCAGGGTAGTTTTTCCTTAGACTTAGCTGTCATGGAGTCTTTCCAATGACTGACTTAATATCATGAATATTTTTACTCTCTGGTTTCCTCAAATAGGAGATTCTTTTGGGGTAGTTCATCTTTCTTCTGGTTGGCAGAGGATGTCTGAAGCGCTGGTCTGAACAGGACCTGGGAAAACCAGATGAGACTGTGTACTCTAACTGAAGAGCCCTAGACAAGGAGTTAGAAGGCAAGAGTTCCCTTCCCAGCCGTGTCACTGATCTAGGTGGGTGAGCTCAGGCAAGTGTCAATTCTTCCACCAGGGCTTAAGTATATTGTTCAGGTACCTTTCCACATAGTTACTAGATGAAAGATTTTTTCAGAGGTTCTCAATTATGTTCAAATAGTTGGATTAAACTTGTGCATGAGGGATTCTCAGGTTCAGACTGCAGAAAAAGGATGCACCCCAGTGTGTGGAACACCCTTCTCTGTGAGACTCCTCAGGCCTTTCCCCTTGCCCACTCTCCACAACCATCATCACATTTCCCATAATTCCCACAGGCCAAACAGCCTCCTGATAGGGCAGCAGGTAGATCTCAGGACTCTTTCAGCTCTGTGTCCTTGTAGCTGAACTTAGTGGGAGCTTAACAAATATTTGTTGAGGGAAGGAAGGAAAAATTTTCCTTCCTGATAAATTATGAACCATTTTCAAATAAATCATCACCATGTGAACGAATAAGCAGTTATTCATAACCTTGCCCAACAAGAATTCATCAATCCCTGTTTCTCCTCCCACAGCCTAACTGAAGAAATGCCTTTTCCCTAAGATAATTATCAGAAAGCGAAATTATTTTCAAATTGTCTTATTGATAACTTGTGGAAGTAAAGGCAGCTGCTAAAATTGGACACACAACAGTGGATTGTGTTTTACTTAAAAAAGTAACATTTAAAGATTTTTGTTTAATTACACTGAAAATGGGGAAAAAACACAACTTCTCAAACATCAGTATCTGCCCTCATAGCAAGTAAGATGGCGTCAGAGGCAGCAGGATATAAAATGTTGGCAGGGCAGCGAACTAGGAGGCACTTCAGAGTCTGGTTCTGGCTCATGACCTTAGATGAGTCTCCTCGAGGCTTGACAGTTTGGGACCTAACAGCCTCTAAGCACCTTCCAAATCTAAAGGTATGAACCTTGCTATGACCTTAAGCTAAAGATGTGTGTTTTTCCCCATGAAACTGGCACTCTGCTGACTAAGACTGGAGAACTTGCTGAGGAGCAGAACTGCAGTGATGGTGACAAGGCCCAGGAAATGCCTGAGGCCGCCAGTGCTCTGAGGTGCCCTTCTTGAATTTGGAGTCTCTCTTTTGTTTCCCCTCCTTTCTTTTAATTTGAAATACAGGATTTTTGCAAATGTTTCAAATAATGCAGAGGAGAACAAAGGGAGTCTTCTGTAAATTCTTACCTGAAGCTTGACAAAAGCTAAACCCAGAGGATGACGCCACCGTTGTGGTGGTGGCAGAGGTGCCACCAAACACAGAGCCTCCCTGCCCGAAGCCAGGACTCTGCCCAAACGCGGGAGGGTTGCTCTGGCCAAATAGCACCCCTCCTGTGTTGGCAGAAGACTGTCCAAACGAGAAGGAGCTGGAGCTACTGGTACTTGAGGAGGCACCAAAGACATTCCCACTGGCAGACGTGGAGGTGGAAGATGCGGACTGGCCAAAAGCAGGCCCAGAGCTGAACCCAGGCTGATTGAAGGAAAAGCCACTTGCAGGGCTGCTGGTGGACTGCCCAAAGGCCGGAGCCTGTCCAAACGTCGTCTGTCCAAAGACCCCGGTGGCTGAGGTGCCGAAGGCAGGGCTGCCAAAGCCTGAGCTGCTGACCGGAGGTGTGGCGGCTGCCGTGCTGGCTACACTGCCAGTCTGTGGCCCAAACAGGCTTGGTGCGGTGCTGACGGCCGCCTGCCCAAACACAGGGGTGGTCGAGGGGGCAGTGGCCGTGTTGCTGGGGAGCTGACTGAAAGCTGAGCTAGAACTGGCAGCGGGGGGCTGAGTGAAGACAGATGAGCCCGCGGTGGCAGTCCCAAACACTGGTGTCTCTGTGACTGGGCTTGGAGCAACACTGGAAACAGAGCTGGAGGTTACAGGGGGACCTGGGGTTTCAATGGCCACAGGGACCACGCTGGGGACTGCAGCAGCCGTGACAGTGCTCTGCCCAGTTGCTGAGAGCGTTGAGGTGGGAGACGCTGATTCCGTCCTGACATCGGGGACTGTGGGGGCAGCTGGAGCGGCCTCGGCACCAGGTGCTATGAGACTGGTATTGGAGCCTGCAGGGCCAGGGCTGCTGGCTGCAGGCTGAGCCACAGCAGCTTCTTTTTTAACAGAGTCGGAAGTCTGCAGAGGAGCCTGGGGAAGTGAGGTTGACGGCTGCGGCCCCAGAAGCGAGCTTGTTGAGGCTGAGACCTCACTGTTGTCTGGCTTCTCAGGAGAAGCTGATGACGTGGATTCCTCTGTGCTTTTCCCAGAGGCCACAGGCAGGGTGGGAGCAGATGCTGAATTCAGGAGGCTACCAAAGGACAATGTGGGGAATGCGGTAGGAAGGGGGGTGGCAGTTGTTGCTGATGGGGGGGTAGGTGGGGGTACCATACTACTCGTCTGTTGGTTGCCAAAGGAAAAACTCGTCTTGCTACCACCTGGGGTCATCCCACCAAAACCCATTATCCCTGAGGATCCTGCACTGGTGAGGGGCAGGCCGCCAAAGATGCCAGTTGAGGAGCTGCTAGTGCTTGTGCCAGCTGCCGCTGGTGCCCCTGCAGTGGTGGTCACAGAGGAGGTCACGGGGGGCTCTGCATGCTTCCCTACCAGGGGAGGGCCAGTAAAACTAAACCCCGAGGGGACGGTTGAAGTCTTGGCCGGCTGCACACCAGTCAGGTTTGTGGATGAAGCCTTAATGGTTGGTTTTGTAGAATCATCTGCTTGGCCGACGCGCAGTCCTGAAAAACTTCCCAGGGTCTCTCCAGCCAAAGAACTTGGAAACAGAAGCTCTCCCAACTTGGATGGTGGAGTTTCCAGCTTGCCAGAGGCAGTAGAGGCAGCAAGTCCAGAAGGTGCTGCAGGTCGGCCACTGGAAGGCGCAGGCTCCGCAGGAGAGGTGGTGGTGGCTCCAGAGCTGTGTGGCGCTGCCATCCCCGAGGGTGGGGAGCTTTCAGTACCTGGCTCATAAAAAGTTTTGCCTCCCCCGCCAAAGGAGAATGCGTCGAGCTGGTGTGACTCTTTAGTGGGGGGTGCTGCCCCTAGCAAGAAAAAGAAATTAGAAAGTGGGTTGGATTTAGCAACACATAATCTGTCATATTCCCACGGACTGTTTCCAAGCCCATGTCTCTCTCCCCTCGATACAGTCGGGATGGCTGTCCTGGGACAGCACTTTTCCTTGGGGAAACATAGTGAAGGCTTTTCCACGAGAGGGCTAGTTCTGAGCAAGCTCACGGAGGTGAGAAGAATAAACATCCTTTTTGTGACCATTACATCATAACTAACATACTGTCCTATCTAGAATGCATGAAATTCACAGGGTTATCACACTGTGATAGAGAAATAAAATGACATCTTCTCTCTTTTTTTCCCTGTGTGTGCCTTCCTCAATAATACTTTTGACACAGTGCTTGTCTACGGACCTCCTGGTAGGCCAGGACTTGATCCAAAATGGAAGTTCCTCATGCGTTTTTTATGGGCAAAGAAAATATCAGTACACAGACAATTATTTTTATGTACAATGAAGGGTCATTCCCTAGTGCTCACTCGGTAATCAGCTTTACATAAAGAGGCAATATGACCCGGGGGTCAAGGTCATAGGCTCTGGAGCCTGGTACTCTGCCACCTGCTGTCTGTACAACTAATAACTCTGAAAAAGTTACTTTACCTCTTGGGGCCTCAATTTCCCCATTTGAAAAATAGACATAGTAAGAGTAGCTACATCAGAGAGCTGTTATAAAGATGAAATGAAACAGGTGAAGCACTACCAACTCCCGGTCAAATAGTAAGCGCGAATAAAAGTAACCAAAATATGATAGTTCTAGGTAAAATTCACCTATTACAGTGTTTATTGATGTTTCTAACCCATATTGTTCTAAGAAGTCTGGTTTCTTGGAAGACTGCAAAGCCCCAATTTCCTGTGTACAATTTCCTGAAAAACCTTGTATCACTGCTGTTGTACTGGGTTGCTTATGGTTCTGGGTGGTTTCTATTCTATTAATTAAAATGTTTATGGAATTACCACTGCATTTTAGGACTATTTTACTTATGACTTCTGACAGTTATTATTTTGTTCCTCTTAATCTTTTTATATCACTGAGTTGTTTTTCCTCTAGAAAGTGGGACAGGGGAAGACATGGGCCTGGCCTCCAGTGTACGCTGCCATATCTATGCGGGCAAAGGTTATGAAAACAGTTTAAGAATCATTATTCTAGAAAGAAAGGAAGGAAACCATCAACTCTTTAAGTGCCACACACAAATTAGGTTTAGGAAGTCTGCTATGCTTTTAGCTCCCTAATCTCTCTCCAGATCTTAAGGGATCCCTTTTTCACTAAAACTTCTACCACTTAGGTTGGCACAAAGAAAGCACTCAAAAAATATTTGTTGAATGAACAGAAGAAAGACGCTTAATGTGTTATTATTTGGAAAACCTAGAAATAACCTAAATGTCCAAAAGGTAAATGGGTTAAATAGATCACAGCATATATACAAGACAGAAATCACGTAGCCATTGCAAGTAACATTTATATAACGTTTCCAGTAATACTGGAAAAATCCTAAGAGATGGTGTTAAATGAAATATAGAAGAAGACAAAAAACCCAGAAGGACATATAAAAGAAATGCAGCAACTGAGGAGCACAATGTTTGATTATGGAATACATCCCTTTCATAGGAAGAGCTTGCTTTTCAAAATGAAAGAAAAATAAACTTAATTAAACTGAGAACTGAGAGGCACTTAAAAAATACATGTGGTTTCTTTACAGGTCCCTAAATTCTTTTCAACGTTAAAAACATGCCAGTTGATGGATATATAACAACACACTGCGGACCAGTGTGTTCACAGACAGGTTATCTGGGAGAGAAGATGAATCTGGTCTTTTACAGATAAGAAGATGGAGTGAGACATTTTAATTCACACATTAACATCTACCTTTATAGCCCAGTCTTGCTTTCCCAGAAACAAATCTTTTCCTTGTTCGTAATTTAAAAAGTCAACAGAAGTCCTCCCCTTTGGTTTAAATCCTGCTTAGGGATTCCTGGGTGGCGCAGCGGTTTGGCGCCTGCCTTTGGCCCAGGGCGCGATCCTGGAGACCCGGGATCGAATCCCACGTCGGGCTCCCAGTGCATGGAGCCTGCTTCTCCCTCTGCCTGTGTCTCTGCCTCTCTCTCTCTCTCTGTGACTATCATAAATAAATAAAAATTTAAAAAAAATAAATCCTGCTTATTTCAAAGGACCAACATCGACACCGAACTTACTGCCGATGCTTTAAGTCAAGACTCGGCAGCAAGGAAAATGTTGACATATCTGTACAGAACCCAGCACCTGTTTAGAGGTAACACAAGAGGATGGCTGCACCCCACAGAGAGACTGTACCTTGTGTGACGGTGACGTTAGAAGACGGGGTTGGTGTGATTATCCCAAAATTAAAGCCAGTCCTAGGGAGCGCAAGAAGAGAAGTTAAAGAGGAACAAACAACTAGGGCACAATGCTGCCCTTTTACTGTCACATTTTATGACTCATTCATACAACTGATCTGATTGATCTACTCGCAGGAACTTACAATAGAGAAGATAAACAGCAGTAGAGTAAATGCATGAATCTCAGAGACAGTAAAGGGCTCAGAGCGACAGCTGCATTTCCTCGGCAGAGTCTGGGTGGGGACCTGTGCCAAGGAAAGCTAAGGAGCAGTTGTGGAAACGCACAGGGAATGCGTATGCAGGCACAGTGGCTAGGGCAGATGGTGTGCCTCAGGATGGATGTAAAGGGGCCCAGGCCAGGGAGAACCCCCTCCCTCGTAACCCACCCTAAGATCAGAGAGCTCGTCAGGAGTGTGCCACGCTGCCAGGGGACAGGAAGGAAAGCATGAAATAGAAGCCACTGTCTCTGCCATTTTGACAGAACACTTGGTTCTTGGCTGGGAAAATTTGGGTCAAAACCTTTCTGTACCCCTCTTATCAACCCCTCTCTCCTATTGTAGGTTTTCTTTAAGCTGTGAGTAAAGACTCCACAGCCAAAGGAGAAAATTCAACACACACATGAACTAGAACAGACCACTCACTGTGGTAAAGTTCAAATAGCACATTTAAAAGTCTAGTTTTAAAACTTATGGCCAACCACATCAAATATAGTATTGTAAGGATTTAGGTTTTTCTTACCCATCATTGCCTTCCTCCAATGGACACTAATTATCTAAGAGGATGTGTTCTACATTTTGTATTTTTAAAAAAACCCTTCTTTGTCTCAACCTTGAAGAAATTTTACCTAATAGGCGTAAACCAACTGACAGAGTGACCCAAACTTTTTCACCTTATGTTAAAAATGGAAGAAGAATATCCATTTACAGAAGTAAAGATTATTAGCCTTCGTAAAAGAAGCAATAACTCCTGGCACTGACCTACTCTTTGAAACTGGCTCCCAATTATCTCTGAGAAGTATAAAACACAATGATTTACACTAAGGAAAAAATAATATATCATCTCCCCCCTCAAATTAAATTGTAAACCCCCTATTTGCTCTTAACATGTTAAGTTGAAGGGCATTTAGGAAACACATTAATATTAGGGGAGAGACTGTGGTTAATGTGACTCCAGTCACAAAAGCACAAAATGGGAGAGCTCCAGAGGTTTTCCTAATGGGAGCTGAATATCATGCAGCCCTTCAATGGCAAAAGTCTTTGGACAAGTTTTTATCTCTCTTCCACTGAGCCCAGCTCCCGGCTGAGGGCACCTTTCACAGGACTCCACACAGGCAAGTGCCTCCAGCACTGAGAAGAGGCACTGTCCCTATAAAGATAATCAAGGTGCACATGGAACGAAGGTTAGAAGACTCTTTCATTTTTAAAAATGACTCAACTTTCCAAGTACAGCCATCACTACTTTTAGAAAAATGAGACAGGAATACTTCTCCATATCTATATAAGACCCAGATTCCCCAATGGCTCCTGTCTTTCATCACCTTTTCGAAGTTTAATGTATAGTGATCTCTCAAGCAGTCAAGCCAATCCAAATGTCACACCTAACCCCCAAATGGTGTCAGAATGCAAATATATCAGGGTGAGAAGTTAGAAAACCCACCACAGAATCTGACACAGACCTACTACCCAAAGAAAAGGAGGCTTAACCTAAAAAACAAAACAAAGAAATATATTGTAACACACATATAAACTTGAATTGAAAATGGGAAATACAGTTGGCCCTTGAACAATGCAGCGGTTAGGGGCACCCACCCCATGCAGTTGAAAATCTGCGTGTAACTTCTAATTCCCCAAAACTTAACTACAAATAGTCTATTGTTGATGGGAAGCTTTACTAACAACATCAACAGTTGATGAACACATATTATATGCATTATGTCCTGTATCTTATAATACAGGAAGCTAAAGAAAAAAATTAAAATCATAAGGAAAAGACATCTATAGTACTATACTGCATTTATTAGGAAAAAAAATTCACATATAAGTGGACCTGCACCGTTCAAACCCCTATTGCTCAAGGGTCAGCTGTAGATCTACATTAGGACAATAAGCTGCTGCCACTATTATCAGATGCATTACTGAAGTGATAACAACTCTGGGGTTCATATACAGTTAATAAGCAGATAAATATACCTCTGATTTTAAGACTGGGGGAAGCTATCTATAAGGTTGCTGGCAATCTGCCATGAAATTTAGTTCATTACTGACCCTGCTGGAGAAAATGAGAACGACTTGCTGAGCTGCCCAGCAGCAGGCGGAGGAGAAGTCACAGCTGTTTCTATCTTGGCTGCCCCTGGCCCTGAAATCGTGGGAAAGAAAATAAGAACATTACAAAAATGCTGTTAGAAACACCGTTCCACTTTGTGATTCTGTATAGCACCAGTTGTGCAATGCCACGTAGAGGAGCGCGGCTATAGTCCGCAGGCCCCTACCATGCTCTCTGACAGGTCAGGTCAGTGGCCAGGGGAGTGGACGTGTTGCCAAACTCGTGCGCGAGGCCTCTGAACTTTCTGGTTGGCTCCGTCCGTGTTAATTCCAAACCAACACATGCCCCAGCCTTCTTTCCAGAAAAGATATCGAAATCGTTCCAGTGCAGTTTAAATTGAAACCTCTGAAAGTAGTTTTTTAATTTTATAAGATATACTTTATAATGAAGTTTTATAATTATGGTTAAGTAGTATATAACTGAAGGAAAAAGATCCAAAAAGAAATAGGTTAATAGGTGAAATATATCTGAATAGTGACTTCATGGCTATTTGCTTTCTCTCTACATTCCTGTATTTCTCTTAGGGCATCGTTTTATATTTCATAAATATTAACTTTCTTTTTCATTACAAAAGTAATACATGATTCCTGCAATGCAGAAAGTGTAGAAAGCTAAAAGTATGATCCATTCTCTTCTCCAAGTTCAATTTCACTGTAAGTACTCATAAACAGTTTGGGGTATATCTTTAATTTCCTCCCCCATTGCTCTACTTTAAAAGAGGGAGGGAGAAGAAACACTATGTCTAAAAAGCCCAAACTGGGGCGCCTGGGTGGCTCAGTCAGTTAAGTGTCTGACTCTTGGTAACTCAGGTCTTGATGAGTTCCTGAGTTCCAGCCCCAAGCTGGGCTCCACGCTAGAGGTGGGCATGAAGCCTACTTAAAAAAAAAAAAAGGGGGGGGGGCACAAATCAAATCAAATGTAAGAAAAAGTACATTCTCTTCAGATGAGTATGGGGTAGATATTAGTAAAATTATTTTAAAAACTACTATAATGCAATGTGGTATGTATAGGGATATTCAATGCAATCTTGCTTATAATCTTGAAAAATTAGAAATAATCTAAACTATCAGCATAGTACTGATAAAACTTAACAGGGTGCAACTCCTAGGCTACAGCTGAAACAAGTTAGTTAGAGCTGTGTCAGATTTGGAAAGATGAGCCGAATAGTTACTGCAATGGGGGGAGGATTAACATACACAGGATATGCCTATTTTTGTTAAAAAAGAAAAAAAAAAAAAAACAACAATGAAGTAAACTTCAAGATATACAAATTAAATCATTAAGGGCTGCTATTTCTAGAATATGATTTGAAAGGGCAGCTTTTACTTTTTTACATTCTATACCTCTTCAGTGTAGACTTTTTGAACATCTAAAATTGTTTCATAATCAGAATAGCAACAGAGGTATTTCCATTCTTAAAGAGAGAACTACAGAGGTCTCAGAATAAATTTTTAAAGAAACTTTGTAAGCTTCTGAATAGTATTTTTCAGGGAAATTTTTCTGCCCCCAAAACCCTTTTCCTTTGATTATCCAGTGAGTGAAAACAGAAGTATATGCCGAGCAATGAAAGACAGATTTCACAATCACTGCTGCATGATGAATCTCAGAAAATGTCTGGGAAAGTCACGCTAACTGTGTAAGATGTATGTGAAGCAAAGTTTCTTAGATATCCTTGGTTCTTAAGTTCTAGAGTGACAAGCTCTTCAAAGCAGTCCTTGAAAGAAGCTGGGATAGATGTCTTTCAAAAACTTTCTAGAACATTAGCCAGAAATGGAAATGAACTTAATTTGAATCTTAAATGATTCAAAAGTCTTTGACAACTCCACTAAATTTTCACTTTTAACAGACAACTTTAGATCTCAGTTAAGAAGTGCTACAAAACTCCTTCTCATAGAAAGCTTACACGACACTATGGTGGCTCTGCACTAATCCAAATTCTAGAGCTCAACTTTGGCATACATGCTAATGGATTTCTCCTGAATGCAGGGACTATTTACAGAAGATAGACCCAATATCCAGGCAGATAGCTCTCAATCATAGAGAATAGAATGACTATATGGCTGAGCAGAGATGACAGAATGTGGGCTGCCGATGGGGGAGGTTCAGTGTCCAACAGAATCCGCCTGGAGACCCACTTGAGAGCATGAATGAAAGCAAAAGTCGGAGTCCATGGTGTGGTGAAAATACAGAACTGCAGGCAGCACAAGACTCCCAAAGCAGAAGGTGACACATGCCAAACTAGGGGTTATAAAAAAGGAGCCACCAGGAAGGGGGTGCCAAGGGCGACCCCACATCAACATCAAGTTATACATAACCTTGTGCTTCAAGGTGGTTTGGGGAACATTGACCCCTTGGTCATGGCACAATGGTGACTACAAAAACTATGAATTTTAAGAATAACTAAGCTTGAGTGGGCTTTGGGAAGTACGTGAAACCATAAAATCTGATACTGACATTATATCTACTCTGACATCTTATATTACAACCGCTCTGTTTTTCCAGCTTTGAATTATCACTGTGAACCAAGAGGATATTTCACTCCTTTTAGTAGAAGACTATAGTTCCTGTTCCACTCTCCTCCCCTCTTAACTTTGATCATCCAGCAAGGCTAGTGAAGACAACGGTATTGCTCCTTTTCAGGAAGAGCATTTCTAGGAAGATTTTTTTCATACTGTGCTTGAATTTCGGAGTCTGCAGAGCTGGTGGAGGGCTCGCTATTTCCTAGAGACTTCATCGACTGAAACCTTCCAAGATCTCTTTACTTGGTTTCCTATGTCAACTGCCCTCTATGATCTAGAACACTAACCTCTGCTGTGGGTGTGTGTTCTTTCACCTTTATTTTCACTAAAACAAAAATGCAAACTGACCTGAAGCTTTATCACCAGATGACAACTGACTGGACACTGGCGTGGGCCCCGATGGCTTCAGGGAATTTATTAGAGATCCCTGTAACAGAACACAAGCAGAACATTTATGTGAAACCACTAACCATCCTTTAGAATAAAGAAACATATAAAACATCTAAAAGTAAGCAAGCATAAGCACTTTTATTTATCTTAATTTAAAAAATCCTTACAATGTGAGTACTTTAAAAATGCCTGCCATGTGTAAGAGTGTATTGGAGGATGCAAATGGAATATCCTGTGAGCTCCAAGAACACAGTCTCGCCTATGTGGCTTCTGGCTATTTTCTTAGTGCCCAGCACAGTCCCTGGTACACAAGAGGGACCAGATTATCAGGTAGAAGAGTAAGTGAATGAATGAAATAGATACTGATTCTCAATAAATTCATAATAAAATAAAAAGCAAAACTGTTCAACTTCTCCATCTTCAGAGAATGTTGCTTTACTCTTATTTGTTATGACTTATGCCTACATAAGGTCAACATGAAACCCTCCAGAGGCGTGACCAAATGCTAAAATGCCACTTTAAGTCATGGCAAACCAAGGCTCAGAGCCATGTTGAAAACTCATGATAGGCAAATTGTGATCTCAAACACAATCTGAAATGACTCATCTCAGAGACATGGAGATTAGTGGAGAAACCAGGTTTTCTTGGGGAAGGTTTCAAAGATAGCTTGATCTATCTTTTAGCCACTTCCTATTAGTCTTTGCTGGATTGTTTAACTGTTTATAATAATATAACCTATTTTTGTGAGACAGTAATTTTTCATCAGGCAAAAGCCTAGTTGTAGACCTACTGAACGTCACTGAATAGGCAAGCTCTGAAAAAGAGATTGTAGGAGAAAGCCAGAAGTCACTCTCCAGGTACTGATCCTGAAAGCCACAGACAGGAAGATGGTACAAGAGCTGGGGTCCAGCTCTGGCTCCAGCATCTACTGATCATGTGAGCTTGCACTGGTCACCTGCACCTCAGCCTCTTCATTTGTGAAACACATTTAAACATCTGCCCCGTTCTACTGCACATGGCTGTCATATGGGTAAATGAAGATCATGTTAAGTGAAAGTAAATTATAAACCCAAATATCCTGAACTATAAGGTATTAGAATTATGACCCAAGATGACTAGATGCAGAATGTTAAATGACCTGAGAAGACAATGTCAGGTTCCAAATGACCTACTAAATTAAATTATAGGGAAGCATAAATTGTAAGGAAAGGATCACAGGTCTTTGTTAGACCTATAATCTGTTTAAATGAAGTCAGGACTTAAAACAGTACTTAAAACAGCATGGCTGTTCACAAAAGCAAAGATCAGTAAGTCACCTGCTTAGCCTGGTTAGCAGCTACTGGGGTCATCACAGGGTGAGGTGTCTTGGCTGAAGAGTATGGCACCGAAGAACTGGAAAACACAAAAGATTATGTTCAACAGGAAGGCACGTAGGTGGAAATTATATTCATCCTTGAGCCTACCCTTTTTTTTTTTTTTTTTAAGATTTTATTTATTTATTCATGAGAGACACAGAGAAAGAGACAGACAGACAGAGGGAGAAGCAGGCTCCATGCAGGGAGCCCAATGCGGGACTCGATCCTGGGTCTCCATGGATCACGCCCTGGGCTGAAGGCAGGCGCTAAACCACTGAGCCACCCGGGCTGCCCAAGCCTACCTTCTATCCAATAAATCATACTAATTTTGGGTAGACTATCTCAGGGACCCTAAACAGTCATTTAACACTTTTCTTTCTTTCTTTTTTAAAAGATTTTATTTATTTATTTATGAGAGACACAGAGAGAGGCAGAGACACTGGCAGAGGGAGAAGCAGGCTCCCTGCAGGGAGCCTGATGCAGGATTTGATCCCGGGACTCCAGATCATGCCCTGGGCCAAAGGCAGGCGCTAAACCGCTAAGCCACCCAGGGATCCCCCATTTAATACTTTTCTGAAGAATAAATTCTTTAAATGAAATCTGAGTCTTCAGCATAAAAGTCAAAGCAGTGAGCCTAAAACTTTTTTTTTCTTCCTGAAATCCTAAGAAAAAAAGTTAAAACTATTCAGAAGTAGAGCTTTTTCTTTTCAGGAGATTCAGCCTTCTTTATCTTCTCCCTCCCTGCCATCCCCAGTTCTAGATTCTATGGGGCATGCCTGATTCTCTTTCCAAGCCTGAGAAAATGTTCATCAGGATCCATGGGATGTATATGAACTGTTACTTATTTTTTTTTAAATATTTTATTTATTCATAAGAGACACAGGGAGAGAGAGAGAAGGGCAGAGACACAGGCAGAGGAAGAAGCAGGCTCCATGCAGGGAGCCCGATGTGGGACTCAATCCCGGGACCCCAGGATCATGCCCTGGGCCAAAGGCAGGCGCTAAACTGCTGAGCCACCCAGGCATCCCTGGACTGTAGTACTTAAAGAAGAGACAGCAACCAGCCCCTTTGAGCCCACTGCCCACCAGGTCAGCACACAGAGATTCAAATGTACCCCTGTACCGTACAAACTACAAACTGCACCTCTGCTGCAGTCTGAGAAGCCTATCCACTATTTGTAGAAAAGAGATCTTTTGTTAACTCTGAATGAGGTATGCAGTGAGCTGTTATTTCAGTAATTATTTAGTGTTAAAAGGGTGAGGGAACAAACCCTCTTGCTTATTAATGCAATCATGGATAAAAGCTCTACTCTTAGCTATTGGAAGCAATTTATTTATCTGTCCTAAGCCCAAAGCTCCTTTGACTGGTAAGTATAGCAGTAGTAGCTGTAGGATCTAGTTTTATTTTTCAGAATTCCCCCTAGACTAGGGAGGATTGCTATTTTTCCATCAAAAAATTAATTTGGAAGAGGAAAGACTAAAATAAGCCCATGCCTCATAGAAGAAAATTATTAAATGATTTAACAATCTTACAAGCACCTCACAATCCTCTGTTGGATAAACACAGGAACTGTCCCAAACTTTATGAGATTGAGAGATGAGAAAAAATGGAGTTATTTTCAATGAAACAAATCCCCTTTGCTTTTCCATGAAGACAGAAGAAGCTAAAAATGTGTTCTCTGAAGAAACATGTCTCTGCTCCCCTGAGATATTCCACCAGAGAGAGAAGAATGTGGGACTGAGGTTGCTAAGACTAAGAAAGCCCCGGGCAGACACGGCAGACCTGGGTAAAGATGTGGTTTGAGCTCATAAAAACCACAAGGGAAATGAAAATCTTTTATTCTTTCCCAAAGACAAACAAAAAAGAAATTATAAGTAAAAATAAAAGCAGCAATTTATCCAACTTTAGAATATTTTTTATGCCTAAAACTTAGTTATGACGTGATGGTAAACTAAATCACACACAAAATAGGCTGAGTGTAATTATCGTTCTAAATGTTTGTGATAATGCTACAAAATCTCTTGGGTGTCCTAAATCCCCAAACACACAACATTAGGAATTCACAGTACCTACACACTGGCCCACGTGATAGCCCTGCAGAGAAATGCTGCTCAGCGCAATCTGCTGACAAACCAGTGGATCAGATGGGACTAGATCTAGATGGACTACATCTGCCATGATCCAAGACAGCAAAAGCAAGGGATGACTGAATTCTACTTTCTAGCAGCACAGGCCTGAAAGGGATGATCAGAACTTCATTTGATGTGCTGTTCCACAAGCAAAAACAAGTCAGAGGACCGCAAGCAGAAACTGGCACTGCACCAGAACTCCAAAGAGAAACCCATAGCACAGGCGTCCACAGATGACATTACATTACTGACAACACTCAAGTGCTGCTTTAGAGATGAGTAATAGGGTCACATAGGTCATGGAGAGTGGTCCAATTTGGTTACTGGAGAAAAACACTCTCAACAGAATCTATGTCCTCTGGCTCCCATTCCCCAGAGCACTCTGATAAAGATTAAGCAATAATTACAGATGAAAATACCAAATATCCTACACACAGGAAATGTCACCACACACCTGTGTCAAGGGCTACCTTGAATACAGAAGAGTCACTTTGCTCCCTGTTGTTAGCACACTCTACCAACGTCACGTGCCCACAGAGGTGGACTGAGGCACACATGCTGTAGGGTGCACGATCTACACACGATTATAACACTGAATTGTTGAGACGTTGAAGCATGAAAATGTCATCTTGGCCTTTTCTTAGCAGTCGTTTAGATGTCAATGAACTTTAACAAGGTAAATATATTGTTGTTGTGAAAGGGGCCAACTACTCATTCTTTTACCTGTTTCAACATTTTTTTAAATAAGCTCCATGCCCAGTATGGGGCTCGAACTCACAACTCCGTGATCAAGAGTTGCATGCTCTACCGACTGAGCCAGCCAGGTGCCTCTATTTCAACGTTTTAAAGATCTTAAAAAACAAGAAACCAGGCTATGCTTTATTTTGATAAATCTGAATTATGATCATGAGTATCCTGTTATGTATTAGTGGATGACACGGCAGATCTAAGCTGTGAAAGCTACTCAAAAGTTACCTAATGACTTAAGAAACTTTTGGTAATAGATTAGAGAAAGGTAAGGCAAGTGGGGAGAAAGGACAACATCTCAAGAGCAGCTGAAGAAACAGACAAAACAAAATCAGGGGAGAAAAAGAAAGCAGATGATAGGAAATGTGGAAAACAAAAGTCAATTTTCTCATCTACCAGATGGGCAGTCACCCTCAAGGGTGATAACAAATGAGACACTCTGGGTAAAGATACCGGTCAGCATGTCATCATACACTGCTTGTGGGAAGATAAATGATACAACCTCTAAGGGGGTAAATATGGCAACAGCTGTCACAATTCACCCACATCTGGATACAAGGACACAGACACCCCCATGGCCTCAGCAGTCTTGCACTGGAGAGTTTATCCTATAGATACAGCTACAAGTGTGCAAAATGATTCATGTGGCCAATTATTTATCAAGCATCGTTAGTAATAATGCAAGAGGAGCATCCCCAATATCAATCAGTGGAGGGGGAAAAAAAAGCTATCAGTTCATTTTCACGAGTTTCTTATATCCATCACTGGAGATTTTAACTGCCAACCGTTGTCCCCTACTGGTAAATTTTATGTCCCTGAAAATTCAAAATATTTTCCCAAATATCATTAAGTCTTCTAACCCAAACTGTGGTTCTTGTATGAATGTCCATATGCCAAATGACTTAAATAATGTAAGTTGGAACTGCTTTAGAGCTCTGAGAAGGGCCTATATTAAATATAAAAATGGGATTCTGTTAAGAATTTACTAAGACTGTGGAAAATGTTCACAATAATGTTTCATGATTAAGCTGAAAGAGGAGGTTTCAAAGCTTCATGTATTCAAACTTGAAAAAACTAAATTTTCATAGAATAAAGATGAATAATATGTAAATAGTGACTGAATCTCTATGGTGGGAATAAAGGTGATTTTAATTTTGTTTTTTTTATTTTTATTATTTTATTATTTGAGAGTGAGCAAGCAAGCACGAGCTGGGGAGGGGCAGAGGGAGAAGCAGACTCCCCACTGAGCAGGGAGCCAGATGCGAGGCTCAATCTCAGAACCCTGGGATCATACCCTGAGCCAAAGGCAGATGCTTAACCCACTGAGTCACTCGGGTGCCCCAATTTTGTTCTTTTTAACTATCTCTGTTTATTATAATGTCTACAATGAACATTTATAATCAGAAGTCAAGGATCAAAGTTTTTTTTAAGGTTATGGTCGTTACTAAAGTTATTTTTAAAGTGGAGCAACATCTTTAAGTCCGTGAAAGAAAAAACTGCCAACCTAGAATTCTTAGTGAAAATATCTTTCAAAAACTAAAGCAAAATAAAGACTCTGGCAGACACACACAAGCTGAAAGAACTCAGATCTACACCTGAAGAAATGTCAGAGGAAGCCCTTTAAGCAGAAGGGAAAACATACCAGACAGAGACATGGGATTAAACAAACAAATGAAGGACACCAGAAATGACACCACCATATGGATAAGCAAAAGAGGTTTTCCTTCTTCTTTAAATCTGCTTCAAAGATAATGAACTATATGTAACAATGAACGTATCATGGAACTGATAACACCAGTGGAAGTAAATGTACAATGATGATGACAGCACCACAAAGGTGGGGAGGGCAGGAACAGAGGAATACTGCTATAAGATTCTTATATGAGGGCAGCCCTGGTGGCGCAGCGGTTTAGTGCCACCTGCAGCCCATGGTGTGATCCTGGAGACCCGGGATCAAGTCCTGTGTCAGGCTCCCTGCTGGAGCCTGCTTCTCCCTCTGCCTGTGTCTCTGCCTCTCTCTCTCTCTCTGTGTCTCTATGAATAAATAAATAAAATCTTAAAAAAAAAAAAAAGATTCTTATATGGTATTTTTAAAAAATATTTTATTTATTTATTTGAGAGAGAGAGAGAGCGAGTGAGCCTGAGCATGCACAAGCAGTGGGAGGGACAGAAGGAAAGGGAGAAGACTCGCACTGAGTGGGGACCCCGACAGAGGGTACAGTATCACGTGGAGTCAGAATGGGGTAAGTTAAAGAAGTACACTGTAAACCCTAATGCAATCATGTAAATAACATAGTGTTGCAGCTGATTAAGCTGAGAAAGATAAAATAGAATCATAAAAAATATTCAACCCAAAAGAAGCTGCAGAAAAAGAGGAAAAAATGGAGCAAAGAACAGATGAGACAAATAAACCAAACAGCAATATGATGTATTAAGACCCAACATCAGGGACGCCTGGGTGGCTCAGCAGTTGAACGTCTGCCTTTGGCTCAGGGCATGATCCCAGAGTCCCGGGATCGAGTCCCACATTGGGCTCCTTGCGTGGAGGCTGCTTTTCCCTCTGCCTGTGTCTCTGCCTCTCTCTCTGTGTCTCTCATGAATAAATAAATAAAATCTTTAAAAAATAATAATAAAAAAATAAAACCCAACATCATATATTAAATATAAATGGTCTATATACTCCAATTTAAAGTCACAGATTGTCAGCCTAAATAAAGAGCAAATACTCAACTATATGTTGTCTACAAGAAATCCATTTTAAATTATAGACACAAAATAGGTTCAAAATAAAAGAATGGAAAAAAGATATGCCATACTAGCACCAAACAAAGCAAGCTGGATTGGCTAAATTAATATAGGAGAAAGTAGATTTCAGAGCAATTAATCTTACCAGGGATAAAGAACGTCATTTTTATAATGATAAATGGGCCATTTCATCAAAAGAATGTAACAATCCTAAACATTTATGCAACCAATAACAGGAATTTCAAAATGACACAAAAACTGATAGCACTGCTAGGTAAGTTAGCAAATCCACAATTATAGTTGAAAATCTCACCACCACTTTCAGTAACTGACAGAACAAGTACATAAAATCATTAAGAATATAGAACACTTGAGCAACACTATCCACTATCTTAACTTAATTGACATTTATAGAACACTTCAACCAGTAGAGCAGAATACGTGTTCTTTTTGAAATACACAGAGAACATTTACCAAAATGACTGATATTCTAGTTCAGAAGTTGGCAAACTACTGAGCAAGGACCAACTGCCTGTTTTTATAAATAAAGTTTTATTGTTAGCAGCAATGCCTATTCATTTACATATTGTCTATGGCTGCATGAAGGCTACAGTGGCCTGGATGAGTGGTTGAGATAGAGACCACATGTCACCCTAACAAGCGTGAAGTATTTACTATATGGTCCTTTAAGAAAAACTTTGTTGATCTCAGTTCTGAGTCATAAAAGAAGTCTCAAAAACTCTAAAGACTTCAGGTCACATGAAGCATGTTCTCTGACCACAGCGGAATTAAATTAAAAATAACAAAAAGATATCTAAAAAACATCCAACTACTTAGAAATTAACACACTTTTAAATAACCCATAGGTGTGTGTGTGTGTGTGTGTGTGTATGTATATATATATATATATATATATATATATATAAATTATATATAAATTTTTTTAAACCCCAAAGGATAAATTAAAAAGTATTTTGAACTGAATGAAAATGAAAACCGAACATATTCAAAATCTGTGGGATGTAGTCAAGGTAGTTCAAGACAGAAGTGTATAACACCAAATGCCTGTAACAGAAAAGAATGGTCACAAATCAATGACTCGGTTTCCACCTTAAGAAACTAGAAAAGGATCAAATAAAACCCAAAGCAAACAGAAAACTGAAAAAAAAAAAGGGAGGGGGGAATAATAGGAAAAAAAATATCAGTGAAACCAAAAGCTAGTTCTATGAGATCAATAAAACTGATAAACCTCTAGCTAGACTGATCAGCAGGAAAAAAAGAGATACGAATTACCACTAACAGGAAAGAGGGAAGTGAAATCACTATGAATTCTAAACACATTAAGAGTTTACTAATTTGGGACTATTATGAAAAACCTCACGAAAACAGATTCAACAATTCAAATAAAATGTAGAAATTTCCTGTGCTTGCTTTGGCAGCACATACACTAAAATTGGAATGATACAGAGAAGATTAGCATGGCCCCTTAACAAGGATGACACGCAAAATGTACAAATTTCATGAAAGACACAAACTATCAAAGTTCACTCAAGAAGTAGGTAAGCTGAAGAATCTTATAGCTATTAAAAAAAACCTGAAAATTTTGGGCCCAGATGGCTCCACTAGTGACTTCTACCAAACATTTAAAGATAAAATAATAACAAATCTACATAAACTCTTCCAGAAACTGAATAGGAACAAATACTTCCCAACTCATCCTACAAGGCCTGCATTGTTCTAATAAACAAAACTGAAAAAAGACATCACAAGAAAATCAATACACCAATATCCTTCATTAAGGTAGATGCAAAAATTCATTTTTTAAAGATGATTTACTTATTGGGGTGCCTAGATGGCTCAGTGGTTGAGCATCTGCCTTCGGCTCCTGGGTCCTGAGATCAAGTCCCACATTGGCCTCCTAGTGGGAAGCCTGCTTCTCCCTCTGCCTATGTCTCTGCTTCTCTGCGTTTTTCATGAATGAATAAATAAAATCTTAAAAAAAATTAAGATTACTTATTTATTCATGAGAGAGAGACAGAGACAGAGACATAGGCAGAGCTGAGAAGCAGTAGGAGCCTGATGCAGGACTCAATCCCAGGACCCCGGGATCACGACCTGAACCAAAGGCAGACACTCAACCACTGAGCCACCCAGGTGCCTTAGATGCAAAAACTCTTAAAAGAATTTTATTTGTTTTTGAAGATTTTTATTTATTTATTCATGAGAGACACAGAAAGAAAGAGGCAGAGACATAGGCAGAGGGAGAAGCAGGCTCCATGCAGGGAGTCTGATGTGGGACTCGATCCCAGAACTCCAGGATCACACCCTGAGCTGAAAGCAGACATGCTTAACCACTGAGCCAACCCAGGTGTCCCACTTAAAAGAATTTTAGAAAATGGAGTCCAACCATATACAACAAGGGTAATGCATCATTATTAAAGACTGCTTTAACATTAAAAAACCAATCAGTGTAACAAGGGCACCAAGACAATTTAATGGAGGAAAAAAAGAGTATTTCGACAAATGGAGCTGGGACAACTGGATATCCACTTGCCAAAGAATGAAGGTAGACCACCATGTCATACTATTTACAAAAATTAAGTCAAAATGGATCAAAGACCAAAATGTAAGAACTAAAACTAAAAGATTTAGAAGAAAATATAGACATAAATCTTTATGATCTCTGATATGGCAATGGTTTCTTAAATATGACATCCAAAGCACAGGAAAAAGAAAAAAAGAGAAAACAATAAACAACTTCATCAAAATTAAAACTTTTGTGATTCAAAGGATGTCATCAAGAAAGTGAAAAACCAACTGAGGAGTGGGAGACAATCCATTTTATGAATGGGCAAAGGATCTAAATGGACATTTTTCTAAAAAAGATACAAATGGCCAATAAGCACAAATGGATGCCCAACATCATTAGTCATTAGGAAATACATATTAAAACCACATGAGGGCAGCCCCGGTGGCGCAGAGGTTTAGCGCCGCCTGCAGCCCAGGGCGTGATCCTGGAGACTCTGGATCGAGTCCCACATCAGGCTCTCTGTATGATGCCTGCTTCTCCCTCTGCCTGTGTCTCTGCCTCCCTCTCTGTCTCTATGAATAAATAAACAAAATCCTAAAAAAAAAAAAAAAAAAAAAAAAAAAAATGAGATACCACTTAACATCCAGCTAGCATGACTAAAATCAAAACATGCAGAGTACAAGTGTTGGTGAGGATGTAGAGAAAAATGGAACTCTCACTCATTGCTGCTGCCAGGGATCCCTAAGTGTACATTGTTAATGACACCAAGTCATTTACCATGTTGTATAAACCTCACCACTATTTATTTCCAGAATTTTTTCATTATCCCAGATAGAACTTGTACCTATTAAATTATTAATAACTCTCCACTTCCCTCCAGCCCCTGCTAACTTCTGTGCTATTTTCTGTCTCTAAGAATTTGCCTATTCTAGGGATCCCTGGGTGGCACAGCGGTTTGGCGCCTGCCTTTGGCCCAGGGCGCGATCCTGGAGACCCGGGATCGAATCCCACGTCGGGCTCCCGGTGCATGAAGCCTGCTTCTCCCTCTGCCTGTGTCTCTGCCTCTCTCTCTCTCTGTGACTAACATAAATAAATAAAAATTAAAAAAAATGTACACTTAAAAATGGTTAACATTTGTTATGTATATATTTTACCACAATGAAAAAAAAAGAAAAAGCTTCCTAACTATCCTCTTTCTACCATTCCACACTCTAGCCCTTTTGAATCTTTCTCAATATAAGAACCAGAAGCTTCCTGCTAAAACCTTAGGTCATTGCAACCATTCATGTTTATCAAAGCTCACAGAATTTTACACTAAAAGAAAGGTGAATTTTACTGTATATAAATTATGCCTCAATTAAAAAAAACTTGCTAAGATTAAAAAAACAAATCAGATCAGGTTATATGACTGTGCCAAAGCATCCAACACTCTGCAGCCAGGTCCTGAACAAGGCTCACTAAATGTCACAGGACACAGGATTCCACCTCTGCCCCCACTCCAGGTGCCCTCCCTCCTGCTCCAGCCACCAACAGCCTCCTGGTCTTCTTGAACTTGCCACTGGCCCTATACCTGGGGCCATTTTCCTTAGGATGGTCATGAGACCTGCTCTCTAGCCTTTTGGTCTTTACTCAAATGTCAAGTATCAAAAGCCACATAAAATAGGAAGATTCAGCTTAACAGTGAAAGCAACATGGTCTGGTACTTTTTTTTTTTTTTTTTAATTTAAATTCAATTTGCCAACATACGTATAATATCCAGTGCTCATCTCATCATGTGCCCTCCTTAAAGCCCATCACCCAGTTATCCCAAACCCCACCTACCTCCCCTTCTGCAACCCTTTGTTTCCCAGTTAGGAGTCTCTTGTGGTTTGTCTTCCTTTCTAATTTTTCCACATTCAGCCACCACCCCCACCCTCCCGTCCAGCCGCTTCCCTTATGGTCCCTTTCACTATTTCTTATATTCCACATATGAGCGAAATCATATGATAATTGTCTTTCTCTGATTGACTTATTTCACTCAGCATAATACCTTCCAGTTCCATCCACATTGATGTAAACAGTAGGTAGCTCATAGCAGCAATGTCCACAATAGCCAAACTGTGGAAGGAGCTATGATGTCCTTCAGCAGATGAATGAATAAAGAAGATGTGCTATGTATACACAATGGTCTGGTACTTCTGAGATAGTTTAGTCATTAATCATGGAGGAGAAGCACCTTCTTTGGCCACCTTCTTTAAAATTGTAGCCCACACCCAGATAATAGGTCTTAAATCCCTTTCCTACTTCAATTTTCTCCACATCTGTCATCACCTAAAACACTGCATATTTTACTCACTCATTTCACACTTAATGTCTTTCCATATCTAGTGCAGGATTCATTGGTGGTTTTTGTCTGTTTCGTTAACTGCTTTATACCCAGCACCTAGAATAGCTAGAATAGTGTATTAAATATTTAATTAATTAAAGGGAACCTGGGTGGCTCAGTCAGTTGGGTTCAGCTTGGGTCATGATCTCGGGGTCATGAGATCAAGTCCCATGTCAGACTCCAAGCTTGATGCAGAATCTGCTTCTCTCCCTCCCTTCCTTTCCCCCTCCCCCCCGGGTCATGTGCTCTACTCTCTCTCTCTCTCTCTAAAACAAATACATTTTTTTTAAGAAGTACTAAATTAAGCATTTGTTGAAAGAATAAACACCAAAATTTCTGAAAGAAATGGGTGTGTCTGGTGTGTTTTGGTTAAAAAAAAAAAAAAAAAAAAAAGAAACCAACAACCTCACCTCATTTGGCCCCCCTCTTCATATTCTATATTCTACCTCCTGACAGGTCATACCAGCCTTCCTTCAACTCTGCCTGAAATGTGCTCTGCCCTGTCCCCAGTTTGGGTTTCCAGATTCTGCATCCTCTGTCCAGAACACTCTTCTCTGGGCAACTGTTGGTCATTGTTCACTTCTAGCTAAAGTACGTTTCCCTCACCAACCTCATCAACCCAGATTCAATCCAATTGCCTCATTATATGCTTTCTTAGCACCCTGCACTCCTTCATTGGACTTATTATATTGCAATCATACAACTCCTTGTGTAATTGCCAATTTAGTGGCTGTCTTGCTAAAATATAAGTGCTGTGAAAGCGGGGACTTTGTAGGTCTTATTCACTACTGCATCCCCTAATACCCAGGGCAGTATCATACTCCTAGCAGATGCCCCATAAGAATCTGTGGGATCCAAACTGACTGAGTACCCATGGATTTGCACTAGATAAACCCTCTTCCTTACTTAAAACAGGGTGGTTAGTCAATGAATGTAAAGGATGAAGCCAATGAACATAAGATACATCAATAGCAGAAATATGTAAGCTCATCTTATAATAATCTTCTGCAAGATACTACTCAGGAAATTAAATGCAAAGTTAAATACTTAAAATACACTTAGGGAAACTACCGCTTAACAGAATATGAAAGCAATTTCATAATGAACGTATTTCTCTAGCTTTCTTATTGGAAGATGTAGTAAATGTCAATTTGCATTAATGAATTCTGCTTAGCATTAACGCATTACTCAATGCATGGTGATTAAAAATGAACTATGAGGGGCGCCTGGGTGGCTCAGGTGGTTAAGCATCTGCCTTCAGCTCAGGTCATGATCCCAGGGTCCTGGGATCAAGCCCCGCATCAGCTCCCTGCTCAGAGGGGAGTCTGCTTCTCCCTCTCCCTCTGCCCATCCTCCCCACCTTGTTCATGCTTGCTCTGTCACTCTCTCAAATAAATAAATAAAATCTTTAAAAAAAATAAAAATGAACTATGAGGCGCCTGGGTGGTTCCACCAGCTGAGTGCCTGCCCTTGGTTTGGGTCATGGTCCCAGGGTATTGGGATTGAGTCCCGTGTAGGGCTGCTCAGTGGAGAGCCTGCTTCTCCCTCTCCTCCCTGCTCCATGCTCTCTCTCACTATCTCCGTATCTCTCTAATAAATAAATAAAACAAAAGCAAAAAATAAAAAAAGTATAAATGAACTATGTTCCAGGCAACTTGCTGGGCATACAAGTTCAATAACTGTACTAGAGTCCAAATCCAAAGGGAAGGGAGAGAAAGTTTCTTTAAGATTCCTTTTGATTTTTTGTGTCTATTTTTCTCAAGTCAGAGGAAAGGGCAAACTTAGAACTGTTCCTCTGACAAAACCCTGATCAGAGATATGCTAAGAACCAGTTGAAGGAAACAGAGTTTAAGAAATGGTTAAATGAAATCACTAAGAGGTGTTTCTACTCCATGGTTAATGGCTAAAGTATCTCAGAAATACCAGACTACATTGCTTTTACCGTTAAGCTGGATATTCCTGTCTTATGCAATATTCTGCCTTTTGGTGGCTTTTCTTTGCCTTCCCTACACTAGGAATTTGGCTGCAATTCCCAAACTCTAATGTACAGTTTTTTCTCTTGGGAAGTTCACAACAACCACAAATGCCATCTTGGTATAAACAGCATACCAAAGCTTCAAGGTCACTACAAGATAGGAAAGTGAGTAGGCTTGTTTTTGGCTGTTAGGATAGCCCTGAGATAACTAAGAAATTCCTGGAACAGGCAGTGTTGATAAACGGACCAATGTAGAAGAAAGAGAAGGCCAGTGGACTAGAGATGCAGAGCCACTTGATAAGGCCCAAACACAGCAGTGAGCAGACCTGCTCTATGGGATGAAGAGAACAGGCACAATGTGGAAAAAACACTGGGCCTGTGGCTGCTCTTCCTACCGCTGGACTAATCGCCAGACACCAACTCCCTGAATTACACTGGTCCTCACCATCCCTATGTTCAAAGTGAAGAAATGCCCCTCAACTCTTCCCTGTGCCCAGGAGAGGGTGTCATGGATAAAGAGATCTAACCTAAGAGAACCTAAGGCTCTGCCAGAAACTGTGACAGCAGCAGTGCTGCTCCCTGCAGACAGCTCATCGCTATTACAGAAGAACTCCCTGGCTTAAACACAGTTTAACAAAGCAGTTACATACCTCATCGCTGCAGAGGTGGCTGTAGGATTATTTTTCAGTTCCTGCACATTTACCACTTGAGGGACATTCTTCAGAGTTGATTCAGTCAAAGTACTTACAGCTATTTAAATAGGAGAGAAAATAAAAATAAAAATAAATAAATAGAGGAGAGAGAAGCATATTAATTGCAGTAAAGGATCACAAATCCCAGCCATGTACAACTGAATAACCAGGACAACATATTCAAGCAGGATGTAATTTTATTATAAAGGAAATCTACTCTGGGGAGTTCTAAAGCTCTGTGTTCAATGGGACAGCTGTTCTACTCTATTTATGAAGATTATGGGATGAAGTTTTGTGCAATTTAGTCAAATGTACTAGTTTAGGGAAAAAGAATTCCCTGGCCAGTTCTCAGAGAGCAGAGCTGAGCTACCTGCAACATTGTTGGCTCACCCTGGAAAGGGCAGAAAGAGCTAGACGATAAGCAGTGTTCAGATTAAGGATTTCTGCCATCTATTCCATCCATCCAACCATCCAACCATCCAATCATCCTTTCACACGGGCAGCTCATTATTGCCAGATTGTCAGATGCTGGGAATACAAAAAAATGTCCAAAATATAGCTTCTTCTCTAAAGGAGCTCATGGCTTAGTGAGACAGGCACATGAATAAGATGTGGAAAATGGAGCTTGGGCAAGAATGGGAGGAAAGTCCAAGAGGCTTATTTAAGGAACGGCAACAGAGATGGACATGACATCTTATTAGGCGTGTCAGCTTGCATGTCTTTTTTGGTCTTATATTTTAAAACTGCATTCTAAAGCACTTAATGACATTTTCTAATTAACTACCAAGAAAGTTTGAGCAAAGCTCTTGGACCAGTTTTTTGGCACAGTTGAATGCTGTGGCCACAGAATGGTGGGTGCATGGCAGCATGCTCTCATTCCCTCCTTCAGAGAAGTGAGATGGCTCGTCTTGCCTACAACTGTACATACTGCATCCTTTACATTCAAAGGTACCTAACACCTTAGAAATTTTTTGCTTCTAAGATGGTAACAGAGATCATACCACCTCCTGCTAAGTGGAATAATCCTACATCCTGGCAGATTCCTGACTCAATCAGCTTGATTTGCGGCCTACTCAGCACAATGCCAAGATTCTGCTTCCTCCAAGTAACGTTTAAAGAAAACATCAAAGACTTCTATTTTTTCAGAAGGCTCAAAGGTACCTTAAAAAGTTATCTTGTTTGTGCTCTTTCATATCTGTTCTAGATGCCTTAATAAGGTTTTAATATTTGAGATTTCTTAAGAATGCTTTTATACTATATAATGGTAATCCTTTCTTTGTCTAAATCAAACTACTGTATCTCGTTAGTTCTTTTTTTTAAAGATTTATTTATTTATTTATGACAGACATAGAGAGAGAGGCAGAGACACAGGAGGAGGGAGAAGCAGGCTTAATGCTGGGAGCCTTGGGAGCCTGACGTGGGACTTGATCCCGGGACTCCAGAATCGAGCCCTGGGCCAAAGGCAGGCGCTAAACCGCTGAGCCACCCAGGGATTCCCTCTCTTTAGTTCTTTAAAAAGTATTGTCCAGGGATCCCTGGGTGGCGCAGCGGTTTAGCACCTGCCTTTGGCCCGGGGCGCAATCCTGGAGACCCGGGATCGAGTCCCACGTCGGGGTCCCAGTGCATGAAGCCTGCTTCTCCCTCTGCCTGTGTCTCTGCCTCTCTCTCTCTCTCTCTCTCTGTGACTATCATAAATAAATAATAAAAAAAATAAAAATAAAAAAGTATTGTCCAAAGTGATACATGTTCCGAGCAGGGATAAAACTAAAATACAATTTCATTCAACTGAAACAAAAATATTTTATTTATAACAGAATTTCTCGAATTTGGCACTACTGACATTTTGGGTCTGGATAATCCTTTGTTGTGGTGGTGTCCTGCACATTTGAAGATTTTTTGCAGCATTCCTGACTTCTACCCACTAGATGCCAGCAGCACTGCCAACTGCTGGGGAGGAGTACGGGGCACAAAAATAGTCTCCACTTGAGAACCACTAGCTTGTACAAACTGATTAACTAGTGATAACTGAAGCCCTTGAGGCCAATTACCCAGAAATGCTAATGCAGGAAATCCTGGATAACCACAGAGCACTGACAAAATGCAAGTGCTGATTATGACTAGCTCATTAGAGTTTCCATCTGTAAAGGCTAGGTTGGTAATCTTACGAAAATGCTGTGCTGAAATAGAGCACAGGGTAGGAGTCCAGTCTGGGCTCTGCTACTTACTGGTTGGGTCACCTTCACCTCTCTGAACCTGACATTACTCAAAAGCAAAATGGGCACACCAATAGCCACCTCCCAGGGTGTCTGGGATCCACAGGACACTGTGAGATGATTCCAATGTTATCAGATGATCTAACAGCAAAGATTAATTGGAGGCTTAAAGCAGACATTATTCAAAAGTAGAGATTAGGGATTCCTGGGTGCCTCAGCAGTTTAGTGCCTGCCTTCGGCCCAGGGCGTGATCCTAGAGTCCCAGGATCGAATCCTATATTAGGCTCCCTGCATGGAGCCTGCTTCTCCCTCTGCCTGTGTCTCTGCCTCCCTCTCTCTCTGTGTCTCTCATGAATAAATGAAATCTTAAAAAGAAAAAAAAAAAGCAGAGATCAACCACTTCATCCAAAGACCACTGATAGGCCAGGTAGAGTGGATCTAACACCTTTCTTTGAAATGAAAAAGCTTCATATCTGGTCTCTGTCTTCTCAGGACTTGCTCCCCGAAAAGGGAAGAGGACTGTCCCATCAGTCCCCTCTTTCTGAGGGTGGCAAAAAGAGCCAGTTGCTGCCTGGGACCTGCTGTGTGGCCGCAGCTCCCGACCATGTCCTACCTGGTGCTTGGCTGGCCATCTGACGTCTCAGTGCTGCAGCGGCAGCTGCCTGGGGGGCTGAGAGGCTGTGGGAAGGACCAGGGGCACCATGCTTCACGGTTTTTGTTGCCAGCATTGTGCTATCAGCCCCTTGAGGAATAATTTTGCTAGCAGACGTCGACACTGAAGAAAAAAACAATGCTAAGTAAGAGAGTGGGTCAGAAGAGAGGAAAACACAAAAGTGACAGTGGCAAGTCCTCCACTGTGAGGCTATAGGGAAAACACTAAGATTAAAAATACTTAAACATGCACACAGAAAAGTACCAATAAAATCACAGGGTGGCACCTCTATCTTTCAAAGATGTCCCTGCCCATATCCGTTAGCTAAATCCTTGACATGAGCATTTCCTCTGATACTGAGATAGAACTTTCATGCCAACATAGGTCAACTTCCTGCTCTCTTCTCATAAAATATCTCCATTCGAGCACCTCCCCAGGGGTATTCTCTTATAGAAGTTCCTCCAAGTGAAGTCCTAACACTGAATTGGAGGTGTGACAGCCCAGTACTGGTCACTTCTGGGAATCAATACTGATACGAGCATGGCAGCTGGCAAGTTCTGGGGCAGAATATGGCTACAAGTAATGATCTGAAATGAGCTAGGATTTGAAAGGCAGGAGTGTGGATGATGCTTCAGAGTGAGACAAATAACCTCCTCCTCTTACTCCTGAAAACACCATTTTGTGTGTGTGTGTGTTTTAATTTATGTATATAATCTCTCCACCCAACGTGGGGCTCTAACTCAGGACGCTGAGATCAAGAGTCACATACTCCTCCAGCTGAGCCAGCCAGGTGAATGCCCCATACCTGTTCTAGAAACACCAGCTGAGGGATCCCTGGGTGGCGCAGCAGTTTGGCGCCTGCCTTTGGCCCAGGGCGCGATCCTGGAGACCCAGGATCGAATCCCACATCAGGCTCCCGGTGCATGGAGCCTGCTTCTCCCTCTGCCTGTGTCTCTGCCCCTCTCTCTCTCTCTCTGTGACTATCATAAATAAATAAAAATTAAAAAAAAAAAAATTTGAAACACCAGCTGCACTACCAAGAAAGCTGTGCCAGTGTGAGCCCTACAGGGCCCCCTTCTTCCTGCCTCTTTCAGGGGAAACCAGATTTTCTGAATTTGTCTTTTAATTTCTAGACTATTACCAGAGAGGAGCTGGACTTACTGGTGCAATAGTATATGAGCTCAGCTATGGCTCCTCTAGCAGACACAAACTTAACAGGGAGCTCACTCTGCACTTACTGGATGTTCCCATCACGCCAGGTGAACCATGAATCAGGTGAGATTTAGCAAAAGGCACTGCCTGCGGCAAGACACCAGGCTGGATGGAAGGGGTGCGAACCACAGGCGCATGCCGTGGGACCTGTGCCACTGTGTCATCATCTTTAGACGCCCGCGTGTCTTCACTCTCCAAAGACTGAGAGACGGACGACGTAGAGCTGGCTTCATCCAAGTCTTCATAGTATCTCTGTGACAGGAAGGCTGACCGGGACAGGCTGGCTATCAAGCCCGAAACAAAACACAAGTTAGATGATTCTAGCAAGTCTGAAAGCTCTGTAATTCTCACTATCAAGAGAGAAATAACCAGTTTGGAAACACTTTAACTATGACTTTTTTTAAGAGGAAGAAGCTGTTGTGGAAGGTAAACGTACACAGTTTGGGGGCTTTACTCAAATGAAGCTTTGAAAAAACCAAGCTGTGTAGGACAGGAACATTTTGATTGTCAAACAAACAACATGAGAAGTGAGAGACAGAGTACGTGCTGGCAAAGGCAGGAGTCCTCGAGCCCCCACCACAAGCTCTCACGGGCAGAATACCAACAAACCAGGAAAGTATCAGACAAGCCTGTGCAGAAGAACCACTTGCCAACAACTAACTTCTAAGAACAGGTCATGCAAACTGGGGAAGGCTGAATGTCCTCAATCCTGGCATCTCCAACATCCCCAATCCTTGAATGATTCTTTTGAATCAATTAGATTTAAAAAAAAAAAAAAAAAATCCCTGAAACTAATCCTGACTTTCCCTGGGTTTTTTCCCCCTTTCTATAAATGATGAAGTAAGGCCTCAATTCATTTTGTAATATATATTACTGGCTGTGTACTGGAAAAAACAAACCAAACCAAAAACCTAGCCCTTTCTCAAGTTATTTAAAAGCATTGCTAAAATTTGCTGGCTTGGTTGCCTTACAGGCACATCACTCTACAAGATTTTATTTGTCACAATCAACAAATGCAAATGAAAACCAATGTTACTGGAGCTGTTGCATTGTTGCCATTAGCCATATGTGCCTATTTAAGTTAAAAATAATTTAAAGTAATTAATGAAAATTTCAAGTCTTCAGCTTCACCAGCCACATTTTAACTGCTCAACAGCTACATGTGGCTACCACACTGGAGTGCAGATACATAGAACATTTCTCTCAGCACCGAAAGTTCTACTGGACAGTGCTGTGCCACAGTATTCTCATGCAAGTGAATTTGTAGGAGGGTCATGTGGAAATTCCATACATAACCACCAGCACCACTAGTAAAACTGCAGTCCATATTTTCTGAAGAGAACTTATTTGGGCCAGGTGCTGCACAAAGGACCTTCAAATATTATCCCATTTAATTCTCATAATTACCTTGTAAGTTAAAAATTGCTATTATCAGACTTTAAATATTTGTAAAGGTTAACTATTTGCACAAGGTCCTAAGGCTGC
This sequence comes from Canis lupus familiaris, assembly GCF_011100685.1. Lineage (NCBI taxonomy): Eukaryota > Metazoa > Chordata > Mammalia > Carnivora > Canidae > Canis > Canis lupus. Next base: position 52,993,565 of record NC_049230.1, read on the forward strand.
TAAGTGGTGGAGCCAGAATTCAAATCTAGGTGCATCTGATTGGAAAAGACCATGTTCTTTCTAGACAGTATTACACAAGACTGAACCCTGTGCTAGGCAGAACTGGGACCCCATGACCTTTGCCCCTCGCACCACAGCCATGATTATGATTCATTAGATGGAAAAGGGCTATGGCAGACATAAAAGTTACTAATCAGTTCGTCTTAAAAATAGGAAAGTTATCCTGGATTATCCAGTTGTGCTCAAGGTAATATTTCATGAGACCTTAAAGGGCAGAAGCACAAGAAGACCGCAATGTACTCTTGCTGGCGTGCAGATGAAGGGGCCAGGAACACACGTCAAAGAAACATGGACCTCACTCCGACAGCTGCAAGGAACTGAGTTCTGCCAACAAGTAGAATAAGCTTAGAGGTGGACTCTTCCCCAGAGCCTCCAAATAAGAGCTTGTCCCAGCCAACATCTTGATTTCAGCCTGGGAGCCCTGAGCAGAGGACACAGTTGAGCCGTGTTGCGCCTGGACTTTTGTCCCACACTACTGTGCAAGAATCAATGGGTGGTGCTTCAAGCCACTACATCTATGATAACTTATAACAGCATACACAGAAAATAAACACAAATCCTCCATTTTTTTAGAGCCACACTGCTTTAAAACAGTTCCCAAAAATCTTAGTTCTTGAGAGATAATAGCAACAAAACTCAATGTCTTAGAAAGGGTAATAAGGCAAGAAAAATAAAGGACTGCGGGCAGCTCTGGCCCAGCAGTTTGGTGCCGCCTTCGGCCCGGGATGTGATCCTGGAGACCCGGGGTGGAGTCCCGCATTGGGCTTCCTGCATGGAGCTTGCTTCTCTCCCTTTCCCTCTGCCTGTGTCTCTGCCTCTCTTTCTGTGTCTGTCATGAATAAATAAAATCTTTAAAAAAAAAAAAAAAGGACCAAAAAAGCAGAACCAAAGTATTAGTATCTATAAAGACTATAACTGTTCCCATAGAAAGCCCAAGAAATAGTCAGACTATTATTATCTTTGATAAAAAAGATTATCTTTTTTTTAAGATTTTATTTATTTGTTCATGAGAGACAGAGAGAGAGAGACAGACAGACAGGCAGAGGGAGGAGTAGGCTCCATGTAGGGAGCCTGATGTGGGACTTGGATCTCGGGACTCCAGGATCATACCTTGGGCCCAAGGCAGGCGCTAAACCGCTGAGCCACCCAGGGATCCCAAAGACATTATCTGAATAAATGAGTTTAGCTAGGTTTCTGGATACAAAGTCAACATACAAGAGATCCAATATATTTCTATTATCACATCTAACATAAAGTAAAACATAAAATGAAATCTTTTTTTGTTTGTTTTTATTTATGAGAGACACACAGACGAGAGAGAGAGAGAGAGAGAGAGAGAGAGGCAGAGACACAGGCAGAGAAGCAGGCTCCATGCAGGGAGCCCGACGTGGGACTTGATCCCAGGTCTCCAGGATCACGCCCTGGGTTGAAGGCGCCGCTAAACCGCTGAGCTACCTGGCTGCCCCATAAAATGAAATCTAATGAAGAAATTATAAGAACATTAAAAATATTAAACTCATAGGAGTAAATCTAACAAAAGGTGTGTCCTTCATGAAGAAAATACTGAGAGAAATTAAAGACCCAAATAAATACATGCCATGTTTAGGAACTGAAAGATCAACACTGTACAAATACCAATTCTCTCAAGTTGATCTAGAGATTTAATCCAATCCCAATCAAAATCTCAACTTTTCTTCAAGGGTTGAGGGAGACAGAATTTAGCAAGACAATTGCAGTATTAATATGGAAATGGAAAGCACTAGGAAGAGCCAAAATATTCTAGATCATGGGTCAGTAAACTACAACTACCAGCTACTTGTTTTTATAAATAAGGTTTTATTGAAACACAGCCATGCTCATTATTTGTATATTGTCTGTAGCTGCTTTTCCATCACAAAGGCAGAGCTGAATTAGGTATAGCAGAAACCATGAGACCAGCAAGCCTAAAATATTCACTACCTAGCCCTTAAAGAAAAAGTTTGCCAACCACTGCCCTAGACTGAACTTTCTGTGATGATGAAATTACTATTATGTTATATAACAGCTGCCAGTCACATGTGCCTACTGAGAAATGTAGCTACTGGGATTGTATAACTGAATTTTTAACTTGATTCAGTTTTTATTACTTTAAATTTAAATAGGCTACTGTATTAGCACAGCTTTAGAATCTAGAAGAAGAACAGCACTGAGGCTTATTTTAGTACAAGATAATTAAGGCAGTGTGGCAGCAGTGGTTTTTAATTAGTGTATGAGACCAACAGACCTATATACAAGGATAACTTACATACAACAAAGGTAGCCACTAAGGGAGGAAAGGAGACTTTTCAATAAACATTATTGGGACAATCAGATACCTAAATATAAAACACGTGAGCCAAATTTTACATCTTACATACAAATCAATTCCAGACAGTACAAATAAAATGTGGTTAATCCATACAATAAACTATTATTCAGCAACTAAAAGCAATGAACTACTTATACATGTTATGCATCATGAATCCCAAAAATATACTAAGTGAAAGAAACCAAACGACATATGATTCCATTTATATGCAATTTCAAAAAAAGGCAGATTCCTGCAGAAAGAACAGAGATTAGTGGTTGCTGGGGGCAAAGGAAGGAATGACTACAAATAAGCACGAAGGAACTTCCCGAGTGGTAGAAGTGTTCTAAAACTGGAACGTGGTGATGATTATATAATTCTGTAAGTTTAATAAAAATCATCAAACTCTACACTCAGATGAATTTTTCAATATATAAGTAGTACCTTGGTATATCTGTTTAAAAGAAAATCAATTCCAGGTAGATCTAAATTTGGAAGGCAAACCATTAATATTTCCACAGACAATAATAAAGGTACACACGTATCATTGTTACTCAGCAATAGAGAAGTATTTCTTAAATAGAATCCAGAAAGTACCAACTGCAAAAGAGAAGGCCGAGAAGTCTTTTTTAAAATGAAGCACTTCAGGACACTTGGGTGGCTCAGTGGTTGAGCGTTTGCCTTTGGCTGAGGGCGCGATCTCAAAGTCCCAGGATCGAGTCCCATATCAGGCTCCCTGTAGGGAGCCTACTTCTCCCTCTGCCTATATCTCTGCCTCTCTATCTGTGTCTCTCATGAATAAATAAATAAAATTATTTTTAAAAAAGAAAAAAAAAATAAAATAAAACAAAGCACTTCTGTTTGCCAAAAGACATGATTAAGAGGGGGAAAAGCAACAAAGTGGGTACCTACAACCCATATAACCAACAATGGGCTGGTATCCAGAATGAATGAGAACTTTCATAAATCAGTAAGACAGATTACCCAATAGACGAATGAGCAAAAGATGCAATTGCACATTTTATAAAAGTCAACTATTAACCAAATACTTGGTAACACATACAAGGGTTACATCAGAGTAGTTAAAAGTTAGGGAAAAGGCTGACAATATTAAGTTGGCAAAAATGTAGGAAACTGAAATAGTCATACCTTGATGTTTTGTGAAAGTAAAATAAGCTGGTACAACCACTTTGGAAAACTGTATAGGAGAATCTACTGAGGCTGGGCATGTGGACAGAGTACGAGCCCACAATTCCATTCCTAGCCATGTGACCAAAGATGTTCAGAACAACATTCTGTTCTATTACAGCCAGAAACTGGAAACAGTAAATGTCCACTAAGAGGAGAATGGATAAGCAAATGCTGTACATTTATACAGCTGAATACTACACAGCAACAAAACAAATCACAGCTACCTGTGATGGCATGGATGACTCTTACAAACCTGATGTGGAACAAGAGAAATCCACCCAGAGAATAAACAAACAGATATACACAGCATCCAAACCCCCCCCAAAAATAGGCAACACCAAATGACAGGCATGCGAAGACATGCTCAGGTAGTAAAACAGACCAAAAAAGCAAAGTTAAGGAGACCAAAGAGGGTGACAACTTAGTGCAATGTCCAATCCTGGACTGGATCCTTGATTTTTAAAAAAGTGATGCTATGAAGGTCATAAGAAAGACAGTTGGCGGGATCCCTGGGTGGCGCAGCGGTTTGGCACCTGCCTTTGGCCCAGGGCGTGATCCCGGAGACCCGGGATCGAATCCCACATCGGGCTTCCGGTGCATGGAGCCTGCTTCTCCCTCTGCCTGTGTCTCTGCCTCCCTCTCTCTCTCTAACTATCATAAATAAATAAAAAATTAAAAAAAAAAAAAAGAAAAGAAAGACAGTTGGCAAACTGAGTATGGACTGCATATTAGATGTTCTGTCAATGTTACATTTCCTAAATCTGATCATAGTATTATTGTGTAAGAGAACATCTTGTTCTTCAAGGACACATGCTGGAATATTTAGGAGTAATGAGTCCAGTTGACAACCTATTTTCAAATAGTTCATCAAAAATACTAATCGAAAGACCTGTACTCTGAAAACTATAAAAAATTAATAAAAGCAATTCAAGATGACACAAAGAAATGGCTTTCCATGCTCACAGACTGGAAGAACAAATATTATCAAAATGTATTACCCAAACCAATCTACACATTTAATGCAATCCCTATCAAAACACCAACAGCATTTTTCATAGAATTAGAACAATGCTAAACTTTACATGGAACCACGAAAGATCTCAAATAGCCAAAGCAATCTTGAAAAAGAAAAACAAAACTAGAGGTATCATAATTCCCAATTTCAAGTTATATCACAAAGCTTTGGTAATCAAAATACTATGGTACTGGCACATTAAAATAGACACACAGATCAATGGAACAGAATAAAAAACCCAGAAATAAACCCACAATTATATGGTTAATTAATCTTTGGCAAAGGAGAAAAGAATATGCAATGGGGAAAAGTACTCTGTTCACATGCCCAGCCTCAGTAGATTCTTCTATACAGTTTTCCAAAGTGGTTGTACCAGCTTATTTTACTTTCACAAAACATCAAGGTATGACTATTTCAGTTTCCTACATTTTTGCCAAGCTTAATATTGTCAAGTCTTTTTCTCTCAACAAATGGTGTTGGGAAAACGGGACAGCTACATGCAAAAGAATGAAATTGGACCACTTTCCTACATCACACACAAAAATAAACTCAAAAGGATTAAGGACCTAAATTTGGGACCCGAAACCCTAAAAATCCCAGAAGAGGGCACAGGCAACAATTTCTCTGACATCCGCCATAGCAACATCTTTCTAGATAGGTCTCTTGAAGTAAGGAAAACAAAAGCAAAAATAAACTATTGGGACTACACCAAAATTAAAGCTTCTGCACAGCAAAACTAAAAAACAATGTACCGGATGGGAGAAGATATTTGCAAATGACATATTCCATAGAGGATTAGTATCCAAAATGCATAAAAAGAACTTATACAATTCAATACCAAAAACGGGCAGAAGACATTAACATAACAAACATTTCTCCAAAGACATACAGATGGCCCACAGATACACAACATCACTGATCATCTGGGAAATGCAAACCAAAACTACAACACGACATCACCTCACACCTGTCAGAATCACTAAAATCAAAAACACGAGAAACAAGTGTTGATGAGAATGTGGCAAAAAAGCAACCCTTGTACACTGCTGGTAGGAATAAAAACTCATGTAGCCACTGTGGAAGATAGTATGGAGGTTCCTCAAAAAAACTAAACAAAACTACCCTATAATCCAGGAATTGCACTACTGGGTATTTACCCAAAGAAAAATACTAATTTAAAGGGATACATGCACCTCTATGTTTATTGCGTTATTTACAATAGCCAAATTATGGAAGCAACCCAAATATTCATCAATAGATGAATGGATTAAGAAGATGTAGGGTGTGTGTGCAAGTAGAAAAAGAATGAAAAGAATGAAATCTTGCCATGCATCCATATGGATGGATATAGGGAGTATAATGCTAAGCAAAGTAAGTCAGAGAAAGACAAATCATTTTACTCATATATGAACTTAAGAAACAAAGGGGATAAAAAGAGAGAGGGGTAAACCAAGAAACAGACTCTTCACTAAAGAGAACTGCTGGTTGCCAGAGGGGAGGCGGGTGGAGGACTGGGTGAAGGTGAAATAGGTGATGGGGGTTAAAGACGACACATTATGATGAGCACTGAGGAATGTATAGAATTGTTGATGCACTCACTGTATTGTACACCTGAAACTAAAACTTAATTTTTAATATATTAAGAAAGTATTTTTATAAGCAATATATTAAAAAATAACAATAACAATAATGTGAGCATGTGTGGTAGAGAGGAAAAAAGTAAAGCGACGGCAGCCACCATTACTAGGAAATATGGGTGAAGGGTTGGTGGGTGCTCAGTATTATTCTTGCACCTGGAGTTTTGAAACTTTTCAAAATAGTTAAGTAAAAACTGCAAATGTCAAAAGGAAAAAAAATAAATAAAAGCAAAGGCACACTTTCATATATGTCCATACAGTGGTACCTCCTGGGAGAAGACTGGGGTGCACAAGAGGAGGCTAGAAAGCTGGCAATGACAAAGTTGTTTCCTAATCTGGGTAGAGGTTACACAGATGGATATTTTTGTTTTTTCTTTTCTGTACATGTGTAGTTCATGACACTGAAAGTTAAATGTTTATATGCTCTGAATTATTCGTCATGGTGTATTTCCTAGATTTAAATAAGTATAATGTGCAGTTTCTGCTTAATGTCTGTATTATCTTCCTAATTGAAAGTCTAATGTGGTTAGAGACCATGTTGCTCTTATTAACCAATGTCTGGGACAAAACAGGCAATCATATTTGTTGAATGAGCAAATAAATTACATAAATCTTACTTCTAAGGAACCTAATACAAAGATACCATCAGAGATGTGGTTCAAGACTTGTGAACAAGGATATTCTGAGTAAAATCTTGGCAATAAGATTAACACTTAACTGCAATTGGATAAGTAAATTATAGACTTCTGATATAAGGAAATAGTGTGCAGTCATTACAAGGCATATGTTCAATATTTAAAAACAGAAGGCAGAGGGAAAAAAAAGAAGAAAAAAAGAAAAAGAAAAAGAAAGAGAAGGCAGAGGAAAGGCTCATGAAAGTTATTTATTTATTTATCTATCTATTTATTTATTTATATTTTATTCATTTATTCATGAGAGACAGAGAGAGAGAGAGAGAGAGAGGCAGAGAGAGAGAGAGAGAGAGAGAGAGAGAGAGAGAAATAGAGAGGCAGAGACCCAGGCAGAAGGAGAAGCAGGCTCTGTGCACGGAGCCTGACATGGGACTCAATCCCGGGTCTCCAGGATCAGGCCCTGGGCTGAAGGCAGTGCTAAACCACTGAGACACCCGGGCTGTCCCTTAACTATTTTTAAAATGTACACTTCACTGGTTTTAAGTATATCCACACTGTTGTGCAACCATCCATCTCCAGAATTCATTTCATCTTGTAAAACCAAAACTCTGTACCCAGTCTACATGATTTCCCATTCTCTCTCCCCTTCAGCCCCTGGCAACTACCATTCCTTTTGTGTCTGTAAGTTTGATGACTCTAAGGACTTCATATTAGCACAATCACAGAGTGTTTTGCCTTTTTGTGACTGGCTCATCTCTCTTAGCATGTCGTCCTCGAAGTTCATCCACAGCACAGCACATCATCAGAATTTCCTTCCTTGTGAGGGTGCACATTTACTCCAGTGTACTTATCCATTCAGTTGTTGATGGACATCTGGCTTGCTTCTACCTTTCAGCTACTGTGCATAGTGCTGCTGTGAAGATGAGTGCACACATACCTGTTTGAGACCCTGTTTACAATTCTTTCGGGCACCTACTCATGAGTGATTTGCTGGATCACATGGTAATTCTCTTTCCCATTTTTTAAGAAACTACCCAACTGTCTTCCACAGTGGCTGTGCCATTTTACATTCCCACAAAGAGCATACAAGGGTTTCAATTTTTCCATATCCTTGCCAATATTTACTTTTTGTTTCATATCAAGAACTTGTTAGGACACAAAACTACACATTTTATAGCCCCAATCTCATTTTCAAAATATCAAATTTACATACGTAAAGAAAAAAAGTTTGGAAGTAAACCAAAATGAACTGATGACATACTTGGATTGAGGGATAATTATTTTCTATTCTTCCTCAGAATTTTCTCTATTTTTCCAATCATACATCAAGAAAATGTACTCTTTAGATTAAAAAAAAAAGTATTAAAAATCCCCTTGTCGGGTAGCCTGGGTGGCTCAGTTGGTTAAGTACCTGACTCTTGGTCTCAGTTTAGTTCTTGATCTCAGAGTTATGAGTTCAAGCCCTGCACTGGGCATGGAGCCTACTTACAAAAATTAATTAATTAATTAATTAATTAAAAATAAATAAAATAAAATAAAAAAAAATTCCCTGGTCTATGACTACTATTTACCTAATTCAACATTAACTGGTTGTAGAAAAATTAATAAATCATGGTACAATAAGATTAAATTGAATTTCCTTCTGCTATTTTAATTACCAAAAAGCATTTGTGGGTGTATAAAAAAAAGTTTCAACTCTCAACAAAATTTAATTAAAAAAGCAGATATGACTGCTACTAAAGCAAAGCATCATTCTGTACAAAGTTATACATAATTAAGTTTTTTAAAAAAGATTTCATTTATTCATTTTAGAGATAGAGTGTACACAAGTGGGGCGAGGGGGGGAGAGAAAGGGAGAACGAATCTGAAGCAGACTCTGCACTAAGCAAGAGCCCAAGACGGGGCTTGATCCCCACAATCACGAGATCTTGACCCGAGCTGAAACCAAGAAATGACCGTGCCACCCAGGCTTCCCATATGACAATTTTTAAAAAAGATTTTATTTATTCATGAAAGACACAGAGTGGCAGAGACATAAGCAGAGGGAGAAGCAGTCTTGTCACAGAGAGCCCAATGTGAGACTCAATCCCTGAACTATAATCATGCCCTGAGCCAAAGGCAGACTTTCAACCACTGAGCCATCCAGGCGTCCCGACAAGTATTTTTTAAAAAGAAAATTGAGACAATACTCTAGATAATTTAATGACAAAAATTTTTTCATTAATCACATGGCTTCTTTTCCGCAAGTGCGTTTTGCCATCATTCTCTAATTAGTAGTTTTTTGCCATTTCCTAAGTAGTTCCCCCATCTCACTGCAATTCTGCTCAAAACCCCATACAAATTATTATTATTATTTTAAAGATTTATTTATTTATTTATTCATGAGGGACACAGAGAGAAAGAGAGGCAGAGACACAGGCAGAGGGAGAAGCAGGCTCCATGCAGGGAGCCTGATGTGGGACTCGATCCCAGGTCTCCAGGATCACACCCTGGGCTGAAGGTGGTGCTAAACTGCTGAGCCACCCAGGCTGCCCAAAACCCCCATACAAATTAGACAAGTAAAGCATCTCCAAAGAGGAGGCCTGGATCCCTGGCACCAGCTCAGCCTCCTCTAAACCCTTGGGAATTACCACCACATAACCAAAGAACGATGGAGCAGTGTCAGAGCCACAGCACCTACCTTCAACTGCTTTGTTCAGTATGTCTAAGCTGCTCACTACTCCAATATTCAGATGGACAACAGATTCTGGGGACACTTTCTCTATTTCCTATTAAGAACTACAGGAAAACACAGACACGCAAACATGGATACACTCATAGACTCCTCCTTCCATTCTACTTCCATACCAGGTATAGCATGTTTTATGCTAAAAAAATTCAGGACCAGTTCCCTTTACCTGGAGCAGTGGATCTCACTGGGGGGGTCTTTCTCTTGGCCAAGAAGTTTCTCAGTTGGGTTTGTTTCACAGGGGACAGCTTAGCTGCAAGAAATACATGAACCCATAAATGCTTCAGACTTGGATTTTAAGACGTCAATAAAAGGGAATACAGAGAGTTGAAGATGAGAATGTGTTTACCTGGCACTCTGGACAAGGGCTTGGTGTGAGATTCTATGGTAGTTTTCAACAAAGCATTACGAAGACTCTCGAGATCACTGTCAAAACTAAAAGAGGATCGTGTTACCTACAAATCAACTATGACCTGAGAAATCTCCCCAAATGTAAGTGCCAGAGATGAAAGCCTCCTTAATATAGAGATGGGAAATCTGACCCATCAATCAACATAACCAATTCAAAAGGAAAGAGATTACAATCTCAACATTACACCCTGCTCCCTACCTCCCAGCAAACGCAGCACTAAAAGCGCTTTAGTACAAAGGGCAACCAGGATGTATACATTCAGCCTAGAGGGAAAAACATACAAATACCCTGGTAACTTCAGGGGTAAACAGTCTGAAAGTTTCTACTCAAACAAAATGGTAAGCCTGAGCTTCTAGACACGTTAGTCCACCTAATTCTACCAGTTAATTTTCAAAAGAACAACAACATCTCTATAAAATCTGCCATCGTCTATTGGCACCTATTTCATCTGGCACACTTAATTTACCTCTCCAATAATCCCCGGAGGCAGTTATTGCTATTCCCATGTTTTAGGCAAAGGAACAAAGGATCACAGAGGGTGAGAAACCTGACCAGATTCACACAGGTGACAGCAGAGTCACCTGCACACCCACATCTGAACTACTCTGCGACTTTTACACCTGACCCCAAAATGGTTATTTGCCCTTCAACCACATTCATCAAGCGCCAGCACCACGGACAGGCCCATTTCCCTGCACACCCAGGAGTGCCGCTCTGGGAGGTGACATCCGAGGGAAGGCTCCACTGGGAGGTTTGGTTATAGAGACGGAGCTGCTGGAGACTGTCCACCAGGTGATTCAACCTCTTCCTCTGTTGGTTGATGATTTCCCGGTTGTTGGCTAGGGTGTTAAATAGTGTTTCTCGCTCTGGCACAAGCAAGCGCCTGTGGACAGCAAGAAAGAAAGAATTTGACATGAATGGTCCAAATACTACAACTCTAACAGTGAAAGAACAAAATGTAGAACACCCAGTGGTCAAGCGGCAATGGTAAATTAACCAGAACATAAAAAGGGTTTCGATGAAAGCTTTACAAGGATAATACAGGATGAGGAAGGAGAAGCTTAGGGTAAGCAGGCTGAGCCTGTAGCAAAAGATGGCATAATCAGACCAAACCTCACAGAGGCTCCAGGGAAGAAAAGGATGGGAGACAGAGTTAAAAACAGGGGGGAGAGGTGATACATTCAGCTATATACTTAAGGTTTGTGTATTTTTCTGCATGTAAGTTACACTAAAAAGAAAAGCCCTGGGGTCCACTAGAGGTCTATGAGGAGGAGTCACTTCTTTAGAGTGCTGTGAAGAAACATGGAGATAAGCACTCAGTTTGGCAACAGGGAGTTAAGGTACCCCACTTGAAGGATCTAAAACAAGAAAGGAACAACGGTCCCTTTCTTTCCGGTGACAGGGCAGTTCAACATAAATTTTTAAGAAGGCATTTCAGTAGGGTACAGCAATATTCAGAAAGACTCAAAAGACAGAGATGTGCTAGAAAACTATAAATTTATGAACTTAAATCTCTGCAGAAAAGGAACTTTTAAAAAAAGACATACAAAGTGGAAAATCCATGGTTGTCATGAAGGAGAAAAAGCCCAGTTTCTCTGTTAGCATCATACACTTTCTAAGAAGCCAATTTATTAATTAGCAGAGAGAAATCCATCTGTCACGCAGAACAGAAGGCTCCTGCTGTTGGGTCAAGCCATTCCCTCCCATGCAATTGAATGTGAATTCAGAACCAGTGCAGTGAGCTGTGAAATCTCTAATGGGGTCCAACTGCCCAGGGGACAAGTGCCCAGGCACAGAATCCTCCCCCTGACCAGCACCTACAGCTCAATGCTCACCTCTACCTTCCCCTATCTATGCTCCAAATGGAGGCTCTCAATTCAGGTACAAAGCCTTCCACCCTGTTGTACAATATAATGTATTAAATTCTGTTTACTGAATTTTAAGCACATTGTAACCCAGCCCCTGCCATCACACCCAGCTTGTCCCACTTGCAAGTTCTGTGATCCCACAACTTCATAAACAAGTAAACAGATCATTTCCTGGTTGTTTCTTTACAGGGCTAATCACACTCATCAGGTGTAAGTGGTTCAGAAACTGAGCATTTTGAGGCTGATCTGTTTCTCGGCTTTCCTGCGGGTACCTCACTGTTCTCATGATGTACTGCTTTCTATTCCTTTAGGAAAACAGATGACATACAACAAAACATCTGGGCACAGAAGACCAGGGTAGTAACAAGGTTTTCCTGTGCCTTTCTTCTTCTCTTCCTTCTAACTTATCCACACTAATTAGGAATGTTTCCTTAACAAGAAGATTTAGAATATACAGAAAAGTATAAAAGAAAAATCCCTCTTATCCCATCTCCCAGATATAACCAAATATTGTGAAATTTATTTCTAGCCTCTTGTCTAGATTTCCAGAGATCATCCAGTATGATTTTTGTCTTACCTTTCCCTATGTTGGATTTAATAATTACCATTATATGATTACCTATTTTGTAAATTTCACTTAATACACAAAATATATTTATTTATTTATTTTTAAAATTTATTTATTCAGAGAAAGAGAGGGAGAGAGAGAGAGGAGGGGGCAGAGACACAGGCAGAGGGAGAAGCAGGCTCCATGCAGGAAGCCCAACGTGGAACTTGATCCTGGGTCTACAGGATCACACCCTGGGCCGCAGGCGGCGCTAAACCGCTGCCCCATAAAATATATTTAATATTTTTTTGTAAAAAAAGAAATGAGTGATTACATAATATTCTGCATTAAGAAAAAAAATGTGAAATGTGACCAGACTTATCTGACCACTCCTCTAACTTCTACATAGTAAGTTGAATTTAATTTTTCACTGTTGTAAATTTTGCTGCAATGTGAATTCTTTCATGTAAATTGCTGCAAATGTTGTTATTGTATCTGTACAACAAATTTCTAGAAATACAGTGACTGGGTCAAAGAGAATGAATTTTAAGGTTTTTAAATCAATGCCCTTAAATCATCTTTTAAAAAGGCTATAGAGTATCTCCTGCAACCCGTGGTAGATAGCCCTCGCTCACTTTTGTTTTCTCTTTTGTTCCAAATGTCGATCCCATTCTAAGTCTAGCACATCATTCACATCTTGGACAGCGAATTTCACATATTGATGAAGGCGCCGAATTTCCTACAAGAAAAAAAATGAGAAAGCAAATGAGTTTTCCAGTAGCTTGGAGGAGGGTGTATTGAAACAATCAAAATAATTTTGCAATATTTTTTATACTGAGAGCCATAACAAAGAAAACACAAGAGGCTTTCATATAATCATTAGAACATATAATTAAAACAAAACAACAGAATCCAACCTTTTTAACTGTGACAGAGAAGCGGTTACAAAGCACAAGGAAACAGATTGTATGTGCTGGCCTCGGGCTCCAGGGAACAAATACTGTTGCTTATTCTCATTTGTCAGCTCCTATAAAGTAACTCAACATGCTCTAGGAACTTTCCACTGCACTCAGTGGTTCCAACAGCACAGCCATTCAGCTTTTGCTCTCCCACCCATGAAATTAAATGTAATACAGACAAAATTATCCTCCAAAAGTGCTGAAAATAAATCTGAACCTATTCTTAGCACAGGACACACAGTCTTCTTACCAGTTGAGAAAAACTCATCTCTTCTCAAAGAATAGTATCAGCACTAGAAATGGAATTGATCATTAACTAAAATTCACACCTATTTATTTTAGGCCTGTGGTAATTTTCTTTAAAATTAAAGAATTCAGTCCAGGGCAGCCCGGGTGGCTCAGCGGTTTAGCACCGCCTGCAGCCCAAGGCGTGATCCTGGAGACCCAGGATCGAGTCCCACATCAGGCTCCCTGCATGGAGCCTGCTTCTCCCTCTGCCTGTGTCTCTGCCTCTCTGTCTCTGTGTTGTACATGAATAAATAAATTAAAATAAAATAAAAAAATAAAAAGAGCCAGGCTGATTTCAGGAAGTAGCAGTAATCTTAGCATCAAGTATAAATTGCAACTCACTACTCGAATGGATGCAGGGAGGTCCTTTGCTGCAAGCAACTCAAGGTGCCACCAGGTCTTAGGTGCTCGCGAGCACTGCTGCTTCTGAGTGCCCTCCCACTCTGTCTACCAGAAAAGCCAACTTCTCTTTTAAGGCCTCTCACAGATACTTCTTCTGTGGCTTAGCTACTCCCTCATCTGCAGCAATGCCATAGCAACAGAGCCCACATTATGTTTATATGTCCCTTTTCTACTACTACTTATCAGCTGCAGGGATGGCAGGGCACAGTGCACTGGTCAAGAGTGCAGGCTCTGTACCAGACTCCAGGCCCAGCATCTATTCATGGTGACTCCTGCACAGTTTCAGTATCTGTTTCCTTATCCTTTTCTTGTACATAATATGTACTCAATGCTAGCTATTATTATCAGCTTAGTACTGTGCAAAAAAGAATAGCATTTCCTTTTGAATGAGGAAAGTGTTTCCCCAAAGCTGCATAGTTTTCTTTAGTTTGGACACACAGCAAGAGGTGAAAACACAAGAAGAAATGAAGTGTATCTAGATGCAACACTGAGATGGGTAATTTGATGAGGGGCGGGCAGGGAGCCTGCTCTGTCTTGCTAAGATAGTAAACACCCACAGTCCTCCAGCAACACCAAAGGGCTGAGAGACACAGCAGGGGTTCCTCAGCCTCTCCAGGAGAAGGATTATTTTCCTACTATCAGTCAGTTGACAGGTAAGGGGTGGAAATGGCAGAAAGTGAGGAATCCACAGTGTCAAACTCTCAAGACAGGAGGGGATTCGTCACACTCACACACTTCTCACATCTTAGGTAAGGAAGTTCAGAGCGGCCACCCATGCACACTTTCCTACCAGGGCTTTGGGGAAATGCGAGGAGGGAGGAGGAGGTGACCCTACTAAAGTTTACGACGCGACAATTTTCAGTAAACTAAAAGATGAAAACAAAAATCAGATTTTGCTACAACAGAGAATAATTATGAATAAATGAGAGAAGTATGTTGAAGTATGGTGTACAGGAAAGAGGCCCAGCAGATGCAGCTTTGGCTCTGGTTCCACTCTTATTAACATCATCATAATGGGCAAGCTCCTTAGACCATGGGGCCCAACTCCCTTATCTGTATAATGGGATCAGTAACTCTCATCTTGCAGAGCAGTTGGTTTTGAAGCCTAGAAATAATGTGCAAAAAACACCCAGCACAGTACTTAGTGCTCAACGAGTGGTTGCAACATGAAATCTTATTATACATGATTTGATAAATATATTTTTAAATTCATTTTTTCCACAGTATGCTTTCTACCAAACTTAAAGTTTAATCAAGAATTCTAACGTCAGGGCAGCCTGAGTGGCTCAGCGGTTTAGTGCTGCCTTTAGCCTGGGGCCTGATCCTGGAGACCCAGGATCGCGTCCCACGTCAGGCTCCCTGCATGGAACCTGCTTCTCCCTCTGCCTAGGTCTTTGCCTCTCTCTCTCTCTCTCTCTCTCTCTCTCTGTCTCTCATGAATAAGCAAATAAATCTTAAAAAAAAAATAAATAAATAAAAAGAAAGAATTCTAATGTCAGTTTTAATCCTAAAAAAACATGAAGTGGAGAAGTGCTCTTTTCTTTGTCACAGCCAAGGACATCCATGGAAAGCGGCAAATTATTCACAGGCAACAACTTCCTAAGGGCAGGTATCCGAATCAAAACGTCACAAAGGAGAACTGACTTGTAGGAATTTGTTTCAAACAGCTCACTTGGGGCGGGGGCGGGGGATGCCTTGGCTCAGTTGGTTAAGCATCTGCCTTTGGCTCAGGTCATGATCTGAGGGGTCCTAGGATAAAGCCCAATGTCTGGCTCCCTGCTCTTCCCACTTCCTTTGCCCCTCCCCTCTGCTTTTGCACACGCTCTGGCTCTCTCTCAAATAAATAAAATCTTAAGGAAAAAAAAAAAAAACAGGGGTGCCTGGGTGGCTTAGCCAGTTGAATGCCTGCTTTCAGCTCGGGTCATGATCCCAAAGACCTGGCACTGAGCCCCGTATTGGTCTCCCTGCTCAGTGGGGAGCCTGCTTCTCCCTCCCTCTCTCTCTCAAATAAATAAATAAAATCTTAAATAAGAGAAATAAACAGCTCATTTGGACTGGATTCTCCTACCTGGAGCTGGGCTTCACTCTTGGGATCCAATGGTCTCTTATAGAGCAAGTGCAGATACCCAGAGTCACAATCCCTCTCGTTTTGTTCTCTGGCTTCTTCAACACCAGCAAAGCCCTCAAGTAAAGTCGTTTTCAGGGTACTGATATCTCCATGAAGAGACTAGAAAAGGTACAAGGACATATTGAGACAAGGAGTGATATTTCTGAGAAATAAACCTTTTTGTCTGGATCAAGGACAACTGTTGGGTGTTTCTCAAGTAGTTTACATGATGCACCTGTGAGTATATAAAAAGAAATTCATACAAAAAAGTAGTTCACTGCTTAGTAAGAAAAATACAAATATTCACTTTTTAAAAATTATTTTTTTCCTCCTCATTGAAAAAAACACATACTCTAATGACCAGAAACTCAGAGAGTAGGAAGAACTGATGGAACACTGATGGTACCAAAGAATGTGATGGTACCTGAAGACAACCACTGCTGACACCCTGCAGAACTCTCGTCTTTCCCAGCATGCTTTAAGAGTAGGGTTCTGGGGCAGCCCGGGTGGCTCAGCGGTTTAGCGCTGCCTTCAGCCTAGGACGTGATCCTGGAGACCCGGGATCGAGTCCCACGTCGGGCTCCCTGCATGGAGCCTGCTTCTCCCTCTGCCTGTGTCTCTGCCTCTCTCTCTCTCTCCTCTCTGTGTATTCTCATGAATAAATAAATAAAATCTTAAAAAACAAAAACAGAAGTGTAGGGTTCTGGCGGCAGACAGTCTGGGACTGACACACTGTAACTGGGTAGCTTTGGGCAAATTATTTCACTTCTCTATGCTTCAGATGCCTGACTTGCGAGAGACACAGAGCAATAGCACCTACCAAACAGGACAGTTTGAGGATTCAGTGAGATAACACAGTGCCTGGCACAGAGTAAGCAGTAATAATAGTAACATAGTACATACTATTAACAACAAATACTTGATATTTTTATATTGTACATGCTCTTCAACCTAACTCTGTAACCAAGCAATTTATTACAAAATATGGTAAATTTTCAAATATACCTAAACTAGTGACTATAATAGACTTTTATGGAATGGCTGTTGTGTGTCAATGGGGTAGAACTATTATTATTCTATTTTCTATAGGAGAACACTAAAACCTAGAGTAGCTACATTAACTTGCCTAATGTCACATAATGTGTTAAGTGCTGAAGACAGGACCCAGGGCAGCCCCGCTGGTCCAGCGGTTTAGCGCTGCCTTCAGCCTGGGGTGTGATCCTAGGGGCCCGAGATCGAGTCCAACGTCGGACTCCCTGCATGGAGCCTGCTTCTCCCTCTGCCTGTGTCTCTGCCTCACTCTCTGTCTCTCATAAATAAATAAATATAAAATCTTAAAAAAAAAAAAAAAAAAAAAAAAAAAAAAGACAGGACCTGAACTTGGGCAGTCCTAGGTAAACTACTCATCGTTCTGAAAAAAACAACACCAGGGTCCTTAAAGAATAAAGTACACCCATGGAGTGCATGGAGAGCAACTGTTGAAGTGTAATTCAACTCAGAAAGAACATCAGTAAGCACAGACCTCTGTGGTCTCTTTGATCTCCAAAAGAAAGGTGTGCAAGTCATCAGATTCTGTTCGCAGCATCTTCATCTCCTCCGAAGTGCCCACTTGGAAACAGGCCTTGGAAGTCCGGGCTTTCAGCTCCCCCAGCTCCTTCTGAAAGTGTGCAATCTGCAGAAGCCACAAAAGAGGAAGCCCCTCGGTGTGAATGGCACAGCAGCACTGTCACTGCTCTGGACCCACAGAGCACACACCCCTGGGGTGCATCATGGCTGAATGCCAGTTCATGCATGAGGCTGCACTCAGAGCCACTCCAGTCTCACGGTCAGAGCAACTTCTGCACAAAATCTGCAGGAATGACTTTACCTCCTCCCCGATTCCAGCCATTACGGGATCTGACTCTTTCCACTGATGTCCCTGCTTTTCTGAAACAGGAGGCTGAAGTGATTTTGCCTGAAATGGAAAGCACAGATTGACAGATGTGCCCCCACCAGTATGGCTTCTTGAAGCAGCTGATTCGGTGCTTGGCACACTTGTGATACAGTCACTCTTCCCTCACCTGTTCTTTTGAATCTATACCTCCTTTGTGTTAGGAATGTTCTAGACAGTGTAGAGAGAGGTGAACAAGATAGAGGAGGTCCCTGTTCTCATGGCACTTACATTTTGCTGGGCCAAAACAGGTAGAAAGCCAACAAGTCAGATCATTCCAGCTGGTGATAGCAACAGGACAAAAGTAAATAGGAACTTAAGAGAAGGGGCACTACTGGACAAGAGGGGGCCCAGGACGCCCTCCTAGAGCACAGTCTCTGAACCTAGCCTCGAGGCAAAGCGGAAAGCTCTGTAAGTTCTGGGGGGAAGTACCTTCCAGACACTGAGAAGAGCAAAGAATGTAAGGCAGGAGACATCTGGCATGTTGGAAACCAAGAGATGAAGTAAATCTGGGGCCCAATGAAATGAGTAGGGCCACTGGAAAGGCCTGGGCAGGTCAAGTACAATTAACCCAAGGAGCTTGGCTGTTTTTCTAAGTGTGCCGGAAGACTACTATTGGAGTTCAAGGAGTTTGTTTCTTGATTTATGATTTAAAAGGTCCCTCTTGGGATCCCTGGGTGGCGCAGCGGTTTGGCGCCTGCCTTTGGCCCAGGGCGTGATCCTGGAGACCCGGGATCAAGTCCCACGTCGGGCTCCCGGTGCATGGAGCCTGCTTCTCCCTCTGCCTGTGTCTCTGCCTCTCTCTCTCTCTCTCTCTCTCTCTTCTGTGTGACTATCATAAATAATAATAAAAAAAATAAATAAAATAAAATAAAATAAAATAAAATAAAATAAAATAAAATAAAAATGTCCCTCTTGCTGCTAAATCGAGCAGAGATGTCAGCAAGAGAGAAGAAAGGAGACCAGTCAGGAGGATAACGAAGCAAAAGAGGACAATGGTCTAAAATATGACGTTAAAAGGGGTGACAGATGCGGATTTATGCCACGCACATGCCCCATCAGAGGACAGCTGACGAGATCTTCCGCTAGTAAGGACTAGGGGGAGGGAATCCAGAATGACTTCTGGGTTTGGGGCTTGACAAACCACCCAGAAAAGGCTCTGGGGAAGAGAGAAATCAAGAATTCTGCTGTAGAGACATTATAACTTGAGATGGCTTTTAGATTATTTAATAACTATAGCAATTACCATATAGAGCATATTTAGACTGCATTAGCAATCATTAAAATAGCAAGCATTTACCTAATAAATACCTTGTGTCATGCACTATGCCAAAAGCTAAACCTATAAGCTGGGCATTTACTATGCACCCCGTAAAACAGCAAGCATTTATGTAACAAGTCCCACATGTCAAGGATTATGCCAAAAACTAGACCTCTAAGTGGGGCATTTACTGTGTGCCCTGTGCGGTTGTGTTGAGGGCAGGAATGGGGTTGGCTGGGAAACGGAAAGAAAAACCCGACTCTGGTCCCCAGGGAACGCATCCCATCAAGTGGGAAAGTGACATAAAATTCTCTTTAAGTTAAACCATAATAAGAAACTGAGGTGACAGACTGTAAATCTAAACATGAAAATAAAGCTTTTGGAAAAACACAGGAAAACATCTTTTTGACCTTGGAACCAGACTATCTAAACAGAACACAAAAAGCACTAATCATAAAAGAAAAGGTGATATACTGAACTATATTAAAAACTTGTTATCAAAAGAAACCATGAACAGAAAAAGCAATTAAAGCATTTGCATTATGTGTGTGTGCACATGCTTGAGTGTACCCAACAAGGAACTCTGAAAGAAATCAGTAGGAAGACAGACAACCCCATAGAAAAATAGATAACAGATATAAGAACAGATATCCCATTAAAGAAGATATTCAATTCTGAGGTCACCAGGGAAATACTAATTAAAACTAAAAATACAACAATAAGAAATGAAAATAAAAAAGACCGATGAGGATACGGAGCAGCTGGGCCCTCATATACTCCCAGCGGGCACTTACGAAAGAGAAACATACACATATGTTCTATGACCCAGCAAATCCACTCCTCGGTGTACTCCAACGGAAATGCATACGTATATTCACCCACAGACCTCTCAACTAGCACGCTCACAGCAATGCTATTTGTAATAACTGAAACCTGGAGGCTCGTCAGATGTCTGTCATGGCTAGAATAAATATTTATAGTATAACCACCCAATGAACTCCACACAGTCACAGTGATATGGGTCAATCTCACAAACATAACGTTGAGTCAAACTGCCAGATACAAGAATACATACTGTATTCTTATATACTGTATGATTCCAATTTAGAGAAGGTACAAACTGGCCAAACTAAGCTCCAATGTCAGAAATCATAGCAGGTAGCCCTTTTATCAAGGGGAATAACTAAAAGGGCACACAGGAGAGAGGATTCTAGGGT
This sequence comes from Canis lupus familiaris, assembly GCF_011100685.1. Lineage (NCBI taxonomy): Eukaryota > Metazoa > Chordata > Mammalia > Carnivora > Canidae > Canis > Canis lupus. The sequence goes on from NC_049230.1 coordinate 53,014,145, forward strand.
CCTGGTGATGTGCCACTTCTTGATCTGAGTGTTGGTTACCAAGGCATACTCAGCTGGTATATGGGAATACTTTTATTTTCCTGTGTGTATTATGTGCCAGTAAAAAAATTCAGTAAAATAAGATGTTATGGATAAACTGAGATGTTCTGGAAAGCACAGAGAAGGAGGGCACTGGATAGATTTCCCAGTTACTTTGGGAAGGAGATAAAAAGCAGGTGCTACAGTCTTGAGACAGAAAGAGATTACAACAAAGTGAATAGCACAGTATGGACAATCTCAGGAACCAGCAGAGACAACAATACTATGGCTCTGGGGTTGAGGTAAATGGCTTTTGGGAGCACACATTACAAATGTTCCAAGTTCATACTTTAGTATTTCCCAACACACAGCCCTCAGTACTATTTCAAAGGGATGAATTCTAAAACATGAAAGCCCACTTTATGATAAACATGCATGATAGGGGCAGTAGATGAATACACACACTATTGGAAGCTAGGTTTAAACATACCTGAGGAGAGCCTGACTTTGCCACTGGAGGGGTTATCCTGGGTGACTTCTGTACCATTGAGGGCACTGGGCTTGGGCTGCCCTGAGCAGACCGCCCTGCTGGAAATAAGAGGTCAGTGAAAACAGATAGTATTTCTTGTCATTATTTCTCTCAGCATATGTGTCCTTTCCTCAAAGCTAAAAAAAAATAAGCTTCTCAGTGTCCCCGGTCGCCCTTCTATGATTTTTGTTACCAAGAGTGACACCTAGTTTTGTCAGGCCTATTCCTAGATAATGAAAAAAAAAAAGCTATATTTTTAAATGCAAGGCACTTTTATAAAGCAGGTATAACTGGAATATCTCTGTTTGTAGGTGTAGGCCCAGGAGGCTCCCTGGCCCATCCTTACTCCCCAGAGACTCCTGCTGCATCTCTGGGAACCAGGGACAAGTTTAAATAATCCCAGTACCTTGTAGAACTCATAAGAGTCTTCACGGCCCTCCTGGAAGCTTCTAGAACAAGCCCTGCTCTTTTGCACATTAGAATCACTCAGAGAGCTTTTAAAAAACAAACACACTAAAAATTCACACCCAAACCTCACCTCCAGAGAACCTGACTGAGCTGTTAGGGAAAGGATCCCCAAGGGAGTCTAGAGTGCCAATGGAACTGTGATCCATGGTGTTATTCCCAGCACCCTCCAAACTTTAAGAATTAAATAATGGCGACGGCAGGGCAGGGTGATCTGGGTAGTAAGCAATGGAAATGGAGATCGTGTATGGGCATCATGGTTCAAATTTTCTCTCCTACGCTGAAAATAGATGTGAAAAAACTAAGCCACGACTCCTTAACTTTCTGGGTCATAGACAGATGTCTTTCAGAATTGGAAGAAAGTCCTAGAATGAGGTGACTTTGGCAAACTCCACAGGCAGTCTTTTCTCCTGGGCAATAGGGAAGATAGGTATGAGAGAGGATTTCAAGAATTCACAACTCAATGCCTGCTCAATATTTACCAAGATAACATTATTCCTGACATTCAAACACTAAATGGTTACCCAAACATGTCTGGCTAGGTATCATAGCTGACATTCATGAAAATATCCCACTTAAAAATTGAGAGAGATGTGGCAAATACCATGCTAACCACATGAGCAAATTCACACTACTCATATCAGGACAAAACAAAGTCATGGGACATGTATGTACCCATCACCTATGTGGTATTACTGCCCAAAACGTTCAAATAGTATTTCGTTGTGTGGAAACAATCAAGTCCAAATTGAGGGACTATTCCCAAATCACTGGCTTGACCTCTCCACAAACATCAATGCGGAGAAATATGAGAATGGCAAAGAAGTGTTTGACACTGAGACTAAAAACTGGAAAAACTGAAATAGGACATATGGTCCTTGACTGGAGGGGACAAAGCCATAAAGAACACTACTGGGACAACTACAGAAGTGTCAATGAGGGCTACAGAGTAGATTATGGTTAAATCTCCTTAGCGTGATAATGTATCACGTACCCCCATATTTAATAGATACGTGCTTACACATTTAGGGGTGAAGTGCCTGCAATTAACTCTCAAATATTTTAGAAAAAAAATTTTTGCTAAAAAGAACACAAAGCATATGGCACCAAATGTTACCAAGTGTTGTCTTGGCAGAGGGAGGGCACAGTATTCATTAGAGTACATGCAACCTTTCTGCAAATATGAAAGGAAAAAAAAAAACAGGTACATCTGGTCATGGAGTTGTACCATGCCCTTCGATCCAACTTGGTTATGAGAACCAATTCCACTTGTCATCTTTATTTAATAGACTTGCTCACAGTAGGGCTGGTGTGAAAATCACAGGACAACCATCAGAGGCAGTAAGCCTAAGTCACTGCAGGCTTTTCCTCCTCAAGGGAACTTCATGGATTGTTCTATAACTGCCCTTCATATAGGGCAGGCTCCACATGAAGACAGATGTCACACAGCAAGAGACTTCCTTTGAATCATCAAGCACACTTAGCATCATGAAAAATGTTGGGAGAGCCAAGCATGGCAGCACCACGGCCACGGCAATCTTCCCAACTGAGAGTACAAAGGTTAGAGCTCATCAGTGTGAGGTATAGGAAGCAAGAATGAATGATCTAGTCTGACTATGGCAGCTCGGGCTCCTGACAATGGAAACATGCAAACATAAGAATTTGGGGCTGAGCTCTGGAGCAGTTTGCTTCAAATCATACCTGATGCCGAGGGGGAGACTGAGGACTTTGAAGACACGGAGCCCGGTGGTGCTGAGAGGGGCGTGGGGTGGTTGAGGGGTCCAGAAGCGGCTGGCTTGGAGGTGGAGGGGAACGGCAGCGCGGGTGCACCCTGGGAGCTGATGGCAGGAGCGGAGGGAGCCACTGCAGTGAACCTGAAACGGCGGCCCAACTGTGTGAGAAGCGCTCTCAAGGAGGCTCCTTCACATTGATCATGAGCAATGCCACCAATGGATAACTTACGGCTCCTATAGTTTTCTTTGTGAAACATAATGTTTAGCTATTTCTTATAAAAAGCGAACGCTGCAAGGAAACATTTATCTTATCCTCTGTGTTCTAAGGAGTCAACTATTCCATGAATTATAATGAGCTCTTTATATAAAGGAAAAATGAAGTTTATCAGGTTGTGAAATATTTATTTTCCCTTCTATCAAACCAAGTGGAAAAAAAAAAAAAGGAGGCTAGGACTCTGTTACACTTAGGAATGTCTAGTATTGTCCTGCCGATGAAATTACTGAGAACTCACTTTGGGGCGCTCACCTCCTCTGGGGAGTCAGAAAGGCAGAGGAAAGCAGATCACTACCTTTAGGGTGCTCATAGGCATGGAAAGTTAAGTTTTACCTACAGGGCAAAAGCCTGTAAACAATCTAAATTATCCAGCATGAGCCGACTGGCCACATACAGTACAGTGAGGCTACAAAGTAGAATTTTTTTTTTTTTTAGATATTTTATTTATTTATTTATTCATGAAAGACACACACAGAGAGAGAGGCAGAGACAAAGGCAGAGGGAGAAGCAGGCTCCATTGCAGGGAGCCTGATGTGGGACTCGATCCCGGGACTCCAGGATCACGCCCTGGGCCAAAGGCAGGCGCTAAACCACTAAGCCACCCAGGGGATTCCCCTACAAAGTAGAATCTTAGGCAGCCGTTAGAATGAAGTGGCTGTGTGACAATGGCAGCAGCAAGGGTGACAGCCAGCACTGCCTCCGTGGCAACAAAAGGCAGCAAAGGAGAGCAGGAAAGCTTGGGAGGGTTATGGGGTATCAGCGATCACTTTCTGCAGAAGGCTTGCATTCCAGCAGGGAGAACATAAGATGCAGACAAAGAAGTCCAAAATGGGATGTGAGTGAGCTGGTAGGACCCACACGTGGAAGAAACCGAGGACCATGTTAAGGAGTTATGGACTATCCAGGAAGAGCAGTGAGAAGCCCCTGGGGACTGTTGCACAGGGAAGTCACCTGACACGGGCACAACTTCACAGACCGTCGTAGTGGCTGTCACAGAGCAGTTCACAGAGTAAAGGGACAGAAGGATTCTAAGAGATTCACTCCCCCAACCCAGGATGTATATTCCTTATTGCTTCATTTTTTAAAATAAGGATTATCAGGGTGCCTAGGTGGCTTAGTTGGTTAGGGGTCTGCCTCTTGATTTTGGCTCAGGTCATGATCTCAGGGTTGTGAGATCCAGCCCCGAGAGTCCAGCTCCAAACTGGGTGTGGAGCCTGCTTGGGATTCCCTCTCCCTCTGCCCCTCCCTGTGCTTGCTCTCTCTCAAAAAACAAGCTAAATAAATAAAACAAAATAAAGATAGGGATATCTTCTATATTTAAAATCTGAAAAGCAAAAACCAGCATATAAACATAAACTTATAATGATTAAAAAAAAATTATCTAAGAGACTCCTGGACTCCATCCATTGATTAGATGCAAACCTTTTATGTTTGAATTCTCACCATTTGCAGTTACCATTTTGGAAAACAGGAAAAAGAAAAAATTTATTGTAACTCCACCCACCGTGACTCTACTTCCAGGGAACAACGTGATGTTTCTACTAATGCCACAGAAGCAGCGAACTTTCTTCAAGTGTTACTTACTTCTCACTAAGGTTGACCTTGACTGCAGAGGCTGAGGGTGGGAAAGCAGGCTTCAGTCCTATATTTGGAGCAGAGACACTTGGCATCGGCGTGCTTTCCAAGGTAGGCTTAAACCCCGAGGATCCAAAGGAGAACGAGGTTGCAGATGGTGTCATGGGAGAGGCCACAGGGGTGGGCACTAGGGAGGCTTGAGGAGGGGGAACAAAAGAAAAGGTGGATGCGACAGAGCCACTGGAATATGGAGGGGGCTCCCCTGGGACAGAACCAGATGACTTCAAGGATGAAGAACCAAAGGAGAACACGGCAGGGGCTCCAACAGCAGAAGGCACAGAGAAGGTGGAGGGGGAGGCAGCCAGTGACGAAGGTGGGCCAGAGACTGGAGCTGCAGGGGTTGGCGTGTCGAGCTTCTGTGGGGCTTGAGAGGAGGTTGGCGTAGTGGGAGTACTGCCTGCAGTAAATGAAATGGAGAAAAAGGAAGACAGAAGTTAGCACCGCAACAGTGGAGGTCCATACGGCAGAAAGCAAGTGGAAAGAAACTCGCAGCGGAGGGAAGACAGAAAGAAAGGTCCTAGTTCAAGAGCGGGGGAGAAAAGAGAGCAGGGCTGATGGGGGACCTGCCACAGCAAACTTTCCACATAGTAAGTTGGACAAAACTTTAGAGGAAAAGAGAGACAGGGAAAGGCATTAAGTTAACAGGACTTCATGGACACACAGCTGAATCCCAGAGGAAAAATGCGTGTCTCGGTGTTATAGGGAAAAAGAAACCATTCTGCAACATTTCACAGCAATCAGGAAAAAACTTCCCTTCAGACCTCCACTTCATAACAGTTACTAAAAGCAATTCCAGCTAAATTAAAGATGTCCACGTATACAAAAGCTCACGTATACATACATCTCAAAACAAAGGAGACAAAAAAGTGAGTGAAGTCACTGAATCTAACAACCTGAAATTTAGAAGTGACCAAAAGAAAAAAAAAATCACAAAAGGAAAAGATGAAGATTTGACTGTGTAAAAACAGTTACATAAAAGGTAAATGAAATTTTAAAAATCTGTAGCAAATATGTTTTATATTTTTAAAAAAACTCACATAAACTGAGATAAAGAAATTTCAAAAAAAAAATTCCAAGACTACGATATAAGCTGAGAACCTAATTCATAAAATAATACATTCAATCTGTGTGTAATCAAAAAAATGCAAATTTAAATAAGGCATATTTTTTATTGTCCTTAAAATTTAAATATGTATAACCCCTTATGCTTGGAAGGGTAACATGAACCTGAAAACTTTTATCACTAGTAGGCACCAAATTTAGCATAATCTTTTAGAAAATACTTTAGCATTGTCTCAAAAAATCATAAAAAATAGACTCAGAAATCCCACTTCTAAGAATAAAGCCTACAAAAATAACCTAACATGAAAAACACATTTAATACAACCCAAATGCTAAAAGATGTTCAATGGAATAGTAAGCACTCTTTTATGTGAATCACAAAGATTATATAAGAACACAGAAACACAATTTAAATTAAAAACCTACACACCAATGGTATATACAATAGAATTACAACAACGAAGAAAGATGTTTATGAAAAAAACACGAGAAGAGGAGGGCAGGTTTAAATTTTTTTCTATTTTCCCAACTTTCTATAAATGTGTTAATTTGCCAAATTCAATTAACTCAATAAATATATTAAAAAATAGTATTTTTTTAAATCAATAAACTTATTTTAGTGGGTCTCCACTCTTCCAAACTGTCTGAGCTGTAAATTTACCTTCACTATGTCAAAAGTAATGAAACACTTACAAGTATAAAAATACTTCTAAAAAAGAAGACCTCAGTGAATTGTCACTTTTATGGAAGCATAATAATGCAAGCAAATTTATTGTTAATATTTCTTTCACACAATAAATAGGGAACCAGCAACCACCAACTTCTTTAAAAACACAAACATGGGCAGCCCAGGTGGCTCAGTGGTTTAGTGTTGCCTTCAGCCCGGGACGTGATCCTGGAGACCCGGGATCGAGTCCCACATCGGGCTCCCTCCCTACATTGAGCCAGCTTCTCCCTCTGCCTGTGTCTCTGCCTCTCTCTCTCTCTGTGTCTTTCATGAATAAATAAATAAAATATTAAAAAAAAACAAAAAACAAACCACAAACATATAGATATTTGTCACTTCCACACACATTCAGTAGACCAACATGAAGAGTACATATAGGACCCGAAAGAAATTAGAGGCACTTTAATTGAAAATAGAACTGAACATATGAAAACTGCCGCACTGCTACTTCTGATCATTCACCAAAGCAAATGTGGAGCGGTAGCGTAAAAATGAGCAGAACCATTTGTGTCTTCTGGGTCTACCCCCTGGGCTTTAGCTATAACTGGCAGGCTACTTTCTCCCCCTTCAATGGCTCTCTTCTGCTCATCTAAACATGGCTACCACCTCTGGACCAAGCATGAGGCAAAAAATAAAACTAGCCTCTGCTTGTGCTAGAGGATTTGATGGGCTAGGAGCAAAGTCCTTCACACTGGACTGTGCTCAGAAGTAAACATCACCCTGCTCTCACAAGTGATACTGTCACTGTGAAAATTAGTGTTTACATGTGTGCATTTATGTATATGAAGAATATGGACCAAAATGTTAATAACTATGGCTATTGCTTGATGACTGATGGGCTCTTAAATGATTGTGTACTTTCTAATTTTCCTCCAATAAACATATACTACTCAAGCAATATTTTCAAAGAGGAGGGGAGAAAAACCTAAAGTAAATTAAATATAAACAAAAATAAAATCACCATGTTCCCACTGCCCAGACATAACCACTATTTAGATTTTAATATCCAACTTGCTAGTATTTTCCCTATGTACATATTTTTTTCTCAATGAGAAAGAAATCATAAAGCATACAGTGCTTTTTCATGATACATTCGACTACAGCTTTGTCAACAAATGCAACATTTTTAAGTTCCGTGGCATTCACGGTATGCACATACGAAGACATATGTAACCAATCCTCTGGGACTAAACATGTTGGTAGGATTCAGACCATACGATACAGGGTGCTGTAACAGGATACTGTTGGTAGATTACCTGATGGGATTCATTTGGCTGAGTTTCCTTTTCTCTAAAGTAAAGGTTGGAGAATAAAGCTTGTGGGTGAGAGGATGCAAGAATGTGCGTGTGTTCAAGGAAAAGTCCCTGCTTCGTTCAGACTGGCTCAAGGAAGAGGATCATTATGTGTCCCTACACAGTGTTCATCCCTGGGGATGGTCCAGAACGAGCCCATGGCACTCCCTCTGTGACAGAGCAGAAAGAGGCACGTACCTGACGACTTGGGTTGTCGCTCTCCTTCTAACGAGAGCCGCTCTGGCATCTTGATGAGGGACCTAACCCCGGGATTTTGATTGATCATATAAAATGGACAGAGCACACCGTCTGTTGAAAGTAACATAAGAACTGGAGCAGGAGGAAGAGTTTTCTCATCATCTGTTAAGAAAATAAGCACAAGTGAAAAATGAACCAAGTCCCGAAGGCAAAGACTATTCTAAGCAAGAAGGCTATAGTAGACTTGCCCCAACAGTAGCTCAAGACTGTTTGCTCTGATTCATATCTGAACAGCCTCGAGAGCACTGGCTCTTGAAAGAGAACTACTGCCATTCTCAGTGGCTACCATCATGCCAGACCCTGCAGGGAAGTTCCAGTAGTCCTATGGCAGCTGTGACTGTCCCTGAGCTCCTGAGACTTTGACGAGTGTCTCAGGGTTCATGATGTCCCAAGACAGGTGTCTCTAGGAGGGGGCTGGCCTAGCAGAAAAGTGACAGACTACACACTTTGGAAAATACACAGGACGTAGAAAGGTAAGTCAAACTACTTTATATTCATTCACAGTTCAATCCTAAGATGTATTTTGTCAATTAGGACTTGAAGAGACTCAGAATAAATGAACTAAGGAGACCAAATAATCTTACCAGGGAAAGGACAGGAAGGAACTTAGTGGTGCTCAACAATGACACCTCTCTAAATTGAAGTACCAAAGAGCATAGGGCATGAGTTCCACTATACTGGTGCATCTCACAGACTGCAGCCCTATCTCGCTCCAAGAGAGAAGACCCATTCATAGCACAAATTCAGGCCTGCCCTGGAAGCCAAGTGCTTGAGGTCCCCATTCTCTGATCTGTGTCTTTAAACCAAGCACTGTTACGCAGTACTGAACTAGGGTGCTGTTTCTGTGGGAGGCCGCTGGGAAACTGGAATGCTTGGAGAAACAAGGCAATGAGACCCTTCTGTTCTAGATTTCACCTATACATGAAAGCACACAGAGATAGGCATGCGTGAGTGTACACACGGGTGCGCACACACACAGGCACGCACACACACACACGCACAGAGTCTGGCTTTTGTCTTATCAATGAATGTCAATCAAGTTAATCTAGTGGCGTCACAATGCACTCTGTATCATTCTTCAAGTAGCAATGCACTACCAGGAGTTAAGTGCCCCGCAGAGTAGATTCTGTCATGAACACGCAGAACAGGATTTCAATATCAACCACGACCACTTTTGCACTGAGCTACATCAGGCCACACTTACTGAGGGTGATTTCCACTTGATTAGTATAGTCTATGGCAACTCCCACAGGCAGCGAGTCATCACTCTTGTCTGTCACAGGCAGTTCAGCTCGACTGGAATCCTCTAGGAGCCAAGATTCCCAATTAATCTGGAAAAAAGAAGTAAAGATGAAAAAGCTATGTTGGTTAGAGCTTTGCAATGGTCCTCCCATATTTCAAAAAGGAGAGAAGACAATTCACTTGGTTTAGATTTATGTGTTGACCAGACTCTGAAATTTGGAAAGATGGTCTAAAAGCAACGGGCATCCTAGCAAGTGAGGGGTTAATTTTCCAAATTAACCCATGTGTTACTGGTATACCAAGTACCTGCCTTGTGAATAACCACTATCGTGAACACTTTCCCAAGTACTGTCTACCCCAACTAGGTACATTCCTAAACGTGGTGGATAAATCTAATACCTGCACCAAACAGTTATTAGCTGCTCCTGGAAATGTGGGATTGGCACAAGGAACTCCAGTTGATTGCTACTGTGGTCTTGAGCAATGTGGCTTGTAGGGCTGGCCAGATGCCCTATGCCCACTTGTTAATGGACAGAATTACCCTTAGTTCTTATCCTCCCAGATCTTGGCATCTGTTCCTCCCATGGGGCCCTTCCTGCCTTCAGGGTTCTTGAGAAACCACTGAGTCTTTCCAATAAACTCTTCTGCTTATGTCTGTGCTTGAATGGGCTATATTCCTGCCAATACATGATTTGATTTTTTTTTAAAGATTTTATTTATTCACTCTGAGAGACACAGAGAGAGGTGCAGAGACACAGGCAGAGGGAGAAGCAGGATCCTTGCAAGAAGCACTCATATGGGACTTGATCCTGGGATCACGCCCTGAGCCGAAGGCAGACGTTCAACTGCTGATCCACCCAGGCATCCCTATGATCTGATTTTTAAAAACCACACATTTGTCTAACTTTCAGTGTTGACCAAAACTGGGCAGCACAACTCAAAAGGAAATAATGCTCTATGAATAACAGAGAGAAAACAAAAAGCCCTTCAGGAAAGGGAATGTAATCATACTCCATGACTTAGCTATGGTGTGAATAATAATTGCATTCATAATAATGTAAATAAAGTTGATATCAAGTTTGAAAAACAATCTATAGGACAGCCTTGCTGGCACAGCGGTTTAGCGCCGCCTGCAGCCCACGGCATGATCCTGGAGACCCGGGATCGAATCCCACGTCGGGCTCCCTGCATGGAGCCTGCTTCTCTCTCTGCCTCTCTCTCTTTCTCTCGCTCTGTATCTCTCATGAGTAAATAAAATAAAATATTAAAAAAAAGAAAAACAATCTATAGACAAAATAAAGAAAACTTAATAATTACTACAGAACAGAATACAACAGTACCAGTTTTGATTCTGCAAAAGACAAGCTACAGATGAGAACAGCAGTGAGGTGGGAGCGGGGAAGGTATGCTAAAGGCGAGAGTGGGAGAGAAGGTATTCCTCTCACAAAGTAGAGAGTCAAGAGATACTGGGTATAGTGATAACTAAGAAATGGAAGATTAAAAGTATTACTTACAGTTACAAAGGTAACCAGCAGAAGAAACTACAACAGTGCTGTAACCCCGTTGAAGGGAAAGGAGGATTTGAGGGCCATATGTAAGCTATATTGTTATCTACCACAACACCTAAGGTCTAAAACAAATAATCGTTAACTAGTGATGAAGCAGATTATTATTTGTTTTTAGAGGTCGGGAGGGGCAAAGTGAGAGAGAATCTTAAGCAGACTCCATGCCCAGTGCAGAGCCTGACACAGGACTCGATCTCCAACCCTGAGATCACAATGTGAGCCAAAATTCAGTCAGACGTTTACCCAACTGAGCCACCCAGGTGCCCTTAAGATTATTTAGGGATAAGGAGGTAATCTTTAAAAGCAAAAATTTACAAGTTAAAAAAGTTCCCCTCTAACCAGGGCTGGATAAGGATGGAGTAGGCAGGGGTAATCTTTTTTTTTTCTTTTATAAATCCTTTCCACTACGTCATTTTTTAGTCATGTACATAAATTATCCTGATAAAAAACAAAAATACAAGTACATTTTAAACGTGTCAGTACATAAGATAGCTGTGCTCATAGGAAATTGCTCTTAAAGACAATCTAAGGCTTCACATCAGACTAACTCTGGCCTGTGACCCCAAAGCGCTCATCCTAGATACTATGAGAGCCATGTACTTATAGTGGACCACCCTGCCACCCAGAGAATGAGGGATAAATACTGAATGATTGGAGAGGTCTAAGTCTCTGTGTGTGGGGCGCATACAACATTTTTAAACTCAAGGCAGAGTTTTAAGCAGAAAAGTTTCCTGGGGCACCTGGGTGGTAAGAGTTAAAACTGCCTCTCAGTTTCAGCTCAGGTTGTGATCTTGGGATTGTGGGATAGAGCCCTGTGTCAGGCTCTGTGCTCAGCCCAGTCTGCCTGAGTTTTTCTCTCCCTCTGTGCACACTCTTTCTTGCTCTAATAAATCTTAAAAAAAAAAAAAAAAAAAAAAAAGTTTCCCTTTTATCACGTCCTTCTGTGGTCACTGTACATAACCTACCTTGGTTGAGGATGGGTTACCACAATCACCTCAGCCCAATTCTTGTCTGCAAGGACAGAGCGCAAGAAGGGAGGTGGGTGCTTACACACATGAGTGCTTTTAGCTCTTGGGTGGTTTTTCAAAGTGAAATAGAAAGTATTGCTGGTGAGTCGCAATTTGATATGGTCTGCATGTTTCTCTCCATTAGTCAAGGATGGGTTAGAGGTAACTGAACGGAAGGGGCAGGTTCAAGCAACAGGAAGTAAATAAAGGTGGTGAAACAGAACAAGGCAGAAAATCCTCCTACACACCCAGGTGTGCTCCTGTGGGAAGCTGATTATATCTATGCTTCCACAGATCGTGAGTGGATCCTGAAAGGACAGAAGAGCTTTTTAAGACAGTGGGGGAGCTGCTGAGTTTGAAACCCACATCTGTCCCATGCAAAATCCAAGCCACATGGCCCAAGGCACTCCGTCACATCAGCCAAGTGTCAGCTTTGCTCTCATCCAGAAACTCATTCAAAAGGATGTGGCTTCATCTAAACTTTCACCACATAGTTAACTCCTCCAAGAATCTTTCTCAGAAAAGTGTCACATAAAAGTGACCGAAGAGTGAAATTTACCTGATCTGTCTGTCGAGCAAGGATACTGACTTCTGTTGAAGCTGCAGATGCTGCCAGCACTAAATCCCTTGAAAGAACAAAAGCAGGAGACTGTTAAATTCAAACGTAGCAACAATTCTAACCCAACTTGAGCCTGCGGTGGCGTCCATGAGGACTTCCGTGTGATGTCAAGGAGGAAGGTGAGGTCTTCTACATGGCTGAAGAAAGGTGAGAAGATTTTAGATGTAAAGTTTAACTTCTTAGTTCATTAGGATAAAGCCCTGGAGACTCAGCCAACTCCTTATGTATTTCTGACAAAGGTCAGAGACATGACAAAATCCAGTCAGAATTTCCATTAAGTCTACTGCCCTGTAAACAGAAAGATCTGGTGAAATCGTGGACAGAAGCTTTGCTTCAAGCTATCTATCTTTCAAGGGGAAGTTTTTGCTCTCAAAGGGACACATTTAATACATTCCTTAAATATCATATTGTCATAAGTCATCACTGGGGTTATTGAGAAAATGGGGTTTTTAAGATTAGTAAGTATTCAATCCAGATAATTTAAGATTGGGGAAACAGAAGTAGTCAGAGGCATTATCCAGCCTCAGAGGAAAATATGTTCAAGGGCATAAATTCTCTATTCTCCTTCCCTACAGAAAAGAATCTCAAAGTGGGAACAAAGCAATGCAGGTAGGACCCGACAGAGAGAGAAGGAATCCATTCTGGGTTCTCAGCTCACCATTCTTCAATGTAACTGAGGTAGTAATGGTGCTGCCTCTCCGTGCAGCTGCCATAGCAGGGCTCCATAAAGTTCACAAATATCTCTGGGTGTTTTTCTTCTTTTTTCTACAATAAACAAAAGGAGAAAAAAAATCCCACATGCAATTTTTCTTTAATTCTACACAGTTAAAGAATCTCAAAAACTAAAACCATTTACACTTTATGAGAAAATTCACTCAAAAATCCCTGTCCAGGGACACCTGGGTGGCTCATCAGTTTAGCATCTGCCTTCGGCTCAGGGCATGATCCTGAGGTCCAGGATCGAGTCCCGCATCGAGCTCCTTGCAAGGAGCCTGCTTCTCCCTCTGTCTATGTCTCTGCCTCTCTCTTTCTCATGAATATTAAAAAAAAAAAAAAAAAAAAAAAAAAAAAACTCTGTCCAAATATATAGACATCCTATAAAGACAGAGTTGAGTAATACAAGGAATATGAGCCGTGGCCACTAACTGAACTGGATTCAAACTGTTTTTTCACTTTCTGGCCATGGAACAGGCATGGATGGACTGCTCACTTCTCTGATAATTTTTCTAGGGTCTGTGGTGGGCCTGATGAACTTACTCCACACTCTGTCTTAAGCGTGGAACAAAATGATACATATGAAGAGTTTAGCCCAGAACATGGAACCTAAGAAGGAGTCAATAAATGCCAAAGCTAATCTGATCTCTGGGAATAGAAAATCTTAAGTTCTTAAAATAAGGACCTCAAAAACATATTTTTAAAATTCAACTTTGTCAGGAACACTGTAATTTTGGCCCTCAGGCAACGGGACAGCATTCAAGTTTTACGCTTGAAGTTGTACCATCCCTGCCAGCAAAAAAAGGAAACTAAAGCCTAACCCTAGAACTTTATTAGAAGACCTCTATGATTCCCAAAGGATAAAGATGTCCTTTTCTTTCTTTCTTTTTTTTTTTTAAAGATTTTATTTATTTATGACAGAGAGAGAGAGAGAGAGAGAGAGAGGCAGAGACACAGGCAGAGGCAAAAGCCAGGTTCCATGCAGGGAGCCTGACGTGGGACTCGATCCTGGGCCTCCAGGATCACACCCTGGGCTGAAGGCGGCGCTAAACCACTGAGCCACACGGGGCTGCCAAAGATGTCCCTTTCACACACATACCGGGAGGAGAGCCATCACCACATCTGGAGAAGTTTCCAAGGTCCCATCCGCAGCAGCATACACAATTGTGAAGACATAAGTACCGATCCACAGCACATCCAGAACTGAAATACACACACTTTAATAAAGCATCTTATGTTTGGAATAGCCCCCATATGTTCAAAAAATTATCAGCCCATGGATAAAAGAGACCGAGTGCTATAGTTCTAAAAGGTCCAGATTTCACTGACTGAATATAATTCACAAATACAAAGAATTCAAGAAGCCCCAAATCATCCCAAAGTGGCATTTTTTTTTTCCTGGCAGAATAAAAGGATGGCAAATTTTGAAAGGATTCTAATAAAATATCAGGACCCATTTACTATTATTTACCATGAGACACAGGTGTCTACCAGAGGATTATTGTTATGCTGACTTAATTAGCCAACTATAATAATGAGAGTGTTCATGCAGGAGGCATTAACACTTCCCTGAGTGTGCAGCTGCATCACATGATGTGAAATTTCTGCAAATACTGTGTCACCTCATTAGAGGTGGACCTAGCATAAGAAAAGCAAATGGGTTACCTCTGACAGGATGATCTGACTCATAAAATGGTGGGCAAGGAATGACTTTTTTTTCCTGCAGAGTCTGAAAGAGATGGGGCGGGCGGGGGGGGGGGGGGGGGAGTATCAAATGGTCAAATGAAACAAACTTAAACCAATGAAACTCTGTCAAATCCAGTATGTTCCCCCCAGAAACCACTGTGCTTCATCTTCCCAGCCAGGAAAGAAATGAACACAGGGAATAGTGAATGACTCCATCCAGGACCCCATCCTACTGAAATCTCCCACAAATATGTTCGGGCGTAGAAAGGAGATGCTCAAGCTTATACCATTTATACTAGCAAAGCCACACACACTGACACAGACAACCACCAATAACGGAATAGAGAAGTAAATCATGGTACATCCACACCATGGACTACTACGCAGTCATTCAAAAGAATGGCTCCATATATAATATGTTGGGGAAAAGGACCTTGATAAAGTATTATGTTTAAGACAAAAAAGGCAAAGAGCAAACCAATAAAATTAAGCCAGTTATCTTTTTAGAGGCTACCGCCCTAAGAGTATGTACCAAATCTCATATAACAACTTTCTGTAATAACAAGAAATAAAAGCTTCACCTCAAACCCATAAACTACATTCTCTGCTTTACACCCAAGAACAGTCTCTCAAGGAAGAATGGACAGCAACACAGGCCTCAGAACTGCCTGTGGAACCCTCCTTCCCATCCATGCCTGATGTAACATATATGGATTCTATGTCAATTTATATTGAATAATACCTGTGATGATATCAGGAAGACCCCAGGGAGAGGATGACAGAGTGACAGGGGCATCCATTGTCTCGGGTGCCTAGAGTTGAAGAAACTGAATCTTTCAGATGGACTCGGCTACCAAATAATGCTATGCCTTAACTGTTTTGATGGAATGTTTAGATAACACTGCGTAGAATATGACCAGCGTGTATGGTAGACATGTAATGCATCTATACACTATTTGTATAAGCATCCAGAAATGTCTAGAGGCTGCCACTAAATAAAACACAGAGAGAGCCTCTAGAAGGACTATGGGATAGAAAGGGAAGAGTTCCACCCTTTCCTGCATTCACTAGTTTACTGATGAATTTGTTGCAGTGAGCATGAATTACATTTTAACAGAAAAAACCCTAATGAGCTCCCAAACCATCCCAAAAACAGTACATAACTTAAGAAAAGTGCTGAAGTCCAAGGCAACACTTACAGGAAGATACTGGACCACAGTTCCATTCTGCTTCCCCACTGCCAGCTGCTTTCCTTTGGGGCTCCAGCACACTGAGCAAAGAAGAAAATGCTGCCAATTAAGAACTGAAGAGAATGGAGCAAACCATAGAGGTCTGTACTGAAACAGCCATATAACCACCACTTCCTGTTCCTCTGTCAGTCCATGGGAGACAGGAGGATCATCCTTATTTGGCAAAAGTCCAAAAAAATTCCTTTTGTTGATACAAACCAATTACGACTTATCACTGGACCATTAAATCAACTGCTAAAAATCTGTTTTCGGGATCCCTGGGTGGCGCAGCGGTTTGGCGCCTGCCTTTGGCCCAGGGCGCGATCCTGGAGACCCGGGATCGAATCCCACGTCAGGCTCCCAGTGCATGGAGCCTGCTTCTCCCTCTGCCTGTGTCTCTGCCTCTCTCTCTCTCTCTCTCTCTCTGTGACTATCCTAAATAAATAAATAAAATATTAAAAAAAAAAAATCTGTTTTCAATAGAGTGTTGTCCAGAAAGCTGGAAAATACAAAAACTCTGTTATCTTTAGGTAAGGAGAATAGAGGTTTTCAAGTATCAAGAAATCATTCTCTTACTCCTATCCAAGATTTATAATGCTCTTCCCGCAGAGGTAAAAATGACTTCCAGTGTACCATCCACACCACCCCTTTGGGTCCAGAAACAGTCATTCTCAAAAACACATTTCTAAACCATCTGTACCAAAATATTTCTTTCTCCAAAAACCCTAAGCACATTCAAGTTAAATCAACTCTGCTGTTTGGTATCAAACATTATGGAAATAAAGAACACTTTCTGCTTCTACCAAACAACAACAGATACAACAAAAAACCCCATTTGCATTTATTTCAGGAAATTAATTTTTAAGGAGATTACCATCACTGTATGTTACAGAGTGAAAGCCTTTATTACCCACCAGATGTTACTGCCACTGTGGAAGGGAGAGTCGCACACACTTTCACTGTTTCTGTGATTTGTAGGACAGCAATGCTGCCATCGGCCAGACAAACTGCCATCATGGAGGGAACAGTGGGGTTCCACTTCATATCGATCACCATGCCTCCTGCATCTTTCAAAAGCTTATGATAGGCAAATGGGCGTTTTTGCTGTTTAGCCTTTTAAAACAAATGCCCAGAAGCAAAAATAAATTGATAAATTAATAAATACATAGACATTTAACAGTCAAAGAAAATTATTGAATATGTATTCTTAAATTACTTCACTTTTCTCCATGGCCATGACCAAAAAAAAAAAAAAAAAAAGAGCTTTACACAACAGTATATTTGTTACAGACAATTTCAACACAACTTTGGAAAACAGCAGTCAATTATTCTAGCACACTGAGGGACTCTCAGCAAGGGAATACACAAATGCAAAATAATAGGTAAAGAGCAAATACTAGATTAAAATCTTGGCTCTGCTTAATAGTGTTGGGTTCTTGAACGTTTAAATTCTTTGGGCCTGTTTCTTCATTTATAAAATGAAGACAACAGCACCTACTTTGTGAGGCCGTGGTATATACGAATAAGGACAAGGCATATAAAGCATCAGTACAGAGCTGGGCACACAGTATAAATACTCAAATTGGGGCAACTGGGTGGCTCAGTTAAGTGTCTGACTTGGTTTTAGCTCAGGTCATGATCTCAGGGTCCTGAGATCAGTCCACATGTCAGGCTCTCAGCTCAGAGACCATTTGTCCCTCTCCTGCTCCTTCCCTCTTTCTCTCTCTCTCATAAACAAAAATAAAATCTTAAAAAAAAAATACTCAAATTATTGACAATTATCGTTACGAAACTGCTTGGAATGGAAGAATACTCCAGAGGAGGTCAAAGACCTGGGATGTAGGAATTTCTGACATTACTGTTAACTTTACAGCCTTGGGCAAGCCACCTGGGCTTTGGCTGTCTCATATATAAAGGAGAAAAAACACCTTGGGGCAGATGTTATGAAATAATTTCTTGAAGTCCCTTCTATCGCAAGGATCTATGATTCTATAGCTAAGGACTTTTTTTTAAACCCATACTTTAATCTAGAAAATGACTCCAAGGGTCATCCAGGAGTTTCTAGGTTATGACTGAATACCAGAAAATCTTTTTTAGGTCTCATGTTGACACTATGGTTTGCCAGTAGTTTACCTCATTTGAAAATGTGCGAACATCAAAAAAAGCGATAATGGAACCATATTCACTGGACATCATGCACACGGAGAGTGTGAGGTTATCACAGCTCAAAGCCAGGTGATGTATCGGGAATTTCATGGGAACCAGCAAGCTTTGAACTTTATCAACTAAGAAAACATAAAAAAAAAAAGACAAAGCAGAAGCATAAGCCACAACCCCTTTATCTAGGTTTACGTGAAACAATTTTTACATCTACATAAACATATAAGCACATTTTGATACTTGGTCATGCAGTTAAATCTTAGCTTTCTTACAGATGTACAGTGATGCATTAAATAACCCAGACTCTTCCTCAAGGAAACTGTGGCTGTTCCCCTTGTTAAAAATAATGTCCCGTACCTCTATTTTCACAACAATGCTTCCTATTTGGACGGCACTATTGTGCCAACTAAAATGCCATGCAAAAAAAACCCTTCTCCTAGAGATCCAGAACCCAAGTTCAACTGAACAAAAATAAAAAGCATGGCGGACTGGTCAATTCTTCTTCCTTCTGAGCACTGAGAAACAACTCACCAAAAGGACCAAAGAAAACAACCAGAAAGGCTTCCAGCAAACTACCTGGAACTTAATCTTCTTGGAGATCAACATGAAGACTAATAGCAGTTTTATTTCATATACTAGAATGATTTCTTGGGAACGAGACAACATTAGCACTTCACTACACTCCTCTCTCTACCGTGCAACAAAAAATAAGTAACTTACCTATCTTATTGGGATCATCACCAGGTTTATTTTGAATCAGAAGATTTTTGGTAGGAAAAATCTGCAACCCACTGGCTCCACCAGCAAAGACCAGGCCATATTTGTTGGACACGGCAAGCAGACTTGAGCGATCCTTGGGCAACTCCTCAGGTGAGTCAAAGATTCTCACCTTCTTCAGTGCTCTAAACTGAAAATCCTGTTGTGGGGGATGAAACCAAGATTAGTTCAGGGAAAAGAGGAAATAAAATCAGGTCTGTTGTTACATTCCTTTCATTTTTTTTTTAAAGATTTTATTTATTTATTCATGAGAGACACAGAGAGAGAGAGGCAGAGACACAGGCAGAGGGAGAAGCAGGCTCCATGCAGGGAGCCGAATGTGGGACTCAATCTCAAGGCTCCAGGATCGCACCCTGGGCCGAAGGCAAGCGCCAAACCATTGCACCACCCAGGGATCCCTCTGTCATTATATTCCAATAGACCTAAAGAAAAATAAATATTACCCTGAAGCAAGGACTGTGTGGCTCAGCGGTTTTTAAGCTGCCTGCGTGTACTGTAGTACCTGGCATAGGGCTTATCAACGTTTATTGAATGAAATGAAGTTTTAAAAATTCTTTCACGGAGCCTGCCTTAACTAACCCAGCTCACACCGATCCTTTCCTTTTCTGAACTCCTGGTTTATTGCCCTAACCACCACACATGCTGCACTTCAAAATTCATAATCTTGTCCTATTTCATGCTATGTACTGTCTCATGACCCAGGGTGGTGCTTAATAACTGTTGTTAAATATTGAAAACATCCCCCAAATACACTGTTAGCCTGAACTTCCAGTGAAGTACTCAAAAGATATATATATACACACATACATATATATGGAAATAATGACCACAGAACTATAACCAAATCCCAAGAACTGGCTTACCCGCATCAAATACTAAACAAAATTTCATCATAGAAAAGGACAGGTACGGTCAATCTCTTAATTTGCGAGACCCATAAACATACCTAGATGCCATGAAGACATTAAACCCATGTCCAAAGCCATTAATACAGGCTGTAAGGCCAGATATGGCCTGACCCACCTACCTCTGCCACCTTACGTCACGGCATTCTGCTTTCCTCCCTCTAGTGCACCATTACCTCTGCAACATCCAGGGCCCCTCTATCCTAGACCTGTTTTGTTTCCGTTTCTTTCAGTGTTCATGCTCCTTAGCACTCCAGGGCCTGGGAGCCTTCCCCAGCCTCCTGTCACCATCTTCCACAAGTATAACTACATGCTTTCAAATACAATTTTCAGTGTGAACCACCTCTTGGTAGGAATTCCATAACTTTACCAATCAGTATGTTAAGCGGTACCATACACCGCTGATTTTTTTTTTCTTCCTTCAATTCCAAATCTATCTTAAGTCAAGATTTTGGTATGAAGCTTGTGAATGGCCTTTTGCTCACATCCCAAAAGGGTAAAAGCCAAAGACAGCCCTTATTTTTGTACACTTAACAGTGTTTTGTATGAGATCCTTAGCACACCCCACATACTAATTCCCTTAGATTCAGTGTTTTACACACAGGGACTGAAAGCTTAACTGAAATACGCTTCTTAATGCCAAATGAGTACAGTGACCAGGAACTCACACGTTTCCAGATGAAACCATACAGAAGTAGAATGAAATTTTCAGCATTTGTGTGATTCTCATCCTGATAATCCTAAATATCCTGTCTGGGTCACGATCACATTCATTGGGAAGACCCAGTGGGATGAAAACTTTCCTTTCTGCTATCATCAGGAACCCAAAGGCGGACTGTCATCTTCCAAGTCTGTGGTTCTGAAACCTTTTTATTTCCTTCTGCGCCCCCCCCCCCCCCCCAGCATTACGGGAGAAGCTGGCACAGTCTCACTCTCACTGGGTGGCTCACCACCCCTCCCCGCCCCTGTCCTCAGGAATCACTGCTGTAACTGTGGGGATGGATTACTACTCCCTAAACGCATTTCAGGGACGGGTTCAATCGCCTCAAAGCTTCCCGCAACTTCCTCATGACCTTCATTTGGATCACCTGCCCCTCTCTTCAGTTTCCTGACTTTACGCTGATCTCTAACAGCAAAAGAGGCTTCCTATTCCATTCAACTAAAGGTTTTGCAGCGCAGGGGACGAACCCTCCCGGCTCTGCGGTAGGCACGCCAGGACCCTCTTACAAAGTACAAAGCACAGGGAGAGGGTCTTATACATAAAAAAAAAAAAAATACATAAACCCACCACCTAAACTTCAGCCCCTCTGTCAAGTGGGACTTTGGCTAAGTCACTTCCCCAGCCTCGCTATGCTCCTCTTTATTCGCAATCCCTCCTAGGGCCGCTGGCACCTGGTACCACGGTACCTGGCAAACACTGAGCGCTCAATAAACGGTAATTATTACCACGACTCCGAGCACCACATGAAAGTAACTAGGGTAACTGAAGCGGCGCCCGCAAGACCAACAAGGGACGGGGACCGTGCATTCGGCGGGGCTAGCGCGCCGGCGGCACCGCAGAGAGCTCTCCAGTCGCGCAAAAGGGTGCGAGCAGGAGGCGGGAAGCCGGAGAGCCGGGCCCCGCGCCGCGCCGCGCGGTTCAGCGGGGCTCCCAGGCAGCGCCGGGACTAAGGAAGGGAGGGCGGCCCCGGCCAGTCTCTGACCTTCATCTCCCGCTCGGGGATCATGGCATCCATCTCGTCTCCCATCGCGCCACGCTTAGTTGTTCGAAGCAGCCGCCGCTGCCGCCCGCGGCCTTGCCCCCACTCAGCCCCCACTCAGCCCCGGCCGCTCGCAGGCCAACTTCCTTCCCTCTCGCCGCCGGCAGCGCGCAGCAGACGCCGCATTTCCGGCGCGCCTTGGTGACGTCACGCGCCCCGGAGCGCCGTGCGGTCGGAGGAGGCTGAGCGGCCCTCGGAAGTCGCGCGCTCTCCCGGCCACCGCCTCCCATTGGCCGGGGCGGGCGGGGGTGGGGCGTAGCCCGGGCCGGGGCGCCGAGGCCTCGCGGTGGCGGGAGGATGTTGTGGTTCCCGACGGTCCCCGGACGAGAGGAGTTGGGAGCCTGACGGACATTTCCAGGGGGCAGCTCCCGAGAGAGGCGTCGGAGGGGGCGTGGGGGACACAGGCCCCGAAGCGCAGGGCGCGCGACGTCGGCCTCGTCTGCCCCTGCAGGGCGGGAGCCTCGCGGGCGGGAGCCTGGCGCCGCGCGGAACTCTTGAGACGTGTTGTCGCGGCTCCGAGGCCTCCTCGCTACCCAGGGCCCTCGCGCGGGAGGCGGCGAAGGTGACTGACGGCGGCCTCCGCGCGGGCGTCTGCGTCCGGGCTGTAAACGGCGGGGACGGGCCCCTGGGTGAGCTCGGGGCGGGGGCACGGCTGTCTTCCGGCCCTTACCGCCCGCTTTTCAGCAAATTGCTTATCTGCCCCCAGCCCGCTTCTCATTTCTTTAAAAAAAAAAAAAAAAAATCTTTTTAAGGATTTCATTTATTTGAGAAAAAGAGCGCTGTTGGCGGGGAGGGGAAGCTGCCTCCCCGCTGACTCCAGCTCCATCCTTGGGCCCTGACCTCACGACCTGAGCGGAAGTCGGGCACTGAACTGAGCCCCCCCAGGCGCCCCCCACCCCCCCCTTCTCCTTTCTAAAACAAGGATAACGGGGGACCCCGGGTGGCTCAGTGGTGGAGCGTCTGCCTCCTGCCCAGGTCGTGATCCCCGCCGGGAGCCTGGGGTCCTGGGATCCAGTCCTGTCTGGGGCTCCCGGCTCCTTCGCCCTCTGCCTGTCTCTCGGGAATAAATAAATAAAATCTTTAAAAAAAAAAAAAAAAAAAAAAAAAGGATAATAGAAGCTGCTTCATGGGGCTGTCGCGGCGGGTAAATGAAGTCCAGCATTTAACAGAGCCTGGCACACAGGACACATTCATTAGAGCTGTTACTATATGAACTACCTTTTCTGAATTTGCTGAGCCCAGGAGCTGCCCCCAAAATACACAAGTCGGGACATTGGTAAGTTTGTCTGTTTTATTTCTAGTCTGTAGAGATGACACCCGGTGCCACATGCACTCACATGCACACACACGCTCACATACTTCATCCACCTGAACGTGCCCGGCAAACTTCCTTTTGAGTCTAGGGACAAAGCCATACTTGACGGTCCCCGCGTTGCTGGTTGCGTTAGTCAGATTTGGTTCTTTCAGAAAGAAGACAAGCTGAAGTTCTAAGAAGCTGAGCCCTTGGCCAGAGCAGTAAGTCCGAGAGCCGATAGCCACGATCTGAAATCTATGCAGACCCTCCTTTCCAGGGACCACTTTTAAGCCCCTCTCCCACCAGGAATTGAGTGCTAATAAATGGTGGAGGAACTGGTGATGTTTCCCAGGACACTCCTCATCCAATGGAGAACGGTCTTTCCTGCCCTCTCCAGCAGCTGGGGACACACCCACTCGTGTCCCTCCCTCAAAGAAGGCTTCCTACAGTCTTGTTAACTGTGGGACCTGCTGAAACAAGCCCGGTTGCTTCTGCCCTCATCCCTGAGTGAGGAACAGGTACACGGACTATAATGGATAGTGAAGGAAGGTATTACCTTGCTCAAAGGTCTCAGCCTGTCCCAGAGAAGGAGGCCAGGGGGAAGGGGTAGGGACAGGCAGTTGTTTCTCTAACGATCCGGGGGGAGAGGGAGACAGTGGGGGTGGTGGGGTGAGTTTTACATTTACAGGGAGAACTGTTTTGCTGGGGTTTAAACTTCAACTAGGCTTGTGCATTTGAAGCAGCTCCTTGGGCTAAAGATCAGCCAGTCATAGCCAAATAATCTTGTTTCTCAACTGGTTGAGACCAGATTAACCTGGTGGTTAACCAGGATTATCCACGATTAATCCTGGGCATTTCCTCATCCACCTACCTTCTTCACTCCTCAAGCTGCTGCAAGGGCAACTCCTTGGGCCCTTGATTACGAGTCACTAAGGAGCCTCGGGGAGCCCACACTGACTCCCACCTCCAGCAGCACCCAGATGTTTGGCAAGGGCTTCTCCAAGACTCTTGCTCAGTCTTGCAGTGCAGTCACCCCCGCAGTCCCCTCTTTCTTAACATTCATCTCACTGGTGGTTCTCTGGTTCTGACTTCCCCCACTAGATGAAAACTCTAGGAGTCTGTCCAGTTCACTACCTGGTTCTTCGCTCTTGGCCCATAGCCTAATGAATATAATCAATGGATGAGCGCATCTAACTAAGTCCTGAGTGGGCAGGGTAAGGGACACCAGAACCAGATGGGGCCAAGGCTGGGGTCTCTGCTCAGCCAAGGAGGGGCTGAGTGTGACACCTTCCTGTGTGAGTTCCTGGGAAGTGGCCTGGCGGAGCAGCTCTAGGGAGGGCAGAACGGCCGAGGCAGCCTGGCCCTTACCCAAGCCCTGGTGCTGACGTGGAGGTCCTGGGAAGGGTGAGTCCTGGCCCAGGGCCTCCCCCAAGTATCGACCTAGGAATTACCCCTCCCCGTCCCTTCCCTCGTTTTCAACACTGAGCCAGCCCAGAGCAGAGATGAGGCATGGGCACGGCATCTGAACCCCTGGGTTCCAGTCCAAATTTCCGTCTCCCAACTAACCCCCTGGCAAGGCACTTAATCCCTGTGAGCACTACAGTTTTCTCACCTGTGAAATAAGAGGACCCGTCCAGCTAACCTACAGAGTGGATCAGGGCTCTCGAACCTTGGGAGTCCACTATAAGGGACCCCAATGCAATTCCCAAGGGCAAGGTTTTAGGTGATTGGAAATGGAGAGATGGGTTAGAGGGCAAAGCACATGTCAGGACAAAGTGGGGGGACTTAAAGCTTATAATAGGTGGTCAGTACCTGTTGAATGACTGAGTGAGCGAGTGAGTGACTGAATGAATAAATGAATGGAGTAATATGGGAAGGCAAATGGGGTGGGGCACAGTCAGCTTTCAAGCAGATTGGGGTCGGAAAGGCAACCTATTTCTCAGCTCTTGGCTAATTAGTGGTGCTGACTTTTTGCCATGGGCATTCTATGCCTCCTTCTCTTATCCTGTTATCCTCAGCATCCCCCCCACCCCGAAAGGTGGCACCAGACCAAACAGATGCCCCTCCCAAGGCCCCTGGCCTCCCTTCTACCCCCAAAGCCCTTTGCTGCCCCAGCAAAGGACAGGGGTGCTACACTTTCCCTCCGAGCTGCCTATAAAGATGTGGCTGCAGCCAAAGCCAGAGGATTTCTTCTGGAACCTTCCTGAATGGCTCAGACTACCAAGCCCCTCTCCTCTGCTTCTGTCACCTCCGTGAGGATAAGAAGTGGGGACTGGGGGAGGAGGGTGAGTGGCCACGCCCTAGACAGCCCAAGAGGAAACCCTAGTTCCCATTCCAGGATCTTCTGCAAGTGGGCTGTGGTTCTCACCAGGGCCAGGCCAGCGAGCCTGGACTTAGCTCGGGGACCCTGGAAGGACGGACTGTGCCAGTGCCGAGCATGAGGCTCACCATCTTCCAGCCTCCCCGTCCTGGCTGCTCCCTTCAGTTTTTGGTTTGACGTCAGCCCTTCTGTACAGGGAAGGGGGAAAGAGGGAAGAGAAAAGAGGGAGGGTCCCCAAGGCTCAGAATTCCCTGGCCCAGAGCCCCTTTAAGGCAGAAAATTTGTGCTTTACAAAGAGATCACTGATTCTGCTGATTGAAAACTAAACAGACGCACGATGACCAAACAAATAAGACAAATCACAATGAATCAAGGTCAGCAAGATCAGGAGGGAGGAACGGGGGCAGGTCCAGACGGGGGTCCTCAGGGCAAGCTGGCAATGTCTCTCTCTGGAGGGGGGCCAACTGGCTTGGGGCTGCTCTCGTTGGCTTTTCCTTCAAACATCATGACTCTGGTTTGGAGATGAAGGGAAAAAAAACAAACAGGATTAGGATTCCTTCCCTTATCCAGGGATAGATCATCCCAGTGTCTGCAAGGTCCTCGGCTAGAGGGTCCTTGCGTCCATTCTCCAGTGGGATCTTCTCTGGTGTGGAAGGGGCTGCTAGTCCCACTTCACAGGAGAGAAAACCGAGTACAAAGATCTCTGTATTTGGGGCACCTGGGTGGCTCAGTAGTTGAGCGTCTGCCTTCAGCTCAGGTCATGATCCCAGGTCCTGGGATCGAGTCCTGCATCAGGCCCCCCACAGGGAGCCTGCTTCTCCCTCTGTGTCTCTGCCTCTCTCTGTGTACCTCTCATGAATAAATAAAATATTTAAAGAAAAAAAAAAAAGATCTCTGTATTCTTGGCCATGCATTTTCCCCTAACCACGCTGCCTGAAGGAGGCAGTTAGGCTGGGCCACGGCTCTGCTCAAAACCCTTTCAGATCTTCAAAAACCTCCCAAGGTTTTAAAAGTAACATCTGGGGTGCCTGGGTGGCTCAGTCTGTTAAGCATCCGACTCTTGAATTCAGCTCAGGTCATGATCTCAGGGTCGTGAGACTGAGCCTGTGTCGGGCTCCATGCTGGGCCTGGAGCCTGTTTAAGACTCTCTCTCTTCCCCTCTCCCTTGCCACCCCCCACTCTCAAAGAAAGTAGCATCTGGAAAGTAGAAGACAAGGGTCCTGCATGGGACCTCTCGTGGGAAACAGCCTGATGTGAATCCCAGCCCTACTCTTTCCCAGCTGGTGACTCAAGAAAAGACACTCAACTCCCCTGATCCTCAGTGTTGCCATCGGGAAGTAAGGATCCCCAAAGTGCCAACACCCTGGAGCCGTAGCAAGTATCAGTGCCCCACTCCTTCTGTAGGCACTCCTTGGGTGGGCGCTTTCCATCCCCTGGCTAGGAATCCCTCCCTAAGGGCGACAGTCCACAAGCAGCTTACCTCTGAGCTGATTTGCACATCCAGCCCCCTCCATGGCCTCTCCCCTTGGACGTCTAAAGATCACTTCCAACTTAATCCATCAAAAACTCAACTCTTGGGACACCTGGGTGGCTCAGTGGTTGAGTGTCTGTCTTTGGCTCAGGACCTGATCCTGGAGTCCTGGGATCGAGTCCCGCATCGGGCTCCCTGCATGGAGCCTGCTTCTCCCTCTGCCTGTGTCTCTGCCTCTCTCTCTGTGTCTCTCATGAATAAATAAATCTTTAAAAAAATCAACTCTTAATCCCTCCCCTGCTCTTTCCCTAAAGCAAACGGAACATCACTCAGTTACACTCAGTTATTCAGACCCCAAACAGATCAGGATCATCTGACTCCTTGCTGTCCTTCACGCCCCCTCTCTGGGCATTGAAGCAAGCCTCCCAGCTCTGTCTCCCCAATCATTCCTGATTCTAGTGGCTTCTGCCACCTTCACTGCAGCTTCTCCAGGCCGAGTGGCCTCATCTCTTGTCTGCAGAGCCTCCTCGCTGCCACTCTCACCCCTGCTGCAGCCAGAGGTTTTTAAAAATCAGTCCCTAGCTTTGAGTCACCCAATGGCATCCCTTCACACTAGTGCCAAATACTAAGTGGGACTGTGACCTATGAGGCCCCACGTCACTCTGCAAACTCATCCTTCACTCACTGCACTCACTGATGGCCAGCCACACTAGCTTCCGTGCTGTTTCTTTGCGCATACAAGCAGTCTGTCTCAGGGCCTTTGCACTTGCTGCTTCCTCTGCCTAGAATGGTTTTCCCCAGATCTTTTCCATGGCTCATCTCTTCACACCTCCCACCCTCAGGGCTCTGGTCAAGTGTTGCCTTCTCAGTGAGATGTTCTCTGCCCACTATCCCATGCCTCCCTGTTCCTCTTGTTCACTTTGTTTTCCTTTGAACCACACCATTGCAATCTGGCATTTTAGCCTTTTAGGGTTTTTTTTTTTTTTTTTTTTGCCTTTTAGGGTTTTGATTTTGTTTTTCTCTGTCTCTTGCCACTAGAATGTAAGCTCCATGAGGCCAGCAATTCATGTGTTCTCAGCACCTAGAATAATTCTGGGCACATAGTTGGTGCTCAGTAAATATATGCTGAATTAATAAATGATAGATCTAAGGAGTTACTGGGTAGGCCAGTGCCTGACACTGTAAACGCACTAAACCTTAGGTGTTTTATTTATTAAATTTATTTTAAAGATCCTATTTATTTATTTGGGACACAGAATGAGAGAGAGAGCGCACCCAAACAGGAAGGAGGGTCAGAGGGAGAGAGAGCTGAGCAGGGAGCCTGACACAGGGCTCCATCCATCCCAGGACCCTGAGATCATGAACTGAGTCAAAGGCTGACGCTTGACCACCAGCCACCCAGGTGCCCTCACAGATTTATCATCACCACCATCCTTCTGCTTACTGAGTGCTGATTCTACCAGAAGTTCTGCTACAGGCTAATTTTGCCTATGAGGTATGTATTAATGTGACCATTTGACAGACAAGAAAATTGGGTTCAGAGAAATGAAGACCCTCATCACGCAGGCCACACAGGGCGTTCCCTCCTGGCCAGGGAATGGCCTCTCCACGCACAATGACTTTGCCTTCAGAGGTCCCAGGAGAGGCAGGAGGTACTCACAGCTTGAGGACAGCCGACCGCTTCCCCAGCATCATGTTCACAAAGTCTCGGTAGGAGATGGTATCACTGACCCCACCTGTCACCTCCGAGATCATCTTTTTCATCTCCAGGTGGGTCTTGGGGACTCCAAGCTTCTCCATCATCCTCTTTAAAGACATCAGGTCTGCCAGAGGAAAAGCAGATCTGTTAAGTGGAGACAGGCTGCGGGCCAAGCTCCCCTGGCACCCACGCCCGGAAGAAGCCCCGCAGGACAGCCTCTCCCTGCGGACTGTGGTCAACTGCCTCTGTCCTCCAGCGGGGGATGAGCCCATCACACCCTCCCTGCTCTCTTCAGAGGTAGTATATACTAGTGGTTAGGGACACAGACTCCTAGAGTCAGACAGACTTGGACTTGGGTTGGAATCCAGCTCTGCTCTTCCCGGCTGTGGGACCGAGGGCAAACTACTTAACCTCTCTGAAACTGCTCCCAAACTGCTCCCAGAAGTGGTAACATGGGGTGACGGGATCTTTTGGAAGGGTGGTGTGCAAGAAGTACCCGGCATAAAGCAGGTGCTCAGTAACAGAGCCACCACTGTTTACTCTGTTCCACCTGCTGTGCCCTGAGGTTACAGCGAGCTGTGTGCCTGCTGCTCCAGCTCCCCGGGAAGTCACTGCCCGGCAAGGTGGGGTCAGGGAGTCAGCTCAACCCCTCGGCATGAAAAGTCACTCCGCGGGGTGCCGGGTGGCAGCTTCTCTCCACCTGCCACTCCCACCCAGCAGGCCTAGGGTTCTGCCTCGCTGGCAGGGTGAGGGTGCCAAAAATATCCCGCAGAGCAGGAAAACCAACAAAGGAACAAAATTCAAGAAAAACAAGGGAGGCACCAAAGAGCCACAACACTCCACAGAATTGCTGCCTCTGACCTGCTGGCTGCCCAGATCTTAGGCAATTTCCTCCAGATTGTTCTGTGAACAATGGGTCGGCAAAGGATGGCGGGAGAGAGGCGGGATAGGGGGCCGATTTTAGGGCCCAGGGTGTGGCGGGACAGCTCACCCGAGAGCAGGGTGGGCAGACTGATGCCAGATCCCTAGGTGACAGGATGCCCAGGACATTTCAAAGAAACTAGGCAACACTCTGCGGGGAGAAGTGACAGGTCTCCCACACGCTGCTGGCCAGACTCTAAATTGGCAAGACCTTTCTGGAAGGCAATTTGGCAAGATGCTTCAAAAGTCTTTGACCCAGAATGTCTAATTCCTGAGATTTACTCTAAAGAAATAATCGTGGACAAAGATTCATATACAAAGACGCTCTTCACAAGACTATCAAAAGTAGTTAAAATTGAAATTGTCTAAATGGGCGATTCTAAGGCACTGGCTGAATAAATCACAGTCTGGCCCCATGATGGAATATTAGGCAGCCATTAATTATACCTCAAAAGAAAAGTTAATCATATGGCAAGACACTCACAATATATATATTATTTAAAAGAGGTTCTAAAATGGTCATAAAACAGCATTTGTGATTAGAACAAAGGGTGGAAGGATACAACCCAAAATATTTAGAGCAGTTATTGTGGGTGACTTGTTTTTGTCTTTGTGCTTCATTGTGTTTTCCAAAATTTTTTATGATGAAAATGTATTAATTTGATAACGCCCCATTTTTTTTTCCGAAAGGAAAACAAGGATAGAAGTATTTTAAAAGGAGAAGAAGGAGACAAGACAGAGGAAGGGTAGAAACACTGCAGCGGCAGCAATACTGAGCTCAGGGCGAAACAGAGGAGGGAGAGCCAGTCTGGGAACCAAAGGCTGGGATCTGGACGCTGGGCCTGCCACTTCACCACCATGAGCCCCGAGCAAGTCAGTGCACCCTGCTGAGCCTCAGCTTCCTCATCTGTAAAATGGGAATAATTCAAGTCAGCCTTGACCATGTCATAGCATTACTCAGGAAGGTCAAGATATGGTCTCGGGGGGCACCTGGGTGGCTCAGTGGTTGAGCGTCTGCCTTCAGCTCAGGGCATGGTCCCAGGGTCCTGGGATCGAGTCCTGCATCAGGCTCCCTGTATGGAGCCTGCTTCTCCCTCTGCCTGTGTCTCTGCCTCTCTCTGTGTGTCTCTCATGAATAAAGAAATAAAATCTTAAAAAAGAAAAAATATGGTCTCGGCTCTAAGGGCCATGGGACTGGCGCTTGTCACCCGCCCCCCCACCCTCATGCCCGGACCACACGATACAATCAGGGTCTATTGGAGGAGGGGAAACTACGTTCACAGAAGCACCGTGTCCCATGCAGGACAGTGTACAAATGCAAGGACAAAGGAACTGCCAACCCCCTGGACCAGTGCATCAGGAGCCTGAGCATCTCCGACCCCAGGCCGGAACGGCACCCTCTATCCTGAGTCCCCATGGCACCTGGCGTGGAAGGCTGTGGCATGTGCAGGGGGGTGGGTAGGAGGGAACCAGTGAGAAGAGGGGTCTGGGGGCAGTGGGTCCAGGGTCCAAGGCAGCCAGGCTGATGGACAGCTCGCTGGTCTGGCACATTGGGGAAGCTTTGGTATGTGCCCCTCACTCACCCAGGTGGGTCAGTGGGGCTCTCCGGACCTTCATACCCTCCAGCCACCAAACGCCCTCCTCCCCTCCCACACTCGAGGCCTCACTTACCAATCTCGCCCTCATTATTCAGGTCAAACTCCATGTACTTCTCTGGAAATCACAGAGCAAAAACTGGCATTAGCTCAACCCCCTGCAGGGTCCCAGAGATGTCCTGAGGGCAACTGGCCAGGTCCTCAGGGAGCCCACACCATCTTCCTCACCTTACTTGGGGGTCTTGACATGAGTCCTGTCATCTCAGCCATTGTATCTGGAGAAAGAGCTCACCCTGCCTACACTCCTCTCCCAAAGGTGCCACAGAATAAAGTACGAGGGGCCCTTCTCTCTGCGGAGGAAGGCAGCTGCTTCCTCCTGGGTCCTCACCAGCATGAGCTGGCTGCATCACATTGGCTACGAAGTGACCAGAATAGATTCCCAGACCCTGATATATATATGCAGTGGCTTTGGGAAGGTGGGGGCAAGAACTGGTATGTTCTAGAGTGTCTCAGGTGATTCTGATGGGCTGGGCGGCCAGGTGTGGGAACCACTGATTTAAGGAGTCCCTGTGGTTCCTGAATATTTGGGGGGGGGGGGAGGGAGTTTGCAGCCACCCCTGAGAATATGATGCTCTCCCAAGAGAAATGCCGTGGACCTGCCCTTGACCCAAAGTGGCACATACAGTGTCCAGGGGGACACAGACCCTCCCCAAAAGTTCACCTACAGACCTTGAGTTAAGCCTCTCTGATCAAAGGATCCAGGGAATCTCCAACAGTGAGGGAACATATGCAGAGCCATGAGCTTGGAATCCTCTGACAAGGGCAGCATGTGGCCCTGGGCAGGTCACCCCTGCTGTAAAAAAGCAGGGCCCTCGAAGTCTATTCTGCACTGAAGAGCCAGTATGAGAAAGCCAAGGTCTTCCCCATGACCTTTACGAGGGCCTGCTCTCCAGCCTACCAAGCTCCCTCTTCCTTTCTCACCACTGCTCCCATTCCCACTGGTCCTACTACTCCAGGCCCATCGGCCCCTTGCTCTACTCTCACCCCCGCTGCGCTCCTGCTGAGGTGTGCTCTGCCCCTCTGCCTGGATGTTCCTCCCAGGTATTTTCAGGGCCCCGGCCCCCACCTTCAGGGCTCCCCAGCCTTGCTGGTTGGGCACTGCCACCCCCCACAGAGCACCTACCATCATCTGTGTGCTCTGCAGTACCTTTCTCTTCCCCACTCCTCCCCTGCTAGCACACAACCTCCTTTGGGCAGGCGTCTCTGCGTGTGCCCTGTCGCACCTCCAGGCCTGCAGTGGGGTCAGCACATAGTGCTCATTTAGAGGTCCAATGAGTGAGTGATTTGAAAATCTTTAGTCTCTTCACTTCCAAGGTAATTCTGTGGTTCCAGTCCTACAGACCCAATCCTAGGTGCCAACGAAGACAAGGAGGGGAGACCTCTGTCCCTCCTCCCAGAGACACCCCTGGAGAAGGATCCCCTTGATATCCCAGAGAGAAGGGAATGGACTACTCCTCCCTCGAGTGGCTCTCCTCTGGGCAGCAGGACGGGCTGGTGGAATGGGGCAGGGACGGGGGTGTCTTTGCTCTAGTTCTTTTTGCTCACATAAATGGCCCCATTGCATAATGGTTCAGCGCAGGGGCTTTGGAGAGAGATCAGTACGTGCCCAAGCCTCAACTCTGCCATCGGCGAGCTGTGTGACCCCACCTCTCTAATCCTGACTGTCTTCAACTATAAATTAAAGCTCACACCCATCTCCCTCCTGGCTGAATTGGGATGAGTTGGGAAGTTCACAACACGGCATTCGAAGTAGTTCCCACAAGTTCAACGTTCAACAAAGGGTTCGCCATCAGTGTCCTGCAAGCAGCTTGAGGAGCACTTGGCAGGCTCTTTGCCTTGGAGCTGGAAGGATGTCCCCATTGCCAAAACTTGGGGGGGAGGTGGAATGTGACCTCAGTATTCGGCGAGATCCTCCAGCAGCCAGGGCTCCCTGCACGCCGAGAGCATCTCCCAGGCAGGAAAGGTGGGTCTGTCTTGCTCCTTATGTGCACGGCTCCTCTCCTTTCGAGTTGCTGGCTGGGAACCAAGCGCCAGGGCCCGGAACAGAGGGACCTTTATGCCGCCCCCTCCCCGCGCGGGCTCCTGGGCCCTGTTTTCTTTTCATCCCGTGCTGCTGGGATTCAATGGGCAGAAACTCTGCCCCCTGCCCCACTGTGGCGACACAAACATCCATTCTGCACAGGGGCTCCTGAGCCGCTCCCCCGTGGAGGGGAGAGGCCAGGGCTGCTACAAAGGGCTGATTGTGTGCTGGGGCCCCGGGAGCGAGCAGGGCCTGGGCAGCAGCCGACGCAAGCCAGCCTCAGCCCTGCCTGCCTGGCAGCCAGGGTAGGGGGTGAGGGGCTGGGCCTGCGGGCATAGGGGGGGCCTGGGGTGGCATGGAGGCAGGTGGAGGGGCCTGTGCCGGCGGCCAGCACCCCTTCTCACAGCCCCCCCAGGAGGAGGGCATTCTGGAAAAATTAGGGGGCGTGGGCTGGCCCTGTGGGGTAAGGGATCCTATGTGCCAGGGGCCAGCCCAGCTCTCCCGGGAGGGAGAGGCAGACAGCCCCAGCTTACCTTTGAAGGCCGCGAGCTTTTCCGGCAGGTTCTCTTCATCACTGTACTTCTGGTCACAGAGAAACTCCTTTGAAGGTGAAAGGACAGTTCTGAGCACCGGGCCAGCAGGCGGAACTCACTGACACATACGCCCACTGCCCCCGTGTCTGCTCCCATGCCAGGTGGCCGGGCAGGGCAGGAGGCTCCCATGTTTGTCCTGGCCTCCTGTCAAGCCTCAGAGGTAGATCCGCAGTCCACCCCGAAGGCAGGAACCATGCTCGGCAGCCCAGGGTGGGGCCTGGAGCCTCTGCCCTAAACACCTTCAGCCAGCCTCTGAATTCACAGTATAACCCTCCTCCCCCAGGGCACCCCAGCTTCAAGACCCATGAAGCCACGAGCCCCAAACCCAAGCTGCCTGTTTCCAGCATTAACTTCCTAAGTACGTGACCCCAGCTTATTAATTCCTCTCTGTACTTCTATTGCCTTATCCGACAAATGGGTATAATCATCATAGCAACTTCTCAAGTTTGTAAGAGAATCCAAGGAGAGTGTATGTACAACTCTTGGCACACAGCAAGCGCTCGATAAACAGCAACTATTGCATTAGTCTCTGTTGTAGCCAGAAAATGATTGTGTATCACTTGGGAGGTCACTTACTCTCTCGTCTGTGTCCTCACCTGTAAAACAGGGCCACCTTCCCCTCAAACGATGCCTTTCAGAACCAGATGTGTGGGGGAGGGGAGGAACACAGCCTCCAGAGTGAAACACCAACCTGCATGATCTCTTAGGCTCTCCCAGTGGGCCCCAAAGGTAGCTAGTTTTTTTTTTTTTTTTTTAAAGATCTTATCTATCCATTCATGAGAGACACAGAGAGAGAGGCAAAGACACAGGCAGAGAGGGAAGCAGGCTCCATGCAAGGACTCCGGGATCATGCCCTGGGCAGAAGGCAGACGTTCAACCCCTGAGCCATCCAGGCGTCCCAGTAGCTAGTATACTACTCCCGTCTTACCGATGAGGAAACTGAGGCTCACACAGGCAGAGCTTCACCTGAGCTCTGTCTCCTATAGACCCCGCATCCTTAATGCCAATGTTTAAAGACGGACAGATAGCAGGCATTCAAAACATAACACCACTAATTAGTAAGTACCTGTTATGCTGGGCACAGTGCCAGGTAGCTTGCTCACCTTGTTGCTAACCTTCCAGCAGCCCTAGAGCCTGTATTCAGATGGGAGAGCAGAGGACACGTTCTGTCCTAGCACCGGACTCCGCAAGTCCCCTCTCTCCCCTGAACCTCCCTTTCCTCATTACTGAGCAGACCGGACATGGCACTGCCCCCTCCTTCAACAGTTCTTGAGGGGCCACAGGGGACACTGCTCATTCCAGGCACCAAGGGAGCAGGTGAGACCAGGGAAATAAGGTCCTTACCATAAAAATTCCAGGAAGCCCGTGTTTAAAATGATATCAAATGTTATTTGGATCCATCCCTCAATCTGTTTCTAAATTCCTGCTGCCATATTCCACCAACTGATGACCAAAGTGCTCTGGGTTGGGGTCTCGGTCCCCTCCTTACTAGCTGCGAAATGGGCGCAAGGGTGCCCATCTCCTCAGGCCCCTGCCCCTCAACGGGGATAACCCATTGTAATCACCTAGTGCCAAACTTCTCCATCAGCGTCCAAGAAGCAACGGGTATGACGAAACGTGAGGCAGAATCAATCCGCTCAAGGGTTCGAGTTCCTCCACATTAACCCACCCCTTCGACAGAGATGCCCATCTGCCCATGTGGCTCCCCTCATTGGTTCTGGGGCTCTGCTCTACCCCCTTGAGCCTCACTCGCCCGGATTCCCCAGAGGGGTCAGTATATATTGCGGACAGGCTCTGGCTGGTGCAGGATTTCGGCTTTGGGAGGGCACTGAGCTCTCTGAGGGTCTCAAGGTGGGAACAGTAGGTTCAGGGAGGTTAAATGACGTGTCTGAAGTCCCTGCAGCTGGCAAGAGTAGGCTTGGTCCCTGCCTCCAGCAACCTGGCAGAGGGCAGCCCAGTGCCCATGGTGTGGATCGGCCACAGCTTCGCATTGGCCCTCAGTAGCAGGTGCCACGCACGGTCCTGCCCCCGCTTAGCCGGAGCTGGAACTGTCTCCTGCAGCCAGGAGTTCTCTTCTTCTCTTCCTCTTGGCTCCCTCTCATAGCTCTTTTCCTCGGACCAAAAGTAGGACAATTAACTCTTGTCTGTGACCAAAAGCAACAGGCACCTCCCGGGGTCACAGGTCCTATTATCTGCACAGCAGAGGGACAAATAGGTCACTAGTTCCCAAACTTTGAGATAATGTAGAAGCAAACATTTCCCAAAACAGTAGAAAATAGAGGGAGGTGCTAACATAGGGCTGCCAAGGGTTTATTTTGCCAAGTAGAGACTCTAAACAATCACCAATGCCGGTTGCCATGAGTTCAGAAAGGGACATTTTGGGGGTGCCAGGGTGGCACAGTTGGTTGAACGTGCGATTCTTGGTCTCGGCTCAGGTCATGATCTCAGGGTCGCAGGATCGAGCCCTGTGATGGGCTCTGTGCTCAGTACCGCGTCTGTTTGTCCCCTCCCCTCCCTCTACACTCTCTTTCTCATAAATAAATGAAATATTTTTTAAATAAAGGACATTCCATAAAATTGGAAAGTTCATAATTTCTAAATGGAATCCATTTAGCCTATGTTCGGTTCACTGCATTACCCCCGTATTCCCTCCGCTTTCCCATTTCAGGAGCCGGAAAACCTTCTCAGGGAGGCACAAGGCCACGGGCAAGGCCCAACATCTGGGAACCTCTGGCAAGAGACCTGGGGGCCCTCCCAGCTCCCACATTCCCTCTAACCAGAAATCCCGCACCAGCTGGAGCCTGTCCCACAGCGCATACCAACCCCTCCAGGGATCTAGGGAAGTTGGGCTCAAGGGGTCAGGCATGGCCCCCAGTCCTGGAGGCAAATCATGCACAGATGGACACACGACAACCAGGCGGTGATTCCCTTTCACAGGGCTGACCCCCAGCTGGCAGGGACAGTACCCCTAGGGGAGCCATGGGGACGGTCTTCGCTCTGATGGAGACTGTTTTCTCCTTAGTGCTACCAACCACCTAACTTGTGTTTTATTGGTTTTTGCCCTCCACCCACCCCCACCACTATAGAGTGAGTGCCTCCTCTCTGTGCCTCCCCCATGCCAGGCTTGCTCCCACCTGGGGACCTTTGCTTAGCTGTGCCCCCTGCCTGCAGCGCTCACCACCTCCAACACCTGAACGGCTCCCTCCCTCACCATCTTCATGCACTGGCTCAACCATCACCTTCTCAAGGAGGCAAACCCCATCCACCCCACCCACTCCACTCCCAACCCCCGTTTACTTGCCTCGCATCTCCTTTTACCCACAGGATGAATCACTTCCGAACACAATTTACAATGTGATGCTTATTAAGGGCACTGTCCATTGTCTGTCTGCCCTGCCACAGTGTAGGCTGCACATAGTAGGTGCTCAGTAAATATTTGCAAGCTGAGTGAATGAATTGAGACCCGGAGAGGATAAAGAACTTGCTCAAAGCAGCATAGCTGGCAAGTGACTGAGCTGGGATGAAAGTCCACAGTGGGACACCTGGGTGGCTCAGTGGTTGAGTGTCTGCCTTTGGCTCAGGTCATGATCCCGGAGTCCTGGGATCGAGTCCCGCATCAGGCTCCCCCTGGGGAGCCCTCTGCCTCTGCCTCTCTCTCTCTGCGTCTCTCATGAATAAATAAATAAAATCCTAAAAAAATATAGAAAATAGAAAGAAAGTCCACAGCAGAGACCGCCTGGGCTCCTTCCCTGCACAGAGCTGAGGAATCAAAGTGCCCCAAGGTAGTGGTTGTTGGAAGGAAGCTGGGAGGAAGCAAAGCTTTGGCTGTAGGTGCCAGGAGGATGTGTTTACTGTCTCCAGGCCCACTGATGCCTAGCACCCAGCAGTGCCCAGCATATAGTAGGTGCTCAGTAAACATCTGTCAAGTGAATGGAGAAGCCTGGCATCCAGCCCAAAATCACTTTCTCCACTCTCAGCCCTGACGTGGCAGGGCAGCTTTACAAACGCATCTGTGCACGATACAAACTGCAGGAGATCAGAGGTGGGAATCGCATTTCTCCTTAGAGCCCAAGATGACACGTGCTTGAGCCACAGGGTGGCCGGGGCTGGGAGAGGCAGCTGACCTGTCCATGCGTGTGTGGGCAACCCTTGCTCAGCCCAAGCTTGGGACAGCTGTGCAGGCCAGGCTGTTGGCCGGGTGCCAGGGAGGAGGAAGGTGGAACCCAGAGCAGGAGTTCCATTGGCGGGGCTCCCAGCCCCCAGCCCAGCTCCACGCTTTGGATTCTTGGTTCCTGCTCATGCACAGCCCATAGCCTTCCCGCTTCTAGGCGTCCTCTCCCTACCACCCACCCTGTATCCTTGCCCAGCCTTGGGGCACTCCCTGCCCAGTGGGCAGGTACCCTGCCTGTGTGTCCACACTGCAGGACCCCCAGCTGCCCTGACTCTGGGTCCCCAGGCAGAGGAGAAAGAGACAGAAGCCACCACAGATGTTTGGAACAAAAGCACAAGGGACAAAAAGAGGGTGGGCTGGAGCCAGATGTCTGGGATCAAACCATTTAGTAGCTGTTTGAAAATTACTTCATTCGTCTGTGCCTGGGTGCTCTCATTTGTGGAAAGGACAAAAATATCTCATAGGTGTGGTCTGAGAATTGCAGGACGTAAGCAAATGCATGTGAAGTGCTCGTACAGTGCCTGGCACCTAATACTAAATAAATGTTAGCTATTTGTTAGTGACCTTCTCATCTATATGTGTGTGGAATGCACTTACCCCCCCCCCCCCCCCCCCCCCCCCCCCCCCCCCCCCCGCCGCCAGCTCATCATCCAGACCGTCATCAGCTATTAAACAGATTCGGAAGCAAATCCTGTCGTCTGACTTAGGCTGGTTGTGATTTCTCCTTCCCCTTTCCGGGTCTTCCCATTGGACAGATAGGACAACTGAGGCCCAG
Source organism: Canis lupus familiaris (assembly GCF_011100685.1). NCBI lineage: Eukaryota > Metazoa > Chordata > Mammalia > Carnivora > Canidae > Canis > Canis lupus. The sequence continues at coordinate 53,052,721 of NC_049230.1, forward strand.
AGATGTTGCTCAACTCGCCCAACGATACAAAGTTTTAACAATGCAAGCAAAGTCTACTTCCCTTGACCATCCCAGCTCCTCCCCTGTCCCCAGATGAGAAGAGGGTGGCCTGGCCACAGGTTTCTGGGTAAAGAAAGTCAATACCTAGAGTTATGTTTCCTCGTGGGGAGCTGCAGAAGGTTATTCCAGACCCTGGGGAACTACTCTAAGCCCTCTAGGGGGATGAGGAGGGTGTGTGGATACATGACACCACCACCAGGCCCCTCTGCCAGGCCCCTCTCCCACTCCAACTCACGGCCCCAAAAGACAAGTTTTCCCAGCTGCAGAATCTGCTGTCAGGGCCTCCAGGTATGAGGGATGCTTGGGGAAGGGAGGGAGGGAGGGCTGGGCTCTGATGGCACCCTGAAATGGCCTGATGAGTCCCTGGCAAAAAGCCAGAATCCACAAGTGGGCAGGAGTCTGGGGTCCAAGGCAGGAAGCTGTGAGCCAGTCAGTCCTCACACCAGACCACGGGCAAGGTCCATTCAGGCACAGAACCTAGAGGGGACTCCTCAGGGCATCCAGCTTGTCCTCTTTATTCCACAACTGGGGAAACTGAGGCTTCAGAAGGGAAAGACTTGCCTCCAGCCACTGTGGTCAGGAGACCCACCTAGACTCCCGAGGTGCAGGGTGTGCAGGGCAAAGAGCTTGGGGAGGGAGGTTGAATCGAACTGCCTGGGTTCAAATCCCAGCTCCAGCACTTACTAGCTCTGGGACCCTGGGCAACTTGCTCTGCCACTCTGGGCCTCAGCTCTCTCATCTGTAAAATGTGATCAACCTCCTCATTGGGTCGGTGTAAGGATTAAAGGAGCTAACTGCACAGGGAGGGCCTGGCTCCCAGTACGCTTACCCAGTGTCAGCTGTTCTTATTATATGTCGGGATCCCCCAAACTCAAGCCATGTCAAGAGAGAAGCATGAGCAGGGGAAGGGCAGAGACCTACCCAAAACTCCCTGTCCCACATTGTGCCACACAGTCCTCCTGGCAAGCCTTGGCCCTTTGCATCCCTCTGCAGCGCAAGCTTTGATTTGTCCTTGGATACCTGGCGGACTTGGCAGTAATGGACCATCCATACGGGACAGAGTGCTCTGTCTCAGCCCCAGGGGACAGCGCCACAGCCACACCTGCTCACTATAGTCTCTCTAGGACCTCTAGGACCTCTGATGAACATCTGAATCTACCCCCACGCCTGGGAGCCCCATCTACACGCACTGATGCCCAGAAAGGAACGTTTCCAAAACCAGCAGATGTTGGCAGCCCCTGCCGGGTCCCGGCTTCCAGATCCCTGCCACCTGCCTGCTCTCCCCTCCCCCACCCTCTACTTAACTCTCTTTCTGGGCTGGTACCTCTAGCACCTGCTCCCGGATGCTTGCTCCTGGCCCTCTGGGCTTGTCTTTATGTATTAGCTGCAGCAGAATTTTGGGGCGGGCAGATATCACCATCTTGGAGGCCATCCAAGGAGCTGGTGGCTGAAGCCCTGGGCAAAACCCCCAAGGACAGGAAGCACCATAGGGCCCAGGGCCGAGATGCCTCTGACGCAATTCACAGGCTCTTAAAGGGCCAGGGCCAGGGCCATGTCCGGCCTGGTGCCTAGCGTGGCAGGAGCCTGTAATGTGCACCCACAAGGACAGCAGGCTCACATTCCCCACAGCAGCTCTGGGGCCTCTTCTGGATACAGCATCCTTGCCAGCAGTTGGGGCAGCTGAAGAAAAACACCCCACAGACTTCACAGATGAAGCAGACTCTACAGAAATTCCATCCCCGGCTTCCTGTGACACGGCCACACCAAGGTCGAGACCAACTATGGGGACACTGAATCCTCGGAGGCTCACGTGGCTGCTTATCAGCATCTCCCTTATAATATATTAAGGAAGAGCAAGAGAGATGGGTGCCCAGCGATGCCAGCCAGGCACACTCACCTGGGCAAGGACAGGGTGGCACTGCCAGTACACAGGCAAAGAGACATACCTGCCCAGTGCCTGGGTCAGGTCTCAGAGGTCCCCTATCGCTGGGGGAGGGCCAGGGACATGTAACACCAGGGCACAGACCCCCTGCCTACCCTGTCCAGCTCTTGCCAGTATAGATGGCGTGTGGGCTCTGAAATAATCCTTAGGCCCCTAAACGCTTGGGGAATGCTGAGTGCCCTTCGCTCGACCCAGGAGGGCTGGGAAGGCAGGACAGTAGCCAGAGATCCTTATCACATGAGTAAGAGAGGCTCTGTGTTACAGCTAGGCCGTGGCCACCCCTGGCGGACAGCATCCCGGGCAGGCCACAGGGACCGCGTGGTGTTAGAATCCTGGCTCTGCCATTTCCTGGCTGGGTGACCTTGGGCAGGTGACTTCACTGAGCTGTTTCCTCATCTCTAAAATGTAGGCCTGAGTAAACCGTGTCCCATGGGGATGTTCACAGTTCCTCCTGCACATCTATCTAATCAAGCATTCCATCCAGAGGAGTCACGGAGATGATGCATGTCAAGCACTGCGCACTGAGCAAAGGCACGTCCCACATTATTCGTCAAAGCTCCTGGCCTCTGGCTGGTTCGAGATGCAGCCCTCGTCATCCTCTGGGCTCCTCCCACTCAGTCCCAAGGGTAAGGGCACTCTGAGGGGCACCCACCCAGTCCCGTTGCTTCTCTCTGCCTCTGTGGGAAGCTGGAGAGAATTTGTCCTGTTGCCATATAAGGCCAGGCCCGGGGTCACCTGCCATGCTGCAAAAGCTCAGGGAATGTCAGCTATGTGGGGGGGAGTAGGAGGCACGTGCAGGTCCTGCCCGCTTGAGTACTTCAGAGAACACTCACATCCTTGTACACACGCACACAATGCACAGGTACATGCAATACACACATGGCAGGGACAAACAGGCTGGCTTCAGGCAGTTTACTCAGCCCCTCTGAGTCTTGTTTTCTGTAAAATGGGAATAGACACTCAAGGGATTAGAGTGAGTGCTCCACGAGGTAATTCCCGAAGTAGTCCTGGCATGCTGCCTGGCACATGCCGAGCGCTCAGAAAATGATCACAAAAACTAGAGCGAAACCAAAAAAAAAAAAAAAAGTGCACTTCCACGCAGCTCCCCAAGACCTCCAGGTCCACCCAAGACTCCCTTCTAATTTTACTCCTGACCCTTATAACAACAGTAGCCAAGACTGAGCTGCCCTGCTACCCCCTGGAAGCTTGCCTGGCCCCCGGGTTGGTGGGGAGGCCCTGGAGGGAACTGGGATGTTGGCCCAGAGAAGCCCCCACAGCTGCCAGCCAGGCTGGGCTTGGCCCCAGGCAGCAGCCTCAGAGGTACTCAAGCACACACAGCCAGGGCGTCAAGAAGCCCCATCTTCCAAGGCATTCCTGCTCCCACAGGGCCACTGGGAAACTGTTCCGCCCGGCCCCCCAGAAGCTCTGCTCCAAAGGGGCAGTGAAGCTGCACTCCAAAGAAAGGCAGATCTGGGCTGCCAACCTGGTTCCTTCTAGAATCTACCCACCCAGGATGCCTGGGGGGCTTAGCAGTTGAGTGTCTGCCTTCAGCTCAGGACGTGGTCCCAGGGTCCCAGGATCAAGTCCCACATCGGACTCCCTGCATGGAACCTGTTTCTCCCTCTGCCTGTGTCTCTCATGAATAAATAAATAAAATCTTAAAAAAAAAAAAAAAAAAAAAAGAATCCACCCACCTCGGGAAACTCCTGCTGTGGTCCCAGTCATAGGTGAAGTGGACTCAGACTGTCAAGCAGTGACTCCCTGAGTATGCAAGGACCCCCTGTCTACTCATCACCACTGACTGTCACAGGTACTCGGAACAAAGCAGGGATCGCTACTCCCATTTCAGGCAGGGAAGACTGAGGTTCTGCACATGAAAGGGTCTGACCCGGGCAGAGCAGCCAGTATAGGCTGAGGCTTGTCTCAGACCTTGCCCCTGGGTTTCCACTCCCTGCGTCTTCAAGCACCAAACAAAACCGAAGACAACAATCATGACAGGTATGTGCTTTACATAGATTATCTCCCTGCAAAATCACAGCAACCAAACTACCATTATCTCGAGTGACGTGCCCAAGGTCATAGAGCCAGCGAGCCCCTTCACCCCCACTCGGGACTCCACACTATGTGGGGAGGGGAGTACCCTGACCTCCTGTGGGGTGTGGGGAGCAGGTCAAACTTCTGGTTTGCTCCTGGAGTCCCCTTCCTCTGGTTTGATCCAGCAGCCCGACAGCTGCTTGGATTCCCGTGGCCAGACCCATAGTAGCTTCTGGGCAGGGAGGGAAAGGACACTGGACTGCAAGCTCTGTCACCAGCTTCTGTGTGGCCTTAGCCAGCTGCCTGCCCTCTCTGAGCTTTGGGGTCCCAAGGCAGCGACAGATGGCCCCTCCTCACTCACTTTCTCCAGCCCTAGTGCTGTCCAGGTCAGCCCCTGGGAGCCACAGGCTCTCCCCCTTCTGAGCCATGCCAGTCCACCTCCCAAACAACCCAGAGGCTTACCCCTCCCCATTGCCCTGATTTGCCCCCCCCCCCCCACCAAGGGCAGAACAGGCACGGAAAGTCCCACACATTCTCAGCGACTCTGGTCTGCCTGACTCTGTTGCCACCTCTCCCCCATCTCCAGCTGTCTCTGGCTCAGGGGCCTGCTGGCTGTGGGTGGATTCAGCCAGCTTGGAACCCGCCCTGTTGAGTGGCCCAGGGGGCTGTATGAGGTCAGGGTTGCAGGCTTCTGTCCAGAGGGCAGGAGCAGCCAAGACCAAGGGCGGGCTGGCTGCAGAGTAAACTGGGAGGGAGTCCAGCAGCCCGGACCCCTGAGAGCCCCAGCCACACGTCCATGTGCTCGAGATGGCACCAAGAGGCAGGGTGATGATGGCACAGGGAGGCCGGAGTTTACTTGGAGGGACCCAAGGTCCCCAGAGTCCTGTGTTTGATTCCTACAGCCGGCAGGATGAAATCAGATAGGCTACCGAGTTCCAGACTCTCCAGAAAAATCAAAGAGGGAATCAAGATTGCAGAGCCCTGGCAAGAAGTAGTACTACAAAATACTGCAGTCCATGGACCTACCTCCACACAACTTTGACCATGACTCTGGTGACCGTCACCAGCTCCCAATCTGGGGACTCTGAGCTGGGCTTGGGCCTCGGGTGCCCAGCAGCTGGGGGAGCCAGCAGGCGGAACGCCCAGCCCTGTTTCAGTGGGCAAGCCTCTGCAGCCTGTTTGGAGGGAATCTGGGAGATGTCTACCTTAGGAAATCATTCCAGCACCATCCACAGAAGTCATCGTCCCACCAGGCGTTGGAGCATGCACACTACATGCCTTCCCCTGGTGGGCCCTCATGGTGACCCCGACTTTGTTTGGAGAGTCTTTGCTCAAGACCACAGAGCAGGTACCTGATGGAGGCCAGGCCTGAGCCCTGATTTCACAGATCCCCAAAGCTCGGGCTGTGCTGCCTTTGAGCTTTGGCCAACCTAGGGAGGCCCTGACACTTTTCCTTATCTTCTAGAATTCACTGGTTGTTAAGCAAACGTTCGTGGAGCTCCCATGGTGTGCCTGGCAACGGCAGGATTTCTATAAAGAAAACCCACGAGGTCCAACAAGAAAAGCATCAGGTCTCTCAGAGAACTTTTCCTAAAGGCAGGAGTGAGAAAGAGTTAGTGGGGTGGGCTGGGGTGCACGCTTGGCTCTTCGATGGGGCAGGGAGCGCCTACCTGCAGCCTGGACCCAGCCCCACCTGGACTTCTGGGCCATCTCGGGGCAGCCACCTTGCCTCTCTGGGCCTCCTTCCCCTCCACCGCTGTACTCCCCGGACCGCTCAGAGACCCCGGAGGTCCCTCCCTGAGCCCATCCTGGCAGCTGGTCCCAGGCGGGCTTCCGGGGAGGCCCGGGCCGGCGGCATCAAAGCGCCCGGGCGAGCCCCACCTCCCCAGGCTAAGAGTAACCACTTGCAACCCGAGCCGCGGGAGCCGCGGGAGCCGCGGGAGCCGAGGTAGGTGGAGGGGGTGGCGGGGACGTACCCGGAATCCGAGGCTCGGGGGCAGGGGCCGAGGGAGGGAACTGCGGGGCGCCCAGAGCGGAGGAAGAGGAGGGGGCAGGGGCGCGGGCCCGCGCTTACCCGGTTGATCTCGGCCAGCCTCCGCTCCTGCCGCGCTTTGAGCAAGCCGAACGCCTTCCCTCCTGCAGGAGACAAAGAGGCGGCCCAGGAAGCGGGGGTCCCCCCGGGCCGCGCGCGCAGGTGGGGTGGGGGGGGGCGGGGACCGCGCGGCGACGGCGGCGCCTACCTTGGAACCTGTTGCTGAGCGCGACCGACATGGTGAGCCCGGGCTCCGGCGGGCTCGGGTCCGGCGGCCGCGGCGACGCACGACGAGGAGGACGGGCGCGCGGTCCGGGCTCGGCGGCGTGTGGCGCGGGACGGAGGGCGGAGGGACGGCGCGGGCGGCCGGACACACCCCTCCGCCCCCCCCCCCCCCCCCCCCCCCCGCGGCCCGGCCCGGCCCTCCGCCCGCCGCCCGCCGCCGGCATCAAAGCGCCTATTATGCGGGACGCCGCGCCCGCGCCCGCCCCTCTGCTGGAGGCCGCGGAAAGTGCACGGCGCGGCCCGCGGGGTCCCCCAGACTCGGGGGCGGCCGGTCGGGGCGGCCCCCCGGGTCGGATGCGGGCCCCAGGGCAGCTGTTAGGTTACGGGGCGCCCGGGCGGCGCGCCCTTGCAGAAGGCAGGCCAGCCTCCCCGAACTTTAAATTCTAGAAAGAAAATTACAAGCGTGGCTTGTGGTTGAGCGTCTGCCTTCGGCTCAGGGCGTGATCCCGGGGTCCCAGGATCGAGTCCCACGTCGGGCTCCCTGCGTGGAGGCTGCTTCTCCCTCTGCCTGTGTCTCTGCCTCTCTCTCTCTCCTCTCTGTGTACTCATGAATGAATAAATAAAAATTTTTTAAAAATCTATTTCTTGAGCACTCACTCTGCATCAGGCACTTTGCCAGATCACTACAGGATATAGTTTATGTCACTTAATTCTCAAGACTCTATGAAATAATAAGACTGTGTTCCCGTTTTGCAGAAAAGAAAAGTCAGGCAGCTGAAGCCTGGGGGCACAAGACCACTGGGATGATAGGCCAAGCCTCCAGCTCCTGTGGGAGTGGGGCTCAGGGCACAGGAACCAGGGACAAGTGACCAAGTGACAGGGCCATAATGAAGCTTCCTGTCCAAAGCAGGACGCTTCTGAGAGTGAAGGGTGGCACTGCTAATAATTATGCTGGTGGCCACAGGTACAAATGGGCACTGTCCTGAGCAAATGGCACACCTGGTCACCAGTATGCCCCCCCCCCCCCCCACACACACACACAGAGTGTGTCCCTGGGGATTGGATCTGGAAAGTCCCCTTCCCCACAGACTTACCTTCATCTTGACCCAAGGATAGTGATCCTGGGACTAGCTGGGTGTCTTATTTTTCTGAGGTCGTCCCTGGGGGAGGAAGTGGCCAGGCTGTGTGTGACTTTGGGCAAGACACTCAACTTGAGGCTCAGTGTCCTGACCTGTAGGATGGAGGCAACAGTGCCTCTCACCAAGCAGGGGCTGATAAAACTTGTATGACTTTCAGGGTGGTCTAAGCAGATAGTAAAAGTTTACAGGGGACAAGGGCTTAGGAATAAAAACCCTTGGTTGATGGGAGATGTTCCATCTGGAGGCCAGACCTAAAATGGGGCCCTCGTAACCCGCCTCCTGATCTAGGCTCAGATGGCCTGTTGCCCTGGTCAGTGGCGGTGGCTGGCCCCATCGGCCACTCTGCAGGGCAGAGGCCACCCCACCTTCCAGTGCTCAGCTGCTGGGCTGCATTGCTAGTCAGATGTTTAACAGCGGTCACATTCCACCCAGCACAGCCCCACCTCTGGGGCCAGAGAGCGGCTCTGCACACACCAGGCATGACAGGACCGTATGAGTCACAAGATGTCAAGCCTGAGGTACGTCACCGTGGAATGGAGAAGAGGCCTACTGTGCCCTCCCTGCCCTGCCCCCACCCCGTGTTGGGATGCTGAGGCTGGGCTCAGTCACAGCTTGAGTGGGTGGGGGTTTAATGCCAAGAGCAGGCATCAGAGTGGCTGTGTGCCTCCATCAGCAGAGAAGGTGGGTGTTGGGGAGGAGGGACCCGAGGGGACACAGTCTTCAAAGAACTGCAGTCTCTTTGGCACCACCTATGCCAGACACTGGTCATCAATCTCACTAGCGAGCACCATCCTCCTGCCCCCATCCTCCCTCTCGTACCTACCGAGTCACTTCCTGCATCATTGCTGTCCACATCACACACACACACACACACACACACACACACACACCCCTAACCCCCCATGGCCTTGGCTGTCCGGTTCTCTGTGGAGGGGCATGCCTCCCTCTCCTCTCTGAATGAACTCCCCCGGCAGATCTAGAGAGGGTATGGAGCAGCTCTCACCATATGGCCTTGCACCCAGAGACCTCTGTTATTCAGAATAGGACTGGGGGACCCTGGCCTAAGCTGGGTCTCTCTTGAGAAAAGGTGGAATCAGGACAGTTTCAAGCTGGTCTCTGCATTTGACCCAATGATGGGGTGGGGGTGGGGGGGCATGAACGTCCTCTTCCATCAGGCTCAGGAAAAGCAAAGAAAGCTATTCTGCAGGGAAAAAAGACAGAAGCAAATGCAGAGGGGGAAGGAGAGGCAGAGGCCCAGGGAAGAGGCAGGAGGGAGGGGACAGGAGAGTCCCCCCTCCAGGCTGTCTGGAGGCTTGGCAGTTCTTCCCACCCCAGGATCCTAGGAGACACTCCATGACCTCCCAATGAACCCCTTTTAAATTTAAACAAACTTGAAGGACAGCCCTGGTGGCTCCGTGATTTAGAGCCTGCCTTCCACCCAGGGCCTGATCCTGGGGACCCAGGATCAAGTCCCATGTTGGGCTCCCTGCATGGAGCCTGCTTCTCCCTCTGCCTGTGTCTCTGCTTCTCTCTCTATGTGTCTCTCTTGAATACATAAATAAAATCTTAAAAAAAAAAAACCAATTTGAAAGGGTTTAGACTATGTGGCCAAGAGCCTAGACTGCACACGCTCCATAATCCATCGTACCACAACCTAGGTTCCTGGAATGATCTGCCCCGGCCAGGCCCCCACCCTGTAAACCCGGAGCTATTGCCCACCCTCCTGCCTGGAAGGTTCCCTCTTTCTCCCCACCCTTTAAAGCCAGGCCCAAAGCCCTCTTCTTCTTCCTCTTCCTCCTCCTCGGTGTGCCTTTCTGTGCCGGGGGACATTTGATTTTGAGTTCACTGTTTCCTGCCTGTCTCCAGCCTAAACCAGAAGTCAGCTGAGGGCACCTCACACCCCTCTAGGCTTTGCTTGGCAAACCCCCTGGAGCAGAGGGGAGACAGTGGGTGCCTATGGTCGTAGGTCTCAGCAAAGCCCTCCACATGGGAAGACTGGCAAAGCCAGTGAGCTCTGCTTTTGCCACCTTCCTGCTACTGCAGTGGACCAGGGTGGCTCACCAAACATTCTTCCACCCACTCGCGGGTACCGGGCGTGCGCACCCACATGCCAGAGTAGTGAATCGGCACCCACAGCCGAGGCCTCTGCTGCCAGCCAGCACAAGAGGACCAAAAGCCTGTCACCCAGATAGTAAAGAGGTCCTTTATTTTCACATTAAACAGAAGTGGTCCATGTTGCTGCATGTCCCCCCTGCCTGGGGCAAGAGAAGCCATGGAAGGGGTGCCACCATCGGTCCCAGAGCTGAGGGCCTACTGTCTGCTGGAAGAGGGCCCTGGGAATGGGGAGGGGCTCCGGAGGGAAGGCCAGGAATCCTGGGCAGAGGCTGGCAGGCGGCCTGACCACAGGAGGACTCCCCAGCAAGACAGACTGGCCTCCACACCCAGCAGAGGCCTCCCCGGTGGCAGGTGGGGCCACAGGGTCTCAAGGCCAGTGTCAATCAGTCTAAGGCCATACGGGGGTCATGGAGTCACAAAGAGGAGCTCCCACATGACCCTCAGCCCCCTGACCTAGGTCCCCTCCGGCCCTCAAGGCTCAGCTCTGTGGACAGGCCACAGGCTGAAAGGAGCACCAAGCCCAGGGCAGGCAATTCCCAGGATCCCCAGAGACCAAAGTATTCCACGCCGCTGGTGATAACCGTGCAGCTGTGGGCCATCCTCCCGGCTGGCCAAGTAGGCTGTCCCATGGCCCCAGAAGTCCCTGAGCCTCAGGTTCCACTGCTGAGAACCCTCAGATCTCGGCTGAGGACCTTGCATCTCTTGGACTGCTTGGTCCCTCGGTGGTGTGGAGCTGCCGGGCAATGGGTGAGAAGCTGCAGCAGAACAGGGGGAGGCTCTGGGGCTCTGGCTCTTGCTGAGCCCACCTGGATCTTTGCGGATGTTCCCCCTCAGCCTCTCAGGCACCACACTCTGCCTGGGTCCTTGCTTTCAGGAGCGAGAGTGAGGACTGTAGCGCCAGAGGGTATTTAACATAACCCGAGCATCCAGAGGGCACACAGCACAGCTGGTGCTCGCTAACCAGCTGTGGACTGTCGTGTGTGCATGCACAGAGGAACTTCTATGGGTTTGAGCATTATGCCCACAGGCGTGTCCCCACAAGGTGTACATATGCATATATATGTATGTGTTATTAACACTGGGGTGTGTGTGTTTATGCACCGTAGCATGGGAGTGCCTGCTGATGGTGGTGGGCACCCAGGGGCCACCTGGGTGAACTGTGTACATACATTCACTCCGGCGGGCATGGAGGAGATATGGGCATGGACTTGGGAGGCTATGTGAGCATTATTCAGGGCGGACACACAGCAGCAGACTCTGGTGCATGTGCCTGCATGGGTGCACCTGTGGGATGTGTGTGCATGCCCTGGGCTAGGGCCACAGCCTGCGGGGGTCGGGGGGTGGGGGGGTCTGGGCAGCCCTCACTGCCAGCTGGCACAGCTCTTGGGCAGGCTCTGCAGAATGGCCTCCAGGTTCTGCTTGTCAGCACGGATCTCAGCAAGGTCGTTCTCGAAGCTCTGGATCTGCAGCTCCTGCTGCTCAGACTCCTGCTCCAACAGCCTCAGCTTCCCCTGCAGGGCCCCTGGAGGGCTCAACTGCAGCCTCAGGCGCTCCAGTGCCCACTGGGTCTCGTTCAGGGCCTGCACTGGGGCTTGATGGGTGTCCAGTGACCCTGCAGAGGGACACAGACAGCCTCAGCACAGGCCAGCCCCCCTGCAGGCACAAGACGCCTGGTCAGCCCCCCATCCCTAAGATCCTTGCCAGCCCAAACCATCCAGGATTCTGACTGTCCACAACCTACCAAGAAAGCAAGGGACAGAGGGGGCAGTGTGCCTGGCACACCCCCCTCTCCCCCCTGGATTCACATGTGGACTCTGAAACTTTCCCCTTAGGCAGCACTGGGCAACTGTTCATTTTTGTTGGTGGTATTGCTATTATTGATAAAAGGAAGGCCCTGTGTGAGTCCTGAGCCCATTTCCTAGAGCAGTGCGTGCGCACAAGGTTCCCATGAGTCCTACCGGCTCCAACATACCATGCTGATTTGCCAGGGGCACACATTTACAGATACCACCTGTGCCAAGATGCAGGTAAAAAGCAGCATCTCTGGCATTAGAATGAGGGTGGGGCCAGCAGATATGGCAGGAAGGGCTGCGGACCCAGGGAAGCAGGCAGTGGGGGTCTCATCCTGGCCCAGCACAGATTAACTCTATTTCTTGGAATTAAGTACTTCCCACAGCCTCTCCAAGGGTGAATCATGGTGGTGGGGCCAGGTGCTCACATCTGAACTGGGTGGTGGTGGTGGCGAATCCATGGGCTGTCTTCTGGCCCTCGTCACTTTGTCATTTACAGGTGACATTCAACAGGAAGATGAGGTTCATCCACATGGGAGAGTAGGGGGGATGGGGAAGTACTTTTTTTTTTTTTTAAGATTTTATTATTTGAGAGAGAGAAAGAGAGAGCATGCATGAGCATGAGCAGGGGAGTGGCAGAGGGAGAGGAAGGAGCTCAGCAGGGAGCCTGATGCAGAACTCGATCCCAGGACCCCAGGATCATGACCTGAGCCGAAGGCAGACGCTTAACCACTGAGCCGCCAGGTGCCCCAGGGGAAGTAAGTTCTATGTGGCTTCTAATCCCACAGGATCCCACTGAGCTCAGGGGTCCCCTAGCCCCAAATTTCCTGGGCAACAAAGGTGGGGGTTGGAGGGCAGAAATAGGTAGAGGGGATCTGAGCCCTGCTGGCCTGGGCAGATCCCACTCGCAGCAAAGACATCGGTCCACAGGCAAGTCCAAACTGCCTGGCCTTCGAGCAGGTTCGGGTCCAGGCAGCAGCCGCACTCTACCTGCCCACTGGGGCTCCCAGGCATGGGGCAGGGTCCAGCTGTGTGCTGCTCTCGCCTGCACCCCCAATCGAGCACAGCACCAGGACACATGGATAAATGGCCAAAGCAGTTTACCCTTGCAGAGCGTTTGTCCCGGGCTGGGCACCAGGTCCACAGTGCTCTGGGTCCTTGGCATCGGGGACAGACCAGTCAGTGGCTGCCAGGGGGCACCCTGAATCGGTTAGACCCGCATGTGAACCTCAACTTTTGTACTGACTGCCCATGGGGCCCCAGGCACCTCATGTAAACTCTGTGCCTCAGACTGCCTGTCTGCCAAATGGCAAGAGAACCTGTGTCCTTTTGCCTCTAACGCAGAGAATTCTAGAAGATCATGTGCAGGAACAGCGTTAGTGTGGGCCTGATGTGCAGACACAGCTCAGAACGTGGCGATTCTCTCCCTTGTTGATAACGGTAAGTGAAAATGCGTGCTGTTCTACAGGTGACCCTGAGGATGCGACGCTAAGTGGCAGAAGCTAGTCACAGAAGGACAAATCTTGGGTGTGAGTCCACTGACATGAGGTCCCTGGAATGTGAAGTTCAAAGAGACGGAGGAGAGAATGAGGGACACCAGGGGCCAGGGGAGCAGGGAGTTCATGTCTGATGGGTGCAGAGTGTTTCGGGTTGAGAAGATGAGAAAGTTCCGGAGACAGAGGGTGGGGACGGCTGCACAACAGTGCGAATGTATGTAACGCCCCTGAACCGTATGCTTGAAGATGGTTAAAGAGGCCAATGTTGCATTATGTATTTTACCACCATTTTAAAAAATGCAGGCCTGCTGCCCCCGCACCCTGCTCTGAGGCCTCTGGGCCTTGCTGCACACTGTCCCCTTCATCTGAAATGTCTCCTTGCCGTGGCTCATCTCCATTCTCCCTCCCCCGAGAGCAGCTGCTGCTCGCTGGCTCTTGCCACACAGCGTGGCAAGCACTTTCTAAATTATGCAAGGGTCTACTCCCATTTTACTGATGAGGGGACTGAGGCTCAGAGAGGTGGAGTGGGTTTCCCAAGTGGTTTTCTCACAGCCCAGGATGGGAAAGCATAGACTTGAGTCTTGGTCTGATTCCAAGCCAGCACCTTGATCCTCGACAGCACACTTGCTTCTGTGACATCCATGCTCCTCCGAAACCCTCAAGCACTCAGGGCCAATCTGCTCCTGCTCCTGTGGTACCCGCAATGGTCTGTGTGCTAGGTTTTCTGCGTCCTCCTCCCCCAACCAGACTACTGGCCCTTGGAGGCACATGGTGACCGGCCTGGGGATGCCAGCCCCTCCTTGCTTGGGGTCCTGGGCTTATTACAAATGCTTTTGGCCGAGGATGGGGGACCTTCGTGGCTGAGGGGGAGATCTTCTCTAGGGCTCAGCCTCCCAGAAGTCCTGAAGGTGCTCCAGGGACCCAAGGGTCTCCTTACCCAGCCTGGCGAGCAGCTCCGACAAGACCTTGACATCCTTCTCCAGGGAGGTCCGTGATTCCCAGATCTGCTGCTCCACGGCATTCAGCCTGGCACCCACCTGGGGAGGGAGGAAGGGAAAGCTTGAACAGGGCTCCTGCCAGTTCAGGGGGCCAGGGGGACATGGGAGTGTGTGCGGTGTGTGGGGGGGTCCTTGGCACACATACCTGCCCAGCTGCCTCCAGCTCCTGTCTGCGGTCCCCTGAAGCTAGCACCTGCTGGGAAGCCTGTCGGAGCGTTGTCTGCACCTGGCTGGAGAGCCGGCCTGCCCGCCGGTGCTCCTGCTTGCCCTCCCTGAGCAAGGCCTTGGCGAGCTGTGGGGGCGGGCGGCAGTGGGGGGCAGCAGAGGGTGAGTGGAGTAAAGAGCAGGTAAAGAGCACTCAAGGCCATCATGCCAAGCAGGCACCAGTTTGTGCCCTGCACCATACATTCATTCCACAAACATGTACTAGATGCTGGCCAGACACACAAAGCTAGCGGGGGACCAGAGGGATGCACCTGGATTAGACCTTGGCCCCAACTAAACAACAAGGACCTAGAAGTTTGGGGGAATAAAGCCAAATAGACCTAGGTGAGAGCCCTGGCGATGCATTAACGAAACCCGGCTGATCCTCAGGGTACTCACCTGTCCCATGGGGATAATAGTGACACCTATTTCTTGGGGGATCAACAGGGTCACTTGCATGATACTCCAGGGCTCAGAGCCTGGGATCCACTGAGCCCTTAGTAAGTGTGGAGCATTCAGCATTGTCTATGCAGAAGGGCGCAGGGCTGTAGGGACCACGTTTCACCTACAGAAGGGCAGCTCTTATAGGACAGTCCTCCCACAGGCCCAGGAGCAGGGACATCACTGTGGTCACCTCCATGGCCCTGACCTTAGCACTGTCCTTGGCCAACGTCTCGGCTTCCTGGCCCTTCTTCTTGGCACTGGCGGAGACAGACGCTGCATTTCCCAGCATCCTCTCTGCCTGCTTGGTCTTCTTTTTCAAGTCTGTGAGAAGCCTGCCCCTGACCGAGCCTGCCTTCCTCCCCAGCGTGGCCGGGTCCTTGGGCTGAGGAAACTGCCGCTTCATTCCTGCAAACCCGGGGGAGGCTGTGTCAGCAAGGCGGGCTTGTGCCTCAAGAGCCTGCCCGGCAGCCACGGCCAGACACCCAACCAGCCTCAGGCCTGCAGACGATGTGAGTGGAGGTTCTAGATGCAAGAGAGCTACCTTCTGAGGCTTGTTTGGGAAATAAACAAATAATGAGCAAGATGTACTGCTCAGTGATTTTTATTTCATTTTATTTATTTATTTGAGAGAGAGAGAGAGTACTGGATCTGTGGGGAGGGGCACAGGGAGAGGAAGAAACAGACTCCCCCCTGAGCAGGGAGCCCAACATGGGACTCGATTCCAGGGCCCTGAGATCATGACCCAAACCAAAGGCAGACACCAACCAACTGAGCCACCCAGGTGTCCCCTGCTCAATGAATTTAAAGATTCATAGTATATTATGATGTTTATTAAAATCTCGAGATTACATGGTGGTCAATGGCTGGGCCAGGGGTGGGAATGGATGGGGAGCCACAGCGCGGCACTCAGTGAATCCATTCAGCCCTTTGTTTCTATGACCACTTATTCCTATAAGGGCTTTGGGGCAGCTTACAGTGATAGGTAAGTCAACAACTTGACCATTAAAATAAAAAAACTAAGGGCCACGTGCAACTGGGGGGATAAGGAAGGAAGGGAGGAAGAAGTGCCAGAAAATTAGGATAATGATATTGCAGGCATTGAATGCTCTACTTACCTCTGAGCTTCCTAGCAGCCAAGATAAAAAGGGAAAGTATTATGATTTGCATAGGTTTTCTTACCTAAAAAGAAGTAGCTTGTCTCTGTAAAGAAGACTTTTGCCCTTTCGTTCAGATAAAATTCAAGGGAAATCAGGAGTACTGATTATAGCCAATTTTTAAAATGAATCAAACCTTCTAAGGCAGAATGTCACATAATTTTCTATGAAGATAATCTGGAAATTAGATTTGTTTCTTGTGTACAAAATTGGCATTTCTTAAAATGCAATCCTTGGAGTCCTAACTCTAAGCGTCAGGAGGAAATGTCAATCAAGTTTAAATAAAGAGAACCAGGTTTCCCTATTGCAGGACTTCTCAGGGCCTTTACTACCCTAGGGTGCGCACTGTGTGGCCTCGAGAGGGCACTATAATAGCGACATTTCCTAAACTGATCTGAACACAAACCCACTGTTGGCACAGCATGCCCACATTCCCCCAGAGGGCAGAGGTCCGTGGTGGGACTCACATCTCTTAGGGACAGCAGATGGAGTTGGGGAGGAAAGCCATAGAGCCACTAGGACCACAGAGCCTGACTCCGGATCTGGGCTAAGGGCCCAGGGCCACACCCTGGGGAAGGCTGCTCCATATTTTGCTCAGTCAATTTTCCTTGCATCCTGAATACCAATTGAGCACAGGCCAAGTGTTGGTGAAAGGAGGTGTTTCTGAAAGGGGGCAGGAACGGGGAAAAGAGCCCGGGTTAGCGGGTTGAGATGAGTCCTTTTGTGGATCGTGGTACTGCACCAGGGAGGCCAATGTCCATGCAGTATGTATGTCTGACAATGAGAAGGTGATGCCTCATGAGCTAGTGAGCACGCATCACTGGAGGCAGCCCAGCAGAAGGCGGGTGTGGGGGGCAGCATATGGTTTTAGCAACCCTTAAAAATATTTTATGTTCTAAAGTCCTAATATTCTACCACTAGTATCACTGAATTTACATTTTCCTAAACACGACTCAGAGGCAAGTGCACACAGCCATGCCTTCCCCATGAGAAGCCCCCTGACCCATGGGTGACTGGGACTTCAGACCGCAGAGGGACAGAGAACAGGAGGCACCGACCAGCTTGCCCTCTGCCCCAGAGGGCAGGGGTCCATGGTGGGACCCACATCTCTCAGGGGCAGCGAATGGAGTTGGGGAGGAAAGCCATAGATCCACTAGGGCCACAGAGTCTGACTCCTGATCTCAGACCCCAAGAGGCCTCTGGGGCTGAGCGTGCTCCTGCCTTACCCAGTTCACTGGCACCGAGATAAAGGGTGAGGGGTCTTCTGTCTGCAGCAAAGAGGACATCAGACAAGCCTATTCCGTAGGGGGACGCGGAGCTGGAGGACCCTAACATGGGACGGTTTCCATTTGGCACACCGCTGACCCTGGGGAGTTATCAATCCCTCTCCTGGGTCTACACATCTATAAAATGGGACCACTTAGCCTCATTTTCCTACAGCTCAGAGGAGACCTGGATTGGCATCAACCCCCCCCTTTTTTTAAAAATATTTTATTTATTTATAAATAAATTAAATAAATAAATAAATAAATAAAATAAACCCACACCCCCTTCTAAAGAGAGCTCTGCCTCCTTTCCTATTGCCCCAGCTGAACACCAGACTGTGGCAGCCCTTGTACCGGTTGGACAGGACCCCTGGCAGGGGAAGACTAGACCAGGGACAGACGGTCGACGGCATCAGAATCTCTTCCGGCCCTGACGGTTTTGTGTGGTCTGATGACTGATGGCCACGTGGGAGGGTACCCGTGAGTGGTGTTTGAAGGAAAGACAAGCAGCCCTGGGAGAGGTCCTGGCTGGGAGGAATGGGCTGTTTGGCTTATGCCCACACAGCTGGACTTTTGTCGCCTTCTTGTCCCCAGAGCCAAGCTGCTAGGGCTGAGGCAGGAGTCCAGGTGGCTGTCACGGACATTTGGGCATCAAGACGCCCAGGGCTCAGCAAGGATCATGTGTACCTTCCAGATCAGCCAGCAGGGTCCTGGCTCCCATGACAGTCACTGTGGCGGCCTGGACAGACGAGGAAGCCCGGGTCAGGGCAGCTCTGGCCTCCTGGCGTAGCTGGAGAGAGAGGAGAGAGGCTGGGCAGGGGGTTACAGGTGGGAGACACTGGAGGGATAGAAAGAACTCTCCCTGGTCTTTGCCCTCTCCTCTCCCAAACCTGTCCCCTACCCCAGGACACCCTCAGGGCAGCCCCCACCAAGAGCCCACCTGCATGAGGGGCTGGGTCTTGTGCAGCATAGCCTGGGCAGTGGCCTGGAGGGCCCAGGCAGCCTCGGTGACCACCCGCTCTCTGGATGTGACCGTCTTCTCCAAGGCCTGAACTTTCAGGTCCAGGGCCCCAGCCTGGGACTTCTGGGGCTGCAGGGAGATGGCAGGCTCAGGCAGGACCTGGTAGGAAGGTTGTGGGGCAGACCCTCCAGTGGGTGAGAGGCAGCCTGGGGATGGGAATGGGGGGCACTGCATGTGGACCCCAGGAAGCAGGGGGGCCAGGGTGGGGATACCAGGCAGGGGAACCTGTCTCTACTCCAGCTCTACTAGTTACTAGAAGTGAGGCCTCCCTGACCTGTACTTCCTTCCCCAGGCCCACAGTCTCAGTGGAAACCCTGGGGCCCGATGTGCCTCCACATTTAGAACTTTCCTGACTCGAGAGAAGCAGACTGTGCAAGTACTGCCCATCCTCTGGCACCTTCGGCGGCAACTGGGGCCACGCTCAGGGTCAACCCCTTTAACACCTGCATAGTACTCTTCGTGTTCAGGAGCAGGGAAGCGAAGACCCCAAATAAACAGCTTCGGGTTGGTCAAGTTTTGCCCCAAATGCATTTGTAGAAGCTTAATCTCATCCTTAAAGTGCAGTTTCTGAGTTGTGGGATTTCAGGATTACGATGGAGCTGATTTATTCAGAGGGCCGACCAGCGGTACGCCCACCTTGCCCATTACTTATGAATCGTCTCCCGGCCCCCTTGGACGCAGCCCTAATGTAACCTGATGGGCAAGCTCTGACAGAGGACTTAACCAGAGCAGGAGGAGGCTGGGTGGAGTCCTTGGCCAAGGTCACAGATCTGGAGCAGCGGGGCTGGGATTTGATCCCATGTCTTTGCTAATGCCACTACCAAGAATAGTCCCAGCCTCGCTATTATCACCACAATCAACAACAAAGACTGGCCGAGCCCTAACTCCATGCCAGGCAGGTGCTCCGCCAAGCCTCGGAGGTAGATTATCTCGTTTTAAATCGACTGCCAAATAAAGATAAGCTACATCATCTGCCTCTGCCTGGGCCGCACTGGTTTCCCAGCTGCCACAGCCACCCACCCCCACGCCCTCCCACCCCCTTGGAGCTCCAAGGACTGCCTGGCCAGGCTGACCAGTGCCATGGGTGCAGCCAGCAAGGCCAGGCGCGGGGCTGCGTCTACACCGACTCGCTGCATGGTGGCCAGCGCCTTCTCCGCTTCAGGCAGCACCTCTGCCGCGGCTGTGCCCAGCGCCTTCTGGGCCGCCTGGACATCCTGGTACCTGAGAGAAGACAGCAGAGGTGGCTCACAGGGTGGGGTGGGGCACGGGGCCATCCTTCCCCATGGCTGCCCCCCACCCCTCTCTGGAGCCATCTGTAACTTCCCAGGCAGAGCCGTCCTCTGCAGGCTCAGCACCCAGCAGCTGGCCTCAGAAACTGGCTGCTATTCGGCAGAAGAGGCACCACATTCTTGTTTCTTCATTCATTCAATTCAAGCACTCTTTTCTGAAGGGGCTTGCCCTTGGTTTCCGCCTGAGAATCATCTGTTTTGCAAATGTTTGGAGCCTCTGGCTGAATCACTAACCAGTAAATGCTAGGTGCGGTGCTGGTGCGGAGGAAGGGACCTCAGCCCAGGCCCTGGTCTTGGCTGGGCTGTGCCCTTGGGTGACCTTGGGCATGCTGCTCTCCAGATAGATGCAGAGTCCTGGGCTGCATGGTCGCTCTGGGGCTCCATCAGCACCAAGGTGCTGGAATCAACCACCTAGGACTTTCCAGCTGTCCACAACCTTCCTGCCCAGCTCCATCATGGGCACTGCTGGGGCACGGTCCCCCACCACTGTCTCTTCTCCCTCCCCACTTCTCAGAGAGCCGGGGTCCCCACCGCTGTCCCAGGAATGAGTCATGGGACCTCACCCCACCCACGCCAGTGGGCTCAGGGATGGCTACCTGATGGGAGGTGGGTCTCAGATTCTCTCATCTAGGAAGTCAACCTGGGATTTATGAGACCTTGCTGGGTCTCTCCTGACCCTTTGACTGCGGAGGACATAGGAGTGTCACCCAGAGCAGAGAAGCAGAGGCCAAGCAGGAAGCTGCTGCCTGACAGGAGGAGCTGCCTGGGGGGGGGGGGGGGGGGGAGAGCGGGTAGAGCGGGGCTGGGGGATGCTGCAGGAGTGAGAGAGAATGGTGCTGCTCTGGACCTTCCTGGTTCAAGTTCTCGTCCCTTCTCTCCAGAGGCTGAGCCACACCCCCAGGCATAAGTGGGTTCCTGTAACTCACCACCCAGTCAGCCCAAGACCTCAGACATTCCCCCACTCCCATTGAAAGAATAAAGGAAGCCAGTTCTGGGCCTAGGATCCGTCAGCTGCAGGAAGCCAATTCAAGCCCTAACCCACACCCAGGAGGCCTCACCTGTCCTCTAGTTCCCGCTGGGCCTCCAAGGCCATTCTGCCCTCTACTAGACTCCAGAGAAGGGCGTAACTGGTGTTGGAAGCAACTAGAGCCCTCCGAGCAGTGGCCTTGATCTTGGCAGTGGCGTCCTTGTGGCTGTATGGAAATGCCCACCTGGCGGTCATCAACCACTCACACAGAAGGGAGTGTGTTCCCGAGCCCACACCTCCCACCACGTGGGTCTTCCACCATCCCAAGCAGTCCAGCCCCGAAGGCCAGTCTCCTCTTTCCCACCTGACACACAGTGAAGGCTGATGGGAAGGGATCCATACCCCACTTCCTGTTACATAGAGTTTATGCCTATTATCCTGGCATAATGGTCAAGAGGGCCTTTTACCACACATTAAATCTCAGTTTGGACAATAATGATATGATGACCCTAATAAAGACATCACAGAGGAGGGTGCTCAGGACAGCCTAGGTCTGGATCTGGGCAGAGGGACACCTGTGAGGTTGACCCTGACCCCAGAACCAGGGGCAGGGAAAGGGCTGGGCTCCCTTCATGACTGTGTGGGCAGGACCTCAGCAGGCTCCTGGGACTTGGGGTCTAACCTTCTGGCAAGAGCACGGGCCTCTGTGGCGAGGTGGCTCCAGGTGGTGGGCTGGCTGGGCCCATTCTGAGGAATCACCTTTAAAGAAGAGAGTGAGAGAGGAGGAATGACGGCCATCCCTGAAAGGCAAGGGCCTCGTCTGGTTAAATTACTGGGAGAACCAGACCATGCCAGTTGTTTCATAAAAGCCTCAAAGTCAGCACCCAGTGAACAGAGCCCCAGAATGTGGAAACAACAGGAATGACACCCACCACCCATTTGATGGGCATTCACTGTCCGCCTGGAACATGCCTTGTTCTATGTAGACAGTAGCCCACTGAGTCAGCAGAAGGGATACTATGTGACCCCCATTCTGCACATGAGGAAACTGAACCTCTCCAAAGAGGCACACCTCAGGCCACCAGATTCCCACAGTAAGCCCAGGACAGGTGGTGCGGAGGGGCCCCTGCGGTACCAGGGACTTGAGGACAGTGGCCGCCTGCAGAATCTCCTCTTCTGAGGACTCCAACACTGTGTCAAGGTCTGCCAGCTGGATGCAGGTCTTCTCTGTTTGGGCCTGGGCACAGCTGGCACCTCTGCTCAGAGCCCACAGCTGCTCCCGGGCAGCCTTCACAGCATCCTTGAGGCCTGTCACCTGCTCCAGGAAGACTTCCCAGGCTCCTGCATGAAGCCCACAAAGTCCAGGGGTCACAGAACAATTAAGATTTTGCAATGAAGGTCCCGCTCTTGGAGGACCCCATCTGTGCCCCACAGCTTAGCTCCATCCATCAGCAGGCCTGAGCACCACCACCAGTCCAATTCCAAGGGAACTGCCTCGCCATTTTACAGATGCCAAGGCTGAGGCCCAGAAGAGGCAAATCCCAACCCAAGGCCTCCCACACAGGAAGTTGGCCATAGTCGGCTGGAAGGAATCCAGATCTGCTGGAGTCACAACAAGCAATTCCCGAATCAGAGACAGCAGGAACCCCTGCCTCGAGTCAGCTCTGTGATCTGCAGTGTGGCTCAGGATAGGCCTTTTAACATAGAGCATCCAGAAGGAAGCTCCCTGTTCTGACAATGAGTGTTGCTAAAGGGTGCTCAGCTTACCTAAGAATTGCTGCTAAAGGTGTGTAGGTGCTTAGGAACATGAAATTACACTGAAGAATCGATTCACTTTCAAAGTTCCCTGAATTGTAGTGCCCCAAGTACAGATTCCACCTGGCTCTAAGAACAGCCTTTCTTCCCCCCCTCCCCCCTCTTTCACTCGTTAATTGTCTATGCTGGGAAGTGAGCAAAATGGCCAATGGCCGGGGACAGCAGAAATGTTACCTGTTCAGCACCTGGGACAGCACCTCGATGATTATTTGTTCCCTGAGTCAATCAGTGAAGGAACCCAAGCCCTGGCCTCACCAAGCTCATGGGGCATGGGGCATGGGCTAGGATGTTATCTGAGGGGCTCCCAGGGCTGGGCCCGACCAGCTGGCCTTCCCGTTGCCTCCCTCTCCGCTCTCTCACCATACCTTGCAGGAGGTGGTAGTCCTGGTAGATGTCCCCCCGTGGGGCCTCTCCCTGCAGAATGGGCAGTGGTCCCCAGGACCTGCCACAATTGGTCCCCTCCAGCCACCCCTCCATCAGGGTCAGCCTGGCCTTCAGCTTGGCAGCCTGGAGGAGTCAGGAAAAGAAGGGTATGTGAGGCTGGTGGCGGGGAAGTCCTGTCTGCACACCTCCCCCTGGCTTCTGCCTGGCCTTCCCTCCCCAACAGTTCCTTTCTCCCATCTTATCCTGGGCGTCAGAGGTGAGGACACAGCAGAACTTCGAGAACCAGCCTTGCCTGCTCCTTCCTCCGAGCTGTCCCTTCCCTTCTCACACCCACAACACCTGCTGCCATTTAGCCGACCACATCTCTGTTCTACTCAGACAGGGATCTTCGAGAAGGGAAGGCCCAGGAGAATCCATCTGTCCTGCTATATTGCCACAGAGCAGGTGTGCATGGATACCTGCTGGCCGAGTAAGTGTGCCATGCAATGTCTCCTGGTGCTGTTTGTTTGTTTGTTTGTTTGTTTATTTATTTATTTATTTATTTATTTATTTATTTATTTATTTATTTATTTATTTATTTATTTTAGAGTTTACTTATTTATTTGAAAGAGAAACCACACAAGAAGGGGAAGGGGCGGAGGAAGATGGAGAAACAGACTCCCCACTAAGGAGGAGCCCAATGTGAGGCTTGATCCCAGGATCCCAGGATTATGAACTGAGCTGAAGGCAGATGCTTAAGCAGCTGAGCCTCCTTCATCAGGCACCCCTAGCGCTGTTCTTTAAATCACAGGTACAATAACTGCATTTACAGAGCACTTGCTAAGAGCCAGCCATTAGTGGCTGCTGGCCACATACCAGCTCATGTCCACCCTGTAACCACCTTAAGGGCCAGGGGAAACAGGTCCTGAGCCCACTCTCTGATTCAAAGTCCAGAATGCTCTGAAATACCACAGGTTTTCCATTCCTTATTTAATGGCAAAATCTGGTTTAAAAAAAATTTCTAAACTCACTGGGAAGCAAAACTGTTCTGAACAAGGCTGTTTGTGGCCCTTATTTATTTGATGTGACTATTCGTCTGTTTTCCTGCAGACACATCACTGGGTATGACTGCAAGGACTGGCCCAGGCACTGGCCAGGCACTGCTGGGGGGTAGCTTATGCTCAGCACCCATCATTGTGTCTTTCTCGAGTAGCACCCCTCTGAAGGCTGGTCTCACTGGTCCCAGGTAAGGGGTTGCAGGCCTGTGTCCATTGTGGAATTAGGAGAGAGACACCGAAACTTACCAAAGCTGTTACCTGCTAATAGGGACAATTAATGGGGCTGGGGAGGGGAACCCCAGAGGTCACACTCCTGACTCCAGCACCACACCAGGTTCCCGCTCTCAAAATCCTATTTGTGCCCCAGGATGGGCACTGCCCTCCTTCTGACCATCCCCACAGAGGGCCACCTATGGTCACATCCCCACTGAACTTGAAAAAGTGTGAGACATGGGCCTGGGTGCCAGGGAAGGGCCACTTTTCTTCTGTTCACTCAGGAACCAGGGACGGGCAGAGGTGAGGCTTGAGCAGCTGGGTGGGCACAGGGGGAATGTGACCAGTGGCCCTAGAAAGCCTGAGAGCCATGGGTGAGTGGGCGTTTCCTGGGGGCCTGGATGGACGGGCTCACCTCCTCCTTCACCAGGGAGTAGCAGGATGGGCACTCCTGACAGTGTGTGCCGCCAGCCGTGAGGAAGAAGTTGTCCTGACAGTGGTCACACTTGTAGCCTACGAAGCCGGGCCTGCACACGCACGTGCTGTTCTTGTGGCACTGGGGTGAGGCAGCACCCAACGGGGAGCACCTACAGGCTGAGGGAACCAGGGCAGGTGGCGCTGGGTGCCCTGGTGGTCCCCCCCACCTTCGGAACCCCCAGGTCCCCTGCATCCTCACACCTGACTGCTTCAGCCTTCCCCTAACCTCGCTGCCATGGCCAGTTCAATTCCACTCCTGGGTTCTTCCCGAGAGACCAATTCAGAAGGTCAGAGGTGACGCCTGACTTATTTCAGCATCCCTGGGTCTGAGAAGCAGTCAAGTTTTGGAACTGCTATGCAGTCCAACTGTACGAATACAGATGCTGAGGCCCAGAAAGGTGAGAAACCATGGCCCCAGCACACAGGAACTTGGCAGTGGAGTCTGGGAGGAGACATTTGGTCCCCTAAGCTCTCTCTCACCCCACATTTCTATGGCTGCTCTTAGAAGATAGAGCACCTGATCTTTCCATCTCCTACCACATGGCTGGCGTCCCCACTGCTCCTCTGCCTGGACATCTTGGGCCCCACCCTCTGGGTAGCCGGGGAGCACCTGGCTTCCTCACCCCGGCAGCCCTTGATGGAGAAGCCGAAGAAACCCAGCTGGCATCTGTCGCAGGCCTGGCCCTCAACACCCGGGCGACAGGGGCACTGCCCAGTCTTGGGGTGGCACTGGTCCTCCTGGGAGCCCAGCGGGTGACACTTGCAGCTACAATAAAGGAAGGAACCCAGGTCTGAAACAAGCTCTGGGCTGCTCCCAACCCAGCCTCTGCTGGCTGCAGCCGGCGAGGGGCCTCCAGATCACGTTCTCTGCCGAAGAGGCCCCTCCACAAGGATACATGTCAAACAGCTCTCCTGGAGCTGTGTCCTGGGAAGCACAGTCTCACAAAATGCTACCCCCTCCTGTCCTCCAAAAGGCTATGGGGACACATAAATCTTGGAGATTACACCCCTCTGTTGGAAAGCCACAGTGCAATTAGCATATTAAAGGCTCTGAGCGGTCCTGCAAGGAAGAAACCTGTTTGCTTCACTGGGTGTTTCCCTGGGGTCCTTCACTGTTCCCTAAAGACACTGTCTAAGGTGCCGCTGTGGCCAAAAAGGTCAGTAAGCAACAGCGTCACTGAGCAGGGAATCAGAGACCAAACCGGTCCCCTGCCCACCCAGACATCCCTCAGGGCTGCTCTTGGCCTGCATCCTGGGCTGGCAGGGCCACTAGTCTGACTCCCCAAGGGATCATTCCTTTGTCCTCCTTTGGTGCAGGCCACTGTGTACCTGGCAGTGGGCCTGGGATGACATATTCTAGGCCAAGCCCCTCTCTGGAGGCTCCCTGGGACTTCTTCCACTCGGAGACACACCCAGGGAAGGAGCACCCACAGTCTCACCCCACCCACCTCCGGCAGCCCCTCCCAGGCTGGAGGTCATAGAAGCTGGGGCTGCAGCGGTCACAGTCCCGTCCCATCACATGAGGCAAGCAGGTACACTGGCCGGTCACTGGGTCGCAGGGTCTCTGCTCGCTGACTGAGCCCTCAGGGTGGCAGTTGCAGGCTGCGGATGGAAGCAGAAAACGGTGTTGAGGAATGATGCAGATCAACCTTTGGGGGTCCAGGAGAAGATGGGGAACCCATGGGGATGATTCACATTCAACCCAGACTCCTAAGCTTTTTCTGGAAAAAGGCTCAAGAGGTGGGCTCAAATCTCCCCCACTTTGTATGTCCTTGGAGATTATAGCGTAGAAGCATCATGGGGGCAGATGGCTCTCCTGAGCCCGCCCTGAACTCCCCACTGGCTGGAGAGAAGGCCAGAGACCTGGCCAGAGAGTCACGGGTGGACCCCTGTACTCACTGTTTTGGGTCACCTGACCCTGCTCTCCTGGGCCCCATAAAACGAGAGGCTGGCACAGTGCGGACAGGTGCCATGTGGAGAATGGGCTCTGGAGCAAGTCAGCTTGGGGGAAACGCTGAGCTTTCCCCTCCAGCACTTCCAGAGGCCTTCCAGGGGCTAAGGTAGGCTGTGGCCCTCTGCGTGGGGACTGGAGACTGAGTGCTAACCCAGGCGGTGGAAAGGAACAGCCTGATGGTCACCCAGGGACAGTACAAATGTGACAGGTGCTGCCAGCCACAGAGGACAGTTGTAGATGCTGTGCAGCTGGAGGTAAGCACTAAATTATGAAGGCCAATCGATCAGTCACAGAATTGGAGCTGATTAGGTCATGGCTGAGAGAAACTTGACTTTGGAGAACAAACACACCCTCCAGACGAGGGGACAGAGGAGGTGAGGAACCTGCCTGAGGTTGCACAGCCCCAGCAGGCACCTCCCCTTGTTGCCACCGCGCCCCCCCCCCCCCCCGCCCGACCCCCATGGGGCAGGAGGTGGGAACTCACGGGTGCATCTGTCTGCAGGCCGAGGGGCCAGGGCGCTCCCGTAGAAGCCGTCCTGACAGCGCTCACAGTGGGCACCTGTTGTATTGTGCAGGCAACGCAGGCAGTGGCCAGACTGGGAGTCGCAGTTGCCCACAGCGTTGGGGTCCACGTTCCCACTGCACTGGCACGGCCGGCACGGCTCGGGAGCCCCAGAGATCCCCAGGGGATCCCCAAAGTAGCCATCATCACAGATCTCACAGCGCCGCCCTAGGTAAGGGAGAAGGCTGCGTGTGGAGAGGCAGGCCTGAGGCATGTGGCTGCCAGGTCCCCTGGGGGGACGGGCCAGCCTGAGCCAGAGCAAGCATCTCTCGGCCTTCCTGTGGGCCATGGGGCTCCAGGGCCAGGGCCCAGCTCAGCCAGCAGCTGGCTGTGTGACCTTGGGTAATCCCCTGCGTCTCTCTGAACTCAGGCTCCCTGTCTGCAAAGCAAGGACGATAATGGTAGCCCCCTCAGAGGACTGTGGAGAGGGCCTGGTGAGCTAAGTGCCCAGCAGCAGGGGCTGTCACCACTTCTTCACTGTCATCCCTCTCCTCAGCACCATGGCCACCATCGTCTTCCTCAGTGAGGCCCACAGGATGCTGGTGTGGCGAAGGTGGGGCTGGTGCCCATCTGGGCACCCCTCCCGTGGGGTTGCTGCTCCATGCACCCTGCTCCCCCAAAATCCTCCCTCAGGCACATCTCGAGGACCAAACTTCTTGAACTATCCACACCCACTGGGTGGACTCCCCTCATGTCTGCAGGCCGGGGAAGCCAGAAAGTGTGGGGAAGTTTAGGGACAGAGGCACAGCAAAATGGCAGGGTGGGGTGCAGGGTGGGGGACCCCTACTCTGCCGCTGGCTGTAGGGAGCTGCTTTCAGAATGCTCCCCAGCAGAGCAGGCATTTGACAGGACAACATGGGCTGTCCTGAGGCAGCCACAGTCACCAAACCTAAAATCAGATGTCTGAGAACATGATGTCTTGGCAACATGATGTAAGTGAAACAAGCCAGACACAGAAGGACAAACACTGGAGGATTCTACTGACATGAGATCTCTGAAAGCGTCAAATGCAGAGAAACAGGAAGTAGGACAGTCCTTGGGGGGGGGGTTGGGGAATGGGGAGACATGGCTGGAGAAGAGGGTGGGGGGTGTTTAATGGAGACAGACTTTCTGTTTGGGAGGTGAATATGTTCTGGAGACGAATGGTGGGGACAGGTACCCAACAGTGTGAATGTCTTTTTTTTTTTTTAAGATTTTATTTATTTATTCATGAAAGACACATAGAGAGGCAGAGACACAGGCAGAGGGAGAAGCAGGCTCCATGCAGGGAGCCCGACATGGGACTCCTCAATCCCGGGTCTCCAGGATCACGCCCTGGGCCGAAGGCGGCGCTAAACCGCTGAGCCATCTGGGCTGCCCAATGCTTCTGAACTGTATGCTTAAAAATGGTTAAAATGACAAATTTTATGGGTTTTTTTTGCCATAATTTTAAAAATTATTAAAGGAATATACCCCAAAACCCCACAAATCATCATTGAGTTGTATACTTTAAATGGGTGAACTGTAGGGTATGTGAATAGTATCTCATAAGAGCTGTTAAGAAGAATCAGATGTCAGGACACCTAGGTGGCTCAATGGTTTGAGTGTCTGCCTTCGATTCAGGTCATGATCCTGGGGTCTGGGATCGAGTCCCCATCTGGCTCCTTGCAGGGAGCATGCTTTCCCCTTCGCCTATGTCTCTGCCTCTCTTTCTGTGTCCCTCATAAATAAATAAAATCTTTAAAAAAAAAAAAAAAAAAAAAGGAAGAATCAGATGTCAAGGATGGCCCCTGGGTCCTGGAGTGGGGGCTGGGGGAGTTTCTGCCTCAGGTAACAACACGTGGCAGCATGTTTTCAAAGTTGAACGTTTGGGGATCCCTGGGTAGCCCAGTGGTTTAGCGCCTGCCTTTGGCCCAGGGCGCAATCCTGGAGACCCGGGATCGAATCCCACGTCAGGCTCCCGGTGCATGGAGCCTGCTTCTCCCTCTGCCTATGTCTCTGGCTCTTCTCTCTCTCTCTCTCTCTCTCTCTCTCTCTCTGTGTGTGTGACTATCATAAATAAATAAATAAAAAATTTAAAAAAAAGTTGAATGTTTAATCAGGGGTCTTCCACCTTAACTGTGTATCAGAATTAGAGCACTTCTCATGCATTTAGATTCTTAGGGTTCATCTCGAGCTACTAAATCAGGCTCCATGGGGCCAGGGCCCAGATGGGGATTTTCAAAGCTCTCCTGGATATGCTCAATGGTTCAAGTTCTGCCCAGAGAACCCACAGCAGCCTGGGGCCCTGGCCATGTTCCGAGAGGTCAGGCTTGCCACTCCTAAGCAGGGCCCTCCCCCATTTGTCACACTCCAAACCCAGAATTCCGCTGCTAGAGCCCAGGGCAGAGGCAGGGCCCCAGGGCACTAGCCACTCACCTCTCTGGCCGAGGGGGCAGTGGGTACACACCACGTCGCTGCTCTCTGGGATGGCTATGCAGGCCGACTGTCCAGGGCATGGACAGGGCTGGCAGTCATCAGGTTGGCCTGCGAAGGGGTTGCCATAGAAACCTGGCAAGCAGCGCTCACAGGATGGACCCTCCGTGTGGTGGTCGCACACGCAGATCCCTGAGAGCCGAGAGAAGCACCTGGTTACAACTGTCTGAGCCCATAATGCTCCAGAGATAAGGGTATCTTGGTGGAGAAGTCACAAAACATATCCCCAGTGGGGCAGAGGTGGGAATCTGCCGAGGTGGAGAGGCAGCAAGGCCTGTGATAACAATTATGAAGCTAGGAAAGCACCCTGTGCCTCAGTGTCCCCACCTGTGAGATGGACACAACTGGGGCTCTGACCTCAAGGGCTTTGGTCAGTAGGCAGCAGGACCATGTAGCCCGAGCACCCTGCAGGTCCCTGGCACACAGGGACCGTGTTTTGTATTCCAAAGCTTGTCAGCAAACCAACAGATGGCACATCTGTGTTTGTACTCATGGTTTTCTGGACCATTCCTCTGTGTCCTCTTAACCTCAGAGGCCAAAAGCAAGAGTGATGCAGACCCACGATTGTTCCTGACATGAGTTTGCAAGAAGCTCCCTACGTATGCAGTCTGCAGGGTCCCAGAGGCTGCCTGGTCTCATAGAATGGTCCCTGGCCCCCACACCAGTGGGGGGCCATGAGACACCATCTCATGCTGAGAGGTCTGCAAACCCCCATCTCCAGCACCTAGAGTCCACTCAGAGCTGCTGCCGTGGGGAACGAAAGCACCACTCCCAGCCACTGAGGGAGGAACCTGGCTGAGAAGGGCTCACGACACAAGACCACCACTTCCTGGAGGCCCAGCAGCACCCAGGCAGGTGGGGGTCAGGGAATGGGAAATAGAGGGAATCCAGGGCAGACAAGTGGGACAGTGGGGATGATCACGCCTGTGCTGCTTTCTGCTGGTCCCTGCCTTGGCCCAGACCCACACATGCACTCTTTCCGGTGTGAGCAGCAGCAGCCACTCTGCCCATCAGACAGATGAGGACTTGTCCAAACAGAGCAGGGAGTCATGGTGTGGCCAAGGGCTCTGAGGGGTCATGGTCTGCTCCCGCGTCATGCATCCTACAGCAGCGCAGGGAGGATTATGAGGCCTCATCCAGGCTCGGTTAGTGATGCCCGCCACAGCAAAAGTGGGGAGGAGGGCACTGATGTAGTTAGTGTGTGTCTGTCCCCCCCTGGCTAGCTGGCTGAGTCCCAGGCTGCTGTCCTTTGTCAGCATCAGTGTGGAGCCCAGAGAAAGCTGAGCAGGCATTTCTCTTCTCAGAGATCCCACCTGCTCCAGGTGGGCAGCAGGGCACTTCCAGGGTGGAGAGAGGCCTCCATTCAGCCCCATCCAGCCCCTCCTGCCTAGTGACCTTGGTCAAGGGCTCTCTCTGCTACAAGTGGGCATGAACAGCTGGTAGTAAACTTGTGGCAGGAGCAGCTCTGCGACCTACTTGCCGTGCAGCTTCCCTATAAGGTGGGACGGTACCTGCAGGAGTCCATGATATAGTGGACAGAAAGGTAGCTAGCATGTAGGGGAACCTGATGACACTCTCTTAAGAGGTTCATTCTCAGTGATCCCTCGCACACACACGCAGCTGATCCCGTTCAGGTCAGTATTCATCAGCTGCTGGGTATAGCCTACATGGCTTTTGGTTGGGGTGCCAGGACTCACCTGTGTGGGGGTCACAGGTGCCATGCTGGTTGCAGGTGCAGGGGACACAATTGGTGTAGGGACCCCCCAGTGGTATCTCCCTCTTGTATCCTGGAGCACAGGATTCACAGAACTGGCCTGTGTACCCCTTGGGACATGAGCAGGTCTCCACCCAGGAGGCTGTGGGGGAGAGCCCCCGCTGGGCCGATGTGAGCCGAACCTCAGTCAGGAACACCTGGCCTGCAGAACGAGGACAGAGAGGAAGAGAGTTATAGCCACACAGTTCACTCCAAGACCTTCCTATTCACATATGTAACAGGCAAAGCGTTATTGGCCCACATATAAAAAGGTAGTGTTTGAGTCAATTATTATTTTAAAAAAAAAGGACAAAGGAAAAATAAGGTAATTTTCAGAACAAAAAATGGATATGGCTGGGAATGTTATGGAAAGACGTTCATTCTCATGGGCTATGAAAGATACATAAATTTAAGCAACGAGGATACCATTCACGAGCCTCAGACAGGTAAGCATTTAAAGATCAATAACAGGAGAGGTGCCTGGGTGGCTCAGGTCATGATCTCGGGGTCCTGGGATCGAGCCCCACACTGAGCTCTGCATCAGGGTCCACACTCAGTGGGGAGTCTGGGGAGTCTGCTTTTCCCTTTCCCTCTGACCCTCCCCTGCTCAGGCGCTCTCTTGCTCTCTCTCTCTCTCAAAGTAAATAAATAAAATCTTTAAAAATAAATAAAAGGGCCCCTGGGTGGCTCAATCGGATAAGCATCTGCCTTTGGCTCAGGTCATGAGCCCGGGTCCTGGGATTGAGCCCTGTGTCAGTCTCCCTGCTCAGCAGGCAGTCTGCTTCTCCCTCTGCCTCTGCCTATTGCTCTCCCTGTTTGTGTTTTCTCAAATAATAAACAAAATCTTTAAAAATAAGTAAGTGACAGGGAAAGATGGTGTGAGGAAAGCACGCACAGGGCTATGGGACTATACATTGGGGGGGGGGTCTGTTTCTACTGATGCTGGGGAGCCCCTATCAGACCAACCTTTCTCCAGAAAATAACTAGAAACTCAGGGCAAAATATAACAATGATCCATAAGCCCCGGAGAATAGCCAGAGCAGGTAGGCAGTGGAGGAGGGTGAACACAGAGGCCCTGAGAACACAGACTGGTATAGCCTTTCAGCACGAAAATCTGGCAGCAGGTATTAACACTTAAAATGTGCACCCTTTGACCTAACACCGAACATTTCCATTTTGAGAAATTGATGCTAAAGAAAGACTTGCACAAGGAGACAAAGCCTTTTCTATGGAGCTATTCTCTGAAGCACTGTTTTCAAAGTGAAAAACCAGAAACATTTCCCGGTCTATGAATAGGGTGATGGTCAAAACTTTAGGGAGCATCTATACCAGGGAATGATTTATGGCAGATGGCCAGACAGCCTTTTTTATGTGCAAGACAAGGAAATGGCCTCCAAGACACAGTTAGCTGAAAAAAAGCAAGTGCATGGAGAGATAGGGCCCAGAACATCATCGTTGGGAAGAGGTCAGGGACTGGGGGGAAGAGACATGATCAGTATGTCTACCTGCCTCTCCAATTCACCCCAGCACCCAGCATAGACCTGGCCTAAGTAGGTGCTTCATGGACATCTGTGAAATGAAGGCTGAGTGAGTGGCAAAAAGAAGTGCTGGAAGCCTCTGGAAAGAACAGAAATAAAATTCCTGTGAGGAGGCTCAGCAGGGTGACCTGGTGAGCAGGGAGGCTTTGGGGGGCATGGGCAAGGACGATGGGGATGAGGCTCCAAAATGAAAGAGGGAACTGGGGCAGGAGGGCTGGGTGACAATCCCCAAGTGTGGACTTGAAGGGCCCTGGAAAAACTGGCCATTGGAGTCAAGGGTTCTCAGAAGGGGCCAATCACCCCCCTAGAGGCCAATCTGGGGCTGTTCTAGTCACCACAACAATAGGGAGACAAGAGCCAGGGCTATCAGACAGCCCGACATGAGCAGAAACTGCCCCTATGATTTCACGTCTTGCTGGATGCCGAAAGGGGCAGAGAAGCCCCTCTGCAAATGTGAGCCCAGACCCCAACTCCATTTTACACATAAGCACAAGGCATGTTTGAATGTTCAGGTACACGTGGAATTGTCTAGCAATGCACATACCGTGAATGTGGAGGGAACGCCATGCTTTGTGCTGCTCAGAATATTCTTGATAGTCAGGTACCACTTCGGAGCATCGCCTCACTAGTGCCTCCTCCCCTACCAGCTCTCACACTTTGTCAGCAGCGTGCACCCTGTCCCTGGTACGGTCCCCTCTGTATCTGCCCCAATCACAAATATCTGGCAAATATTCCCATTTACTGATGATTTCAAGACGCCGCACATAAAGGGTTTAAGTTAAGGGACAAAGGTTAATCATATTCAGATGGATGCTCAAAATGTGGTTTTACAGCTTCACCCACAAATGGGTGGTTACTCAGCCAAGGCATTTTGCTCCCCTAACAAAGCAACAAAACCACTGAGGCTGAGGAAGCCTTTTGACAGAACCACACCCCCCCCCACTCACCATCTCCTTGCTACCTGTGACCAGGCACACCAGCAGCTCCTGGCCCTGCCATCTCCATCTGTGGGTGCCCCACTGGACGCTCCTCATGGAAGTCTGCCTGGGGACTGCACATCCTGACCCTGGTTTTTATTCTAGCATTAGTCACGCATGCCTCTGCCTTAGAACTTCCCTGCTCTCTGTGTACGCACATGGCTCCCGAGCTTCAGATTCTCTGAGAAACCCACACTTACTCATCACAGTGGGGGACAGTGATTATCTCTTTCTGTTGTCCAGTGTGGTCGTGCACACATGGACACATGTCGAGCACTCGACACTTTGGAAATCAGTGATCACTTTTGTGTGTCATTTACTTGCCTTTTATTCACTCTGTATTTTACCATTAAGATTCCAGATTGGTCTTAAAATCTTGTGTCTAGGTAGGTTATAATATCTACACATTTCCCTCCCAGATAGTAAAGGGGTGTTCTATGCGAAATAGCTCTTCTAACAGGGGGCACCAAACAAGTCTAGTCTACAGGACGGGGGGGAGGGGCAGGGGGGCAGGGGGAGAGAAGGAGAATGTACATCAAAGAGAGAGGGGGGAAGCAGGACAGGTCAGAGGACCATCAGGACACTCACTATGTGATCAGGATGAGAAATCCCCCTGGAAACTGGGTCCCGCCCAGCAGCCTCCCTGAGAAGGTTTAGATACCAGATCGGCATTCAGGGTGGCTGAGGCACGATTCCACCAATGCCCAGCAGGAGAAGCCAACTCTGAGATCCTCCCCGGGACCATTGAGACACCCCACCCTGCACCCACTGAGGACCCTCAAAGTTCCCCCTTCTGGCAATGGTGGACTCGGCCATGGCCTGACAACATCCAACTGTTCCTGACTGCTTCGTGGCCACACATCTTAGTGCTGTCCACCCTTAGGCCCCTCACCTGTCCTCA
The DNA here is from genome assembly GCF_011100685.1 of Canis lupus familiaris. NCBI lineage: Eukaryota > Metazoa > Chordata > Mammalia > Carnivora > Canidae > Canis > Canis lupus. The sequence continues at coordinate 53,086,961 of NC_049230.1, forward strand.
GGGTCCACCCTCCCAGCCCTTACCAGTTAGATGACCTTTGGCAAAGTGTCCCCTGACCTTCAGAGGTCTTTGTGGTAAAACAGGGGTGGACGTAGCTGTCCGTTCTGAGGACTCAGCAAAGCTATGCCCGAGGATACCCCGGGGCCCAGCTGGCTCTGCTGATGGGGGAGCTCCTTATCATTACTGACCGGAAGGGCTTGGGCTCTGGCCACTGGTCCTGATGCGCAGAGCCGTCAGATTGGTGAGCAGCCGCTGGAAGTGGAAGGGAGGCAGGGGAGGGTCCACATCTTCGGAGGTCTCCTGCAGCCTGGCGGGGGAGGGAGTCAAACCGGAACTCAAGGCTGGGGGCAGCTGGTGCCAAGAAGCCACCACCAGGGGTGGAAAGGGCAGGAGGCCCTGGACCGCAGGACAATCCAAGCATGCCCTGACCTCAGGGACCACTCTGACCGCCCAGCCCCACCTCCCCAGACACAGGGAGACACTTACTCGAACCTGAGCTGTACCTCCCCAGGCTGCTCGGCATCCAGGGAGCTGGAGAGGCTGGAGTGCTGCAGAGTCAGGGCCAGGCCAGCCCCTTCCAGCCTCAGCTGCACAGGAAGCGGGGAGGCCCCAGGGGGCACCAAGAAGGTCAGGGTGAGGGGCTGTCCATAGCTGAACCGCTGATCTCCCAGGAACTTCTCTGAAGACAAGAGAGGAAGGCTTGTCTTCACTTTATTAGCTTAATTCTGAAGATTTTAAGTGTCTCCAGTATGTTGATTTTATTGACAATGAAACATTCAAACAAGTTAAAACGGCAGCAAGGAGAAAGCCACGGGCTCCCTGCACAGCAGATGCAGAGGTGGAAACCCCACCAACCCCTGCAGGCCAGCTTAGCGGGCTGTGATCCCGCAGTGACACAGGGCCCCCGCCTGGCGCGCTGTTCTGCTGTCACTGTCTGGAGTTGGGGTCTGATGAGTAAAGTCTGATGGGACAGTGGAATCTATGGGAGCAGAGCAGATACATGTGTCCGCCCCCTCACAAGCCGAGCTCACAATACCCCACAAGCAGATTCTGGTGATCCCACACGTGTGGGAGCTTAGTGAGGCTCAGAGCAGGTTCAAGGCAAGCCTGCTGTATGTGTGGTGAAGCAGGGGTGCCAATCAGCCCAAGGCCACGCTCTCCCCTGGAGTCAGAAGATGCTTTGAGCAGAAAGAAGGCAGTGGCACTCTAAGAACACGGAGGACCCAGGGGCCCTATCACAGCCTTCAAACTCAGACTTTTTCTTTCTTCCAACTGCTTCAGCTGAAAATCTGCCACATGGCAGCAAAAGGCCCAGCAGGACCCCCGACCCCCCTATCTCCCTTCAGCCTTGGCACTCAGGAGTCAGTTGGAGGTGGAACATGTTGGCAGATCGTGTGCGTATCAAGAAGTGAAATAAAAATGGTTGAGTCCATCCAGCTGCCTTGCTCACCTGCCGCGGCATGCACAGGACCCAGCTAGCACTTCTTGAGTGAATAACTTTTTCTTAAACGTGTCAACAAAAAATAAAATAAATAAAATATAAAATAAAATAAAATAAAATAAAATAATAAAATAAAATTAAATTAAATTAAAAAATTAAATTAAAAAATAAAATAAAATAAAATAAATAAAAATAAATAAAAATAAATGTATCAACAAAGCAGACACGGAATAGTGTGTGTTTCGTTCTCTTGGGCCTCTGAGCTAGGAGCACCTGCCCCAAGATGGGGTCTCAGGACCCCTGTGACTTGTGCTTCCTGCCTGGGTGCTGTGTCCACATAGCAACCCAGATGTCTGTGCACCATTGCTCTGGCCCTCCTTGGAGATTGAGGTCAAAGGGAGGACTGGGCTGGGGGAGCCAGTGGATCCGGAGTCTGGCCACAGGAAAGCTAAGAATAGACTCCTGGATCCTGGTTCCAGATCTGGTGCAGTTTCCAAGAGACCAAAGTTGCCCTACTAAAGGGGGAGTGGTAGTCAGAATAATCTAGAACTTCTTGCTTCTGCAGGAACCTCAGGCCTCTGGGAGGAGGGTGCAGTGGCCTCGTAAGGTGAGAAACTGATGGGAAATGTACTGGGATTTTTGGGGACCTCTAGGATCCCAGTGGGAAGGCCTGGATCAGAAAGTGAGGGGGGGCTCTAGTAGACCCCACAGGGTGTGCAGTTGGCAGAAAAATGGGCCCCAAAGGTATCCATGTCCTGATCCAAGAAATCTGTGAATATGGTATGTTGCATGGCAGGGGCAATTAAGGTTGCAGATGGGATAAAGGCCGTTCATCAGCCGATCTTAGAGAGTATCCTGGATTATCCACCTGGGCCCATGGTCATCACAGAGTCCTTAATGCACGGAAGAGGAAGGCAGAAGAGCTGGTGTCACCGTGCTGTAACAGGGAGAGACCCGATAGCTCTGAAGACAGAGGAGGGGTCACCAGCTGAGGGGGGCGAGCGGACCCCAGAAGGTGGAGAAGGCAAGGGAATGGATTCTCCCGTGAAGCCCCAGGAGTGCATGCTGGGATCTTAGCCCCCTCGAGACCCAGTTGAGATTTCCAGCCTCCAGGACATGGAGAGAATAAATCTGCATTGGTTTTAGCCACTAGCTTGGTGGTAATTTGTCATAGCAGGAAATGAACAGGGGCAGTCCAGCAGGTACCTGGTAGCGTGAGCTCCTCCTCATCTTCGGGATTCAGGAGGAGCCCCCTTGGGCCCCATTGTGCAGGATGTTCTGGGCCCCCCACACTTCCAGTCCGCCAGCCCTTGGCTCCTGGACAGCAAACACACACGCCAGTGTGAGGCTCTGGAGGGCGGCCTCCACCTCTTCCTATTTCATAGCCTTCCCAGGGTCCCACGGATGGCCCCCAGAGGCCTGAGCACAGCCTGAAACAACTCCCTTAGGCCCAGAAAGGGGAGAGATCATTCTAGAGACAGGGAGGGGTTGGGGGGCGGTGAATGCCAGCTAGTGCTAGCACATGCTCTGTGCTGCCCACAGTCAGACAGCTCAGAATCCTCCAACCCCAGGGTCAGGGTAGGGGTTTTAGGATGGGAGGTAACCCCAGGAGAAGTTAGAAAGCTCAGGGTGCTGGCTGTTTAGGGCAAGGTCAGATCTCTGGGCCTGCCTTGCCCCTTTGGTGGGCTCTGAATACAACATGACAGTCTGGAGACCCCAGTACGGGGCACTGGGCCATCAGGGCCATCTCTAACCAGACTGGGCCTAACCTCATCTAAAGGTCTTCATAGAACTTCCTCACCCATGACCTCACCACTTCTGTCTTTCAGGTACATGTGTCATTAGCCACTGCACTCAGGGAGGCCACCTGGTTAGGAAGCAGTCAAGCCGGGATGAGAACCCAGACCTTCCCTCCCCAGTCCTGTCCACCCTCCCTCTGGTGATAGCACTACACCAAACACAGCCTGGCAAGGAGCAAATGACTTGGAGGACGTGGCTGGGAAGGGGGTTGGAGGCCCAATCCCTGCAGCACTGGAGGGGTGAGGTGGGAGGGATGAAGAGGTCAGAGAGAGGAGGACTGCGGCCTCCCCGGTGCTAGACTAGCTTCTGGGGCAAATGACTTCACCTCTCTAAGCCAGTTCCTTATCTGCAAAATGGGGAGAATGAAGTACTTGTGGCCCTGGCAACAGTTCTCAAAGTTGGTCTGAATACCCGGGATGATTCTTGAGATTCTTTCAGGGGCCCACGAGGCCGGGCTGTCTTCTCAGGAACACTGAGATAAAGTTTGCATCTTTCATGCTGTGTCTTACCCACAAATGGGTAGAATTTTCCAGAAACTGCAAGTCACGTGCTATCACAACAGACGGAACTCTACTAATCCAACCGTAAAGAGATGTGCAAACATATACCAGCACACTCTCCTCTTTTTGTCTTTTTAAAAAAGAGCTAAGCTATTTTTTCACAGGCTGATATTTTATGTTATACATCTACTATGGTCATTTTTAAGTGAATTACTATATAGCTATTTTTAAATTACTGTTTTCACTTTTTTTTTTTTGGTTTTTTAAAAGATTTCATTTATTCGTGAGAGACACAGAGAGAGAGAGGCAGAGACACAGGCAGAGGGAGAAGCAGGCTCCATGCAGGGAGCCCGATGTGGGGCTCGATCCCGGGGCTCCAGGATCTTGCCCTGGGCCTAAGGCAGGCGCTAAACCGCTGAGCCACCCAGGGATCCCGTTTTTACTTTGAATACAGGAAAATACCCATACAAACTGGCCACATAAAGAAAAGTGCTGGGCAGCCCCGGTGGTGCAGCGGTTTAGCGGTATTGTTCTTAGATCTATAAAATGTGACCCGTCTGCTGCTAACATCTGAGACCCCGCCAGGTGACCTCAAGGCTGAACCCCTGGTTCTGTCCTGCCTGCTGCACAGCGTCCAGCAGAGGGCGCACTGCCCCCACATCTGGCACACCCCAGAGCAGGCGCTGGAAGCTTCCAGCCCAGCTGATACCTTGCTCCCCGCCTGGCAGAGATGCAGGGGTGGGAAGACTCCGTGGGGGCACAGCAAGGGGCCTCGCAGGCTGTGATCTAACTCAGAGCTCCACTGCCCCTCCAGCTCCAAAGATGCGTGTGACACCCAGGGCACCGGGGCATCCCTGGACCCTGCCCCCAGACAGAAGGCCAGCACAGCAGCTCAGAGCAAAACTCAGGAGCGGTTTGTCAAAACCTGGGTGCCAATCACTAAATCCTGTGACATACCTTTTCTGGGCCTCAGCTGTCTCCTCTGTAAAATAGGAATGAGAGCACCTACCTTCTAAGGACTCTGTGGGTTCCATGCATGGAGAGAGCTCAGCACAGTGCCTGGCACACAGCAAGTGCTCAGTAAGTGAGAGTCCAGGGGATTGAGCCTGAATCCCCAGTACTAGGATGCACCAAGGGAGGCCAATCTTGACAAACTGATTAGAAACTCCCCGATAGGATCTAAAAGTTCCCAATACTGCTGGAGCCGAGTCAAAAGGCAGGGGCCAGGGAGGGAGCCAAGAGTTGCAGGTAGGTATTAGGGAGCACTCACAGGTGCAGAGAAGCACATCTTGCATGGCCTGTGTGTGGAGGGAGACGCCTCCCCTGCAGCCTGGGGCTGCCCGCTCTTCCCACCTCCCACCTCCGCCCCTGCAGGATCTCCTCAGAGTGGGAGAGCCTGCCCAACCTGGGCCAGGGGCAGACCCTGGGAGGCTCTTCTTACCCTGGCGGAGGTCAGAGATGATGTGGTGCTCCCGAAACTGGGCAGCAGCCTCACACACCTTGGAGTGGCCATAGCAGAAGCAGCTGGTGCAGCCGGCTGGGTTGTGTGGCTGTAGGTTGAATGTTCCTGGACGACATCTGAAAGGACAACATTCCCCCGGGGAGTGGGGAGGGCAGGTGCCAAATGAGTCAGGGAGGTTCAGGAGATCCCAGCTAGACTGATGGGAGTCAGAATCAACTGGAGGAAGTGGCTGGGAAGAAGATTTTTTTCCCCCAGATTTACAAGAGTTGCAAATATCACACAGAGAATTCCTGTGGCCTCTTCACCAGCTTTCCTTAATGCCAACACCCAACATCACGGCGCCCTTCACCACGCCACAAAATTCACATTAGTCAATGTTATTTACTAAACTGCAGACTTTATTAGGATTTCTGCCCTTTTTGCACCAATGTCAGTTTTCTGGCCTGGATCCAATCCAGGACCAAGGCACCTCCTCGAGTCTATGCTGATATTCTTGTCATTCACGACCTTGACGCCTTTGAAGGCTCTCGGTCCAATCAGATATTTTGTAGAATGCCCCTCAATTTGGGTTTCTCTGATGCTGTCTCATGATTGGACTGGGGCCATGGGTTTGGGGAAGAAATAGAAGAGAAATGTCCCTCTTGTCACATCACATTGGGGTAAATGACACCCGTGTGACACCAGGAGTGCTAACCTTCACAACCGGGTCAGGTTGCTGCCTGTCACTGCAAAACTGCCATATTTTTGCAGTCGGAGGGAAGTCAGTAAATGCAGCGAGCAGTGCAAAGGAGTTAAACCCCGTCCCCTGGAGAGCGGGGTGTTAAAGACTTGCGGGTATATGTTGAGACCACCGCAGTGATTACCAAATATTTTATAAGGGAGGTATTTGGGGCTACGCAAATATCCTAATTCTCCTTAAAATTCTGCCCACTAAATTAGGTGGCTCTTGCCCACAGCGACTGTTGCTGCGAAATTTGAACTGACTTTGTATTTACCCCGTTCCTTCTACATTTATTATTTGGGATTCTCTTGCCAGGAAGATTTGTCCCTTTGTCCTGGTGTATTTATTTTTCCCTTCATCTGTGTATATCAGTGTGGACTCACGGATATTTATTTTATTCTTTGTGTTATAATCCAATACTGTCATTATTTATTTTGTTGTTCAAATTGTTCTAGCATTGGGAGCTCTTTTGGGTTGGGGCTTGTCTTTTTTTTTTTAAGATTTTATTTATTTATTCATGAGAGACATCCACAGAGAGAGAGAGAGAGAGAGAGGCAGAGACATAGGCAGAGGGAGAAGCAGGCTCCATGCAGGGAGCCCGACATGGGACTTGATCCCAGGTCTCCAGGATCACACCCTGGGCTGCAGGCGGCGCTAAACCGCTGAGCCACCAGGGCTGCCCCGGGCTTGTGTCTTTTTGACACAGGCCCCCACCCTGGTTTAGAGGCTTTTTTCTTGTTTGTTTTTAATTAAGCACTTCCTTGCTCTCTGTTAGTACCAGACAGACACTCTGGGCTTGTCTTGCATGTGCCCTGCCCCAGCCCTGGAATCAGCCCTTTCTCCAAGGAGCCTTGGAGAAACATTGCACAGACTCCTGGACTGCACCCCGGGCATTCTGTTTGAGTCAGCCAAGGCAGAGGTATCCAATTCATAAGGAGCTGTCGATGGCCGCGATGCCCAGCCAGCTATGAGAAACACATCTCAGAAAAAAAAAAAAAAGAAACACATCTCAGCAAGTAGCCCCATTTCACAAGCAGGCAAAGTGACGCTCAGAGGGAGGACCGCCTCAAGGCATAAGGCAGTGGGGGCAGATCTGTGGGAAAACCCAGATGGGGTCCAGTTCCCCAGCTCCACTCTGCTTCCTCACCTGAGGGAGGGTCCCCAGCAGGGAGCCCAGCTCCCACCCCAGGTCACATGTGGGTGAGGTGAGGGGGCAGCCCAGGGCTGACCAAGGCAAGTCAAGGTCAGGGCCAGCCACCGGTTTGGTACTGGCTACTTCCTGAGCCAGTAGAGGCCCAGGGCAGGCTGATAAGACTCGAGTCCACGATATGATGCTGAGTCAGGTGATGCTCCACTAGTGATGTCTGCCCGGGTGTGAGCAGGGAGGGCTGTGGTAGGAGTACCAGATATTTGCTATCCCTGGATTAGATCACCTCTCCTATCCTTTCCAGCTCTTTCTTTTTAAAATGTAAAAGAAAACGGCTATCACAGCATAACCATCAGTGGTAGGAGGTCAAAGTATAAACAGTGTCAAGGCTCCTGGGTGGCGCAGCCAGGTAAGCATCTGACTCTTGGTTTTGGCACAGGTGGTGATCTCAGGGTTGGGAGACAACCCCACATCAGGCTCCCTGCTGAGCATAGAGTCTGCTTCAGATTCTCTCTTCCTCTCCCTCTGAGGCAGTGGAAGAAGCAGACTCCCCACTGAGCAGGGAGCCCAATGCAGGATTCAATCCCAGGACCCCGGCGTCATGACCTGAACCAAAGGCAGACGCTTAACCGACTGAGCCACTGAGGTGCCCTCAGTGTCAAAACCTTTAGGTAACTTCCAGGATGGCAGACCCATGCTGCTCCAGGAAGGATGCCAGGTCCATAGGGACCATGTCCCTGCTCCTCCACCACAAGCCCTGAAAAGTCACTCCCAGCAAGCTGATCATTGAATCGGCTCACCCACCTGTCACACACATGGCCTTCCACATTCTCTTTGCAGGGGCAGCGTCCACTGTGGGGGTCACAGGTGCCCAGGCTGCCAGCATGACTACAGGAACAGGGTCTGCCAATGAGACAGGATAGTAGGAAAGGTGTCTAATAAGCAACTCCAGACTGAAGATAGCCCATCCTCCTTGAAAGGAACTTCACTATCCTTCCCCATTCCCTAGACGACCAGGAGGCAGTCTGACCCAAGAGCTTGCTGCCTGGCTTGTACTGTTCCCACCTTGGTGAGGAAGTGACCCATCCACTCACCTGAAGAGTGATCCATCTGTCGACCCACCCACTCATCCATCTGTGCATTTTTCCAACCACCTATCTATTTATTCATCCTTCCAGCCTCTATCCATTGACCCACCCACCCACCTATCCACTCACCCACCCATGCATCTTCCCATCCAACCATCCATCCATCCATCCACACATCCATCTTCCCATCCACCTACCCATCCATCCACCTATCCATCTATCCATCCATCAACCATCCAACAAGACCATGGTTCCTGCCCTCACAGAGCCTAGAGTCCAGTGAAGAAGGACAATGACCAGTAAACAAGTAAGTACTGTACTTTGAGATGTTCCTAAGAGGAAGTATGAGAGGCTATAGGTACACCAAGGAGGTGCTTAGGATGGGGACCAGAGGACAGATAGAGAGAAGACTTCCTGGGAGACTGGTACCTCAGCTAAGAGCTGTAGAAAGTGTAAGGGTTTGCTAGACCCAGGCTGGGGAGAGGCAGGGGGCTGGGGAGAGAAGAATACTCTGGGGTAGGAGCATGTGCAAAAGCCCAGAGGCCAGAGAAACCCTGGGGAAGCATCTGAGTTCACACCTAATGTCCAGTTGTGCCTAGAACCACTGAGTATTCCGTGGGGCATCCGAGACTCCCCATTCAACCCCAATGCATTTCCGCTGCCTTTCAAATACACAAAGAGTTTGTTATAACCAAAGCCAAGTTCAGTTAAGAGTGTATGAGTTTCTAAGAGCTTTACTTTTTCGGTCATGGGTGTTTCTCAGTCAAGAGATGCAGTTAGGCCAGCGTGTTAGACCCCCTCTTCTGAGGTCCAGACCCCAGCAGCCCCCTGCCCATCTCTCTCTGCCTGAATGCCCCACCAGCACTGCAAGACTCAGCCTCTCCCTACACTATGCTCCCCGTGTCGTGTCGTGACCAGCCTCCCTCCACCCAGGTGCCTGGCGGCTCAGCCTTCATCCCTTCTTCCTCCTCTGCTCCCTAGTGACCACCTCTGGCCAACTCTGCCTTCCAAGGGGCTCTGGAATCCGTCCAGCTCTCTGCCTCTCCATGGCCAAACCCAAGCACAAGCTGCCATGTCTCTCAGCTGTTCCTGCCACAGCCTCTACCCTGGCCTCCAGCCTCACATCTGTCCACAGCTCCACCTGAGACCTGAGAGGCCCTGTTGGACCCTCCTTCTCTGTACACCCTCCTGCCCTGCACTCCCCGCCCCGACTGCTCATCCATACTGACCTTTGCCTTTGCACTTGCCTCTGAGCCTTTGCATGCGCTCTTCCTCCACCTGGAACTCCTGTCCTTCTGCCCTCTCTCAGCAGCCCTTGCTTCTCAGGCCTCCCACTAGAACTCAGTGCCTCTCACTGGAAGCCTGCCCTGGACCCCCAAGACCAGCAGGGCTTCCATGGGACTCATGCCCTGTCTCACATTCTCCAGGGACTGGTGTCTCTAGTGCTTAAGTGAGACTGGGGTGGCTGCAGAATGAGGAAGACAGCTACGTCCCCTTCCTCTTGCTCCCTGGCATTCCGTCCACACCCGCTGCCCTGGCCGCCTTACCTGCAGCCTCCCTCACTGAGTGAGTGGAACCCAGGCAGGCAGCGGTCACACTTCCAACCCGTCACAGTGGGCTTGCAGATGCAGGTACCTGAGGCATCACACTGGAGGCGCAGGGAGCCTGGGGGAGGAAGGGCAGAGGGCAGTAGGGGCCCGATCGGGGCCGGGTTGGGGGGCACGAGGCAGTGGGGCCCAATACCTGCCGGGTGGCAGTCACAGGGCTGGCAGGGCGTCCGTGGGCTCCAGCGATAGAAGTCCTCCTGGCAGCGCTCGCAGTGCGGCCCAGCCGTGTGGTCCCGGCAGCGGAGGCAGCGCCCACCATGCCCCGTGCTGCGGAAGAGCTCCCGGTCGAACACACACTCCTCGGAGTGGCCGCTGCAGTTGCAGGCTGCGGGCAGGAGGCAGGGGGCTGCGCGTGAGCGGCCTTGGCACGGCAGGAGGGGGTCTGTGCCCACCTGCCTCCTTGTGATGGGGGAGCAGGCAGTCCCAGGAAGGCCAAGGATGAAGTGCAGGCCCAGCTCGATCAAGGACATGGCGACCAGTTGGTTGCTCTTCCCTGACAGGACCGTCGAGAGTAAAGGGAGCACCAAGACACAGGACCCTCCCAGGCAAGCCGGATGTACAGTGCACAGCTGGACACACGGCCCATGACCGGCCACCTTTTGCATCGGCGGTGTGGCTCACTCCAAGAGGTGTGGCTCACTCCAAGACGTCTCATGGATCCTCTCAGCAATAGTAACTGTGTGGATCTGGCCCCACACAGTGGGGGGTGACCCCCCACAGTGACCACGAGGTCATTCAGATGCATGGAAGTACAGGTCATCCCTCCTTCAGGCATTAACTCATTAAAAAAAAGGAGTGTGTACTAAGGATGGCTCCCCTCCCCTCCCGCGGTGAGCCCAGCGTGGGTGGGCTGCGAGCAGCACTCACTGCACCGCCCACTGTGTCATGGAGGCCAGCTGCAGCCAGCAAGTGAAAATCCTACAGGTGTAAAGCTGCAGGGAGTCTCTGGCAGCTGAAAGGAGGGACCCCACAGGCTGAAAGGAGTCGGCTAGGTGCGGGCGGGGAGGGTCCCAGGCAGGAGGATAATCTGTGGACAGCCAAAGAAGGTCTGCCCAGTGTTGGGGGGCCATGGCAGGGGCCGGCATGTCACACGATGGGTGGCATAACAGAACAATGACAGAACAGGGAGGGGTGCAGGCTCAGCTGGGAGGTCAAGAGGTTGGCAGAGCCTGATCCAGGAAGGCCAGGCAGCCACGGTCAGTGGACTTCACCCTGGAGCAAGGCAGGCTTTGGGAGGGTTACAGGGGGCTGAGCATAACTATGCTTTTGCACTTTAGCTAGGGCCTCAGGCTGTGGGGGGAGCAGGGCTGCAGGCTGGTGAGCAGGGAAGCCAGAGCTTCAGGCCTGGAGGAGGGGAACTAGGGCTGGCACCGAGGCACGACGGCGAAGGACGCAGGCAGGTGGGCTGGAGGGACAGGGATGAGGCCGAGCTCAGGGCTGCCCACCCTGGGGGGTGTCGAGGGCTCAGGTGCGAAGGCCTGGCTTCCAGGCTGGTGGCTGAGAGGACGAAGATGTGACCACTGGGCAAGGACAAGGCAGGAGAAGTGGTCTGGCCTTTTGTGAACCCACCACGGAGACAGCCTCAGTCCCAGAATGGGTGAGCCAGCCAGTACAGCTTCCTTGGCCCCAGGGGGGACTTCCTGATAGAGGCAGGCCAGTGAGGGTAACAGGAACCTGCGAGAGCCACAGTGGAACTGGGAAGCTCCTGCAGACAGTGCCACCCTGTTCACAGAACAGGGTCCCCTCCACACCCCAGCCTGGGACTGCCCGCCCAGAGGATAGCCGGCCCAGAACATGTTCCTCCTGCCTGGTGACAGCCAGCTACACACAGAGAGCCTGAAGCAGTTCAGGTGATCATCTGGGGGACAGGGTAGGACTTGGAGACCGTGGGAAGCTGGGGTGAGGGCTGGGGCGGACGTTAAGGGACTGTCCCAACCACCCCACGTGCAGCCCCACGTCCCAGAGAAGGATGATGGCACCATCCCCCCAGCCCGTCTCTGAGGTTAGGTGGTCAGAGCCACATCACAAGGGGACCAGGACATAAAAGGCTGCCTGGGGGGCCCTGGGAGAGGCTGGGTTGGCAGGTCAGCGCCCCCCAGGACCTGGGGCCTTCTGGCTTTGATTAGCAGCTGCGGTTGGAGCCACTGAAACAAAGAACAGTGGGGTGGGGGGGGTGGGCAGGGGGGCCTCCCAGCAGTCCCACTGCAGTGGCCTCCACTAGGGGATTTGGTCTGGGGGCAGCGTTTTGTAGGGGAAAGACTGAGGAACAAACAGCCCCTCCTGCTCTCACCCTAGCCCCTCCTCATCCCTGCAGGGACACAGGGGGTTAGTGTTGGGTGCAGCCCCCACTGCCAGGTCTCAGGGAGGCTGCTTCCCAGCCTGAGCCATGGCCTCCTCCGGTGCCCAAAGCCCCAGGACACTCACGCACACACTCGTTGGCAGCCTCGGCTGTGCCCCGGCCCCACGGGCGGTCCTGGAAGAAGGGCAGGCAGCGCTCGCAGTCTGTACCCGTGGTGTTGTGCTGGCACCGGCAGGCCAGCCGGCCTGCCCCATCGGGACTGCACTCGCTGGCATGCCCGTTGCACTTGCATCTGGGGGAACATGGAAGAGGGGGTCCAGGAACTGGGGAAGGCACTGTCCAAGGAGTGGTTAATTGCCAGGTGGCCCCTGATTCTATCGCTCAATGATGGGGAACATAGGGAACCCCCACTATGTGCCCCGCGGGGGTGTGGGCCACGGTAGCAGAGATCTGGCTGCACTGGGCTATTTGGAGCTCTGTGCGTGCGGACAGACCCCACTGCATCTCCACAAGCCCCCTAACCTCCCCATTTCACAGATGAAGGAACTGAGGCACGCAGGTCGCCCCAGGCCACCAGTTAGGAATGGCAAAGCTGATGAGGCTGCTGCTGAAGGAGCCCTAGCCGAGAGGGCCCCAGAAAGAAGTCATCCCAGTCCCCTGGGTGGAAGGTGGGGCAGCTCACAGGCAGGGGATGGAGGCAGGGGGCAGCCAGCCAGCTAACTCACACAGTCCTCCTTTGTGTCTACAGGGGCAAGAAAGAGGGTGCTCTTTACGGAGAACAGCCCCCAACTCATCTCAGGTCCCCAGTGACTCTGTGCCTCTGGGAGGCCCGTTTCCCACCCCATCCACCCGCATATATAGGGTTAGGAGAGCCGTGGAATCAGGTGAGCCGTGGGGGCCTCCCTGGACCCCATCCCCAGGGGCCAGACTGAGCTGCTTTAGGGACACCATGATCTCAGCTTCTAGCTTTCCTCTGTGGCACCCCTGACCCAGCTTATACCTCCTCTCTGCAGCCTCCCTGCTGCGGCAGGAGGGACCACACTCACCCCCATTTCACAGATGAGGAAATGGAGGCTCAGGCCCCGAAAGGACAGGTGCTAAGTGGTAGAGCTAGAATTTGCACCCTGTTCTGCTCCACGCAGACCCCGTGCTCCCAGACACTACTACCCTCTGGTCACCTGGTGGCTCCCATAAGCTGCATTCTATGCTCCGCCCTCAGCTGGCATTAAGAAACTGGTGACCACTGCCAGTGCCCCCAGTGTTTACTCTGGGGACATGGCTTGGGAAGGGCACAGGGCATTGTTTCCTCCACAGGAGCCCCAGGGAAGCAGGTAATGCCCTAGCATTTCTGGTAGAGGCTGAGGTGGACACCCAGCAGTCTCAAGAGACAGGCACCACCCATGTTTCCGAGGAGGTCTGCAAACACCACCCTCCCCCGTGAAGCCCTCCGACCCCTAGGGAAGGAAAGAAATTCTTCTAGGCCATTGCGGGACTCAGGGCGCCGGCCCACCTGCCCCCCAGCCGGCTGCAGGCCCGAGGGTGGTCTGGCTGTGGCAGCTGGGGCCCAGATGTTCTCTGGCCCGAAGCCCCCGGACAGGAGGCGCTAGAGCTCGCCCTCCCCCACGTGGTCTGACCCAAACCCAGTGTGGGAGTGGAGGAGCCCTCCCAGACACCCCCACTTCCCCGTCACTCCCAGCCCAGCCTGGGCTGAAGAGTGCAGACACTGCAAGTGCAAGCTGGGCCCTCCGTTCCCTTTCTGAACCTCTCTACTTCTCTGAATAGTACCTGAGCGCCCCTGAATTCCAGAAGCCCCTTGCTTCCCACTCCCACAGGCCATCACCCCCAGAGCAGGCCAACTTCCCATCCCAGACAGCCTGTGGACCCACCAGCTAGCCCTCCCCGCCCGCCCTCCAAGGCCACTTTCTAACAATCTCTGTCTCTCTCTCCTCTCATCCTTCCCCATGCGATGCCGGGGGCTGGGGCCTTTTAAAACCACCCTGGCCAAACCCTTCAAAGGCTCCCCTCTGCCTGTGGGACACGGATGAATTCAGTCCACGGTCCTGGCCTATCTCCAGATGAGGCACACACCGGCCCTTCTGGCTGGGATGCCAGCCTCCCTCCACCTTGGCTGGGCCCCCGGCCACAGAGTAGTCGCCTCGACTGCCAGCACACCCTGCCCTGGCCCCGGCCTTGTTATTCCGGGGCATGCTGACATGCTTTTGGGAGAGTGATCTGACCACTGTTGGCCACCCCCTTGAGGTTGGGGCAGGAATCTCTGTCTCCCTCTTTCCTTTCCAAGAAGGAAGCCCCCAAGCATTCATGCTGAAGACACTGCTTACGCCTCCCCTGGTTCCACAGCCCGCCGTGTGCACACAGTACCTGCAGCCACATGGGAGACAGGCCAGGGAGGTGGAGCAAGACTGGGCCTCTGCCCTTTGGGCGGCCCCTGCTTCTTGGAGAGGAGACGCTTAACCAAACCAGAGCATGTACTGACCAACACCGGAGCAGCACATGGAGCCTGCACTGGGGACCCAGATGGCAGAGCCTGGCAGGTCCCCCAGGAGCAAGGGGCAGAAATCCAGCCCCTGCTCACTCGGGGCTCCTTCCAAGTAGTCAGCTGTGGGGCTTTGGAGTGGCCTGAGCTGTTCATCTGCACGGAAGTGCCTCAAAGTCTCATTAAAAATGTTTGGGTCCCCGTGAAGCTCTATCATACCCAAGGTCCCCAGGAGACTGGGGCAGAAGTGGGGTGAATGGACTTCATGCTTTGTAAAGTCAGGAGTGCTGCTAAAAGAAGTGAAGCTTTGAAAGCTTCAAGTCCTGCACCTGCCCACAGTCCCCCCTAACCAGCTTTACTGGGAGCAAGTGTACATCAGATAGAATGCCAGTCTGGGTGTAGGTGGAAGCCTGGACCACTGCCAGACACTCCTATAAGTGCCACTTCCTTTGTGGCATGAATGAGTGTACTTGGGCGCCTGGGGGAGCTCAGTCGGTGAAGCGTCTGCCTTTGGCTCAGGTCATGATCCTGAGATGGAGCCCCACATCGGGTTCCTGCTCAACGGGCAGCCTGCTTCTCTCCACACACTTGTATGCTCTCTTAACAAATAAATAAAATCTTTAAAAAAAAATGAGTGTACTTGTAGGATGCAAAAAGGAAAGAAAAAGTAAAAGAAAAAAGGGAAAGAGAGGAGGGAAGGAGGGGCAGGGACTGATCTGCAGGCAGGGGGATCAGCAGGTACAAAGGCCTAGCATATCCTGTACATGGTGGTGGAAACACAGCTGATGCAGGAAAAGTAGAAGCTGGTGATGCTGCTGGCCATGAAGGCCTCGAATGCCAGGCCCAGGGGACAGGATCCTGCCCTCACTCTCTCTCCTGCCGAGGCATCATGATATGGCTTTTTCACCTTCCACGGCAGCCACTGGATGACCCCCATATGGCTGCTGCCTCCTGCCCCATGCCCAGAGTTCTGGGGTCCTGGGGTCCCAGGCCCCGCCATCCTACCTTTCACCTACCTGCCACCCACAGAGAAGTCGGACACAGCATAGTAGTAGGACTGCAGCACCTTTGGGTCCTTGAAGATGTCATCCCCAAATGTGTTGAGCCGATCCAGGGAGATGAGGAGCTCAGTGCTGGTGACCCACTCCTGAGGGGCGGGGGGTAAGGATGGAGGAAGGAAGGCATTAGTAGGCTCCTGAGTACTTGCTCTCACCCTATTCTGTGTGAAGGTCCAGCTGGCTGCCCTGGGAGGGGAGTGGGGTCTCCTAGGACCCAGGGACAAGCTTAGACAAATCTTATTAGATTTTAGATAAATCCCTGAGAACGGTGCAGAAATAAGGAGCCTGTGCTTTGGGATTGAGCCGGTCCAGGTGCCAGGCCACTTACTGGCTATGCAACTCTGGACAGTTACTCAATGTCTTGAAGGCTTGGTTTCCCCATCTGTAAAATGAAACAAGGGATTGTGCCAACCCCACAAGGGTGTTTAGAGGGTAGCCAACGTCAGCAGTGGGGCATGGGGTCTGGCACATGCTCAGTAAGTGGCCAGCCAAGGTGCTGGGGGACAGGGCTGAGGAAGCCCATCCTATAACTTGTCATGCTGGTCACTTAACCTCTCCCAACGGCTTCTGCACCCCCATCCTAGAGCTGAGCAGAAGGAGGACATGTCCCGGTGCCCAGCTGGGCCTGATGTGGGCAGGTCCCCAAATGCACAGACTCCTGCAGCAAGTCACCCGCCCCAGGTGACATCTGTCCCTACAAGAGCAGGGACTTGGGGCCCTTTGTTCTCTCGGCACCCCAGCCCCCAGGCTCTGGCTGGCTCGTCACAGGTGCTCAGTAAATACTTGCTGATCGCTGAATGACACCTTCCCCTGGAAGAGCATGGTGGGGAGGAAGGGGAGAAGGCACGTGAAGGCTGACATTTTCATCTGCCTGCTGTTATAATCAGAGGTACACAGAGGCAGCTCCGGCTGAATTTTAATCAGCATTTTAATTCAGCCCAGGAGCTCCTGATTTAGCAATCAGGCCCATCAGGGCTGAAACAAACTCTGGCAAAGTCTGTCTTTGGGCCCCAGCATGACGCAGGCCAGCGGGACTCTGCTGCTCCCTCTAAGCTCAGTGGCTCAGTCAGCCCACTGCCAGGGCCTGGGGCCTCTGCCCAAGGATGTCTCTGCTGGGGAGGGAGGGTCCAGCACCTGAAATACTTCAGCGGAAGCCTCAGCACTGAGCAGGGCTTATAAGTGCTCCGACACCCTGCAAATCACCTGGCAAATGTCAGTGTGCCTTCAGGGATCTGGTTAAAATGCAGCCTCTGATGCAGAGGTCAGGGGTGGGGCCTGGGCTTCTGCACTTCTAGCAAATGCCCAGGTGGTGTGGATGCGGCAGGTCTCTGGGTCAGCTGACAACAAAGAGCTGGTGCCTGGGGCTGGAGAGTGTGCACAGTTGGGGGCTGGCGAGAGAAGGGGAATTGGTTCTCTCAGCCCAAGTGGTATGAGGCACTCCCCGATGCCGTAAAGGTCATTTTAGGGCAAACCACATCTGTGATGTACGACGGGCTTTTGCAGCTTGTGATGGCCCCAGCTAAAACCACGGATGGGGTCTTGGGTGGACTTTGCACAGACCTGCGGTCTGGGATGTGGCATTAAGATGCAGGAGGCAGGGAGCCCCTGCTCCGGCCAGCACCCTACAGCAGAGACGCTCAGGTGGCCACTCGGATCTGGTAGCTGGATTCTGCTTCATGGGGAACAGAGGGACCCAAGACCCAGCAGCCACGCACCCACGTCTTTCATTACTTCTCACCCTGAAATGCTCCAAGTCCTCAGAGGAAGCACCTTCCCAGAGCTGCCAGGAGGGGAGGACAGAAGGGCAAGATGGACTTGCCTTTCATCTGTCCGCTTCCCCCTGGGAGCAGAGGAGGGTAGGGGGCAGCATTTCTGAAAACACTGCTTCTCTGTTGGGGACAATGTCTAGCACATATGAGACAGCAAGTCAGAGAGGGGCCTTAGCCTGAGCCTCTGCTCTGGGGTGATGGCTCAGACCCAGGAATGGGGGGTCTGGCCCTCTGCTCATCTTCAGATGACCTTGGCTAATAATTTGTAATCTACAGAGTCTGGAGCCCTGTGGGGAAGAAATTGTCATTTTAAACAGAATCATGATGATGACGTGACCATTTTGAATAAGACAAGGAGGGCTGGGCATCTGGACGTGTGATTCTGTACCTTGAAGGATTAGCCTTGCCCAAAGAGAGGTCAGGCCTTTGCCCCCTGCTCCTGGGAGGTCACTTCTAAGCCCCCAGAACACCCTGCTTGAGAAGAGTGTCTTTTTTCACCTGCGGTCTTGGGTCACTCCAGTCTATGCTAACAACTGGTTTAGGGGGTGCCTCGGGCCACATGGGATCAGCTTGCCCTCTAGGGGAGCTGACTACGGTCACAGTCATCCGTGCAGGCCATCAGCCACGTCTATGTGACCAACTCCAGGGTACAGGGTATAGGGGAGCCTCCCTGTTGGCAATACTCTGCACATTGTCACATCGTTGCTGGGAGAAATAAGTGCTGTCGCCATGAATCTACCAGGATCGGACAACGGGAAGCTCCACATCCGGTCCTCCCTGGACCCTGCTCCAGGCACCTCTGGTCCGTTTTGAGTTTCACGGATTTCTTGAGTTCTGTGAGTCCTTCGAGAGAATCACTAGACTTGAGGGAGGTCCTGGCGACCCCGAACCAGCCCTGGCAGGGACACAATTTCTTTCTGGGCCTAAGTGTTCCCTCTAGAAATAAACAGGAATTCTGACCCTTGCCCCCTCGTTATCGCTGACTGGCAAAGGGAACGTTCTGAACCTGTCAAGGGAAGGGATGGCTGTCTTTCTCAGCACAGGAAACTCTGGGAAGTAGACTAGAGGGCTGTCCAGTGCCCAGAAACATCGCACAGACCCCCACATCTGTAGGTGAAAGGTCACTGACACACAGGAATAAGGACGTGCCTGGGTGCCAAAACTGGTAGGGCCACAAGCCTGGGCAGACGTGGGTGGGCTGGACAGGGGGGCCTGTGTGAATGGACACAGCTACAAGCCTGCTATTCTTTCTTGGCCATGAGGACGAGAAGGGTAAGCCACCTCGAGCTCTTCCCTGAAAAGTGTGATTGAGCACCTCTTACGTGCCAAGCACTGTGCTGGCGGTGTTTGAGTTGACTGCTGACACCAAGCAGTTTAAATGAAAATTCATTAAAATGAAACCAGACTTAAAAATTGAGTTCCTCGGTCATGCCAGTCTCATTCCTAGCACTCTAGACATGTGGGTAGTGGCCACCACCCTGGAGGGCACAGCCAGACACCATTTCTGTCACTGCAGGACGTTCTGGAGAGCGCAGTGCCAGCTTAAAGCACAGAACCAGGACTGCGATTCCTAAACTTATGTTCTTTTCTCGTTTCTCATTTTATCATCATAAAAACCCTTGGGGACACAGAGGAAGGAAGCAAGGCCCTCCGAAGGGTGTTCTAGAAGGTTCTAGAAAGAGCCCCAGTAAGGAGTCAGGACACTCAGGATCTGGTCTGGGCCCTTCCACGAACTCATGTGTGGCCCTGGGAAACAGTCTCTGCCATCCAGGCCTCCGCCTCCCCACCCAAGTCAGGAAGGGGCCAGGAGAGCTGGTGGCTGTCACAGGGCCCCCGGGAGCCCCAGGGCTCTGCTGCTGCAGGCTGCGCAGGGGTTCCTGCATCAACCTCACTGTCGGCATCTACAACACGTTGAGACGCCACCAAGGCCTCTGTTGTTTGAGGTCTGAAAACTGTGGCATCCCATAGGAAGCCCTGCGTCCTCCCACTTTTTCCTGCGCTCCCCCAGTCCTGGGGACCCAACCCACCAAGCCCGCTCCTCTCTGACCTGCAATACAGGGCTCTCCTCGAAGTTGTAAGCGCTGGGCCGGCCCTCCAGGGTGGAGAAGGCCACGTTGCCACCGCTCAGTGGGGAGATGTCACTGAACTCCGAGGTGCAGAAGGCCACCCGCTCGTCATCGCCAGGGCGCAGGTACTGTCCCTCGGGCCTGCCGTAGGTCTTCTGGCAGGAGGCACTGTAGTACTGGTAGGGCTCCCATGGGCCGCCAGCACGTGTGCGCTTGTAGATGGCAAAGCTCTCGGGGCGGCTGGTGTGGAACTTCAGCCTCACGTAGGTGATCTCGTAAGCTTTCCCTGCAGCAGGAAGGCAGGGACCCATTTTACAGCAGGGAAGGGAGGGTCAGAGTCCTGGCGCAAGGGACAGTGGGAGGGCGGCCTTGTGTAAACTCTCTTGGGTGGGAGGTTAGAGGCTGTCTAGAGCGCCGTGCTTGCAGTGCCATGATCAATGAGCGATGCCTGTCAGGGGCACCGGACCCAGAGGGAGAGCTTCCTGGGTACCTGCCATCCCTTGCTTCGGCCACCTTGCCTCCCTGCATGGGAACCTGCATTGTCAGACCCCTGATGGGCAGCCAACTCTTTTTGCTCAAATATCTCTAGCAACAGCATGTTGCCACATCCTGAAGAAGGCTGCTTTACCATTAGAAAGTTATTTCTTTTACTACACCCCAGCAAAGCCAATCCTTCCACCTGTATCTTTGGGCTCATTCCTCTCCAGTGACTTCACACCTTTGGAGTCTAGAGACACCCTGTTCCAACTCCCCTAAGCCCCAGTGCGACCCTCCCAGGACCCTCTATTCTTCCAGTGTCCATCTAATGTCTCTTTTGGTCCAAATTTCTCAAGAGAAGTCTGCATCTGCTTGGCTCCACGGCCTCACCTCCCAACTTGGCCTGCAGTCCACTGCAATTCAGCTTCTCTGGGCTGCTCCACGGACACTGCTCTTGGAAAGCTCCCTCACCAACAGCCCTCCATGGCCACAGCCAGGGGCCTGGCAATTCCCCCAGGCTTCTGTGCAGCTCCCCTCTTGGGTCATGCTCCTGGGCTGCTCCTCAGACCCCTGCTCATCCCTCCCCCAGGGCCTCCTCTTCCAGTAGCTTGAACCCCACTCCCCTCTCCCACACTGCCGCTGCCCACACCAAGAGAATGGGGGAGCTTCCTTCCAGCTTGGGCCCCGCCCTGCCTTCCTCTCCATCAAGCCCAGCTCCCACCATCATGTCCCAGGAGGAGCCACAACAATGAATTTAGATCCCCCACAGTGATTCTGAGCTGTGCTGGAGGCCGGGATGGGGAGGAAGGCTATGGGCAGGGAGCAGAGTGGGCAGGGAGGGAAGGGTCCCTACACCCTCATCGGAGCTCAGGGGGTGTCAGGGAGCAGTGCCACAAGAACGGAAGAACCAAGTAGTGCTGGGGGATGGGAAGCTATGGAAGAGGACTCTGGAAGAGGACTCGCTGGGAGCCCGAGGGGGACTGTTTCTGGGCTGGGGGGCTGGGCTGGGGGAGGCAGGGGGGGAGCCTCCACAGCTTGGTGAGCATCCCCCAGTCCTGCTTCTCCCCTCTTTTTTTTAAAGATTTTATTTATTTATTCATGAGAGACACACAGAGAGAGGCAGAGACAGAGGGAGAAGCAGGCTCCCTTCAGGGAGCCCGATGCAGGACTCGATCCCAAGACCCTGGGATCAAGCCCTGAGCCGAAGGCAGATGTTCAACCGCTGAGCCACCCAGGGGCCCTGAGCATCAGCCCCTCTAAAGCAAGAGCATGCATGTCTGCAAAACAGGCAAGACATCAAAGGCTGATCTGGAAGGTGAATGCTGACTGTTATACGCTCCTTGTCCCCTCTCCCCCGTTCATCACCGGAGAACCACCTGCTCATTAACCTGCATTCCCTCACTGGATGGAGCTCAGACCAGCACCTGGCCTTTCCTTTCTAGGCTCTGCCACCCTAGCACCTTGCAAAGTGCCCAGTGCCTGAGCAGGCACCACGAGTGTCTACACATATACGAACAGGTGAACAAATGGTCACCGGTCCTACCATGGCTGGTAGCCTCTCGTCCCCAGGGCAGCATGAGACCCTCTGCTTCCTGTATCTGCTTTCTTCTCTCTGCCCTGGGGCCCAGATACCACCGGGGGCCTGGCCCTCGCCGCACCTCTGTCCCTGTCTGCAGTCTTCCTTACCAACCCAGGAGACATCACTTCAGTCTCCCCTGTTTAAGCATCTTGGTCACATGTAGGCACTGAAACTACAAAACTCAGAAGAAAATACAGGAGCAGATCTTTGTGACCTGGGCTGGGCAAAGGTTCCTTAGATGTGACACCAAAAGCCCAAGTGACAGAGATACGTTGGTCCTCATCGGAGTCAAAATTGTCTGTTTCTAAAGATGCTACTGAGAAAATGAAAACCCACAGGATGCGAGACGATATTTGCAAATTCATATCTCAGAAGGGATTTACCGAAACTATACAAACAACTCTTATAACTCAATAAAAGACAACCCAATTTTTTTATTTATTTATGATAGTCACACAAACAGAGAGAGAGAGAGAGGCAGAGACACAGGCAGAGGGAGAAGCAGGCTCCATGCACCGGGAGCCCGACGTGGGATTCAATCCCAGGTCTCTAGGATCGCGCCCTGGGCCAAAGGCAGGTGCCAAACCGCTGCGCCACCCAGGGATCCCAAGACAATCCAATTTTAAAAAAATGAGCAAAGCATCTAAACAGACATCTCTCCAAAGAAGATACACAACTGGCCAATAAGCACATGAGAAGATGCCCAACATCATGAGCCAGAAGGGCAATGCAAATCAAAACCACCGTGAGACACCACTTCACTCCCCTAAGCTGGATATAATAAAAAAGACAGATAAAAACAAGTGCTGGCGAGGATGTGGAGAAACTGGAGCCCTCCTACACGGCTGCTGGGAATGCGAGATGGCGTGGCTGCCGTGGAACACAGCCCGGTGCTTCCTGCAAAGGCCAACACGGAATACGCAGGATGCAGCAGTTCCACCCCGAGGCTTGTGCGCAAGCAAAGAAGGGGAAACATGTGTCTGTGCAAACGCACACGGCTGTTCACAGCAGCATTACTCATAATATCCAAAGGCTGGAAACAACTCAAATGTTTGTCAACTGACACATGAATCAATAAAATGTGATATGTCACACGGCGGAATAGTGTTCAGCAATAAAAAGTAATGATGGTCTGGGACGCCTACGTGGCTCAACGGTTGAGAGTCTGCCTCTGGCTCAGGGCATGACTCTGGGGTCCTGGATCGAGTCCTGCATCAGGCTCCCACAGGGAGCCTGCTTCTCCCTCTGCCTGTGTCTCTGCCTCTCTGTGTGTCTCTCATGAATAAAAAAATCTTTAAAAAGTAATGATGTTCTGACATATGCTACAACGTGGATACATCTCGAAAACAGTAGGTCGAACGAAAGAGGCTAATCACGAAAGACTGCACATCATATGATTCCACTTATCTTGAGCATCCCAAGTAGGCGAACCCATAAAAACAGAGTAGATTAATTAGTGGTTGCCAGGGCCTGGTGGGAGGAGTGGAGGCTGGGGGGCAGACACAGCAAGCAGGTGCAGGGTTCCTTTTGGGGGTGATGCAAAGTTCCAAAGGCAACAGTGGGGATGGGGACACAATTCTATGAGCAGACTAAAATGCACTTACACTTTTAACGGGTGGACTGGGGATGCCTGGGTGGCTCAGTGGTTGAGCGTCTGCCTTTGGCTCAGGGTGTGATCCTGGGGTCCTGGGATTGAGTCCCATATTGGGCTCCTTGCAGGGAGCCTGTTTCTCCCTCTGCCTGCCTGTGTCTCTGCCTCTCTGTCTTTCATGAATAAATAAACAAAATCTTGAAAAAACAAAAACAAAAAACTAGACCTCACATCCATTAGGATGGCCATGATTCGAGACAAAAAAACACCTATTCACAAGTGATGGCGAGCAGGTGGAGAAACACAAGCCTTGTGCATGGTTTATGGGAGCATAGAATGGTGCATTCGCTATGAAAACGTCTGGCACTTCCTCAAAAAGGTGAAAAGGGAAGGACTCTATGATCCCGCAATTTGGGCACATACCCCAAAGAACTGAGAGCATGGTTTTGCACAGGCATCTGCACACCCGTGTTCATAGTGGCCCTATTCACCACAGCCAGAAAGTGGAAAGAAAACCCATGTGTCCATCCAGGGATAACAGACAAACCATGGTCCACCCACACCATGGAATAGCATCCGGCCTTGAAAAAGAAGGAAATCCAGACACATGTTACAACACGGATGGAACCCAGGGACATTGTGTGGAGTGAAGTAAGCCAGGAACCAAAGGACAGATACTACAATTCCACTTACGTTGGGTTCATAGTGATGGAGAAGGGAGTGGCGGGGGCCAGGGGCTGGTGGTGGGGGCAGTCCATGTCTAACAGGAACAGAGTTTCAGTTTAAGAGGGAAAAGTTCTGTGGGTAGATGGTGGTGACGGTTGCACAACAGTACAAGTGGTTAAGATGCTTAAGCTTCATTTTATGTCTATTTAACACAATAAAACAAAAAATAGGAAACATATCTACGTGCATCGGCCCTTTAGGAAGGCATTTTGGAGGCACGGATGAAGAGCCGTGGAAGTATCCCCTGCCTCTGGTGAAATCATCCCACTTTTGGGAATTCAAACGAGGAATGGAGACTAAATGCATGAAAACGTTCATCCAGGTGTTTTCTTAAAAGGAGAAACACAGGAATCATCAGCATCCAATAAATGGAAGGATATAAATTCACAGGATGACCAAAGCCGTAGAAAAACAGCTGGCAGTGAGCTTGTATGACACGGGGAAAGCTTAAGCCATAATGCTGAATTGAAAGACATAAGATCATACGTTCAGAATCATCAGATTATTATTTAAAAATCCCTGAAGAATAGACAGAAAAGAGAGACATCAAACGAGTCAGCGTGGTGTCCTCCGGGCAGAGGCCGCGAGTGGCATTTCTTCAACTGTTCTACATTTTCCTATTTTTCTTTCACAAAGCTTGTTCTAATTTAAAAACTGGAGAAAACACGTTTAAAAAAAATCTTTTTTTTTTTTTTTTTTTGAAAAGCAACCGCCTTGCCATGTTCTGTTTCCAGTGTTTTTCAAAGTTCTGTTACGGCACAGCTTGGCACCGTAACTCCGAGTCCCTGAAAAGAAAGCATGTGTCATAAACCGAGTCAGTGTCTGGGGGCAGCCTGGTGGCCACGTCTGTTCCGAGGTTCAGGCTTCAGAGCCAGGCAGGGGCTTAGCCCAGATGTGCACTCACGGGAGCATGCGGGGTGGAGGCCGCAGCGGGTCCCACGGCCCAGACTCCTCTGTAAACATCTAGCAGCCAGACACATCGCGGGAGGGGAGCTTGGAGCCACTTAAAAGGTAGCTGGCAGCTAGAAGCGTGATCGGAAAAAGGCAGTCGCTGGGATTTCATGCAAAGAAGCAACATCACGCACTAGGAAGCACCACGGCTCTTCCTCTTCCTTGCCAAGCCAGGAGGTGAGAGGAGACACAGGAACATCACAGACACTCGGCAGGGACTTTTTGTTACAAGAGTTAATTAGAAGGGCCAAGAAAACAGCTTAATCCCAGCTTTGTGATGAAAAGGTTTCTGCCAAAGGCAACCCAAAAGCGGGGGAAGGAAGCAGCCCCAAGATCTTCTAAGCAGTGACAAGAATTAAATTCGCAGCCTCTACCCATACCCTTGCAAGCTCCGGGGGATGATGAGGCTTCAGGGTGATTAAGATAGGTGTGTTCCTGTTAGGAACGCTGGGCCAAAATGTCATTCCCAACTGTTAACAGGGACAACACTGCTTGGGAGCACATAGATCTGCCTCCTAGCAGCCCAATATGCTGTTCCCCCTACCTGAATGCTGTTCCCTCTCCTCCTCACCTGTCTGGCTCCCATGCGCCCCTGCTCATCCCTCTGGCTTAGCCCACGGACCACATACCCCAGCCTGAGTCCAGTGTGGAATGCCCTTCTTCCCACCTTTCCTGGCTCATGGCCACTCCCCCCTCATCAGTGCCCCCCACCCCAGCCTCCCTGGGCTTCTTCATCCAGTTCTCAAAAGATCTGCCCATCTGTTCCACTAGTTTGTGACCCTCTTGGGACAGGGCATGGGACTCCTTAGAGCTGAGCACAGTGCCCGGCACACAGTAGGTGCTCAATAAATGCTTGCCATATGAGCAAGTAAAGGTGTAGCATGATTTGTACCTTCAAGGAGTTTATGATCCAGTGAATGGGTTGAGGCAGGGAGGTCTGACAATGCCGCTGATATTTTGCAAGCCACAACCCCTGAATGCATCTGTTGTAGAACAGTCAGCATTTAGTAAGCACTTACTATGTGCCAGGCACCATGTTAAGTACATTACTCAGCACCTTAAGGCTAAGACCTCAAACAGTTGCATCACTGTGCCCGTCTTACTAACAGGGAGCCTGAGGCTTAGGCAGGAGAAAGGGCCTCGCTCAATGTCACGCAGAATCTAGCTATGTCTCTACTTGACTGCAGGCTTGTCTGCCCCCAGAGTTACGGCCTTGAACTAGGCCACCCTCGTTCAGGAATCTGTGGGTGCCCAGACACAAGGGGCTGCCCGGGAAGGAGGTGCTGGCACCCACGGAGACTGCGAGGCCACCCAAACCAGCACCAAGCACGTCCTCTCCAACCAGCTGGGGCATAAAGCCCATCAGGAATGACACCAGGGCGGTCACAAAACCAAGCCGCTCACATCCGGCACTGACAAGCAGAGTGCGCTCGGAACACAGCTTATTTTGGGAAAGTGGAAACAAAACAAAGCTCTTTAATTGGAGCCATCTGGGAAGCAGTGGCCCGGGGGTGGGGCTGGATGGGGCAGGGTGGGGAGCTGAGCTGGGAATGTGTGGGCGAAGCCACCCTGCCCACTGCGGGCATGAGAACCAGGTGGGGAGAGCTGCTCCCAGCCTACAGGGGAACCACTTGGCCCTATCACAGTCATTCGCTGCTCCTGTCTTCCTCTCCCACCCCAGGTCTTGGCAATTTGGGGTACAGTGGGTCCGTGAGGAGCTAGGGAATCCCCATGAGCACAATGCCAGGTGCCATGGGAGCCTGGCTGGCTGAGAACTGGGCCCATCACGGTTCTCTTATCTTTGAACCAAGAGTCTACACCCTAAATATGAATCAAGATTGTCAAGCACACTAACCTGGAAAGAGCAAATAGTTTCATCTGATTGATTATTGCCTAGGGCTTTGTGTTAAGAAGGATTCTCAGGTCTGATCGGCCGATGTGACTGAAACGTACAAATGACCCATTTGCAAAGGGAGGCGGCAAGGCATTCAAGGCCACTGCAGTAAGTCCAGGAACAGAAGAGGAGCTCAGTGAAAATGGTGGAGAGGACGGCAAACATGAAGGCTATTCCAGAGAATGATCTAGTGATCTGGTGAGTGCTGAAGGCAAAGGAGGGAAGAATCACAGCTCACACCCAAATTTCTTGCCCTGGTGCATGGAGAGATGGGAGAAGGATGCCTTTCCTTTTTAATTTCCTTTTATTTTATTTTTTTTAAGATCTTTTAAAATTTATTTATTCGAGAAACAGAGAGGCAGAGACACAGGAAGAAGGAGAAGCAGGCCCCATGCTGGAAGCCCGATGCGGGACTCGATCCTGAGTCTCCAGGATCATGCCCTGGGCTGAAGGCAGCACTAAACCATTGAGCCACCTGGGCTGCCCCTTTTTACTTTTAAATACACATAAAATTTGCCATCTCAACTTTTTTTTTTTTTAGAGAGAGAGAGAGAGCACACACATGAGAGTGAGTGGAGGGGGGAGGGAGAGAGAGAGAGAGAGAGAGAATCATAAACAGGCTCCACGTCCGGTGCAGAGCCCAACATTGGGCTCAATCTCATGACCCTGAGATGATGACCTGAGCTGAAATTAAGAGTTGGACACTTAGCCGACTGAGCCACCTACTTTTTTTTTTTTTTTTTTAATTTAAGTCACCTCTATGCCTAACACGGGGCTTGAACTCACAACCCTGAGATGGAGAGCTGCATGCTCTTCTGACTGGGCCAGCCAGGCACCCCATCTTACCCACGCTGAAGTACACAGGCCACCAGAAGTAAGTACATTCACACCGTTGCGCAGCCCTCACTTCCATCCACCTCCAGAATTCTCTTCACCTTGCCGAACTGAGAGTCCTCACCCCACGAACAACTTCCCACTCCCTCCCATTCCCTGCCCCCGGCACCCACCATTCTACTTTCTGTCTCTAGAATTAGGGTGTTGTAAGGCCTCATATAAGTGAAATCACATGGCATTTGTCCTTCTCAGCATAACGTTCCTCCACGTAGCAGGTGCCAGAACCTCTCTCCTCTCCCAGGCTAATCGATAGTCCATTGCATGTATATCCCACGTTTTGCTTATTCGTTCATCTCTCCATGGACACTTGAGTTGCTTCTGCCCTGGCTATGGTGAGGAGTGCTGCAATGACTGGACCCTAGGTTTGAGGGCTGTGTGACATCCGAGGGCTGACATTCAGGAGGACCTTACCTGGTCAAGAGCTCAGGGGGAGAGACTAGGAGAGAGGTGCAGGGGGAAGTCCTGAATGTCCCCCTGGGATCCCCACAGGCACAGCCAGAGTACTTCTGATGGCGGGAGGGCAGGGGAAGAGAGGGGGAGGTGGCTGGAGCGGGATGGAGGGATGGGACCTTGGGGAGGGCTGGGGCCCCGGGAATGCCACAGCTTAGGAGTTCGGGATGTATCTGGAACACTGTCGAATCCTGTGCTCATGCACTGCTGCACTTGCTCCCTGGTTCCCAACAAGGGAACGTGCTGTGGCCATGAGGTGCTGGCATTCACATCTGCTCCACCCTTTACGTGCGTTGGGGCCTTGGGCAAAATACCTAACCTCCTGGGGCCTTAACTGGGCAAGTGACATGAACGAGGTGCCTCATCTGCCTTTCCTTTTTTAATTGCTTTGCAAAACGGGCATAACAACAGGGCTTAAGGAGTTAAAACACCTGCAAAGCACTGGGAACAGTTCTAGCACACACGTGGCATGTCCGAGGCTAAACACCCGCTGCTGTGCCCCTCATTCACCGCACCAACATTCACCAAGCTGCCCCTGCGCAGGGCGTGGGGGGCCTGTGCCGAGCGCCATGGTGAGGCTGTGACGACAGGCATTCCCTCTGCATCCCAGAGCAAGGGATGGACACATGCCCAAACCCCAGTGCAGCACGACCCTCTGTGAAGGCAGGGGGTTGCCCAGAGGAGGGCCCCTCTAAGCTGAGGGGGGCTGACAGCGGCCTGCGCACTGCTGTATCCCGAGGGCCTGGCACAGAGCCTAGCACATAGTAGGTGCTCAACTGGACTTTGGGACTTCCGGCTCCTGCGAATCCGGTGGGTCCTGAGGAGCCCAGGCCAGGGGGAGGCGGCCAGGACCAGCTGGGCCCAGGGGCTGCGGGGTGGCTGCTTCTGTGCGCGGAGGCCAAGCAAGGCTGCTGCCCTGACCCTCGATCCGCGTAGAGCCCAGCGTTCCAGCCAGAACCTCCAGGGAGAAGGCAGGAGGCCGCAGCCCCCCGGCCCCAGCCCCGGCCAACGCAAACACGGCCGCCCACTCAAAAAGGAAGACGCCATGCAGCCAAAGCTCCGGACACCCAGCTGGCTCAGGGGCTTGGCAGGGCCCGGCAGGGGCCTCCTGACGTCCAGCCCCCATGGTCTCCCCCTGGTCCCCTCCGCTCCAGCCATCCAGGCCGCCAGGTCCAAGAACACACACAGCAATCTCCCCCTTGACCTGAAACGTCCTTTGCTCTTCTGTCAGCTTCCGCAGACACCGAGTATGTTCCCAGAGCATAAATCCTCATTCACATCATCCTGGGCTTCACCCGTCTCCTGGCAGGGCATACCCCAAGGCCAGCACAGCCGAGGCTCAGTCAACAGTGGGCAGCCAGCTGGACTGCAAAAGGCACAGAGAAGGCCTGCACACGAGCTGTGGGACCTGCAGTGAGAGAGAGGGCAGGCAAGAGCCCACCTGCTTTCTCCTGCAACCCCCCCCCCCCACCGGACAGCTCAGCGCTCACTAGCTCAGGAACTCAAGGATTTTCCTGTTATTGCAGGAGATTCTCAGAAATCCAAGGAAGTGTTGGAGTGAGAAGGAAGATTCTCTCCACCCTCACCAAAAACCAAGGCTCAGACCAGCCTAACCCAGCAGCTTATCGTTCCCAAGTGCAGCACCATCTGGGCAGGACCCCAGGGCCTGCCAAGTACTGTCTGTGTGACCCTGGACAATAGACTTTACTTTGGGAGCCTCAGTTTCCCTGCCTGTAAAAGAACTCTGGCGGGGCTGGGGTTCTTAGCACTAGCGGGGAGCCCCACCAATAGTGTCTCTCATCCCTGCTGCCCAGGCACCTCCCCCAGCCTGCCCGCTGCCCAGGACCTCCGTGGAGGGCCAGGAGCCGCCAGACCCTGCTGCTGCCTTTCATCCCAGACAGGAAGGCTCAGCTTGGCGACTCTGGGATTTGGAACAGATGTCTGTGAGCTCACAGGGGGCTGGGAAAGCAGCGACCTCCATCCCGGGGCTGACCAGCCACCCCTCCCTCCCCTGTCCCTCACCCTGCTCCCTCTAGGGGCCCCAGGCCAGAGCCAGCCACCCACTCTCTCCTCCCATGAGCCCCAAGGAGTGGGGGACCTGGGGAGCAGGAGACGGAGCCAGCAGAGGTGGCCACAGGACCCAGAGGGGAGGATGGGGGGCTCCGCTGGGAACACCCTGACCGCCCCAGACCTCTCCTTCCCCTGATTATGCAATCCACAGCTCAGCATGGAGCAAACCAAAGCTGAATGGAACACAAAATGGGCTGAATCTGGGGCCGCTATGGGTCTCTGGCACCCCCGGTGTGGAAACAGGGCCCAGGGGCAGGACATCTTTGGGGAGCCAGCTTGGCAGGCATTTCCCAATCCTTGGGTAGAGGCCATCCGCCAGGGAACTTCAGCCCTGAGTTGTTCTCAGCAGAGTGGCCTTGGCCGCACACAAGGACTGTCACAGCTCCTGTAAGCACGTGGCCAACCTGAGCTCATGGAGCCTGCACAACCAGCTGGGAGGTGGCCAGGCTTAGCCCTGTTTCACGGGGTGGGGACACGAGGGTACAAAGAGGTAGCAGCATTTGCCTAGTGAGTGGCTGAGCCATGCCTGCACCCAATGCTTGTTTTGTGATTTCTACTCTGTTCTGTCTCCCCAAGCAGGCAACCAAGGTCCTGAGCTGGGCCCAGAAACACAGGACGGAGGAGGGGACACTGCCATCCACTCATTCAGTCTTCTCTTCTTCATTCATACAAACACCCCAGAACCCCTCCTATATGCCTGGTGCCGCACAAGGTGACAGAAAGAACGCTGGCTCAGGGTAAGGTGTGTGTGTGTGTGTGTGAATGCTTGAGTGCAACTGTATGAGTGAGTTTAAGTGAGTGTGCAAGTGAGTGTGTGGGTTTGTGAGGATGAATATGTGAGTGAGTAGATGTGCGTGAATGTGTGAGTGTAAATGAATGAGGGTGAACGTGACTATAAGTAGATGTGTGAGGGTGAGTATGTGGACATCACTGTGGGTGCAGGCATGTGAATAGATGTAAGTGTGAGTAGATGTGTGTGGGTATGTGGAGGTGAGTGTGTGAATGTGAGTGTGAAGGTGAGTATGAATTTATCTGAGTAAATGTGTGCATGTGAGGGTTAGCATATGACTAAGTGGATGTGTGTAAGGGTGACTATGAGTAAATGTGAGTGTGTATGACTGCACATATACACATGTATAGGTGTTTATGCACACAAGTATGAGTAGATGTGTGTGTGGATGAGCACAAAAGTCTACAGATGTATGTGAGTGTATGAGTCTCTAGATAGGTGTAAGTGTAAGTGTGTGTGTGAACATATGAGTGTGAGTAGATTGTGTACGTGGATGAGCACACAAGTATGAATAGATGTATGTGTGTGTGAATGTGTGTGAGTGTATGAATGTGGGTAGATGTGTGTGGGTGTGAGTATGAATGGATGAGCATGAGTAAGTAGATGTGTGTGAGTATGGGGATGAACACATGAGTGTGAGCAGAAGTATGTGAGTGTGTATGAATGTGTGTTGAATGTATGAGTGACTAGATTGTGTGAATGTGAGTGTAAGTGTGGGTGGGTGAGCATATGAGTGTAAGTAGATGTGTGTGTGTCCTTGATGAGCACATGAGTATGAGCAGATATGTGTGTATGAATGTATCTGTATGAGTGTGGGTAGATGTGTGAGGGTGTAAGTGTGTGTGGATGAGCCTATGAGTGTAAGTAGATGTGAGTGTGTGGGTGCGCATATATGTGTCAGTAGATGTATGTGAGTGTGTATGGATGTAGACAGGTGTGTGGGTGTGAGTGTGAGCGTGTGTGGATGAGCATGAGTGTAAGTAGATGTATGAATGTGTGGATGAGCACATGAGTATGATAGATGTATGTGAGTATGCATGAACGTGTGTATGAGTGACTAGAGTGTGTGAATGCGAGCGTAAGTGTGTGTGGGTGATCATGTGAGTGAGTAGATGTGTATGTGGATGATCACATAAGTGTGAGCAAATGTATGTGAGGGTGCATGTGTGTATGAGTGACTAGATTGCGAATGTGAGTGTAAGGGTGTGAGGGTGATCACATAAGTGTGAGTAGGTGTGTGTGTAGACGAGCACACAAGTATGAATGATGTGTTATGAATGTGAGTGTATGAGTGTCAGTAGGTATGTGGGGGGGTGTGGATGAGCGTATGAGAGTGAGCAGACATATGTGAGTGGATGTGAGTGTGAGGGTCCCAGGCAGAGCTCAGCGGGTCACCGGGCCAAGCACCCGCACTCAGCAAACAGGAACAGCCCCAAATGCACACGCACCGGGCCTCCCTGCCCCCACTTTGAGCCTGGGCTCAGCCCCCTGCCCTGCTGGGTCCCCCCGACACATGTAACCCATCAGCCAGCCCCCGGCCCTGGGTCACAGAGCAGCGTGTCTCCCCCGCAGCCCCTACCCCGCCCCAGATTCCTTCCCAGGGGCCTTGGGGTTCTGCCAGCCGTCCAGCCGGCTCCCCCAGACTCCCTCCCCACACTGGTTTCCGGTCACCCGCCTCGCCAGAGACCCCGCCCCATCTAGCAGCCCCAACAGGCCAGGGGAAGCCACAGAACCCCAGGGAACTGAGCTTCTTGGGGTGCCAGGCCACAGCTGGCCGGTCTGCTGAGGGGCTCAGCGCCCACCCACCCCACTTCAATGCCATCTCCCAGCCGCCCCCACAGGGCTGTCACCCAGGCATTGCTGGGCGGAGCTCACGTAAAGGAGTTTATGCTCCAGACCTTGGAAATACGTGGGTGTCCCTATCCAGTCACTTAGCAGCTGTGTCCTTGGGCAAAGCACTTAACCTTTCTGAGCCTCAATTTTCTCATCTGAAAATTGGGGATAACCTCATATCCAAACTGCTCAGCCATGGATGTGTTTTGGAATTCACAATTTTTTACAGTTTAGAGAGATGATGTAGTTCTTATACCATAAATTGTGTTGACACCCCCAGCTGGGTTTGCCCCCACAGGCTGTACTTAAATGAGATTTCAGTAGCAAAATGTATGAATATTCACTCTAACTAGGATAAACAGGCCTATAAATAGCCTTGGGTCCTGTTCAGCAGCCAGAATGAGTTACAGAAATACTTGAATTTTCAAAGTTTGGGAAGATTTCAAATCCGCAGACAAGGGAGCGGGAACCAGTGGCCAGCTCGCTCCCCCCCCCCTTCAAGGGCTGCAGGGGCCGCAGCAGATAAGGGGCCCAGCTCAGCGCCTGGCACACCTTGGGGCCCAGGGGGACCCGGGTGGGGCCGCACTTGGTGGGGGCGGGGGTTCTCCTATTTCCGGATGGGAGGCTGCTGAGCGAGCGCAGGGATCCGAGGGCTCTTGCGCCCGGTACCGGGCAGAGGGGCGGGAGGGGCGGCCAGGTCGGGGCGTCCAGCCCTGCTCAGAGGCTCGACCTCCCCGGAGGTGAATGGGGCGAACGCCTCGGCTCCCGGCCCCAGGAACACGGCCCGGACCACACACGGCCCCGCGGGGATTCGTGCGCCCCGAAGCCGAGCGGCGGGCCACGCCTGGGGGCTCCCGCCCTAGAGGGCGGCCGGCCGGGTCTCCCCGCAGTTGCGGTCCCGGAGGCCGGGCACGGTCGCCGCGTGCAGACCCGGCGCCCCGCCCCGCCGGGGAAGGGGCCCGCGGAGGCTCCCCCCGCCCGCCCGCCCGCCCGCCCGCCCGCAGGCCCGGGGCGCGGCGCTCACCCAGGCGGAGCGTGATGTTGACCGAGGTGGGGTGCTGCACGCCCAGGGCCATGGACGGGCTCTGCCACCAGGTGCTGTCGTCCTGGCTGTGGAAGTCGGTGAGGTAGGCGGCGTCGTGGCGGCGCCGGGGGTCGGCGGCGTCGCAGCGCTGGCACCGCGGCCCCGCGCCCGGCGCGCCCAGGTGCGGGCAGAAGTCCTCGGGCGGGCGGCCACACGTGTGCGAGGCCTCGGCGCGCCGCCCGAACGCCGCGTTCTCGAAGCCCGGCAGGCAGCGCCGCGGCCGCCCCGCGCCGTCGTAGCACGCGCCCGGCCCCGCGCCCGCCGCCCGCGGCCCCAGCAGCGCCAGGCCCAGCAGGAGCGCGGCCGCCGCCATGGCCCCGACGCCCCGCGCCCCGCGCCCCGCGCCCCGCGCCCGCCCGGCTCCGCTCGGCTCCGCTCTGCTCGGCTCCGCTCCGCTCGGCCCGGCCCCCCCCCCCCCCCCCCCCCCCCCCCCCCGCCCCGGGCCGCGCGGTCCCCGGCGCTCACCCCCACCTGGTGGACGCGCCCGGGAGCGCCCCAGCTGCTCCCCGTCGCGCATCGCGCCCCCCGGGGACCTGCGGCCCAGGCTCCGGCCAGCCCCGCGGTGAAGGGCCTCTCCCGGGGCAGAGCCACCGCCGGCGGCCTGGGGCGGAGGCCCCCGCCCTTCCCGCCTCCCCGTTAGCTCGGAACGGCGCGCCCGCCGCTCACTTCGGGCTTCTCCCCAAGCAGACAGAGGGAGCCTAACTTGGTATCTGTCACCGAGGGCACCCAGTCCCCTCACGGTGTCGCCTCGGAGACACCGCCCCCCTTGACTCCCCGATTCACCAGTTAGTAAATCAAGGGAGAAAAGCCACCGGCTTCCATCAACAGATGCCAGAGGAAGCACTTGATGAAATGTAGCGGCCCTTCCAGAAAAACTCTAAGGAAAATGCAAACAAATGGTCTGGCATGCTGAGGGCTGCTCTCCGGCTGCAGCCTCTGCAGCGACAGTCCCAGAAGCAAACGAGGCCCTGCCGGTCAGATGTCCTCGCTGGTGACTTGGAAAGCGGAAGTGCTCAGAGGCCGTCTTCTGCCCTTCTGGTGGATTGCCTCAGTGGCCAGAGGGGTCACACCGGAGGAGCTTGCCTGCAGCAGCATGCTTCCCGCATCCCACTCTGTGGGGGTGCAGAGGCCTTTGTGGGGCGCTGGGGCTTGACCCCTACTTCTGGTCCCTAGATCTGCACTCAGAGGGTGAGCTCCCAGGGCCTCCGGTGGTGGCAGCTTCCCAGGTGGGTCAGTCTGCAGTGTCTTAGCTGCAGCCCACCCAGTCTTCCCAGCCATCCCCTGAGCACTTCGCTCCCTGCACTCAATCCTTCCTCCCGGAAATACCTAAGCACCTGCCAAGTGCTTGGCCCCAAGCCCAGCACGGGGCGAGCGTGAGACACGTTGCTGTCTGTCGCTGTCATGAAGGCAAGACCCTGCCCCCTCACCCAGCCCTCCGTCTGGTTGTGCGGGTGCTAAGAAACAGCCTGACAACGGCGTTCCAAGGCTTGTTCTCACCTGTTTTATAAGACAGGTGGTGGCCGTGTGCTTACGGTCATTTGTTCCGCAGCAAACATATACCCCTGCCCACTGTGTACTCTGCACCGTGCCAGAGCAGGGGCACAAGGAGAGTTCGACATCGCCCTCCCAGCACATCTATATGCGCAGATGTCCATGGGGGGTGGCTACTTCTGCCTAGAGTGGGAGCACGCTTTCCAAAGAAGAGGTGACAAACAGAGTCGTAAAGGATGAGTAGGGGGAAGGGCAGGAGGCACAGCATGTGCAAAGCCTCGGAGGTGACTGGGGAGGGCAGGTCTGGTGTGTGTTTGCAATCCTGGGGTGGGGAGGTTGGTCCTGGGGCTGAAGCGACGGTGCAGAGCCCAGACAGTGCGGGGCGTGGGGCTGAGGTGAGGCTTCATCTTGCAGAGGGTCTGCGGGAGCTGAGGGGCTCATGGGGACAGGGGCTTTGTGTGCCTACCCCTGGTGTCCCCAGGGCCTGCGCTGAGGGTGGTTCAGGGAATGTTTGGGGAATGAGCAGGAGCCACGTGCCTGGCAAAGGTTGATCCTGCAGGGAGGGGTGATGGCTCCTTCAGAAGGTGCCAGCTTGGTGTGCCCCGACCTTGCCCAGCTCCTGGCAGCAGGGCCATCATGCCCTGCTGGCCACCTCAGTCCTGCTCTCCTCCCGGCTCCCACTTTCCCGTTTCTCCTGCGTGAGCACCCGGTCCGGTTGTCCGTGTTCACCCAGGATCCACCACCAGGTGGCGACATTGGCCACATTACGGGGCTGGCCCCTATCGCCCCCTGGCGGCCAAGGACACTTGGGCGGAGGTCCCCAGGCAGCCTGTGGCGCAGGGACCAGAATAAAGTAACCGGGGCCAGGACACTGGCTGGACAAATACGGAAACTGAGGCCCAGGGAGGGGAAGTGGTTTGCTGAAAACACATTCACAGCAGGAAATGACCAGGGAGTGGGAGTCAGGGAGGGATGGGGACCTACAAATGCTGGGAAGCAAAGTGTGGCCCCCTAAGCAGGGGGGTGTCTGTACACCACAAAGTTTCAGGATAACTCCCCCAAATCTGTGTGACAGGAGCAGAACTGTGGCCTTCCCCCTTGGGGCCACTGGGCAAGAGCCATGCCACCAACTGTCCATCAAGAGAAGGCTCTGTGTGTTACCTCCCAGCAGGATGCCCCGAAATCCCAGTGAAGGCACCTGTGCCCTGCCGCCGGGCCCCTCTGCACACACAGGACAGAAACTCAGGCTTTGCAGCCCAGAGAAGTTAGGGATCACCCAGCCTCAGTTTCCCTGCAGCCTAGAGCTGTGAGGCCCAATCCCACAGTCTGCCCATGACCCTAATCCATTGTCCTAGTGGTGGCAGGGAGCCCAGGAAGGCTTTTTAGCTGCAGAGCCAGAGTCACTTTCCTTCAGGAAGATGGATGGGGGAAGGTGGGGTGGGGGAGGAATCCAGGGGGCCAGCTTGGAGGTGGTGTGGGAGGAGGGGCCAGTATCTATGCATGGCTGATGGGGGGCTGTAGAGGGGGGAGGTATGGGGGGATCTCTGCAGAGGCCTGGGCTGCCACTTGGGGCTGTGAGCGGAGATGGCAGACTGCCCTCACTGCAGCCCACCTACCAAGGGTTAAAACCTTCCGGGCAAAGAAAGGAAGAAGAAGAATCCTGTTCTGATTTGCTTAATGAACGCTAATTAAAAAGACAGAAGATATCAGATTCCTTCAAGACAAAGATGAAAGGTCTGTTAATTAAATCTGGGGAGATGAGGCCAGGACCCCGCTGATCCCACCTGACAGCTCCACAGCCTCCCTGGAGCCCAGGGTCAGGCTCTGGCACAGGGGGAAAAGCAGCCCCCTTGCCCGGCCTTGAGGCTCTGCCCTGGTAGTCACTTGGGTGGGCCCTGCCCCCCTGGGGTGCCTCGTTTTCCCTATCTGGACAGCAAGAGCATTGGCGTAGGTGGTTTCCCATGATGCCCTGTCTGGCCCCAAGGCTCTGCAGGTCTGTGCTCTCTATCTGCATGCCTGGGTCTCAGTCTTTCCTCCTGTCAAGTGGGGAGACTCTACGTGCTCAGCAGGTAGACAGACCAGGCATGAAGCCAGAACCGGGGGTCTGCCCAGGCCGTGTGGGGAACCGGGAAATTTAGTGCCTGAGTAGAGCTGGCCCCCCAGGACCCCGCTGCCAGGCCCAAGCCCATCTGTCCACACTGTGATCACCCTCCGGGGCACCGTCCTGTACCTCCGAGCAAGGACAGGGTGGCCTTCATAGAGGCTTCCTGGGGGCCGGGCCCAGGCTGAGTGCACTGCATGCACAGGTAAGGGTAGGCAGTGGGTAGACCACGAACTCCTGGGGCTTCCCCGGGAATTAGGGAGACAGACAGTGACCCAGGAAACAAACCAATGAATGAGGTAGCGACGGGTCACCAGTAAGAGCCACAAAGGAAACAGATGATGGGGCAGGATGAACTCTGAGAGGGGATGAGTTTAGTTTGGGCAGTCAGGGGAGGCTTCTTGAAGGAAGTGACAGATTAGCAGTCCTGCAAGTTGGGATGGGAAGCAGGTTGGGGAGGGAGGGCTCCCGCTGATGGGAGCTGACAGGGGGCCCCTCGGCTGTCGGCAGCACCGAGCATCCTCTCCCTGGAGTTGTTAACAAGTTCAGACAGGCCGAGGGACATGGCTGGCCATGGGCATGTCACCACTCAGCCCAGCCACCGTCTCACCACCCCCCTCCACCACGTAGTGCCCAGCCAAGGGGGCTGGAGCCCGGGCCGAGTCAGCCCTAGGTAGCCCATCAGATGGATGAAGGAGGCCCTCCCCCTGAGTGGTCTGGGGCCCAGAGGCTGGGCTGCAGGGGATGCTCCATGCACAGACATGTACTAGGTCTGCTCGCCAAGCCCTGGGGCCGGACTGATGTGTCCCTGCACTTGGAGGATAAACTGGTGATTACAACACTGGGGCAGCCAGAGAAGCCCTGGGGCAGAGAGGCCAGGGAAGGCTTTCTGGAGAAGGTGGCCTCTCAGCTGAAAGCTAGAGAGGAGATGGCTGGGAGAAGGAGGTGGGGATGAGCATTCCAGGACAGGGAACAGAGTGTGAAAGGAGCAGAGGCTCAGAGGCAAATCTGAAGGAGGCTCACTGTGGCTGGAGGTGGGAGTTTGAGAAGAGGCAAGGTGGACTGGCTGAGGTGGGAGCTGGGGCGGGTGGCACTGCATGTCCTGCTGAAGAGCCTACACATTACCTGGGAGCTGGGGCACCAGCTGGAAAGTTCCAATAGAGGTGAGATGGAGCAGGTGTGGTTTTGGAAAGTCCTCCTTGGCTGCTGCAGGTAGTGTAGCAGGGGCTGCGGGAAGGGGTAGTAGGCATGGAAGTGCAAATGCTCTGGAAGCTTCTGTAGGACCTGGGGAGAGAGGGCGGCAGCCTGGACAGGAGCAGGGGCTGTGCAAACTCTGTGTGTACCTTGGAGGGAGGGGGAGGGGGTGGGCGGAGGCTTCTGGCTGGACCACCTGGAGAGGGGGGGCATCCTGAGACAGGGGCACAGTCCGAGAAGCAGGCCCGGGGAGATAGGAAGGTCAGTTTTTAAAAAAACAAGAAAGCATGCATCCCAGGGGTCACCTGAGAGAGGTGTCCAAGAGGCCAGACACCTCCCTGTTTGTCCCCTCCCTTGCTGTGTGTCCCTGGGCAAGTCCCTTCCCCTCTCTGGGCCATGGTATTCCTACCTATATGATAGAGGGTGGCCTAGAATGGCCTCCGAGGCCCGTGTGGAGTGGCTTCCCTTCCCTAAACCTCTCCTGGCGTCTAGACTGCCCCCTTCCCAGTGAGACTCCTTAGGCCCAGACCTCTGGCCCCTACTGGGTCTGGATCTCTCTTCCTCAGGGCACCCAGGATCCGGGGCAGACACCCATGGGCCTGGGACTCCCTGAGGAAATGCCCACGGCCAGGTCTACGCAGCCAGGCCCTGCCGTGCCCAGACGCTGCAGCTGAAGTGTGGGATGTGCAGCTCACAGGAGGGCCCAGCCAGGGAACCCACCCTGTGGGTAGACTAAACATCTGAGCTGCCCCCCAGGAAGCTTTCTTGTCCATCCGCCTCCACCTCAGCCCAGGGACCCCTTTGGGGTCTGACTCCGACCCTGGGCTGGTGGCAGGATGTGTGCTCACATGAAGGATGATGAGTGAATGACAAACAAATAAATAAAAAGTGAAGAGTGAACGCACCTGCCACCCTCTCCTGTGGGCTGCTCAGTTCTGGCCACACCGGCCACCTTCCCAGAAACAGCACACTCCCACCGCAGGGGTTTTGCAGATGCTGCTCCTCCTGCCTGGAGCCCTGTTCCAGAGATGTCTGGGCCCCTCCCATCCCATCCCTCTCCTGCATGGAGAGACTGCCCAGACCTCCTGACCTTCCCCTGTGTCTTCCTCCCTAACCTTTCCTGACCTAACCTTCGCCACGCCAGAGACGGCATATGTGCGCCGGCTTGTTTTTCTGTGGTCTGTCTCCTCCATCAGACTGTGAGCTCCCTGAGGGTGGAGGTTATGCTGCCCTCCGCCGCCCAGGCTCCGTGCCCAGCAGGTACACGTGTGCGGTGAGTAAATGGAGGCCCAGTATCCATAGAGCGCAAGGCAGTGGAGCAGGACACAGAGTCCCTCGGCAGAGTGACCCAGGTCTTCACCGGGGGTTCCCACTGCAGGGAAGCTGCCCTCAAACAGTCATTTCGTCTCCAAGCTCTTTTTTGCTGAGGACAAGGAAACAGCAATTATAAGTCAGCCACAGAACCCAGCAAGGAAGGGGAAGGCATAAGAAAACACGGACCTCCAGCTGCCCTAGGGATTCTGATTCAGTGCTGTGAGCACCGGCGGGACCATGTTGGGACACCTCCCCAAGCCTGAGTTGGACCCCATCTGTCCCTGCAGAGGCTCCCCTGGCCCTTGGGGAAAGGCAACCTCTCAAGCTTCAGCTCCTCAAATCCCCACAACTCTTGCCTCATTGGCCAGCCTCTTCTAGACACTGAGACATGCCAGGTCCCCTCCTACCCCAGGACCCTTGCACTTGCCAGTGCCTCCACCCTGAAACACTGTCTGATTCTTGCTCCTCCTGTTGGCCTCGGGGTCAGGATAATGTCGCTTCCTGAGGAAGCCTTCCCTGGTGCCCCGTTCTTGATTTCATGGCACTTCCAACACTTGTTATTTGTTTTATGTCCTTCGTTTCCACTAGAGGATAGCCCAGAGGATAA
Organism: Canis lupus familiaris; assembly: GCF_011100685.1. Taxonomy (NCBI): domain Eukaryota; kingdom Metazoa; phylum Chordata; class Mammalia; order Carnivora; family Canidae; genus Canis; species Canis lupus. The sequence continues at coordinate 53,127,459 of NC_049230.1, forward strand.
GAATCCTGGGATTTTCGTGCTCCGTCCCTGATACACACCCCAGGCAGGAGACATTCCAGGTGGTCCCTAAACAGTATGGAGTGAAAGTGAGTGAGTGAGGGAAGGAAAGTGAGGAGTGAAGGGAAGGAGGGAGGGTGGATAGAAAGCAGACGGGAAGTGAGGGGAAAGAAGTGTGGCTGTGAGGCCCAAGGCTCTGCTTGGGCTCCTCTCCCAAGGTGCTGGCCCTTTAAGGAGGTGAAGGCCAAGGGCAGGGAAGGAGCCAGCAGGCCTGTGACAGGGAAGTGATCTACTCTCACACCTTGCCCTTCACGTGGCTTTATTTTGAAAACGTGAACTTTACAAATGTCAGGGAAAGGTAGGATTCTCAGCCTGGGACCGCTGAGAGCCGATTTGCATTCCTGGTGCCAGCGCTAATGGGGCTGCACAGAGGCTGTGGGAAATTTATGCCGCCTGCTGGGGCTAATGCTGAGGCCAAGGCAGGAGCGTCTAAAACATAAACAGCAAGGCTGCGGAACGGATGCCTCCCCCAGGAGGACACGGGGCTACCGTGGGGACGCCCGGAAGCCCGGAGGACGGGGAGGCAGGTGGGACAACCCCCACAGGTGGTGGAGGCCATGGGGGCCAGGCAGGGTTAGGGGCTCCCCGTTTCCTGCATCCTGGGAGGGGTGACCCCTCCTCCTCGTTCCATTGGGCCAGGCCCTATCCCTGACCACCGCTGGGCTACAAAATCATTCTGATTCCCTGTCTTGGCACCATGCTAGGGAGGGGCATTAGCCCCATGCTTCCAATGCAGAGAGTGAGGGTCAGGGAAACAAAGTCACTCAGCTGGGAGGGTCAGGCCAGACTTGAATTCAGTTCTCTGCGACTGACAGCAGCCTCCTTACCCTGCCCGTCGCCACTTCCCCTGATTTCCAGGACAAACTCGTGTGGGATGGCCCCTGGTGCAGTGTCCGATTAGACTTCCCTCTCAGAGCATCTGGGGAGTTCTGTGTGGGCCGCAGAGCATCACACACTGTCCCCTCTGCTGGAACACCCTTCCCCACCACACCCCAAGGCCAGCCTGCTCCACGGAGTATGATCTGTGCCTACCCTCCCCCCGCCCCAGCAGAGAAATTTGTCCCTTCAACGGAGAGATTTTTTGCAAATCACCTTTCTTGCAATACTGTGTCTTAGGGATGTGTTGAGGGCTGTCAGGCTTCCATTTGGATCTGCGTGGGAGTTATGAGTGTATGATGTGTGTGTGTGGCATGTGTGGTGTGTGTGGTATGGATGGTGTGTGTATGCTAGTGTGTGCATAGGGGGTGTGATGTGGGGTATGTGTGCTATGTGTGTGTGGTGTGGGTACGTGAGTGTATACGGTGTGAATGTGCATATGTGTTGTGTATGTGATATGGATGATATGTGTATGGTGTGTGTATGCTGGTATGTACGTGGGGGGTGTGGTGTGTGGGTGCTGGTATGTGTGTGGTGTGTGTATGCTGGTGTGTGTGTGTGTGTGGTGAGGGGTGTGCGTGTGTGGTGTGGTGTGTATAGTGGTGTGAAGTGTGTGGTGTGGCATTTGGAGTGTGTGCATGTGCCCATGGCAAAACCGGGCTGGGGTGTGGGCACAGACCAGGCCTGAGGGCCCAGGAGAGGGGAGCCGTGGGTCCGGGAGCAGCAGGCTACACCTGGGGCTGGAGGAGGAGGGGGGCGCCTCAGGGCCCCAGGCTGTGCCTAGCAGGACTCAGAGCTCACTCTGGGATGGGGTGACACACCTGAGGGTTGGTGGGTCTGACCCAGAGGCTGGCCTCTTGGGGACAGTCCCTGAGGGGTTCAGGGAAGAAGCACCGTAGGCTGCTCCAATCCGGAGTGCAGGAGTCCATGTGAGATGGAGGCCCCAAAAAGCTATAGCGGCTCCGCCTGAATTGGGGCCTCCAGCAGGCTAGCCAGAGACCCCAGGGTGCCTGGGCTCATGATGACCCAGGAGCCAGCCCCCAAGTCCCTCCGCCGCCCCCAGAACAGGGCTTTGCCAAGAGCAGGGACACAGTGCACAGGCCCCAAGACCCCTCACGCCGAGTGCTGGTCAGCTCTGCATGGGGACTGGACAGCCAGCCCCACATCCCAGCTGCGTGCTCGGGCTGGGGCCTGGGGGACTCCCAGGGCACGGGGAGCCAGGTGCTTAGTTTAGCAGACGTGGTTTGACTCCGAGGCAGAGGCACGGCGTGATCTGGCGTGGGGCTCCTTGGGAGACCGGGCAGGGGCACACCTAGGAGTCTGCAGGTCCTCCGGGCACGGGGAGCTAGGACGCTGGGCCTCCTGGGTCCCTGTGGGCAAGTGGCGGGGGGCTTGGGCACCGAGGAGGGACGCCACGGGCCGGCAGTGGGCAGGGGGCAGGCAGGGCGGCCCGCCAAGGAGGCCCCTCCATAATAGGGAGTGACCGGCACGTCTGCTCCCTGTCCCAGCCGGGGGGACTGGCTCTGCCTTCATCGCGCGTGATCGATGGGCCTAATATGGGACTGGAGACGGCGGGCTGGCAACCCTAGCCCGGCCTGCCGGCTGCCATTTGCCCATATATTTATTTATTTATGCATTCTCCTCCATGGCAAAAGCCCAAAGACAATAAAAGAAATTGAATTGCATATCAGATGGGACATCAGAGGGAGATACGGCCATAAATCGCGCCGTATTTATTCCATAAATATCAGTGCCTCCCGAATAGCCAATGCCCGTTATGAAGTTATAATCAGGAATCAGGTCCCAGGACGCTCACCACCAGCCCCTCCCCCACTAGACAAACAGGCTGGGTCCCCAAAATAAATAACCGCTTCCTCAGGCCACCTGCCCCCACCGACGCAGGCATCTGCTTGCTCAGGCTGCCTCCACCCTACTCCGGGAGCAGGGCCTGCGGGAAAGGGCAGGAGGTGACTGGCAATCAGAGGGAAACAACCTCCTGGGCCCGGGGCCCCCACCTGCCACCAGGTTGGAGCCAACCTTCTCCCTGTCTTTCTCTCTATGCCAGTTTTCCCCCCAAAATATAACTTTTTTACATTCAGTAAAATGCACAGGTAGGTGTGTGGCTTGATGAACAGATGCGTGTGCCCTTTCATGGCCCCTCGCTGTCACTGGCACCCCTCCAAAGGAAGCTGCACCACTACTGCCTTAGGTCATTTCGCGGGTTCTAGAATTTCGGAAAAATCAATCGTCTCATCTGGGCTCTTTCTGTGCCCGTTTTCTTGTTTGCTCCACATGAACGCACAGGAGAGCCAGCCACGTCATTGTGTGGTATTTCACGTGCGACGCCACTACAATCTGTTCACTCGTTTGGCTGTGGGTGGGCATCTGGGCTGTTTCTAAGCTGCTGCGGATGTTCTCGTGTTTGTCTTTCTGTAACTATAAAAACACGTTTCTTGAGTATGTGGCCGGGAGTGGAATTACAGGGTCCTGGCGCGTGCCGAGCACGTCTTCCAAGTGGCTGTGCCAGTTCACGTGCTCACAGCAGTGCGTGTGCGTTCTAGTTGCTCCAGTTTGTGTCTACACTTGGCTTTGTCTTGTCTTTAAGTTTAGCCCTTCTGGTGGTTTTAATGTGTTATCTCCACCAGCAGTTTTTACCTAGATGACTGCACTGGCGGCTCCCATGGGGGGCCCTGGCTGGCCCCTGCCCCCTGCAGTACACCCTGCACCCAGCAGCCAGAGGGACCCTGCTGTCCTGTCAGGACCCACCTGTCGTCGAAACCCTCCCACAGCTCCCGCCTTGCTGAGAGTAAAAGCTGAGGCTCTGGTCGGATCTTCCCCAACTCTCTGCTCCCCTTCTCTGCTTCCATGCGGTGCCCCTCTTCCCACCTCCAGACCCCCTGGGTCACCTTCTCAGGGCCACCTGCGCTAACCTCCCCCTGCCCCACCACCCCCCTGCTTCATTTGTCTCCCCAGCACTTCCAGCACGTTGTCATCTGTCCCCTCCCTGATGTCAGCTCTCAGGGGGCTGGATGTGCTGCATCTCCGGGGGGCCTAGATCAGTTCCTGGCACAGAACAGAGGCTCAACCAGTGTTGGTCGAACAATTGAAATGAGCCAGTGGCAGGGAATGCGGCATTTTGACAGGGGCACTTTTTAAAAACAGAAATGAAATTTATATAACATAGAATTAAGCGTTTTAAAGTGTGTCATCTGGGGGCGTTGTAGTGTGTTCACATTGTTGCACAGCCACCGCCCCCGTCTTGTTCCAAAGGACAGGTGGTCTGGACATGGTCTCATCGGCCGCTAACAGGACCTTAACACTCTTTCTTAACAACTCAAAGTCTCTGAATTCCTTTCCAGCACCGAGGCGTCCTGTGTCCCTGAGCTTTTCTTCTCCAGTGTTTATGGGCTGTCAAAAAGTTCCACCTTGACGGCTGGCTGATGGCTGACAGGAGGGACCCCCTCCCAGGGCACCCCTCCCAGGGCACGATGGAGAGGCCGGGAGAGGGAAGCAGCCCGTTGGGCTCCCCCCAACCCCCCACACCCACCCACTGGCCACTCTGCCTAGGCCCTTGGGTCGCCTGGAGTGGGACAGCCCTCAGCTCTGCCGTCCCGCACCACTGCCCAGCTCCCCCCTGCCTCAGGCTTTCCTCCTCCCCCTGCAAGAATCTGTCCTTTCCCTGGGCTAATAACTGGAGCAGGGGAGGAAGACCCAATTTATTTGGCAGCAAATAAAGAGCTGCCATGATTAAGATGGGGGGGCGGGGGAGAAAGTTTAAAGGAGGAAAAATACCTTGGGTAATGCCATCTCCTGCGTCTTTATATTCGGAAACGGATCGTTCTGGACGCGGGCAGAAGGCCTGATTTAATATCCTCATGGAAAATACTGCACCTGATCCAATTACCACGGGAATTTTGATACAGTCAGCAGTCAAGATGAAAGATTCAGAGGCGCTCACCACGGGAGTAAACACAGAGACTGAATTACCCCGACTCCTCTGGGGGCAGATAAGCGGTTCGGGTCGCGGTGAGGGCACCTCGGGCCGGGCTAGGGGGCTCAACTTTGGCCAGCGTGCTGCCCTCGGCCACCGTGGCCATGCTGGTCTGTCCATTAGCAGCTCACCACGCTGCCCTCTGGCCCATGGGAGCCCTTGGGTTGGGGCCCTGGCATCGCAGGCCTGGGTCCACGTGGAGAGGCGTCCACACACTGTGCCCATCGTGCGATGCCCAGTCCCTTGATCCCACCCCCCTGCTGCCACCTTGCCAAATCCTGACCAGGTTGCCACCTAAACAACCCTCCCTGTGCTCTCCTAGCCCTGCCTCCGGGCCACACCCCAGCCTGGACACCAGCAGCAGCCCCTCTCTGCTCCCGTCTCATCCTGCCATCCTCTCGTGACAGATGGTTCACAAACCTGAGTCTCATCGGCTCGTCTGTGCTCAGAACACGCAGCTGCCTCCAGTGGTTCTTAGGAGAAAGTCCAAAGCCAGGACATACCTCCAGGGCACTCAGCACCTTGGACCCTGTGTCCTCCTCTCCACCCTGGCCCCTATCTCCATCCACTGCTCCCACCTGGCATCCCCAGTCCCCGAGTCCCCAGAGCAGTCCGGCTCTCCCAGTTATGTGCACTCGGAGCCCCTGCCCTTGCTGCACAACACTGGCCATGACTCTAATTACAGGACCATGAGAGCACTGAGTACTGCACGTCCGTCTCCCTGGCTGGGTCTGGGCTGCACAGAGGTCAGAGGGGCCCAGCTCTGCATCTCAGTTACCTCATCTGTGAAATGGGTCGTTATGGCAATCACACCTGTAATATCTATGTCCTCGGCATTTAACAATCCCAGTAGCAGTGTTCCCTTGTTTGGTACCTCCACCCCTTCCTGGATATCGCTAGAGCAACATTTGTCATTCCCCCTCCTTGAATGGGGGGCAACTGAAAGGCTTGGGGGTCATTTGACCTGTGGGTCAAAGCCCCAGCTGCTTCCTGCCAGAGCCAGACATTAACCCATTCACTGTAAACCCGTGACAACAGCCAAGTCTGTCACCTCCAGAACTCACCTCTTAGGAAGGGACAGGGCTCCCCATTTCCCTGGGGTATACAGGAGGATAGTTTTGGTTGGGGACAAGGATGTAACCTCCCCAGTGGATGGACCCTCTGGGGTGAGTTTTGTTGCACGGAGATTAGCCAAGCAATGACTTTGATTCTAAACATTAACATTTGATTCAGGAATGTTACACATCCCCAAATGCGGTTCTTCCTTGGGCTTTTAAGTTCACTTTACGTATCATAATATTCTATTTCTATTTACATATTTATAAACTTAGCACATTTGAACAATCCCTTTTAAGGGCCCTTTGATTACTGTTTGGTCCCATTTACAAAACTGGTTAATCAAGCTCCTTTAAACACTTTAAATTGCATGAATACACACACTGAACGTATTCCATTTCTTTTTCAGTACTTCAGTGGTCTGCCTGAGAAACCAGCCTCTCCACAGATTGGAGCACATATTCGGTACAACGCATTAATAAACGCAGTGAGTTCCCGCACTGCTTACAAACTTACTAAAGGCGCAACTTAAAACCCCGAATCTAAATCAAGCCTTCACTGCCATATTTTAAGTTTGAACTGCAAGGCTGAGCTAGCACTTTAATCAGCCAGATATCCCTGAACCTTACAAATGCTGAAACCTGGACCCACTTAAGATATAGTAATATCATTCTTTTGATTCTCTTCAATGTATCTGTTCCTCGAATGTATTATGCGAAGCAAAGTGAGTCAATCAGAGAAAGACAATTATCGCATGGTCTCAGTCATACATGGAGTTTAAGAAACAAAACAGAGGAGCATAGGGGAAGGAGGGAAAAATAAAACAAGACGAAATCAGAGAGGGAGACAAACCATAAGAGACGCTTAACTCCAGGAAACAAACAAGGCTGCTGGAGGGGAGGTGGAGGGGGGCACGGGGTAACTGGATGATGAGGACACTTGATGTAATGAGCGCTGGTGTTATATGCAAGTGATGAATCACTAAATTTACCCTTGAAACTAATACTACACTCTATTTTAACTAATTTGAATTTAAATAAAATCTTGAAAGAAAAAAAATAAAACGTGTCTATTTTTAATTCCAAACTTTCTTGGGGCTGAAAGATGCTAACCTGGTATGGGGGTGATTTTGTCATACCCGGAGATTTGGGGGCTGTCTTCTCTGCTGGCTGAATGTCTTAAGGACCAGCATGGCCCGGCTGCAGTGCTCACCTTCTCAGCCGCCACCTGGGCCCATCGCTGGCCTCCCAGGGGCCCCCAGCTGGGCTGCCCCCTCAGTCCTCATTCTTCTCTCTGCTCACGCCCCCCCACACCCCAGTTGATTGGATTCAGCTAATCGGTTTACGGATTCATTCTCTCCTGAACAGTTCATATTCCTCTGAGCTCTCAGTGAGGACCTCCGCCATGGAGGACACTTAATGACAGATTATTGGATTCTGTGTGCCTCCCAGGGCTTTTGTCACAAGTCTGAGGTCACCTCAAGGATGGGGGGAGGGGAAGGACATGGGGGAAGTGAAGGCATGCCCACCACCCAGGAGGAGGCCTGGAGTGGGAGTGGCAGTGAGGAGCATGGCCTCTCTGAGGGCAGCAGGGCCACCTGGCCACTCCAGTCTCCCCACCTTGGCCAGTTGCTGGCCTCACATCCACTGCTGCCAGAAGCCACTCAACTCTGGGAGGACCAGGGGCTTTGAATCACCTCAGCCTGGAAGAGAGTGCTGAGTGCGGTGGGGCCCTTCTCTTGCTTGCTCTCTGAGCCTCACCTGTTAAACAAACTGCAGATATTTGGTTTTTAACTGTTTTCTCCTGGGCAGCTAGCTCTCTGCTCCTTCCCGAGCTCCCCTCTCCCAAGGCTGGGGTTGGGGCTGTGGGTGCTGTTCATGAAAGTGTTTGCATTCTCTTTTTGATCTCACCAACCCCATGAAGACAGTAACTAGCGTCTGGTCAGTACCGGGACCCAGGCTGAGTAACTCGTCCAGAGTCACACAGCTCAGAAAAGGTGGAGCTGCAGTTTGCACTGAGGCCAGTCTGAACCCTCAGGCCGCCTTGTCTCAGCCCCTGTGCTGTCCCTCCCTGAGGCCGCGGGTCCCCACATTCAGGCTTGAGCCGGACAAGACAGAAGCAGCAGGAGGAGACAGCCGTGACTGAGCCTTTCCACAGTGGAGAGGATTCCGTTCCATCTCCTATCACTCCCTCCTCAATTATTTCACCACCGGGAACCTGAGAGAATCGGATCCACTGCAAAGACGGGGCATCTTTCAGATGAAAGCCACAGCCTTCCACTCTGGCTGCTAGCCCCGCGGTGGGGATGCCGGGCCTGTAGGGGCGCCCTGGGGGGGGGGGCACGGCAGGGCTGCGTGGGCGGGGGTCTCCCTCCTGCCTCCCCTGCCTCCCCGCCAGCACCCGCCGTGGCCAGGGAAGGTTGTCTTGGTAACTCAGGCTGAGTGTCCGCTCACCATCTTGCTGGGATTTCTCTCCCTGTGATGAAAGGCTCACGGAAGAGACGAGAGCCAGAGCCAGCCCAGCACCCTCCTTCTGAGAGGGGCTGCCGGCTTATTAAGAGATGCTGCTTTCTGGCAGGAAGCCTCAACTACAGGTGCTCGCGATGCGGCAGGGGGTCCGGGAAGCCAGGGTCAGGCAAGTGCAAGGGTATTCCTGAAGCCTGGACTCTGTGGCCAGAGTGTTGGGGTCCTAAACACCCTCCCAGCCTGGGGTAGTCTTGGAAAGCCCCGAGGGTGGGCCTGCTGCTCTGGGGGGTGGGGGCGGGAGGCTCCCAAGAGGGGGCACAGCAACGCAGTGGTTTGCTCGGCCATGGTCGGACTGATGCCCCCTGCTCACAGGCCAGGTAGCCTTTTCCTCCCCAGGGCCAAGGAAGTGATGAATGAGGGGTTGAATGAGGCGGTGGGTGCTGTAAAGCCCTTAGGGCTCGGTCACAGCCTCATCCTAATGGGTCGGTGTCACCGTGATCACGGATGCAGTGGGATGGCCGCACACCAGCCTGGCTGAGGTCTCCATGCTATGAGCCCTGCAGGCAGGAAGCTGACCAGCTTGTCTCTTCTTGTTTTAGTCCACCCCGCAGAATTGCAGAATCATCTGCCTTGGACTCAGGAGGAGCTACAGAGGGAAATTGGCCGTGCCATGCTCTCAGGCAAGAGCACGGCCCCCACCCCTTCACAGATGTGGCCACGCGAGCCCAGAGAGGTGATGTGACTTGTCCTGGGCTGCCGGCCACATGGGTCTTCTCTAGCAGAGGTGGTGGCTCAGGGTGGGGGTCAGTCCAGGTTGCCCCTGCCGTGGCTCTTTCCTCAGACAGCTCACCAGCTCTGCTGTCTGTTCGAATTCCCCCCACGGTGAGGATGGCTTCACAGGAAAGCACCCACACTCTCTATCCAGAGCCCGTGTGGCCTAGGCTGCATCTCCAGGAAGTGACCACGTCAGAGGCCAAACCACATCTTGGCACTGATCATCACCCAAGACACCAATCCATGGCCTGAGTTGTCAAGGCAGCTGTGCTATAAGGACAGAGCCGGGGATGAGAACTTCTCTGATGGAAAGGGTGAGCAGGACGGGGCCAGAGAGGGGGTGCTGCAGACACTTTCCGAAGCTGCTTCTTCCTTACCACGATGCAGGGGACCCGGGAAGTCCCCCACTGCCGAGGGGCAATGCATTCCTCACGAACATCAGACAAGATGGCTACGTGTTCCCTACTCTTCAGAAGAGCATTTATTTAGCACTTACTGTGTGCCAGGCCCTATGTTAACTGCATGTTGTGGGGAAAGTTATGTCCATTTTACGAGTGAAATAAGTGAGGCTCAGAGAGGCAGAGCCACTTGCTATCTGAGGTGGTTCTTCCAAGAGCAGGCCCATGTGAAGGATTTCAGGGCAAGTGATCTCATTAAGGAAGTGATCCCAGGAGAGGTTGGTCAGGGATGGAGAAAGCAGGACAGAGAAGGGATAGAAGGCCAACAAAAATGTGGTTTGAGGCGAGGTCCCAGTCTCCGCCCAAGCCCTGGCTGGGCTGAGCACTGGAGCATAGATGGTACCCTGGAGCTCATCCCATCCCAACACCCGGAGCGGGGCTTTCGTAACTGCCTGCCAGCCAATGGCTACACATGGGCAATAGGGTTAGGAAAGGGGATGCAGGGGGCCTGGCCGAGACACCAAAGTCTCTATCATCCTTGCTCTAAGTCATGCATCTGGCACCAGGATTCAAACCCAGGCCTGCCCCCACAGGCACTGGGTTCCTAACCACTGCCCCACACCACCTCTCTCAGAGCTGGGAGCTGGCACTCTGACCTCACTTGGAGGCTGGTTTCCTATTTCCTGCTCTCCGGGAAGCCTGGAGGCATGGTGCCAAAGTGACACAGACATCCATTGCACACTTTTATGATGCCATGTATTGTATTATGCTCTACTACATGGCCTCACCACGGAAAATATAGCACAGTGTCTCATGCATTATTTATGCAACGGTCCTCCTGGTGGGGGTGTGGGGGGGCAGCCTTGGATATATACACATATGGCTGTGCACACTTGGAAAACCCCCATGCGCAGAGGAGCAATTAGACACTCGACTTAGGGCCCTGCTCCTCATGTGGCAAAGCAAACAAGCACACAAATGAATTGATTTAAGGGAAATGATGTTGTAAACAATGCTACAGTTGGCCCATGGACACGGCAGGACGACTGCAGTGTGCGGATTGGTAGCCCAGATCAAGCTCCCTGTGTCAGGGATGAGGGAGCAGGAGCAGCGAGCAGCGGGGGTGGCTCTGTGCTGGGCATCAGCTCCCCCATCGGCTGCCCTGCAGCATCTTGCCCCCTACCATCCCCAAGATGCTCTAGGGAGTGAGCTCCATGGAACCCACTTCCCCACCCTCCCCAGTCAGATGCAGACACTGGGCTTGCTCCAGCTCCTGAAACCCGATGGGATGGGATGTGGGCCACTTCCAGGGCAGGGCATTTAAATGTGGGTGTGGGACCCTCCCCATGGTCCCGAGCAGATTTTGGAAGGATGAGTGGTGTGAGTGAGGAACAAAGCTCAGCACCTGTGAGCCACTGAGATTCTGGGCTTGTCACCAGCCTGTCATACTGATAGAGCAATTTTACAGGTAAGCAAACAGCTCAGAGGCATGAGGCAACTTGGCCAAAGTCACACTGCCTGGAAGTGGAGCTGGAACCCAGTCCACCCCCACAGGCCTGCAGTGGCTCCCTTCTATCCCCAGGGACAATCAATTTTTTTCAAAAGACAGTTCTGTCAACAAATCCTGTCCAGCCTCAAATCTCCGTCCACTCAGCCTAGACCTCTGGGCTTTGGGGCAGCTGCCCCAATCTTACTGGGGCTCCTCCTCCCTCTTCTGCTCCTTGCAAATCTGTTCTCCTGGAGCACAGGACGGTGGGGGGAGGACACTGTGGAGATGCACACAGGTGTGACTCTGGCCACCAGGCAGGCAGATTTTGCCTGGTGCTGTGATGGGAATTGCAGGCAGCAGGGGTCAGGAAGACAGCTCAAGGGCCAGTGGAGTTAGCTGCTGACAAGGGGCCTGAGGCAGAGGAAAGGCAGCTTGGGCAAAGGCCCAGAGGAAGGAAAGATGCGGAGAGTTTGTGTGTAGGGGAGGCCTGGTGGCTAGTTCTCAGGCACTGGGTGTGGGGTCGGGTGATATGGGGCTGGAGAGGTGGGCACAGCAGCCCCCCAGGAGCAGGCCTGGACTTGTGGAAACAGTGCAGTGTAAGCCAGGGAAGAAGGAAAGTCATCTAAGTGACCACCCCACCCCCACGTCTGGCCCAGGGGGTCGTGGGCTCTCATGTCCACAGCTACTCCCCACCTCCAAGCATAACGGAGGAACTGCCATGTAAACAGCCATGCAGCTACTCAGGAGATGGAGGCTGGTGAGGACAGGGAGCTCACATGGGGATGGGCACTATGCTCTTGGAGAAAGGCTGCCCCCATGCTGCGCAAGACAGTTGTCGTGGACCTGATGCTCTGGTGCCTCGGTTTACCCCTTGGTGCCCACATGACTGGTTAATCTTCCCCGGGCGTGCCATGAGGGGGTTCAGAGCTGGGTGAACTGCACAGGGTCTTGGCCTTAGGGGTGGGACCATGGAGTCACCCTGCACACCACTTCATGTCACAGTGACACTTCTCAGCTGAAGGGTTGGAATCGCTTTGCCCCATACTGGCTGTCGCTGTCACAGGCAGGGGCTGCCCGCGGCCTGGGAGTGAGCGGCCGAGGCTGGCAGAGACCTCGGGAAGGCAGGTCTGGTGTCTGCATGAATGGGGAGTGGGCAGCGGACCCGGCTGCCCCTCTGGCTGGGCCCCCAGCAGGCTGCATGGCCTGGGCAGCCCGAGGCGCTGGCTGCCACCCCGGCCCATCTGCTGGAATTTCAAAGGCAAATGTTCTGAGAAATAATGGGGCTTAATAAGCCCGGCCGATCGATATTCCATTGAAGGGAAAGGAGAAGGAGAGGGAGAGAAGGAACAGGAGGGAGAGAGAGGGAGAGGGTGGGAGGGACTGGCCCAGAGAGACCCAGGGCATATCAGAGAAAAAGAGAGACACTTACGTGCAGAGACACAGAGAAATACACGAAAAGAGGGAAGGAGAGAGGCAGGTAGAGAGGTCACTACACAGCTGAATGCCACAGAGCAGCCAGAGATCCACCAGAGGGAGAGAGAAGAGGGCCCCCTGACCCCCATGCACAGAAACAGAGACCCCAGGGGACACCCAGAGGATGGGGAGGGGGATGTAGGGGCCAGGAGGAGGGCTGGGGGATCTGAGCTGCCTCATGACTTCAGGGGGAAGCTGCTGAAATGCTGGGTCCATGGTCAGCCTGGCCATGAGGGTCCTGTCCTTGGTCCCCAGGCCCTCAGGCAGGGGAGCATGTGCCCCACCGCCTCTGCCCTAGTGCTCAGGACACTGAATGGTGGGTCTGGCCGGCAGTAACACTTAAGGTCATAGCCACGGGGAGGGGCACGAGTGCCAGGGCTGCCACCTGCTGCTGGATTGCCCCCCACCCTGGGCAAGTCACCAAATCTTTGGCTTCAGTCCCAACATCTGCAGAATGGCAGGGTGGGCCATTCTTGCCTCCCAGGGTGGTCATGATGGTTTAATGGGCAATCAGCTAGTCCAGCAGCAGCTACCCTTTCTGGAAACTTCTGATGTGGAAGGTCCCTCTGAGGACCCAACAACCATCAGTGAGTGAGGCCCAGGAATCCCCATGTGCAGGTGAGAAAACAGAGGGATACCATGGTGACTTGCCTGAGGTGCCATAACTGCCTCCACAGATAGGAGGTTTGGATAGAGGCCTTTGAACATGTTCCTACTGATGAAATTCTGGAATATAGGTGAGGTCTGGAGCCGACAACCAAGAAAGAATTCTTGAGACGTCTTTGGTACAAAATGGTGGTTTTGTTAAACCCCAGGCACAGGCCCATGGGTGGGAAGAGCTGCTGCCCTGGGCCTGTGAGGGGTGGCTGATTATATCCCTGAGAGTTGGGAGGCAGGGGTTTGTGGATAGCGTAGTCTCTAAGGAATTTTGGAAGCAAGATTTCCAGGACCTTGAAGGGGCTGGCTATTGTTGGGAAAAGGTCACTTATCACCGTCTAATAAAACCTGAGTCATGAGACCCTTCAGGTATGCATCGGTGGGCCATGTGCTTGGGGAATGGTTGCCAACACGTATCTTGGGGGTTTAGAGATAAAGGAAATTTCTTTTTTTTTTAAAATTAATTAATTTATTTATGATAGTCACAGAGAGAGAGAGAGAGAGAGAGAGAGAGAGGCAGAGACACAGGCAGAGACACAGGCAGAGGGAGAAGCAGGCTCCATGCACCGGGAGCCCGATGTGGGATTCGATCCCGGGTCTCCAGGATCGCGCCCCGGGCCAAAGGCAGGCGCTAAACTGCTGCGCCACCCAGGGATCCCCAATAAAGGAAATTTCTAAAGGAATTTTTATATGTTAAAGTAGACTTACAGGCTCCTGGGGGTTGGGCTAAGATTACCTTTTGCCCAAAGTATGAACATTGAGGCAGTTGAGTCCGTAGAGGAAGGTCCCTCTGCCTGTTTCAAGGACTTGTCAATGTGCTGCCCCAGGCTCATGCCTTGTCCTCAGCTAGCCCTGCGTCCCCCCATCACAACCACCCGAGCAGGTGCCCTTGAGAGTCAGAAGCAGGCAGACCGACAGCCCGTTTCTGTGCAAACGTCGGGGTAAGGGCTCAGGACAGGCAGATGTCCATCTCCAGGGGCAAAGAGCCTGTCACTCACTCACCCGCTCCATCCCTCATTCATTCACTCCTGGAATGTGTGTGAATTGCCTGGCTAAACTAGATTATCGATAAGTGAAAATTTAAAAACTGCGGTCCACTGTTCTTCAGAGGCATGTTCTGAGTGTTCTCAGCCACCTAAAGATTGCTGGACCGCAGGCCTCCTTCTCCAAGCCCAGAGACCACATGCAGCCTCTCCCAGGCACACGGTCCCCTGGCTGATGCGCCTCACAAGGAGTGCCCGAGGTGGGTTCTGAAGGCCCAGGTGTCCATCCCCCTGGAGGGGGCCTGCCTGGCCTGGCCAGATTAGACCCTGTGCCCAGACAACAACCCTGCTGTTTGCTATTCCAACCACCACCAGGTAGCATTTTCTGGATGCTCACTGTGTGCCAGGCACAGACACTGTCTCCTTTCAGCTCTGGCACTGCAGGAGGGAAGGTGTTCTACAGCTTCACTTTTTTAAAAGTAGACTCCATGCCCAGGGTGGAGCCCAGCTCAGGGCTTCAACTCATGAGCCTGAGATCAAAACCTGAGTGGAGATCAAGAGTCGGATGCCTAAGCGACTGAGCCACCCAGGCACCCCTTACTGGCTTCATTTTAACAGCTGGGAAATGGAGGAGTCAGATCTGAGGTCACACAGCTTGTGCTGGGATCCAAACCTGTGCTCCCCGCCACCTGCCTGTCAGGTCGGGCCACCTCACCCCCTTAACTGCCTCCACAGATAGGCTCCACCCCCACTCTGGTGTCCTTGATCATGACCTTGCACAGATGTGGCCACCCCAGGCACATCTCTGGAGCTTGATCCGAGTTCCCTGCCTCTGCATGGAGCCAAAGATCTTCTCCACCCCTGCATCTGTGGATTATCACCGTACCTTCGTCTAAGCTGGGACTCCATTCATCTGCCTTTTCTCTGCAGAGCTCAGGACTCTTGACAGCATCACCCACCTGTCCCAGGGGGCAGCGCCTACACTGCCAGGGGCCATTCGGTGACTTACAAGCTGCCCACAGTGTCCAATAGCCTCCAGGTCTCTCCTTCATGGCCTCTGGGGCTCAAGAGAACAGAGGGCTTGAGAGAAACCATGCCTCATTTGATCCTCCTCTTCAAATTTAGGCTTTCTGGAGTCTACTCCCTCAGGTGGCTGCCACCCGACACTGGATATACGTCAGAGAGTCTAGAAAAGCTGGACTCCTGGGTGTTGCACAGCAGATACCCAAGCCACCATCCTGGACATCCCTCTAGTAATCTTTTAGAGTGCTAAAATACATATTGCATAAAATGCACATTTTAACCATTTTCAATTTCAATGGAAATAAATATAACCAGGATGTTTTATAACCATTCCCAATACTTTAGTTCCAGAATTTTTCCCCACTCCACGTGGAAACCCTACACCAAGCAGGCAGTCAGCCCCTCTTCTGTCCTGCCCTCCCTCCAGCTCCTGGAAACCTCGCATCAGCATCTGTCTCTATGGATTTTCCTATTCTGAATATTTCATATAAATGGAATCATACAATACGTGGCCTTCTGCAACTGGCTTCTTTTATTTCCCATAACGTATTCAAGTTTCTTCCATGTTGTGGCAGGTGTCAAACCCGCAGTGTTTCTCCATTACGTGGATCAACCATGTTTTGTTTATCTGTTCATCCACTTATGGGCATTAGGGTTGCTTCCATCTTTGGCTATTGTGAGTAACAACTGCTACAGACTTGGATGTACAAATATTTCTTTGAGACCCTGCTTGCAATTCTTTTGGGTATATCCCAGAAATGGAATTGCCAGTCATGTGATCACTCTATGTTTAATTTTTCTAGGAAACTCCATACTGGTTTCCACAGCAGCCACACCATTTTACATTCCCACCTGCAGGACATGGGGGCTGCAACTTCTCCACGTCCTCTTCACTTGTGATTTTCTGTTTTGTTTTAATTTTTTATTTATTTTATTTTTTTATTCATGAGAGACACAGAGAGAGAGGCAGAGACATAGACAAAAGGAGAAGCAGGCTCCCTGTGGGGAGCCCAATGCAGGCCTTGATCCCAGGACCCCGGGATCATGACCTGAGCTGAAAGCAGATGCTCAAGCCCTCCCCAGGTGCTTCTGTTTTGATTTTTTTTTAAAGATTTTATTTATTTATTCATGAAAGACACAGAGAAAGAGGCAGAGACACAGGCAGAGGGAGAAGCAGGCTCCATGCAGGGAGCCCGATGCAGGACTCGATCCCGGGACTCCAGGATCATGCCCTGGGCCCAAGGCAGGAGCTAAATTGCTGAGCCACCCTGGAATCCCCTCTGTTTTGATTTTTTAAAATAGAATAGCTATGCTAATGGTGTGAAGTAGTATCTGGTGGTTTGGTTTTCATTTCCCTAATGGATGCCTCCCATGTCCTTTTCTTGCCAGGCTGCTCCAGCAAGAACTGCAGATTTGCCTGTAGGATTGTCTCAGGATGTGCAGTGAGTCTGATGGGCAGCCTGTGGTGGAAGCTCCCGGCTTGGTCGGGTCAGTGTTTCTCCACTTCATTTCATTCAATTCTCATGACAGTGTCTTGAGGCTCTGTCTGCACGTCTGCTTTGCAGAGAGAAAACAGATGCTGGGAGAGGTGAGGTTCTCCGAGGGGCGGGGAGGTGGGCGGCAGGGCCCGACAGGACCTCCCGCACTGTTTGCAGCCAGCACCTGTTCTGCGCACAAAGTTGTGCAGGCTGGTGAGGGCTTTAAATGCCCACACACCTGGCCCCAGTCTGCCTGATTCCAAGTCCCTTTATTCCTCCCTCTCCGGCACAAACGGGCAGCCAGGATTGGCAAACTGTGGCTCATAGGCCAGATCCAGAGTTAAGAATGGTGTTCACATTTTTAAAGGATCGAAAAAAGAAATCAAATGATTACACAAACCGGAAAGCATTTACTGTCGGGCCCTTTACAGCCCTTTACAGCTGTGCCCCGGATTTATGGCTGGAGCCCTCCAGCCTGGGGATCCCAGACTGCTTGAGGTTTGGGGATGGTTCTCACACTGGGTTGTGCCTTGTCAAGGTCCCAGGTGCTGGCCAGAGGATGAGGGAGAGACCCACAGCCAGGCTCCTGACAGCCAACAGCCAGCAGCCCCCCCCTGGGTCCCCAGGGCCAGACGTCAGCTCTGGGCAGCTCAACCCTCCCCCATCGCAGGAGGAGGTGAAAAATGTGACACCTCAAAGTGGGGCATTAAAGTTTAACGGGGGCGATGCATATTTAATGGAGCTTAACAAAGCATCCTTAAAGACATCCCAGACAGCCCCCGGGGGCGGGGGGCAGGCTGCTGAGAGCCGTCCTGCCCGGGCAGCCAGCTTGCTTCCTCATCTGTCTGTGGTGGCATCCCTGGGACAACATTCCAGGCTCCTGCCAGAGCCAAGTGCGGGCTGCCCTTCCATTATTAATATTACAAGGGTGTCTGAGAAACCATGTGAGCAGGGATGCGAGTCAGGCCCCCTGGAAGCACCCCTGCCTACTCCGTGGGAGGTGTGCACCAGCTGCCCCCTTGTCCCTCTGCCCTGGGATCCCCCACATTAGGGGCCGCTGCTGGGGCTGGAAGGTCAGCTGGAGACGTCCCTGGGAGGGGGCACAGGGACGGATCCCAGAGGCTTTGGCATAAGATGGGCCCCAGTCATGGACTCTGTGGTTCCTGTCTGAGAATCACAGATCATCGATTCTTAGAGTCATGGATGGCATCTTGGAGGGGCTGCTACAGACCCTCCTGAATCTGGATGGTTCCAGCAGCCCTGCCTTCTGACCAAGTCCCCTGAGCATAGGATTCTCTTTGCCCCCCCACTCCTGCCCACTCCCCCGCCATCCAGTCGCCTTGGGGGCTACATCCTCCTCTCAGAGCCACCTGGATATACTTGGGGGTCCCTGGGGGCTTCTCACAAGGAGCCCGCCAGCCCTTACCGATGTCCTGCACTGGAAGGTCCTCTCGGCCATGCTGCCGGCACCCTGCCCAGGATGGTGGCCTGGAATTCTCAGGCTGAATCCCTGAGACTCACCCCCCGGGTCCAGCCTCATCTCATTCCAAGAACTCTCACCCCCGGAACCCCTGCTGCAGAGATAGCACCTGCCATCCAGTGCTGTAGCAGACTACATCCAGACTCCAACACCTTGACTTCCCCATGGTGTGTCTCAAGGGCTGCCCCAGCCCCACATGTCCAACATGGAGCTTCAGACCTATCCCCCCAAGACTGGTCCTGACCTGGGATTCTGCATTGACGTGATGTGACTCTGTCATGGAAATGCCTGGACCAGATGCCAGCGGGGGTGGGAGTGGTGGGCACTCTTGACACCTACCTCTCCTTCACCATTGCTACGTGCTCCTTTACCACCCTCTACGGCCCCGCTGACTGTCCTCCTCGATCCCTCTACCTCCTCCCCAGCCTGGTTCAAGTGGCCATCACCTACCTTGGCCTCTGTGCATCCCCTGGTCAGCCCCTCAGTCCATCTTCTGTCACCACCAGGGTGAGCTTCCATCTGATCACATGGAGCCACCTGTTTAAAACCCTGAGAGTCCTGGGGTGCCAGGGGGCAGAGGCTCAGAGGATTGAGTGTCGGACTCTTGATTTTGGCTCAGGTCATGATCTCAGGGTCCAGAGATTGAGCCCTGCTTTGGGCTCTGCGCTTAGCATAGCATGGAATCGGCTTGAGATTCTTTCCCTCTCTCCCGCTCTCTCTCGCACATGCCAGCTCTCTCTCTCTCTCTCTCTCTCTCATAAATAAATAAATAAATAAATAAATAAATAAATAAATAAATAAAATCTTAAAAAAATAAAACCAAATTATGGGAGTCCCTGGTTCTCTTTCAACCAGGGTGTGCAGGGGACACAGAATCTGTCTCCAGTTCCCCACCCACATCCCTTCCTGCCCCTCCCCTCCCCTCCTCTCCCCTCCCCTCCCACTTAGCTGCTCATCATTCTCTGATGCCCTTTGTCTGCTCCCTGCTCTGCCATCACAGGGTCCTGGCTCTCTGCCTCCTCACCTGTAATACCTGCTAGCCTTCCCATCTCATCTGCCCCTTGTCACTTCCTCAGGGGACCTGACCAAGTCAGACCCCTGAGGGAGTTCCTGTCCAGCCTGGGGTTTCTGTCCCTTAGGACACACATCACAGAGGTCACCTGACAGCTTTTTGGTGACCCTTCCCCAGATGTAAGCCTGGCTGACCGACCAAGGGTGCTGGCTTTACTGTAAGACTCCCCACCCCACCCCAACTCTGGGTTCAGGCCGGGGCACCCCACTCTGCCATCACAATCAACCTTTACTTGTTGAGCACCTGCTTGGGGCCAGGCCTGGTCCCCTTGGATGTGGTAGCTTCAAGTGTGCCAAGGTCCACCCTCAGAAGGCCCTTCCTTGGAGCAGACAAGCCATCCTCTAGTCATCCCTGCCGACTGACCTCGGGGCCCCTCACAGACCTAGGCAGGACTCCCAGCTTTGGGGGGGGGGTGCCCAGACCCACCTGGAATCCGGGGAGCTCAGCTCATGGACTCAGAATCAGTGATTCTTCTGTGCCGAAGTTTGGGTGTTGTGTCTACAGCACACCCACCCAGGCCAGGGTTAAAGATGTGCTCATAGTCTCAGGGTCTGCAGAGCAACTTTGGGGGGGTGGATGACAGCTGGAGGGGCCATGAGAGGACACTGGGAGGCCAGTGGGGAGCCAGAGGCCTTTAAGCACCCCACCCTCACAGCCCAGAACGGCTCTGATGTGAGACTGGGGGCTTCTGTAAGAGAACTCATGCAAGCAGAGAATTGCAGCTAAAACCGAAGGCGCCCCTCATTTGAAGACTGGGAAAGTGTGGCTGGGCGGGGCAGGGGCTGCGTCCTGGTCACAGCTGAGTCCCAGGCTACCAGGGCCCAGCCGCTGGGACAGGAGTTACTGGGAGAAGGCGGAGGGGGGCTGGCGACATCTGGAGTGGTGTGTCACGTCTCTGCGTTCTTGCTCAAGAGGAAGCAGGTGTCCTGGCAGCCTCTCGATGTCTCTCCAGCCCCCTCGGTGTTGGTGTTCCACCCCCAACCAGACGCCCCACACCCACCCTCCAAGATGGCACAAAGGAATCAGCCATCGTCACATTTGGGAAACATTTTCAAATTCCTTTGCCATTACTGATCTCTCTTTTTTAGAAAAAAGATTCTCCCAAACATCCTGGAAGGCCCACAATTTCATGATCCTAAGAGTCTCTGGTCTCAAGACTGTGAGGTTGGAAGATTTTAGGAGTTGGAGATTCTCATCTGACAGCTGAGGGCGGGCGAACGGCTGACTGGTCCGAGGCCCCACCCTGGGGGGCAGCAGAGCCCCTCATGGCCTCAGGCCACCTGCTCTTTCTCTCCAGCTCCAGTCTTCCAACCAGTAAAGTCAACTGAGGGATAATTCCACGGCCGGCTCCTAGCTGCTGGCCTCTCGAGAGAAGTGTTCAAAGACCCTCACCTCCTCTCTCCTCATCAAGAGCAGAGGAAGCCTGTCCATCTGGGCTGCCCTGCTTAGGGGCAGGGTCCCTGTGTGTTGAACTGTCAGAGCACACGGGCACAGCTCCCTCCTCTCTTCTTGGGGTCTGAGGGTGCCCTTGTGCTCCTGAAGGCCTGGGTGGAAGTCCAGGTGCTGGCCACAGGAAGGGACCCCATGCACCTACCCTGCCCCATTGACCTTCCATGGGCTGCCTCACCATACCTGCCTGTCCCATCAGCATCCGAGTCTGTGACCCCTTCGCAAAGGGACTTCGTAATCCCTGCCTTCTTTGACCTCCACGATGCCCTGAGAGGTCGACTTGATTAGCAGATGGGGACACTGAGGCCAGAGAGGGGATGTGACCAAAGAGGTGACTGTCTGAGCATGCCAGTGTGGGGCACTGGGGGACAGGGTACCTGACTCAGACCAGGCTCTACCCACCTCCCTCTCTGGGTCCCCCACACTGGTCATGGTAATGAGGGCACTTCCTGACTGTATAACCCGAGGTGAGTGGGAGCCTGAGTGGGGACTGACCACAGGCCCTGGCATGTGAGGAAATTTCAGTCCAAAGGTGTGGGGGAGAGAGCCCATGCTAGATGTGAGTTGTGATGGGGGTCCAGAGCCTTGGGATCCAGGCAGAAGAGCACCCCGGCCATCCCCTGCCCAAGGACGGACGGTCCCTCACCTCAGAGGAGAGGATCCAGTACATTCTGTTGGAATAGAGTCCAGTTTTGGGTTGACCGCCCAAAGCCCCCATCCTACACATCTCAGACAAGGACCCCCACAGGTAAAGTACCTTCCTGGGCTTTGCGTCATCGAACTGCTGAACCGTGGCTGCCCCACAGGGACCTGGCACCACTGGGCTTTGCCTGGCTGCTCAAAGGAGGAACCATGTACCGCCCCCCCCAACCCTGCTGTCACCAGGGTGGCAAGGCCTCATGGCAGAGGGGACACCCAGGCTGGGCTGCAGCCCCCATCACAGCACCCAAGCTGTTGATATGGGGGGAATTTTTAAAAACAAAAAAAACAAAACCAGATGCTCCTTTGAACATTTCTGGCATTCATAAGGCTAGGAGTTTCATCCCAAATGCCACTAACTTCCTCTCCCATGATGCTTCTTGTCTTGTGCTCTCAGCATCCGCACCCTCCCCACCAGCATCACGATGACAGGAGGGCCTGCAACCTGCCTCCCCCTTCCTCCCTGGCGCTCCTCACCTCCTTCCATCTCTCCAGCCGGGGAGCCTTCACCTCGCTCCCCCCACTCCCCCCAGCCTCCCCCTGGGAGCCATGTCCCCGGCCACTCCATCTGGCCCGGCGCCCAGGCCCATAGCTGATGGCCCCCTCACCTGCGCCCTCCTCCGCTCCTGAGAGGCCATGGCCTTTGCCAGTCCCTGGGGGCCTCCTGCAGAGGAAATCAGGCTTTGCTGTGCTCTGGAGAGATGTGATTCATGACAGGGCCTCCACCACCAGCCGCCCTCCCTCCCGGCTCCGGGCTCCGCAGAGCAGCAGGGAAGGGGCCGGGCCTCTCAGGGGGATCCAGGGGGCCGACAGGTTCACTCGGAGGGAAGCCTTGTACCTGCCAGCTGGCATAATGGGCAGAGACCCAGACTCCCGGCCTTCCCTTGACACCTATCCCTGGGTCTGGGCAGGGAAAGAACACAGGAAGGGGGCTCTGCTGGGCGTGCTGAGACACCCCCCACCCCCGGGCCTCGGATTCTATCTGGACACAGAGGGGATTCAGGCTGGCTGGCCTCTAAAGGCCCTTTGGACTCTGATCTTGTGGGATTCTAGAACAGCCACCCCACTTTCACTACCCCATCTCCATCACGAAGGGAAAATAAAAGGAGAAATATAACACCCACCCCATCTAATCCTTTCCCGGCTTATACCACGCAGCTCAGCTCTCTTGCTGGCTCCTCTGGGGGATGATGGAAATCTGAATTTAAATAGAGTTATGTCAAAAGAACATTACCCGGCACAGTCCCAGCAGGGAGAAGCCCTGCCGTGTCGCAGAGGCAGGCCCGCGGTCCACACGTTCACAAGGCAGGCCAGCACCTTCGGACAATTACAATCAGGACAGCTTGATTAGCTCCCCCCGCCCCCCCCCCCCGCCTTGCCCCCTTCCCACGAATCTCCTTAATAGCTAGCTGCCTCCTCTCAGGGCACCGGGGCCGGCCGCTAGGGACCAACCGGCTGTGGATAATCTCCTGGTGGCACCACCATGCCATCCACAACTAATGGGGACTCCGAACCTGCTTTCCGCGTGGCTCGCTTTCCCTTCCTGTCTGGGGGCAGCCACCAGCCCGGCACAGGATTAGCACGGCTGCCTGCTCTGAGCTGAGGGCTCAGCATGGGGCTCTGGGCAGAACGGAACTGGGGCCATCCGGGAGCCCCTGGCTCCCCACCCAGCCCTGAGCCCACTTCCCATGGGCCCCACACTCCTTGCTCTTTCCCACTGCCTGGGTGCCCTGGAGGGAGGACTGCCTTGCTGACTGCCAGGCACAGAGCTGGGACTCGAGGCAGGGCCATCAGGGCCATCCCTGCCCTGCCCCGGGGCTGGGGTTTTTGTGACACTCAGCAAGCTCAGCTGTGGCAGGTGGACAGGGCTAGCAGCTTGGGCTTGCCCTAGGGGGCACTGGTGGCCCTTAGGCACACTCTTGTGCCCAGAGTGTCACAGTCTTGCCTGGGAATTGCTGCTGGCTCAGACATTCCACATGAGCCCTGAGCATCCCATCTCCAGTGCTCCTCTTCTGGCCGTGTGCCAACTCTTCTGCAGCCCCAGGATTCCATCTGGTACCTTTGAGTACATCAGAACAAGGTGCCCTTCTCAGACCCCATCACCTTTCTCTGCCTTGTGCAGGGCAGACAACCAGTCTGGGAGATCCTGACTCATTTCTGCTCCTGAACTCTTAGAATGAAGTCTCCTCTTGCATTGGCTGAAAGACAGCTGCATACCCCAGGTGTACCAGTTCTCTGTCGGGCGACAAACATAGCCACTCTGGATCTGGGTTGGGCTCAGCTGGTGCACCTTCTGTGCACGCTATGCATAAAATCTTTATGACACTCCAAGGAAATAGGCTCAAAGTCCTGAAGTACAGAAAGGTTGAGTGACTTGTCCAAGGCCACACAGTAAATGAGAAGCCAGGATTCAAGCCTGGTCTGGCCCCAGTGCTCAAAGCCAAGTGGAAATCCAAAGGGTAGCTTCTTCCCCACCCCCTCCCTGTCCTGGACTCTGAGTCCTTCTGGTGTCACCCTACACAGCCCCGGTCCTCCTCCTAGTGTCCACATGTTTTCCTCAGCATGAAAGCAGCCAGCATTGGGGCTGTAGCACCGTCTACACTGTCGGTGTGCCCGCAGCAGCCTTGCCCAAGGACAAGCGCTCCTGCAGGGGTTTCCTGAATGTTTGCTAAAAGCATGCACCACGCTGGGGCCCCCCAGGGGTCCAAGCAATGAGCCTGGACCAGGGCAGGGCAGGGGTACAACTGTCAGCCCCTTGAGGCCCGCCGCGGTATCTTACTCACCCCTGGGCTCAAACACAGTGGCCTCCAGAGCAGCAGATGAGAGGAGACACAGTCATGGGCAGGAGGCGTGTGACAGTGACAGAGAAGGCCCAGGACATGACCGGCTGCAGGAATGGATGCACTGCTGCAAGAAGCCAGGGGTAAGGAGCACCTGGGTGGCTCAGTCGGTTGGGTGGCTGACTCCTGACTTTGATCTCAGGTTTGTGAGATTGAGCCCCACGTTGGGCTCCACACACACTAGGGAGTCTGCAGGAGATTCTCTCCCTCTCTCTCTGCTCCTCCCCTTGTTTGCTCTCTCACATAAATAAATAAATCTAAAATAAATAAATGAATGAATGAATGAATCCAGGGATGATGGAAAAAGGAGCTGAGGGTATTCAAGTGGAAGGCCAGGGCTCAGGAGGGGCCATGCTTCTCAGTGGCTCACAGCCTGGCTGAGGGGCCGGGGTGGGAGGAAGTGGCAGGAGCAGAGGAAACGCTGAGTAGAGAAAGGAGAGATCCATTTGGACTGAGGGTGGAGGGGTGAGGGCACCAACCCTGAAGACCTTGACTGCCGAGCAAAAGGATTTGGGTTTTATCCTGTCGAAAATGGGGAGCCCTGGATGCCCAAGGGCCACAGGCTGAAATGAGGGAGGTAGCATTTGGGGAGATCATGCTATGCTGGCAGTGCCATTGGGGTAGATGGACGCTGGGTAATTGTAATAAGGCCACGTGCTGGGTGCTGGGTTTGGGGAATCATGATAGAACAATAGTCACCACGGACCGTGAATCCTGCCAGGGTGAATCCTCACCCATGTCCGTGAGTCCTCTTTGCACCCCTGCTAGGCAGCTGCGGCAGTTTTCACACGCATTGGTTCCTCTGTCAGGGCTCCTGAGTGTGGACCGCGCAGAGGGGCTCACTTCTAACAAACAGAGTGTGTGGAACGTGGTGAGCAGGACTTCCAAGAGTGGGTCATAGAAGATACGGCGGCTTCCCTTGCTCCCTTGGGTGCCTGCCTCAGGGGAGCCAGCTGCATGTTGTGAGGAAGCTCGGCTACCCAAGCGAGGGAGCCCTGGCCGCGGAACGGAGGCTTCCAGCCAACCAGCCCTGGGAGGGCACCGTCTTGGAAGCGGGCCCTTCAGGGAGCCGTTGGATGATGCGGTCCTGGCCCATATCGTGGCTGCAACCCCTGGAGGGACCATGGGCCAGAACCTCCGGCTCCGCTTCTCCGGAAGTCCCGACCCTCAGAAGCTGTGTGAGACAGTAAAAGTTTGTGATGTCAAGCTGCTAAGTTTGGGGGCGATTTGTAATGTAGCAATTGGTAACCACTGCAGTATCTTTGTTCAGACTAGAAAATCGAGCTCTGAGGCATCCCGGGCAGGAGGCCTGGCCCGAGCAAAGGTGCCCTGGCTGTAAGTGTAAGGAAAGCACTTGTCAGAGAAGGTGCATACGAAGGGACCGAGCCAGGGCCAGCTGGGGAGCTTTGGTTGCAGACTGGGGGGTTCAGGTCTGCATGCTCCCTTCCCTCCTGCCCCCAGCAGGGGGGAGCTGCCCTGTAAGCATGGGGACCCCCATGGACTCCAGAGCCCAGAAGAGGCTGCTTTATAAGGAGCTGCTCTGCAACTGGGGTCGATCCAGGCAGGCTAGGGGGCTTGTTTGCTCCTTCTTTCCTTCCTTCCTTCCTTCCTTCCTTCCTTCCTTCCTTCCTTCCTTCCTTCCTTCCTTCCTTCCTTCCTTCCTTCCTTCCCTCATCATAACCAAGCCCCTTCTCTGTGACTGAAGCAGCCGCAGCTCGACTAGGCTCCTCCTCCCCTGTGCTTTCTGGAAGAAAGCTGCCTCACTGAGAGCCCCAGACCCCCAGTGCAGGCACACAGGACAGGCCCAGGAGGTCAGGCTGAATGAAGGTCAGGTGAGGACTTGGGCAGGTGGGGGCTGGGCAGAGGAAGGCCAAGGCGGATGTTTCGCAATGATGCTGGGCTCAACACAGTGTGGGAAAGAAGGCAAGAGATTGCAACAGCAAGGCCAGAACAGGGCCACGGGGATGAGGAGTGTTAGAGACAGTGCTGCCCTCTGACCTCCTAATTCTCTACCTGGGAATCCACCCAAAGGAAGTAATTAGCAAGGCCCAGGGAGATACAGGGCAAGGCTGTTCACTGTGTATGTGGTTTACAGCAACTAGATAATAGAAATAAATGTCCAAAAATAAGGGGGGGGGCTTATAAACACCACATCACCTTACCCCGACTCTAGCATTCCACGACCTGACTATAAATCTCCAATCTACAGCTGTAAGACCACCTCGTGCCTCAGTTTCCTCTTCTGCAAATGGGGAGAGCAATAGAGCTTCGCTGCCAGTCCCTGTAAGGATTAAGTTGCTTAGCACACCCAGCTCCAAGCCTGGCACACAGACCACCTTCCATACATATTAGCTAAGGTCATCATGAAATAGGCCTAACTATATAAAGGAGAGTTTTGAATTTTTAAGAAATGGGAAATTTTCACAATCAGGTTATGAAATGTGTATATAAAATCTCTGCCTGGGGTGTCTGGGTGGCTCAGTCGGTTGAGCAACCGACTCTTGGTTTTGCCTCAGGTGTGATCTCAGGGACATGAGATCGAGCCCCGAGTCAGGTTCCATGCTCAGCAGGGAGTCTGCTTGAGGATTCTCTCTCTCTCTCTTTCTCTCTCTCTCTCCCTTTCCTTGCTTTTTTTCTCTCTCTCTCAAATAAATAAATCTCTTTAAAAAATGAATAAAGACTTTGTCTGGTAAAACATGGTTTAACCCAAGGCTCTTTTCTGGGTCAAAGGGAAGGCCTGGTCACTAGGGCACAGATGCCATTGTCACCTCCATCAGCACACTTGCTGTGGCCAGTGTCTGGCACATCGTAGTAGTAGGTGCTACAAAACCACAGGTTACACTGGAATTTGCTAAGTGGTCGTGAGAAGCGAGTTGCATGCATAGCGCCTAGCCACTAAGGTTGGCTCCCCAAGAAGTAGAGTGGCTTAGGTGGAGTGATCCCAACAAGTCCTGCAAGCAGCGTGGAGGGGCAAGACCAGGAGGGAAGGCAGCCAGCGGAGGGTAAGGGAGCAGGGACATTCATCTCCTTCCAACTCCCAGCCTCACTGGCCAAGGGTGGCCCTGGGGGGACAGGGAACAGTTACAGGTCTGGCACACTCTGGAATGGTGGGTGCTGAGTGCCCCTGTGGGCAGAAATCCCATGGCACCTACCACACCGTACACAACAAAGTTTGGATACATACTGTTGATGTTTTCTCAACTCAACCCCAAGGGCCTGCCCACAAAAACCCCACCAAGACCCTCCCTGCCCGTGTTGCATATTCGTACAGACAAACAGGTCCCCAAACTCTCTGGTCCCACTGGTCCATAGTGAGGTGGTCTCTGGCAGCTACTTAGGAAAAAGATTGGAAGGAGTCATCCGAGAGTTGTGACCAGGACTATCTCTGGGCACTGCGATAATAGGTGATTTTTATAACTGGGGGAAAACCATGAAAATGGTGAAAGAAATATGCACCGAAGCAGATTATCACATGGGTGACCACGAGGCGCTCAGAGCTGAGGAAGCACCTAGGGAAGTTCTTTGTTTTTAGACGCACAATTAACAGGTAGGCTAGTAACACTAGGTTGTGTTTGCTGAGCACTTTCTGTGTGCCAGACCCTCTGCTAAGCCCTCGTGCCCAGCCTCAATTCTTCCTTCCCACTGCTCTGGGAGGGAGAGGGGCTTGGCCCTGCTTGTGTATCAGTCAGCCGTGGCTGCAGTACTGCTGGGTAACAGCCACTCCCAACACTCTGTGACTTGCCACGACAGCATGTATTTTCTGGCTTGTGGCTCTGCCAGGTTCAGGCCTGTGCCACGTGTCTCTCTGCCTTCTGAGACCTGTCCTCCCAGGCATGTTCCTCTCACAGTTGCAAGAGAAGTAAGGGCAGGAGGGTGTCTCTGAAGGCTGGGACCGCTGGCCGCTCTGTGCTTCTGCCCACATTGCAGTAGCCAAAACAAGTCATGTGGCCACATCCAGTGTCGAGGGGGTGGGAGGCACAGGAGGGTCAGCAGGCAGAGGGTGGAGATCTAGTTCTCTAACAGGGAGGGAGGAACTGGAAGTGATCATTCCATGTACCCGGAGCCCACCACCCACCTGTGACCTCTTCTTGGATCATGGCCCATGGTTGACAACTGCAGCCTGGACCTCTCCCTGGTGGTCCACACTCGGGTGCTTGATGCCCACACCACACCCTTCTGAGAGGTTCAATGGGCAGCTCCAACATATCATGTCCAGAACAGACTCCTGAACCCAGCCCTCCTCTGCGTTGTCCCCTTCCCGGGTTTCCACGCCTCCGTGGATGGCACCACTATCAGCCTGTGCCTTAGGCCCCCGACCTTGGTGTCACCCTGGCTCTCTCCACCATGCTGTGCTCATCTGCTCCGCCAGCCCGCCCACAGCTCCACCTCCACAACGTGTCCCATATCAGCCCACTTCTTTCTGCTGCTAACACCCCACATTGAGTTGAGCTGCCTCCGCCTCTCACCAGAGATGAGGACAGGTAGCCTCCTCACTGGTCCCTGTCCACTCCTGCCCCCAGACCCTCTTGGAATGCCATCCTTGACACGGCAGCCAAAATGAACTTGCAAAAACATTGCACTCTCAGGTACAACCAATCTTCCGATGGCTTCCTATGGTGACCAGTGTAAAACCCAAACTCAATCCCTACCCTGTATCATCCATCCCTCCTTCCCTCTCTGACATCATCTCTGCCCTTCTTGTCCACTGTGCTCCAGCCACAGGGCCTGCCTGCCATCAGGGCTTTCAATGCCAGTCTTGTTCCTACCTCAGGGCCTTTGCATCTGCTGGCTCTTCTGCCGGGGAGCCCTCCCTCGGGGCCTTCTATGATAGGTTCCTTCAAACACCAGCTCCTCCCCAGCCTTCACAGCCACTCTGTGTGATGGAACCCTGTTTCATTTTCTTAGAGCACATATCCCCATTTGAAAGTGTCTTGTTTGTTCACTAGAATTAAAGTCCATGTAGCAGGTGCTCAATAAATATTTGTTGAAAAAACTTGCCGGTAGGTTGGACATGGCAGGTAAAAGCAGGAGAGCTCTCCCCAGGAGTTCACCGGTCAGGGGAGCTCTCAGGCAGGGCTCCAGGAGGGGCGGTGGGATGGATTCCATGGGAACCAGAGCTCTGGAGCACCGAGTCCTAACGGGAGTGGTCGGTGGTCGGCTCCCCTCTGAGGCTTGGGAGGGAGGAGGAAAGGCAGAGAGGCCTGTCTGCCTGCTGGGCCCTCCCTCCCCGGCCTCCCCTGCCCCTCTGGGTGAGACCTGGGGCGTGAGATGGGGCACGAGGAACCCCACACGCCAGGGCCTTGGGCTCCAGGAAGGCAGGGGACCAGGATGCAGCACAGGGCCGGGGCCCACTCTCAGTGACCCAGCAGACTGGGGAAAAACCCACCTGCCTGCGGACAGAGGTGGTGAGGAAGCTGGGAGGGTGACAAGGAGACGCTTCCCCACTGATGAGTGACCACAGGCCTGTTCTCACGGAGACTGGGGTTGTCTCCACACTGCCAGCAGGTAGTGCAGCGGGCGGTGCAATGGCACAGCCATGTTGGAAGCAATCTGGCTATTTTTTCCTAAGGGCACCAGCCCTTGGCTCCTTGGTGTGGGTGGGTGCCGGGCAACGCTGCTGGACGGGTGGGAGGGGTGGCGGGGAGCTGGGACGGTGATTGGCATGCCCTGGCCCACACTGACACATTGACACAAGCACACGAGGTTTGACCAAGGCGCTGGCTTCCTCAAAGGCACAGATGACAGCCCAGATGCTCTCCTGCCACAGCTTCAAGACGGGCCCTCTGGCAGGCCTGGTAGGGAAGGAGGGTGCCCACCCGAGGCAGAGCTGTGCCTGCAGACCGGTGGCCATGCACTTAGCCAATGCACTTGGGCGGTGGGGTGGGCTGGGGGCTGCTGTAAACGTCTGTGAGATGAGCCAGGGAGCAAACGAATGGGCCGAGTGGCCGAGGGACAGGGGTTCTCAGAGGAGCAGCAGGAGGAAAGCAGGTGTGTGATGTGGGGTATCTGCCCCTGGGCACTGCTCGTGGGCTGTCATGTTGGAAAGCACTCTGGCTGTTTCCTTTATTTGTTTTTTAAAGATTTTAATAATTCATTTGAGAGAGAGAGAGCGCGCGCGCTCACGGAGGGAGAGGGAGAGGAAGAAGCAGACTCCCTGCTGAGCTGGGAGCCCGCCGTGGGGCTCGATCCCAGGATCCTGAGATCATGACCTGAGCCGAAGTCAGTGCCCAACCAACTGAGCCACTCAGGCCTCGCTGGCTGTTTCCTATAAAGTTAAACTTTCTCCTTCCCTGTCAGCCAGCAATTCCATTCTTGGGTAGATGCCCAACGAGTGTGGGCATGTGTGTGCCAGGGCGAGTGTGCAAATGTGCACAGCAACCCTGTGGTTTTTTTGTTTGTTTTTGTTTTTGTTTTTTTAGCAACCCTGTTCTTAACAGCCTCACAAGGAAACAGCCCGAATGTCCATCAACAGGAAGGTGGTAGGGCACACTGCGGCCGAGCCACAGATGAAATACCGTTGGCAACGGAAAGGAACACACTGCTGGTAGATACGATAGTGTGGATGCATCATGTCAGCCAAATGTTGAGTAAAGAAGTCAGACCTAAAAGAGTCCACACCACAGGCGTCCAAGTGACAAAAAGTTTTAAAAAGACAAAACGAAGGTCTGGCAATAGAAATCAGAACTGTACATACCTCTGGGCAGCCGTGTGTGACAGGGAAAGGGGCACATGAGAACTTTGTAGGATAATGGAAATGACTGGCATGGTGGTCCAAACCCTACCCCTAAGATCTGTGTGCTTTATTATATGTGTATTAGAGTTTATTTTGTCTTATTTTATTTTTAGTTTTTAGAGACAGTGAGAGCAGGAGCATGAGCAGGGGGTGGGGCAGCAGGAGAGGGAGAGAGAGAACCTCAAGCAGGCTCCACATCCACTGTGGAGCCAAATGGGGGGTTGGATCTCACGACTCCAAGATCATGACCTGAGCCGAAATCGAGAGTCAGATGCTTAACCCACTGAGCCAGCCAGGCACCCCTAGACTCTATTTTTAAACTTAAGAAAAGTAGGGACGCCTGGGTGGCTCAACAGCCTTTGGCTCAGGACCTGATCCTGGATTCCTGGGATTGAGGCCCAGGTCGGTCGGGCTCCCTGCATGGAGCCTGCTTCTCCTCCCTCTGCCTGTCTCTGCCTCTCTTTGTGTCTCTCATGAATAAATAAACAAAATCTTGAAGAAAAAAAAAGTAGGCATGAGAGAAGACTTCTATTGTCAGTGAGATGATAGACTAGACACCTACCACCAAAAGCCTACAATGTTGAATATGATATCACGTCCTTTTAGATGTTTAGCTAAAACGAAAAAGAGGG
This sequence comes from Canis lupus familiaris, assembly GCF_011100685.1. Taxonomy (NCBI): domain Eukaryota; kingdom Metazoa; phylum Chordata; class Mammalia; order Carnivora; family Canidae; genus Canis; species Canis lupus. Next base: position 53,159,084 of record NC_049230.1, read on the forward strand.
TAGTAACCAAAAGCCAGACACAGAAAGGGGGCAGGGAACCTGGGTGCAGACAAGGAAAGAAGCCACCTGACAGGGGAGCCTCTGCTATAAAGGAACACCTGCAGGCCTGTTCTCATGAAGATTTGGTTTGCATTTATTCCATGTGCAAGACGAACCCTGAACGTGGCCCTCGGTTTGGAGTGTCTTCGGACGCCTCCGAGAAATAAGAGCAAATTTAGGGAAGGATGAACTGGCGACCCAGAACATGCGGGATTCCCATGATAAAGCTCTGACAGAGATGAGACGCCCAATCCAAAATTACAGAGCACGCCAGGAAACACTCCACCATAAGTAAGTTGGCAGAAATAACGACTACTATCACCCCAAGGTTAGCACACCAGGGACTCGGGTGTGTATACAGCCCCTTGCGGCATAGTGCATGGCATAGGAAAGAAGTATGAAAATGAGGCACATTGGGGTGCCTGGGAGGCTCAGACAGTTGAGCGTCTACCTTCGACTCAGGTCATGGTCTCAGAGGCTTGGGATCCAGCCCCACATCGGGCTCCTTGCTCAGTGGGGAGACTGCTTCTGCCTTTCCCCAACCCTCACTCATGCTCCCCCACCTCTTAAATCAATCAATCAATCAATCAATCAATAAACACACAAACAAACCTTTAAAAAATGAAGAAAGAAAATAAGGCCCACCGTTTTCGAAAGTCTGGCCATTTGGAGGTTGGGACGTGGCTGCTGCTGTTCCAAACGTACAATATTTTTGTTTTCCACACCCGGTTCCTTTTATCCTGCATAACCATCTGTAACCCAAGTGAGAGCTGTGTTGAGGTCCCCAAATTCTGCAGCTGTGCGTTCTGGAGAAGTGGAGTCAGATGGCACAGCTCCCCTTCAAGTGGGTGAGCTGCATAACCTTGAGCAAGGTACTTGACCTTCAGTTGTTTCTTTATCTGTGAAAGGCAGATCATAAATCACAGCAGCTGCCTCCTAGGTTCTTGTGAGGATTTCCGCGAGGAAATCCAGGTGGCCTGCGTGGTGCCTGGCTTTCAGCAAAATGGTCGCTATTGTGAGTGCAGTAAAATGAAAATTGAAATGGCTTAAGCTCAGCTCACCTGCTGGGCAGATTTCCTACTTGGGCTGAATTCTGCGCCTCCCCAGCACCCCTGCCCTCCCCTCATGCAGCTGGACCCTTCACCCTGCCTTGCAGTGACTTCAGCCCCCCTTCCATTTCCCCAAAGCATCTCAGACACAAGGCTGTTGAGCAGAGCGGTCTTCCCCGAAGACAGAGGGTAACACATGGGATTCTTGTACAGCCCAACACGGAAACCTCTCTGCAAGAGCACAATCCCCCTGTTCCAGGCCAGTCTAACTCCCACCCCGGCCCCCACATGGCCTCTCTTCCTTCTTCCCCTCCACCCCTCCCCTTCCATCGGAGAGCTTTTTTGCAGAAAGCACCACCACGCTTCTCCAGCTTCTCCCTGGTTTCAGGCTTCCCTCCCGTGACCTGCCCTCCCCTCCCTGGCCTGCCTTAAGCCTCCGCTTTTCACACCCAAATAGTCTATCAGGATGTTCTGCTGCATAAAAAAACCAGACCCCTGCTTCTAGCTTTTAAAATAACATCGTCCTTGACTGCTCTATATTTATTGAGCACTAAGTATGTGTCAGAGGATCTGGGGTGGGGGCCGGGGGCACAGAGACAAACGAGCAGGTGCCCTCTTGCCCATGATGACTGAGTCAGTCTGCTCCGGGGCCCCGGTCCTAGCCCCGAGGACCTGGCCTCAGTTCAGGTTTCTCCGGTTATATCTGACCAACGGGCCGAAGGATGACACACGAGGCACCCCAGCGGACTCAGGACACAGTCCCGCCGCCCCTGCACGGTGCATCCATACAAAAGCGTGCGTTTGCACGTGCACACACACACACACACACACACACACACTCTCCATGCTAATTTTCGCCTTTGATGGCGGCCTCTAGACTGTCATCACCACTCAGTGTTGACAAAGCAAAATATAAAAGAAAAAGAAAGAAATCCACCCTGTCACTTGGACTCCCCCCCCACACCCCCACCCCGCCGGGCTTGGCAGCCCCCACCCCCGCCCCCGTCTTTGTATTATAGGTTTATGTCAAGGTATGTTGGATTCTAAATTAAATGTCAGCCCACTGTACATTTCTGGCTCCAGCCGCAGAAAATGAGGAGCTTGCGTTGGAGACCATCCAGTTGTTCAGCTCCCCGTGCCTAACCGTGAGGGGTGACAAGCCCATTGAATCACTGCACAGTAGCTTTCCATGCCACGGGAAGCCAAGATAAATTTATTTTTAATGATAAATGTGACTGTCAGAGTTAAGTTGAAACAGCTTTACGGCAAGAGCCCAGTGCCCCCGGCAGTGCAGGGCAGAGGCTGCATGGATGAGGGCCAGGGGTCCCGACCTCCTGGCCAGGCGGGCCCCCCAGGCCCCACGAGCCAAGCACATTTGACATTCGGCCCACGTTCGCGGAGCGGCTGCCAGGACATCACTGGGTGTCTCAGGCCAGCTCTCCCTGATGAAGAGGATGGAAGCCAGTGACAGAGAGGGGTGGCAGTGTCGAGACCCGAGTTCCAATCCCAACCCCATCAGTTGCTGGGTCATCTTGACCAAGTTATTTAACCTCTCTGACCTTCAGGGGCTTCATCTATAAAACGGTGATATAAAATGCTAACACCTGTAGGTTTTTGGGGAGGATTACGTGAAATAAGAAATATTGTGAATGAATGGTACTCAGCGCACGGAAAATGCTGAGTGGCAGCTAGTCATGATGCCATTTTATGTAACTGACCGGCGTCAGTTTTCCCATCCATAAAATGGGGGTTACAGTAGCTCCCACATATGAGGGTGGCTGAGAAGCGTGCTTAGCACAGAGCTGAGTATAGAGGTGATGCTCAGATTGCAGCCATGACTCACTGCCCAGGACCCACTCCCTGCTGAGGGGGGTGCTCTGCGTCAGGACCCCACGTGGCCATGCCCTTCATCAGACTATGGCGGGCACCTGACCAAGGGCGGTTGTTACTGGCCTGCTGATGACCTACAATTGACATCTGGCTCCAAAGGATAAGCCGGATGGATCACCATCTTTCTGAAATTTATTTTTTTAAGATTTATTTATTTATTCAGATTGAGAGAGAGAGAGGCAGAGACATAGGCAGAGGGAGAAGCAGGCTCCATGCAGGGAGCCCGACGTGGGACTCCATCCTGGGTCTCCAGGATCACACCCCGGGCTGCAGGCGGCGCTAAACCGCTGCGCCACCGGGGCTGCCCATCTTTCTGAAATTTAAACTAAAAATCCCAGGCAGGAGTTTTCTGTTGTTGGGTCCATCATGTCTAGGTGGCCACAAGCAGGAAAAGTAAAAACATGTGGAGTTGGCAAGCCAGAGGGAGGAGGGTGAGTGGATGCTCAGGGAGTGTGCAGGGGCGCTGGGGCAGCCTTGGGACTACGTCATGCAACCTGGGCTCCTGAGTTCCAGTTCCCCCAAGGTCCTGGCTGGTTCCCAGAGAGCCCTGATCCTGCCCTGGCCAGTTGAGCCCACCGGGGCTCCTCCCTGGTATATCCCTGAGGACACTAGCTTTCTCAAAAGAGCATGGGGAGGCACCATCCCCTCTGTGAAACCAGTTTCGATTTTTCTTATACAGATTTTGGGGTCAATGAGCCGAGGGGGGCCCTCCCCTCTCTCCATGAGGCTATGTCCCAAGCGTATCAGGTGAAGACTGTGTGTAAAGAGGTGAGCAAATGCCTGCAGCTCATGTCAGAGTCACACCTGGGCTGAGTCTTCTCTTAGGGTGCCGAGGGGGTGATGGGTGAAGATCTTCCTTGACACGGGAACTCACTGCACCCGCCAAGGGCGGGAAAGTGAGGGGTCTGTCCCCAGCAGGTGAGACAACCTGCAGCAAGCAGTGCCAGGAGGAGCCACTAGGTGGCCCCCGGTTACCTGTCCAACTGTCCTGCAGGCCCGGGAGCAGATCCTCCAGCCAAGGACCTCCAGCTTACACCTCCGGGCTCAGGGCTCAGCCCGCTGTCACTCTCCATGCCAAGCCTTTGCTGGAATGCCTCCTTCCCCAGCAACCCAGACACCACGCCTTCACGGCCTGGCTCATGCCCTCCTTCTTCACTTCTTCAGGGTTCTTTCCCTGCCCACTCAGAGCACATGCCCCAAACCTCTGTTCACCACCCTTAGCACCACCCTGCCCTCAGATTCTCAGTTCAAACCTACCCCCACCCACCCCTGGTGATCTTTTGTCTGTACAGAGACACATCTGGAGTTTACATCTTCTCCCTAAATCAGGAACACAGTCCCAGCCACATGCCACATGTGAAGCAAGAAGGGGGGTGGAGTGGGTGGGTGCTGATTTCTTCAATGAGGAAATTGAGGCTAGAGCGGACAGGAAATCTGCCCAAGGTCATAGCAGGAAAGTTTGAAATCTGCTCAGGTGCGTCAGTGCACCTCTCTTAGAACGTCACAAGAGTTCTTCCAAAGAGGGTGTGGCTAACCTTTTGGTACACATGGAGAAACTGAGGCTCAGAGAGATGCAGTAATTTGCTCCAGGCTCCGAAGCCAGGGCTCTGTGCTTTCCACCACACTCCTCTTCCCAAGGCAGATGGCCTCCCAGGTCACCTGTCCATCTCTTTAACCTACAGGAAAGGAGCCCCCGGAGGAAGGGTGCCCTGGGGAAAGAGCCTGGACTCTGATCAGGGCCTCTGTGGGGACCAAGACTATAGCATCCTCTCCAGCAACCTAGGCAGCCTCCCTGTGGGGCGCAAAGGGGGCGGGGCCGCAGGTAGGGCAGCAGGCAGCCCTGAAAGGACGGGGAGGCTGTGGACACACAGCTGGCCTGTCGTGACCCCAGCTGCTGGCGGGTGAGTGACAGTCGCTCAGATGGGGGCGGCACAGGGTCCCACGGCCTCCCCGGCTCAGGGCGCGGCCACCGTGCCGGCGGGGCGCGGCCCGTACCCCCGGGGGGAAGCCTGCATCGCCTGTGCGGGGCTCGGAGAGGCACCGGGAGAGGGACGGAGATGGGGCGACAGACTGGCAGCCGGCGGGGAAGAGACGGAGACGGTGCCAGGGAACAGCGTGGCGGGCCAAGGCTCCCCGGGAGCCGGGAAACAGCTTTGGGGAGAAGCGGGGGGCGGGAAGTGGGGGTGTCTGTTCTGAAGCTGGGGGGAGCAGGGGCGATCGAGGGGGCGGGGGAGGGGCCCCGCCCGGGCTCCCGCGGCGCCTGGAGAGGGGGCGGCCGCCGAGGACGCGGCGTCGGGCCGTGGGGCGCCTCCCGGTCGGAAGCCGCAGCAGCAGCTCGTTAGCCGCGCGGATTAAGGACTTTGTCAATTACCTCCGAGGGCGCGCCGGGCGGATTAAACGCTTTTAAAAGTGCGGCTGGTGGGAGGGGTCGACCGAGAGGCCCCTCCCGGTGCAAATCCCTCGGCTCCCCCGCAGAGGAGGAGGCGGGGCTGAGACGGCGCGGGGCGCGCCTGGGGAGCGCGGGCGGAGCGGCCGGTCCTCAGGGCCCGGCGCCGGGGACCCCCTTCCGCCCGCGGGCGCCAGGGTCCAGGGTCGCGGACTCCGGCCGGGGCGCCCCCCGGCCCGCCTCGCTGGTCGGGATCCGGAGGGGAAGGACCCAGCGGCTGGCGACCCCAGGACGGGGCGCACCTGCCCGCGGGGCCCGGCCCGAGCCCTCGGAGGCCCGCAGGGGGCGCCCCCAGGCCGGCCCCGCCCCCGCCCCCGCCCCCGGCCCCGCCCGCGCCGCTCCCGGGAGGCGCCCGACGCCCCGGCAGGGACGCCCCCTGGGCCCGCCCGGCGCCGCGCCCCCTGCGCTCCGGGAGTCGGCGCGGGTCGGGCCGGGGAGGAAGTTTGTGCGGAGGCGCCGCGGGGCGCTCAGGGCCCTCGGGGAGCCGGCGGGAGGCGGGCTGTCCGCGGCGCTTTGCCGCCCTCCCCGCTGGCCCGGGGGCCTGGGCCTGGGGCGGGTTGTGCCCCTCGATCTGGGCCTTCCCGGCGGTGGAGCGGGGCTGTGGCCGGCCGCGGTGTGTGGATGTGCGTGGGGGGGAGGGCGGGCGGCCGGGGGAGCAATAAAAGGCAAAGAGAGTCCGAGACAAAAAAGACACGGAGATTGAGAAGGAAGGAGGGAGGGAGGAGGGAGGAGGGAGGAGGGAGGAGGGAGAGGAGCGCGCAGGGGGAGGCGCGGGAGCGGGGAGCGGGGACGGCGCGCAGCCAGAGCGGCGGGCGGGCGGGCGGGCGGGCTGCTCTCGCGCTCCCGCTCCCGCTCCCAGCCGCGCACCCTGCAAACCCCGTGCACCCCGCAAACCCCGTGCACCCCGCGCACACCGCGCAGCCCGTCCGCACCCGCGCTCCCCCGCGCTCCCCCGCGCACGCACGCACGCCCGCCGGCCCCGGCCCCTGCCCCCCGGGCGCGGGCCCCGAGGCGGGGACCTGGCGGGAAGGACGCGCCCCGCGCCCGAGCCCGCGCCCACCGCCGCGTCTGTGCGCTCCGCAGCGGCGCGCCTCGCCGGGCGCCCCCGCCAGTCCGGCCGGAAGATGGTCAACGACCGGTGGAAGACCATGGGCGGCGCTTCCCAACTTGAGGACCGGCCGCGTGACAAGCCGCAGGTACGCGCGGGCCGGGGCCGGGGCCGTGGGGACGCGGGGCCCGCGCGGTGGGCGCGGTGGTGGCCGCTCAGCTCGAGGCTGGAGTTTGGGGCGCACCCCGCGAGACTCCCAGAGGCCTGGGGCGAGGTGGCGCCTTCCTCTCCTCCTCCTCTAGAAGAGGCTTGAACTTGGGGGTGCGGGTGCGGCCAGCACCCCTGCAGGAGCCGGGCGCTGTGGCAGAGGGCCCTCTTGCTCCTCCGCCAGCCAGCAGGTACCCGCGTGAGCAGGGGGTGGGGGACCTCTGGTTCACGGGGTGACCAGCCCGTTAGTGCCACCTCACAAATCACACCCTTCGCTGAGTGTCTGTTTCCTCACCTCCACGATGGGCATCTTACTCACTTGCTAAGTATCCACCCTGGGCACCACCCCCTGGTGCCTGAGCTTCTGGACCGGGGTTGTGGATCCCCTGGATCTGCTCTAAATCCTCGCACTTTAAACAGGGCCCCCCTTATGCAATAAAGGATCAATACATTTTTGTCTCATGTGAGAAGACTGGGTATCATGATTCTCCAGCTTTTAAGACGAGAAAAAGCAAGGCTCTAGAGGCCATGGAGCGCTGCCGAGATTTGAACCTGGGTCCGTGGTTCCAGGTCTGTCCCTTCTACCCTTCCTGCTGCCTCTGCAGGGGCAGTGGAGGCAGCAGGCTCCGAGGGTGCCCAGGGCTGTGCGCAGGAAGGGGGGGCGGTGAGGGCAGAGCTCCAGGGCTGGCCAGAGCAGGGCTGGAGATGGGGAGCTGAGCAGAGGGACAGCCCTGGGGCTGCCCCAGGCCGGGCTGCCAGGGGACCACGGCAGGCAGGCAAGATGAGGAGGCTCGCTCACCGAGGAGAGGAAATAATGGGGCTGCCCATTTTAAATTTTAAATTTCTCCCAGACAGATGTCTTTGGGGAAAGAGCCGTTTGTGTTTGCGGTGGCACAAGGGGACTCAGCAGGCCCAGGCCTTGATGGCCCCTCACTCTCCAGGGCTGCAACCTGCCTGTTCTGTCTGGAGTGACAGTGCCGGGTTGTGGGAGCCCAGCCCTCTACAGTTTGCAAAGCTCCTTCCCAACCAACTGCACAACCTCACTTCCTGCAGCAGCACCCACCCCCCCGGGGTGGGGGGGAGCCTAGGCAGGGATGCACATTCTCATGTCACAGGGTCCTGTGGCTCAGAGACATTGAGGTAGGTGCTCAAGCCACACAGCGTGCTAGCAGGAGAGCAAGGATTTGAACCCAGGTCTGATCCCATTGGCTCCCAATGCCTCCCAGGTGGTCTGTTCCTTTGTTTCAGGTCAGCACCCAAGCCAATGGCTTAATTCCCAGATTAAAAAAAAAAAAAAAAAAAAAAAAAGTCCTGTCCTGCTGGGATCTGACCCCTTATTCTTTTAGCAAGAGCAGTCTCACCCCCTAGACATGTTCAAGGCTATCCCCAGCCTGACCTGTTCTCCTTTCCCACTCACCCCCTCACCAAGACTGCTTGCTTCTTGGTTTGCCAAACCCTAGCCCCACACTAGCTGCCCATTTCTAGACCTTTGTAGTGTCATCTTGTTGGCTCCACCAATATCTCCAACACACACACACCCTTTTGCTTTTGCTCAGGGAAATCCTACATGTACCTCAAAACCTATTCAGATGTCCCCTCCTCCAGGAAGCCTCCCCTGATGTCCTATGGTTGTGCCTCAAAGTCCCAGTAGCATTCAGCCTGTAGTGCTCAGCTGCCTTTTTCTCCCTGCCTTGTCCCCCACCCACCCACGCCCCCTGCCCCGGGTCCCTTGTCTACCAGGAGGCCTCTTTGCTTGCACGCTCCCTCCCGACCCCCATCTCTAACTCTTCCCCCAGGCCCAGGCTCCTGCCCTTCCATGCAGCTCAGGTTGGGAGCTTAGGGATATTTGCTGAATCAAACTGCATGAAGCCTGAGCCAGGCTCTGTGGGTGAGGAGGCAGCAAGTGCTGCCGTGTCTCAAGGGGAGGTGGCTTCTGGGGGATCCGTTTGAAATGTGGCCTCAGGGCCTACTCTCTTTGCTGCTGCCTGGGGACACATATCCCAGCTGCCACCAGCCAGAGCCCAGCTTTCTGCCCCCGTGGCATCAGAGGCGGCTGAGGGCTGGTGGCCCCAGGGCCTGGGCCAATGTCAAACACCACCTCCCACCACACCCCTTCGGTGACCCCGCACGCACGCACAGGCTGTCCCTGTGACCAGCTCCAGGCTCATCTGAAGCTTCAGCTAAGAGGCGAGGCTTTTCCTGTGCTCACTATTGAGACGAGAGCCTCGCTGTCCTGGGTCCCTCCCAACTTCCTCCCTCAGGTCTGGCCCTCTCTCCTCCCTTGTTCCTAGTTTTGTCTTTTTTTTTTTTTTTTTTTCCTAGTTTTGTCTTGACCAAGGACCCGCTGCGTGGCTTTGGGGAGGTTAGTCCCCCTCTCTGGGTCGGGCTTGACCACCCGCAGAATGAGAACAGTAACCTCTGCTGAGGAGGGTCAAGTGAAATCCTAGAGTGTTTTGCAAACTGTAAAGCACTGTACACCTGTGAGGACGGTGGTTGTCACGGGAGCCTGTGGCCTGTTGCAGGGTTGGTGCCCTGATCCCTCTGCCCACCCAGGAAAACGATCTGACCACACAGCTGCCACCAGAAGGGCCTGGCTGAGGTTTGTTAGTGGGCTGCTTCCTCCGGGGAAATAGATGCCCAAGGCTCCACTCAGAGCAGCGTCTCTCCGCACCTCTCGTTTCTTGGCTGCAATCCTTCGAGGAGGTTGGCATCAGGGAAAATCAACCCATTTGACAGATGAGGAAACTGAGGGTCAGGAAGCCAGAGCTGTGACTTGAACCCCAGTCCTCCCAAGTGGTGGAAGAGCCTCGGCAGGCAGATGAAGGGAAGGGTGGCCGGCTGTCCTTCCCAGGGCCAGCCTGGTCAGTGGCATCCCGTCCCCGAGGAGAGAGCCCTGGCACCCATCGGGGCCGTGCTCACGACCCCACTGCCAACCAGGTGGCTGGCATTGCTGTTCCTAGGGACTGCCTTGGGCCACTGTGCCCTGGGCCTGTCCTGCCACCGCTCCTCATTTGCCGGCTGACCTTGGACAAGTGGCCACCTTCATTAGAGTGTCCCCTCTCCCCCCTGCAGAACCAAGGGGCTCCCACCCATGAGGCTGGAGGTGTTGGTGGAATATTAGCCTGAGTTTGGAGTTGCTCGGATGAAAGGATCTAGAAATAGACACGATTCTTCTCTCCTGGAGCATGGAGCAGGAAGTCACCCTGTAACCGGGTTCTCCCCGGCGGGGGCTCCTTTCTCAGCTGTCCTCAAGGCTCCCCACCCCATAGAGAGGTCAGCCTCGACAATCCCAGGGAGTGTCTCCTGGTACTTTGGAAACTTCTAGAAACATTGCAGAAAGAAAACTAAATTCTCATTGGGAAGTTCTTCCTGATGTGTAACCTAAGCCCCGCTGCATTGAGTCTGCTCAGCGACAGTTCTTAGAGTCCCCGTCTCAGCTGGGATGTTCAGCTGTGACCCTGTGCCTCAGGAAGCTTAGACTGTCATGAGGGAAACAGAGACTCACAAGTCAGGTGTTATGAGATACTGTAAAGAAAAGCATCTGTCCTCGCATTCCTTGGAGTTTAGGTGGAGGTCACCTGGTTAGATGTGTGCTGGGAGAGAAGGAGGGAAGAGGCCCACGGGGATGACAAGCCAAGGACTGACTCCCCTCTGTCACTTTCTGTGCCCTCCTCTGGGCCGGGCCCTGCCCCACAGAGTTCACCATCCCGTCCAGCGGGGCGGCTATGAGTGAAGTCAGGGCAGGAGTGCGGAGGAGACGACTTCCCGGAGGAGGTGATGTTTAAGTTGAACAGCATTTGCCAGATCTCGCTTGAAGGGAGACCAATGTGTTTTGGGGGGGCAATAGGAAAGGAGCCAGGCAGGTGGAAAGAGCAGGGCAGGGTTGGGGGCGGAGCCTGCAGGTACCCTGGGCTGAGGGTTTGCAAAACACTCTAAGATTTCACTTGACCCTCCTCAGCAGAGGTTACTGTTCTCATTCTGCGGGTGGTCAAGCCCGACCCAGAGAGGGGGACTAACCTCCCCAAAGCCACGCAGCGGGTCCGTGGTCAAGACAAAACTAGGAACAAGGGAGGAGAGAGGGCCAGACCTGAGGGAGGAAGTTGGGAGGGACCCAGGACAGCGAGGCTCTCCACTGGGGTCCCCGCCCCCCCCCCACAGCTCTGGGCCTGAGAGCCCTTGCTAGACCCCATCCCGCACGCCACCCACCCCTGATTATCATGATCCACAGCTCCACAGTGTGGTTCCGTCATGGTGAACAGCTACCCTGCCTTTGGCTGGGGTGCACCTAGGAGACAGGGGGCTCAGGGCCACTTTCATGTGGATCTGTCCTTGCCTGGCCTCCCCCGGAGGGACACTTTCTTCCTGCTTTGATACAAGGAGTAGAGTCCCAATCTACCCCAGGTGTCTACCCCGGGCACTACCTCCACTTGGGTCCCCTAGCGAATAGGGCAGAAGGCAGGGGGCGATGCCCAGCAGGGCATCGAGGCGCTGTGTCCCTTCCTCCTGAGTACTTCTTTCCCCCGCCAGACCCCATGGCCACCTCTGAGGCTGGGGACACAGAGGAGGCCATGGGGAAAGACCCTACCCCTCCACTGAGGCACCTTTGGGGCTTCCTCCCTCCTGCCTCCCCTGGCAAGAGCCTATCTTGTCCTCCTTGTCTTTGGCTGGGCTTCCTGAGAAGCCACTGACTGTGGGCCCCCACTGGGGGGTGGGAGGTCATGCAGAGTGCAGCCTTGTCCCTCCAACTGGAGGCTCACATGAGCAGTTAGTGGCAGAGGGGACCTTGAACCCAGGGCCCCTGGCTCCTCTCATGCCCACTGCCCGGGATACCTTCCCAGCGTCCCCACTCCTTGTCCTGGGAGGTGGGGCCCTGCGTGCCTTCCCTGCCCTGCTGCAGACCCCGGGGTGCGCACCCAGCCCTGCCACGGCCAGAGGCCCGTTAATGAGCTCCAGCCCCACCGCGTGCTCCAGTGGGCTGCCTGCCACCCGGAGCCTCCCTTATTATCTTGGGCAAATTCCTTTGCGAGCCACGTAAACAGCGGCCTATAAAAGTGAACAGTAGTCCGTGTTTCGGGTGATCTCAGAAGACTAATTCTCCGCTGCTGAGTGGCCCGTTTCATCTCCAACTCCATCATCCCCCTGCGCCTCCGGGGTGGGGGCTGCGGCTTTCTCAAGCCTCTCTCCTCTTTTCCCTCTCTGCCTTCCCTCCAGGGGCTGGGGGCTTGGGTAGAAGCAGATGCACGGGAGGGTGAGGGTCCTGGACACATGGGGGACACATGGCTGGCTGCTCTGCCTTGCCAGCTGGGGACCTTAATGTTCTCCAGTTGGAGGACGTTGCTCAGAGCTGCTCGGGGCAAGGTGTCTCCCGATGGGCTCTGGGAGGGGCCTGACGGGGCCTCACTTGCTGACACAGAGCTTCGTCCCTCAAACCCCCAGTCACGCTCCAGACAGGGAAGAACGTTGTGGACAGCGAGCAGCCTTGTGTGCTTCCAGCCACTGGCCCTGGGTTCAAGGGCTGGCCCAACCCTGGGAAGGGAGGGGTCCTCTGCTCTCCGAGCTTCATTTTCCCATCTGCCAAGTGAATCCGACCATAGCAGGGGGTCGTTTGGAGGTTTCAGGGGCAGGCATGGGGCACGGGTTCAAGGAATGGTGGCGATTAGGTGGTGCCCACCTGTCTGGAAGCTCCTGACCTGCAGGTGCCTGGGGAACTCATCCTGTGCCAGGCCAGCAGGGATGGCTCAGGGTTAGAGGTGGCCTCGCTTCGAGGGCCAGGGCTCAGCATGGAGGGCACAAGTCCCTGCCCTGCCAAGTGCAGTAGGTGCCAGGACCTTCACCTCCTCCCCGTGTGAGCACAGTCACCAAGAAGTGACCTGGTCCATCTGCTCTTCCTCCCATCCATCCAACAAGCAGCTGCTCTGTGCCTGGCGAGCAGGTGCTGCTCTCGGGGGCTCTCATGGTCTGGCCTAAGTGTCCTGGGCCCAGGACTTGCCAGCCCGGCCGTCCTGGTATGCACAGCTTTCAGAGACTCCCAAACCAGTGCACGCACCACACAGGTTAAGGATCACAGGTCATGGGACGTGAGCTCTCCCTGGGCAGGGCTAGAACAACTGCCACTCCCTCCTCAGCAACTGGCCTGGAGCCTGGCTCATGGGGACACCCAGTGGACACTGAATAGATGTTTGAATGAGCACAAGAATGGAGTCAAAGGTGATGAGTGTCTGTCTTAATGAGAAGCCACCATGGGGGGTGGGGCGGGACAAAAGGCCATGGAGACATGGGGGAGGAGCCTCCCCCTAAACTAGGTTGGGGCGGGGAGGCCTGGGGAAACAGTCAAGGAAGGCTTCCTGGAAGAGGTGGCATTTAGCCAGGCCCTGAAGGAAGAGAGGGAGTTGGGAAGAGGAGCAGGAGAAGCAGGTGCCTCGGGCTAAGAGAGCAGAGCTCTGTGCAGAGCTAATGTGAGGGAGCGACGTGTCCAGGTGTGGCAGGAGTAAGCTGTCTGGGTGTGTGGAGCCCCCGATGGACGGGCCGCCCGGGCAGGTATGGAGAGAGGAGGGCCAGAGCGCTGAGTCCGCGGGTGGGCTAAGGAGTTGTCTCCCTCATCTCGCCAAGAGCACAGCACCCTTCCTGGGGTGGGGGGGTCCTCTTGTCCACCTGCACCTCATCCCTGACCCCATCTTCCTCTGGTGCCAGGTAGGACTCAGGACTTACTTGTAGAATTTGAGTTCATGCAAAACAGGCTGTTTGCTCTACTGCACTTTCTTGGAGTAAGACGCATTGTATGAGAGGACTCGCTGTTCCACGTACCACTGAGAAAAAAAGGGCCAGTTACGGCCGTAGGAGCCCCCGGCGTCGGAGGTGTCAAAATGTGGAGAAATGGAAAGGTGCCTCTCAGCGCCAGGGACATACAGAAGTAACACGTTAGTGGAAAATAAAGAACCAGACACCTCCCGACGCTCTGTGCACATTGATCACGAGGTAATAAAAGCCGCTAATAGTTACTGCGCACGCCCAATGTGCCGGGCACAGCTCCGAGTGCTTTCGTAGACTAACTCGGTTAAAGATGCATCTCCAGTCCCGAAGGTTGGAAATGTGGGGGGAAAGCCAGCCGTAGGCGGTGCCTGCCCCTGGAGGAAGCAGGGGGCAGGTGGGCCTGGGGGGCTAGTCTGAGCTGGCTTCTGATCTGCTGTGCGACCCGGGGCAAGAGCCCTTGGCTCTCCTGGGTCTCATGTTCCCCACGTGTCACATGCTCCGTGGCCGCCCAACAAGCTCCCTGGGGGCTGTGAGCGATCGGGGACAGCGAAGGAGGCGAGGTACCTTTCTCCAGGTTCCCCGGCAGGCTCCGCCCCTTAGCCTGCTCTGGGGAGGAGAGGAGAGGAGATGCTGGACACCCCCCAGGCCTGCACAGGCTTCGGGACTCGGGCTGTGGGTGCTCCAGGTCCAGAGGGGCCCTTAGTGATGGGCGCTCCTTCTGCTGTAACAGTATGGCAGTTCTTAGCATTGTTGCTGTCACGTTCCAGCTCTCTTCCCGAGTCCGCATGGCTGGCCCCCACGTGTGGGGCAGGGTGCGTCATTATTGCCTCATTTTACAGGTGAGGACACTGAGGCTCAACAAGGTGATGTCCCTCACCCAGGGGTCCCCCCTCCCCTCCGGAAATGGCAGCAAGGGGGCCTGAGGCCATGGGAGCCTTCACCTGCAGTCTTGAGCCACCCAGGAGGGCTGCCTTGGGGAGGTGTGCCTGCCTTAGTTTCTCTTTTCCTCTCCATCTCGGGCTGCCTGCACCTCTCACTCACTCGTTCTTGCTTTCTCATTGGTCCTGAGCTCTCGGTCTCCCCTCTGGGCTGCTGTCTCTCATCTCTGCCTCTCTGTATGACTCCGTTTCCCCAGGCCCCAAGAAGGGAGTCCCCTGAGTCTCGCCCAGGCTTCGCAAAAGCCGCCTGGGCTGCCCTCACTGGGCAGAGCTGGAAGCACAGTTCTGGCCCTAATGCCGCCCCTCCTCTGTCCTGTCCGTCTGTCTGTCTGTGTCTGTGTGCGCACGGGGCCTGCCCGCAGTGGACCAGCTGCGGCTACGTGCTGTGCACAGTGCTGCTGTCCCTGGCTGTGCTGCTGGCTGTGGCTGTCACCGGTGCCGTGCTCTTCCTGAACCACACCCACGTGCCTGGCACGGCGGCCCCGCCTGTCGTCAGCACCGGGCCGGCAGGTGCCAACAGCGCCCTGGTCACCGTGGAGAGGGCTGACAGCTCACGCCTCAGCATCCTCATTGACCCGCGCTGCCCCGACCTCGCCGACGGCTTTGCCCGCCTGGAGGGCGCGCAGGCCTCCGTGCTGCAGGCGCTGGCCGAGCACCGGGCCGAACCGAGGCTGGCAGGCGAGCAGGAGCGGGAGCTGCTGGACACCCTGGCGGACCAGCTGCCCCGGCTGCTGGCCCGGGCCTCGGAGTTGCAGGCGGAGTGCGCAGGGCTGCGCAAGGGCCTCGGTGCCCTGGGCCAGGGGCTCGGCGCCCTGCAGAGTGAGCAGGGCCGCCTCATCCAGGTAAGGGGCTGCGGCTGCACCTGGGGTCTTCGTGGGGGCTGGGGGGCACCTGATGTTCATGGCTTCGCTCGGTCCCCGAGGGCCCCAGAACCAGGTGGTGTCACTGTTCCCATCTACCATCAAGCAAATGAGCCTCGGAGAAGCGAGTTTCTCATCCGAGGCCACACAGCCAGAGACACCAGGATTCAAATCATTCCAACCCACTGTCCTGGGGACCTGGGTACTTGCATTAGCACCCCATAGCATCCCACAGTCAGGTCAAGTCCAGGGCTCGAGGGGCTTCCCAGGTGCGCCAGTACAGGTGAGGCAGGACCTGGCCTCCATCTGTAGTGACTTAAGGTTCAAGGTCACGTGTCTGGTCCTGGGCAAGCCCTCTCCCCTGCTGTGCCAAATGGCCAGGGAGAACTGTACTCCCTCCCCAGCTCCCTGTCTCCCGTTCTCTGCCATTTGATGCTCTCAGCTTTCTAGGGAAGGAGGGACCAGCTGAGGGAGCCCGACCAGACTCTTAGCCTCTCCCACTGCCTCCGCCCATCCCCCCATCATTGTCTCCCCTCTTCTGAGCCAATGCAGGTCCTAGCAAGCACCTGTTAGGTCTGGGGGAAGAGTTTCCAACATCAACCACTCAAGGAGCAGCAGCAAGAGCTTCCCACCACATACAACCAGGGATTTAGGATCATCTCTTTGGTTTTCCACCATTTTCCAGAACAGAAAATGGAGGCCAAGAAGGGACAATGATTTGTCCAGGGTACAGTGGCCAGGTTAGGCCTGGCATCTGGCCTTCCAGTGCCCTGCCCACCCTCGGCTTTGGACCCTTTCACCCCTATGACTCAGGTACTTAGGCACCAGGAGCTGAGACCCACCCTTGCCATTGGTCCCAGACCTTCCTGGACACCGGGGATGACCAGGCATTTGGTCACCCAGCAGCTCATGAGCAATGGGTCTCTCCCCTCCTCTGAAGACTGCAGCTGGAGAAATTATAGCCCTTGTCATCCTGTCTGGGTGACTGATGAGAAGGCGCTTCCCCCTCCTGGGGTGGGGTGGGGGTAGGGGAGTTCGGCTGCCCCTTCTATCAGCAGGGCTCAGAGGAGACCTCCAGATTTTCTGGGTGACCTGGGGCCCCCACCTTGCTCTCCAGTGGTTCAGCCCCTGGTCAGACATGGGGTCAGCCAGGCCCTTAGGGCAGGGGTGGAGAATCGTGGGGAGGGCCCTCGAGGTCTCCTACCCACCCATCTATGCAGAGGCCTAGACCTGTTCCTACAAGACCAATAGCTTTTTAGGGGTGCCGTAGTACCTCGGCTCACCTGATATATTTACTTCTCAAAAGAATGTTTAATTTGACTCGTTTCCTGCAGACTCAGGGTGATTTCAGAGGCCATGTGTCTTGCAGAGCTGGGTTGCTGTGGCTCCTGACTCCTCCAGGCTTCCCAGACCCCCAGGTGGCCAGCCCAGACCTGGGTTTCCCAAAGCACTGCCCACAGGCACCCTCTGTCAGGAGTGCCAGAGCTGCTTGCTAAAAGGCACCTCTCTGAACCTCATCGTAAACCCCCGGCACCCCACAGTTGAACAAGCATCAGGGCGGCCCTCATGTGGCCCTCACGTGTACAGACATCTAAGGCGCACTGGCCTGGGAGCAGCAGGGCTGAGTGGCTCTGCCTTCAGGGTTCAGGGGGCAGTGCTGGGATCCAGTCCAGACTCCACGAAGCAGCAGCTATTGGACTTGGGCATGTGGGTTGCCCTTCCTGGGCTGAGTCTCCTCACCTGCAAAATGGGGCTGACAGAGTCCGTACCCAAGAGGGCGTGGGAGCTCCTGGCCGTGCTGGGCTCAGCTGGCGTCTGGCACATTTGTCCAGCATTTCTTTTATTATGATGGTGGAAACGATTTGTGAACTCAAGACTCGGCCAATGGGGAGGCCACCACTGAAAATCCCTTTTGCAAGAGTAGTGCAGGGAACTGCCGGATGCTGGGTAATAAGCACTTGGTAGCATAGTGGCCCCAGGAGGTGGAGATGATTGCCCCATTCTGTGGAGGGGCAGACTGAGGCTCAGAGTGGGGGAGTGCCCTGGTTAAACTTAGTCACACGACCGGGAAGTGCCAGAAGCAGCTCTGACTTCCCCGCCTCTAAAAAAATGCCACGTCCTCTTTAATGCATCTGTGCAGCTCAGCGAGCAGGGACTGACTTTCCCTATTAATTCGGAGCATGTTTATATGTACATTTTCAACTTTAATCATTTGCTGGTTTAAACTGAGGTCTTCCCTGCCCGCCAGCAAGAGCGGGCTGTGCCTGAGTTTCTCAAGTGTGTCCGCTTGTCGCAGAAGGATGGGCAGTGCCCTAGAGACTTAGCCAGTGAGCCTGGTGATCTCGGCCACCCACACCCTGCAGATGGCCCCTGCACCCCCGGGGCCTGCCCTGACAGAGCCTGTGTACAGGACACTGCAGTGAAAGCCTGGGGAGGGTGGGCCGCCTTGGCCCCGCATCCCCCCTGCCCACCTCAGTGCCTCTTCCCAGGCCTCAGCCCTCACTGCAGAAGAGGAACTGACTATAAGCTTTGCGGGGCCCTTGCTTCTGGACAAGCCGAATTTTGCAAACCACTGGCACCATTTATTTGTATTTTCCTTCTGGAACGAACTGTTATCAGACAAGTGACAGGTTCAGTGTGTAAGGACGTGGCAGCAGGCTCTGCATGCACTGGCCGGCTGTAGTGGGCCCGGGAGCCCCCTCCCCTCCTCGTCCTGCAGCCTCCTAGATTCCTGGGTGGGGAGCTGGTGGGCCCCAGACCTTCTAGGCAGCAGGTGCAGCACTGACTGCTGCAGGTCAGTGCCGTGCTGGCCGAGCAACAAACCTCCAGACCCAGATCCCAAGAAGGGTAGCTGGTGGTGAGCAGTGGTAATAGCTCGGGTGGGGAAGGTGGGCTAGGCGCGTAGGCCCCCAGCACATGCTCTCATGAACCACCCCGGAAACACAGATCCTGTTACTCTTGTTCACAGGTGGTTCGGTCGCTCTTCCAGGGTCCCTTGTCCAGTGAATGGAGGAGGGGCTGAACCAAAGCCCAGAATGAGTCCAGACCGCTGCCCCCCACTTGTCCTGCCCCCGCCCCCGCCCCCTGCCCCGGCACAATGATGCAGTCCTAGGTTCCTCTCCCACCAGCCAACCCTGGGGAGGTGGCCTGAGGTCGTTCTCAATCAGAGATGTCTCCTTCTGGAGCTGTTTCCCCATCTGTACCAAGGAGACAGCAACCCAAGCCTCCCTCCTGACAGTGCTGGGGGTGTGTGAGATGAGGTGGACATCGGAGACGTGGAGTTTGGGTGGGGGCTGGGTGGGAGTATTTCCAAGGCCCCCGTCTGCATGCAGAACCGTCACCCCTGCCTTCGCAGCCTTGCTGGGCATCAGGAGAGACGTTAGGTGAGGTGTGTTGTAATCTGGAAGGTGCCTTACAAATTCACATAACGAGGTGGGCCTGGTCCTGTGGGTCCCACTGTGGGCCCCAGCTGAGCTGGCTCCTTCTTGCACATTGTCACCAGTCTCTGTGACAATTGTGACAGGGAGTCCTGCTCCCAGGCTCAGTTAAGTCACTCACCCCATTGTGTAACTGGTAAACAGGTGAGTTGGGATTTGAACCCAGCTTTGCCCAGTGCCGAATCCGCCTGCCCAGCAGAGCTCTCTGCAGTCACCTCCCCCAGTCTAGAGGCTCAGAAATGGATGAGGACAGGGCCTGGGGTGCAGTGGGCACAGGGCTCTGCTGAAGCACCCGTGTGCCCTCCCACCCGAGCCCCCATCCTCTGAATACACAGACACTGACCACCTGGGATGGGGCCAGAGCAGGGCAGGGGCTGTCATCGTACAAGGACGAAGCCTCCTGCCCCTTCTACCCACCCCGCTGCTCCACAGCTTCTCTCCGAGAGTCAAGGCCACATGGCTCACCTGATGAACTCGGTCAGTGATGTCCTCGATGCCCTGCAGAGGGACCGGGGGGTTGGCCGGCCCCGCGTCAAAGCTGACCTCCAGAGGGCACCTGCCAGGGGATTGCGGCCACGGGGCTGCACCAGTGGTGAGTGGGGTGGAGGCTGCCTTTCTTGGGAGCTGTGGGTGCCCAGCTTTGTACCCCCATCACCTGTCACCCAGCCCTCTGATGAGGACTCACTGCTGCTGTTTGCTGAGGACTTCCTGCCGCAGCACTGAGCACCTACCTGCCCCTTCTGTTGACCCCTCTCCCAGCCCACTATGCCCATTTTCCAGATGAGGAAAGCAAGGCCCCAGAGGGTGCTCACTCCCCCAGGGAGAGGCAGAGCCAAGGTCTGCTCCCCAGGCTGGTGCCCTGGAGCTCATGGTAGACAGACAAATCAGGGAGACCCAGGGCAGAGGGGGATGGGCGGGCACACAGGTGCCAGGCGCAGGCTTGACAGCATTCTCCGTCTTAGGCTCTCCGCCGCGTGACTGTCTGGACGTGCTCCTGAGCGGACAGCAGGAGGATGGCATTTATTCAGTCTTCCCCACGCACTACCCTGCGGGCTTCCAGGTCTACTGTGACATGCGCACAGATGGCGGGGGCTGGACGGTGAGTCTCCCGGGCAGATGCCTGGGCGGCCCAGGGGGGCCCAGGGGGGTGGCACATGTGAGCCGGGGTGCTCTGAGCAGCCGCTCACCCAGCCTTCTGCCCTCAGCTTCTGGCCCCCACCTACCTGCCCCTAATCGAACCCAAGAACTCTACACCCTCAGAAATCTGCGCAGGGCAAGCAGAGGCTGTGAGCTGAGCCTTGGGGCCCTCGGGGGAGCAGATTTTAGACCCTGTCCCCTGCCTATGGAGCCACCTCCTGTCCCTTGAGCCTTGAGCCTCTGGGAACACAGCAGTTCCCGGGGGCACCAGGCAAGTCGGGGATGGGCTGTGATGGAACGCAGCACTGGGAACCTCTTGCTGTTGCAAGCACATGACATGTGTAGATGCTGTCTTTCAAGTTATCCGATATATGACAGGTGTGCAGGATATGAGAGGGGGAATGGGGGGACGCACCTGCAGGGAGCAGAGACCCCAGTGGCTTCCCGGCAAGGATCCACCTTCCTACAGACTTCTGCATGTATGTTCCCTTTACCTGGAACATTGTTCTCGCCTCATCCCCCAGCGTGACTTCCTGCACCTTTTGTTTCTGCCTGGGTGGGAAGCAGGAGACATGAGATGTCTTCACGGCCACTGGAAGGCCCGGTGGAGTGGCTACAGGTGGCCCTGACATCTCTCCGGAGCTGGGAGTGGTGGGGAGAGGCCCCGGTCCCCTGTACAAGGTACTAGCCACCCAACAATGACCAAGATGTGTGTGACCCCGCCCTTTATTGAGCTCTTTGCCAAGAGGGCATCCACTGGAGTCCAGGGCATGGTCCTGGGGACCCAAAGCAGGGCATGAGGTCAGCTGTTTTCCAGGAGTGCCCTCCTGGGCCCCCAGGTCTCTGTCCTTGGCACTCAGAGCATGAGGAGAGGCCGGTAGGATGCCTCCATTTCTCACCGAGGAGCTTGATGTGAATTTTGGGGTGCAGATGTCCCAGCAGAGGGGAGGGTGAAGCTTCTCTGGGACCCTGGGAATGCGGCAGCCTGCATCAGCTTCGAAAGGGGTCCGTGCCCCTGCTCAGGGGGCCAGACTGGGGCAGGGGGAGGCCCAACTGAGGCAGGTGGGCCGGAGTGGGGGGCAAGGTGAGCGCATCCAGAGGGCGGAGCTGGTGTGAGAGCAGCTGTGAATCCCCGAAGACCCGGGGACAGACAAACCTCCAAACGTCTTTTCAAGCTCCAGAGGAGAGCATTTAACTGTACTGGATCCGCATCTGGGGACTAAAAGCTCTTTTGTTTTCCTAACTCAGAACATCTGAGTTATAGCATTCGCCTCTGGGAACCCCTCGGCAAGCAGAGCAGCGCCAGCGTAGCAGCCAAAACCCAGAAATCAGAGTTAAGGGTTAGGACAGACTTAATGAAAGACCAAGGCGCCAGCCCGGGCTCTGCATCTTCCACTCAGGTGGACTTGGAGCCAGTCTCCTGGGAAGTCAATCAGGATTTGAGCCTGGGCGGCGGGTAATACCCAGGGCCTGGGCTTCCAGGGCCATTACGGGGGAGTCGAGGAGGAACGCCAGACCCCACACCCCTGCCCGCCTACAGCCCTCCTGCTCAGATACCTGGATCAGGGGTCTGGGAGGAAGGCCGCTCTCGGCTGAGAAGTGTTTGCGAGGCCGATAAACGTTAATATCCATTTGGGTTTCCGTCAAAAGCAATCTTTTCCCAGATACCTCTGGGCATCTGTCAGGATCACCTCCCTGCCACACGGAATCTCTCGGAAACTCAATTGTTGTTTGGGAAGGAGCCCGCTGCCGCCTCTCTGAACCCTGGTACCATCCATCCTTGTTAGGCTCTGTGTCTGAGCTGCCAGGCCTCGAGTGCTGACACCTGGATGGCTCTCCCTGGTGGACGGGGCACCAGGACAGGGTTGGACACTCCAGCCAGAGCTGGCTTCCCTGGCGAGACCAGACAGGGCAAGGATGGGGCCCAGAGGCCCTGTCCGCTTACAGGGCACTTTGCAGCTTATATACCATGGCCCTGCCTGGCACCCCTCCAACCCCAGAGGCCAGCAGAGCAGCCTCAAAGAAGGAAGAGATGCGTCCAAGGCCACCTAGCAAATGAGCAGCCTTCCTGGGGCAGCGCCCAGACTTCCTGAGTCCCAGCCTCACACGCGGCTGTGGAGCTGGCTGTCACACGGTGGTCCTCAATTATTCAAACACTGAGTACCAACCATAGGCCAGAGGAGGATCCAACAGCAAGCTCCTGGCCTGGTGGGGAGCTGGCAAATCAGCTGACTTGTGTGAGGGCTGGAGGGCATGAGGGAGCTCAGAGGAGAGCCCCTAACCTGACCTGGGGCAGCCAGAAGAAGCTTCTGGACCCGGAGATCCAGGCACTGGGGGATGAGGCGAGAACAATGTTCCAGGCAAAGGGAACACACGTGCGGAGGTCTGCACGGAGGTGGCAGGGCTTGGTCTGGGACCCCAGGGGTTCTGCTCTGCTGGTGTGTGGGGCTTGAGGGGCCAGGGACAAGAGGAGGGAGGCGGGCAGGGGCTGGGTCAAGTGTGGTCGTGCGGGCACATTAGGAGGTGAGCTTTGTCCTGAAGGCTGATTGGGCTTCTGCCAACCTCAGGATTTCCCCAGGTGGGGAGTGACCCAGAGACTTGGGGCCAAGGGCACGGCAGCTGTGGAGGAAGTAGTTTGGGGAGTGTGAATTCTGTGGGTCCTGAAGAGGCCAGGTAGGGAAGAGGCCACATGTGGCTCCTCGGGTGGGGGAGGCCACAGTGGCAGATGGACACACGCCTGCAACTGGCCTTTTGGCTGATGTGGCCACTGGTGCTGGCTGAACCCAAGCCTTTTCTCCATGCTCACCAAAGCCCACAGCAGCCCAGGCCATGTAGGGTCAGGCCAGTTGTCAAGGCCACTCCTGAATTTGACACGGGCACTCACTCCCAGGAAGGAAGGACCACCTTGTGCTGGCCTGTGACCGGGTGAGGGGCCCAGCTTGCCTGCCGTGTCCCTTGGGAGGCCCCTCTGACCACTGGGTCCACCCATCAGGCTCCTCCTTTGTACAGGTGTGAATCCGCGGTTACCTGTCCATGTCATGTCACATGAGTGACTGCTGGCACTTTTGGCAGTGACACTTCAGCTCACTGACCCTCAGGTTTTCATTTGCTAAATGAGGCTAACAGAGCACCATTTACGTGGGGAGAGGGTCAGACTCCTTGGCAGGCTCTTCCCCTGGGGGAGCAGTGGTCAGGGATTCCCTGTGGACAGAGGGACCTGGCTCCCTCCTCTGAGCAGAGGCTAGATTTCCTCATTTGGAAGGTGCCACGTGTAGCAAACTGGCTGCTTCCAGCTCACATCCCCGCGGCCGTGTGAGACGGGGAGGTCACATCCCCTCTCGGGGCCCCTTCCTCATCCAGCCACCAGTATGGCTCTTGTGTCATATGTGGCCACCTCCTGGGGTCTGGGGAATGGGCTGGCCATGCCCAGAGTCTGGTGTGGGTTTGGGGTGATCAGAAGGAGGGTCCAGCTCGGCATCAACAGACAGGCCCCCCATCCCACTTCCCCGCCTGTCTGCAGGGTGAGGCATGGCCTTGCCCCCAACAACATCCACCTGCGACGGTGCTGCCACCGGCCCGATTGCCAAAGCCTTCCCCTGCCTTTGCATAATTACCACCGGGGTCACTGAAATCAGGTCCAGCTTGGCCTCTCCTGCTGCAGGAACCCGCAATAGGATCGATCCTGCTCTGCGCCCCCACTGGGATTCACGGCGCAGCCGCCTGCTCCCCGCATCACGAGCTGAGTGGCCCAAAGCTCCTTGTGCACGGGTGACCACGCTCTGCCGCTCTGCTGGGCGCTTGCGAGGTCAACGGCTTAGATATGCTGCTAATTGGCTTCGCTGTGAGAGAAAGTGTCCCCCTCCCTACCTGAGCTCCCTGGGCAGGGAGGAAAATCCTTCCCTCACTTGTAAAACATCAAAGGAGCCACCACCAAGCAGAGCCCAGCCTGGCAGTGGGATCAGATGCTGGGAGAGATGAAAAGCTTCCTGGGCCGCCCCAGCCGGGGACTCTGGACGGCAGGTCTGTGGGTCCCACTGGTTCCTCCCCATGTGGGCCAAGGCTTCAGCCAGTCCTTGTAGCAGAGGGACCTGCTGGGACATCAGTGGGCCACAGTGTCCCCGCTGCTCTGGGGAGTCTTTGGGGCTGCACGCTCTGATCGATGAGCCGGGTGATGGGTCCTGCGTCCCCTCGACCGATCCGCTCAGAGAAAGCTTGTCTCCATCCAGAGCAGTTTGAATTTTTTAAACTTTTAACATAAAACAGGGTAGTACAAGTGCTGAGTACAGTTGCTCAGCATTTGATAAATGGCAGGTCTGAGCTGTGTTTGCCAGGAGCCGCCAGGCACCGACTGCCAAGCCCGGGATGCGTGGCAGGGTGCCAAGCCCGGGGGTACCATTTTTCAGTCAAAAACAAGGAGGAGGCCCCCTTCCTTCTGGGCTTGGCAGCTGGTTGGGAAGGAGAGGGAGGGGAGGTTGGTTAGACCTACTATGTGCGTCCAGTTTACTCTTAATTGAGCATTTGCACTGCAAATTTGCACTGGTGGCGCCTCTTTACAGAGAGGGAAACTGAGTCTTGGGAATGGTCTATGACTCATCGGAGGCCACACAATCTGTGAGAGGCAGAGCCAAGATTGGAACTCCGCGGCCTTCTGCACCTGTACCCTTGGCAGGTGCAGGGAGCACGCGGGGGCCCTGCCCAGAGACGTCCAGGAGGGATTCCGGGAGCCACTGCCTCCCAGGAAAGGGGGCAGAGCCCCCCAGTGGCTGCCTTTGAAGGGCTATATTGCACGTCCAAGTTCTTTGTTCCTTAGAAATAAAAAGCCACCTGTGCCATGGTCCCCCATGTCCTCCCAGGAGTTGCCTGCCCATGAGGTCTGGGAGGCTGGTGGACCCCGAAGCTGCACAACCCACAAGATCCTGCCTGCAAATGATTTCTGCAACAGCTTCATCAGACCCCAGGGAAGATCGCAGATGCTCCCTCCTGGAGATCCTCCTAAAGTGTCAGAGACACCCCTTCCCCATATCCAAAGATTTGGACCCACGCAGCCCCCATCCCTCAGCCTCTCTGACCACCTGCCAGGACCCTGCTTATTATGCAGATTGGTTGAGCATCTCCTCTCCAGGAAGCCCTCCCAGAGCCCAGCCCAGCAGATGACTCCACCTCCTCTGAGGTCACCTTCGCGGACTAATGTGTTAGTAACCAACGCCTGTACCCATTACCAAATCTTTGTGGGTAGGGGCTGCTATGACCTTCATATTACAGATGAGACAGGCAGAGGGGTGGAAGGAGCGTGCTAGGTTAGGAGCTGCCATGGCCCGTGATGCTGGCCTCAGCGTCCACCTCCCCTGGGGCTGTGAGCCTCCTGAGGGCCCGAGTCACCCCGTGAGCCCAGGTACAGCACACAGGGCCTGGAGCAGCAAGCTCTTCATTTCTCAGAAGAGAGAAGCCAAGACTTAGATGGACGTGCAGCCTGTCAGTGGAACTTGGTCCCCTGGGTGCCAGCCTGGGGCACTTCCTGGGGCTAGCCCAGCTCAGCCGTGTGGAGGGCCAGGCAGGCTCAGGGGCCTGGAGGAGCAGTGCACACGCCCTCAGCCTTGACCCTGCAGAGGTCGCCCCACCTTGCCACCTTAGCCTGCTCATCTGCCACATGAGAGCACAGAGCCCTGCCTGAGGGCATCAGCCGGTGCTGGGGAGACCACAGAGCCAGGCTCAGGTGCCTAGGACAATGACTCAGGCTCTTAGTACCATGGCAGACAAGGAGCCAGTCAGACAGGGCCCATCCAAGGAAGGGGTCCCAGCGGAGATGGGACCTGTGGAGCACGGCACAGGCCCCTGGAGCCCAGCTGACAAACACAGGGCGATTCGCCACTCTGCTGCCCCCCCCTCAGCTTGCCACCGCCCCAAATGCAGCCGCTCCTTCCTTTGGAACCGCCCGGCACCATCTGCAGAACCATGTGGGCCCAGCCCTCCCTTGGCAGAGCCCTTAAGCAGTACTTGGAAGACACGCCGGGCGGCAGGCACTGGCTTTTGAGACTCCGCATCAAGAAAACATGCTCAGTCTGTCTTCCTCTGTGCCAGCTGCCCAGGAGGCCAGGCAGCGGCGAGCATTCTGCGTCGGTCACTTTACAGCTGGAACCCAAGGGAGACACCCGAGGAGCCGGGCCAATGAAGCTTTTAGCCTCAGAAGTAATTACTTTGTCTCCCTACCTTTTTCTGCCCTTTCCTTTCTTTCCCCCGGAGTGGGGATTCGTGTTCTGTTGGGACAGATGGCCGGGAAGTGGATACATCCATCCTTCACTCGCTCCCTCTTCATGTCTTCCTGTCTGGCTGATCCTTGCTCTGTAATTGAAGGCCTTCTGCTTGGTGACATCCGTCCATTCAGCGGCCCTAAGGTCCAGCTCCAGCTCAGCCTGGGCCTCTGAGCCAGAGTAAGCACACTCCTGGGAACGTGGGAGAACCGGCAGCCAGTCTGTGGCCTCGAGCACATTTGGAACTTGCAGGCCATGTTGAGCGATAATTGGCTTGAGGGCGAGGCCAGCGTATGGAGGCTGAGATCCCAGCCCGGCCGGGCTCACTCGCAGTCACTCAGTGTGACTCTGGAATGAGGACAGCCAGTGGCAAAGGCCGGCAGCATCCAGAGCAGTGTCACACTACGGCTGTCATCTCTTGGCAGGTGGCAAAATCAGTGCAATGGTTTGTGATCAAAATTGCTTTTTATTTTTTTAAAAGATTTTATTCATCTGAGAGAGATTAGAATAGGGGGAGGGGCAGAGGCAGAGGGAGAAGCAGACGCCCCACTCTGCAGGGAGCCCAATGTGGGACTCGATCCCAGGACCCCGGGATCATGACCTGAGCCGAAGGCAGACGCCTAACTGACTGAGCCACCCGGGCGCCCCCAACATTAGAGCAGAATGGACAGAACAGGATAGGACTTATTAGAGCACATCCGTCTCCATAAGGGCAAGTACGGTTCCGGGAAATTTTTGTTTCCGATACAAACACCCGGCAGTGAGTACATCGTGATGTGTGCTGCCTTTCCCGGGGTCATGGTCATAAAGTCTAGAGGCCACTTCTGCAGAGTCTGTCAAGGATGCGTCCGGGCCGTTCAAGGGGTGGATCACGGATTATGATCCCCAGGCTAAAGCGCTCACGGTGCACAATCGCTGTGGCTTCTAAGCTGGTACAGACTCCATCTGTGTCATCAGGCATATCTGCCACACTTGGTGGCTTAGAGCGTACTCTCCCAGCTATGTGGAGACAAGGGCTGGGAGGCCCAGGCGGCTCCCAGGGAAAGTGCTGTCACCCATTGATGGCGCACCCAGGCTGAGCCCCAGCAGGGTTCCTGCCTGTCACTGGCACGGGGAAAGGGGCTGAGACGGGTTTTGGAGGTCAGCTATCAGCATAAGAGGCCTCACAGGGGGGACGCCTGGGTGGCTCAGTAGTTGAGCGCTGCTCAAGTCCTCTGCGGAGGATCAAGTCCTGGGATCGAGTTCCGCATCAGGCTCCTCGCAGGGAACCTGCTTCTCCCTCTGCATGTGTCTCTCATGGATAAATAAATAAAATCTTTAAAAAAAAAAAAAAAAAAGAAGAAAAGAAGAAGAAGCCTGGCAGGGGGACAAGGAGGCATGTCCCAGGTCCGCTCAGTGGCAAATGAAAGGGATGTGGACAGTAGGACATTGGCCTTTGGGTGTCCAGCCTGGCCTTCGCATGAGGGAATGAGGGGTGGGTCTCCCCTCGGGACCGCCTACTCTATGCTCACTGCCACCTGACTTGTGACCAGGGTCTGAGCTTCTGCCTGCTGTAAGGGTGAGGGGGGCAGACCATGGGGTTAGGGTTAGGATTCAGTGAATAATAACGTGCTCAGTGAGAGGGACTCAGCCCCCCATCTGCCATGGCCAGCTGTCAACACCAGCCCACCACGGGCACTCTGCCTTCTGTCTCAGTTTCCAGGGCTTATGCCCGGCCTGTGCCCAGAAGCCTGGCACCGCCCCCCCCCCACCATTCTACTTCATAGTAGTTGATGGGAAAAAATAACAATGATGGTGATAACAGTACCAGCACTCTCCCTGGGGTCCTGGGAGGCAGGCCTAGCTTATCAGTGGTAGAGGATAGATGAGGCCCAGAGGGGAAGGGTGGCATCCCCAGGGCCACCCGGCCTCACTTGTAGCAGGGACCCTGCCCTTCCTCCAGGCCTGCCCCGGACTCCCTTCCAGAGCTGGCTCTGCTGGGCAGTCCCACTGTCCCTATGTCTTAGGGACTGCCTACCTGGGGCGGGGGGGCACTGTGTCCTTCTGCTCTAAGGGAGATGCTCAGTGGAACATCTGGACAGATGAAGAAGGGTGGGGCTGGATGGCTTAGGGCAGACATGTGTAGGGCCTGAGTCTAGAAGGAAGAGGGAGTGAGTGTCCCTGGGCCGGGGGCAGAGGAGAGGCCCATGTCGCTCCGCAGCAGGCATGCGCACCGGCTGTGTGCTAGGCCCTGAGCATGTTCTCCGCGGACCACCACGGCCCGTGGGGGAGGCGCCGCTGTGACCCCCACCAACAGACGGGGAGGCTGAGGCCCAGGCAGATGGGGCGATGGCCAGTGCTCTAAGTGGCAGGGCCCTGGTCCCAACCCTTGCCCCCCACCCGGCCCCCGGCTCTCTCCTCCTCCTGCAGAAAGAGGCTCCTGCTGCCCGCCGCCTTCTCGAGACTTCTCCGGGGAGTGTCAGAGCTTCTGCCAGGATTAAGCCTTTCCAAGGGCACGTGCTCAGGGTCCCAATCTGGCCATCAATACCGCTGCCCACCGCCTCTCACATCTCTCCGAGCCTGATCGAATTTCCTTTCCCCAGCCGGGCCCTTCTGAGCACTGCACATGTCAGCGCCGGGCGGGCTGGAGAGCGCAGGGCAAGAAGAGAGGTGTCATCTCCCTGCCACTCCCTGACGTCAGAGCTGCCCAAAGGCTGTGACGGACAGGTCCCCACGGACTGATGCCGAGCTCAGGGCAGATGATGCACCCGGGCAGTTCCAGGCGGCTGAAATCAGGCTGCTTAGTAATGAAACCGGCAGCTCGCTGGCGCTGCAGCCGCATCTCTACGGCCACGCGGGCCCAGATGGAGGCGGGAGGGTGGGGGGCGGGGTGCTGCCTCGGCAAATGGGCAAGGGAAAGGCTTGTTACACAGAAAGAGCTGGGAGGGGCGGCAGCCAGGAACGGGATTGTCAGCGGATCCTGTAAACACTCGCCGCAGCTCTGGCCTGGCTGCCCGGGACTTATTTCAAAGCAGTTTAACCGATGGGACTCCTGACTCCCAAGTCGGAATGTCAGTAAGATGAGGAGCAAGACAGCTCGGCCGGGCCTTGGTGCCTGAGCCACACCCCTGCGGGCCGGGACTCCTGTGCCCCCCTCCCGGCCCGCCACCCAGGCCCCGAGAAGTGGCTGGGGCTCTGGTCCCCAGGTGCCTGGGCTTCTCAAGCTTGGGGGCGGTGACTCTGGCAGAATCATTTTGAGACCTGGAGCTCTGGAGGCTGGGCCTGGGCGCGTGTGTGTTCTCGATTCCTGAAAACTCGAGAATGCATTTTTGCCCAGTTTTGTTTTGACCTGGAAAAAGGTAATAGGACCCTTTGCCCACCCCTTTTATTTGAGCCTTGGGGAAACTGAGGCCCATGCCAGGTGGGACCAGTCCAGGGTCCCACAGCAAGGCAGCAGGGCTGGGCCTGGAAGCCAGGTTTTCTCCAGCATGGTGCACCCTGATTCCTTCCTGGGGGCGACGTTTTGGGGACCAGGGGGCAGTCAATGGGGACCTGGGGGTAGATAGTCGGTCCCATCCCGGGGCCACCATTAGGCCCCCCAGTCCTCGCTCTGCCCCAGGCCCCTGCCCTCCTCGAGCGGGCGGCTGAAGGGAGTGAGTGGGGCAGGGGATGCACGTCAGGGTGGGGGTCCTGGGGAGGCGGGCACCAGCTCTCCATCCTTTGCAGGTGTTTCAGCGCCGCGAAGACGGCTCCGTGAACTTCTTCCGAGGCTGGGAGGCGTACCGGGATGGCTTCGGCAAGCTCACGGGGGAGCACTGGCTGGGTAAGAGCCATGACCCCACCCCGAGGGTGGGTGATCAGGGTCTCCCGGGCCCCCACACACCTGAGCCAGCTCCCAGGTGCGAAGGGTGATCCGTGCGTTCAACATGAATGAGGTCAAGGAGCCGGAAGCCAAAGGAAGCACAGGCATTGTGAGTGCCCCCCCTTGGAGGGGTCGTACTTCTCCCGTTGGGATGCCCTGGGACCTGGTCACCACCCTGAGTCTAGTGAGTTGGGGGCAGGGACAGGGCTCAGTTTCAGGCACAGAGATGTCCAGGACAGCCCCCAAACCACCCTGCCCTCAGGGGTCAGCAAATGCCTGCTGTGTGCTTGGGGTGTATGGGGCCTAACTCCCAAAAGAGAGGCTGCAGTTCCTAAGGCTCCGTGGCACCCTCCACATTTCCCACGGCTGGCGCACGGTCTGCGTGGTCCTCGGCAAAGGCTCCGAAAGCTAATCAGCACATGACTGTTACTATTTGTCTTGAAATTCATTTGGTATTTTAAAATCTGAATATCTTACCTAATTTCATTCTGAAGTATAACATCCATAAAAATCATAGGTCTGAGGTCCTATATATATATATTAGGAAGGGAGTTGGGACTTGGGGTGAGGTTTGGGTTTTGAACAGGTAGAGATGATTTACCATTTAATTTTTTTAAAAGATTTTATTTATTTTTTCATGAGAAACACACACACACACAGAGAGAGAGAGAGGCAGAGGGAGAAGCAGGCTCCATGCAGGGTGCCCGACATGGGACTCGATCCCGGGTCCCTCGGATCACTCCCCAGGCTGAAGGCAGTGCCAAACCACTAGGCCACCGGGGCTGCCCTCATTTTTTTTTTTTTTTTAAGATTTTATTTATTCATGTTAGATACAAAGAGCAAGAGAGAGGCAGAGACACAGGAGGAGGGAGAAGCAGGCTCCATGCAGGGAGCCCGACACGGGGCTCGATCCCAGGTCTCCAGGATCGCGCCCTGGGCCGAAGGCAGGCACTAAACCACTGAGCCACCCAGGGATCCCCTGATTCACTGTTTCAAAGTGCACCATTCTGGGGGGGCTTTTGTATATTCCCAGAGTTGCACAACCCTCAACCCCACCTAATTCTAGAACATTTTCTGCACCCCAAAAGAAGCCCTGTGCCCCCATTAGCAGTCACCCCCTTTTATATTTTTAACTCATTAAAACTGGGGCAGGGCTGGCCCAGTCAGAGGGGCGTGCCAGTCTTGATCTCAGGGCTGTGAGTTCAAGCCCCACGTTGGGTATAGAGATGACTTAAATAAGTACACTTTAAAAAATAAAACAAAACCACAGCACTGGGCTGACACGCCGTGCTTGAATGGCCTCGCACACCCCGCAGCACACCTGCTGTGCTTTGGCTTCCCTGGGCCTGGGTATCTGGGAACACGCCCCCACCCCCCATCCCCTGAGAGCAAGGGGCAGGAGGGAGAAGAGGTGAGGCATGTGGCTGGTGGGGAGCACCGATCAGAGGGCTGGGCTCCACGTGGGGGTCAGGACGGTTCCAGCCTGTAGGCCTATAGGAAGTTTTAGGGGAAGAGAAGGTCAGTCTCAGAGGTGGAACCTGTACGTGCCCACTGGCCACAGGCGCAGAGGCACCTGGGAGGCCCTCTTCGCTCTCACTTGCCTAATGTCTGTCTCCCTTCCTGACCCTGCATCCATGAGGGCAGGACCCCCTCTGTCCTGGCCTCTGCTGTGTGTCCTGCGTCCCCGTTACCGGGCGGGGCCTGGCTGCAGGAGGAGCCAGACACCCCAATGTGGGCTTTATTACCAGTCCACTTACTGCGCACCTGCTGTATACCCGGCCTATGTCATGGACTTCGGCCCTGACGCCTCACACCCACCCTGAAAGGGTGGCACTGCTATTGTCCTGTCCTCTTATGGGCGAGGAAATGAGGCCCAGAGTGAGCAGGGTGTGGGTGTTTGGGGTGGAGGGAGCCTGGGCAGGATTCACAAGCTTTTTTTTGATTCACAAGCTTTAAACCATGACCTGAACTGAGTGAGTGCGAGCAGCGGCAGCATAGGGGCTGGGAGAAGGGAGCTCCTAGGAGGGAGGACCGCACACCCCACCCCACCCCCCGCCTCACCACATCCCCGTGCGTGTGTCAGGCTAGGGAGGGGGTTGGCAGGTGGGGGCCCTGTTTCTGCATCACCCCCACCCCCTCGCAGCAGTCTTGGTGACTCTGCCACTCACGGCATCTTAATTGAAATCTATCAGCAGCCACGGAAGGTGCGGGAGGATGCATTTAAGTGGGGCCTTGATTAGCTCCTGGCAGACAGGGAGCCCTGAGGAGAATGTCAACTCAGCCCTCCACGCCCTGGCCATTCCCTCCCTCTGCTTTTCCACACTCCCCTGTCACCTTCTCACCCAGTGTTTGATCTTTTCCTATTGAGTTATGGGAGCTCTTTATATATTAAGGTTATTGATTCTTTGTCAGATACACATGATATGTATTTACTCCTGGTCATTTGTCTCAGCCTCTTTTATTATTATTATTATTATTGCTTATTTCCTAGATATTTTAAATTTTTATGAAGCCAATTCTTGCCAAGTCTTTTCCTTTGTATCCTCTGGGTTTTAGGCCCTGCTTCCCCCTCCCAGTTTTACAAAGCCATCTCCTATTTTTTTTCTTTGAATGTTTTTTCACTGTTTGTATGAGATTTGGCTCTCTATCTGGGAGTTTGTTGGGGGTGATGGTATGAGGTTTGGGGTCTAAGTATTTTTCTCCTCCATCTTAACCCACTGGCTCCTTCTTCCTCCAACTCTAGTGGTGATGAGGTCCCATCTCAGCTCACCCTCCAGGGGCCCAGCAAAGTGCGGGGTGGGGGTAGCGAGTGTCCTGGCAGATGAGCGGGCGCTGGAGAGACGCAGGGGGTGGAGAGAGAGGGAGAGCGAGGGAGGGAAGTGACATTTGTGGGAAGAAGGGTGAAGATGGCAGAGGCCTCCCAGCGCCCCCACCCTGCCCCTCCTCCAGGACACCCTGCCCAGGGGCCCCTCGTGGGTATGGGGATGGCGCACCGGGAGCAGAGCAAACAGTGGGCCTTTGTGCACAGCAACCACTCAGTGGGGAAGAGGAATCTGGAATCTTCCAGCATCCCTGCCAGGCTGGAGTCCCTCCTGCCCTATCCCTGGATTGGAATATTTGTCCTGGACTAGAGCTGAGCAAGAGCAAGGAGTCCAGGCAGGTGTGCCTGGGTTCAAATCCCAGCTGTGCCACTTCCCAGCCGTGTGCCCTGGGTGCGTCCCTTGACCTCCCTGTGCCTGGTTCTCGGCACCCATAGTGTAGGGATGATGGAGCCCCTGCCTCGTGGGTCACGCAGCAGCAGCAAACTCCTGGGTGATGCGTGCCGTGGGCAGCACTGCTCCAGGAGCTTTCATTAAATTGGACTCATTCTGATTCCACCAGATTCATTAAGCTTGGAACAGGGGCTGGATTGTAAGGGCCACCCAGCTGGTGGCGGTTGTCATCGTTGTCTGATGCCAGCCCTTGACTGTGTGGGAGGCCCTCAGGCGTGGGGAGGGCAAGTGGGGGTGCAGGCTGGGGCCCCCAGAGGGGCAGCTCAGCACAGGAACGAGTGGAGGGAGGCAGGGGGATGAGAGCCTTCTGCTCAGAGCCGTGTCCTGGTGGGGCCTGGGGGAGCAGGACGAGGGTGGGGGCCCAGGGAGATGCGGGGGGTCCGCAGTGGGTGTGCCAGGGGCACCGCTGTTACTCTTCTTGCAGCTGCTCCTCCTGGGCACTGGTGCTGGACCACAGGCCTGGGGCCCCCCTCTGGCCCCCACGGGGAAGGGCTGAACAGGCCCCTCGCCCCCTTAGCCTGAACGCCCTGACCCTCCTGCGGGGCGTTCGAAGCTCAGGAAGGAGAGGCTGATGAAATGTCACTCGATGCTGATAACTTGTAATTTTAATTAAATGCCCTCTTAATCAAGAAGTAATCAAACTGGCAGGGAAGCACCTTGGGTGTGAGTGTGTGAGGGCGGGCGGGCAGCGATGGGGTGCATGGGCAGGTGCGGGGCTGGGCCGCGGAGACAGCAGAAGCCTCAGACCCCACCTTCCACTGCTCACCCACCGCGCCAGCATGTGCCGAGCACCTGTCGTGTACTGAGCCCCACACAGATGCTCCATCCAGTCATGTTGTTCTCAGCGACCTTCCATGGGGTGGGGGGAGCAGCCCGGGTGCAGAATGAGAAACTCCGAGAGGGGGAACCCCTGGGTAGGCAGAGGTCCTCAGCCCCGACAGGAGACCAGGTGGCCTTCCTAAGGCCTGAAAATAGAACCCAACATAACCCGGAGGAGTAGGGAAAAGTGTCCCAGGCAGAGGGAACAGCGTGTGCAAAGGCTCAGAGGCCAGGTTCAGGGACATGTGTACAAGGACCGGCCCCCTTCTGGCCGGAGCCCCGAGTGGGAGACAGGCTAGGGGTGCTGTCACCCCCGACCCAGATATTCCAGGCTCCTTCTGCCCCCTGCAGCCTCTCCACTAACCTTCTGCGCAAACATTTGGTAAAACATGACCTGACCTGAGAAACCGTCCGTCCTCGGTTTCCTTGTTGAACACAGGCTGGCAGGAGGAGGGCTGCGGCCCGGGGCCGACTGTCCTGTCGCCAACCGTGTGAGCTTGGCCCTCGGGTCCCCTCACTTCCCTCTTGTCAGGGGACCACTTCGTAAGTCCCCCCCAGCCACTCTCTCCCCCTGCCCCAGGGCTCAGGAGGCTCCACGCCCTGACCACGCAGGCCACCTACGAACTCCACATTGACCTGGAAGACTTCGACAACAGCACGGCCTATGCCCGCTACGGAAGCTTTGGCGTGGGCTTGTTCTCCGTGGACCCGGAGGAGGACGGGTACCCGCTCACCGTGGCTGACTACTCTGGCACCGCAGGTAGGGGGACAGAAGGGAGGGGGGCACCTGCCTGTCTCCCCACCCGGAAGGACAGAGGCACCCCCAGACTGGCGTGTCTCAAGTCCCATCTGGCCCTCATCCCAGCAGCACAAAGCAGCGGGGCCCAAGTTGGTCACCCATTTTGCAGATGAGCAAAGTGAGCCCTGAGCCGAGAATCGGGACACCTGCTGGACCTCTAAAGTGTGGTGGCTGCGCCCCTCTGGGCTGTGTTCCTCTCTTACCTGGAGGCCCGACAGGGAAAGGGAGTGTGTGAAAGAGGTGGCAGGAGGGGCAGAGACGACCAGGGACAGCCTGGGGACCCCCAAGGTGGCGCCCTGGGGGGGCATGTCACCCACGCAGACCCCAGGGGCACGTCGGGGCAGATGTGCATGCACAGCACGTGTGCATGTGGGGGGCATCATGTCTATGTGTGCACACGTGTGCCTGGGCCGTCCCCGGGCATACACCTGTGTGTGTGCACGCGCCTGCGCAGGGGACTCCCTCCTGAAGCACAGCGGCATGAAGTTCACCACCAGGGACCGTGACAGCGACCACTCGGAGAACAACTGCGCCGCCTTCTACCGCGGGGCCTGGTGGTACCGCAACTGCCACACGTCCAACCTCAACGGGCAGTACCTGCGCGGCGCGCACGCCTCCTACGCCGACGGCATTGAGTGGTCCTCCTGGACTGGCTGGCAGTACTCGCTCAAGTTCTCGGAGATGAAGATCCGGCCGGTCCGTGGGGACCGCTAGATGGGCGCGCCGCCGCCCGCCGCCCGTCCCCTCCCTCGTCCCCCCCGCCGCTCCGCTGCACCTGCATCTCCCCCCACGCCCGCCTGCCCTGGCATCGGGGTGGGCTGCACGTCCGTCCCCTCTGCGCTGTCCCCGCCCCCCACTTCCCCTCTGCTGAGGTGGGGCAGGGCGCACTTGGCAACCCCACGTTCACCTGCTGGGACCTGGGCTCCTGGGCTAAGTGTCTTGTCTTCCCCTGGTCAGCGGTCCGCCAGGCACCCTGGCAGCCCCTCAACTTTGCCAGTACCAACACCTGGCGCTTTGGGGGTGCAGAGTAGGGGCAGGCAGCACCCCTGCAGCCCCTGTAGCAGACAGAGGCAGTGTTCGGATCTTTCGGAGTCAGGTCCGAGGCCAGCCTCCTCTGGCCCTCCTGGCCGCCCCCCTTCTCTCCCCTCAGGACCGTGGGGAGTGGTGGTGCGGAGGGCTGCCCTACCCTACCGTTCCCCCAGGCCAGGCTGGGGCGCAGCAGCCTGTGGGACTCCTAGCCCAAGGGGGCCTGGGCCGTTCCCCGGGGCTTCCCCCGCCCCCTTCTGTCCACCCCTGTGCTCCTGCAGGCCTGGGAGATCCTCAGTCCCCTTGGCTGCTGCTCCCAGCCTCCTGCCTTCCTAAGGCAGCCGGAGTGCCCCCCACCCCTGTCCGCTTCCCTGTGGGAGGC
This sequence comes from Canis lupus familiaris, assembly GCF_011100685.1. Lineage (NCBI taxonomy): Eukaryota > Metazoa > Chordata > Mammalia > Carnivora > Canidae > Canis > Canis lupus. Next base: position 53,195,272 of record NC_049230.1, read on the forward strand.
TGGGGCCCGTCCTACACCCTCTGGGCCTGGCCAGTGAGGACCTCTCTATTTTCTGGGCCGTCATGGGTCTTCTACCACCACCACCACCCCCACTGACCCCAGTTCCAGGGACTCCAGGGTCCTAGGGCCTCCTGCCAGCAGGCCTGCAAGGTGGAGGCTGGACGTGGGGGTCCTGCGGCCTCAGTGGGAGGCCGCCTCCTGCTGGTGATTGTGGGTGCTGCCACCTCGGGTCAGGGGACAGGGACAGACTCCCTGGACAGACGTGGGGACCGAGGCACCACCAGACACTGGAAACAACCTTGCACTGAATCCTCCGATGCCCAGTGTTCTATCGTTCTCCACCCCCCGCCCCCGACAGGAACTGCAGGTTCCCAAGGTCAGCGGCCCTTAACCCTGATGGACGCGCTGGGACCCTGATGCCCTGCGTCAGATCCAAGCCCCGGGCTGTTTTACAAAGTTCCTACCTGCGGGGATTTGCTGGGGCCCTTTGAGAGGCTCCACGAGGCCAGCCTGGGGAGCTGCCCAGGGGCGAGCAGCACAGTGATCCCCTCGGGAAGGACAGAGGGCGTTTCCCTGCAGGACGCCCAAAGGTGGGTGAGCCAGGCAAACGGGAGTGTGGGGTTCAGCTCTCCCCTCCCCTCCACCAAAGCTGTGCTGCAGTCATCAGTCATCGAGAGCCACAGCCGGCCGGGGCAGCAGGGGGGCTCCCAGTGCCACCGACCCGCAGCGTGAGCTGGCCAGTCCCCGCAGCCGCACCGGTCACGGCTTTCCGCAAAGCTCTGCTGCCCTGTCGGCTCTCAGCTCTCGAAGCAGACGTGGCTGGGAATTGGGCAGTGCAGCCCGTGTGACCAGGTCCTGGGGAGCAGCCCAGCTGCGGGGGGAGGGGAGAAGGGGGCAATGGGGGGAGATGACCGCAGGAGGGCTCCTTAGGACGAGAAGGGAAGCGCCCCCTTCCGGGCCTCTAGAGGGGAGGCAGGCACCTAGCTGCCGGGACCCCCAGCCACAGAGAGCCAGGTGGGACCCCGAGGCCTCGTCCCAGGGAGCCCCCTTCCCCACCAGCCCCAGGCTAGAGCCAGCTTCCCCCGCCAGCCTCCTGTGCCAGCCGCTGTTTGGAAAGTGTCAGGCGTTTTCTGATCTGTCATCAAACAAACTCCTGGTGAGTGTGATGTTAATGGATTCACAGATGTGCATGTGTGTCGGGAAGCTCGGGCGCTCCTGCCAGGGCTTGGCCGTAGAACAGACGCGGCTCAGCTCAGGCCTGGGGGGGAACGGCTGAGGCTCCAAGGCCAGTGTACCCCGCCTCCTAGAGGGCACACCCTGAAGGCCGGTGTGGAGCACAGGGGGCCCTGCGCACCTGCTCTGAGCCAGGAGGGCTGCAGTGGGCAAGGCAGGCCCTGGCCGCGGCCTCTAGCAGCCCCCAGCGTGAGGCCAGTGTGAGTGGCTGTCACATGCGTGGGAGTGACCACGGAAAGTGGGACCGTGGAAAGAAGAGGATGCTAGAGCCGGTGGCAAGAGGTGGCTCTAGCAAGACCTGAGGGGTGGCGGGTGGGTGCAAATGTCAGGCAGGACCCATGCTCGCTGCACCCGAGCTCTGTCTGGAGGGGTCCGTGTGGATGGTTTAACAGCAGGCGCCTGCCACCCCACTGTCACCTGTGACCTGACCCGATCTCCTTCCCTTTCCTTCTCTGATGAGGAGTGCCAGCCAAGCAGAAGACGGGGTCTCTACACGGGGACCTTGGCCAGTGCATGTGGCCCCACAAGCTTCTGAGTGTTCCTTTCCACCAGCACTGGTGGGTGATGCGGAGCCAGCCAGTGGCCTCACTCACCCCACGGCACCCCCCAGACTTTGGACACGCCTCAGAGTTAACCCGGGGGCCACCTGGTGGGTCACCTGAGCTCGCTGCGCCCAGAGGACGGATGGTTCCTGGGCTTCCACCCTGATGGCCTCGGCACGGTCCGCAGGAGAGACTGCGTGTGAGCAGTTCCCAAATTGCATCGTCCCCCCACCGCAGACGCACGTAAATCCATTTGATAATGTGTGTCTTGGGGCAGAAGCAACGTCGCAGGCCGGCCCCTTCCTTGTCCCCTGCTCCCACGTCAGCCACCCTCGCGCATGCGGGCCTCTGGCTGGGGCCGGAACTGCCAGGACACCGGGAGGGGAGGGGCTGTGTCTGCCGACGTGGGGGGCCGGGCTGGAGGTCCCAGCTAGGCCAGGGGTCAGCCACGGATCTCTGTCCCGTGCAGCTGGAGGAGCACCATGCCCGCAGGAGACGTCCTCACCTAGAACAAGGGCACTAGGCTCTGGTCCAAGTGGCTGGGGCCTCAGTTTCTTCACCTGCTTGCGGGGAGAGAGCTGTCCCCAGGCCCTGAGCGGGCCCGGCCGCCAGCAGGACTCAGCAAACCCTGACGGCTGAGGTTGGCCGTGGTGGGGCCGCGTGGAGACGGAGTGGGCGGGGCTTGGTGTCCGGCTGTGCCGACAGGTGTGCACACGAGGCCGGCGGCGTGTGTGCGGGGTCACTGCCCGCGGATGGAGCACGGGACGGGACAGAAGCTGGGTGGGGCTGTGCACAGTGGGGGTCGTGTGTGTTCCTGTGTCTAATAAAGTCTCGTGACCAGCTGGGGCCTCTGCCTCTAACCTCGGTGTCCCACGTCCTGCCACCAGGCCTTCCAAGACGGACTCCTGCACGATTTCCCCAACTTCCTCACCGGTCCGGTCTTTATTTCTCCTCAAGGCACGTTTCCCGGAGAACTGTGCACCCCAGAGGCTGCACCAGATCCTGCAGCAGAACCGGCTGCACACCTGGCCCCAGCTGGCGCAGGGGCAGGTGGAGGTGAGGCCTGCCCTGCCTGCACCCGGTGGGGGAGACCTGTGCTTCCCCCCAGGGTCCCCAGAGGGCCCTGCGGGTCTCTCTTCAGGCTGCGGTCCCGAGGAGCTGAGACTTTATTAAAAACAACAGTCCCCGATGGCTATTTATTCACAAAGCCAACGTGAAGTTTGAGGACAAAACCAACCCCTAAGTTATTTAATGAAATCCAACATTTATCGGGCGGCCACATCGGACCTGGCGTGGGGCCCGTGGAAGGAGGACGCGCCAGGGCCCTGCCCTAGGCCCCGGGAGGCGGCTGCAGGGGGCGTCTGTGTGCCCAGCCACGTGGCAGACGCAGGTCTCTGCCCCGGCGGCCGGGGGCTTCCAGACTGGTCACAGCACGCCACGTCCCACCAGTGTCCCAGCCCAGAGGCATGCCGTCCTGCCTGCTCCAAAGCTCGCTCTCGGGCCCACAGGGACGTCTGGCAAGGCGACTCCTGAGCCCGGCCCTGGGAAGCCACTGAGGTCATCGTGGCCACCACGGGCCACACCTGCCCCGGGTGGGGGCTCTGCCCCACTTGGCTCCCTCCTGCAGCCACCAGGCCTTCCCCAGAGTGTGTCCCTGGCAGGAAGCCACTCTGCCTTAGCTCGTCGGGCCAACTGGAAAGAGTCTGTGGACTCAGTCGTGTAGAGGTTTCGACAGCTGACGGGGGGCTTGCATTTCAGCCACAAACCGCGCATACCACAGCCCAGGAAGAGGCTGCCCACGGCAGGAGGGCTCGGGCAGCACTGCCAGGGCTCTGATGGGTATGTGCGTACGCAGAGGGCTCCGTCTGGGCTCTCCTGAGCACCAGGAGCGGCCAACACGGATTGAGTGGTGCCATACCAGACCCACCTTTCGCCCAGTAGCTCCCAACCCCTGCCATGATGTGAGCACCCCTGCTGTCCGAGGCTGGGGGGAGAAACCGAGGCTCAGAAAGTGACTGCCCCAAGGCCACTGGGGCATGGCTGAGCACTTGGGGGAGCCCAGTTCCGCGTACTTGCATATGCCTGCAAGGTGGTTGGGGAGAAGTCCAAGAGCCCCACCGGGAGCCTGGGCTTAACACAGCCAGCAGGTGCCACCCTTGCAAAGCCACAGCCCCGTGCAGAGCAGCGAGGGCAGGGGTGAGTCGAGGAGCTCAGGCTGCCGGTCTGCTTGGAGATCCCAGGACCAATGTCTTGGGGCCGTTTCCCAGGGAACCTCACTCAGTGTGAGAAGGCTGGACCCCCCTGGAGCCCCTTCCCCGTTCACCCTGACCCTGCTGTGGGGAGCTGAGCCTGAATGGACCCTCCTGCTCTCTGACCCGCACAGCTGGAGCCATCCCTGACCTTCCCACAGCCTGGAGCCGGCCCATCCGCAGCTCTGGGCACCCAGAGGTATCACCTCTCCCACTTCTCGTTCCCTAGAGGGAGCCCAGGAAGTACACTTACACTCTTTTGGAGGCGCCTGGGTGGCTTGGTTGAGCATCTGACTCGGTTTCAGCTCAGGTCGTGACCTCAGAGTGTAGAATTCTACGCCCGTGCTGGGTGCAGAATCTGCTTGAGATTCGCCCTCTCCCACTGCTCCTCCCCCTGCGCACATGCTCTCTCTCTAAATAACTCTTTTTTAAAAATAACAAGAATCTTTTAGGTCAGCTGCTCTGGGGCGTCCTGGTGGGGGCCCAGGAGTTGGGAAGGATGGTACCAAATCCAACAGCAGACTCGACTCCAGGCACTCCGACCTGGGAACAGGGGGCTCGGGGCTGGGACTCTGTGGGCTACTCACCCCCAGGCCTGCCCCCACCCCAAGTCCAAGCCCCAACACTCTGGACTGTCGGTGGCCTCTTCTCAGAGCCGTAGGTGCCAGTTCTGAGCAGGACCTGGATCAGTGGTGATTCTCACAGAGGAAGCTTTTCTAGGAGCTCAGTGTGTTGAACAGCCAAGGGGAGCTTTCCTCCGGCAGGATGGGGTGGCCTTTGGGGTTGGACCTCTGCCCTCTCTATTCTCCACGGCTGTCCCTGAGAAATTTCACAGAGCTCAGTTCAGGCACCAGAACCTTCCATTTGACACCCAGGGACCTGAGGCCTAGAGAGGGCAGGGCATCTGGCCCGAGGCCTCACAGTATGAGTGGCCGGCCCACTGCAGGCCCCACAGCATCATTGACCAGCACCAGTGTCACCAGCGTCACCAGCACTAACTAGGGCAATAACATGACCCTGCACCTCCCTGTCACACGCGCACACACCCCAGCCCCTCAGTGCAGCCCCTACCCGATGGACGAAGCTGGCCCTGCACCTGCTCTGGTTGGCGCGTGGTGCTCCCTCTCCCCACTCCCGCCCATGGAGAGGCCCAAAGTCAATCCACACTGCCGTTTCTTGACCCTGTTCTCTCCAGACAAGACTAAGGGGAGCCCAGGTTTCCTGCACAGACGGGGCTGGAGAGGGTGCAGGGTGGGGGCTGGGCCTGTCCTGCACAGCCAAGTGCTCTGAGCCTCTGAGCCTCAGTCTCCACCCTCCCCCTGTAGGGGGTATATGTTCTAGCCCCTTCCTCAGGTCTACGGGGGCGAGGAAGTGCCCATGAGGCCACTTCTATTCCTGTGTGATGGTGGGGTGATTCTCCACACCCCCAGCACCTACCTGACAGGTGGGCAAGGGCCCCGGAGACTGGGGCAATGCCTCTGTGCTTCATCCCCAGCCTCACCTGAGCGGTTCCCCCTGAATGGCAACGGGCAGCTGCAGCCTCACCAGGCACCTGCTCCCCTCACTGCCCAGCTCGCTGTCAGTGGAGGGAAAATCTAGGCCAAGCAAGAAGTAGTGGCCAGGGACCTGTCCAGGCTGGTGTCCTGCAGATGCTCCTCAGATACAGAGCAGCGGGATGGGAGCACAGCAGAGGCAGGCGAAGGGGCTCCTGGGGCTGCAGGCTGGGCCAGCCCAAGCGCTGGCACCCACATAGATGCCTCCCCCCATGCCGGGCACCTGCCTCGCACCTTGGCTAGTGTTGGGAGAGTACTGTGCAGTGCACTCTGCCCAACTGGGAACCTCACCCTGGCTCAGCCGTGCAGACCTCATACCTGGAGCAGCCCCCAGGGTCGCCCTGTGATCACGGGGCAGGCAGAGTGAACCACCACGGGGTGAGCTCCCTGAGAGGTGAGCAAGGTGCCCAGTCAGTGGCCATGCCTGGACCAGAGGGGATCGTGTGGAACAGGTGGGCCCACAGCACTGCCCCTCCAGCTCCATACTCCACTGTGGGCACGAAGTACAGGTGACAGCACGTGATGCTCCCCAAGCCCACCGGTGAGCTCTCCTGGGGAGAAAGCCCCTGGGAGTGACGACTGCTGGTGTCCTCCTCTGTGGGTGCCAGCTGTGGGAAGAGCTGGAGCTGTGACCATGACAGCCCTCCCCCTACCCTCGGCAGGTCCCACACGGGGCCAACAGCCTCCTCTCCGGGATCCGTCGCTGTGAGCCCTCTCAGCTGAGGTCCAGAAAGTGAGGAGGCACTGTCAGCCACCCAGGGGAGCATCAGCGAGTTTGGAAAACATTTGTCCTTCCTTTCCCAAATGGGCATCAGGCACCGAGGCCAGCACTGGGGTTATGGTGGCGGGAACCTCAAGCTTCCCTTCTAAGGAACACGTCGACCGTGGTCCAGGGGATACAGCTGGAGAGGGGCTGGGCCAGGCAGTGGGCTCCGAACCCCTGCCACAGGCCCTGTCGTGGTTAGCAGCCCTCCTGCTGCCCCGCTTGGGAACTGGCGAGCCACGAACCATGGCACCTGGCCTACTTGTTGCCTAACCAGAGGGAGGGAGGGAGGGAGGGAGGGGCAATTGTTGGCCTCACAGGTCTGACTTCCTGTGCCCACGGGACAGCTGCGCTGGTGGGATGTTGCGGGGGTGGAGGTGGGTGGGAGGGGTGGGAGGGGAGGAGGTGGGGACACCTTAAGTGTAAGGCAGACCCGACAAAGGTGGGACCGCTAGGATCAAGGGTGGGTGTGCCCTCCACGCCTCTTCCAGGGGGCCTGAGGGGCTGTGCCCGAGATTTATAGTTAATGATGCCACCCAGTCTCCTCCACCCGAGGCGGGCCTCTGGGCAAAGGGCAGCCCCCTCCACTCCTCTCATCAGACCACATCCTGTTTGCACTGGGTCTTTCATCAACGCAGTGATAAAGTCCTTCACCACCAGCGTCCCCAATGGAATCTCAGGGTCAGGAATGTGCAGCAATCAGACCTCAGAGCAGCAAGTTCACGGGGGTGGGGGTGGGTGGGGGGGTGGGGTTGGGGGGGGTAGGATATAAGGCAGGAGAAGCCAGGAGCCACACCTCCCAGGCAGAGGCACCCTGCCCAGCAGCCTTCCTGGGGAGCAGACCCGCAGCACAGTGAGTACCACCGCTCCATCCCTGGCAGGAGCCCTGCTCACTGGGGCCCGGGGCCAGGTCAGGGGGTGGCTAGGCCCCGGGCGGGTGGAGACCAGCACCTCCTCTTACAGGCCAGATTGGCCACAGCTGGTTCGACGACTCAGCTTTCCCACTATGTGCCTCCCCTGCCTTGTCCTGAACACGGGGGCCTGAAGCTGTGACTTATGCTGGGGCCCAATTTTTGGTGGTGTGTGTCCCAAGCTTCCACCATGTTTTTGAAGAGGTCCACGACCCCCCAAAAAGGGATAGGAGCCACTTCCTTCTATGCATCAATCTGCCCTTTCTCCAGACGCAGAGGCCATCCCCAAGTGGAGTTGTCTACCAGGTGGAAAGCCCTCCCCTCCGCCCAGGCCCCGACGGAGAGGCTTCCCTGACACAGGCCAGACTTGGCTCCAGCCCCGGGGGATGTGATGATGGAAGTTAGGAGGGCTGGATTTGGGTAGAGAGAAGGGCTGCTTTTATCATTTTTTAAAGCCTTCTGGCTGAGTTCACTTTGAAATGTCTTCAAGGGAGCCATTTCTGGAAAGAGCACTGGGGAGCCCATGCTTCTCCAGAACTAGCTCTTTCTTCTAGTCTCAGTTCTACTCCTCAGAGGAATAGCTGGCTCCAGCTCACCATGGTCATTACCAAAAAGGCTTCCTTTAAGAGGGAATGAGCAACTATTGCTGAAGCAGGGGCATTTTGGGAAGCTCTATTTCTGTTTCAAGTCCCCGCCCAGCCCGGACCTCCATGGGGTAGAGTAGCAATTCTGAGTCACTTAGACCTGGGCTTGTATCCCCAGCTCTGTCGCTTGTAACGCTGTTGAGATCTTGGGTGAGTCACCTGTTTGAGCATGCCACCCTCCATAAAAGGGGTAGGACCCTCCTGCGGGAGGCCTGTGAGGACGGTACCAGACATGGCCAGGAAGCACTACCCACAGGCTTGGCAAACCAAGCAGCTGTGTGGCCATTAGAGTCATGGATCTCGGGGCCTCCACCTGCCAGCTGTGTGGCCTAGGCACCACCTCCTAGCCTGCCTGACAGTCTTTTTGCCTGAAAACATGGGACTAACAGGGCCTAAAAATTAAGCTTGTTGTGAAGGGGACGTGCAGCCACGCACACAGACGGTGCTCTGTAGGGCTCATCAACAGCCCAGGCATGTCCACATGCTCCTCCACAGCTGAGTGTTTGAGTTAGGCCAGGAACATCAAATCTGTGTCCTGCTTCCGGGAGCAACTCGTTTCCATGTTAAAGAGACGTTAGCTGGGTGTCCCAGCTATACAGCTTAGCTAGACTATCAGGTTGAAAACTGAGATTGATGCTATGAATTATCTACCCTGTGGCTCTGAGACGATATGGCCCAAGAGTCAATAATTATAATAAAAGAACGAGCCTGAATTTGCACAGCACTCAGGGGGGCTGCTGGTGCATGGCTGTGAGCCGTCCCAGCAGCGGGGGTATCTGAATGCTAAGCTGCCAAGGCCGTCAGATCCAGGGGACTGCCGGAGAGGAGAATCAGCCTAATTGGCTCAATCAGCTCCTGAGCCTGCTAAGAAAATAAAGGCCTGATCCACCCGCATAGTGACACTTCCTCAAGCTGTTTGCAAGTTGGGCTCAGCTGAGCCACCAGCCTTTCAGGGCTGCCCAGGCCCTGGGAAGCACTGTTGACAACTTGTCGTGCAAGGCCCATGTGTACAGCCTGTAACTTCTTCTTCTCTTTCCTCTGAGCCAGATGATAAGCCCTCGGTCCCTGTCGTGCCTTGTCCTCCTGCCACTGGGTGCCTGCTTTCCTCTACTGGACAGAGAAGAGCCCGTGGCAGCCATGAGTGGTGTCGGAGGCGAGATGAGCTGGGCCAACCTGCCCGGGGGGCACCGCGCCCCCCTCCCGCGGGGCTCCTCCCGGTGGCTGAGAGCACCACACCCACATGGGCTGCTTGTCACGGCCAAGGAACTGCAGATGTCGGGCCGGCAGCGTGCTGGCTTCAGGTTCCGGTTCGGGAGGCAGGACGACGGCAGTGAGGCGACTGGCTTCCTCCCGGCGGATGGTGAGAAGGCCCACGGCCCGCTGGGGACCCTGGCTGAGGAGCTCAGCAGTTACAGCAGGAAGAAGGGTGGCTTCAGCTTCCGCTTCGGCCGCCGGTGAGGGGCCAGGGCGTCCGTGGACCCTTCCTGCTGCCCCTCCCGCTCCTGTCTTCTCCTTGAGCCTGAAAGACGGGGACACTATAAAGGCATGGGGATTATTACAATGAATTCTTAGCAGTAGGATCACTTAGGTGGGTGCTTGCTTTTGACTTCCAACTTGGCCGAGGCAAAGACCTGGATGGTGTCAAAAAGGAGGTGACCTAAAGCCAGCTGTATCCTGGTGAAGAAGAAAGCACTGCCCTACTGTAGCTGTTCCAGCCCCCTTCCCTGGTGGCCCAGCTCTGAGCAGTCCCCTGGCCCGGCAGCCAATGAACAGGCAGGGCTGGCTGTGCTGCTCTGAGCTGAAGCGAGGTGGGCTGATGATGACAGCAGAGTAAAGTTTTGACAGTCTCCATAAGAATGCCTGTAGCTGACATCCGAAGTGCAGCTCTCAGTGAGTACACCCCACTGGGTAGAGAGTATGGTTCTGAAAGTTAAAAAAAAAAATCTTGTTCTCCACCCCATTAACACAAGATCCCTCTAGCAAGAAAACCCCGCTGTGGTGTGGAGACTGTTCGGAACTGGCTGCCCATTCCCTTCTGATAACTGTCCTCGGTGGTACAGTGTTTATTTACCAAGCCAAGGGTCTAGTGGGAGATGAACAAGGAAGGAATACGTTTTTGCTTGAGCAAGGTTGCATTTCAAATGTTCAGAATATGAATGTGTTGTGTGCCTCTTTTGAAATAAAAGTTGCAACTGAAAACCATAATGGAAAGCTCACCTGACTCTTGCCTACGGGTCCTCTGTCCCCTCGGAGTCTGGTTTCTCCGAGCAGTGAGGGCCTTAACTCTGGGGAGATGGAAATCGTGCTGCCTGCATCCACACCTGTCCCAGCAGCCCCTTAATTGGCAGTTGGTAAAATACCGATGGTCAAAGGTAGAGGGAAACACAACATGGGGTGTATTTTCCTCCTGTGCTTGACTGCTCCTTCCCCAGTTTTCTCAAAGCAAAGAGCATTCTGCAAACAACTTCTCTACCCCAGGGGAGGCCAGCGCTCAGCCTGGAGTAGTGGCCACAGGCCCAGGGCGAGGCAGAGCATCTCTTTCAAACGCTGCTCTGCTGTGTCCTGCATCCCATCCCGTGTCAGATGCGGCAGGCTAATGCTGCTCACTCCCAGGCTGGCTTCGACCGCTGAGAACTTAGATTGATGTTACTATGGCAACATCTCCCCTCCTCCTTTCGAGCTGCTGCTTGGCCCTGTTCACAATTGAATAATTTTCCATTGAGCTGTCACAATTAATTGGTGGATTTTTATTAGCCTTTTAGAACCACACTGGGTTGGGCCCAGCTTGGCACCTCGGAGCATTTCACAGTGTTTTCCATTCTATTAGTGACTTACATTCCCCGGTAGCAGCTCTCAATCCCCGGCAGCCAGAAAGCCACTTTATTAAGGGGTGACAGATCTGAACCACCAAAGAGCCAAGCTGACTGGGGGTGTGGAAATTGGGTGGTAGGATGGGCCAGGAAGACAGGAATCAGAACATCACCTTACGTGAAAGCGAGCTGCTTTCTCCTGGAGCTCCTCACTGCTTCTCCCCTACATCTGGGCACATGGGCCCCGCCAGGAGAGGGGCCTTCACTTCCAGAGAAGTGGAAGTCCTGCTAACCTGACAGACTGACGGGGATGGAACACATACCAGGGTCTTCGTCTGTTGGTAAAAGAAGCAAACACTCAGCCCTCAAGCCACAGAGGGCAAACTTCAAGAAAATGAGTCCTAGTATGTCCATAAAGGACAGCTCCGGAGCTGAGGACAGACATCACAGACATCACAGGGTGGCCAGGTGAAGGAAGTGCAATTCCAGCCCAGGGTCTCACCCCAGTCTGTTTTCATTTCCACTTTGCGGGGTAGTAGGGGGCTGGGCAGCAAGCTGGTCACTCCTCCCTTTGCTCATATACAGAGAAGCCAGAGAACATGCTGGTGAAACACCAGGTGAGACAGCACAGACCAAAGGCCAAAGGCAGATGGATGCCCCACAGCAAGGTCCCCTGGTGCCCCTTACTTGCCAATTTCTATTCTTAGAATAACAGGAGCAGCCTCTATGGTCACTAACTACAAGAACTTGGGAGGTCACCGAGGCTGAGATAACTCCTGCATGTGTTTATACACACTATGGGAATATACTGGCTGGTTTTTAATTTCATAGGATGAGATTAACCTCAGAGAAGTCAGAGATAGAGAAAGGAGAGGGGGAGGGCCTTCAGAGGCTTGGATATCCTGTCATTAGGCTTTCATCATTCAATGGCAATCAACAACAAAGTTATTCCTTCCAGTTGCTTGTACACTGGAACTCAATAACCCTGAAAATCCAAACGATCAAACCGTTAAGGGCATTGCTCTGTTAAATCCACTCCCGTGGTATCTGGCTATCTCTCTTTAACCCCCACCCCTCACTCTACCCAAGGGAGGCTCGCTCCAGGTTTGGGGGCCTCTCACGCCACCCCCGCGGCCTCCTTAGTGGGGAAGATCACTCTCTAGATTAGTGAAGGTGAGGCTCTTCGGAAAACATTTACTTTGCAAGCAGAGATTAAGCTCCACCTGGTGTGGTGGTGCTGTCTCCTCTAGCCCAGGCACCTGAGAGCTAGCTGTCTGCATCCTTTCATTGTTTATACAAGGCACAAAAAAAGAGCCTTCATCTTGGAGTGCAGATCTAAAAGCATTTAGCTATTAAACTGGGTAGGGAATATTTTGTCTACCTTTTCCTTTTGAAATATTAACAAAAATGTTTAAGAAAAGAAGAGGCTCGTGGGACAGTGGGCCATCCGGCAGCTGCCGTAGTTAACAAGAAGCCACCTTGTCCTCATTTGCCCCAGGGCCAGAGTCAATGCATGACTGAGTCCACTGGGGACCCCACTCAGAAAAGATGCTGTTACCCTCCAAGCGGGAGCTGGGGCCCCGCTAGATGTTAGGAAGCCATCAGGGATGAGGGCAGGCATTGACAAAGACACTGCGGTTGGTCAGCCTTGTCCCACCTGATGCCTTCTGCCCCAGGATCAATTTGGGAATGCCTCCTACAACACATCCTGATACAGAAGATGCTGGGCTAGCTGTAGTTCTTGACTTCTTCTACTCCATGATAGAGGGAGGAGCCTGACTCTGGAGCTCAGATCTCTGCTGGTTATGCTGGGGCCATCTGCATGGTCAGCGTAGTCCGGCAGAGTAGGGTGTACAGTGGCACGTGCTGTATGACCTTGGGCAAGCTGCTTCACATCTCTGAGACTCTACTTCCTCTCATATCAAATGCGGACAGAGACAGAACTTACGAAAAAAACAGTGAGAGGGTTTTACGTGGTCATGCAGAGCACATCTGTAGAGTAGCTGGAAATGCTCACATGTGAACTGTGTAATTTTAAGAAAATTCTCACTGAGGAGTGCCTGTGTGGCTCCGTGGTTTAAGCATCTGCCTTTGGCTCAGGTCATGCCAGGGTCCTGGGACTGGGGTCCCTGGGGTCCCTGTTCAGCCAGAAGTTTGCTTCTCCCTCTCCCTTTGTACCTCCCTCCACTTGTGCTAATAAAATCTTAAAAAACAAAACTAAACCAAAACTCTCAAGTAAAATCGCACAGACATGGGAGAATGTGCTCCAATTCTGAGTGTACAGTTCAATAAACTGTCCCCAAGTGACATACCCATTAGCCAGCAGGACCCAGACTAAGAAACAGAGCATTATCTGCCCCCTAAGCTCCCCTGCACTCCAACCAGGCATGGCCCTCCGTCCTTCTAACACCAAACCACAGACTAGTCGTGCCACTTTAAATAAACAGAAGCTTCTAGCAAAACTGGCTACTTCTGCTCAATGTTACCTTTGCGAGACTTGTGCATACTGTGTTGTGGCCAAATTTGTCTGTCTCCAACTGCTCCATAATACCCCACTGTGAACACATCACGATGTAGGGCTCCTCTCTGCCGATGGCATCAGGACCATTTTCAGCCTGAGGCTCTGTTAAGTGACTGCCCTTTCACATTTGGACATCAAGGTTTGTACTGTGGTCTGACGTCAACAGTAGCTGCTGGCTCTTCTGGAGGACTTGACCCCACTCTCTGGTTCTGGACCTCGAGGGTGGGCCTTGAAGGTGATCTGAAAACTGTGTGTGCACGTGTGTGCATTCTTCTATGGCAAGATCCAGGTACATTAAGTTCTCAAGGGGTTCTGTGACCCAAAAAAGGTTAAGAACCACTGTTCCCGGATGGCCAGACCCAAGGAAGCTTCTGAAGCTTAGGTGACACAAGATTCTCATTTGCAAGACCTGTATTGCCCACTGGCACAGCCACCACGGGGACTGGTACAGGACACCACGTGTGAACCGTGACTAGCTGGTAGCTCACTGCTGGGCATTGAGAAAACAGGATAATGTGCTCTAAGAGGCTGCTGTGAGGACCCTTGAATGGCACGAAGGGAGCAGCCATTGATTGTGGCTGTCGCTATAGTCACTGCATCTTCTTGACTGAAGAGTTGTCACTCAAGGAAACTCCCTGTGGCAACCTAGGAGATATGGTGTCCAGTCATCATTCAACCTGGGCCTCCATTCCTGCCTCCAGGAAATGAGGGAGATCTTGCAGCCCCTCAGTGTGAGCCCACTCCGTGGTCCACCAGCCCCTGCCTCAGCTCAGCGTCCTCACCTTCACCACCTGACGTGCAGCACAGCCTCTGCTGAGTTTCCACTGAACCGTGCTCCTCACCATGCTTTGGTGAGCAGGATCTGTATCTCCTGACAAGTCTGTGGCTTAATAAGTATCATTATCAGAGAGCACTACTTACTTCCCTGACTTCCACTTTCCAAGCTGTCAGCTGGCACTAAATGGAGGCCCAGATGGGGAAACAGCCGCACACACCTCCCTCGGTCCCCTTGGTAGGGGGCTGGGAGAGGCCACAGTCCACAGGGTGGCATTTCCATCACCCTGCCCCTCCTCACGTACATAGAGAGACAAGGCACAGGGCGTGTGGACCACAGTGAGAGAGGGGCACTTCGGGCACCGGGGCAGAGGGTGCCAGGATGGGTTCCCAGGTGTAGGGAAAGAGCACACCTGTGCACAGACTAGTGCTTCCAGCCAGTGGCATCCAGGCCATCCTTCCTCCCCATTTCATTGATGCTGTGATAGCCTGACAGGTAGCACAGCCCCTGGACTCCTCTTCCTTCCCAACACCAGGCGTGGGCCCTGCGGTGGCAAAGCCCACTCACTCCCAGGGCTGCTGGCAAATCAGTGTCAAGGGCACAAGAAGGACCCAAGGCCAGACCAGGGACACCCCTTCTGGAAGACCAAGGAAGAGGTGGGATGTTGGTTTTATGCTATAATTTTGCCACTGTTCCATCCTGTAAAACCCACCATGGGGCTACTGGTCCCCCTTCGGGGAAACAAGGACCCTCACCTCCCCAAATGAATGCCACGGCTCTGAACAACAGGGTAAAATTATAGACCAAAGCAATCTGCCCGAGTTCTTAATGTTGTAAACATTTATTTAAAAAATACTACGGAGAGATGTGGATTCAAAAAACAGAGTCATATACAGAAAAAAAAATGTACTGGACCAAAAAAAAAAAAAAAAAAAAAAAAAAAAGGCCCCATAGTTGAGAAGGGAGAATAGTGGAAAACTATTTACATGTCATTTATAAAAGAGCAAGTCTACAAAAGAGTGTAATACCAAGATATAAATGCAAAATATAGTGGCACATCATGTGAACAGAGAGAAACCAGTACCTCATAGAAGGGCAGTTGGTGGGAACCTGGGTGGGGTCTGTTTTACTTTGTCTGCAAGGCCGCTGGTGATGTTTGAGCACCTCCCTCAGTCTGCCTAACAGAAGCAGCCTGGGGGGGCGGGGGGGCGGGGGGGGAAGAGGTGATGCACTGTGAGGACAGCGTAAATTGATCCAGAGGAAACCATCTCTACCAGAGAAACAAAATACAAGTTTAGGCAAGGAGCATTAAAAACGGGGCCTGTGTGCGGTCATGGCATGAGAAGGTGTGGGGGTGGAAGGTGGTTGTCTTGGTTTCTCCAAGGGCTGCTCCCAGGCTTGGCATGAGGCCCAGGAAGGTGCCTGTCTGCTCTTCAGTAGCTGCTCTAGGTCAAGGTCAAGATGGTCCGGGGCCGCCTGGGGAGAGACCAATGCCTGCTCTTTGAGACACTTTCTGGAGCTTCACTTGATTATGGTCTTCTTCATCCCTGATAACCCCAACAGAAACAGGGGACTCCATGCTGCTCACGGTCATTTAATAGGACGTCTGCCCCTTAGTGCACGGCCAACAGTGGCTGAGGCTTTGGATCCACAGTCCTCATCCTCCCGTGCTCTGGTGGCAGATGGCAGGTCCTACTGTACCGAGGGTGGCTGGGCTGAGGGCGGAGCCATGAAATGCTTCAAGAACTCCAGAAAACTAAGGACTGGCTTGTCACACAGGAAAGAGTTTTGCATCAATCTACTCTGTCTCAGAGGAGTGCAAGGGAGGAGGAGGAGGTCGGTCAGAAATCAAGACCAAGTGGCTTTTCTGAGTACCTGGAAATCTGAAAGGAAGGTGACCTGGGCCCGTGGCAGACCTGCCCTAGGCCCAGCCCTAGGCCACCAGCTGTTCACCCAGGGAGCACCCCCCCTCCAACTCCCCTGTTCTTTGACTGCAACCCCTCCTACCCTTAAGACTCAAGCTTTCTATCCAGGATGAGCAGTGCATGTCACAAGACAGCAAGGAGCTGAAAGAACAGATAACAAGGACAACCTCCCACCCCAAAGGCCTCTTCAGCTCCCCCACCTGTCCTAGGACCCAAAGGCTGGTTGGTTTTAGCACCCTGTTTTAACCCCCAAATCAAGAGCTGTCCTTCATATGAGGAAGTGTGAGGGCACCAGCCCCCGGCAGCAATGGAAGGCAGAGTGACAGCATTTCCCAGGATATAGTTCTGGAAACATGTCTTCAGTGCAGGAGGCACCAGAAGAGGAGTGCAGGCTGCCTCCATGCGGTAAGTGGAAGGGATAGTTCCTAGGCCTTGATGACAAGGCTCCTGTGCAGGGCACTCGCTCTTGGGGGGAAGTGGAGGAGATGGCATGGCCAGAAGAAGGCCTCTGGAAACAAGAGAGAAAAGGAAATGCTCATCCGCTTTCCCACCTGGCCTGAAGAGCTCAGTTCTGGAGCACGGCATGGGGAAGAGGCTGGCGGGCCAACTGGAGTCCACAGAGCAGGAACCCCACAGATAGAACTCAGGACAGAGGTGGTTCAGGGAGCCTGGGCTGGGGACAGGAAAAGTGCAGAAAAACAGCTGGCGCAAAATGTTAGGTAGTAGGGCTGTGCTCCACAGTGACCCTCTCAGCTCCTTTCACATGGAGCTCCCCGGCCAACGTCCCAACTCTCTGGTCTGTGTCAGCCACTGTGGCAGGCATGGGGCAGCCTCACACACTGTAGGCGGCTCCAGCTGGCCTGATGCCTGGCTTCTGCTACCTCTGCACGATGTCACTGATCTCCTTCACGGAGCTGAGGAGTTTGCTGAAGTCCTGAGTGGCCGCCGGGCCACTCCCTGCTGTCGCCGGGCAGATCTGAAGTTCCCGGAGATTATTCTCCAGTTTGTTGATGGCCTCACGGAAGGCGAATTTGTTCCTCATTTGCTGGATAGAATCCACGTAGCTCACACAGAATGTGTAGAGATTCTTGCCGGCTTCAAGTACAGCGCTGTGGCTGGCCATCTGCTCGGAGTTCTTAGAGATGGCGAGGCACAGAGCCTCCGTGCCATCCAGGACCACACCCTTGGTGATGGTGCCACTGGCGATCCGCTCAGGAGGCTGGCGGGTTTTCCGAAGAGACACACGGGTTGATATGAGAGGGATGAAGGCAGTGGAGGCTGGCTGGTCCACAGCCAGGGCAGAGGATGCGGATGACAGCGTGGAAGGGGCGGAAGCCGGGCTGGCTGGGGTCCCCGCCGGCTTGCCGGACGACTGCGGCTTTGGCATGGATGGGAGCACGGGCTTTTTGACGCCTTCTCCCAGCAGACCGGGCTTGACGGTGTCACTGTTCACAGCATCCACAACCACTGCTGCGGCTTTGGCTTTCCCACCAGTGCTGGCCTCCCCAGCTGCTTCCTGGCTCAGGCTCTGAGAAGGCTTCCCGGCTTTCCCAATGGAAGCTGGTAGTGGGGGCGGTGGGACAGGTTTGAGCTTGGACAGTTTCCCCTTGTCTCTCCCTGGGGACTCGGAGGAGGGCTTGTGCCTCCTGGCTCTGGGCTCCTCTGCGGGGGCCTTGCTGGCCCCTCCGGACATCCCTGGCCCTCCTCTGCTGGCAGGGGTCCCCAGCTCAGCTGTGGTAGGGGTCCCCAAGGCACTGGACTTCCCGGCCTCGTCTTTGTGGGGAAGGCTGGAGGAAGGAGCCCCCGACACCTGCTTGCGGAGGAGTTTTGGAGTCAGACTGGGAGGGCTGGAGCCTGGACTGGACTCCCCCATGTCTCGAAAGACCTCATCTGCTGCGTCCTCAGTCTTTTTCACCAGCCGGGGTGGGGGGGTCACTGTGCCTCTGGTCACCTGGTCAGACCTATTCTCACTCGCCCGTTTCCGAGGCAGAGCTGGCTTCTCGCTCTTGTGCCCTCCAAATGTGGACGAGTCGAACTGCCTCCCTGTGGACTGCAGATCCCGAGGCAGCGTGACAGACCTCCACTCTGTGTCCTTGGCCCCGTGGGGCACACATGAGGCCGAGCAGGACCTCAGGAAGCGCTTGCTGGAGCTGCCGCCACTCTCCTCCTCATTGGCGGTCAGGCGGCTACTGGTCAGTGTACTGGACTTTTTCCACAGGTGGGGAGACCGGAAGCCTGGTCCCCCCGACTCCCGGAAGGCTCCATTCGGGACACCCGCCCCGCTGCTGGGCTTTGGGGACTTGGCTGGCTCGGCTGCGTCCAGGGTGGTGAGGGCTGGCACCCCATTGCTGGTTTCTCGGCCCTCCTCCTCAACGGCTGCCTTGCGCTCGGGCTGGCCGTCCATCTCCCGGAAGGAGCTGCTGCGTTTTGGGGGTGTTGGGGCCGTTTTCTTCTTCTTTTTGATCAAGGCACTGAACAAGTTGGTCTTTTTGTCTTTGGGGAGAAGGCGCTCATCTTCATTTAGGCTGCTGTCTTGGGGACCCCGTTCTTTTCGAGGGAGCAGTGGAGACACAGGAGGCTCGTGATCCAGGGGATCTGAAACACAATGGGAAGACTTTTAACATCTCCAGACCAAAGGCTCCTTTGTGGGGGGAACCTGGGGCTGGCCCCTGTCCTCTACAGAGGAGCAGCCCAGGGTCAGGGCTCTGGCAGGCCTACCTGTAAGCACCAGCTCTGCCACTCCCAACTGTGGCCTGTGAGTGTCCTCAGCTCTCTCATCTATGAACCGGAGACCACCACCTACCCATAGCATTGTGTGAACGTCATGCAGTGAGCATACAGCGTTTGTCCCAGCTATCAGTACATAATTTCTCACGGACTGTTAATACTTCTAGGAAAGGGGGATCCCTGGGTGGCGCAGCGGTTTGGCGCCTGCCTTTGGCCCAGGGCGCGATCCTGGAGACCTGGGATCGAATCCCACGTCGGGCTCCTGGTGCATGGAGCCTGCTTCTCCCTCTGCCTGTGTCTCTGCCTCTCTCTCTCTCTCTGTGTGACTATCATAAATAAATAAAAAATTAAAAAAAAAAATACTTCTAGGAAAGGTACAGGACAGCAGCACAGAAAGCCTGGGCAACCCAGCCCCTCATCCCTGTACTGAGGCTTCCTTGACAGCACAGAGCCCTCCAATACCACTATCTGGAGTGTAAAAACCACCACAGGGCTGAGCAAAGGGTCAGGCCCTGTGCCTTTCGGGCCTGCCAATTGAGATTCCTAGGAGGTAAGGTCCAAAGGGAAGGGGTTGTGCACCACAGTGACAATAGGCTATTATGCTTGGCAAACAAGAAAGAGTGACCTTTACAAATTTTTAAATGGGCATTCTTTATGTATGAATAATAGCTCCTAAGAAATCTTTCTGGTGTTGCCAAGCTCCCGGCTTAGTGAATGATAGACTTCTCCCTCAGAGGGCAGCTGTGAGGAGAGTAGTTTTCTATCAGCACCCAGAGCAGCCTAGGGCATGTCTACACCCGGAGCAGAGGTACAATGGGGCATCTATCAGAACATCAGACAGCATGCAGGCCACCTGACTCAGGGGAAGCTGAGGACCTCCAAAACTTTAATCCAGGAGAAAAAGTTGAAGAACGCGAAATTCTAATGAATTATGCACGGCTCTATTTCAGCGCTGAACAGCTAATTGACACTCTGGGCTCACCATGAGATTACGTATCAAAATGAATACTGACGGGCATAAATGAACATGATTGCTTATCACTGGGCTTTTAATCAGCCTGAGGTTCCCACAGGGGCCTCTCCCCATCCCCACTGCTCAACTACCTGAAATCATGACAACGAACAGAAGGACAAAGGTCTGAGCTTCTGGAGACTATATGCCATGGACTCCACAAAGTGAGTGAGCAAGACGATCCAGGGGGCTATAAAAGGAAGCCCTATAATTTGGATTTACTTCTTAATGTAAATCTTCTAGGTATACATTTTTGGTATGTTTTATAATACACATGTCTGTGCAATAGTACGTATGTATACATAGTCTGCACATGTGACTTTTTTCTATTATGGGTGCACACACAAAAAAAAAATTGGTAATCCTGCGATGGCTAAACATCTCATTATTCTGGCTTCCCACCCACTCATCTGTGGTCTATCAGAGCATCCCCGAGGAGCCTCCATGAACCCAGATTTCCGGGGTCCTGGGGAGAGAATAACAATACCTCAGAGCAGCCTAACAAAGAGACCATGGCACACAGGAGGAGCTAGGTCAGTGTTTTCGGGGATTACCCCTCCTAGCACCTTGGAATCCCATGCACCACTCCCACCTCCCCAACTCATCTAGGGAACAGTGGCCAAGAGATTCTTCTTTCAGAGACCACATGTGGACACCAGCTCTGTGCCACGGGCGTTTCCTGGCTCCGTTGAGTTCCAGTGAGTTTTTCATATCAGTGCTTTCACAACAAGCTGCTCTTCGTTTGGTTCAATATTTATTATTGTTCTATCTGCCCTGCAAGAGCAGCCACAAATGTTGTGAATAATACATGAAAAGGTGGGTTTGTTCTCAGTCGGTTTCATAAGCACCTGTGCCTACCTGACCAAACTAACCGCTGAAGCCAATGGTTCCTGATGATTCCCAGAAGGAGAGGCCAGATGTGGTGGGGAGAGAACCTTCCTTTTTTCAAAGCTGGATTACTAACAAGGAGTTTGCCTGCCCTTCTGTGCAGGTGCACTCACCGCTTCCCCATCTGCTTACACTGGCCTGAGGGTGTAGCCTCCTTTGGGTATCTGGTGGGGCTGGGGGACATACCAGTCTCTCCTGGGCCCTTGGTGTGGGGCGTCTCAGGCACATCAGTGGGGTCTTTATGTTCTGCAGCTCTCCTGGAGGTTCTTGTCTTGGTGGGTAGCTCTGGGGCCTGCAGCAAAGTACTTGCAACCCCTCGTACACCTTTTTTCCCCAGTTCCTTTTCCACTTCTAAGAACAAAACCAAAACCAAAAATCAACAGCCATCAGTAAAGGTATCAGTTTAATATGCTGGCATTCTTTTTTTTCCCCCTCAGATAAGAGTGGTCATCTGTGCACAGTCACAGAAAAGAGAAACAGGCCGAGAAAACCACACTCAGTATTTTTTAGAATTGTGCATGGCTGCAAGACAACTCCACATTCAACACCTCTGCTCAGGTGACTCACTGGCCTGGGTTCTTCTAGCAGGAAGTGAACTAAAGGGCCAGGGCTGGAGTCCTTCCCGGCTCTCCCTTCTATCCCAACCTCTCACTCTACTGCAGGCAATCCCAGGAATAATGGGCACTTTACCATCTGATATGCTGGATTCCTGGAACATTGTTTCAAAGGCTTGGTGGATTTCAGCAAAGGAGGGCCGGTCAGAGGGATTCCACTGCCAACCTGGATGGATGAGACCCAGTCACACCATGCATGAGGCCCTGCTAATAAGTGGGGTGGCTAGCAAGGAAAGTCTGGTAATGAAAGAGGCACCCGAGGGGTGGGTGGGTGGCTTAGTCGGTTAACTGTCTGCCTTCGGCTCAGGTTATGACCCCAGGTTCCTGGGATCCAGCCCCACATTGGGCTCCCTGCTCAGAGGGGAGCCTGCTTCTCCCTCTACTCTCTGTCCCTCCTCCACCCCCCACTTGTGTGCATCCTCTCTCTCAAATCTTAAAAAAAAAAAAAAAGTACCCCAATCCTGCTAACCATCTTTTGCTGTGACAAGTTAAAGTGACAAATGTCACTGTGTCCTATTACAGACATTAAGAATTCACAAAGGCTTTAGATATTGGCAGGAATATGGATTGTAAAGCCCCAGAGACGTGACAGCAAGAACTACATTTATAAATCTTTTCCCCAGCCCCACTCTGGTCAAATGGCTTGCCTTCTATTTTACCCTTACTTCCGGGTTATCAAAGTCTGAAATCCTCATCAATAAAGAAATGTTAATTAAAACAATATTAACGTGAGGATTTTTTTTTTTAAGTAGGCTCCTTGTGGAGGCAGCTCGGGTGGCTCAGAGGTTTAGCGCCGCCTTCAGCCCAGGGCGTGATACTGGAGACACAGGATCGAATCCTGTGTTGGGCTCCCTGCGGGGGGCCTGCTTCTCCCTCTGCCTGTGTCTCTCATGAATAAATAAATAAAACCTTTAAAAAAAAAAAAAAAGGGCAGCCCGGGTGGCTCAGCCGTTTAGCGCCGCCTTCAGCCCAGGGCCAGATCCTGGAGACCCAGGATCGAGTCCCACATCAGGCTCTCTGTGGGGGGCCTGCTTCTCCCTCTGCCTGTGTCTCTGTCTCTCTCATGAATAAATAAATAAAATCTTAAAAATAAATTAATTAATTAAAAAAAAATAAAATAGGCTCCATGCCCAGTGTGGATCCCAATACGACACTTGAACTCATGTCCTGGAGATCAAGACCTGAGTGGAGATCAAGAGTCAGATGGTTAAACAACTGAGCTACCCGCGTGCCCCAAGATTAACATGAAGATTAAGGACTGATGGAGCCCTGTGTTGGTGAGGATGTAGTTACTTTCCCACACTTCTGGTGGGAGTATAAATTGGTATACCACCTTTCCTGGAAAACAATTTGGTAAAATCTTTTTTTTTTTTTTAATATTTTATTTATTTATGACAGATACAGAGAGAGAGAGAGGCAGAGACACAGGCAGAGGGAGAAGCAGGCTCCATGCACCAGGAGCCCGATGTGGGATTCGATCCCGGGTCTCCAGGATCACGCCCTGGGCCAAAGGCAGGCGCCAAACCGCTGCGCCACCCAGGGATCCCAATTTGGTAAAATCTATCAAAATTTAAAATACAAATAGCCCTTTGAACCAACGGTTCAACTTTTAGAAATATCAGCATAATGCATGGAGATATATGTATGAGGGTGTTCATCCTTGCTTTGTTTATAATGGCAAAAGTCAAACAAACATGTAGAACAACCAAATGTCCACCAAAATGGGACTGGATGAATGAATAAATCATTTAATGGGGAGTTAAACAGCTATATAAAAAAATAGGTGGGGAGAGGGAGAGGTTTTTTGAAATACAGACACAAAAGATATGCCTGTCATACAGGTATGTGCAAAAAAAGTTGATGGAATGAGTTTATATATATAAATATACATAAAATTAAACCAACTAGACAAACACACCTGGAGCATTTACCTACTACAGCAGAATGTTTGGAAGTAGGGCCCAGGAATTTGTTTTTATTAATAAAAAATTCAAGTTTGGTATCCATCAATTCCATGTTTGCATTACAAACAAAAAAACACCCCCCACACATAAATACTATGTATAAACAACAAATAGACACTGAAAAAAGTCTGAGTGAATATGCACCGAACTGTACATTGCATGCTTTTGAAGAATGTGAATAAAGACAGGAAGGAGAGCACAATTTCTCTTGGGGAATATACTCGTGCCCACACAGAAGTTTCAGAACTGGCTGTGGAAGGCTCACATGCTCGCATGAGTTCGTAGACCTTCTCTGGGCAGCCTTCTGGGCGCTCCATGCGATAGTCCTTCTCTAGCAGCTCATACACCTGGGACAGGTCAATTCCTGGGTAAGGTGACATGCCATAGGTAGCAATTTCCCAAAGCAAGACTCCAAATGCTACGAGTAAAAAGAAAGAGAAAGGTGGTTCAAGATGTATGAAACTTAACTATTTTACATTTAAAATTGGTTACCTATGCAGTGGACATTGCAAACCAGGCACATTCTACCAGGCTCTTAATGACCAATAGCCCAGGACAAAATGAGACATTCAGCTAATAGCCCCCCCCATCCAAAATGAGCTGAAGGGGAGAAGAAACTGGGTTGATTGGTCCCTCCAGTGTCCCTGAGGTAATCTAACCACCTTGCTGGGATTTGTGATGGAGGGAACTAAGGCCTGGAAGTCAGGAGGCCATTTCTACTTCTAGCTCTGATATCAACTAGCTAAGTGTCTAAGACAGAACACCTCTCCCTTCTGGTATACAATGTTGTCTCTACAATGTTCCTACTCTAAACATTTCATAAAAATCACATAAAATTGGGGTGCCTGGGTGGCTCAGTTAAATATCCAACTCTTGATTTCCACTTAGGTCATGATCTCAGGGTCATGAGATCAAGCCCGACATGGGACTCCATGCTCAGTGGGGAGTCTGCTTGAGATTCTCTCTCTTCCTCTCCCTCTGTCCCTTCCCTGACTCATGTCTTTAAAAAAAAAACCTTAAGAAATCTTTGAGGGGGATCCCTGGGTGGCTCAGTGGTTTAGTGCCTGCCTTTGGCCCAGGGCATGATCCTGGAGTCCTGGGATTGAGTCCCACATCAGGCTCCCTGCATGGAGCCTGCTATCCCCTCTGCCTGTGTCTCTGCCCCTCTCCCTCTCTCCCTCCCTCCCTCTCTCTCTCAGTTTCTCATGAATAAAATCTTTAAAAAAAAAAAGAAATCTTTGAAAGTTCTAAAAGCCCAGATTATAGCCTTGAAATTCTAGCTCTCATTAAAGAGACCAGGACTTCTTGGGAGAAATTGGTGATTCAGGTCTAGGGCAGAGAATGACCATGGAATATCTTATTATTGCTCCAGACAGCATAGACACTATCAAAGACTACAAGGGTCTTGTCAAAAGAACCAGGAGCAATTAGAAGTTCCCACTGGCCAAAAAAGAGACAATCCGACTATCAATAAGGAAAATAACTACAGTGGATTAAAACATATCTATATGCACCCATGTGTTTGAATGGCATACATGACATGTTTGAGTATATACATGAGTATGTGTGTACATGTATGTACACATATGTACACACATGTATCATAATGTCACAAAAGAAAAAAACCCAAAACCTTACTTGGTCATCACTGGAGGGTATTAAAAAAACCGACTCATTTTCATGAACACTGGTAAGCAACGGCAAGGAAGCAGACAACGATGCCACCTTTCCTAAATGAACTGTACCCCCGAGTAACTAAACAGTAGATGAGGGTTTTCTTCTTACAGAAGTACTGAGCTAATGAGTGAATAAAAAGTGACAGAATTAGGGAATTACCATCTGGCAAATCCTAGTAAGTCAGTGATCTAGGCACTGGGTATCAGGAACTGCTAAAATCACACAAGAGAGGGAAAATCAAGCCCAGTGTAGCTGTTGATGAAAAAGCACACGACAGCACATGAAGCAGTCCTGCTGAAAGAGGCCAAATCTGAATATACTCCAGCTGTGGACCTCCTGCCCACTACTAGGAGTACAGAAGATAGAGGAATGTACTAAATCACAGCACAGGCATATGGTGTGGGAGACAAGTGAGGAGTTTTTTTTTTTTTTTTTCAATAGGCAGCAAGGGAAGTGAAAAGACAGGGCAGGAGCTTGCAGACCACACGACACAGAGGGTGCATTGACCGCCCACCTTGTGTGAGCAGCACCTGGATCTCAACTCAGGTCATAAAGGTATGACTTTTACGACCCAACTGGAAATATAAACACTGACCAGATCGTGATACTCAGAAATTAGTCAATCTGGGGAGAAGGGTGGTTACAAAAACAACAACAACAAAAAAAACATCTCTGAGAGCTCATACTGAAATATTTAAGGATAAAATAATATGCTATCTGGAATTTGCTTCAAAATAATAAGGGTTGGGGGGTGGGGGGTAGAGGGTACAGGAGTACCAGGAGCTGATGGCCAGGAAAGGTGGGTGAGCATGCATGGGGCTCATGATGCAACTCTGCCTTCCTCAGTATATACTTCCTACCTGTCAAAATAAGTTCTTTAACAAAAGTAAAAATACTGGCTCAGAAGAGCCTGGGTGTCTGCAGGGTTGGCCAACTGCCCCCACAGACCTAAGCAGCACACTTCAGATGAAGGCACTAAGTTAGTAGAGGAGAAAAGAAGTTAATCCGAATTATTTTGGAAGAAAACATGGGTTTTTACTTCATTTTGGAGAAAACAGGAGTAAAGATTGTAAAGTGAGAAAGAAAGAGGAAATAAGAGAGAACTAAGTAATGAAGGAAAATAAGGAACAAGAAAGAGGCTGAGAAAAGGCAAGGAGAGAGAGAACAGAAGAGGACCCACCCTAGCAGGAGAGGACTGAGAGTAGCAGCAGCCCTTACCCCAGACGTCAGACTTGATGGAGAACTTGTTGTAGGCCAGGCTTTCTGGTGCTGTCCACTTGATCGGGAACTTGGCTCCAGCGTGGGCTGTGTAGGTATCCCCTGTCATCAATCTGCTCAGGCCGAAATCAGCCACCTTCACCAAGTGGTTCTCCCCTACCAGGCAGTTTCGGGCAGCAAGATCTCTGGGAAAAGAAAGCATTCATCCATGAGTATTGTGGTCAGCTTTCCCAGCTTTACAAATCCACCAGCAGCGAGTGAAGGCATACTGCTGACAACTGGGTCCAGTCCCCTGGGAACGTGTGTGTGTGTGTGTGTGTGTGTGTGTGTGTGTGAACACCCCACCAGGAATGGTACCTATCCCTCAGCATCCACCTGAGCTCCCACCAACGTGAGATGCCTCACGTAGCCCAGAGAGTAGGTGGGAGCAAGTTCTCACCCTGGGCCTCTGTCATCCTCATCCTGACAATGAAGTTGATAATGGCAGCATCTACCTCTTAGGGTTGTTATAAGAGGTCATGAGTTAAAAGGTAAAGTGCTTCCACTGATGCCTACATATCTATGGTCACCTAAGGGTCTGCCCAGTTACACTAGCCCTACATCAGGCAAGGGGAAAAAAGGGAGTCTCCCCTTGGTCTAACCAGACTTGATAGAGGACAAAATAAAGCCCATGGCACTTTCCCCCAAATTGCGTTTTGCACTCTCCTAGTTTGTCCTGATGCTTATCCAAAGGTATTGTACAGGGCAGCCCTGGTGGCTTAGCAGTTTAGTGCTGCCTTCAGCCCAGGGGTGATTCTGGAGACCAGGGATCGAGTCCAACATCAGGCTCCTGCATGAAGCCTGCTTCTCTCTCTGCCTGTGTCTCTGCCTCTGTGTATCTCTCATAAATAAATAAAATCTTTAAAAAACAAAAACAAAGGTATCGTACAAATTCTGTCCTGTATAATTAGCTTGCTCTCGTCTCCTGATTGTCCCAGGGAGGTGGGAGTCTTAAGCTGTGGTTCGTGAAATCACAAGGCAAAATGGAAGGGAGGATGACAAGAGGCAGCACCTTTGGGTGATGGCTGCCTAAGATAGCCTGATCATCAGCAATCAGAGAGAAATTACACGCAGAAGACTTGTGCTTAACAGGATTTTGGTAAAGCATTTTAAGTTCATGAAATGAAGAGGGACTGGATCTAGCCATGCAAAGCAAACCAAAAGTCAAGAAATCTCAATTTGCAGCCTCAGAGGGTTCACGTTCTTGAGTGACAGGAGCAGGTGAATCAGGCTCTCATGCAGCACTGGAAATCTGTTTTACAAGGAATGGCCAGCCTCTCACACATGCTCCTCGTATTCCTCACTATGAAATCTCATGTATGGGTTTCATACTTGAGTTAATTGAGTAGGAAAGCTCACAGCGCTGGCGTGGAGAACATCTTGCATAAAAGTCACTGGCAAAGCCCATCAGGCTCTGTCCTGCTTAGGCCATCACTGTGCTAAGGAGCCATTTCCACCAGCAAGGAATGCGAACACCAAGATAATTGTGGCACACTTGAAGGTCAAAGCACTCCAGCCTTCAAAACAGCAAAGATGCTTAATTTAGAACCACATATCCACAGTTCTGACGATCATGGAAACATCCCTGAACTAGAGGACAGCAAGTTAAGTGGATAATGAAATGACAATAAAGAGAAAGGAGGGAGAAAACACACAAAAACAAAGCCTGTGCACCGGCTGTGACTGTGATCCTGTGTAGAAGCAACACCAGCCTCCCTGTGGGAGGTCATGACTGGTGAGCGCCCGCCTGGCAGGTACACCAAGCACTCTGCTTCCCAAGGAGCACTGATTATTAGGAAGGATGCCTTTGATGAACTTCATTTAGTATTCCACTTAGTCCAAAAAGGTGCTAAGGGGGAAATATTTCTTACCGCCAGGATCCACTGCTTGGTGGGTCCAGGGTCCAGGCCTGCTGAATCTGGTCCTGGACACATACCTGAAGCCAGTGAGGTCAGGAACCCAGCATTTGCTTTCGTTCTGTGCCACCGGCACTAAAGCAAGAGGCTGCGCCCTAAAACCGTGCAGGTTGCAGCTTTTTGTAAAAGATTGCCCAGGCCCCAAGCTTGCTCCATGGCTCTGTGGGGAGGGCTGCTTCGCCAGGCTCCTACCTGTGAATGAAGTTTTTCTTCTCCAGGTACTCCATGGCTGATGAGATCTGAGTAGCCATGTACAGCAGCACCACAGCGTTCACCTCCTGCCGGTTACACTCTCTCAGGTAATCCAACAGGTTCCCATAGGTCATGAACTCAGTGATTATATAGAACGGGGGCTCCCGGGTGCAGACACCTGCCAATAAGAAAGACATCGAGGGCTTCAGTGTGCTGCTCTGTTCCTGAGTGCACCAATCCCGGAGAAGACAGAATGACAGAAAAGGGCTCCTGAAATGGGTTCTGTGTCTGCCCCTAAGTCTAGGGCCCAACCTCTACCACAGTTGCAAGCAGCACTCATGGCTTGTGATCAGGCTCCTATGGGAGGGATGTGGCCATGCTCTGTTCTTCTTCTCAGGCCCTTGAACTCCAACAGAAGAGGCTGCCACTGAGTTCAGAAGCAAAGGTCCAGCACACACCAAACAGCCTACACCACTGTCAGTTCACCCCTGCACTATGATGGCTACTTAACAGAATAACTCCAGTGAAGGGACTCTGGAAAATTCCAGTCTCAGAAGCCATACGAGATTTGCTTTTGACTGCTTTTAAGTATTGACAAAGTAATAATCTACTCCCTCGCCTCTCTCCCTCTCTTAAAACAAACAGCGGGGTCCTAAGGTGGCTCTTGGTTTTGGTGCAGGTCGTGATCTCAGGTCCTGAGACCGAGCTTCTTGCTGGGCTCCACACTGGGTGTGGAATCTGCTTAAGATTCTTTCTCCCTCCCCAACTAACCCCGTCTCCTCTCAGGGGGAAAAAAAAAAAGGACGGAATGAAGGAGAAAGAAAAAAATGAGTAATATATTCTCTCTCTCACACACACACACCATCCCACACCGGCCTCCTTTTTACCACAGGCTGAGTGTTAGCAGAGGACAGATGTCCACATTAGAAATCTTCATGCACCTCTTCTTTCACAGCGCCTGCATCACCCCAGAGGGTTTAATTAAAAGGCCCTCTCTCCAGAGCTCTGCACACTCACCGAGTAACTGTACTAGATTAGGGTGCTTGATCTCTTTCATTACTGCAGCTTCTTTCAAGAACTCTTCCACCTCCATGGTGTCCTCCTGTGAGGAAAAGAGGGGTGAAGTTGTTTCAGCAAGGAAAGTATTTAAGTAGGAAGGTACAGCTTGAATGGTTAATACAACTGGAGCTTTGGCCAACCACCACCCTGGCCCACCAGTGCCGGCCTGCACATTGCTCTGGACAGGGCCCCTACAGATGATCATTGCCCCAGCAGCACAGAGGATTATTCTCCTTTGTTGCTGAACTCGGGAATTCTCACCCGGGACCATAAATACATGTTGGCAACTTGTTTCTGGGGGCTGCTATGTAGAGGATATTTCTATTCCCATAAGGAATAGGTGGTTTCCAAGGAGTCCTAAAGCACTTAACATAAAAAAATCCACAACCACCTGAAGAATCAGAAACACAATTTAATGGAAGAGACCCTGATGACATAAAAAGATACTATCCTACCAAATAAGACCCACACCTCAAAACATGAAAGAGGACACTGAACTGCAGAGGATTCTGAAAGCCTGGTGTCATTAGGGGATCTTAATGAAGCAATCACTACCACTTACCTGGTCCTTTTCCTCAGGTCCTAAGATAATCCTCCACAGCAGCCCCCCTAACAACGGAGTCACAAGGATCATCACATAGGTCATGTTTTAGCAAGTTCACTGTATCTAAATGCCACGCAGAGACAAAGATATGAGCAATTGCCCAGAGCAAACTTGATGCTATTTCCCCACTCTGGAGTGCTGTGCGCCTAGCCCTACACATCACTGTTGGCACTACCACACAGAAGCCTGTGGCTTGGGTCACGTACACCTCTTTTGACTTAAAGAACTGACTGTCCGCTGATTGATCACCACAATCAGAAGCAGGTGGGGGGGACTGACCTGGTCAGTCTGCTGCCAGAGCCTGGCTATAAAGGCCAGCAGGAGAAGCAGGACACCTCCCTCCAAGTTTCAACATGGAATCTGAATTTGTCTGAAGAGAAAGACTGCATGGCAGATGGGGAGTGAATGTCCGGAAAACTAGACTCGCCCGAGAGGAAAGCTTTATCAACCTTTTTTTTTTTTTTAAAATACTAATTTATTTATTTGAGAAAGAGAGAGAGTGTGTATGCATGCACGTAAGCACGCACACAGGGACGGGCAGAAGGCGAGAGAAACCTTAGCAGACTCCCTTTTGAGCGTGGAACCCCACGTGGAGCTTGATCTCATGATCCCGAGATCATGACCTGAGCTGAAACCAACAGCCAGCCGGACACTACACTGACCAGCCACCCAGAGGCCCCTTTATCAACTTTATTTTCAATGTGGCACCTTATAGATTTCCAGAGGACAGGTCATCCTCCACCTAGTGTGCCTGTTGCAGTCATGTTTATAAGCGGAGCATGACCGCTGAGGACACGTGTCAGCCCATTAGCACTCAGCTTAGGGCTGTGAGGCTGAAACTCAGAAACAATTTACTGCTCTTTAACAATGGTCAGTTGTTCTGATGTCAAACATCATTGGTAGTCTCCGTGTCAAGCCGTACGGGATAAGAACTCATCTTTGCCACCGCCCCATTGGCTGTTCAATTCTTCAGAGTCCTCTCTGCTCCTTAACATGCTCAGCAGGCCATGCTGCTGGTGCATGGGGCACTCTGATCCACCGGGTGACATGCTAATGTCAAAGGCTGGAGAGCAAATGCCTACCAGAGTTGGCAAGTCAATGCTGCTCACGTAAGGACTGGGGGCTTCAAGAACCTTGCCTGGACAACAATATGTTCAAAACGTGGCTCTCAAATAAAGCTTTCTAGGCAAGTGGGGTTTTCCTTTTTTAAAGTACCGCATAATAAACCACCCATAGTGAAGTCATTTCAGAAAAATCATGTGCTCTTATAGCTGCTGGCTCTTTTCTAAAAGAACCATGTCTGGATCCTGAGAGGCGTGGACTCGTAAAAGGAACAATGCGGCTTTCAAAAGGCACCCTTTCCTCTTTTTGTCTCATTCTCCCCTCATTCACACACAAGCACGTCCACGTGTGGACAGTATAAATAATTCCTTGTTTGTTTCTTTCAGGATGATCTGCATGAACTTGTCTCCCCCTGCTGGAATCCCGCCTGGTTCAATTTACAACAGAAAGTATTAGCAGCATTCAGACTTTTGTAGCTGTATTAAACTGGAAGCAGCCTGATGCTATTCTGTTCTATCCCTTTCCTTTTATCTAAAAACTTTCTATCACCTTTTTTTTTTTTTTAATTTTACTTATTAGAGAGAGAGAGAGAGAGAGGCAGAGACACAAGCAGAGGGAGAAGCAGGCTCCATGCAGGGAGCCTGACATGGGACTTGATCCTGCGTCTCCAGGATCAGGCCCTGGGCTGCAGGCGGCGCTAAGCTGCTAAGCCACCGGGGCTGCCCTCCATCACTCTTTTTGAAAAGTCTTCCATTTACAGAGTAAAATAAAATTAACTCTGATCAATTAGGGTGAAAGCAACACTGAGTGAACACTGACTTTCATCCCCGTCTATTGGGAGAGTGGTGGGTCAGCCAGGCTGTCCTCGGAGGGATGGAACAGCCTGGGCCCGATGCAAATGAAGGCCTGGCTGGTACGGGGGGCAAGTAGGTCAAGAGGATGGCCTCTGAGTTACACAGATCAAGCCCTGCCACTGCATGGCCACGCTAAGTCACTCACGTGCCAGGTAAGGGAGATTTCTCTGAATGTCCCCTTCTCATCCACAAATGGGGAGAAGGGCAGCACTTGCCTTGTGGGCAGCACTCCATCAGCAAGACCCACTTGGACTGTAAGGAAGACAGGTGATCTCTATTCCTGGGAAGCAGGCTAATACAATTCCTTGCATAAAACAGACTGGGTCTTGAGTTAACGCTGCTGTTTCTTTCTCACAGATACATATTCTCCAGACCCAGGTTCTCACCCAGAGTGCTTTCTTTCCATTTCACCCTTTCTGCTCACTGGCTTCCCCCGAGCATAGGCATCCTTCGGCATTAACAAAGCGCGGTGTTCCTGAAAATGGCTCAGCGTCCCACTGGTGCTGTGCAGCCTTGAGTGCCTTTCATGCTGCTCTCAGGGACCGTGGCCCCGGAGTAGGCTCCACAGAGAGCTGCTTCCACATCTGTCCCCCAGTTCTCAACATGAGGTGAGCAAGGCTATCACTACAGTGAGGTGCCATCCCACAGCCTGCAGCAATGGGGCTGCAGAGACCAGGCAGAGGCACTGAGCCAGGCTGAGGAAGGTGGTTCACCAACCAGATGCATGAGCAACCACCGCACACAGAAGCCCCAGAGCTCTGGCCCTCGAGCACACAGGTGTATCCTGCTCATAGTCAGGATGGAATCCACTGTAAGAGTGAGCAACACAGAAACGGTGGGCTCTGAGATACACAGCCCCTCTCCCTGTGCACAGCCCCCTCAGGGAGCCAGAGGGCCAGAGCATGTGACTGTCCAGTGCCATCATGGAAAGCCCTTCCTTCTCTGCTCATTTTGGGAGTTCTCTAATAGAACTAATGTCCTGGGGAAAAACACAACAAGCAAGAACCAAACCCAAACAGACTGCCTTGGCAAGGGCAGGGTAATCAAAGCACTTTGCCAACACTGCTGGCTGAGTACAAAGTGGTGTATGCTCCTCAATCTAGGATACTCTGGGGAGCTGACCACCAGGACAGTCTCCACATGCCTAACAAGAAGAATCCCTGTGGCACTGTCTGTAATAGCAAAGTACTGGCAAGGACACAAATGCCCACTGAAAGCTGATATACATTAAACTGTATCTGTGCAAAAACAAGACCACCTTATGTACACTGATGAGGAACTTCAGGATACACGGACACGAGAAGGCACAGTGCAGTGTCTATAGCCTGCTGCCATATGGTTAACAAAGATACCCCCATGTGGACTATTTCTGCAAAGTCACAAAAATCAAGGGTGGAAGATACCATGTGTGCATGTTACCTATTTGCATACATAGGTAAAGAAAATGAGCACAATAGGTAAAGAGTAAAATAGGTAAAGAAATGAGTACAATTTTAAGTCTTAACACTTTTCAACAATGTTATTTTCCACTATTTTAATGGTTAAATCTTTCAGTTGCTTATGAGTCAGTCCTGATGCCACACTAAATCAACAGTAGTCTTTCTCAAATTCTAAGACTTACAGAACTGTTTCATAGAAAAAAGACATGTAAACAAATTTTCAGAATACAGCTTATATGAAATGTGGGGCTTTCCTGTACTTAAGAGTCGGTTCTCTCAGGTATATCCTACCTGTGACACTGATAATCACAGGTAGAGTGAAGTCTACAACCTGCTGCATTCCATCAGAACTCAAACTAGCAGTTCCCAACAGTGGGTGTCTGCTTTAGTTCCACTTTTCCACCCACTGGGGTCAGCCTCATGCACTCCTGTCTCTCCGGATCTCTCTGGTCTCAGGCCCTGATGGTACAGGACCCAGGGGCTGCCTGGTGCTGTGCTGCTTCAAGAGGCACCATCATCACAAAACAGGCAGGGTGTGTAGCACAGGAGCAGACACAGACTCAGGTGTCCAGTCGAGTCCTGGAAAGAAAGGACGCAGCTGCAGCCTGAGGGGAATTGAATGGGGGTAGGGAAGGGAACTTCTAAGATGCTGAACTGTGGTTTGTGCGTTTTTCACAGCTTATGAGGAATAGGAACACAAATGACAGTTAAAGAAAGAAGAAAGGAGCCAGGCTTTGAGGCAGGATGCCTGGGCCAGAATCCTGGCTCTGCGGTACCTCATTAGCTAACACCAGGCCAGTTACCCAGCCTCCTACCACTGTAGTTTCCTCAGGCCTGAAACAGTGGTGACAGGAGAACCATACCCTTACGATGGGTGAAAGGATGAAAAGAGGGATCCCTGGGTGGCGCAGCGGTTTAGCGCCTGCCTTTGGCCGAGGGCGCGATCCTGGAGACCTAGGATCGAATCCCACATCGGGCTCCCGGTGCATGGAGCCTGCTTCTCTCTGTGCCTATGTCTCTGCCTCTCTCTCTCTCTCTCTGTGTGACTATCATAAATAAATAAAAATTAAAAAAAAAAAAAAAAAAAAAAAGAAAGGATGAAAAGAGAGGCTACAAATGGGAGCACTCAGACTCTGCCGGGCACATGGTAAGAGCTCAATAAACATTAGCCAAGGGGCGCCTGGGTGGCTCGGTCACTTATGGGGCTGCCTTCAGCTTGGGTCATGATCCCAGGACCAAGCCCCATGTTGGGCTCTCTCCTCAGCCAGGAGCCTGCTTCTACCTCTCTCTCTCTCTCTCTCTGCCTGCCCCTCCCCACCCCTGCTTGTGCTGCCAAATGGATAAATAAAATCTTTAAAAACAAAAACAGGGACACCTGGATGGCTCAGCAGTTGAGCATCTGCCTTCAGCGCAGGGTGTGATCCCAGAATCTGGGATCGAGTCCCACATCGGGCTCCCTGCGAGGAGCCCGCTTCTCTCTCTGCCTGTCTCTCTTTCTCTCTGTGTGTGTCTCTCATGAATAAATAAATAAAATCTAAAAATAAAATAATAAAATAAAATAAAATAAAATAAAATAAAATAAAATAAAATAAATAAAATAAAATAATAAAATAAAATAATAAAATAAAATAAAATATAAAATAAAATAAAATAAAATAAAATAAAATAAAATAAAAACAAAAACACCCCAAACATTAGCCATTACTGTCATTTAGAACCCACTCAAAGTTCTCAACTTCTCTAGTGGAGACAAATGCCAAAAATAGTGATATAATCTTATTGGACAAGTGGGAAACCTATTGTAGAAATGTGCTTTGTGCAGGGGAGGCAGAAAAGGGAATAATTTATTTAGCAGTTGCTTAGTACCATATTTTGGGATGACATACATCTCTAGAATATGATGCATTCCCTTTTCCCTAATTAGCTATCAGCGGGGGTGATGACTCCCAGAGATCCATGCGAGATTCTGTAACTTTTTTTTTTTACCAACTGTGCAACCATAAAGTTAATAGAGCTCTCGGGGAAAACCATCAAAAGTATAATAAAGTTTAATAATACATCATTAGAGAAATATATTCTAAAAGGCACTCAACTTCCAGATAATTCTGATTCACTGGTGTAAGAAAGCCACCACCACCAGAGAACTCTGAGAGGGGTCTCTTCTCTGGAACACCCATCTTCAGTTCCTCAGCAAACAATCCACAGCATCAGCTGCTGGGCTGTGTTTTTCCCATATTTCAAGTTGTGCAAACTCACCCTCTTTCTAAAGTTTCCAAATAAGTCTTTCCTGGATGGACACCTCACTAATTTTGTGCTTCTATCTTCCTTGTTTCATTTTTGCAAATTATGGCACATGTGTGGGTAATGCCTGGGCCTTTACCAGTCTCTCACTCTGGTCAAAACCCAAGGCTGGGGGGATCCCTGGGTGGCTCGGCGGTTAAGCTCCTGCCTTCAGCCCAGGGTGTGGTCCTGGAGACCCGGGATTGAGTCCTGCATGGGGCTCCCTGCATGGAGCCTGCTTCTCCCTCTGCCTGTGTGTCTGCCTCTCTCTGTGTCTATCTCTCATGAATAAATAAAATCTTGAAAAAAAAAAAAAAAAAAAAAAGACCCAAGGCTGGGCCTGCTCTCCGACCCTGTGTGACCCTGTGCCAGATGGAAACGCTGGAGCACATGCACACATCTCTCCCTGGCCTCATCTGGTCTGCGGGAGGCAGGGCAACAGCTCTTTCATTTTTTCTAAGGCTCGCCAACGTAGTCATCTTTGGGAAGTGTAAATCCAATCATCTGGGCATCAAAACCTTCAATGTGCCCCACTGCCTCTGAGGTAACGTCCTAGCTCCATAGCCAGTTCAAACCCTGTGACTTTGCGCGGGCTCTCTGCTGTCCACCTCTGTCTAGGCCTCTGCTCCCCTGGCCGATTCCTGTTCCTGGCCTATGGCGCCAACTATGGTTCCCTTCCTGTGTTCCCCCTGCCAAGTGGAGCTCAGCAGTGGTGCCCGCTCCCCCATTCCCAAGCTCCCATCTCTAATCTGGTACCTATCGAACCAGACTGTGGTTACCGTCATATTGCCTATTTCTCCTCCTAACTACACTGCTCTACTACCTAGACTGGCCTGAGGTGAACAACTCTATTTTCACAATCCCAGGATTAAGCCCAGGGCCTAGTGAACAGAAGAATACAGTGAACTCAATAAATGCTTATTGTCTTTTCAAAAAATCGTGTCTGGAAAGTATCCAGAAGTCCTCAAGGTGACCTCAAATCATGTCAGCCCCAAACATACAAGTATCAGTCCTGCCCTAAGGACTGGTCTAAGGGGGCACAATCGATAGGAGTGCCAGGAAGCCACCCTTGGTTTCTAGAACGAAATGTGATCCTTTCTCTGAAGCTGTCACTTTATATCAGCCAGAAACCATAATTCCCACTTTACTGTGCCTCTGAGTAAAGGCAGCAGGGAAATAAGAGAGTCCCTAATAGGCAAGTGATCTGACTTCAGCAGTCTCCAAGTGTGTGTCCCACAGACTTCAGAGAAGTCTGTGCATGCACCTGGGTCCCTTCTAGCTGTGGATGTTTCCATTCTTCTAGTCCAGTGACTACAGGGTCCCTCTTAATCTCTGTGCACAAGTAGTACAATTGGTTCGTTTAAAGCAAGTGAAAATAGGGCAGCCCTGGTGGCGCAGTGGTTTAGT
This sequence comes from Canis lupus familiaris, assembly GCF_011100685.1. Classification (NCBI taxonomy): domain Eukaryota; kingdom Metazoa; phylum Chordata; class Mammalia; order Carnivora; family Canidae; genus Canis; species Canis lupus. Next base: position 53,232,150 of record NC_049230.1, read on the forward strand.
GCCACCTGCAGCCTGGGGTGTGATCCTGGAGACCCGGAATCGAGTCCCGCATCGGGCTTCCTGCATGGGGCCTGCTTCTCCCTCTGCCTGTGTCTCTGCCTCTCTCTCGTTCTCTCTGAATGAATAAATAAATCTTTAAAAAAATAAAAAATAAAGCAAGTGAAAATAGTGCAGGTCAACACTAGGGGATGCTCTGACCACAGGTAAAAGCTCAAATCACATTCAGAAGGCAGAGGGTTGCAAGTGAAACCCTTGGTTGGCCACCTAAAGATTTCAAAGGACTTCAAACACACCTAAAAACTACAAGCCCCACACCTGGGTGGAGAGGGTGAAGGTCCTAGTTAATAAGAACAACTTGGATGGGGCAGCCTGGTTTGGCTCAGCAGTTTAGCCCTGCCTTCAGCCCAGGGATCAAGGGATCAAGCCCCACATCGGGCTCCCTGCATGAAGCCTGCTTCTCCCTCTGCCTGTGTCTCTGCCTCTCTCTCTCTCTCTCTCTTTCTTTCTGTGTGTCTCTCATGAATAAATAAATAAAATCTTAAAAAAAAAAAAAAAGAATGACTGGACACTGCCTGAGTTAGTAAGAAGGCATCCCTCATGATTTTCCACACCTCCATTTCCAGAAATCTACACTCCCACTACACAAAACTGGAACCTGCTAGGAACACCCAATGCACTTGCCTTTCAAATCTGCCAACAAAAATCCACAGAAGAGTCAAATGCATTTTGGTTAAATCTCCCTTCTTTCAAATCTTAGTTTCTTCCTCCTCTTTCTCTTAACTGTCAATAGGAAATGATCTAAATGCCAAACAGAACAAAAACTCACAGCTTTAAAAGAATCTTGCCATATGATGAAAACACTTCTCCAAATGACTCATCTTTTTTACACCAAAAAACCACAGCACTTCTCAGTTCTCACTGTATCACACTGAGTCTGGGAGAGGGACTGCCCCCATTCGAAGAAAAGGACCACAGGGGCCCAAAGAGGCACTTCCCGGGCACCAGTTACCCCTAGGACCTGAGCACAGGAGCAGGCCACCCGGAGAGCAGCACCACCACACTCCAGCACCCGCCGCGACAAACCATGAGAAACCGTATTTAGCCATGGTACCGCGAGCGGCAGCAGCAGTCCCAAGCTTACCTTCAAGGTCTTCACAGCTACTGTCAGGCTGTATTTCTTCCATACACCCTCGTACACCTCCCCGTACTGGCCTCCACCCAGCTTGTGCTTCATGGTGATGTCCGTGCGCTCCATCTCCCACTTGTCGTAGTTGGGGGACACGCCGTAGACAGTGGGCTTGTTGCGCTTGGGAGCTGGGTAATGGAGAGTGGTGATGAGCCCGTCTGCCACAGTCGAGTGATGATGAACCAACTCCGCCAAGGTGTTGAAGCGGCTCTCTGAGGAGACGTAGAGCTGAGGGAAACAGGGACAACTTTCAGCTCCCAGAGTGCACACAAACCCAAACAACTCCAATGAACCAGCTCTGCTAAGCCTAAGTCATGGCACAGCAAAACCTCAGATAAATAGCTTTCCACACAGGATGGAGCGTGCAGAAAACCACCTATACTGTGTTTCTCTACACCGGCTGTAATGCACTTGTGAAAGCAGAAAGAACCAACAAAATGCCTCAGTGCCTTTGCATCTGCTGTTCCCTCAGCCTGAAATCTTCCAGCCACCTAAGCATTACATGCCTGGTTCTCCTCTGATCCCAAGCCCGGCATAAATATCATTATTGCTGCAGTCACCTGACTGGTCATCGCCCAGCACTCGTTATCATATCACATCTATTACTTCTCTGCATTGTATTCACCTGCTTATTTGCTTACTTACTTCCTGCCAATGACCTCCTAGAATGTCAGCTTCATGAGAGTAGAGCCCTAAGCTGTTTTTATCCTGTGTCCCCAATGTGGAGAACAAGAAATGAGCACATAATAAATAAATTTGTTGATTAAATTAATGAAGACTAGAATTCACTATGTATTTGCTGACTGGAAAAGAAATTAAATTTTTAATAATTATGCTTATTACTTAAAATCTCTAATTTATAACTGTAGAACTATCCAGAACTATGCAGTAATCAGAAACGGAAACCACTAAATAAAACATAAATCTCGGGATCCCTGGGTGGCGCAGCGGTTTGGCGCCTGCCTTTGGCCCAGGGCGCGATCCTGGAGACCCGGGATCGAATCCCACGTCGGGCTCCCGGTGCATGGAGCCTGCTTCTCCCTCTGCCTGTGTCTCTGCCTCTCTCTCTCTCTGTGTGACTATCATGAATAAATAAATAAATAAAAATCTTAAAAAAAAAAAAATAAAACATAAATCTCCTTCTCATTCTTATTCTTACACCCTCAACTGGGGCTAAGTAGCATCAGAGGTCCAGACATGCCGACCCCAGCTGGACGCCCCTGTGGGATGCCCCAGTCAGCACCCTCCAGAAATGGAGTGGGGCAGGAGAGTGGTACTGGAGGCCTGCACAAAGGCCACGTAGCCACCTCTGCTGCGGGGAAGCAAGCAGAGGGGCTTGCAGACACAAGCACATGTGAGCCTCTGAGATCTACGGTGGGCACGAACCTACACGTGGAGTCTGTCCATGGGTCATTCTGGTCGGATGCACTGGGAAAGGAAAAAGGAAAGGAGCAGGCTGACAGAAGCAGGTGTGGATGGGGACGGCTAGTTTTCTTCTTCTTTGGTTCATTTCAGTACGGTGGTGGGGGAATGCTTCCTTTGCAAAAAAACAATTCCATGTTAAAATCTACACAGGACATCTGGGCTCCAGGCAGACAGCAGGTAACTGAACCTACCAGCTCATGATGGGCAGTCAGTGATTGCAGAAGGTGGGAAGGACATTAAAAATCACGACTTGTCCTGACTATAGACACAGAGGAAGAATACGTGTTTGGAACAGCGGTAACCCATGGGGAAAGAGGGAGAAAAAGGAATAGGCTGAGTCAGCTGTAGCTGTAGTATCTCTATTACTTAAAAACAGAAAAAGGAAGAAAAACCTGAAACTCATGGCAGTGTTGGTTATGGAAGGCTCCATCACTTCTGGTATGTTTGTAATATTAGATAATTGAAATAAAAGAAAAAATATTAACAAATACATGAGTTTATCCCATTTATAACCCTCAAGAAGATAAAGAGAATGCTCTATTTTTTAATTTTTTGCTCGGGGAGATAACAAACAGATGTTTAAAACTCAGGCAAGGGGAAAAAAAAAAACTCAGGCAGGGAAGCCTGGGTGGCTCAGCAGTTGAGCGTCTGCCTTCAGCTGAGGGCATGATCTCCGGGTTTGAGGATCGAGTTCCACATTGGGCTCCCTGCGAGGGGCCTGCTTCTTCCTTTGCCTATGTCTCTGCCTCCTCTCTCTGTGTGTCTTTCTCATGAATAAATAAAATCTTTTAAAAATAAATAAATAAATCTCAGACAAGTCAATGACAGACTCTGACTTAGAGGTTTGTAATATACAATCTTCTGGTTGCAATCCTACTAAAATACAATTCTGAGCAACCCAAGAATTTGTCCAGAAAGACCCCATAGCTCTGGGAACTTGTCCCTCTGTAAGATGGCAGCCCTCAATGGCAGGACCGTTCAAGGTGAGGAGAGGACCCACCAGGAAGCCCTTACACCTCAGACAACCTCAGTCTCTAGGGACACGTGACAAGTCACACTCAGGGCCCAGAGTGAGTGCACAAAGGTGCTGAGGGGAGGTGCGGAAGAATCAGCACCGCTGAGCCTGCGCCTGGCCTGACGTCCACGGCCCTCTTGTGAGTGGGCACTGCTGACACAAGTACAGTTCAGAGAGAAGACAGAGAGGCATGTGGGGACAGCGGCTAATCCTGCCTCTCTCTAGAAAAGCCTGTCATTTGTCCATTTACTTCACTTCATGTGGCAAGTGTTCTAAGCCATCTTCTTTTGGGGCAGCTCAGCTGCTGATGTTTTCACTTCCGTGGAGGGTAGAGCCTCCCTGGCTCGCTCCCTGGCATCACAGCACCCCTCCCACCTCGGACATCGCTGGCATGGTGCGTCCATTTCATTTGCTGGACTCCTGAGGTTGGTCACCAGGGAGCAAGGCTCATTACCTACCTCTCCCTGTCAGCTTGAAAGGAGTGTTCCCCAACCCAAGGATTAAGTTCCTTCCTTCGCACAGAATGCTAATGGCTCCTCCAAGCCCTAGTTATGCAGAATTTGTTCCTGGTCTCCTCTGATTCCCTCAGAGGTGCTCCTGTTAGAGATTTCAGAGTTGTAGCAGGTTTCACTGAATGGGCCTACTTTATATCCTTTTCAATAATTAAATTTACAGGCCCTGTGACTTAGTTCATCTTTCAAAATAAAATCTGCATACCAACACTTATTAAATATTAAAACTACTCTCCCTTCTCAATGCACTGCACAGCCACCTTCTAATAGTTAAGTTTGCTTGCTGGCTTCCTTCTGATTAGTTCTGGGTTTTGAGCACTGTGCTAGTGAACTGGGTCATCTATATCAGGAATTCCTGGCATGCTCGGAGAAGAAAGTGAAATTAGCATTATGAATGGCATGTCATTATGCTATGCACCTGGTTACATAAATACTCTGGGTGATCAGCCAGGACCGGGCCTCCTCCTGATCATGCAGGAACCTGGAAGATAGGATTTGTCAGAGAAACTCACCAGAAACAGCTTTCCCCGACAGCCAGACTTATAGGCTTATCAGCACTCGGACCTCAGAGACCCATACCCGGGATGTACTGCTTACAGGCTGCTGGGCCAGTAAGCAAAATTACCTTGACACTGTCTCACATTCCAGCAGGAGGGCAGGACTTAGAAATTAAGCAGTACTTAATAGTGCTCACAGTCTCCTCGACAAGGGAAGGTCAGTCACGTTTGAGCAGGCTTTTCATTGGGATGCCTGCACCTGCCAAACCACTGTCAGGGTCGGTAAATCTTAAAAATTCAAGAGGCTCTACAGTTGGCCCATCCCGCCACCTCTGCTAAAGCTTAAGCCCAAATTCCATTCCTGTCAACCTGAACCTGTCACTACAGCAGACTGAAAATAAATGTCACCTGGGAACCTCTTTGAAGAAAAGGAAAGACTCTATCTATCAACGGCTATAAGGTATTGTGGAACTTGACAGTGGCATCCCAGAAAAGTAAATAAAGTGTAGACACAAATAACCGGAAGAGCTAAAATGATTCAGGTAGCGGGTGGCAAAGAAAATCAGCCTTCAATTCCACCACGCTGGCAGAGAGCCCCGAGAACGACAGTCGGATCCCGAGGTATGTGGGGGTTTTCAAGACCGTCAAGACTCCTTGGAGCAGCGATGGCTCCGTGTGATCTGGGCCTTGCAAGAGTCCAGCTTGAAGCTCCCCAAGCCCTGGGCTGGCTGACCAGCCACAATTGCCGCTGAAGCTCAGGAACATGACAACAGAGGTAAACCAGGGCCAAGAGGGTGGAGGCAGAAAGAAATCTTTTGGGGCCTTAGAGAAGAATCTTCTAAATTCAGTTGTTTTCTGAAGATTAGCTATTTGAAAATAAGCATTAAGCTTATGCAACCCTAGCCTGTCTCTCCTACCAACCTTAAATTTTCCCCTCAGAAATCCAAAAAGGATTGCATCAAAGCTCTGTTATGTGAGCTTTTTTCAGTGCCGAGCCACACTGTCTCATGCATTGCTGTAGTACCTCGCCCAATACCTCTGATACTGTCCCACTCATTCCAGGAACATGATCCCACTGACACAGCCCCTCAAGTGCTGCCCTCCCAGAGAGGCGCCTCCGCAGATGGCCGGGACTGATAACCCCGTGGGCTGAGACGTCCCCGGGTGCTTGGACAGCAGAAAGGGAGAGTCTCTGCCAGGGAGGGAGGGAAGAAGGCAGGAGGCCTGGGCCACTTGGATGAGTTGCCCAGGGGTGGATGCTGCCTGAGCAAATGAGTTCCCTGTGCTCCACCTGGAATGAAAGGAACCCCTGGCACATACCAGCTGTTAGACAGAGGGGCTGGCATCCCCGTCGGACAGTTCTCAAATCCTGTGAATCATGCTTCCCACATGCAGACCTTGCTCTCTCCCTCTGAATGGTATTTGGGACCAACCCCCAGCTAATGAGTTGTCAAACTAAATCATGCCTGCCTGAATCTGTTCCTAGGATGCTAGTTAAACAAATCCAGGGAAAAGAAACCATTACCCTGTTCAGTAGAAAACCTCAACTGATTACTGTGGTGCAGCACGGCTCGCCCTGGATAAACAGCACAGATGGGAAGCAAGCCGTCAGCTCCAGGAAATCACCTCCCTCATGGGCGGTGTGCTCTGGGATTCTAACTCACAAAAGAGCAACCCTTGTGGGCTGAAGGCACGGTTTCAAAGAACCCACCATCCCGGGGTACATCCTGAAGAATGGAACGACCTAGCCCCACATCTGGGACAAGAATGAGGACCCAAAAGGCAAGCTCATAAGGGTGATCTCTAGTCACACATCAGCAAGCGGCCAGGCTGGCTGCACAGACCTCTGTCATCACAGAAAGCACAATATTAGCACTAAAGACTTCGGCCAGAAGATTGAGACATGTGCAAGAAACAACAGAGAAGAAGGTTAAAAAGAGAAATACGGGGGGGCACCTGGGTGGCTCAGTTGAGCAGGGAGGTGGAATGTGGCTGGAAATATTGTGGAGGTGGTGGCAGTGGGGTGGGTAACTATTTTAAATGACCTAAAAAAAAAATAAATGACTTTAAAAAGTCAGATAGCCTAGATGGAGAAAGTGACATTTCAGTAGACTTGAGTAGGACAAGGGATAGGACAAGGGAGATGTCTGTGCAGCTCTCTAAAGAAGGGGTGTTCTGGGCAGAGAGACAAACTGGGCTTCAAAGGCAGGAGGAGCCTGTTAAGAATATATTGTTCTCGGGGACGCCTGAGTGGCTCAGCGGTTGAGCATCTGCCTTCAGCTCAGGTTGTGATCCCAGGGTCCTGAGATAGGGTCCTGCATCAGGCTCCCAGTGAGGAGCCTGCTTCTCCCTCTGCCTGTATCTCTGCCTCTCTCTGTCTCTCATGAATAAAAAAAAAAAAAAAAAAAATCTTAAAAAAAAAAGAGAAATGAGTGTGAATCTGTGGTACAAATGAATGAATGAGGACAGCCATACAATACTAAGAGGACTAAGTGGAGGGGACTAGCCCTACTGCACATTTTAACATATTATACAGCTGTAATAATTCAAAGTCTAATATCAGAAAAGAGAGTTGACCAACAGACCTAAATGCATATGTAAGTTTGGTACATTTCAAATATGCAGGAAAGGATAAATTTAGTAAATGACACAGGGATCCCTGTAAACATGACACATGTACATTAAACATAATGACAGACCATCTTTACCAATCAATGACAGATGTTTTTACAGGCCTGACAGCACAGTGCTAAGGTGAAGGGAAGCATGCACTCCTGACTCTCATGGAAGCTCCTTTTCTCACCAGCAACAAGTAAACCATGTGAGTAAACACATCTGTATAATTTCTAAGGAGGTAACAGGCCAACATCTATACAAATTTTAAAGGCATATAACCTTCAGAAGATCAGTTCTAGCAACTTATCTTGTATACAGTTACATTGTACATGAAGAAGTATGTAGAATATGTTAAAAAATGCAGGTCACTGGCGCACTAGCGGGTCTATGAAATAAATTTAGTGGATTCGGACCATAAGTTTTTAGAAAAATGAAACAGAACAGAATAGAATAGGAAGTATTAGAGTGCATTACATATAGCGAGGGTAAGAAGGGCTTCTAGGACCTTTTGTTACTGATGTGAGCACTGGGTGTTGATGTAAATGTTCTTATACAGTGTGCTGAGATTATTTTTTTTTTAAAGGTTTGAAAGTCACCTCCTATCAGTGTTATTTAGAACAGCTAAAGACTGGAAAAATCTAAAAGTCAACTTGCAGGGGATTGCTGAAATAAATGATGGTCCATCCACACTAGGCAGTTATTAATCAGAATAAGGCAACTCTAAGTGTGCTACCATAAAGCAATCTTTAAAAAACATTGTTAGGTGGGAAAAGTAAGATGCAGAACAGTGTGGAGTCTGCATCATTTGTGCTTTTAAAAAAATTTATGCGTATACATCTACAGAGGAACTCTGAAAGAAACTAGTCACAGGGGTTGCCTCTGGGCAGCGGAGTGGAATTAGGAGACAGATTTCTCATTGTAATCCATTTTGTTCCTTTTTTAAACATGTGCACACATTACATATTAATGAAAAAATATATCCACCATTTAGGCCCCACCCAATCATCTACCCATCTCCACCCCTGATGATGACATGTGCAGCAGGGTGGACAGTGGTGTCCAAACCTAGCTCCACCAGGCATGCACTATGTGATCCCGGGCAAGAAATTTCCTCCATTTTAAGTCCCCTTCTCCTTAATGCAAAAATGCAGATTATGGTGACTTCTGCCCTGAGGACCAAGGTGAGGTTTTTTTTTTTTTTTTTTTTTAAATTTTATTTATTTATGATAGTCACACACACAGAGAGAGAGAGAGGCAGAGACACAGGCAGAGGGAGAAGCAGGCTCCATGCACCGGGAGCCTGACGTGGGATTTGATCCCGGGTCTCCAGAATCGCGCCCTGGGCCAAAGGCAGGCGCCAAACCGCTGCGCCACCCAGGGATCCCCAAGGTGAGGTTTAAATGACCGGATGCCTAAAAAAAATGTGCCAGCCACCAGCAGGAACCTGGAAAATGCTAATCTCTCCCTTCCCTTCATGGACTCTTGAGCATTGTTCATATAAAGATCACAAAACTGTATACTGATCAACTCTTTTAGGAAACTACAGTTTGGGTTTAGAAATCTACTGGTACTATGTGATTTCATTTGTGTTTAAAAACTGTGAATGTATGTACATATACGTATGCAGGCATACAAACACACAAATGTGGCTTTGTTTACGGGAAGGATGCCATGTACCATACTTATTTTGGGGAATTGCTCTAAGGAGATCTTTTACTTTAAAAATATCCATCTATTATTGCAATTTTACTCACTGAAGATGAATTAATATCATAAGAGATTTTTAAATGCTTTAAAAAAGGAAGACTCTTAAAATAAGAAGTATGTCCAATATCACCCATCTTATGAAATAGCTAACAACAAAACTCTAGCTGGACAGGTAAAGAGCCACACCAGGCCTGTGGACTTGTAACATCCTGTGATTGGTCCTCAAGAGAGTCTTTCCTAGGCTAATGGAGTGATGCCTGCTGTTTATCTGAAGAAGTTTCCTTCGCATCTTCCCAATTGAGGTTTATTTTGGTAACTTCTCAACCCCAGCGGCAAGAGTTCTGGGTCCTCCTGGCCAAAGACTAACACCCCCGGCCCATCAGTTCCCCCAACTGGGGTCCCCTACCTTGCCATCAGAAGCAGTGTTGATCCTGTAGTGGTACACCCTCCCTTCATATCTCAGTGAGATGGACCTCTGGCCAGGACTGCTCTCGCTTTCCCGGACCAAGAAGCTGCCGTTGATCCCACTGCTCAGCAGGTATTCGGCTGCGTTGCGGGACACAGGCCCATGGTACCAGGAATGTTTCTCCAGACTGTTGACTGGTGTGATGTAGTTGCTTGGAACCCACCCTTGGCCATTTTTGGTTTGGGCTTCACACCATTCCCCATTGTGATTGTATCCTAAAACCCGGAGCTTTTCACCTTAGAAGAAGAGAATCCAAAAAAAAAAAAAAAAAAAAAAAAAAAAAGAAGAAGAGAATCAAATCAGACATCAGCTTTACAGGCTGGCTTCATTCATTCCCATTTATTCTTATAGGATTACTAAAAATCTCCAAATTCCTAAACACCTACTTCCCTTTAACAAATCCACATAAATATAAGCATTTTTTTTTTATTTTTATTTTTTTTTTTGTAATATAAGCATTTATAAGTGTATATAAAAAGAGTACATGTTTATACATGAAGCTTCTTGTTTGTAACTGAACATTACAAGAGAGATTGCCTCAATTTTCATAAATTTGTTACGCTTATTCAAGTGTTCTCTTCCTAACAACATAAGGAAGTTTCTTGGAGGAAAAAATACTTTCTCTTTAAAAAAAAAAAAAAAAAAAAAAAATGTTTTTGGTGCTTAGTCCAGGCGTTCTTTTCACGATCATGCTCTGGTTTTCCTAAGAACTACCGTACGGGAACTCTTCTGCTTAAGTGGCTCTCTCATAAAGATACTGTTTTTTTTTTTTTTTCATTGTTGGCTCTGCATCCTTCACTAGGAAAACGGGTAGCCAGCCAAGCCACAGTTTCACCAGATCTGTCCCTTGCAAGCACCAGCAGTGGTCCATAGTTCTCCTACCTTTAGTTATGCTGAGGGTATTGTCCCCACTGGCCACAAAATCGTACAGTGCAACGAAAAGGTTGGGGTCATTTTCACTGGGGCCAGCAAGAAGGTTTTCCTTGGAGTTCCAACGGGCTGCTTCACTGAGACCTTGGGGCTCAAAGTCAGATGCTACTGGCCTCTGAAGGGCTTCTGGAAGACAAATGGGAAACAGAAGAAACAAGAAACATTGGGGGAAATAATTAGTTTTATTCTCAGGAGCCATAAATTGTTTCCATCATTAAACATTTTTGGTTTACTTCATTTCTCTTTTTTTTAGGATTTTTTTAAAGGTATAATTTATTTATTCATGAAAGACACAGAGAAGAGAGGCAGAGACACAGAGGGAAAAGCAGGCTCCCTGTGGGGAGCCCGATGTGGGATTCGATCCCAGGACCCCGGGATCATGACCTGAGCCGAAGGTAGACACTCAACCAATGAGCCACCCAGGTGCCCCTGATTTATTTCATTTCTTAACATCTATATGCAATTTGTATTAATAAGAAAGGTGGTAAAATGAAAATGGACTCTTCCTTTCCCAAATCCTGTGAAAGGTATGAAGTATTTTCTTTTCTTTTTTAGTATGAAATATTTTCATTCCAAAGTGGCAATCACGGTTTCCAAATAGCCTCAGCTTTTTAAATTCATTAATTCAAAATGAACTCATTGTAATAGTTAAAAATAGAAATAGTCTATCCTGGGATCCCTGGGTGGCTCAGCGGTGTAGCACCTGTCTTTAGCCCAGGGCGTGATCCTCGAGTCCTGGGATCAAGTCCCACGTTGGGCTCCTTGCATGGAGCCTGGTTCACCCTCTGCCTCTGTCTCTCTCCCTGTCTCTCATGAATAAAGAAATAACACGTGGCTCCTTGCATGGAGCCTGGTTCACCCTCTGCCTCTGTCTCTACCCCTGTCTCTCTCCCTGTCTCTCATGAATAAAGAAATAAAATCTTAAAAAAAGAAAGAAAGAAAGAAAGAAAGAAAGAAAGAAAGAAAGAAAGAAAGAAAGAAAGAGTCCATCCTCATACATCTTTGCCATTGCTTACATATAATAGAGAACAAAAGTTTCTTTAAAACATTTCAAAACATGTTAAAGTTAATATGTGTATATAATTTAAAAATCAAGTAAGACAGACAGGCTTATGATAAAGGACAAACACCTTCTACCTCACTCTTCTCTACACCCATAGGCAACAGCCATGCATGCCTTGGGTGACCCTCCATCTCTCTGAGGAGAAGTTGAGTCTCTTGACCCCACTCCTCTGCCCCCACAGCTCCTGTGCCAACCTCTACCATCACCTTTGCATTTTCAGCAACACACTTGCACAGGCTTCATTTCTTGTTCTCCAGCTATAGACAGCGTCTCTCGCTATTTACTTCCCAAGATAACATCCCACCCTTCCTTCCAGCTCTCTCGACACTCTCAAAGACAGCCTTCTTATATTTCCTTTACCTTGTGAAAACTAGTAAAGTTTCTTCCACTTTGTAATTATAAAGTCCTTCATGTTTTGTATATAAGTAGATTGTAAAAGGTGAACATCGATCAATCTCTCTTAAAGTACATGTGGCTATTGTTCACTACAGGGTCAAAGAGAGTTCATTATTTTTTCCTGAAATCTTTTTCCTTTTCTTTTTTTTCTTGAACTATGCTCAACCTCACTAGAATTTCTGTGATATACATGAGAGTTTTTTTAAGCCAGCAAATGAACTCCAGGTAGGTCCTTTTAACAGTCATAGGATATTCTAGATTGAAATTGGAATACTCATTTAAGGAAACTATAATAAGAAACCAACCTTTACAAAAGGAGGGATAAGGGGAAACTTTTAATTTTCCCATATGTGTAAGCCAAACCCAAATGGTAAGAAAATTATGTATGGGTGCCTGGGTGGCTCAGTTAGTTGGTTTTAGCTCGGGTCACAATCTCAGGGTCGTGGGATTAAGCCCTGCAACAGGCTCTGTGCTAGGCAGGAAGTCTCCCTGAGATTCTCTCTCCCTCTCCCACTGCCCCTCCCCTGGCTTGTGCCAAATCTTTCTCTCTAAAATAAATAAATACATCTTTAAAAAAATAAGAGAAAAATTAAAATTTTCCCTCTTTATGGATTTAGAGAATCCCCAAACATCTTTTCTTGGGCAATAACAGGGATAGATCTGATTCTGCAGTATTCACTTCCCCTCAAAACAAAACAAACCACTAGAGACATCTAAGACACCTGAGGGATGAGGCTGAACCAGGACTGGAGAACTTTGAGAAATGGGCATTCTTTAAAATATCTCTTTGGGGATGCCCAGGTGGCTCAGCGGTTGAGTGTCTGCCTTCGGCTCAGGGCGTGATTCTGGGTCTGGGGATCAAGTTCCACATCAGGGGCTGCCCAACTAGGGTCTTTCAATACTAGCTTTTATACTACTGACTGAAGTAAACCTTCGGCAACTGTTTTTGCTAAAAGAGTAAATCCCCAACTACGTCATTATTATGTTTGGTAATCTCACTGTATGAATCATGAGGGCAAAGAGAATTTCAAGGAAGAGGGTCTGTAACACTGCCACTTCCTAGAGTGCAGAAAAGCCTTAGTTATGAGTTAGGCCTCGTCTCTTGAATATTTTACATGGGCTTGAAAAGCAAGCCTAGCACCCATTGTGATCAGGAATTGATCAATTAACCAAATACAGCTGGTTAAGGGGCAGCCCCGGTGGCGCAGCGGGTTTAGCGGCTGCCTTCAGCCCCGGGGTGTGATCCTGGAGTCCCAGGTCAGGCTCCCTGCAGGGAGCCTGCTTCTCCCTCTGCCTGTGTCTCTGCTTCTCTCTCTCTCTCTGTGTGTCTCTCATGAATAAATAAAATCTTAAAAAAAAAAAAAAAAAAAAAAGCTGGTTAAGGCAGAGAATTTTTTTTTTTTTTAAATGTGTGATCCATCATTCCCACTTGAAAGTGCACTGGCTTGCTGGCCTTGACTGCAGGGACAAGGTCTGCCCTCTTGGGGCTGAGTATGTATGTGGTGAGAGTTGGAGATTGTCCCCATCATCTATCTGGCTTCCAGCTTCGGTTTTCTGGCGGCCGAGGAAGGACTGGGATTTATATGCTCTGTGGCCCCAGCACAGTCCCTTCCAATTGCTTACAGCTGGCTCACTCACACCTGGTCTGGCAGCAACATTTAAAATCACCTGCCTTTACTGAGTCTAAGGCATCCATCTGACTATCATGGAAACCACTCTCTTTTTACACCTGCATTTCACTGGTTTCATATTAACCCAGTAAATAAAACAAGTGTATCTGGAGATCTGGAAAGAAACGTAACCAGATCTTGGTGTGGCTGGAGCAGTGAGTGACAGAGGATGACGGTGGGGTGGCTGCCCTGTTCTATGGGCGGTAGGCACTAGGGAGGCAGGTTTTATAGGAAGTGGAGCATGCTGGTCAACCTAATCCGTGGATTAAGTGGAAGCCAGTCAAAAGACTTCTAATGTCATTGTATTAAGCAACACCATTAGCCTAAGGATTCTTAACATAAAAGTAGTCTTGCATATCAACAGAAATAGATAAATCCCTCCACTATGGAAAAATGGACCAAAACCATGAATAAGCAATTTATAGAAAATTTAAATTACCATTAAACTTGGAAAGCAGGCTAGCCCTGGCTAGTAATCAAAGAAATACAAGTTCTTCATCAAATTGGCAGATACATTTTTTAGAATCTAAGTCAGTGTTAAGACCTCAATGAAGTAACTCTCATAAAATACCAGTGGTTGCTGTAGAAATTGCCGTAACACTTTAGGAGGGCAACTGGAAATACAAACCATATCTTTAAATCATTCCATAACCTTTGATCCACCTCTAGGAATTACCCTGAGATCTACACCATTATTTCTATACACTGATTTTTAAATAGTAGCACAGAAAAAGAGGAGCACAAAATATCTATCAACATAAGGCAAGTTAGCAGGTGGTCCATCCATAATACAGAATATATCCATAAAGCCGTTAAAAATATTTTTAGAAAAAACTACTGGCTTGAGAACACATTCATAATAATGCTATTACAACCTGTTATATACACGGTGATCCCAATTTTGTAAAAACTGAAAAAGTACAGGAGTTACACCAAAATGTGAACAGTAATTAGCACAGGGTGGTGTGTATTAACAGTGCCATTAAAAGTAGTTAACTTGGGGTGGTGGGATTACAAACTTAAAATTTCCTTTATTTTGGGATGCCTGGGTGGCTCGGCGGTTTAGCGTTTGCCTTCGGCTTCGGGTGTGATTTTGAGGTCCTGGGAGTACCGCATCAGGCTCCCTGTGAGGAGCCTGCTTCTGTCTCGCCCTCTCTGTGTCCCTCACAAATAAATAAATAAAATATTTAAAAATAAATAAATAAATAAATAAATAAATAAATAAATAAATAAATAAATACAATTTCCTTTATTCTTTTCTATATTACGGCCTATTTCTCACAATGAATGGGGATTGTTTTTTGTAATTCAGAAAACAGTCACAAAAATAGAGAAACTGCCATCATAAATAGGAGCCAGCTGATGCTTCCCTAATTGATAATCTAACCTGAAAAAGAACTCTGGGCGCGGGGGGGGGGGGGGGGGGGGGGGGGGGGATCTCCTGGAGCTGTCCTGAAAAAACATTTGCGTGCTTCCCTCTGGAGTCCCGACCTCGTGGCCATGAGCACACAACTCTGGCAGCCCCGGCCCACACAGGAAATTAAACCAAAGTCATGAATACAGAAATGCTTTTCTTCTCCACTGCCATTTGACCTCTTCTATCAAACATTCTGCAGCATCTGGATTTGATCAAAGTTACATAATCAGGGGAAGTGGCCTGGAAAACACCTGGACTAGGCAGAAGGCGGATACCCGCCCAGGGGTGCCTGTGGATTTCAAGTCTGGGATTGAAGAGGGACTGTCCCTAACATGGAGACTGCTGCTGGGAATTTCATGTGAGGGGATGAGCCCTTTGTCAGGAAGGAAAGGGCCTCCCACAGCTTTTTGATTCAATGGACAGCAGGAAATCCAAGGCAGTCTCTCGATTTTCCTCTCCAGTTCTTGCTCCATTCCACAAATTAATGGCCAAAGCCCAAAGGGAAGTATTGCTCATGCATGCCTCTGGATCAAGACCCTGAAGTATAGCCACAGCCCAACACCAAAACCTTCCAGTCAAGTCCCAATCCAGGCTGATGTCAAAATTGACTCACAATGTATAAATGCCAAGTTCCTTGCTTCATTTCATTGTGAACTACGCTTGTCAACCTTAAAAATGATCACAGCTTACAAGGCCAACACTGAATAATGTACTTCAACCTGGCTTAATGCGAGGACTCCCTGCCAGGCCCACTGTCAGGAAGTTAGACCCCTGAAGCCCCGAGGCTTCATTCTAAAAAGATGCCCAAAATAGCTTCCCTTTTCTGCTCTTCCAGTGGATCTTTTGGCTGTTGTTTAAGTCTTGGGAGAGAAATTTCAGCATCTGCTATTATTCTCTTACTTTTTTTTAGTGAACATTTTCTGCAGCATCCTTTCTGAGTCATATCTAAATCTATTTAAGATTCATATCTTCAAAAGTGCCTCTCACTCCTTTTAAAACCCTTTTGCTATTTTAGTATAATGTTCATGAAAGGCTTCCACTCACCCATAAAACTCGGGAAAAGTCATTATTAATTAGCCAGTTAAACACCAAAAACGGTGATAGGTTTAAAAAAAAAAATAAAAAGCCTCCAAAAAGCTATGGCTCCAACCATGAGAATATCAAACTGTTTAAAAAAATCCAGTAAGGATAATGCCACAAAATTCACTGGGCCTGTGCATGTTTCACTCACTTGGATAGTATTCTAAGAAACGGCTTGGGGTCTTTAGAGCACAATTTAAAAATCGTTTTTATATGAAAGTAATCCTTTCTTAAAGTTGTGAGTCACTGATCAGAAAAGTTCACAAAAGATTCTCTGATATGGTCTATCTGGTCTAGACTTCCAGGAGCTGCCCCTGAACCCCCTCTGTGGGCCAACAGGAAGAGGTAAAATGTTCCTCAACTTCAGGGGTTCGAGGGGAGGGAGACTGCACCTCTGGGAAGTTCCTCCACCTTCCTGTAGGTGCTCCTGCCCCAGGCCACCCTCTTTTGCAGAGCAGCTCATTGGCTGCTGGGCCTTTGGGGTTGGGAGGGGAGAGGGCAGGGTGTGTCAGGCATGATAAACAGATAAACATTCCCTTTACTTTTGTTCAATTTCAATTATTTAAACCCTTGTTGCCTTATTCTTATTTCCTTTGTGGGCCTTTGACTATTACCCTCCAGTTCAAGGAATCTCTGTAATTCAGAAATCTATAAAACAGATCCCTCAAAAAAGAGGGAAGGCTTCGTGTTTTATTTCAGACTTGGTTCCAACTGATGAGATCATGCTCAGACTATTCTCAAGTCAGTATACAACAATCTCATACAACTTATAATATGAGCTTAGAGGAAAAGTATTATTTCCCATAATTTGAACTTGATGAAAGTCATTTTATCTACATCCTACATGGTCTTTTTATTTTGTAATTTACACCCTCACCCAGAGCAGTTAATGTTATTTAAAAAATAAGTTTAGTTATTAAATATGGCCTTGGTCTTATCTTCACACTCAACAAAATTTTCCCAGCACCCCAAACACTGTGTTAGCTGCTGGGAGCAGGGGTAGGGCAAGGTGGTAATGATGCAAAGAATCACCACATGACCTGTGTCCCTGTGGGAGGAACACAGCTAATGAAAACGTACACAGCCTCAATGGCAGAAGTCAGAGAGAAGACAGGCAGGCACTGCCCTGTGGACTAAATTATAAGAACAAGACACTGAGGGCCAGAAGTTGTGAAAGGACCAGCTTACTGGCATCAGGAAGGATGTGGATCCTGAACAAGATCTCGCTGCTTAGCAAGGGAAGCAGGACTAACACAGAGGTCCAAGGCTAGCCTGACACCCTGAGGCTGCTAAGGGAGGGGTCTTCATCTGTACTGTGCTGTGGCCCCTCTGGTGATGTCTGGGTATGCCTCAGGATAAAGTCTGTAAATGCAGAGAATGTGGAGGACTGCAAAGGAAAACATACTGAAATAGTCCTCAAAATCTTAAAAATTAAGATTAAGCATTGTGATACAATGCTTCTTTATTAATGCATTAAATATATGCCTCTTTGTTAACACATTAAATAACAAGATCCAGGGATCCCTGGGTGGCTCAGTGGTTTAGTGCCTGCCTTGGGCCCAGGGCGTGATCCTGGAGTCCCAGGACGGAGTCCCGCATCAGGCTCCCTGCATGGAGCCTGCTTCTCCCTCTGCCTGTGTCTCTGCCTCTCTCTCTCTCTCTCTCTCTGCGTCTCTCATGAATAAATAAAATCTTAAAAAAAAAAAAAAAAAAGATCCAGGAGTAACTGCTATCATTTCCAAGTAGTGGTATGTGTAAGCAACAATTACAACCATTAGATGACATAAAAATATCTGAGTTTTACTGGTGATGAAGTCACAAGTACCTGCTAATATTACTGTGGTTTGTTACATTCTTAAGAAAAAGTGAAACGCTAATTTTCAGTTAGAGGTTAGTGAAATAAAGTTCTAATATTTCCCCTTCCAAGGAC
Source organism: Canis lupus familiaris (assembly GCF_011100685.1). Classification (NCBI taxonomy): domain Eukaryota; kingdom Metazoa; phylum Chordata; class Mammalia; order Carnivora; family Canidae; genus Canis; species Canis lupus. The sequence goes on from NC_049230.1 coordinate 53,250,060, forward strand.
ATGGAGCCTCTGAATTCTATCCCAGATCCCAAGGGCCTTCCAGGTTAACAACTCCTACACTACAGATGTGGTTCAGTAGAACCCAAATAATCTGAACTGGAGATGGGTCTAGAAAAGAGGCTGCTATAAATTAGTCAAGAAGTCCAAATTATGCAAACTCCTTTTTAAATAGATGCAGTTTTATCACTTCTCACTTATGGGCATTATAGGCAATAAGTTAAATAGGTTTCCAGAGAAACCTCCCTTAAGAAATAAAGAGTAAAAAATAAAGTTATTTAAATTAGCCCAAGGTTTAAATATTTCCCCTGGAATCTGTTTACATTATAATGTGCCTAGCCAGTCAAGTTTAGAAAACAGAATTCTCCGTGCTAATCTCGGTCTCTATCAGCAGTCCAAGTATTAAACCTTTCTGAAAGGTACACAGTCCCCTCCTTCTATCAGAAAGCAAAAAATAAAAAGAATTCTGTTACCTTCTAAGACTCTGTTGTCAAAGAAGCCTCTAGTTCCTGGAGATGGAGCATAATAAAGAGAACACCCCACCATTTTCAACACCCCACCACCACCTCATCTCAGCTAAGTTTATACTCACATTGTAACCATTTTTCCTCCTAAATCCCCATGATTTGTTCCCCTTTACTGGTTCCCTCCACCCCCACCCCACACCCCCAGGCCTTTAATCCTACCCCACTCCACTCTGCCTCCACACTGCTACCAGAGGGGACTTTCTGAAATTTAAGACTGACCAAGTGGTTCTCCTGTTAAAATCCCATGGAGATAGCTCCTGGTAGAGGCAGAAGGGAAAGCCCAGAGCGGTCAAGTGCTTTGCAGGGTCCTTAGCAGTTTGCAGATAACATAGAAGACACTACTCCTAGCAGGTAACAGGCACTCAAAGACAGCTAGGGTTTTCATTACTACTACTACTGCAGGAGAAGTCCGTGCTCCCAAAGTGGGGGCACAAAAGGCTCTTCAGGGTCTGGTCTGGGACCAGCTTCTCCCACAACCCCTAGGTCCCCATTCCAGCCTCTCTAAACCTCTCTGGTGGTTTCCCCCACACAAACCCTGTGGCTGCATCTTATGTGCACCCTGACAAGTGCCTTTAACTCTCCCTGAAATGCCGACCCAGCTGACTCCCCCCCATCCTCTTGACCTCACTTCCTCTATGGAGCTTGACTGGTCCTTTCTCTTCCCTATCGCTTCCCCCTAGTTGACTGCTTCCCCTTCACCTTGTCAGCAAGGAAATCTGGTAAGCCTGGACTCCAGGGCCAACAAGACTTATTTAAATCTCTGTCCACCCTGTCTTGAAGTAATTAATTTCCCAGTTGCACAACAGGGCAACAATGGTGTCTACCTAGCCAGGCTGTCAGAAAGGCTCCGTGCACACTGCATGCAGGGAATTTCTGCACAAATGCCAGGTGTGGTACCTGGCCCTAGGGCCCTGCACCTTAGGGCAAGTACTCCCTCATTTATTATTGTCCTCATGACAGTGTGAACTCTGGGACAGAGCCCAGCGATCTTACCACAGTCTTCAACCCTTGCCTCCTGCAAGGCAGGGCATATAGCACCGCTGGGTGTTTACTGTAACCATCCGCTATACAGACAGAACACCCTGCACCTGTCTCAAGCAACAAGGTAAAATATTAAGTCATGACAGAAGAGTGTACCTTAATTATCTGTCAACCTGCAGTAAGAACAGCAAAAAGACAGCAGGATGAAAAGAAATGACATGCTGCCAGGGAAGCTTTTGTAAAGATCTCAGAAATGCAGTTTTTTGTTTTTTTTTTTTTTTTAATGGAATGTAAACCATGGTCAAGATACTAAAACAAGGGCAACATAGAAGTCCATTTCTCTGCACTTTCAAGAGAAACAGGATTCATTATAGTCCCAGAACAGGCACACAGCACCTCCACATACATTCTGTCGGGGGCAGGGTGGGGTGGGGTGAGCAATGGTTCCCTGAATCCCTGCACTGGCCCTGATTCAAACCATCTGCAGTGGGCCCACTAAGCATGGAAGCATTTTTATTCTGTCACAGGCCATTTGCAGCCGACTGAAAGCCTCCCCCTCTGCCTGCTGGGCCATCAGGGCCTGGGGATGGTTTGGAAAGCACTCATTTCACATTTACTGTTCTCCCCAAAAGGGTCACCAAGGACTCCTGGGTCAGTTTAGATTCGACTCACTGAAGTAAAGGGGCTACCTGATGGCAGGTAATGTCCCCAAGATGTCTCGTTAGCCATTATTATTCCTGTTGTTAATCTGAGCGAATGTGACCCAAAAAAGGTATGTGAGTTCCCAAAAGTAATGGCTAATTCTATCCATGACCCACCTTTAAATTCAATGTTAAGGTATGCAATGTCCAGTGCTACTAGCTACACTTGAAGACTGGTAAGATTGCTAAGGATTGGGTCTTTTTTTTTTTTTTTTAAAGATTTTATTTATTTATTCATGGAGACACAGAGAGAGAATGAGAGGCAGAGACACAGGCAGAGGGAGAAGCAGGCTCCATGCAGAGTCCGACATGGGACTCGATCCAGGGTCTCCAGGATCACACCCTGGGCTGCAGGCGGCACTAAACTGCTGTGCCACCGGGGCTGCCCAGATTGGGCCTTTAAAGAAAATTTAAGAGCAATGAGGTTCAAGTTTATGCAACCGACTGTAATAGAATAATAGCCAGTATTTATCTGTCGCTTACTGGGTGCCAGGACTGTGCCAAGCACTTCATCTGTACCAAACCCCACAAGCCTAGGCTGATGCTCTCTTGACTGGGAGGGCAGGAGATGGAAGAAGAGTTAAGGTTACTCCTCTACCTCTCCCTGTAGCTTCCTTGCACCAGGCTGTCCATCAGGCTGTCCATCAGTCCGTATGGCTCCCACTCAACATTTTGCACTTCTCTCTCAGAATCTGGCTTTTTCCCTTTCTCCCTTCTGGGTCTCTTCCTCTGCCTGCCTTGGGCTATCCTTCTTCGGTACCCCATACCCCTTCTCATCTGTGTTCGTTTTGGTCTCAGCCTTTCTCTGCCTCCCTCTCCTCTTTAATTCCCCACCTGCTTTTCTGTTTCCTTCACCTGTCTGTCTTCCTTGTCACTACCACCACAGACAGTAGAACAAGGCACCTATGATGTGGGTTAAGAAAGAAAGATCTGAGAGCCAATTTCAGAAAATAACAACTCTCCTCATCTGAGGGCAGAGTTAGACTCTCATGTGTTGGTAATCAGCAAGCTATTTTCCCAAATGTCTTTGGAACTATAACTTCACGAGGCAAGAAAACAAGACTGACCATAATGTGCTCTGTGTTCTTTTTTTAACCAGTAACCTTGGGCCCAGCTAAGTATGAGAAGTGACTTAATCCATGCTCTCTGAGGCTCAGACTCAGGACCTTCAGGTTATGAAACTGATGCTCTGCCAGTGGTTTGAGGAGGGCAAATTTAAGATTGACTATGATTTGGTCATTTTGAAAGCTGGGTGATGAGTACAAGGAGTTCAATGGGCTGTCTGCTTGTTACAGACTTAGAATTTTCCATAAAAAAAAAAAAAACAAATCTAAGAATTTACTTTATAAATCTTTTAACGTGTTTAATTACGATCCACTATTACAGAGAAAAAGTTAAATTCTTCCAATATCCCATTTGATCTTTAGTTCTTGTTGTATATATTTATCTTTTCCAGTTTTATTGAGATATGATTGATATAAAACATTGTATAAATTTCAGGTGTACAACATGACTTAATACATGTAGATACTGTGAAATTATCAGTTATCACAGTAAATTAACGTCCATCACCGCACAGTTGCAGATTTTTTCCTTACAATGACAACTTTTAAGATCTACTCTCTTAGCAACTTTCAAATATACAGTACTGTTAACCATAGTCATCATGTTGTACAATGTTGTCATATATTTTTAAACTTATCTGTAGACAATTTTTCCTGTTTCTATCTCAGATCAGTGATTACACTGGCAAAATTATGACGATTTTAGAACAAGGTAATGAGTAGTATAAGATGTTCGGTTTTCACATATTTGGAGCTGTGGAAATACTGCCTCTGGAGAGATTATGATACCAATCATGAACCAGTGGGATTTCTTCTTCCACAACTAAAACATTCACCATGGGCATAAGAAAGGATCAGAGAGGGGCCTGCCTGGCTGGCTCAGTCAGAAGAGCCTATTAAGTTCCAGCCCCAGGCTAGGTGTAGAGATTACACAAATAAGTAAAATTTACAGAGAGAGAGAGAGAGAGAGAGAGAGAGAGAGAGAAAGAAAGGATTACAGAAAGGGAAGATAAGATACTCATCCTCAAAACCAGTGACAGGAAGTATTCATTCTATGCATCAAAGCAAATTTGGAAACAAACTGTTCTGTTAAGAAAAACTACGGTAGGTTCAGCTCACTTCTATTGTGACTTCTGCCATTGAAGGAATTGGCTGAACAATTTAAACGAAATCTTTCACACAGATCTCCTAACTCAACGAGGGGCAGACTACTACTCAGTTGTATTTTAGAAATGAGAACACTGATGCTTGGAAAGCAATATGCCTCAGGTCAGCAGGCAAGCATGGCTGGCAACCAGGCCCAGGCCACTGGCTTTGGAGCTGCATGCCTCACTTGAGAATGGGACTTCTGCTATACCCTCACAACAGAGCCGTCTGGACCTAGGGACATCATCTCAAAGGAACCCTATGTCGGTATAAATACAAATATTTAGCATTTTATTGGTTTTTAAAACTTTCACTAGAATCATCTCCTAGATCCTCAAAACAATTCTGTAAGGTGGGCTAGAGAGAGGATGTTTGCTCTTAGAGGTAAGCAAGAAGCAGAAAAGCTGAGGAGTCAGACAAAAACTGGGATCTCCTGACTCCAAATTCAGAAGTACTTCTGAAAAGTATTTCAAAGTGAACAGGGTCTTTCTCCTCCTCTTGTCTAGAACCACATAGTGTTGGTGTGTGAGAATTAAGTGAGGATGTGTATGAAACGCTTACTGCTGAGGAGTGTCCCATCAGAAAGGCTCCACAATTTTAGCCTAACCTCAAACCAGAGGACTGGCTGGCTTTCTATTAGGTTCCTGAAAGAGTCTCACATTTTCTTTGTTACTAAACAAGGGAAGCATGTGATGACCTCAGGAAAGAGTGTTTAGAAAGAGAGCATGAGATTCTCTGAACCAGAAGTTCTAACAGTGTATCCGTGTGGCTGGCACCACATAAAGCATTTGCCAGAAAGTTAACTGCTGAAAAGAAGCATTTAAAAGCGGGCCCTTAAAATAAAATTTGAAAGTTCAAGAAGAGTTCACTTCACAAGATATTAAATTTTGATTCCACACTACAGAACTAGCATGTTCATGTACAACAGTCACGCATGATGTATGCAAAATACAAACACGATGAAAGAAAAGTAGGAAAAACAGCAAATTCAGACGGCTAGTGTTCATATTTTCTTCCACATCTGTAAGGAGAAGGAATAATCAGAAAATTCAGTGTTTGAAGTAGACCTAAGGTTGTAAAGCTAAATGTGGTCATGGTGAAAGATGCTTCTATAAACATACATTTTTACAGAGTTGTAACACAAAATTCAAATACTATAAATACTTATTATGTGCATAGAATATTTCCAGAAGGATACAGGAGAAACTCTGAGTGTCTCTGGGTATAGCGAATCTGGATAGGATACAAAGTACTTTTCACAAAATACCTTTTAGAATTTTTTTATCAAGTACAGCTATCTTAATACATGTTTAAAATTTTTATTGGTAAAAATAATCCTATTGGTAAAGATAATCATTTTTTTTCAGTATTAGTTTTCTAGAAAAGTGTTTCTTGAAGATACTATTTTAACAGCCACAGAGAGTGCCAAAGGTCACAGTTACAGTTGGTAAAGCACAACACATAAAACTGGGCTCTTTAGAACCAGACAGCATGTCAAATCCCGACACCACCACTTGCCTGAGGCCCTGTGACCTCAGATAAGTTTCCTAACTTTTTCCTAACTTTTTGTTTTTGGTGACTTAGAGTCTTCATCTATTAAATGGAATTAACCACAGGGCCATCATGAGAAACAAGCAAACCAAATCATACAGAATGCTGAAACAAAGCTGGGCATACAGTAAGTATTTAATTTATGCCGAAACAAAGCTGGGCATACAGTAAGTATTTAATTGTTTCTTTGACAGCCAGGCCTGGGTAGCAAGTAGATGTGTGATCAAGTTGCATTTAAGGTGGAATCCTCTTCGACAGAATGGAAAACTTGATCATATTCAATTCTCTCTGTGGCCTGAGCTGCCTGAGCCCTGAGTGGGTGTCAATAAACAGTGATTGATTGATTTAGGATGTCAGTAAAAACCGAAAGGCTGGATTACTTATCCAGATGTTGGCAACTGTTCTCCCCAAGAGACTAATAGCACATCCAGTCTTCAAGAAACAATTACTAAATTCTCTATACTTACAAAAGAGTAATTCCATTTACTTTCTCCAATTAAATATACCAACAAAATAAGGGAAAGTCAGTAAAAAGAAAAAATTCCTACAGTGATTCCTTCCTACAGGCAGCTTTAATCAAGGTAGTCAGTGGTACCAGAGCTGGGGATTTTTTTGAGACTTGGGAGGCTACATTATTATTTCAAGACAGGATGGAGGAAAATGGAGTAAAACATTTTAGATTAGATTCCTCCCGACAAGCCCCAATAATTAAAGCAGCCAGGTCAACACTAAATCTCCAGTTTACCCCCAAGAAAACAATATCACAGCTCTGCTATGACCTAAACTTTCCTCTAGCTCTGCAGCTACAAAAGTCTGCTCATATACTCCGCCAAAGGAGTCCATCTGCAAAATGGAGATGATAATGCCTAACACTAACTCGATACAGATGTAAATGAGAATGTGTTCAGAATTCTGAGCAACTTGGAAAATAAGCAACAGATTAACTGAAGATGATTTTGGCTGCTTTAGATGCCAACTTTTAGGGACAAATAAACTGTCTCCTCCTTCCAAATGCTGGATTTTGTGGGCCTGCTCCAAGGGAAGGGGACATCCCAAACAGGGAAGTGATCGATGTACATACACATACTGTGGCAGCAGAGGCAAACAGGTTTTACCTACCTCACTGGTGCTTAAGGTTTAAGCTGCTTCTGTGACTCTAGGCAGGCCCTCAAGTTAAAAAGTAAACAAAACAAAACAAAACAGTGCCCAGTGAGGATTGTGGGGTGAAAAAAAAAAAAAGTTGTAAGGAAGAGAAGTTAACCATTTATGAGGCCTCCGTTTATTCTCTTTCATTTTCAAAAGAAAAACATTAGAACTTCATGGCACTATAGCAGAAATTCTACTTGTTCTAAAATGAGCTTTAAGTTTCTTTTCCTATTTTAAGTCCTAAGTGAAAACAACAGAGAAATGCCAGCAGGATTACGTCTGGGATGACCAGTCCCTAAGTCACATCGATTTCAGGTCCACTCGAAGTTACAAAATGACGACGCACCGTCCCCAGTTCACTTTTTTTCAGTTGTTACTGGCACAGGAAAGGAAAGACAACAGGAAAGATGAACACAGAGATGAGAGAAGCAAAGCAGAATGGAAAGAAGGCAAAAGTAAGATGCGCCTGGCTCTGCACTTTATGGAGCGAACTTAACATGAGGCTCCCCTCCCCCAAGTACTTGGTACTCATTCACGAAGCCTTCCTAAAATTTGTAAATTTCGCTTCCCCCGACTCTCCCCGAAAAGGAAGAATTCCTAAGACCTCTGCGTGGTCTATAGATAACACTGGGCTGGGGGTTGTGGGAGTGGGGTGTGGGGTACAAAGATTGCTTGAACTTCGTATCCATAAATGGTAGAGCCGTATTCCTTTGTACACGATCCTTAACGAAAGTCACATGTTTCACAAACACGGGTCGACCTTTTTGACACATAATTCCCAATTAACGGTAAAAATTCCACAACGTGGGCTCACACGGCCGTTCGGGCCTGTAGAGCGCACTTTCTCAAACTTTCTCGGGAAGAGCCCCGGGGCTGGGGGCCCGGCGACACAGCCATCCTGGCGTGGCTCTCCCGGGGTTAGGGCGCGGGGACCGGAGCCCCACACCCTCCCGCTCCGCCCGCAGCGCCCAGGCGCGGTCGCAGGACACAGAAAGAGCAAGAGAGGGAGGAAGGGAGAGAAAGGGAAAGGGAAGGGAGGGCGAGGGCGAGGGCGAAGGCGAGGAGGGAGGGAGCGCGCGCGCGCGCGCGCGGGCGCCGCCCGGGAAGGCCCGACCGGAGGCCCCGAGGCCTCCTCGACCCGCTCGCTCCCGCCTGCCGGCGCTTACCTTCCAGGTAACAACTGGAGGAGGAAGAGAGCCCCTTCTTGGATTTGCAGCCCACCAACTTCAAGCAGATCTCCAACATTTTCGCGTGCCGGCGGCGTGGGGGCCGGCACCCCCGGGCTCGCTGCGCCGCGCCCTCAGGTCCGGCGCGCCCCGCTGGCCCCGCGCGCCCTCCCGCGCCCCGGCGGCCCCGCCACGCCGCCTCGCCGCCGCCCTGCGCGCCAGCCCATGGCCGCGGCCGCGTCTCCGTCTCCGCTCGGGACGCGCCTGTTAACAAAGGGCCCCGAGCCCGGCCCGCGAGGCCCGCCCCCGCCGCGGCTGCAGCCGCCGCCTTAACCCCCTCGGCGCCGCGCCGGCCGGCCCCAGTCCTCCCGGCGACCGCCAGGCCCACCCCGGCCTTGGCCCTCTGCCGAGGCCCAAAACCAACCCGGGGACGGGTTCTGTGTCAACAGAGGGGCTGTTTTTAGGTACAGCAATGAGTGGTTCTCAACGATGGCAAGTCCTAATGGCCCAAGACAGACTGGCTACTCGAGCTGCCGGGGGCGCGGGCCTACTTAGCACCACCTTTGGAAACTCGAGCATCTCTGTGGCGAGATGCCCCCAACCTGCGCGGCTTAAAGCCGAACCACGCTGGTGCGAGGGGCTCTGGCAAACCATGTGTCGCAAAAATGCTGGCGAATAACGCAAATTCCTCTGCAGTTACCAATACTGGTCTCACTTATGTTCACTGAGTTGACAGTGATTAAGGCTAACTCAGTGGGTGTATAAAGAATGAATAATCAGAGAGCTAGAGCCCACATGACAACCTCACAGGTATTTAAGACATTAGTTAAATCATACATTCAGACTAGGAGGTGGCTGGAAACGGAAGAGAGATCGGTTTGAATTAAAACATAATTTCTGATTATATGTAAAGGAAATTCAGCTTCCACGAAGACCCATCAGAGAGGCAGGGCCCTCATCCCTGCTTGGCCTTATTTTCTTCAACTGGAAACTTTTTTCCCTTGTTTGGTAAGTGCCACAGGCACCATTATTTAAAACTCATTTCATGGCTGTAGAGGGCTGAAATCTTTAGAACTCTGGTTAGGACTGACAATATACATTATTATAACAAAAAATAACAATAATCACAATAGTTAATATTTGGCACAAAGCCAGAAATCTAGATGGATGGGAAGTAACAGGGAACCCAATAAACCAAATAATCAAATGAAAATCAGATATACTTCAATAACAATAAGAAAAGTTATTTATTTAATAAAGAGTGTCAGATAACTGCAACAGAGAGAAAAGTTAATGTAGCTCACGTATTAGAACAGATGAATAATGAGAGGATGTGTACTGAGGATGTGTCCTTAGTGTGTGTCAGACACTTAAGAGAAACATGGTCCATTCATCATAACACTGCATTTGCGTAATGATCCTGTGAGGAAAAGAGATTATCCGGATTCTTCAGGTAAAAACCTGATGGTCAAAGAAGTCAAGCAACCTGCCCAAGGCACCATAGTTGGAAACTAACTCTGCTTTGCCAGTTCCAAGAATCAGGCTCCTGATCAGTGGATTACACAGCCCCCTCCCATCAACAGTAAATTTCAAATAGATTAAAGCCTTGGATTTCTCTATTTTAGGTTAAATAGCTAACATCATATATACCAGAGGAAGTGCTGGTTTATTTAGAGACCCTTGACTGTGAGTGGTCAACCCCAGAAGGCAAAGCTGGACTCATTTGTTGTACTTTCCAGGCTATTCTATAACAACAAAAATCTGGATATCTTAGAATGGCTAAGTAACAAGATCTTCATGTAGATCTGCCAAATATAGCATATAAAAATTCACAACTGGACTGGACATGACTAGTGTATATCACAGGAGCTCTCAGCCAGAGCATCATCAACTTTTCACAAGTGTCCTACCAAATTCTGATCAATGTACAAAATGTGTTTTTACTGCAACTGAGTGGACCAATATGCATGGTTAGTGCTGTGCTACCAGCTCAGGCCTCATTAGTACCCAGGAAGGCACAAGCTGGGAAGCAAGTACACAGTTCCCACCACCTGGAGACACAAGTGACAAGTGTACTAACAGTGGGTGCTTATCTAGGTTCTCCGAGGCACTGTCATTCTGCTAGAGAGCCCACAGGTAGTGACTGCTGATTTGTTTAGTGTTGTTTTAAAACTTTCAAACTCCAAGGCTAAAGCCAAAAATAAAATTCAAAGGGTGCCACCAATACAAACTGAAAAATACAGCATCTGTTTTGGTGCCATTTTGGAAAGCTCAAGGGCTCTGGACCAAACTATAATAAAGTTTGTCATTGATACAACACTTCAGATTTAAAGAACTAGATCCAAATTGACAGGTTATGGCCAAGGATTGTACATTGATAGGCATTTTTGTGGTTTTAACCATATCCTTGAATACTATCAGTTAATATAGGCCCAGATATTTGTTTGCATGTCCTGTACTTTATAGTGGATATAAGTTTATTTTAAAAAGCTAATGAGGGATCCCTGGGTGGTGCAGTGGTTTAGCGCCTGCCTTTGGCCCAGGGTGCAATCCTGGAGACCCAGGATCGAATCCCACATCGGGCTCCCGGTGCATGGAGCCTGATTCTCCCTCTGCCTGTGTCTCTGCCTCTCTCTCTCTCTCTCTCTCTCTCTCTGTGACTATCATAAATAAATTAAAAAAAAATAAAAAGCTAATAACTATTACCAATATTCTCTTTGTGAGTCTACAATGACCTTATCCTAAGTCCTCCTAAAATGAGTAATGCTTATAAACTGTGTCCAAATCTTTTAAAATTTAGTTATAAAACCATGCATCAACAGGTCTGGCAAAACAATGAATTAGCAACAACGAATACTGAAAATTCTGCCAAACTGTACACTACCATATCAAACTATTCTTTCCAGATCCAGCTTTTGATGGTTTTGAAACTGATTTGCAAGATACAAAAAGCACTGTTATACGCAAATAAAGAAGAACTTCAAGCTTCTTCGAATGAAAAAAGGCCCAAGAAAGCTTCCCCTTAAGCAACCTTAAACCCACAAGGCATTAACTTAAACAAGCAAATAAATGAAAAAGACTGTGAACTAACTTGTTTGCTCCTTTGCATTCAGTTTGAGAAAGAAACAGATGTTTAATAAGTGCCTGAAATGTTCCAGGCACAAGAGTCACAACAATCCCATGAAGTTTGTGTAGTTTAATTCCATTTCATAGGTAAGGAAACTTGATGAAGCCGGGAGATGGTTCTGTCCAAATCCACACAGCCTGGAAGTAGTATGGTCCAAAGCCCCTGACCTTTCTAAACCGGCACATAATTTTCAATTTAAGTGAAAGGATAATATGAGCAAAGCTAGAGGATGAAATAAAAATAATTAACTGTTAGAATGTTTTAAAAGAAAACAATTCAGAGAATTACAACTATTTAACAGGCGCCCTCATGGACAACTTTTTTTTTTTTTTTTTTTTAAGATTTTATTCATTTCTTTGAGAGAGAGAGAGAAAGCACAAGCAGGGGGAATGGCAGAGGGAGAGGGAGAAGCAAGCTCCCTGCTGAGAAGAGAGCCTGATGTGGGGCTCCAACCCAGGATCCTGGATCAAGACCTGAGCGGAAGGCACACACTTAACCAAGTGAGCCACCCAGGTGCCTCTAGACAACCTATCTTGAATCACCTGGGGCACCTCCTTAAAATGCAGACTCAGGGCCAGGTGCCTGGGTGGTTCAGTTGGTTAAGTGTCCAACTCTTGGATTCTGCTCAAGTCATGATCTCAGGGTCATGGAAGCCCACATTAGGCTCCCCACTGGGCTGGAGCCTGCTTGCGGTTCTCTCCTTCTTCCTCTGCCCCTCCCCTCGTTCATGCACACACTCGCATGTGCAAGCTCTCTATTAAATAAATAAATAAATAAAATAAAATACAGACTCTTGGTTCTCTTTCTAGCCCTTTAGAATAAGAATATGGAATGGGCTGTATTTTAAGTTCCCCAGATGATCTGTGTGCATACTTAAGGTTGAAAACCACTGTTTTAGAAGAGAAAAGAGTTGCTTCTTGTTTTCACTGGAAATAGGACAAAGATGAATAGTTTTTTTTTTGAAGATTTTATTTATTCATGAAAGACACAGAGAGAGAGAGAGAGAGAGGCAGAGACACAGGCAGAGGGAGAAGCAGGCTCCATGCAGGGAGCCCGACATGAGATTCAATCCCAGGTCTCCAGGACTACACACTGGGCTGAAGGCGGCGCTAAACTGCTGAGCCACCCGGGCTGCCCAGGAATAGGTATTTCTAAAATTTTTTCCCTTGAAGGCAATTTTTTTGGATCTAGGAAATGTATAATTCTAGAACAAGTTATCAAAAGAAGACCCTTTCTTAAGATTTTAGCCAAAGACTATTTTTTTTAAAGTTTGGAGTTCAGTCCTATTTAAAAGGAGGGCAGATGGGGCACCTGGTGACTCAGTGGTTGTGCATCTGCCTTTGGCTCAGGTTATGATCCTGGGGTCTTGGGATTGAGTCCCACATTAGGCTTCTTGCAGGGAGCCTACTTCTCCCTCTGCCCCTCTGCCTATGTCTCTGCCTCTCTGTGTGTCTCTCATGGATAAATAAATAAAAAAAATATATATTTTTTAAAGGGAGGGCAGAAATGGGCCAAGAGAAGGTGGCAGGAGGAAGGATGCAGGAGCTGCAGGATGAGGATAGGGATGGAAAGAAGACAGGCGAATCTGACATGGGGCCTGGTTTGGGAACCCCCAGACCAAATGATCCCAAATGTGACTGACCCCCTCCACTGTTTGCAGCCCAGCCAATAACTTGAAGGGGGCAGGTGCTGAGAGCAGAGATCTTGAGGCATGTGCATGCTATTTCATATGCACCTGTCAACAAAGTCCACTTGCAAACACTCTCCCGTGACAGCCTGCTGGGTTCTCTAGCTCTATGGGGTCCAGTGTATGTCCAAATGAAGGACAAAATGCGGCCATATCAGTCACATCCATTTTGGCCACTGTCTAAGGACACACAGGCATCTCTTTGTCTCATAGGTTTTCTGGGAGATAGTACTATTTGTCTCATAGGTTTTCTGGGGGTTAAGTGTCACGAAGGCCCGCTGACTCTAAACTGGGGGAGGCAATGCAGTGGATGCTGAGTGAGCTACATCACACAGCCTAGCTCTGAGCTACACCTCTGCCATCCACTGTGGTGGCTTGGATAAATGACTTTACCTCCCAGGGCCTCTACTGTCTCAACTGTAAGGCTGGGGGAGACGAGCTATCTCACAGGGTTATGAAGATTAGAAACAACATATGGAAGGGGCTCCATAAACAGTAGCTATTGTTATTTCCAAAAGAGCCCTCTTACCAGATCAGATGATGGTCTGTATTCCTGCCTAAGTCTTACTGGGACTAAGTCAAGAGCTAAAATTAACAAATGTGATATGTGAAAATGATTCCAGAAAGCACAGTCTGAGGGAGTGAAAGTAGTCTGGAGGTTTTCCAAGGGACAAGGAATCCATTTATTTTATTAGGGAAAAGAAACACTAGCTATGGAGTAGGAGTAGCAACTAAAATTGAAATGTCATGGAATCCTACCTTTCATCCTAAAGCCAGGGACTGCAACCACAGCTTTGTGGCAAATCACACCCCACATCTTTAATGGGGGCCTATTTCAGGCCCAGGACTTGATGCTGCACACAGGACTAGCTGCACACAGGACCATCTTTCAGATAACACTAATTGTTAGTTCCCTTGGTATTTCCAGAGCCACGATTCTTAGTTGAGGGCCAAATTTGAACTATCATTAGAATAAATCTACTTCCTAGAAAATCTCATTATAGTAACACTCTACTACATTTTTATAATTAACAAGTCAAGCACAACTATTAAATGCTAATTTTTCTCTAAGAGGAAACTATTATTAGTGTGCTCATTTTATTTATTATTTTTAATTTTAATCAAAATCATATACATATGAGATTAAAAATCAAATAGAACCAAGTTTCGTAATAAACACAGCAATCCCCTGACTCCATCCCCCAGTCTGCTGCCCCAGAGGCCAGCAGCCTCCTTCAGATTTCTAACTAATATCCTCATATTGTTTCCAGATTCATCAGCTTTCCACATTATTTATTAACTTATTATAGTAGTATCCCAACCTCCCTAAACAGTAAAATCACAATTTTTGGTTAAGTCAATAGTTAGTATTGACATTACTGTGATGATATATTGTTCACTGTTCCATCAATAATATACTATGAATGTGTCCTTTATTTATCAAGAAATATTAATTGCCTTGATTTTTTTTCATTTGGTTAATCTTCTATAATTTATTATTACCCCCCAAATAGTTCAAAGATCTGTCAAACCCCTAGTAGTATTTTTTCCAAACACTAAAACACTTAAAACATTCTCAGTTCTATTTATTTTTATTTATTTTAAAAAGGATTTTAATTTATTTATTTGAGGGAGAAAGAACATGCAAGTGGGGGAGAAGCAGACAGAGAGGGACATGTAGACTAAGTGCTAAAAGCGTGGAGCCTTCCTTGGGGCTTGATCCAGTGACCCCAAGATCATGACCTGAGCCAAAAGCAAGAGTTGTACGCTTGCCAAATGAGCCACCCAGGTGCCCCCTAAGTTCTATTTATTGATTTATATCCTCATTTTGCTGGCTTCCTGCAAAACTGGGGTGGAGGGGTTCATTCCAAAAAATGCCTTTCTTCTATTCTATTCTGACAGTTTGGCTGGGTATAGAATTCTAGGTTAAAATTAATTTTTCCTGCTTAATTTTGAAATGTTTCTCCACTAGCTTCTAGTTGACAGTACAGTATAGATATGCAATTCCATTCGAAATCTTGATCCTTTATATATGAACCTGTTTTTCTCTTTGGAAACTCTAGAGTATCCTTTTATACTCTTGGTGTTCTGAAATTTCACAATGATACAGCTAAGAGTGAGTCTTTTATCATGCTGGCAGTCAGGAGCCAAACCAATTTGAAGATTTAAGTCAGTTAGCTCTGGAGAACACTCACTTTGAGGTTTTCCCTGACACTTACTATCTCCTAAATTCTCCTTCATTTTCTTTTGGCTCTTTCCTTCTGGAACTCTTATCAGATGGATACTGAAGCCCTGAGACTGAGCTTCCAATTTTCTTATTTGTTCTCTCTCATTGTCCACATCTTGTCTTTATGTTCTGCTTCCTGCAATAGGCTATCATGTCTAAGTCTTCTGTTGAATTTTAAATTTTGGCTATAATGTTCTCAGTGTTAAAGAGCTCATAATTATTCTGATATTCTCATTATCTATTATTATGATTCTCTTTAATACTACTGTTATTTAATGTTTGCAGTACATCTCTCTGAGGACAGCAAAGACAAGTTCTTCTGAATTCTTCTGTTTCTTGGATTGTCTTTATTTCAAACAAGTTCCTTTTTTTCTGTGAATGTTTTACCTTTTATCTATGTTACAGATTCTTCTTTAATGTATAGAGAAATGTGATTATCCATTTATTATAAATAAATGAGGAACTAAAACATATGTATGGAGGGGCACAACAATTGGTGGACTTCAGTGAAGGAAGGTGGTGAGCTCACTTTTCCATCAAGAGAATCCCCAAATGTTGGTGTCTATAGGGCTTTTTCTAGGGCTATTCAAATTTTTTTTCCCTCAGAAAAGAAATTTTCCATCTCTTCTCTGTTAGGGCCCTGGCTGACAGTTATTAGAAGAGGGCTGAGAATCTCACTATTCAGTATGCATACTTAAAAAAAAATAAATCTGCTTGGGGTGCCTGGCTGGCTTGGTAGGCAGAACATGTGATGCTTGATCTTAGAGGGTTGTGAGTTCAAGCCCCATGCTGAGCAGAGCTTACTTAAAAAAAAAAAAAATTCTGCTCTTGTTTATTACCCCACTGTTTTCAGCCCCTTGGCTTATTTGTCTACATGGTGGGGATAATGCCCCCAAGTCCAGAGCCTCTACAGGGTAATTTGTCAGTATAATACTTCTAGTCTCAAACAGATAAGAAGAAGAGGTGGTCATCGGCTGTACAGAGTTGAGGAGGAGCATGAAGAATCTAAACACTCCTTTTACTGATTTTGAATTGATCCCCTCAATTTCAGTTATAGACCTCACCACTCCCTGCTTTCCGTAGTACCAATGCCTCTAACGTTGATTTTTTTTCCCCCTCAGGATCTTTTTTTTTTTTTTTAAGATTTTATTTATTTATTCATGAGAGAGAGTGGGGGGTGGGGGGCATAGAGGGAGAAGCAGGCTCCATGCAGGGAGCCGGATGTGGGACTCGATACCAGGACTCCATGATCACACCCTGGGCTGAAGGCAGGTGCTAAATCACTGAGCCACCCACGGAATCCCCTTTTTCTCAGGATCTTAACAAGCATCACGTGTTCTGCCTACCAGTGAGCCAGTGCTCACTTCTAATGTCTTTCTCAGAAGAGGTTAGGCTTCAATTTGCTTTTGACTGCCTTCCATTTTCCAAAATGTGTTCACTTTTTTAATCTACTTTATCTTTTTTGGTTCTTTTTGCCCTTATGAATTTTCACTTTGAAAAAAATCTTGGGATGCCTGGGTGGCTCAGTGGTTGAGTGTCTGCCTTCGGCTCAGGTCATGATCCCAGGGTCCAAGGAAGGAACCCTGCACTGGGCTCCGAGGAAGGAGCCTGCTTCTCTCTCTGCCTATGTCTCTGTCTCTCTCCTGAATGAATGAATGAATGAATGAATGAATGAATGAATGAATCTATCTTTAAAAAAAGAAGAAGAAAAAACTCCTTTGGGGTGCCTGGGTGGCTCAGTCAGTTAAGCATCTGCCTTTGGCTCAAGTCATGGGATAGAGCCCCACATGGGGCTCCCTGCTCAGTGGGGAGTCTGCTTCTCCCCACCGTTCATGATCTCTCTCATATAAATAAATAAAATCTTTTTTTAAAAAATGAAAAAAATTATTATCATTTCAGTGATGGGGAGCAAATGGAGATAAAAACAGGTCTTCAATCTTTATTCATTTTTAATCAGAATCTATTTTGCTCATTTTAATAGATGAGACGACTGAGGTACAGATAACTTGCAAGAGGTCTCACAGTAAGGTATGGCAGAGCCAGAAAAAGAACCCAGATCTCCAAACTCCTTTGTTAGATTTTTTCCATTAATATCACACCGAGTAGGTAGGTACCCGTAATCAAGAGCTGACAGACCAGTTTTAGGACACCAGGCTGCAAAACTATTTAAAATTTGTTGCATACTATAGCTCTTAAATCATAATATTGCTGGTGGTGAAGAAACAACCAAATCCTGAATCTCTAAACCCAGTTAAATCCACTTACAAGTTAAGTTATAAACAGATGTATTATGAAACAAAAAATAGTTTGGAATAATTTGCATTAAAAGTCTAAGTGCAAAAAAAAAAAAAAAAAAGTCTAAGTGCTTGAATTCAACTCAAAGAGGTTTCATACATTTTCATGAATTGTCTCTGTCCCTTTACTTTGGTTAACTTTTGAAATGAATGCCAAACAATTTTATTTTAAATCCCAAAGACTCTTGTTTGTTTGCCTTTAATTTGAATATTGAATAAAGATTACAATGTCGGGGATCCCTGGGTGGCTCAGCGGTTTAGCGCCTGCCTTTGGCCCAGGGCATGATCCTGGAGTCCCGGGATCAAGTCCCACGTCGGGCTCCTCGGGCTCCGGGCATGGAGCCTGCTTCTTCCTCTGCCTGTGTCTCAGCCTCTCCCTCCCTCTCTCTCTCTCTGTCTCTCACGAATAAAAAAAAAAAAAATTACAATATCTATAAAACAAATAAAAAATAGCAATGTTGCAAAAATAAAAACCTTTGACTACTATCTGTAGAATGATGTAAACTTGAGCAGGCGCTTTTGCAGAAACACTGCTAAAAGAAGAGCCCGAACACTGGTTATTTGCAAGCAAGACTCCTTTTATTTTGAAATGCTACTTTTGGCTTTTTTTGTTCACTTTGACCTGGGAAACTAGTGGTTAATTTTCCCTCTCTTTCTCTAAGACTGAAAGAATCTGGCCAGCAGTGAGCAGGCATGGGAGATCACGTTACTTGGGGGTGGGGGAGGCAGGCAGCTGGAGAGTGTAGAGAGAAAGGCCAGTAGGGAAGGAAAACACGTCTTCTGAACCTCCCCACAGTGCAAGGCCCAGCAGGGATCAGGAGGTTCTCGGAGGGGCTGGTGTTTATCCAGGTTATCTCTGGGGCAGCTGAAATGGGCTATGCAAGTATGGGCTCCCTCAGCATTAAGATCCTCTCAGCAGCCAGAGCTGCGCCTGGGGAAAGGCAAATTTGTCAGTAATTGTTAGTGAGGATGAAAAACTTAGAAATGAAACACTAAAGGAGTTTTATGTTGGTTTCTTCAAAACATTCCGCAGCAATTTGTTTTGTTGTCAAGGTTTTTAAAAGCTGTATACAAAGGACAAATGGTGCCAGAAGATTTCTCCCTACACTTGTTAGAAATGACTGTTGTCCTTAGAAAAGCAATGGCATCTCAAAATAAAATGTTACTGCTTTTTCCTCCTAAAGCGCCAGATAGGGCATGTTAATTCAAAATTACATATTAACCAGAAAAGAATGGTTACAGATAACACTGGACAAACTGCTCAGTAAGTGGAGATGAGGGTATGTCAGGAGGGAAAGAGTCACTTGAAAAGAAAATGACAGAGTCCGGCTTCCAAAGTCACTGGCAGAAGCTGTCTGCCACCCTATCGACTAGCTGGTGCATAAGCTCTATATTCAGAAAATCAACTCCAAAATTGGTTTAACTGCTAAGTTAATTTTCACATTCCTAAGCAATAATAATTCATATTTATGGCATTTCAGCAAGAAGAGCATTCCAATGCAATTCTAAAACAATAGTAAAGGTTAACTTCTCAGTAAAATTTAGGCCAATTACTCCATATCAACTAGACTTCTTCTGAGGAAAAATTAATGGGAATCCCATGCAGGCTAGTTACAGGAACCCGCCTAGCCAACAATGGTCACCAGCATCTGTTCTCCTCTCTTGCCTTCAAACCCTAAGTTTTAGACATTAACTCTAATTTGTAGATCATGTGGACACATGGCCCCACAGTAAAAACTATGTTTCCTGGTCTCTCTTGTACCCCAACATTACCATCTCACTAGGTCTTAACCAAATGTACATGAGCAGAAATGATACATACAACTTCTGGGCCTCTTTCTTAAAAAGAATGGGCAGCCCTCCCCCACTCCTCTCCTTTCTACTCCCCACTGCCTGCACAAGGACAGGACAGCTAGAGTGGCCATTTGGAATTGAGATAGAATCCACATTTTATTTTTTTTTATTTTTTTTTTTTTTTAGAATCCACATTTTAAAGAGTAACAGGGCAGCCCAGGTGGCTCAGCGTTTTAGCGCCGCCTTCAGCCTAGGGCCTGATCCTGGAGACCTGGGATCGAGTCCCATGCATGGAGCTTGCTTCTCCCTCTGCCTGTGTCTCTGCCTCTCTCTCTCTGTCACTCATGGATAAATAAATAAAATCTGTCCCTCATGGATAAATAGATAAAATCTTAAAAAAAAAAAAAAAAAAAGGAGTCACAAGATGAAGGTGTCTGACCCTGTGGAGTGCCCATATACAGCCAGGACTGCTAATGTGAGCCTGTCACAGAGGAGAGAAATGAACAGCAAGCTTGTTTAAAGCTGCTGGTATTCTGCATCTGTTGTAATAGTCACATAGTCTTTATGGTAATAATAGTAAAATATTAGTTCTAGGGGCACTGAGTGGCTTAGTCAGTCAAATGTCTGACTCTTGATTTCAGCTCAGGTAATGATCTCAGGGTTGTAAGATAAAGCCCCACATTGGGCTCTGCACTGGGCATGGAGTTGGCTTGGGATTCTCTCTCCCTGTCTCTGCTCTCCCTCCCCTCCCCCAAATAAATAAATAAATAAATAGATAGATAGATAAAATCTTTTAAAAAATAAAATAAAATATCAGGGTTTTTAAAAAAGACTGATTTATTCACAAAAGACACACACACACACACACACAGAGAGAGAGAGAGAGAGAGGCAGAGACACAGGCAGAGGGAGATGCTGGCTCCCCGCAGGGAGCCCAATGCAGGACTCCATCCGGGATCCCAGGATCATAACCTGAACTGAAGGCAGCCACTCAACCACTGAGCCACCCAGTCATCCCTAAAATACCAGTTCAACTCATAGAAATCTAAGAATTTCCTAAATCAACTTTTTTCTTTATTTATCAAAAACTGTTCATTTGGGGAATATAAATAATAGTGAAAGGGAATAGAGGGGAAGGGAGAAGAAATGGGTAGGAAATATCAGAAAAGGAGACAGAACATGAGAGACTCCTAACTCTGGGAAACGAACTAGGGGTAGTGGAAGGGGAGGAGGGCGGGGGTGGGGGTGACTGGGTGGCGGGCACTTAGGGGGGCACTTGATGGGATGAGCATTGGGTGTTATTCTGTATGTTGGCAAATTGAACACCAATAAAAAATAAATTTGTTATTAAAAAAAAAAAACCTGTTAACTGGAAAGCAAGCATTTGAAACAGGCCCAGGGTGTGATCCTGGAGTCCCAGGATCGAGTCCCACATCATCCGGCTCCCGCCATGGAGCCTGCTTCTCCCTCCTCCTGTGTCTCTGCCTCTCTTTCTCGCTATGTCTATCATAAATAAATAAATAAATCTTTAAAAAAAGAAAAGAAAAGATGCTCAGCTTCACTGGTCATTCAAGAAATGGAAACTAAAACCACAAAGGGATACTACTTCACACCCACTAAATAGCTACAATCAAAAAGACAAAACCAAGTGTTGGTGAGGATGTGGAGAAACTGGAACCCTTGTACTGTGGGTGGAAATGCAGAACCATAGGACCATCCTAGAAAACAGCTTGGCAGTTTCTTAAAAAGTACAACACAAACTTACTTTATAAGACCCAGCAATTCTCCTAGGAATCTACCTCAGAGAAACGAAAACACATATCTGCACAAAAACTTGTCCGTGAGTGTTCACAGCAACATTATTCATCAGGGCCAAGAACTGGAAACAACCCAAGAGTCCCTCAGTTGGTAGACTGAGAAACAAAATGTATATACAAAGAACGGAAGACTACTCAACACTACAAAGGAATGATGTGCTGTTATGTGCTGCAATACAGCTGAACCTCAACAACGTGCTGTGATGTGGAAGAAGCCTATCACAAAGACCACATATCATATTATTCCATTTATAGAACATGTGCAGAAACGGCAAATCTATAGAGATAGACAGTAGATTAGCGGTTGCCTGGGAATGAGAGGTGGGATCGACTATAAAGGGGCACAAGGAATCTTTTTGGCATAATGGAAATGTTCTAGAACTGGACTGCAGTAATGGTTTCACACTGTAAATTTACTGCAAATCACTGAATTGTACACTAAAATGGTCAATTTTATGGCATATAAATTATACCTCAAAAAAAAAAAAAACCCACAAAAACTTTTGTTAACAAAAAAGGAAAAAAAAGGATGTGTTCTATGATTTTTGACCCTTTTCCCTAACTGGATGTTATACAAAGGATGAAACAAAGGATTAGAAATGCAACAGGTTTAGCTGCTGGGTTCCATGCTCTAAACCTAGAAGGACATGGTCCTCAATGAGCACTACCATTATGTCATTTGTTGCTTTGCCTTTCTGTTCCTTCGGCCTTACAGGACCCAAAGTGGGACACAGATCAGAAGTAAAACCAGCAATAATAAGTACCTTTGTGAACTGTCACTTCAAAGGGGTAGATATCCACAAACCAAAGAGTTGTTTGTCTAACACAAACCTCCCTGCACCTGGATGGGAGAGCACTGGTGGCCATGGAGGAGAGGCAGCTGTGGGTGATGGAGAGAAGCCGTGCAGGGTACCAGGGCCCTGGGTTCCAGGGGGTTATATGAGGCCCCGGAGGCACTTGCCCCACTCTGAACCTCACTCACCTGCAAAATGGAGGCTGAACCACATAGCTGTTACCATATTTGCAGGTTCTCAGTCTGTGACCTAATTCAAGGTCCAAGGTAAATTTTGGTTTCTTTTTGTTGAGGGCTTTAAAAAAATGACTGGAAATTTTCTTGACTAGAAAGAGCAGTCTGCTACCTTACAAATGTCAGCACTGGACCCAAAGACTAGCTTCCCCTCATGAAGTCTTTGCCCAAAACCAATTAATCTTCATAAATGGACTTAGGAGCCTTTGGGACCCAGGAGGATAAAGGGCAAGTCTTGGGCAAACCACATCAAGAATATGGACAATCAGCTCTGGCTGGCTGGGATCAATTCCTATCTTAACACTTCTGGAGCAAAAATACCAAAAAGCCTTAAAAAAAAAAACAAAAAACAAAAAAACACAGTGTCCAGAGACCTGGGTTTTTCACTTCCTGCTAATAGTTATATAAAGATGAGGAGTGGGCAGCTTGGGTGGGCTGAGCTGTTTAGTGCCACCTTCAGCCCGGGGCCTGATCCTGGAGACCTGGGATCGAGTCCCACATCGGGCTCCCTGCTTGGAGCCTGCTTCTCCCTCTGCCTGTGTCTCTGCCTCTCTCTCTCTCTCTCTCTCTATGTCTCTCATGAATAAATAAATAAAATCTTTAAAAATAAAGGAAGACAGATAGACAAGGAGTGTTAGTCTTGTACATGGTCTCCTAAAGACTGAAGGTACCACTTAATTCCTCAACTTTCCATTATGTGACAAAACTGTCTTTAATGTTGTCCTATAGTTGCATATTATGAAGGGAATGTTAGCTCTTAATTCTGCTTAGAGTTTGCATATCTGATTCCCCAGTTCACAAAAAGCCCCAGAGAGGGAATTTGGCAATATTCGGTATCTATCAAAATTACAAATATATCTCCTCTTTGGGCCAGCAACGCTATTTTGGGGATTTATTCTACAGGCTTACCTATACCTACACACATTAAGTATGCATACACACACACATGCACACACATATTCACTGAAGCATTGTTTAAATAGTAAAGTGTCGGGCAGCCCCAGTGGCTCAGCGGTTTAGCGCCGCCTTCAGTCCAGGGCCTGATCCTGGAGACCTAGGATCAAGTCCCACGTCGGGCTCCCTGCATGGAGCCTGCTTCTCCCTCTGCCTGTGTCTCTGCCTCTCTCTCTCTCTCTCTCCCTCTCTCTCTCTCTGTGTCTCTCATGAATAAATAAATAAAATCTTAAAAAAAATTTTTTTTAAGTAGTAAAATGTCTATCATTAAGTTAAACTGGTCTTAGCCTTCAAAATGGGGTACATCTGTGTCTAGAGGGGGGTATATGAAGCTTTCCAAGAAGCCTGAAAATATTTATTTAAGAGGGAGAAAATTTCAGATCCTCAATTTTATACATCTTTTCTAAAACTGATCGGCTGGAGAACACCTCTGCCAGTTCTCCTTCCTGATGCTGCTTTCACAATTACCCTTTCCTTCCTTATGACGGAGAAGAACACCTCCCATAAGTTCCTATAGTTTTAAAAATTCCTGGTCACCAAACTATGAGACAATCTGAGAATACATGGCTTCAAAAAAGAAGTTTTCTTTCAAAGCAAAGGAAGCATCATTAAGAGATGAGCATTAAGCACTCTGCAAATTTTATTGAATATCTACCAAGAGCCAGGTACTATCCTAAGCTCTAGGGTTATGACAGGGGAAAAATTCCTTCTTCCCAACAGTTCACATTCTAGTAGGGGGAGACAGACAACAAAATAAACTAGTAAATTAGAAAATACATAAAAAGGTAAAACTGCTAGGGAGAAGAAGCATGTAAGAGGGAGGGGATGCTGGGGTCAGGGAGTAGAGACTAGACTGTAATTTTATTTTATTTATTTATTTTTAAAGATTTTATTTATTCATTTGAGACAGAGAGAGAGAGAGAGAGAACGAACAAGCAGGGGAGAGGGAGAAGCAGACTCCTCACTGAGCCAGGAATAGATGTGGGGCTTAATCCCAGGCCCTGAGCCAAAGGCAGACACCCCGGTGCCCCTAGATTGTAATTTTAAACAAAGTGATTACAGAAAAACCACTGCTAAAGATACAAATTGAGCAAAGAACCAAACGAAGGAGAGTAAAACTCTGGGGAAAGCACTTTCCTAGCATAGGGAACAGCAAGGCACTGGGGCAGGGAGGATGACTGAGGAAGGTTGAAGGAAGAGCAAACAGGCCCATGTGGATGGAACAGAGTCAGCAAGGAGAGTAAAAGGCAGTGAGACAGAGACTGCAGGGGCATGGGAAGATCTTATCTGCCTAAAGTGATTGTCAGAACTTTGGCTTTCACTCTGAAGGAACTGGTACAGCACAAGAGGCTTGAGGTGGAGACAAGAATCTGATTACATTGAAAGGGATTATTCTGGCTGAACCAGGAGAAGACTAAGAGGGATATTGGGGTGAACAAGCTGGAAAGTGTCTGTTCTCTCTTTTTCTATTTTCTGGAAAGGTTGCAGAGAATTCATATTATTTCCTCTTTAAATGGTTGGTAGAATTCACCAGTGAAGCCATCTGGGCCTGGAGTTTAACTTGTAGGAAGATTTTTAACTTCAAATTAAATTTCCTTAATAGATCTGGTACAATTCAGGTTGTCTGCTCCTTCTTGTGTCAACTTTGGCCATTTGTATCTTTCAAGGAATTTGCTGATTAACTCACTTATATTTTTCATATATGTAGAATCTGTGATGGTTACCTCATTTGTTCCAAATATTAAAAGTTGTGTTCTCTCTCTCTCTCTCTTTTTTTTTTTTTTCTCCTGATCAGTCAGGCTAGAGGTTTATCAATTTTATTGCTCTTCTCAAAGAACGGGCTTTTGGTTTCATGGATTATTTTATGGTTTTTGTTTTCTATTGCACTAATTTCTACATTTTTTCTTTATTTTTCTAGTTTCTTAAGGTAGAAACCCAAGGTCATTTATTTGAGAACTCTTTTATAATATATAAGGGTTTAGTGTTATATAAATTTTCCTTTCGTTCCATTCCACAAATTTTATTACATTTTCACCCACCTTCAGTTCTGAACACTTGCTAATTTCACTTTTGATTTTTTTTCTTTGATTCATGGTTTATTTGAAAATGCTATCTAGTTTCCAAGCAGTTGAAAGATCTTCCTGACATTTTTCTATCACTGATTCCTCATTTAATTCCACTGTGGTCAGGGATCATACCTTCTATAAATTGAATCACCTTGCATATACTGAGACTTTTGCCTGGAAAATGGTTTGTCTTGTGAACAGTTCTTACTCCACTGTTCTGGGGAGAGTGCTCCATAAACATAAATTATGTCACATTGGTTGGTTATACTGTTCAAATCTCCTATACCCTTACTAATTTTCTGTCTACTTGTTCTATCAGTTACTGAGAGGTGAAACTGGTTAAAATCTCCAGTTATAATTGTGAATTTCTGGCAGTTTTATCAGTTTTTGATTCACATATTTTGAATCTCTGTTAATATATATATAAACATTTAGGACTATATCTTCTTAATGAATTAACCCCTTTATCATTATCCTTGGTTATGTTTTGTTTTAAAACCCACTTTGGGGCAGCCCTGGTGGCCCAGCGGTTTAGCGCCGCCTTCAGCCTGGGGCATGATCCTGGAGACCCAGGATAGAGTCCCACGTTGGGCTCCCTGCATGGAGCCTGCTTCTCCCTCTGCCTGTGTCTCTGCCTCTCTCTTTCTATCTCATGAATAAATAAAATCTTAAAAAAAAAAAGATTTAAATAAGAAAAAATCTTATATATTTACTATGTATATTTTATTAAAATATTTAATTAAATATTAAGTATTTAATTAAAATATTTTATTTTCCTATGTATAGGAAAATACTATATTTTCCACTGTATTCATTTCTTTTTGTAGCTCCTTTTTCCAGTACATTTTCTTTCTGCTTCAAGGACAGTCTGTAATTGTTTTTTGTTTGTTTTGTTTTTGGTAGTGCATGTCTGCTAATAATGAATTCTTTCAGTTTTTGTATGTCTGGAAAAGATTTTATGTTGCCTTTGTTTCTGAAAGCTACTTTGACTGAGAAAAGAATTCCAGGTTGACAGTTTTTTGTATTTGTAAAGATGTTGCTCCAGAGATACCTGGGCAGCTCAGTCAGTTAAGCATCTGCCTTTGACTCAGGTCATGATCCCGGAATCCTGGGATCAAGCCCCCAGAGTCAGGCTCCCCTGCGCACTGGGGAGCCTGCTTCTCCCTCTCCTTCTGCTGCACCCCCTGCTTGTGCGTCTGCTCTCTCTCTGTCAAATACATAAATAAAATCTTTAAAAAAAAAAAGATGTTACTTCAGTGTTACTACACTGTTTCCAACAACAAATCTGCTGTCACTTTAATGTATACAATGTATCCTCTGGTTGCCTTTTTTCTTCCCCTCTGGCTGCTTTGTATCACTTTTTCTCTATAACTAGTTTCAAGGAATGTATGATAAGTTTTTTTTTTTTGATAAGTTTTTCTTAATGTTTCTTGGGGTTAGAGTTCCCTGAGATTCTTGGATCTGTGGGTTTATTGCTTTCATTACGTTGGAGATTTTCCAGCCATTTTTCTTCTATTATTTCTTCTGTCCCTCACATTCTGCTCCTTCAGGTGCTCCAATTACATATGCTTAGCCACTTGAGGTTGCCCCACACTTCACTTGTGCTTTATTTATTTTTTTGTTTTTTTTTTTTTCTTTCTGTGTTTACATTGTTAAGTCTTCAAAGTCACTAATCTTTATTTCTACAGTATTGACTGACATCAATTTCATCCAGGGTAGTAGCCTTTATCTCAGCCACTGGTCTTCCTCTCTTAACGTTCATCTTCCATATCACTATTTAACATGGTCAGTCACTCTGCTAGCTTCTTAAACATATGGAATACAATCATAATAATTATTTAATGTCTCTATTGACTAATTTTATCAGGTGTCATTTCTGGTCAGTTATTCGTTTTATTTCCCACTTCTTCATATACCTAATAATTTTTTTATTGGATGGCAGATGTGAATTTTACCATATTGGGTCCTAGATATTTTTGTATTGCTAAAAATAATCTTCATTTTGTTCTGAGATAGTTTGGAAAGTTTGATCCTTTTGGGTCTTCTCTTAAATGATGTTAGATGAGACCGAGTAGCATTTATTACACAATTAATTGAGGCAAGACACTTGTGATGGCTAATTTTATGTGTCAACTTGACTGGGCCACAAGGCGCCCAGATATTTGGTCAAACATTATTCTAAGTGTTTCTGTAAAGGTGTTTTTGGATGAAATTGCCCTTCCTAATGTGGGAGGGCCTCATCCAATCAGTTGAAGGCCCAACCAGGAAAAAGGGCTGTTCCTCTCCTAAGTAAGAATTCCTTCTGCCTGAGAGCCTTTAAACTGATAAGCAAGCTTTTGTCTAACAATGGGATTAAAAAATATATAAATGTATATTTGCACAAACAATGGAAAAATATGTAAGAAACTAATTATAGTGTTTTTTTCATGGAAGAAATGAGGATGGGATAACTAGGTAGAAAGGTACAAGGACCAGAGTAAAATTTCTTAATCTACTAGTTTATATATATATATATATATATATATATATATATATATATACACTAATTTTTAAACTAGCAAATGTATTATTTTATTTTTTAAAAAGTCATTGTAGAAAATAGGTCTGGCTTGGTTTAACATAAGAATGGGAATCCTGATAGTCTGCAAAATGCTGGAGTCTAAAATGGGGTTTTCTGGAATTCAAGCCTAATAGTGTAACTATTTTATGGTAATAAAATCACTTTGGATTGATTCCAAGGCAGATTTATCCCACCATGAAGACAATAATTTAAGCAATATTTGCTCAAAAAAAAGAGCTAAGCTGTGAGCTCCTTGGGGGCTACAACTATGTCTTATGTCTGATCCATCTTAGTATCTCTAGGGCCAAGTCATGTATATAGCCATTCTATTATTGATTGGTTGGGTTGGCTGAACTAATAACCTAATTCTACTGTTAAGCAAATGGTATTATAGGGAAGTTCCATGAACCCTCTTCTCTAAGGATGCTAACAGACAGTTGTTGGAGGGGGTCACTGGGACTCTATTTCACGTGCTTATTTAGTCTTTGACCAGTTTCTAGAGATATCAGATTTACATAGGTACCAGCTTCATGACTCCATTCTCATGGAGTCTTCTTAGTCTGGCCTTCTAGGCCAAATGCCTGCTGTCTTCATATTTTCACTCATAGGCATTTCTAACTGGTATAATTTCACCAATCTGAAACTGCAGTTGCCACTTCGAAAATTTTGTTATGAAAAGATTGTTCATCTAAGAGACATAAAAAATTCAGAACAAAAAGGGAAGAAACCTCATGAGGAGATTCTCTGTCTTGCCTGTCTAAAAGACAGATCAGGGGCACCTGGGTGGCTCAGTCGGTTAAGCATCTCCCTTCGACTCAAGTCATGATCTCAGGGTCTGGGATTGAGCCCCATATTAGTCTCCTGCTCAATGGGGAGTCTGCTTCTCTCTCTCCTTCTGCCTCTCCCCTAACTTGTGCTCTCTTTCTCTCAAAGAAATAAAATATTAGGGCAGCCCCAGTGGCCCAGTGGTTTAGCGCCACCTTCAGCCCGGGGTGTGATCCTGGAGACCCGAGATCGAGTCCCACATCAGGCTCCCTGCATGGAGCCTGCTTCTCCCTCTGACTGTGTCTCTGCCTCTCTCTCTCTCTCTCTCTCTGTATGTGTCTCTCATGAATAAATAAATACAATCTTTAAAAAAATGAAATAAAATCTCTAAAAAAAAAAAAAAAGAAAAAAGAAATGACCACTTTGTTTAACCAGGAGATCTCTCTCCTTTTCTCCTTATTTATTAATATATGCTGGCTTTTTAAGGACATGGCTTAATAGGATTGTCAAGGACTTGAATTATTATGTGAACCAGACGTATGGACTTTCATTCTTGTGTGTTTGAGTGGGCATGTCAGATGGGTTTTCCTGCATCTAAGTCTCCTCCCTTCCTTACAGGGAGAAGATAACCAATCATTTGTGTCTGTGTGAGCCAGCTTCCACTCACTTCTTCCTTCCTTCCTTCCCCTTTATTCTCTTTCCTTGGGAAACTTTGGAGATTGATTAATCATAAATAATTGTTCTGTCATTATACGCGTACTCAATAAATATCCAGATAAACAGTCCAGAATTTCCATAAGAAAGAGAAAAAATTAAACTATTAAGCTTCTACTTTCCCCTTGCTGAACTAACTCAAAAGAAAAAGTTTAAGTGTGGATTTGAGTAATAGTCTTGGTTCCTATACTTAGAGCTTGGTATATCTTAGAGACTTAAAAATCTTTTTGGAGGGATGCCTGCGTGGCTCAGTGGTTGAGCGCCTGCCTTCGGCCCGGGGTGTGATCCTGGAGTCCCGGGGTCAAGTCCCATATCGGGCTCCTTGCAGAGAGCCTGCTTCTCCTTCTGTCTCTGTCTCTGCCTCTCTCTCTGTCTCTCTGTGTCTCTCATGAATAAATAAATAGAATATTTTTTAAAAAATCTTTTTGGATATATGATCATAATTCATCTATTTATATAAAAATTTTATGTTATATTCCTGATAATTAGATGATTCTTTGGATTATAAATAAGAGTTAAGTTTAAATTACCTTAAAAATAACTCTATGCTTCCTCCTGATTTTATTATGATATTAAAATGTTAAAAAAATGTTACTGCAACAATCAATGCAAGACTTAGGTTTAATTTCTCATGATTTAAACCTTCTAAATTAATAATAGTAGTTCTAAGAATTCAGTAAGATCTTTCTACAAATTGTTTAAAATTAGAAAATTATAGAACTGCATTTAATTAAAATAACATAATAAAATACCTTTTTAAAAGTATTTAATCTCATAAATTCTTATGTTTCAAATTATAAATGTTTGATGTGTTGACCTAAATTTTAATTTCCAGATGTTTAGGTCAACTTAAAGAGCTCTTAAACTAATAATAAATTGAATTAATTAATAATCTTTGGACATAAGGACAATTTTTAATTAAAGGAAAAGATCCAAAGATTGGGCACCACAATTTAAAACATATAGTTTTAAATTACCCTTTCTCATTTTTTAAAAGATTTTATTTTTAAATAATCTCTAGACCTAACAACATAGGGCTTGAATTCACAGCCCCAAGATCAAGAGTCATATATTTCACCGACTAAGCCAGTCAGTGGCCTGTCTTCCTTTTTTTTTTTTTTTTTTAAGGGAGAGGGCGGGGAAAGATATAGGAGAAAGGGAGAAAAAGAATATTATATGCAGACTCCATGCCCAGTGCAAAGCCCAATGAGGGGCTTGATCCCACAATTCCAAAATCATAACCTGAGCTGAAATCAAGAGTTGGGTCCTTAGCTGACTGACTCACCCAGGTGCCCTTTTCTCCTTACTTTTATTATATAAAATATCTTCAGATTAATTGGATGTGTAAATTTCTCTAAATGATACTAGATCCATGCTTATTTTGCCATCTTGGAATTTGTTAAAGTGACATAAAATGTATGCTTATGGAAAAAAAATTGCTTGATAGTTCCTGATTTCCTGTCTTCTAGCTTCCTCTCGTGTCTAAAAACTTTTAACTTTAAAGTTGGTACTTGGGGCACCTGGGTGGCTCAGTATGTTGGGTGCCTGCCTTTGGCTCAGGTAATGATCGCAGGGTCCTGGGACTGAGCCCCACATTGGGCTCCCCACAGGGAGCCTGCTTTTCCCTCTGCCTGTGTCTCTGCCTCTATCTGTGTATCTCTCATGAATAAATAAATAAAATATTTTATTTTTAATGTATTTATGATAGTCACAGAGAGAGAGAGAGAGAGAGAGGCAGAGACACAGGCAGAGGGAGAAGCAGGCTCCATGCACCGGGAGCCCGACGTGGGATTCGATCCCGGGTCTCCAGAATCGCGCCCTGGGCCAAAGGCAGGCGCCAAACTGCTGCGCCACCCAGGGATCCCAATAAATAAAATATTTTAAAGATAATAATGTCAGATAAAAAATATATAGCATATGACTATATCTCCTAGAATTTTAAATAAATAAAAATTAACTTATGCTGCCAAAAAACAGGTAAATGGTTGACTGGGAATTGAGGGGGGTGGACCAGAAAAGGATTTTAGAGGGTCGTACAGAAACTTTTGAGGATGACTGATATTTTCATTAGACTTAATTGTGGTGATGATTTCATGGAGATATATAATATATCTCCTGTAGTTTAAGGCTGTCCATCTTACTTTCAGCTCATCCTGAGCAGGGACCTTGCTTCTCCCTCTCCTTCTGCCTGCCACTCCCCCTGCTTGTGTGCTCTTTCTCTCTCTCTCAAATAAATAAATAAATAAATAAATAAATAAATAAATAAAATCTTAAAAAAAATAAAGTTGGTACTTAATATAAATGGTTACAAAGAAAACAGGGATATGTGTATAATACAATAAATGTTTGTCTAATTTTCTTTTTGGAAAGAAAGAAAATGCTTTTAAGGAAAATGCTAGTTTATTAAGATGGCAAATCAATATAATCTATACAATGTTTTGTTTAATGTGCTGATACAATTAAGTATATTTTACAATTAGTTAAAAGCAAAAAACAACAGTTGAAAGCTTTACTCTTATTATCATTCAGAGTTTTTTTTTTAAGATTTTATTTATTTATTTATTCATGAGAGACAGAGAGAGAGAGAGAGAGAGAGAGGCAAAGACACAGGCAGAGGGAGAGGCAGGCTCCATGCAGGGAGCCCGACGTGCGACTCGATCCCAGGTCTCCAGGATCAGGCCCTGGACTGAAGGCGGCGCTAAACCGCTGAGCCACTCAGGCTTCCCCATTCAGAGTTTTTTATTTCTAAATATCTAAATATATAACTAAGAAGGTATAGTGATTAAATAAAAAGTTAATAAATGATAACAGATGAGAAATTTGAGGGCCAATTATTAATGGTAAATAAAAAAGATCTGAGGAAAAAATAAACTGCCTACAGATGGTGAATTTGAAGGAAATAATGAATTGTATTTAAAAATCATGGCAATGTCGGTGCAGTGTTAACAAATATATTCATGAAGAAAAGGACTTCTAAATATTTTATTGAAAATAGTTAGATGGGGATACCTGGGTGGATTAGTGGTTGAGCGTCTGCCTTTGGCTCAGGTCATGATCCCAGGGTCCTGGGATCAAGTCCCACATTGGGCTCCCCGCAGGGAGCCTGCTTCTCCCTCTGCCTATGTCTCTGCCTCTCTCTGTGTGTCTCCATGAATAAATAAATAAAATATTTTTTTTTAAGTTAGATGGATAACACACAAAAAAGACAATTCAAATTTGGGTTACCTTTCTGTAAAATACCAAGTTATTCCACTGCCAGATAACAGATTCCTTTCCTTTTTATCATCAAAATATTATGTTGACTGTTTGAATTTTCTGGCATACTCAGGAATCATTTTGGAAAAAAGTACTTTTTAAAGTTCCTGTAATCATTTTATTTACTGTTGTGTGTTTCCAAATTATTGCCTTTAGTAATTTGTTTTTTTTTTTTTTAATTTCTTGTTTTGATAGTATGACATGTCATATATACAGAGAGAATAGGAACATGCATTAAGAAACACAGTATTTGGGCACCCCGTGGCTCAGCGGTTTAGCACCGCCTTCGGCCTAGGGGCTGATCCTGGAGACCAGGGATTGAGTCCCACGTCGGGCTCCCTGTATGGAGCCTGCTTCTCCCTCTGCCTGGGTCTCTGCCTCTCTCTCTCTCTCTCTCTCTCTCTCTGTGTGTGTGTCTCATGAATAAATAAATAAAATCTTAAAAAAAAAAAAAAAAAAGAAACACAGTATTTCTGACTTAATGTAAATCAGAAAAGTGAAGCCAGGAAACTGAATGCCAAAAAGAGTGGGGTAATCCTAGAAAAGAGAGAGAGATGGGGTGATCTCCAAGCTCCCTACACTCATATTTCTGGCTGACCGTTGAACTACTCACACTCATGCATGGGACAGACCCAAAACAGCTCAGCTAAAGACCAAAGATCTACCAGATGGGAACTGCCCCCTGAGAAATAAGTTTGTAGTTCAAACCTAGCCAAGAAAATTACCTGATAAAAGAAAGAAAACAACAATTATTGCAAAAAAATAACAGAACCTCTGTTTCTACAAGTTAGCATTTATAATATCCAGGATGCAATTCAAAATTACTCAACATACAAAGAATCAAGAAAATGGAACAAATTTTAGTTCAACCCCAAGCCTACCCTGTTGATGAAACAATATGTTGGAATAAACACAGACTTTTAAAAAGCTATTAAATTAACTCAGTGAAGTACAATAAAACATGTTTTCAATGAATACAAACTCAACAAGGAAATAAGAAACCTCAATAGAGAAATAGAAACAAAAAAATTTAAATATAAATTCTGGAACTGAAGAAATGCAATTGTTGAAATAAAAAATTCATGACATGACTTAATAGCTGAATGGACAAAGAAGATGAAGTGTACGTGAATTTCAAGAAAGATGAAGAGAAATTAACCAAGGCTGGCTCTGTCAGTAGAGCACAAGACTTTGTTTTTTTTTAAGATTTATTTATTTATTCATGAGAGACACAGAGAGAGAGAGACAGACAGACAGACATAGTCAGAGGGAGAAGCAGGCTCCCTGCAGAGAACCCAATGTGGGACTCAATCCCACATACCAGGATCAGGCTCTGAGCTGAAAGGCAGATGCTCAACCACTGAGCTACCCACGTGTCCTGAGCACAAGACTCGGGATTGTGATCTCAAGCCCCATGCTGGGTATAGAGATAAGTTAAAAATAAAATCTTAATTTAAAAAAAAAGAAAGTAAGAAATTATCCAAGGTGGAAAACAGAGAGAAAAGATTGGGAGAAAAACAGAACAGAGACCTGAAGACTTACTAGATGAAGTCAAATGGTGTACCATAGTTAACTGGAATACTAAAAGGACAGGAGAGGGACAGAATGGGGCAGGAAAAAAACTGAAGAAGTAATAAGGGCCCCAACTGGTTGATGAACTACAGAAACTTGAAGATGTAAGACATTAAATGAACACCAAGGAGGAAAAAAAGTAGCCAACACATCACAATCAAATGCTTGAAACCAAAAATAAAGAGCAAATCTTGAAAATAGCAAGGAAAAAAAAGCCATAGTGAATGTAGAGGAACAAGGACCTAGCCAAAAGAGAGGGGGAACAATATCTTAAAAAGGGTCAAAAGAAAAATGACCTATCAACTCAGAATTTATATCCAAAGGAGATGTTCTTTAAGAATGAAGGCAGAAGAAAAAAAAAAAAAAAAAAGAATGAAGGCAGAAGAAAGACATTTTTAGATAAAAGAAAGGAAATCCATCACCAGCAGACTCATGGTAGAAGACATATTAAAGGAAGTTCTTTAAAAAAAAAAAAAGTTCTTTATACTGCAGGGAAATTGTATCAGAGCGAAACTGAGATACTTCTAAGAAAAGAATGGTGAGCTTCAGAAATGGTAAATGCAAGAGTCTTTTTAAAAAATTTGTATTTTAAGTTTAGTTTAGTTTTTGCCTTTTTCCTCCAAGTTTATTTAAAACTACATGGCGATTTTGGGGCATCTGGGTGGCTCAGTGTCTGGCTCTTGGTTTTGGCTCAGATAGTGATCTCAGGGTCATGAGATCAGGCCTGGTGTTGGGGTCTATGATTGGCAGGGAGTCTGCTTGGGATTCTTTCCTCTCCCTTTGTCCCTCCCCCAGCTCACACTCTAAAATTTAAAAAATAATAATAAATCTTAAAAATTAAAAAGTAAAACTACATGACTTTTTTTTTCTACATAACTGTTTTATTTATTTTTTAAAATATTTTATTTATTCATTCATGATAGACATAGAGAGAGAGAGAAGCAGAGACACAGGCAGAGGGAGAAGCAGGCTCCATGCTGGGAGCCCGACGCGGGACTCTATCCCAGGACTCCAGGATCGCGCCCTGGACCAAAGGCAGCGCCAAACTGCTGAGCCACCCAGGGATCCCCTACATGACTGTTTTAAAGTAACTTTTTTTTTTTTTTTTTAAAGCCGAGTCAGAGGGGGAGAGAGAGAGAGAGAATTCCAAACAGGCTCCACATTCAGCATGGATTCTTTGTGGGGCTGATCTCACAACCCTGAGATCATGACCCAAGCAGAAATCAAGAGTCAGATGCTCAGCCCAATGAACCACCCAGGTGCCCCTTAAAGCAATTCTCATAACACTGGTGGTGTAACACATGTAGATGAAACACATTTAATAAGTACAACTTAAAGGACAAGAAAGATATGAATGTGTGAATTGCAGTATTTCTATATTTAACATGAAATAACACAATATTAATTCTGAATGGACTGTGGATAGTTAACGATGTATATCCATAAGGTAATAGCTAAAAAAGATAATGAAGCAAAGCTTAAGAAAACAAAAGGAAAATTAAAAGAGAAGTCTAAAACTTTTTCAAATATTTCAAGTAAGGATAGAGACAGAAAGGAAGACCAGAAAAACAAAAAGCAGAGAAAACAAGTAACAGAAAAATCAAATGGTAGATCAAAACCTAATCGTACCAGTAATAACATTTAACAGTAACAGATTAAACATTCCTATTGAAAAGCAAAGATTGTCAGAATAGTTTAAAAAACAAAAACTAGGGACCCCTGGGTGGCGCAGCGGTTTGGCGCCTCCCTTTGGCCCAGGGCGCGATCCTGGAGACCCGGGATCGAATCCCACGTCGGGCTCCCGGTGCATGGAGCCTGCTTCTCCCTCTGCCTGTGTCTCTGCCTCTCTCTCTCTCTCTCTCTGTGTGTGACTATCATAAATAAATAAAAATTAAAAAAAAAAAACTAATGTTACAGTTTGCAGGAGATAAACTTTAAATGTAAAGGCACAGGTAAATTGAAAGAAAATGAGTAGAAAAAATAACATGCAAGTATAGTAAAAAAAGACTGGAATAATCACATTAATATCATATAAAATAAACTTCATAACAAAATGTAATATCAGAAATGATAAAAGGATAAATTTATCAAGATGACACAATTATCATAAATAGGTATGTACCTAATAAGTATATTATTATACATATTATATAGTATATACATATTATATATATTATATATATTATATAGTATATACATATTATATATATTATATAGTATATACATATTATATAGTATGTACCTAATAACAGATTCAGAATATGTGAAGCCAAACTGACACAATTAAAGGAAGAAAGATAATTCTACAGTAGCAATTGAGGATTTAATACCATCAACTGATAGAACTAGACCAAAAAAAAAAAAAAAAAATCAGCAAACACATAGAAGATATGAATCAGCTTGACTTAATAGTATTTATAAAACTCTACTCAAGAAAAAAGAATGCATATTCTTTGCAAGGTGTATTTTATATGGTATATTTACTAAGACAGATCTATCTTGATAAATAGAAAAAGACCAATATATTTAAAAATATTAAAATTATATAGGGTATGTTTTTTGACTACAATATAATCAAACTAGATATCAATACCAAAAAAATGATTAAAAAAAACTCCTGGTATTTGGAAATTAAACAACATGGTTCTAAATAATCATTGGTTCAAAGAAGGAATCACAAGAGAAAATAGAAAATACTTTGAACTGAATAGTAATGAAAATATCACTTATCAAAACTTGTGAGACACAGGAAAAAGTAGTAGCTAGAGGGAAATTTATAGCTTTAAATATCTACACGTATGTAAATAGCTATATATATGACAATCTTTGAAATGAACAAATCCCTTGATTGATGCACATTACCAAAACTACGTAAGAAGCAGAAAACCTGAACAACCCAGTATCTATGAAAGAAAGAGAATGTTTAATTTTTTTTTAAGATTTTATTTATTCATGAGAGACACAGAGAGAGAGAGAGGCAGAAACACAGGCAAAGGGAGAAGCAGGCTCCATGCAGGGAGCCTGACATGGGACTTGATCCCGGGTCTCCAGGATCAGGCCCTGGGCTGAAGGCCGTGCTAAACTGCTGAGCCACCCGGGCTGCCCCAAGAATGTATAATTTAAAAACTTCCCCACAAAGAAATCTCTAGGCACAGGTGGTTTCATTGGTAATTCAAACATTTAAGAAAGAAATAACATAAATCTTTCAGAAAATTGCAGAGGAAATACTTCCAAACTCATTTCATGAAGCCAGTAATACCCTGATGCCAAAACCAGACAAAGATATAAAAAGAAATAGGAACTACAGACTAATATCCCTCATAAACATAGGTGTGAAAATTCTTAACAGAATGTTATCATATAGGAAATCTAATAATACACAAAATTAATCCTATCAAGTAGTGTATATCTTGAGAATGCAAAGTTAATTAAACATATGAAAATCAATGGGATTCACCATATTAGAAGAATAAGGGGGGAAAAAATCATATTATCATTTAAGTAGATGCAGAAAAAGCCTCTGACCAGATTTGATATCACTTTCATGATGAAAACTATCAGTAAATTGAGAGGGTTGCTGGAGGGGAGATGAATGGGAGGATGGGGTAATTGGGTGGTGGGCATTAAAGAGGGCACTTGATGCAATGTGCACTGCATGTGATATGCAACTGATGAATTACTAAACTACACTGAACCTAATAATACACTATATATTAATCACTATAGTTTAAATTAAAAAAAAAACCCTCTCAGTAATTAGGAAGAGAATTTCCTCATCTTCATTAAGGGCATATATGAAAGCCCTATCACTAACCTATATATAATAGTGAAAGGCTCTGTGCTTTCTAGCTAAAATCAAGACTAAGACAAGGATGTCCACTATTACGGCTTTTATTTAATATCGTACTAGAAGCCCTAGGTAATGCAATAAGGTAAGAAAAAGAAATAAAAGGCATGAGTATCCTTATGTCACAATCTTTTATTTAAGAACTGAAAGATATACATTCTCTTTAAGGGCATGGTAGATTTACTTAGAAATATCCTAATAGGGGATACCTGGATGGCTCAGCAGTTTAGCTCCTGCCTTTGATCCAGGGCGTGGAGACCAGGGATCAAGTCCCGCATCAGGCTCTCTGCATGGAGCCTGCTTCTCCCTCTGCCTCTGTGTGTGTGTCTCATGAATAAATAA
This sequence comes from Canis lupus familiaris, assembly GCF_011100685.1. Taxonomy (NCBI): domain Eukaryota; kingdom Metazoa; phylum Chordata; class Mammalia; order Carnivora; family Canidae; genus Canis; species Canis lupus. Next base: position 53,288,387 of record NC_049230.1, read on the forward strand.
AATCTTTAAAAAAAAAAGAAAAGAAAAGAAAAGAAATATCCTAAGAAATAAAACAAGATCAAAAAAAAAAAGAAGACAAAGAAAGAAAACAAGATCAATACATTTAAAAAGACTGAACTAACACAAGGTATGTTCTTTAACTATGATGGAATCAAATTAGAAATCAGTAGCAAAAAAGGAAGCAACAATAACAAAATTCCAAATATTTAAAGTATTTGGGGAAAACCCTAAGCAACCTATATAAAAAAGCTACTAGAACTAATAACTGAATTTAGCAAATTGTGGGATATAAGTTCAGTAGACAAAAATCATTTTTATTTCTAAATGTTAGCAATAAAAAGAAAGATAAATTTAAAACCAATTCTATTTACAATATTATTTTGTTTTATTTTTTTACAATATTATTTTAAAATGTTTAGTTATACATTAATGAAAGATGTGCAAGCCCTGTACAGTGAAAATTATAAGATTCTGAAAAAAAAAAAAAAGACCTAAATACATGGAGAGGCATACTACATTCATGGACTGTAGAACACTTATTCGCCATGAAGCCAATATTAATATGGCAATCTCCTCAGACAAGAGACATAAAGCACTCCCAATAAAAGTCTTAACAGTTTTTTTTTTAAGAAATTGACAAGCTAATTTTAAAATTGACATGAATAGGTAAAGACCTAGAACAGCCAAACAATTTTGAAAAGAATAACATTAGAAAACTTGCCTGAAAACAAATTATAAAACTACAGTAATCAGGGATCCCTGGGTGGCGCAGTGGTTTGGCACCTGCCTTTGGCCCAGGGCGCGATCCTGGAGACCCGGGATCGAATCCCACGTCGGGCTGCCGGTGCATGGAGCCTGCTTCTCCCTCTGCCTATGTCTCTGCCTCTCTCTCTCTCTCTCTGTGACTATCATAAATAAATAAAAATTAAAAAAAAAATTAAAAACTACAGTAATCAAGACAGTATGACATTGGTAGAATCATAGTGTAGAAGAATAGATATATATCAACAGAAGAGTCCACATGCAGGTCCGGAGTTAAATGAGCAAAACCTAAAAAGGACAGACCCAAAGAAATCAATACCAACACATTTACTAGTCAAACTTCTAAAACCTAAAGACAAAACAAAAAAATCTTGAAGATGAAGAGAGAGAAATGTTACTCACCTACAGGGGGAAAACAATTTAAATGACAGTAAATTTTTCATCATAAACTACAGAGGCCAGGGGCATCCAGGTGGCTCAGTCAGTTAAATGTCCAACTCTTGATTTTGGCTCAGGTCATGATCTCAAGGCCATGAGATCAAACACGGCATTGGTCTCCACACTTAGCAGGGAGTCTGCTTGAGACTCTCTCCCTCTCCCTCTGCCCCACCCCACCTCACGCACTCGTGTGTGTGTGTGTGTGTGTGTGTGTGTGAGTGTGTGTGTTCTCTGAAATCAATCTATCTTTAAAAAAGAAAAGAAATTACAGAGGCCAGAAGGGAGTGAACAACTTTTCATGTGCTAAAAGAAGAAAACAGGCAACCCAGAATCCTATAGCCACCAAAGAATCCTTAAAGAATAAAGAGAAAACCAAAACATTATCAGATGAAGGAAATCAAGAGACTCGGTGGATAACAGCTCTACATTAAAAGAATATCTAAAGGGGGATCCCTGGGTGGCTCAGCAGTTTAGCGCCTGCCTTTGGCCCAGGGCGCGATCATGGAGTCCCGGGATCGAGTCCCACATCGGGCTCCCTGCATGGAGCCTGCTTCTCCCTCCTCCTGTGTCTCTGCCTCTTTCTCTCTCTCTATGTCTATCATAAATAAATAAATAAATCTTTAAAAAAATAAATAAAAGAATATCTAAAGGAAATTCTCTAAACACAAAGGAAACAATAAACAAAGGGATTCTGCAACATCAGGAAGGAAAAAACAACACAAAAATATGGTTAAATACAACAGACTTCCCTTCTCATCTTCAGTTTTTTAAATCATCCATGACAGTTACAGCAAAAAATTATAACACTGTCCAATGTGGTTCTAAATGCAGAAGGAATATTTAAGACAATTATATTATAAAAGGGGGGAAAGTAAATGGATACTAAAAGAGGTAACGTTTCTGTACTTCACTCAAACTGGCAAAATAATGGCATCAGTAGACTGCCGTAAGTTATTTATCTCTATCTACCCCCCCACACACATAAAGCTAGAGCAACCACTAAAGAATGCTATACAAAGATATACATTCAAAAACATTATCATTAAATCAAAATGAATTCCAAAAAAATGTTCAAGTAACTCAAAGGAAGGCAGGGAAAGGAAAACAGAGAAACGTACAACAGAGAAAAAGAGGAAAAAACAGTACCAAAAATTAAATGTCAGACTCAAGCCCTAACGTATCAATAATTACACTAGATTCTAATATAGGTGGTATAAACACACCTATTAAAAGATTAAAGTAAGATGCTGCCTTTATATAAGAAACTCATTTCACAGCAGCCCGGGTAGCTCAGCGGTTTAGCGCTGCCTTCAGCCCAGGACCTGATCCTGGAGACCTGGAATCAAGTCCCACCTCGGGCTCTCTGCATGGAGCCTGCTTCTCTCTCTGCCTGTGTCTCTGCCTCTCTCTCTGTGTCTCTCATGAATAAATAAATAAAATCTTAAAGAAAAAAAAACTTCAAATATAATGATATATCTAGATTATCACGTACACTTTATTTTTTTTTTTAAAGATTTTATTTGGGCAGCAGTAGCCCAGCAGGTTAGCACTGCCTTCCACCCAGGGTGTGATCCTGGGGACCCCAGATCGAGTCCCGCGTTGGGCTCCCTACATGAAGCCTGCTTCTCCTTCTGCCTGTGTCTCTGCCTCTCTCTCTCTCTGTGTCTCTCATGAGGAAATAAATAAAATCTTAAGATCCCGGGACTCCAGGATCACACCCCCGGCCAAAGGCAGGCACTGAACCGCTGAGCCACCCAGGGATCCCTTAATAGGAAAATGTTACAGATTCCATTGCAAGCAATGATTTAGTAACAATCATTTACCTTTTGTAAGATCCACACTTAATATCGGATTCAATATCCTCTCTTTTATTAATGATGCCTACAAAGGATATTAAATCGTACTCTCAGAAGCAGAACATCCACTATGATATACAGATGTAGGATAAAATGTTTTCAAAGTGTAACCTAAAAAAAGATTCCTTAAATATTCAAGAAGCCAGGAGAAAAAGACTTGGTGGATAGTCAACAAACAGCAGTGGTTACTTGTGAAGGGGTGATCAAGAGAAAGAGATGTTTACTTATTTTAAAATAATGAGCAAATCCTACCTTTGTACTAAAATCAACCACAACCAAAAAGTATTCACCAGAATAAGAATTAAAAGCTAATCTTTGTTTACTGGAAGCTGTATCAGTTTTGTCCTGTTTTGTCCTGTTAAAGATATTAAAATCAAAGAGGAGGAGAAAGGAACAGGCAGCTGGTCTAATCTCCTGATGCAGTGTCTGAGTTTGAGAACAGGCCCTTGGTTCCTGGCAACAGATATCTGCACCTGGAATCACAAATACATCAGTCCTGGGAGTGGAAGAATATCCTGTATTCTTTTATTGCCAAAATATTCCTATATGGAAAATGCCTGGAATAACTGTCAAATGCAAACAATTAAGAACTTGGCAACAAAGAGTTAAATGTTTTTTTTGTTTTGTTTTTTGTTTTTTAAAAATTTTATTTATTTATTCATAGAGAGAGAGAGAGGCAGAGTCACAGGCAGAGGGAGAAAGCAGGCTCCATGCAGGGAGCCTGAGGTGGGACTCGATCCCGGGTCTCCAGATTCACACCCTGGGCTGCAGGTGGCACTAAACCTCTGTGCCACTGGGACTGCCCCAAAGAGTTAAATGTTAACCAGCATGTTGTTGAATGTTTTATATGCAGTCACCTTTGCATACGTTAAGCCTAATAAATATAGACTTAATGTATGTAAAGTGCTGAGATTAGTGCCGGACACAGTTAAGACTAATGTAAATTTGGGATTATCATCATTATACTGCACTCTAGGTGAAAAGTGTCTTACTGGGGATCCCTGGGTGGCTCAGCAGTTTCGCGCCTGCCTTTGGCCCAGCGCACGATCCTGGAGTCCCAGGATCAAGTCCCGCGTTGGGTTCCCGGCATGGAGCCTGTTTCTCCCTCTGCCTGTGTCTCTGCCTCTCTCTCTCTCTCTCTCTCTCTATCATAAATAAATAAAAATAAATCTTTAAAAAAAAAGTGTCTTACTGATTCATCCATTCAGTGCATTTCTACTAGACACCTACTATGTGCAAGGTTATCTGATGTGTGCTAGGATCTGATAAAGCATAATATGAGCATGATCTCTGTGCTAAGGGAGCTTGCAGTCCAGGAAGGGAGGGGCACTGAACAAAGTTTCACATTAATTAACATATAATTATAAATTGAGATACATTTTCCAAAGATAAGAACAAATTCTAGAGGAGAACATTAAAAAAGAGAGTTTTTATAAAAAGTTCTTAATGAGCTGCTATCTTTTATAAATTCCTATTTTTAAAAGGCTCTCTCATTAAAAATATTTTTATTTTTTTAAATAATCTATTCTTTAAAAGATTTTATTTATTTATTCATGAGAGACAGAGAGAGAGAGAGAGAGAGAGAGAGAGGCAGAGACACAGGAAGAGGGAGAAGCAGGCTCCATGCAGGGAGCCCGACGTGGGACTCGATCCTGGAACCCCGGGATCACACCCCAGGCTGAAGTTGGCACTAAACCTCTGAGCCACCCGGGCTGCCCTAAAAATATTTTTAATAAAGTAATACAAACTTGGGACACCTGGGTGGCTCAGTGGTTGAACATGTGCCTTTGGCTCAGGTCGTGATCCTGGAGTCCTGGGATCAAGTCCCACATCGGGCTCCGTGCAAGGAGCCTGCTTCTCCCTCAGCCTATGTCTCTGCCTCTCTCTATGTCTCTCATGAATAAATAAATAAAATCTTTTTAAAAAATAAAATAAAGTAATACAAACTTGTCCTAGAAAAGTCAGAGTTGAAACTACTAATATTTTATTTTGTATTTCTATGTAGTTTTTCTTAAAATTTGATTTTAATATCATGGTATTATAACTAAAATAGAAATGTATATCCCACTTGCGGCACCTGGGTAGCTCAATCAGTTAAGAGTGGTTAAGCATCTGACTCCTGGTTCTGGCTCGGATTGTGGGCTTGGGTCGTGGTCTCAGGTCGTGGTCTCAAGGGTTGTGGGATTAGGCCCCACATAAGGCTCCTCCCAATGGGGGAGTCTGCTTGAAAGATTCTCTCCCTTTGCCCCTCCCCCATTCACACACCCATGCTTTCTCTCTCTCTCTCTCTTTCTCCCCTCCCCCCCAAAAATAAATCTTTAAAAAAAATTCTATCCCACTTAAAAATATACTGATCAGGGGATTCCTGGGTGGCTCAGTGGTTTCGCACCTGCCTTTGGCCCAGAGTGCGATCCTGGAGTCCCGGGATCAAGTCCCACTTCGGGCTCCCAGCATAGAGTCTGCTTCTCCCTCTGCCTCTCTCTCTCTATGTCTATTATGAATAAATAAATAAAATATTATATATATATATATATATACATACATACATACACTGATCACTTAATATACTGATTATTTAATTAGTCCAGCTCTGGCTTCTTGTTAAGAATTTTTCATGTTTACAAAGTGAAAAGCACTTGTTCCCTAATTTATCTGGTCTTGTCAGTTGAGATCTAAATATCAGAGTCCCTTAAAGGAGAATATACCTAAACCACAAAGGAATTTGGTCAGTCTTATAAAGTGAAGGTACAGAATTAAATCCTAAAGCTACAGAATACAGTCATCAATGTAACACGTCTGAACATAACTCTATTCATAAGAGCAGTAACTTTAGGCACAATGTTCTAATCTGTCATGCTCATGCACTTATGATATCGTTGGGAAAACATTTTTAAAAATAAGAGCAAAGGAACAGCTACAAGGAACAGACTATTCTGAAACCATTTCCAGGAACAGGGTTTGTTTAAACAAAACGTATTAAGTGAAACCAGCTGCATTAAGGGTCGATGCCATCTGAAGTGGAATTCTAAAACCACCCACTTCATAGTATCAGGGTAATTATTCCTTCCTGTTGCTATAAAGGAAATACTCAGTGGCCAACTAGCTATAGGGCAGCCCGGGAAGGAGCAGGTCAGCACTAAACAAAAGGCCCACTGGTGCAGGTGGGTGCTCACAGAAACTCTGGGTCTCACTGGCTAGTGCACAGCTTTCTGCTTCCATACTACTCATTGGACAAATCGCTAGTACACCCCCAAAACAGGGAGTGCCAGCAGCAAGGGGCCTACAGTCAGAGGAGTAATCAGCATCTTCTGCCAGAGGGCCAATTGATGCTTTCATGCAAACTGACAGCAAAAAGCCTCCACTAATTAAATAGGCTCTAGGAAACTAAAATACATGCTTTTTTTCCTATATGAAAACCAAAACAGGTATCAAAGAAAATGGAGCCTGAATAATAATAGCTAAAGTTTCATGACTTGAAATCATCTTCCTTAGCTCATAACAAAAAGCATAAGAAAGAGCTTGCTCCTTTGAAGACTTACTAGTGGCAACATAGCCAAGAACCCTCCGAGAAGTCACATGACCCAGCCAGCAAGGATCACCAGTTTGGTTTCCCAATGTATCACCAGCACAGCCGGTAGAACTGTAACCAAAACAATGCAGTTGAGAAACGTGGCCGTTAATCATTTTATTTTGGAAACCAATTAGGGGATGATGAAGGAAGAAAAAACAGTGATTCATTTGTTTTGATGAAATCTGGCCTTCAAAAGACAGAACAAGCTAGGAAATAGACATACTTGTATGGCCTAAGGTATCTTAAACTTGGCCTTTAAAAAACGATTCTTCCCAAGCTCACTAAATGAACAAAATAAATCAGCTAGTTCATGTACTCAACTATGACATATTGTTAACTTTATGGATGTTAAGCTCACGAATAAAAAAAAAATGTGTGTATGTATATACGTATGTATATATATATCTCCTAAAGGCAGTCATAAACTTTGCAAGCTGAAGCACTTAAGTCAACCAGATAGCAGCATATCATGATCTGCCATGTCATCTGTAGGCTAATGGTGGTGTAGGTTTGAAACTGCCCTCATTTGCTGAGTTCATCTGCCTCTTCAAAAACCAGGCAAAGGTTAGTACTAAAATTCAAGCCAAAGTGCCTTACACCACAGCTTGTGTACACTTGAGCTGTTTCTCAGAATAGTCATAAACTTCTAAGGTGAATGGAGTGGGTAATATCAACAATGTCTTGTATAAAGAACATTCCAATAACAGGAAACCTGATGTACCAATAGTTAAAAATTCATGATCATCTGGGCCCAGGTTAGAGAAGGGGTAGATGCAAAATAACTGGAGGAGTTAAGGAAATGGCACAACAAAATAAATCTGTGGAAAGCACTTTTGAAGAAATTCATCAGTATGAACAGGGATACCAAAAATAAGCAAATCTCACGTGATTCTTGGCGGCTGATTAAAAAGTACTCTTCCTTATGTCAGTTACAACTAAAAACAAAACAAAACAAAAAACTAGTGCTGCTCCTTAGCACCCTTTGTGAGCCATTACCATGGAGAGGAAAAGATGGCAGTAGTGGAGAGCATATGACAAGAAAGCAGAGAGCAGCCATGAGGTCTAACCCCGGGACTCTGCCACTACCCATCACAGGCAAGTCACTTGGTGTCTCCACATCATACAAACTATCCATTCATTGGGACAGTACCTGCCATCTCACAGGACACCAAATGAGAGGGTGTAATAGCACCACTACTAACAAGAATAACTATCCTATTCAACATTCTTCACATATCTTAAACCCTCCCCCAGCTGAGTACGCCGCTCCTTTTGTGCCATCCAGGGCGTCCAGGGCGGCCACATCAGAAATGGTATTTGACAGGGCTACTATTTGTTACAGAGAAAGAGGTAAAACTGGAGGACTGGGAGGATGAAGAAACTCTTGGAGAACAGACAGGAGCAGGAAGGAGCTGATGGGAAAGTGCAAAGGAAAGAGAGAGAAAGAGAGAGAGAGAGAGAGAGAGAGAGAGAGAACTAAGAGAACAAGCAGAGAAATGCAAGTTGTCAAGTCCCTGGCAAGCTGGAGAGCCTTCTGATACTTGTGGCCTTAGGTCAGAAACTGAAGCTTTCAGTCTGAGCGACCAACACATCAGGAGAAAGGAACAATGACGCATTAGCAATGGAGAACTTAGAACAAATTCCCAGAGGCTGTGAAGACTCAGCTTAAGTGATGGTGTGTTCTGGCAAAACTGTAGGGCTTACCTCAGAAGGGAACCCCCAGGCACCCTCTATCTACTTCCTAAACAGAAATGCTGTTCTGTTTTCAACTTTTATTTCTTACTCCCATTCCATCTGGCTCAAGGAAAGATGGTCTGGGCTGCATTCCAAGCTTGATTCTAAACCAGCTGGGATCTTTTAGGCAAGTTCTTCTACCTCTCTGGGTCTATTCAATGTCTTCTTAAATTTTAAACCTTCTTTCTTTGGGTGACTACCCTTCTTGAAATACATCCTTGAGAAAGTCCCTTAGTGATGGGTTCTCAGCGGTAAATTCCTTTATCTGAAAACATCTTTATTCTTGAAAGACACTTTCATAACTGGATAATTCTGGGTTAACAGTTATTTTCTCCACCTACTCCATAAATATTCTTCTACTGTTTTAAGGCCTTTACTCTTTGCTGTAGAAAAGCCAGCTGTCACTCCAACTGTTGCTCCTTTGTAGGTAATCTGTCTTTTCTCTCTAGTTATTTTAAGAATCTCGCCTTTGACATTCTAAAGAGTCACAACTTCTTTCCTTTCCTTTTTGATTGCTTTGGAATTTGATGGGCTTCACACAGTTTAAAAGACTCCAGCTCTCCCCATAAGGCAAGAGGTCCAAAGGCTCAGTGATGTGTCCACCCAGGGCCTGAGTACCCTATTCTAGGACCTTGGAATTCCCTACCAAATCAGCTCCAAGGCCACACTCAGGGCTTCCCCAGATCTCTTCCCCATTCTACTCCAAAAGCGGAATGTACCAGCAGTGTGGGCATAGGCCAGTGGTGTCTTCTAGTGGCATGTTTGTGAGGAGTGTAAACAGAGGTTATATATGTAGGTGGAAATATCTATGCATGTGTACCCTCCTTAATGCCCATCACCCTGCTTAGCTGTTTTAAATTTTTTACTTATATTTTTAATTCCTTCTTTTGTTTGCTTAAAGTATTAAATGAATTTATTTTATATTCTATATCCAATATTCCTAAATCTTCAGAAGTCAGGGTTTACCATTATTTCTACTGACTCTTGCTCATGATAATCTTGTTTCTGCTGTGTGTGCGTGTGTGTGCACGCATGTGTGCGTGCATGTGTGCTTGTCTGTCTCCTTTTTTGGTGTGTACATATTGGTTAAAGTCATCTATGGGAACTCTCTGAGTCTAGAGAAGACTTCAATTTTCTTTTGTCAAGTGTCTAAGGTGACTAAAAACCTTTCCAATTTAAATCAAGACTTCCAACTTGTAGTTACCAGAGGTCACACAAATAGTAAAATCAGTTTCCAAACCCATGTGGGAGCTGGTCAGTAGCCACAAGTTCTCATGTCACTTGTTTTTATTTTGCCTTCACCCAAAGTGAAGGGTGAAACAATTTTTCTTGCTGCTGGTGCCTACCTAGTCCACCTGTTCTCTGAGAGTATAGCCCCTCTGAAGTCTTGGCTTTACAGGAAATGGTCTTAGATTACCCACTGCTTTCTCTGCCCTAAGAGGGGACCAAGGCTTGTCACAGGTACACTACTGCCCTCCCTCGCCCCTCAATAAAGTTTTAAATCACTAAGACCTATACACCCAGAGTATCATCAATGGAAGGTTTTATGAGGAGTGGATTATTTACATGGCCACAGAATGTTTTTTCCCCATAGACTGCTTTTGTGTTGCACGAGGAAAACTAGCAACTATCCAATGAGGGAACCAGACCACACCCTGACTAGATAATCAAAATTAATATCACTAATTTCAGACAGAGGGACTCTGTATGTACCCAGATGTGATACTATGAGAAAGATACATTACTTCTGTAGATTTCTTTTTTTTTTTTTTCTTCTGTAGATTTCTAACCAGGAGTATGTAACTTGAATCCAATAATAAGGAAACATTAAACAAACCAAACTTGAAAAAATTCTATAAAGTAACTGGCTTATATTCTTTAAAAATATCAATGTTAAGCAAGACAGTAATACTGAGGAACTGTTCTTGATGACAGGAAATTAGGAACATAACAAAATAACCCAATCAATGACCCTACACTGGATCTTAAACTTCTGGAGGAGGGAGGAATGCTACAAGGGCATTATCCAGACAAGCAAGAAAAGAGGAATATGGACTACAGATTAAATAGGAATATTGTTGGGGTGCCTGGGTGGCTGAGTAGGTTAAGTGACTGGCTCTTGATTTCAGTTCAGGTCATGATCTTGGGGTCCTGGGATCGAGCCCAGAGAAGGGCTCCACATTCAGTGGGGAGTCTGTTTCAGGATTCTCTTTCTCCTGCTGCCCCTCCCCGGTGCGTGCTCAGTCACCTCACTTGCTCTCTCTTTAAAATAAATAAATCTTTTTAAAAAATAATTTTGTTGGGGATCCCTGGGTGGCTCAGCAGTTTAGCACTGCCTTTGGCCCAGGGCGTAATCCTGGAGACCCGGGATTGAGTCCTACATCAGGCTCCCTGCATGGGGCCTGCTTCTCCCTCTACCTGTGTCTCTGCCTCTCTCTCTCGCTCTCTCTCTCTCTGTCTCTCATGAATAAATAAATAAAATCTTAATTTAAAAAAAGAATATTATTGAAATTAAATTTCCTAAAATTGATAATTATACTGTAGCTAAATAAGAGAATACTCCTGTTCTTTCTTTTTTTTAAATTTTTATTTATTTATGATAGTCACACAGAGAGAGAGAGAGAGAGGCAGAGACATAGGCAGAGGGAGAAGCAGGCTCCATGCACCGCGAGCCCGATGTGGGATTCGATCCCGGGTCTCCAGGATCGCACCCTGGGCCAAAGGCAGGCGCTAAACTGCTGCGCCACCCAGGGATCCCGAATACTCCTGTTCTAAGTAAATACACTACAATCATTAAAGGATAAAGGAGCAAATGTTACAACCTAATCTCAACTGACTAAGGAAAATGAATTTTATATCCATACACAATTCAGAGAGAGAGGCAGCAAAAGAGATGGAGGGAGGGAAAAAGGGGAAGAAGCAAATGTAATATGGCAAAATGCTAAAAACTGATAAACCTAAGTAAAGGGCAGTAGAAATTCTCTATACTATTCATGTAACTTTCTGTAAATTTTGAAATTATTTAAAAATACAAAGTGAAAAAAAGAGGGTGTTCAAACTTGAGCCAACTAAAGACATGGTAAACAGAATAAATATATACATAGTACTTGCATTAACAAGTTGTACTGATCTGTGAGGAACCTAAAACTCAATTTTTCCTATATAATCCTACTGAGGGATCGATGAAGAAATAATACAAAGTTCTACTCCTGCTTAAGATATAAAAAGCGGGGATTCCTGGGTGGTGCAGCGGTTTGGCGCCTGCCTTTGGCCCAGGGCGTGATCCTGGAGACCCGGGATCGAGTCCCACGTCAGGCTCCTGGTGCATGGAGCCTGCTTCTCCCTCTGCCTGTGTCTCTGCCTCTCTCTCTCTGTGACTATCATAAAATAAAAAAAAAAATTAAAAAAAAAAAAAAGATATAAAAAGCCACAGAGAATACCACCCCCATTCTAACAAGAAAAAACTAGAGAATCTAAAAAATCATAACTTTCCTTGAGCTAATCAGAAAGCTGCGGTCGCAAGGTAATCAAGTGAACTGAATTCTAAAGAGTGACAAATCCCTCTAAGGAGAGACAGACGTGCAAATTGTGTGACCTTTCACAAAGCACAGGAGGAAAAGGTAGCTGCCATAAAATCAGGTAAGAGGAGAACAGCTTAAATTATACTGAATTCTTATAAAGCCAAGTGTGGCCTAGTATAATATATCAAATCCCCGAGTTCCAAACACAAGGGCTGTCCAAACTCATTTGCAAGCTCTTTTCCATGGGGCCTCTACCAAATGCTCTTGAGAAAGACTGGGAGCAGAGCAGGAGATTGAAGAAAGCCCCCTCAACACTGGACTGGAATAAAATCTTGCCCATTTCTTCGACCCTTCTCTCATACAATGTAAATGCCTTAATCCACAGAGGGAAGGCAAGAAACCCTCCTGGTCCCTGGGATCTAGGCAGAGATCTACTGCTTCTGGAGGTGGGAGAGAGGCAAAGTCATCATTGGCTGGATTCTCCATTGATAAAAGCAGAAGTCAGCTACCACTGGGGAAGAGGGCACATGGAAATTCTATCCGCCCACAAGATCCACCCCAGCCACATACACACACTCATATAAAAGGTAAAGTTTGAGTGCCAAAGAGGACAGAAGTGCTGGAATGCTTAGAAAGTCCCACCTCCAGGGGCACCTCCAGGTGGCTCAGTCAGTTAAACAACTGCCTTCAGCTCAAGTCATGATCCCAGGGTTCTGGGATCAAGCCCCACATTAAGCCTCATATTCAGTCCCACATCAGGCTGCCTGCTCGGTGGGGAGTCTACTTGATCCTCTCTCTCTGCAATCCCCTCATGCTCTCTCTCACTCTCTCAAATAAATAAATAAAATCTTAAAAAAAAAAAAAAAAAAAGCCCACCTCCAAAGTCTAGCCACATGTGGCATGCCTTAGACTAAGGACCAAGAGAACCAAAAAACTCCCTTCCCCCTAACAGGAGCCTGGTTATTATTACTAGGATAATAAGAATAGGGTAATAATATAGGTAGGTAGGTCAAAAGTGAAAGGATGCAGAAAGATATACTATGCAAGCAATATCAAAAGAAAGCTGAAGTGGTTATCAGACAAACCAGATTTCAGAACAAGGAAGAATTCCAGGGAAAAGGAAGGACATGACATAATTCTAAAAGAGTCTGTTCAACAAAAAGGCATAACAGTCCTAAATGTGTACATACCTAATAACAGAGCTTAAAAATATAAAAGTAAGTAATATTTAAAAAGTAGTAATTTGATCTTTCCTTTAATTCTGAAGTCATTTCTTTGCCTTTCCTCCATTATTACTGGTCCAAATTAGCTTTTTCACTTAGTAAGTTACTACATGATAACCAGCTTTTAAAGCCAATGACTAGTTTTAAAATATGCCATATTTTCATTGCAGCACTGTTTGTGTTTGTAAAATAACAAATGCCCTTCTCTGACAAATTGAGAGAGGTGTCTACCACACTCGGGAAGAGGGAGGAAATGACATAAGAAGAGTTCCATCTCAACAGAAAGAGTAGAAGGTCCAGTCCTTCCACCATTATCAGAGTGTGAAGAAAAGAAGAGGAAGAGGGACGCCTGGGTGGCTCAGTTGTTGAGCGTCTGCCTTTGACTCAGGCATGATCCTGGAGTCGCAGGATGGAGTCCTGCATCAGGTTCCTTGCAGGAAGTCTGCTTCTCCCTTTGCCTGTGTCTCTGCCTCTCTCTCTCTCTCTCTCTGTGTCTCTCATGAATAAATGGATGAAAGAAAAAGAAAGAAAGAAAGAAGAAGAAAGAAAGAAAGAAGAAGAAAGAAAGAAAGAAAGAAAGAAAGAAAGAAAGAAAGAAAGAAAGAAAGAAAGAAAGAAAGAAAGAGAAAGAAAGAAAGAAAGAAAGAAAGAAAGAAAGAAAGAAAGAAAGAAAGAAAGATGAAGAAGTGAAGAGTCAAACAGGTGTGTCATTACTTCCCCACCCTGCAAAATTCTGAGGGAAGAAATGATGTATCAGTCAGGGTCCATCAAGAGACAGAAACCACACCAGTAATTTGAACAGGGAAAAGTTAGTATAAAAAATTAACCTACAGGGATCCCTGGGTGGCGCAGCGGTTTGGCGCCTGCCTTTGGCCCAGGGCGCGATCCTGGAGACCCAGGATCGAATCCCACATCGGGCTCCTGGTGCATGGAGCCTGCTTCTCTCTCTCTGCCTGTGTCTCTGCCTCTCTCTCTCTCTGTCTGTGACTTAAATAAATAAATAATAAATAAAATATTAAAAAAAAAAATTAACCTACAGAGGGACATCTGGGTGGCTCAGTCAGTTAAGTATCTGCCTTCAGGTCAGGTTGTGATCCCAGGGTCCTGGAATCAAGCCTCACATTGGGCTTTCTGGTTGGCAGGGAGTCTGCTCCTCCCTCTCTTTCTGCCTGCTGCTCTCCCTGCTTGTGCTCTCTCTCTCTGCCAAATAAATAAATAAAATCTTTTTTAAAAAATTAACAGAAAAATGTCAGCTGCGAAGAGAGTTTTCTAACTATGTGTTCTTAAGAGTCCATATTTACTACTAGGCACCCATTAAATACAGGGCCAAACTAACTGGTAAAGTAGTTTATATCTCCCCTGCCACCCAGAGTTCATCCCCTTAACCACCTCCTGATCCAACTCACACACCAAGCCAATATTTCCCTGGCCCTAAACCACCCAGGGCCAAACACCAGACAGCTAGAACAAAGAAGGAACTAAGAATATAGAAAAGCCTCTCCTTCATCCCAAAGATGAGATTCAGACTCTGCAGAGAGGGCACAGCTCCACAGGAATATGAGCCTGCTGGTGATAAAGATGCTTACCAGAGGGAGTGATCCAGACCTACCATGTAGTGGAGAAGCTCATTGGAGGGTGTGAATGGATTAAAGCTTAGCTACAGTACAGCCTGCTTCGTGGTCTGTGATGGTTGCTGAGTGTTACTGGGCATCCTGCACATGAGTTCACTGAAAACCACACCCCACTGAAAATCAGCATAAAGGAAATAGAAAAGGAAGCCCTTCCCCTCACCTTGCAGCATCCCTTTAACATCCTCTGTTGGCAAAGCCTAACATTAAGCCAGCTAGCAAAGGAGAAATGTTTAGAGTCCAGATCCCATGCCACAAAGCAGGGCAAAGAAGAATAGATTTGGACATGAGAGGCAATAAACTGGTAATGGGCACAGATAATGAGGGAAAGGGCAGACAGAATGGTAGTCAGATTGAGAGGGAAATGGGCTTTTCCTTCACCTCCTAATTGAAACTCTGGGAGAAGGTCACCCTGCAGGGCATAACCTCCCATTACTGTCAATATGGATGGCCACAGACTAAAAATGGTGGCATAGTGTGACAGGCTAAGGCAGAGAAAGAAATTGAACTCTGAGGCACTCTGCACCTCCTCAGTTTCTGTGTGATAAGAAAGAAACTCAAAGGACACCTGAGTGGTTCACCAGCTGAGCGTCTGCCTTTGGCTGAGGTCATGATCCCAGGGTCCTGGGATTGAGTCCCACATCAAGCTCCCAGCAGGGAGCCTGCTTCTCCCTCTATGTCTCTGCCTCACTCTCGGTGTCTCTCACGAATAAATAAAATCTTTAAAAAAAAATGTTACTGAAGGGGCACCTGGGTGGCTCAGTGGGTTAGGTGTTGAACTCTTGATTTTGGCCCAGGTTGTGATCCCCAGGTCTTGAGACTGAGCACCACGTCGGCTCCATACTGGCTATGGAGCCTGCTTAAGATTCTTTCTCTCCTCCTCCTCCTCTCTCTCTCTGATCCTCCCCTGTTTGCACACATGCTCGCTCTCTCCCTCTCTCAAATAGAAAAATAAATCTTTTTTAAAAATTAAAAAAATAAAATGTTACTGAGATGTGGGGAATTAAAAAAATTTTTAAAACGTTCTTTTTTTAAAGATTTTACTTATTTATTCATGAGAGACAGAGAGAGGGGGGAGAAAGAGAGAGAGGCAGAGGGAGAAGCAGGTTCCATGCAGAGAACCTGATGTGGGACTTGATCCCAGGTCTCCAGGATCAGGCCCTGGGCCGAAGGCAGCGCTAAACTGCTGAGCCATCCGGGCTGCCCTAAAAAAATTTTTTTTGAGAGAGAGAGTGAGCAGGAGTTGGGGAAGAGGTGGAGAAAGGGAGAGAGAGAATCTCAAGCAATTCTCTGCTCAGCACAGAGCACAAATCAGGGCTCCTAGGCTGAAATCAAGAGTTGGAGGCTCAAAGGAGGCACCTACGCATTTATGATGTGGGGAATTTTGAATATGGATTGCATGTTGAATGTTTTTCGATGAATGCTGATTTTCTTTGTGTAGCAATGGTGCTGTGGTGGTGTAAGACAATGTCCTTGTTCGTGGCTATCATGAGACTACAGTCAATTTCTAAGTGGTCTGTTAAAAAAAAAAAAAAAGAAGCATTCACATGTAGAAATGTGGAGAGGGTACAGCAAGTGTTAAGAGTTGATGAACCTATATGAGGAATATATTACTAGTTCTTTGCACTGTTCTTTCAACTTTGCATAGATTTGAAAATTTTCATAATAAAAAATAAAATAAAATAATAACAAATGCTCTTGACAAGTACAATCTATCCTTCTCCAGGTCCTCAGGGAAGGAAATTCCACAACTTCCCATGAAGCCAGTACAGCTGTAGCATCTTAACTAGGACACTCATGACCACTAGCACAGCAACAATGCCACTGAGAGCTGTGTGCAGGCACTGCACTGAGAGCATCAGTCACTTCTCATCTTCTCAGAGACCCTAGGAGGCAGGTGTGTGTTACCATCATTCTCACAGGAGTAGAGCCAAAGCTTTAGAGGGGTAACCCAGGCACTGTGATCCTATTTGAATTAGGGGAGATTCAGAATTTATTTTCTTATAGATTTTATTTATTTATTCATGAGAGACACAAAGAGGCAGAGGGAGAAGCAGGGTCCTCGCAGGGAGCCCGATGTGGGACTCGATCCCTAGACCAGGATCACGATCTGAGCCGAAGGCAGATGTTCAACCACTGAACCACCCAGGCGTTCCCGGAGATCCAGAATTTAAACCTGGGTAGACAAACTCTGGAACCCACATTCTTTATACAACCAATCTCTCCAAGGGTCAGAACTCACTCCTGGTCATGAAAACTGTAAGTCACAGCCTGCATTTTTTTAAACAATTAAGTAAAGTAGAATATCTCTATGATATTCTATTTGAGTAAAATAGAATATCACTATGATCCATAATAAGGGTATTTCTTAATTCACAGACTTTATTCAGTCACACATACACAGAGTCATAGCAAAGTATGTATTCCTCATGCAGGTCACATGTTTGGAAGCCACTGCATTATTCTATATAGCCCCCTCCCCCTCTTTCATTTCCTGCCCAGAAGCCTCGCTGTTCAGGAGACTAGAGAGAAAAAGCAATACAGATTTAGATGGTTAAGGGAAACATTCCACTGGGAATTCTCTAATCTCAAAATAAGCCAAAATAATATACTTTTAGTACACACTAATAGATAATAGTGCAGCTGGCAAATTTGCTAATATAAAAGACATTTTCAAGTAGGAATTTAGATAATCCTCTTGATGTTTGTTATAGTAAGATGTTATCTGCAATTCTATTAAAAGATATCAATTTAAAATTCAGCCTGAAATAGTATATGTAAATATGGTCAATGGTTAATATTAAATTAAAAGATTCTTTTCTGGTGATTCTTCTCCATTGAAAATCCCAATGCATGTCAACATGACTGAAGGTCAAGAATGACCAGGAAAACTCTACTGACATTCCCCAAGAAATTCAAAAATAGCTGGGGGAGGATGGGGTGTGCGGACAGCAACTGAATGGTGGAGGATGATTTCAGCAGAGTCCCCCAGAACCAAGCACCTAAACTGCATGGTCACACCTTTAAAGGTCAAATGGGAAATGTAAAAGAAAACAATCATTCTACATGTGTTTAAGGCCCACCATTAAAGGAGAGTTTTCTGTGAATTAATCTTACCATTACCAAATGAAGTCATAGGAAGAAAGTACTCTGTCTTTAAATCCAGAGCTATTTTTCATTCCAAGTTTCTGTTTGAGGCCATTACTGCTCCCTTGGGACTATGTTGACTCACTGCATCTCAGGATGACGCAAGCGAGCTTCTCTGCACAACTTCAAAACAGACTGTGAATGTACCCAGGCAAAGGCTGCCTCTGGAGCCATCAGATGGATCAGGCGCCTGTTCACAGAACTGCCAGGGCCAGGCAGGTGATGGGCATGTTCTTCGCATCTTCGGTTTCATCATGGTCTAATCACTTTTTTCAACTGGCAAAATAATAGCTTGACCACTTATTCCTAAATCTTTTCTTAATTTGTCTAATTTGGGATCTCATATTTACCTTAACTGCCCATGCCATGTCCAATCTACTTTCTTGGACTTACTTGGCCATGTGGTAAGAAAAGAATGGAAACAAGAAGTCTAGCTCAGATTTCTCCAAGTGCTGGGTACTGCACACATCTGGAGTTGCCTCCTCTAATCTTTTTATCTAGGAAAAAAGAAAACTCCTCATGGGGGGGTGGGGGAAGCAACTTCAATTAACCATACTCTCCTACCCATTTTTAGAAATAATGAGAGCTAACTATAACTCAGTATTTCTTCCAGTCCTAACAGAGACAACATTGAATGGCTCACCTGCGCTCCTTAATCAGTCCCCATGTGTACCCATCAAAGATGGTGAGTATAAGTGGATATCTGATGGGAGTGACAAAGGCAGACTATGTACCTAGCCATTCAAGATGAACAGCATCAGCTCATGGCATGCGCCAGGCTTGAGATGGGCACTGGAGACAGAGCAGACTAACCAATCAGACAGCCCTTCCCTGCATGGAGCTTACAGTCTAGTGAAAGGGAAGGCTCTAAGTAATTGCCACACTAAAGGGTCACTGTCAGTATGGCAAGTGCCAACGACGACTCAGACAAGTACTAGAGAACCTGACTGAGACCAGATGGGACTCTGAAAGTGGCATATGAGATGAGACTGGAGACTGGGCAGTGTTAGCCACAAAGAGGAGTGTGACATACACTTGGAAAGACCTGAGGCAAGGAAAGAGTTGATACAGTACTGTTAGGAGGTGAGTAGAATTCAAAACTGAAGCTACAAGAGGTTTCATCTGGGGGCTGGTTGAATACCAACAGCCCCAAGACCACCACCAATATGACAAAGGTAAACAAGACTATATCAGCATGGCCTATAAGCAGAGAACCTCACTTGTTACCTGGTTCACATTTCCAAAAGGACCTACAGCTTCCTTCCTAAAACGGACAACTAAAAACCAGAGGATGAGCCAATGTAAAATGTGTTTGCTTTTATTAAGAGTAGTTTACATTTGGGGCTGGACGTTTTCACACAATGTTCTTTTTGAGAACACTCAAATTATAAAAGGCCTCCATGGTGCCAGAAAGCAGAGAGGGCTCTATTAATACAATAGCTGAGCAGCTGTAAATAATAAAACCTCTAGTAATCAAACTAAATGTCAGCCTTTGCCAGTAATATCTTTCAAGATCAAATACAACCTCGCCACATTTCTATTTTATCCTTATCAAGATATTTTCCACCTAAGAGCATTAAGACTATGACACTGTTTTAAACCCAAAGTAACTCCCCATGTAATACATTACTCAGATGGTGAATATATTGTTGTTTTTCTTGTAGTGGCTATGTTTGCTAAAGACATTCATTCCACTATCTCATGCACCACCTCAACCCATGTCTCTCTATACATTTATAAGCTTCCCCCCTTCCCAAGCATAAAGAACTAAACAGATTTTTTTTTTTTTTTAAGATTTTACTTATTCATTCAAGAGAGACAGAGAGAGAGTCAGAGACACAGGCAGAGGGAGAAGCAGGCTCCATGCAGGAAGCCCAATGTGGAACTCAATCCGGTGACTCCAGGATCACACCCCGGGCAGAAGGCAGGTGCTCAACTGCTGAGCCACCCAGGCATCCCAGACTATACAGATTAAGGTCCTTTCGTGATTTACTCTTGGGCACTAAGGTCTTTGATACATCTTGAGACTTTACAGACTTCATTTCAGAGGTGAACTTGAACTGCATTATGCCATAAATCAGCAAGTTCTAACATAAAGTTAAAAATATGGCAGAGGACAGCAAAGAGGCCAAGAAGGATAGAATTTTTATAGTGAACGACTTTGCCATTGTGAATAATGACTTACTAAAATGTCCTGCTGCTTTTCCAGTATCTCTCTTTCTCCCTCTGTTGATCTTTGTTGCCATAACTACTATTTGAATCATCTTAACAAAGTGTACACACACAACTCCAGTGCTGTTACTGCTACTCTGCCACTCCAGATCAGCTTTCATTCACCTGGCAGCTGCTCAGGCCATGATCACGTCACATGGGGGGCTAATTTGTAATTAGAAATCAGTTCTTAGATTTCTAAAAAAAAAAAGTTACAGTTCCCATCAATATGTGATACTTAAATCTCACTCATAATTCTTAATTAGAGTTTTTTCTTCTGTATTTACTGTAATTTCTTTTCAAAGCGAAAATGACAAGTTTTCAAAATACAGGGAACTTCTAAATAAGTTCTTGATAATACCCTAAAAGTTCATATGTATTTGGCTTAATGACCTATGTTTTCCCTATCTGCAGTAATCCGTAATCATAAAAAGTATTAAAATAATGACTCTAGGTTTCTGGGGCAAAATGGTGGACTGAGCACATGTGCTTACCCTCTCTCCTGCCTGCGACCTCTTTAAATTACAATAAAGGAATAAAAAAAAAAGTCTAAACCCGTAACAATGAAGAGAACAGAAAGGGAGTTGTCATCATACAAGAAATTTCAATGAATTTTGGAAATCTGAAAGTGGACAGGGGCACACTGTGTGGCAAAGCATAGCAGAAGAAATCACAGCCAAGGAGGGCTGTGAAGGGGTAGAGGATAGAGAGAGCCCACCTAGCAGGAAGAACCCCAAACATGAAGATGGCAAGTAGAATAGAATGGGGAGTGAGGCAGAGGGTGCAAACTGAGGTTTCTGTCTATGAAATGGCAGACAGGCAAAACACATACCTGCACCACCTCTCCACACCTAGACAGCTACCTCTCCATAAGCATATCCTTACTAAAGAAATTAAAGTCTCAAAAGCACTACTGTAGTGTTCACGGCCCAGTGTAATGTAAGCCCTCCAAGAGAGTTTCTTAATTCTCTTCATTAGTCCAGAAATGTGGGGATCCCTGGGTGGCTCAGCGGTTTGGAGCCTGCCTTTGGCCCGGGGCACGATCCTGGAGTCCCGGGATCGAGTCCAATGTCGGGCTCCCGGCATGGAGCCCGCTTCTCCCTCCTCCTGTGTCTCTGTCTCTCTCTCAATCTCTGTGCCTATCATGAATAAATAAATAAATAAATCTTTAAAAAAAAAAATCCAGAAATGTAATTAGCCAATCTACAATCACTGGTTGTACTACAATCCTGATTGTACTAGTTGTACAATTTCTAGTTCCACTTTAAATATAAACAACTAGGAGCACCAGACTTCGAGGGAAGCCCTAGAGCATCACAGAAAAAGACCAAGACAAATAGATGAACCCTGAAGGAAACAGGTAATTCAGAAAACTGGAGAAATTTTTTAAAAAACACCAATACCCCCACACACAACAACTCTTCTCTAATCCATATCCTCAGACAGACTCATAAAGATTACATACTCAGAAATCAAGAATGTGAGAAAAAGATTTTTTAAATAAGAACAAGCTCCGGTAGTTAAAAATAGAGCTACCAAATAAAGGACTTTTAAAATGAATGAAAAATCAAGGAAATCTCCCAAAACCTAGAAAAAAAGACCAAAGATCCAGGAATGCAAATATGAAATTAATATGAACTCAGAGCCCCTTCTAAGCAACATAACCCTGTTTCATTGCTTCTTGAGCTGTTTGCACTATCATCCATGCAAATTCTGCCTACCCCCTCCAGGGTGTTCTCCTACAAACCTTCTTGGCCACCAACAGACAGCCTCCAAAGACCTTAAGAAATCAGTTACCATAGCCTAACTTTGGTTAACCTAAAGCCTACTTAATTTAGTTTCACAGAGGACACCTAGACCAGACCAACACTGATAAACAGGACTCCAAAAGGAGTTTGTCACTCCTTTATCTTAGAGTCACTTTATCATTCCTGAGCTAGCCTTCTGTGCATCACACAGCCTCTCTTATATGGGAGACATCCTTCCTTTTCGAGTCATTTTGTTTGTTTAGTTTTTTAAAGATTTTATTTATTTATTTGAGAGGTAGAGGGGGAGAGGGAAGAAGGGAGAGAGAGAGAGAGAGAACAAGAGCACCAGAGCAGGGGGAGGGAGAAGCTGTGCAAGGGAGCCCAACACAGTCAGGGCTTGATCCCAGGACTCCAAGATCATGACCTGAGCCAAAGGAAGATGCTTAACTGACTGAGCTACCCAGATGCCCATGCCCATGTTTTGTTTGTTTTTAAGTACAAAAGTTCCTTGGTGAGAGTCTGTTGGAGGTAAAATTCAGTTTTTATTTATCTGAAAATGTCACTTTTGTTCCCTTGTTACTAAGGTATAATTTAGCAGGTTTAATATTCTAGGTTGGCAATAGCTTCCTCTTAGCACTTTGAAGACACTATTCTGCTGCCTTCTGGTTGCCATAACTGCATGTCTCCCTTCAGTCTAACAGTGTTTCTTAGAAGATAATGTGTTTCTCTCTGCTTTTAAGGCCCTCCTTTTGTCTTTGGTGTTCTATTACACTCCAATTTGTCTGGATAAGGTGTTTTTGGTATTGTTTTTCAATTCTACTTGGGATTTGCTCTGGTTCCTTGGTCTAAAGATTCATGTTTTTCATTTTTTGGAAACTTTTGGCATCATTCTCCTCAAATACTGCCTCTCCCTGGTTATCTCTATTATCTTCTTCTGCCTCTTCACATAAGCCAAGATGTCATATCCTCTTATTCTGGTATCTATTTCTTTAGATTTGATTTTCACATTTTTCATCCTTCTATGCTGCAATCTGTGTAATTTCTTCAGCATTATCCTCCAATTTACTAAATCTCTCTTCAGTTGTGTCTAACCTGTTTAACCCATCTATTGAAGTTTGAATTTAACTGATGATACATTTGAGTTCTTTTCCAATTCTTCTTAATTCTTTCATCATAAGATTTTAGTCTTTACTTGTTTTCTATTTCACATTTTACTTCCTTAAATATTTTAAGTTGTTATTTTATATTCCAAAACTGATCATTTTAACAATTAAAATTCTACTCTAGCTCCATTATTCTTTTCTTCTGCTCTCTTCTTATCATGGTTGTTTGTCCAAGTCTCATAGACATCACCATATGACCCAGCCACTCCATTCCTAGCTAGTTACCCAAAAGAAATGAAAGCATATGTTTACACACAGGCTTGTTCACAAATGTTCAAAGGCTTAATCTGTGATAGCCCCAAAATGGAAACAACCCAAAAGCCCAACAATAGGTGAAAACACAAACAAGTTACAGTTTATCTAGACAATGGAATAGTACTTAGCAATAAAAAATAAAATATTGATATACACAGTATGAATGACTCTCAAAACAATTATGTCAGACAGGGGCACCTGGATGGCTCAGTGGTTGAGCATCTGCCTTTGGCTCAGGTCATGATCCCAGGGTCCTGGGATCAAGCCCCACATGAGGCACACCGCAGGGAGCCTGCTTTTCCCTCTGCCTGTGTCTCTACCTCTCTGTGTCTCTCATGAATACATAAAATCTTTTAAAAATAGTAATAATATCAGATAAAAAAATATACAGCATATGACTATATTTCCTAGAATTTTAAATAAATAAAAATTAAGAGGATCCCTGGGTGGCTCAGCGGTTTAGTGCCTGCCTTCGGCCCAGGGCGTGATCCTAGAGTCCCGGGATCGAGTCCTGTGTCAGGCTCCCTGCATGGAACCTGCTTCTCCCTCTGCCTGTGTCTCTGCCTCTCTCTCTCTGTGTCTTTCATGAATAAATAAAATCTTTCTAAGTAAATAAATAAATAAATAAATAAATTTTAACTTATGCTGACAAAAAAAAAAAAAAAACAGGTAAATGGTTGCCTGGGAATTGAGGGAGGGTGGACCAGGAAAGGATTTTAGAGGGTCGTACAGAAACTTTTGAGGATGACTGATATTTTCATTAGACTTAATTATGGTGATGATTTCATGGAGATATATATATATATATATATCTCCTGTAGTTTAAGGCTGTCCATCTTACTTCCAGCTCATCCTTTACTGTTAAGGCTGTCCCTCCCTTTTTGCAAGTTCAGCTATTTGTTAATAAGATGTTTGTTCTATTTTAGGCATCATGTCCTGGTGGATTTTCAGAATAGCTCATCTGTCATTTCACCTGCAGAAGTCTCCCCCATATCACTGTTTGACAGTGATGCTAAGTGTCCATAAAGTTCTATCATGCTGTCTCTTCCTCCCCCAAACCCTTCAATAGAGAAACCCCTCAGGTGAGCATACAAAATTAGATCACAATACTTTGTATTTTGACTTTGTATTTTCCTTTCCTCAGGCTCTTCTTGCTCAGAACACTCCCTTTGCCCACAATGTGTGTCTCCTTCCTGTGACTTTGGGGGGATACATACTTGGGGTGGAGTTATAGTTGGGCAGGGGTGAAATTCTACCTTATGACTGCAGGCCTCTTCGTACACCCCAAAACTCTCTCTTCTCATCTTCTGCCACCAAATACTATTCCCCTATTTCTCCCTGACCAGTCACTGTAGTGAGGAGCAGTCTCTCCTCTTAGCCACCGTAATTCTTCTTATATTATTAATGTGAACAGAATAATGCCTAGCATTTGAATTAAACGTCTGAGTGTTTCATTTTGTCTATTTAATTCCTGAAAATCAGGACCATCTGATTCTCCTACAGTGCCTTGTGCCTGTGTGGACAACAATAAATACCTGGGAAACAAACCAACGACAATAGAGGGAAATTAGTGTGATGGGGGCAATCTCCTCTTCCTCCCAAAGATTCACGAGGACCAACTAGCCTAAAATCCTGGTGTAAAAAACCTAAATCCAACCACTGACAGCAATGACTACTTAGAAGTATCCATTTTGAATCTATAAGGGAGATGCATCAAGAGAAACAAAACTGTTAAAACTGTACTCCCTGCAGTAATTACAAGGCAAATATTTTTTAAATGCCAATTTTTTTTTTGTTTGATTAACAGACGTATTCTTTTTCCTTGTTAAGCTTTCCACAAGCTTCTGGGTGAAGATATCTGGAAAAATTTTAAAGTATAGTATCAATTAACATACAATAAATGGGCAGCCCGGGTGGCTCAGCGGTTTACCGCCGCCTTCAGCCCAGGGCATGATCCTGGAGACCTGGATTTGTGTCCCACATCGGGCTCCCTGTGAGGAGCCTGCTTCTCCCTCTGCCTGTCTCTGCCTCTCTTTCTCTCTGTGTCTCTCATGAATAAATAAAATCTTAAAAAAAAATATATATATATATATATATACACACAATAAATGTCATAGTATTTAAGAACAAACGTCCTCATAGTCTCACATCTTTGTAACTTATTGAGCCAATAAAATGACAGGACTCTTTTTCCCTGATTATCCCCCAAAAAGCAAAGCACAAATGTACAGAACAAAAACTGGCACTCCAGCTGCCTTTACTGAAATCCATGCCTAAAACTCAATCAACTTTTCATTTTGTTTTGTTTTGTTTTTTTAAAGGAGTGCCACCATGTGGTGAATGGTTTTAGTACACTTTTAACACAGCTACTGATAGGATGTGCTATGCCTGAAAACCAGGGAAAGGAACAAATTATCCAGGCCCAATACAAAATAGAGTCACATTTTATAGGAGATTTTATAACAGATTACTTTTGCAGTGAGCAAACTTTAGAGTTAAAATATTAGAGTTCAAACATCATCTGTTCTCTTCAGAGGATTCAGATAATAATCCATCCTCATTTCAGGTTAGTGAGACTCAGAAAGAGTCAATTAATCATCCAATGTCCTAAAGCCTCTAATTAGGGGCAGGGGTGAGGTGGAAAAGTGATATTGCTAGGGTCTACAATCCTGGTCTCCCACCTCTCTGTACTATCCCACAGCACCTCTCTACTACAAGAAACAAAAATGATTTGCCAACTTTAAATTTGTTATTTACTTAACAAACACATATATAGCACTTACTATGTGCCTGCAATTGTTGTAAGCACTTCATGAATATTTATAAAGCAATATGTAGAACAGTGGCAGACACACAGTAGGCAACTGATGTATCCAATAAAATTTAAAATCACAAATAATTTATATTTAATACAGCTCTTCTCATGAGGATTTTGAAAAAAACAGCCTACATTATAAATCTCAATAACCTTCTAGAGTTTAAAAAAAAAAAAAAAAAAGCAAAATTGGTAGAAATAAAGACAAGAGCAAAGCCAGAGGTCTGTTTGTGCTCTAAAAGCCTAGAGCACTACTCTTGGGCTGGTGAGTATATAAACAAACTGTGGTACATCCATACAAGGGGATACTGTTCAGAGCTAGAAAGGGAGGAACTACTGATAATGAGCAACAACAGGGATGACTCTCAGTGTGTTATGCTAAGTGAAAGAAGCCAGACTCAAAAAGACCATATACTGTGCGATTCCATTTATACGACATCCTGGAAAAAGCAAAACTGTAAAGACTGCAAATAGCTCAGTGGTTGCCAGGAGCTGGGCTGGGGGAAGGGATGATGGCAAAGGGGCGGCAAAGGGGAATTCTGGAGGTGATGACACTGTTCTCTATCTCAAATGTGATAATTTCACAACTAGATGCATTTGTCAAAGTTCACAGAATTGTATGCTAAAGAGAGTTTTCTACTCAATAGAAATTATACCTCAATCAACCTGCCTAAAAATTTAATAATATAAAATACAATAAAAGTCCAGGGCCATTGTTTGGCCTTCCAAATTGTTATTATTATTATTTTTTATTTTTATTTTTATTTTTATTTTTAAAGCCAAGAGAGTATTTATTTAACTACATGCCCAAGAGTCTGGCCCCTAAACTTAAATATCCAGCACGGAGCCTTGGCCCTCCCAGCCTGGCCTTCCAAATTAAAGATCTGTTACGTTTTCAGAAGCCGAAGAAATCACATTCTATAAAAGATAAAAACTGATTTGACTTTTCCTCTATAACCAGCCTAGTTGACTTAGATGTCTGGCCTTTATTATAACACCCTTTATAATAGTTAGAATTCACTCAGTGCTATGTAACAAGCACTGTTCTGTTACTTTAAGTTTAGTATTTAATTTTCTATCTCAATTACAGGTATATGTACAATAATAAGTGGAGAATGTCCCTTCACTTCTCCATACCATACTCCCCCACCCATTCCCCACTGAGGCAACCGCTATCAACAAACCTATTTTTCCATGCCTACAGACGCACAATTTTCTCTGTATGAATGAGATTTACTACACTTGTTTTCTTTTGAACATTATGAACAGGTTCCATATCAATCCACACGAAGCTACCTCAATCTCAACAGCTTACACAGTGCTACACAGAACCATGGCCACAGTATATTTTGCCATTCCCTGTGAATGAACTTTTAGGTTATTTCCAATTGTAACTTACGTTCTTCACAGAGGTTCTAATTAATTCTCCTGATGACCCTATAGAGTGGGCCTATTATAGATGAAGTCCCCCAAGGCTTGAAAAGATGCACTCATTCCTTCCTTCAACAGACACTACTCTGTGCCAGAAACACAATACACATGGTCAGATAGCCTCAGTCATCATTATAACTATCTTTCTTCTTTGCTCCCTGTAACAAGCAACAATCCCCCTGACTAGTGCGAGTCAGGGTTGACATAAGGAGGGCTCTGGGGACTGCAGAGAGGCTCTCAGCCGAGGTGCGGTGCGGCAGGCTGGTCACAGGGTGAAAGCTTCCTATCTCTGCTACTTGGTGTTGCCTCTCCTCCATCCCCCACAGACTGAGGACTCACAGCGAGAGTCATCACTTGGCTCTATCCTAGGGAGGCTCTGCTCTTGCCGAGAAATCTTCTAAAACTCCACATTGCTGCTAAATGCCCATCCATACCAAGCTTCCCATAAAGTTCTGAACACTTTGCACAGTGCAAATTATTTCACATGCTCACAAATGTAGTGACCAAGTAAATCCTGCCACCAATCTATCAAGCACGACAGAGAAAAAGAAGAGGCTGTAAGCTCTAATGCTTACAGAGGCCAGACAGCAGCTATACCCCGAAATGAAGTGCATAGGAAGCCTCTCCCATTTTAAGAGATGCAGCTTAGAGCAGCAGACTATAAGCTCTAGTAGAGGTGCCATGGGAAAATACAGGGTTTGGGGAAGTAAAATCTACTCATTAAAAAAATTATTATGGAAATTCAAAACTATATCCCAAAGTAAAGAGAATAGATTAAGAACCCCCATGCATCCCATCTACCTGTGTACCATTCCACCTGGCAGCAACAAGTCCTGACTGGCTTTCATTGACACCACCCACTCCTCCTGTTCAGGCTGTTTATTAAAGCAAATAGCTGATATTATATTGTTTCATTCATAAATATTTACATATGTCTCTAAAATACAAAGACTGATTTTTTAGAAAGTTTTATTTATTTTTTTATTTCTTAGAATGAGAAAGGGAGAGAGAGAGAGAGAGAGAGAGAGAGAGTGCATGTGAGTGGGAGAAGGGGCAGAGGGAGAGGGAGTGGGAGAGAGAATACCAAGCAGACCCTGTGCTGAATGCAGAGCCTGATGCAGATCCCATGACCTGGAGACCATGACCTGGAGACCCCGACCTGAGCAGAAATTAAGAGTCTGACACTCAACCCACTGAGTCACCCAGGTGCTCCAAAGACAGATTTTTAAACATAATGGTTCTTTTGGTGTAATGCCTAAAAATTAACAATAAATCTTTAATATTTTCCACTAGTCAGAGTTCAAATTTCCCCATCAACTCACAAAAGGATTTCCCTCCAATTTAAAAATTTATTTATTTATTATTATTTCTTAAGTAAGCTCTATGCCCAATGTGGGGCTTGAATTCATGATCTTGAAGTCAAGAGTCGCATGGTCAGTCAGGTGCCCCAGAGTTCCCTCCAATTTAATAGTTTGCTTGAATTCCATTCTTAATAAGCTCCATGTGTTGCAATTATATCTCCTTTACAGATTCCACTTAATTTTTTTTTCTTCCAGTTTACCCACTAAGTAAAATAGGTCATTTGTTCTATGGAGTTCTTCTTAGTCTGAAATTTAATGACTAAGTTTAACATGTTAGGAGGTGTATTTTAACATATCTTTCTGTGTGAAAACTTTCTTTGCTCAAACGCAAGTGACTACTTCTGTATGAAAGATATCTGTGAGTGTCTGTGTGTGTGTGTGTGTGTGTGCTGTGCATGTGCCTGCACTTTCTTTTGAAGGGTCATGGTAGCTGGTTTGAGGAATCAAATGTGTTTCGTTCTCATACAACCTGCAGCTCTTTGAGAACTAAAGCTTAGTATTCCCATAGGAGGCCAGACTCTCCAGGGTGTTCTGAGGCCAGGTAAGCCTTTGGAAGAATGAGATCGCTAAGGGGCGCTTGGCCATCTAGTAGGGAGACCAAACAATTATACCAATAAATAAACTAGGGGATTTCAGATGGCGTGTACTTGAGAAATTGAGAGAGGAAGGAGAGCTGGTGCCGGCACGGGTACCCTAGACTGGGTCTGCAAGGAAGTCTTTTGCAGCAGATGCCACGTAAGCTGGGATACACAGGCTCTAAAAGAGCCAGGCACCAACAGATCTGGTGTAAGAGTACCCCAGCAGAAGAAAGGGCAAAGCCTGGGGCAAGCACTCACAGGGAAAAGTACCCCAGTAAACAAAGGGTAACAGAAAGGGAAATACAAGAGGGACATAGGCCCAGACCACACAGGCCCAAAGGCTATGGAGACATGTACCCAGGAGGAGACAGAAAACGAGGCAGTGGAAAGATGTGACATAAATGTCTGAGGAAAGGTCTCTGATGGCAGAAGGAGAACAGACACAGATGGGAACAAGACCAGGTTGGGAGACAGGGAAATCTCTCAGGACAGAGCCAGTGGTAGTGCAGGGCCAGGATGGTATGATTTACTCTGGGATTTATCCTGGAGCATTTGCTTCCACACTAGATGTGGGCAGTATGGGTGAGGGAGGAGTCAAGGATGACACGTCGGGGGGGGGGGGGGGGGGGGGTGTCCAGGACACCTGGGGAGAGGATGATGTCAAAGGTGATCACCCTTTCCACACATCCTAAGCCACCAAAACAACAACAATAACAACAACAAAGGACAGAAGGTGATTAAAAGGTATAAACTTCCAGCTATAAAATGAGGAAGACTTGGGTCTGCAATATACAGTCTAGGCAACACCGTAATGTTGTAATATTACAATATGACATAATATGACAATAATATAATGATACTGTAACAACTTTGTATGGTGACATGACAGCTAGATTGATGGGGGTGATCACTTAATAATGCATATAAATGCTGAATCACTATGTTTTACATCGAGAACTAACACTGTATATCAACTACACTTCAAATAAATATTTTTAAAAAGGACTGGAATGTGAAGACCAGGTGTGGTAAGAACTCATTAACTTGAAAGAAAAAATCCCTGAAAGCACTATGCTTCTTTATGGCCATCTCCATAATCACAGGGCACACTCTCATCTGTACCCTCACAAGCCACATTCCAGTACTGTCACCTGGATTGTGCACCTATGCAGCTCTCCAATTTCCTGTCAGAGTCAGCTTTGTAAGGGGCCTCCATTCACTGCAGGTTTTCCATGCTTTGCTCAGGGTCCAACTCAGAAGGGTGTCTATGACCATTGTCCCTCCTCCGGGGCCAACAGGGAGGCGGGGCCAACAATGAGGCATCAGTCCTGCCCAGCCAGACCCACTTTCCCTGCTGTGTGGTCATGTGGGTTGCTCTGGTTATTCAGCATGACAGTGAGCTAGCTGGCAGGGGGCACCGGGGGAGGCCAAGTGTGCTTGGTATGTGTCTGTGGAATGCCCCAGGCCACATTCTTCTGAGTGCACCAACGCATGCCTAGCCACGGCCCTGGGGCCCTCTCAATCGGAAGTTCTTGGGCAGCAGTCTCTCCAGGCTCCTGGGAAACTTGTGGGCGATGATCTGCACCCACTTGATCTCCATTCTGCCAAATACAATCCAATAAATTCACCCAATTCTTTGCTTTATCTTCTCTCTCCTCAGGGAAGCACTCAAAATGAGCCCCAAACCCAGTCCTTGTGACAGTTTCCTTACCTAATTCTGCTGGTCATTTGGTCTGATTCATTTGGTCAACGCCAGGATTCATTTGGTCAACGCCAGGATTAGGAAAACCTGCCAGACTATTACGCCGCAATAGATTTACATAACTTTCCAAACTTTTTGCATTTGTTAAATTACTAAAAGTGTGGCATAAAGAAGAAAGTAAAGGGCTCCTGGTGTGCTTGGGAGGGATTAGAAGCACAGGGGCTGTGGGTCAAACTAATGGCTCTGTGCCACCCAAAGGCTTGGATTCCTCCCTTATAAGAAGAGAAATAAATATTCATCTGCTATTGTCAGCAGACAGGTAAACTGATCTACCAGATACACCTTCCAGGGGTGTTTGCAATATGTATTAAAGATTTTAAAAGTATCTATTCCTTAGATGCAGAAATCCCACTTTCAGAAATTTATCCTAAGGAAATAACAAGAACATACAAAAATGAATCATGAAAATTCTGGGGAGAAAAACTGTCAACAAAATAAGTACTCAACAGTAGATTAGGAGAATAAATCACGGCATACCCACGACTATCACATATATCTGCTTTCCAACCTGCTGTATTTTTGAAAAGTGCCCTTTCCTCCCCTAAGAACTCTGAAGAGTAGGCAAGCAGCACCCAGATGTAGTGTAGCACTATCATACCCACCCCAAAGCCTCACCCTGTGCCTCCAACAACCCCCTGGAGAAGCTGATAAGGCTTTTCCTCACTAAAAACAAGACAAAACAAAATAACAAACAAACAAACAAACAAAACAATAATCATGTGAACGCAAAAATGTTTGCATATAATTCAGGAAGGCCTAGGAAATTCAAAGAGAAGCATATTATTCATTTTTTTAAAAAGATTTTATTTATTTATTTATTCATGAAGACAACACAGAGAGAGAGGCAGAGACATAAGCCAGAGAGAGAAGCAGGCACCACACAGGGAGCCAGATGTGGGACTTGATCCCGGGACCCCAGGATCACGCCCTGGGCCGAAGGCAGGCGCTCAACCACTGAGCCACCCACGTTCATTTTGAAAAATAAAAAGAATTATCTTGGCGAACAATTCTGAATATGGGCAATTCTGGCCTAAGAGAGGTGAGAGAACTTCAGTATTTGGAATGGCTGGTTAATAAGGCAGGCACGAAGCATACTAACTCTACTTGTATTCTCTGAACTGATCAAATCAACCCAAACCCAACGTTTCAAGAACACAAAACACAATACCCTTGACCTTACATATAACAAAACAAGGAAATAATGTGCCACAAGCAATGGGAAATCTGTACGAGGTTTTTGGATGCATTCATCAGAGCAAGAATCTGATCCAACTGAATGAGCTAAGTACACTGTTGAAACAAGAAAAGCGTCGTCCCCCTGAGGGAAGAGGAAACCTTCAACCTGTGAAAAGGTCAGTTACAGAGTTTGGTCTGACCCAGAAGACCCAGATGTATGTTTCCCCCAGAGGTCAAAAAACAAAACAACTTGAAGAGCTCTTGGGAGACATGTGGTACACAAAAACCTCACTTCACAGGACAAACACACGCTAGAAAGCTCGGCTGGTATTTTCTCAGCGGGTTTCTAGGTAAGATCAGCAATCCACGTTCCTAGAGAAGAAAGGCTCCCTAAAAGACACAGTGATGCCACATCCTGGCCTCTGCCCCACCTGCAGCCACCTGCAGCCTCTTGCCCACTGCCACTCAGCACCCTTCCGTATGCTGCCCCTTTGTCTGAAATGTTCTGACATCTCCAAAACTTGCTCCTTAGTCCAGTCGCAGCTTAAATGTCTCCTTCTCAGGAAATCCTTTCTCTGTCCTCCCCCGACCCTCATTATGCTAGATTCATTTTCCCCATGCTGGCAGAAGAGGTAGTTGTGGTAGCAAAGACAGTACACAACCACAACTAAGATTTTTTTTGAGTGCTTACCTTACCAGGACTTTTCCTCATTCACTTTCAATGTGTTATTTCTTTTAATCCTCAATATGAAAACCAAGGATGTGGGTACTACCATGATGTTCATTTTACAGCCAGTGTAGTAGCCAGCCTCTCATATGGTCCCCAGTGATGCCCATCTCACAGGCTTCATCCCTTCCCTCTCCAAATAGGGTGGACTTGTGTAACCAATAGGATACTGCAGAAATGCCAGAGGGACTTTTACAGCTAGGTCATAAAAGACACCGTGGCAGGGGTGCCTGGCTCAGACGGAAGAGTATTAACTCTTAATTTGTGGGTTGTGAGTTTGAGCCCCACATTAGCTGTGGAAGTTACTGGGATGCCTAGGTGGCTAAGCAGTTGAGTGTCTGCCTTTGGCTCGGGGCGTGATCCCAGGGTCCCAGGATTGAGTCCCACATCAGGCTTCTTGCATGGAGCCTGCTTCTCCCTCTGCCTGTGCCTCCCATGAATAAATAAGTAAAATCTTAAAAAAAAAGATGTGGAGGTTACTAAGTAGGGATGCCTGGGTGGCTCAGTGGTTGAGCATCTGCCTTCAGCTCAGGGCATGATCCCGGATTCCCAGGTTGGAGTCCCACATCAGGCTCCCTGCATGGAGCCTGCTTCTCCCTCTGCCTGTGTCTCTGCCTCTCTCTCTCTCTCTCTCTCTATATATATATATATATATTTTTTTTTTTTAATAAGTAAATAAATACATTGTGGCCTCTGCCTTGTGGTGTCTTGGACCTCCTGCTCTGGGGACCTCAAGCAGCCTGTGGAGAGGTCTATGTGGTAAGGAGTTGAGGCCTCCCACTGGTCAGCACTCCCTCGCCAAACCTGAGAGATTACCTTAGAAGAAGATCCTCCAGCCTCACTCAAGCTATTGCATGATGAGCCCCAGCTGACATCTAGAGTGTAATCTCAGCAGAGGCCCCAGCAGAACCTTTCAGCTAACCCTACTTCTGAATTCCTGGCCCTGAGACACTGGGGTAATACATATTTGTTGTTTGAAGCCACCTCATTTTGAGGTGGTTTGTCCTATAGTAATAGATAACCAATACTAATAGGAAAACAGGCTCAAAATGTAACCACCTGGTACATTGTACATTGTACAAACTGGTAAGTGGTCCAACCAAATGTCTGAATCTTGCTAGTCTGATTCCAGGGCCTGAGTTCTTAACCACGATACTGTGCAGCCTCCTCCACAAAAGGATGATGGCCTCAACAGACTTCACAAAGGCAAGAACCATAACTGTCTTTTTTTAACCCTGTAACCCTATTTTACCAAATGCCAGTAAAATATACCTGGCACATCACAGATAGTTTGTTAAAAGAATGAATAAATGGAGTGACTGAAAAGAATCACAAAAATGTAAAGAGTGATGACGAGATTATAGGTAACATATTCTGTTCTATACCTTGCTAAGTTTAAAAAATTTTCTACAATGTACATACAGTATGCCATTCACCTCACCTCAATTCAATTTGAACTAGGACCTAAAAAAAAAAACAAAAAACAAAACAAAGCCAATCATCCAAATGTCCCAGGGCAGAGGAACTAGAACTCAGTGCAAAGGCCCTGTGGTTGAAACAGATTAGTCATGTTTAAACAAAACATGGGCCGGGGGATCCCTGGGTGGCTCAGTGGTTTAGTGCCTGCCTTTGGCCTGGACATGATCCTGGAGTCCTGGGATCGAGTCCTGTGTCGGGCTCCTGGCATGGAGCCTGCTTCTCCCTCCTCCTGTGTCTCTGCCTCTCTCTCTCTCTATGTCTATCATAAATAAATAAATAAATAAATAAATAAATAAATAAATAAATAAATCTTTAAAAACAAACAAACAAACAAACAAACAAACACAAAACATGGGCCTACATGGCTGTGAGGGGGATGCCGGGACACAGGCCAGATCTCTGTCTGGCTTATAGTTGAAGTGAAATGAGAAGCTACTAGAGGGATCCCTGGGTGGCACAGCGGTTTAGCGCCTGCCTTTGGCCCAGGGCGCGATCCTGGAGACCCAGGATCAAATCCTGCGTCGGGCTCCCGGTGCATGGAGCCTGTTTCTCCCTCTGCCTGTGTCTCTGCCTCTCTCTCTCTGTGTGACTATCATAAATAAATTTAAAAATTTAAATAAAAAAAAAAGAGAAGCTACTAGAGGGTTTTAGTAGAGGCGCAATATGATCTCATTTGCATTCCTGAAAGATTATTCAGGTTTACGTATGAAAAATAAGTTGTAAAACAGAGAGACCGAAAGCAAAAGCATCATTAAGAAGGCTATTGCACAACTCCAGACAAAGGGAAGGATTAGATGAGCGGATTCCTGTAAAGTGCTCAGCACAATGCCTGGCACATTGTATGCACCCAACAACTGGGATTTCTCTTCTTTGTAAACACTCCATTTGAAAATCACTCTACACATATGCAATCACTATAAACTATGAAGTGCATGCCCATGCCAACAACACAGGATTTAAAATCGCCATGTTCTATATTCAATGGCATGAAAAAAATGCTTACAATTACTGGTTAGTTTTTTTTAAAAGCCAGTGAACAAAAACCGCATATATAATGTGCCCCCTCCATAAGAGGGGTGTGGCTATAAGCAGAGAAATATATCTGAAAGGTTTCCACAGGATAAACAGTGGTGTGATCATGGGTGGGTTTTGCTTTCTTTGTTAGCCCTTTCTACACTTCTGAATTTTTTAGGTTAATTAGCATTTCTTTTACAGAGATAAACAGAAAATCATTTTCATTCGTAAAAGAAAAAATAACCTTAACTTTTTCAAATACCAAAAAAAAGGAAGGAAAAGAAAATAAATTTGAAGGACTGGCTGGATGGTTCACTAAATGATGATCTGAACCATTTCAGAGGAGAAATAATGCTAACTGGGGGAGTCTGATGATATCGCACGTAGCAGTAAAATGGCAACACTGGTGAGGTGGCACCAGGAGGTGCTACCCTCCATGCCTGACGATGGTGAATGGCTTTTTAGCTGTTAATGTCCAATGATAATTTTTTAAAAAATAAAAGAGAGAATTGATTAAAACAGAATATTCCAGCATTTCTTGCTTTTGTTCTCCTGGTCCTAACACTGCATCAAAACGAAGACCCTTCCTTCCCCAAGGAAAGTGAGGAGGCTGTGAGGGACTTTGGGGTAGGGGACGGGTGGCAGGGCAGAGAAAAGGCAGATCCCAGTTTCCCCTCCAGAAGTCAATCATCAGAGGTGAATGATACATCAATGACTGAACAGTCACCAGAAAGAGGAAAAAATTAATTTAGTGCGATTTTCTTCCTTAAAAAGTAGAGAAGCAGGAGAACGACTTAGCATCCTAAGGTTTAAGCAGAAAAGCCATCCCCTAATATTTTCAGGTCTTTTTTAACAGGATCAGTTATGCAGCCACTTGGAAAAGATCAGAATATTTCCTGCTTTCAAGAACCCTGACATTTGGGAGACTTGGAAGGGTCTATGCTAAGAGAACAGAAAGAAATCGAGGAACAACCGATCTCTTGTTACCCGCCGGTAGCTTCTACTACCAACCCAAGAGGAACAGGAATCCTGATTGATAAATGTTCCAGCTCTTTAGAGTGTAAGTCTCCACACTGAGGACTGACTTTAAGGAGGAGGTAAGAGACCAAACACAGCTACTGTTGTTTATCTTTGGTACGGCAAAATGACCTCCCAATAGCACCAGGATCTGCAGGCCAGAGAGTGGCAAAGTTAACCCCAATTGGTACAGGATCCAAGCATTAGGTGACCGCATTTCAACCCAGTTACATTGATAATGAAGTGGAACCTGGAGGTGAACCTTCTGAGTCTGTGACAGGTGCTGGGGCTGCCCCACTGGCTCCACCACGGACACAAACCCTTTAAAAGGGGATTCAACCTAGGAGAGTTCCAGACATATAGTATATGCTCCACACTTATTCCAACAAATGGCTTGTGTCCTGGGAAACACTCACCCTTGATCCATAGGAGCCTACAACCTGTTGCCCCCAGGCCTCCAAAGCCCTGGAGAACCTTTGGGAGGCATTATGAGGCCTCCCTCAACTGTGATAAATGAGATAGTGTCTTCTCTTAGTCAATCCCTGAAACACAATGAGATGGGTAAGATGTAGGCCAAAATAACAAACTAGATCTGATAGCTAGTGAAGACACAGAGTCAGAGCTCCTGGACCCAAACTCTCAGCCACTCTGCAGGTGAGACGCAGGCCCAAGGTAAGCACTCAACGTAAGTTAGCCAATCATCTAAGTAACAGTAACATCACCGAAGTTAGGTATATAGGGCCCATTTTACGGCTAAGGACCTGAGGTAAAACTCCCAGGGGAGAAGAGACAGTGTTTGGGTTACTCGAGAGGGGCCATGGCTTCTCAGCTTTCTTAGCTCTACATCAAATTCCTCTGGTTTTTTAATAATGAAATTTAGATTCTCAACAGGAAAATCGGGCCTACATGCTTCTCACCATCTGGCTTCCTCCAAGAGTCCCTGAGTCCTTCCCAAGTGGGCTGATCTCAGAGCCTGTCTTAGAACAACCTGTTCTCAGAGTTCTGAGAATGTGCTCTGGCTGACCTGAGAGTCTTCATTTATAAAGAGGGCTTCTAAAAGGGCCCCGAACTGCCCAATAAAACCAACGGAGTCCCCCTCTCCATCTAGCATTCCACAGGATGTGACTGCATAGTGAGGGTGGCGGGAAGCACCAAAGAGAACCCAGCTCTGTCCAGGCCCCGGAACATGGGGGATTCCAAACATCCAAATTCCACACCCATGAGCACAAGGCAAGAAAGAGCTTTGCTTCATTTCATTTTAAAACATCCCCTTGGGGCGCAGGGGTGGCTCAGTCAGTTAAGCATCTGCCTTGGGCTAGGGTCGTGATCCGGGAGTCCTGGGATCCACCCCGGCATCAGGCTCCTTGCTCAGTGGGGAGCCTACTTGTCCCTCTCCCTCTGCCTGCTGCTCTCCCTGCTTATACTATGTCAAGTAAATAAATAAAATCTTAAAAAAAAAAAAAAAAACCTTAGATGCATATACCTCAAAACCATCTAACAGTCAAGTCAGAGTGGATAGAAATCAGCTCTCACGTATCAGAGGGCAGACAGCCCAAAGCTGACACTGCAAAGGCCCACAGTGGGCTGGCTCTGTGCACCTACAGAAGTTTCTTTCACACGTTGGAAGATAGTTTGGCAGTAGCAACAACAGAAAGAGCCCCTTCCCCTCAGCTCCCCCAAGCCCTAACTTCTTCTCTAAGCAAAACGCTATGAAGTTTCCTTAGACACTGTCAAGATAATCCAAAAGTAAAGAGAAAACATGAGAGTAAAATATATGTCAATGGCTTGAAAGAGAAAAACTTCCATTTATAGCAATGTTGAAATATAGTTGAAAAAGGCACCAAACTTTGTTACATTTCAAGATGTGAATGAAACTTTTCAAGTTGTGAAGAATTAAGTGGCCCAATGAATTTACCAATCTGAAATCTAAAGACTGCTGCACTCATGTGTGGGAAATCTTAGGTAAAGTTCTATCTTTCATTTGACCAAATAATTAAAATGTCTACCCAAAAGCAGAAAGCCCAAGAAGCTCTCTCCAGAAGAACTGAATGGGAAAGTTTCTGTGCTAAACTGGTTGTCAAAAGTCAAGGAGAAAGAGAAATGAACAAACACAAAACCTCCCACATTCAGCTGCTTTTCTAAATTAGTATAAATTTGAAGCAGGTTACACAGCAGGGAACCAACATATAGTTATTGATCTTTGCATTTATAATCACACTCTTCTTTATAAGAAAAGTGGTCACCCCTTTACTCCAGAGAAGGGATTCCTTTTAAAACCCACATGGCTTACAGAATGGAAGACTACAATGTTTACAAGTCATTTCTTAATAAATGAGAAGTATAATCAACTCTTCTATCCTTTGACAAAAACTTATCCTGCTACTACCAAGTGTTCTTTCTGTACAATGAGGCTCCTGAAAGGCACAGGTCCCAGGGAGTGTCCTTGTCCTCCCCAGTCACCACGCTGGCAGCCAGAGCAGACTGCACAGATGGCAGGTCACAGAGCAGACCCTGGGAGGCCAAGGAGGGCTGCAGGCAAGCTCAGGCCCCTGGCACCGATGTTACACACGTCACCATCATTCCACAACCCCCGCAAGCCCAGGAAAAGGCGCTTCAGGGCCAGAAGCAACATCTCAAGAAAACAGACCTTCGGTTTTTCCAAGGTGGAAAAAAGAAGAGGACTGGTCCAAAGGGTCCCCTAATTTATACACTATTATAGCTAACTCACCAAACACCCCTTCATGAGTGAACAGGAAGACCATGTGAAGGGATATGTCATCGTGAATCCACAGGAAGTCAGTCCTACCAAGCAGTTGTTCTTATCATTACAGCTGATTCTCTCCAGAGACCCAGACTTCCGAGTCATGGTGAGAACCACAAATGACCTATAAGTGACCAATGAGTGACACACACAGACAAACCACATGGGGAAGAGCAGATGGAGACTGTTAACCCAATCACATTACTGAAGAAGGTCCAGAACCAAAAGCCTTGCCGCCTTCTGCTTAAGTAAGAACTATGAGGAACCACCCATTTCTGGGAATGTCACTCCCATTTCTGACTGCCAGATTGAAGTCCATGGATCATCTTTGTCTCTTCCCCTCTACCCTCCTGACCAGCCCAGTCAGCTCCACAACCAAGATGGCTCTTGGTGTTGGCTCCTTCTCTTCAGGCTCTCCTTACCTCCTATCTAAGCGTCCTCCCTTCCATGCTCAACCTCAACTCAGGTTTCAGATTAATTTTCTAAATCACACTATGATCTTTTAACAAGTTCCTTCAACAAATATTTACTAAGTAACTACCACGTGCCAAGCATTGCTCTAAGTACTGGGAATACTTTCATGGTGCTAATATCCTACTGGGAATTATCTTTAACTCCCACTGACCACCAAGGATTTCCAAAATCTTTAGCTTGGCACTCAAGGACATCTCTGAAGTAGCCCAAACATGCCTTGCCTGCCTCAATTTCATAGTCCCCTGAATGTTCCAGCCAAACTATTCCTAATACACTCTGCCCTGTCCCACCTGAAGACACCTCCCCACCTTGACTAGGTAAGTCTCTCTGGAATTACCAAAGTGCATTCAATAGAAGTACTCAGAGAAAGAAGTGTCCCAAGTCTCCCACAGTGTTGGAACCCAGTCTTGATCGCCTTATTTTGCCTCTTCTTGAATATCCCCCCAGAGACAAATTAACCACGGCTTCCCAAAGCACCCATCCTATTGCTTGACTGCTCTCACTTCACTGAGCCCAAACACCCCTTATTTGTGACTTCTATCCACTACTCTTAATTCTGCCTTCCAAAGCAGTGCAAGGTGAAACCCACTTCCTTGTATATGACAGTCCTTTAAATATTTTCAGGTAACTAACCTGTCTTCCCAGAGTCTCCTCTCCTCCAAGCTAGAAAATTGCTCGTGTACTCCAACCATTCATTTTTCATTATTTCATTTAATAAACATTTACTGAATACCACTATGGGATAGGCTCCGAAGACATGTTAAGAGGGAATGACAGGGACACCTGGATGGCTCAGTGGTTGAGCATCTGCCTTTGGCTTAGGGTGCGATCCCGGGATGCCAGATTGGGTCCCGCATCAGGCTCCCCACAGGGAGCCTGCTTCTCCCTCTGCCTATGTCTCTGTCTCTGTGTGTGTGTGTCTCTCATGAATAAGTAAGTAAAATCTTAAAAAAAAAAAAGGGGGGGGGGGGTAGTGACAGAGAGGCAATGATCAAACAGTGTGATAAATCCCACAATGCTACACACAGGATGCAGCGGGAGCAGAAGAAATCATACCTAAGTATATTGAGACACCACAGAGAGGAGTCGTCAGGTGGGACCCTTAACAGAGGAAGCAACACACTGTAATTTTTGGGTTGGCCACCTTTTTCTGAGGAACAAACAAATGAATGCATGCATGCTTGTATGCAATTACCAGTTACTGGCTGTTACTCTGGGCTGGGCAACACACTAGGCACAATGATACATACTTCTACACCTCACCCTCATAACAATTGTAGGAAATAGATCCTAGTGTCCCCATTTGTTTATTTAAGAGATAGAAAGAAAGACAAAGCATGAGGGGGTGGGGGATACAGGGAGAGGGGGAAGAAATCTCAGGCAGACTCTGAGCTGAGTGTGGAGCCCAACACAAGGCTTGATCTCAACCACCCTGAGATCATGACCTGATCCAAAACCAAGAGTTAGATGCTTAACTGAATGTGCCACCCAGTTGCCCCCTAATATCCCTATTTTAAGGAGGAGAAAAAGAAGGCTTAAAGAGGAGAAATAATCTGTCCAAGGTCTCATATCAAGTAAGTAGCAGAGACAGTATTCAAATGTAGGTTACCTGATATCAGAATCTGGGTGCTTGGGGCACATGGGTGGCTCAATAGTTGAGTGTCTGCCTTTGGCTCAGGTCGTGATCCTGGGGTCCTGGGATCAGGTCTGGCATTGGGCTCCCCACAGGGAGCCTGCTTCTCCCTCTGCCTGTGTCTCTACCTCTCTCTTTCTGCATTCTCTCATGAATAAATAAATAAAATCTTAAAAAAAAAAAAGAATCTGGGTGCTCAATTACTGTCTGGTCAATAGGTGCTTTGTTTGGTCATCATCCCCTTTGAGAATCTCCCGAAAGCCTAGGCTCCTTGCAAAGAAAACTGTTACTGGGCACATTCACAAAAATACACATAAAATCCCAGGGGTCAGAGACCTCATAATTCTCTGCATATATCTTAATAATCAGGGTAAAAACCTGGGGCCAGTAGAGTGGACTGATGCCCAGTACCCACTCCTTCCTCCCGCTAATGCTCTACAACATAATACTGCAGAGGCTGGAGAGCTAAAAACAATGCGTCACTGACTTCCCTGCAGTGAGGGTTAGAACGTGATTTAGGTTTTACCAATCAGATAACCTTCACATGAGATCTAGAGAGCAGATGCAGGGCCGAGCACACACCTGCTGCTTCCACTTCCACTGTTGCTGGGACAAGCCCAGCTGCAGAAGCATTTGGTTTTCTGGGGTGGACCTGGAGGCCCCATGTCCAGGCATTAGCTTCACAGGTGTCGAGCAGCAGCATGGAGGACAGCTATTTTGCTCTGGAGCCACCAGGAGTAGAATGTCCTTGATTATAGCAGTGGTTCTGGAGCTGGCAACTCTCCAAGGACCAAAGAGGCCACAGCTTCCTTGGTGGTCTGGGTCTACACAATTGGTGACTTTGGGCATCATCACAAAGCTCAACCTACAACCTGGTTTTTCAGCTCTCCCAATAATTCTGTAAGCTATAAAATACTCTATAATAAAGCCTTCCCCATTAAAATGAGCTATTGTGGATTCTTGTCTGTGACTGAACCCAGACAAGCAGAAAATCCCTTTTCTAGATTTTTAATAAGTAGCTGTTGTACTGAATTACAAATCCCAAGACATAGGCTCTAGTCTCCACCTTCGACTTAACTGTTTCAAAAAAAAAAAAAAGCCCATGATCCACAATCAAGCTATAATTTAAGATTAAAGGGCTCCCAAACCCTAAACGCCAAAATTAATTAATTTGGGGAAGAACTGGTTGCCCTTTGGGGGCTCAAAGGCTGGTTGTATGTACTATGTTGGACATAGTATTAAATAGCAGCTGCTTTTCCAGGTGTCTATCTTTAGTAGACATTACTAGTGCCCACAATTGGTGACCCTTCCCTTTCCTGAATACACACATGATGACATTTATTAAGCCTCTCACAGTGAGGTGACACCTTGTACCTAGTTCTGCATGTGGGATATAACCAGAAGTGACCATGAATCCTTTCCTGGCTGTAGAACTCACAGTTCTTGCTGCTCATCTGCATTATCTCAAGATCAAAGAGGCTACACTCTCCAGTTAGGCAGGCACAAGATGCCTGGGGCCACCATCCTCTGGGTCCCCCAGAAAGTAGGTGGGGCAAAGCACCTCTTAACCACACCCACAAGAGATAA
Organism: Canis lupus familiaris; assembly: GCF_011100685.1. Taxonomy (NCBI): domain Eukaryota; kingdom Metazoa; phylum Chordata; class Mammalia; order Carnivora; family Canidae; genus Canis; species Canis lupus. The sequence continues at coordinate 53,331,459 of NC_049230.1, forward strand.
CTCTCCTGGTTAAGCAACTGGGATCTATCTGATGGTTGTTTGGTACCATGGCAAAGCCTAGCCTCACCAGCCTAATCCACCACCTGAGAAACTCTCACATACACGCAAAGGCAAATGTGTAGACAAATGTTCATTGCATTACTGTTTGCCATTGTGGTAAAGATGGAAACAACCATTCTAGCCATAAATGAGAGAAGGGATAAACTATGCCATAATTATATTACAGAATACTAAACAGTAGTTAAAGTGAGGACCTAGATCTATTTGCATCAACACAGGTAAATCTTAAATACAACGGTGAATAAAAAATCAAGTTTCAAAAGGATGTGTACAAGATACCACATATATATTTTTAAACATTATATGATTGGGTTTTGCACATTTCTAAACATATTTCAACAAAGGATAAAACCTCTTTCAACACTCCCTCCAATCACCCCGATCTCACCAAAAGAGTAGCTTAAAAGAAAAAGGCACACGTTATAGGAAGGAGTTTTTCCTTTTTTAATTTACCTCTACTCTTTGATTGTCAAAACTCAGAAGAAATAAGTTGAAAAGTCAGTAATGAAAAAGCCTTTGCCACCCAATGTCTAAGCATTCAATTTTACTTTGGCAATATTTTTTTAAGAGAGAAAATCCTCCACAAGTGTTAGCATTCAAATAGAGATCTAGTATCTCAAACCAGGAAGACAAGTGAATGATTTCATGAAATCATAGTGATAATCGTGTACATTCATGAAGCATTTTACAGTTTCCTACACTTTTTCACAGACATCAGCTCATCTCAGTCTCCCTCCATCCTGAGAAGGAGCAGAGTAATACCATCGGTGCCATTTGAGAGATGAAGAAACCAGGGCTCAGGTCTATCCTATCAGCTATAGGATAGGATCACATGATTACAAGATCACATGGCTGGAAGTATCAGCCCCAGAGTTAGAAGCAAATATTTATAAATAGTAAATGTTGGATCAAGTCGACATACTTTAAAGCTCCTATTGCTAACAGCAACTTAGAATACCAGAAATGTAAAGCTCTACAATCTTTGGAGGGGGTGGATTCTCATAGGTGAGCAAGGAAATGCCATGTAATCCTGTTTTCTGAGCCATGACTATTTTTAATAATGGGCTTTTCAATTTCCAGAGACTGAAACTGGGTACTATTTATTTATGTTCAACTGCAATGTATTTTTTTTTTTTTTTTAGGGAAAAAGATTTTTTTTGTCATTGTTTTTTTTTTTTAATAGTATTTCTACTTTCTTTTTTTTTTTTTTTTTTAAGATTTTATTTATTTACTCGTGAGAGACAGAGAGAGAGAGAGGCAGAGACACAGGCAGAGGGAGAAGCAGGCTCCATGCAGGGAGCCTGACGCGGGACTCGATCCCGGGTCTCCAGGATCATGCCCTGGGCTGCAGGCAGCGCTAAACCGCTGCGCCACCGGGGCTGCCCTGTTGTCGTCGTTTTTAATTCCAGTGTAGTTATCATATTAGTTTCAGGTGTACAATGACCCAACACTTCCATATATTGCCCAGTACCCAAATGCTAATATTAAAAGCAGCACAATTAGAATAACAAAATACTCTAAGGGCACCTGGGTCGCTCAGTTGGCTAAGTGTCCTACTCTTCATCTCAGGTCTTGATCTCAGGGTTGTGAGTTCAAAATAATAAAATAAAAAAATTTTAAAAACAACAAGATACCCTAAAGATATGTAATGTATTTTGCATCAGTTCATTTTATTCTATTCTGCCATGTGTTTCTGAACTGAGGTTTTTAATTATCAGATAATGGTCACCAGCATTCACTTACTTCCTCCACATAACTCTTTAAGATCTCATGCAACAAAAGCTAGAGTGTTGGACTTAGTCAAGGACCAAAAAAGAATTTAGCACAACTTATTACTATAAACCATTGCTTCAAAAGAAAAATGGTTCAGGGCGCCTGGGCAGCTCAATCAGTTAAGCATCTGCCTTTAGCTCCAGTCATGATCCCAGGGTCCTGGGATGGGGCCCTGTATCAGGCTCCCTGTTTAGTAAGGAGTCTGCTTCTCCCTCTCTCTCTTCTGCTTCCCCTCCTTGTGCTCTCTGGCTCTCTCTCAAATAAATAAATAAAATCTTGGGGATCCTTGGGTGGCGCAGCGGTTTGGCGCCTGCCTTTGGCCCAGGGCGCGATCCTGGAGACCCGGGATCGAGTCCCACGTCGGGCTCCCGGTGCATGGAGCCTGCTTCTCCCTCTGCCTGTGTCTCTGCCTCTCTCTCTCTCTCTCTGTGACTATCATAAATAAATAAAAAATTAAATAAATAAATAAATAAATAAATAAATAAATAAATAAAATCTTTAAAAAAAAAAAAAGGAAATGGTTAAGTATTTAAAATCTAGTCTAAAAGATGATTAATGTCCCTAAAGTGATCTACAGCAACACTGAATCAGTGTGAACTGCAGCTGGACAGCAGCAAAAAGATAAGCCCGTATCATTTCATGGTGCTGAGGTGGCTTGTTAAAGATTTTTCATTAAAAAAATAGTAATTTGGTAGAGAATCAGCATGATTTAGATTTTTTTTATTAATTATGAAACTAGGTAATAGTCACTTCCTAGATTAGAATCAAGCATATCATCATCTCAGACAAAACTTTATAAGGACATTTAACAGGCAAGAGAAACTAGAAGAAAACAGATCTGTACTGTGTCTCTGCACTCTCCGGTAGAACATGCTGCTCAGCAAGCTTCTGCCATGAGACAATGATGGCCTTCCTTTAGCTATTTTGGTTCACTCTTTTCTTCCTCATACTTATGAAGGTAATAAAAAGGAAAATTAAGAAGTATGAAGTTTTCACATGAAAAGATGCTGAACATCATTAGTCATCAGGGAAATGCAAATTAAAACATAATGAGATACCTACTAGAATGGTTACCATAAAAACTACTGATAATACCAAGTTCTAGTGAGGATGTCAAGAATTCTAGCATGGAGGATGCTAGAGGGATGGATAATAAGAGCCACTCCACAGAACAGTTGGGCAGCTTCAAATAAAGGTAAATATATATTTATCACATGACCCAGTAATATCCACACCTAGGTCTTTACTGGCATGTGGTAGGCTAAGAAAATGCCCCTCTAAACAATATACAGTCTACCCCTGAGAGCCTCTGTAACCTACCATGGCAAAAAAGGGTCTTTGAAGATGTGATTAGTCAAGGATCTTGGGATGGGGGGGATTATCCAGATGGGCCTTAAATGTCATCACAAAGGGTCCTTCTACAAGGGGGGCTAAGGGAGATGTGACTCTAAGACCGGAAGAGGATAGTAACAATGGAAGTGAGAGCTTGGAGGGATGTGAGGAGGGGGCCACAGGCCAAAGAATGCCGGTGGCCTCTGGAAGCTGGTAGAGGCAAGGAAGGGGTTCTTCTCTGGGGCCTCTGCAGCTAGTGTGGCCCTGTTGACACCATGACTTTGGCCAAACGATACTAATTTCAGACTTCTGGCTTCCAGAACAGTAGAAAAGAAATCTCTGCTGTCTTAAGCCCCCCAGTTTGTGGTGGTTTGTTACAGCAGCTCTAGGACACTAATATGCTAAGTACACTGAAAATTTGTGTTCCTACAAAAACTTTATGCAAAGTATAACAACTCTATTCATGATCATCAATAACTAGAAACAACCAAGGCAGCCCGGGGGGCTCAGTGGTTTAGTGCCGCCTTCAACCCAGAGCATGATCCTGGAGACCCAGGATCAAGTCCCATGTTAGGCTCCTCTGCCTGTGTCTCTGCCTCTCCCTCTCCCTCTCTCTGTGTGTGTCTCATGAATAAATAAAAAATCTTAAAAAAAAAAAACTGGAAACAACCCAAATGTCCCTCAACAAAAGAATGAATGCACAAATTACAGTATATCCATACAATGGACTACTACTCAGCAATGAAAAGGAACAAGCTGGGAACAAGAGCAAAAATGAATTATTGGGGCTTAATCAAGATTACAAGTTTCTGCACAACAAGGGAAACAACAAAATTAAAAGCCAGCCCACAGAATGGGAGAAGATATTTCTAAACGACGTATCTGATAAAGGGTTAGTATCTAAAATCTACAGAGTTGGGGATCCCTGGATGGTGCAGCAGTTTAGCGCCTGCCTTTGGCCCAGAGCGCGATCCTGGAGACCCGGGATCGAATCCCACATCGGGCTCCCAGTGCATGGAGCCTGCTTCTCCCTCTGCCTATGTCTCTGCCTCTCTCTCTCTCTCTCTCTCTGTGACTATCATAAATAAATAAAAATTTAAAAAAAAACTTAAAAAAATAAATAAAATCTACAGAGTTTATCAAATAACACAGTTTAAAAATGGGCAGAAGACATGAATAGACAATTTTCAAAGAAGACATCCTGATGGCTAACAGACACATGAAAAGATGCTCAACACATCACTCACCATTAGGGAAGTACAAATCAAAACCAGGATGAGATACCATTTCACACCTGTTGGAATACCTAAAATTTATAACACAAGAAATAAAAGGTGTTGGTGAGGATGCAGAGAAGGGAACTTGCACTGTTGGTGGGAATGGTGCAGCCTCTCTGGAAAACAAAATGGAGGTTCCTCAAAAAGTTAAAAGTAGAACTACCCTATGATCCAGTGCACTCCAATGTTTATACAGTGTTACTGACAACAGACAAACTATGGAGAAAATCCAAATGTCCATCAACTGATGAATAGATAAAGAAAATGTGATACACACACACACACACACACACAATGGAATATTAGTCAGCCATCAAAAAATGAAATCTTGCCATTTGAAATGACGCGGATGGAGCTAGAGTATATTGTGTTAAGTGAAATAAGTCGGTCAGAGAAAGCAAACACCATATGATCTCATGTGGAATCTAAAAAAACAAAACATGAACATACAGGATGGGGGAAAAGAGAGAGAAGGAAACAAATTATGAGAGACTCTTAACCGTAGTGAACAAACTGCCGGTTAATTGAGGGAGGTGAGGGGCGATAGGCTAGATGAGGGATGGGCATTAAGGAGAGTACTTGTCATGATAAGCACTGGGTATTGTATGTAAGTGATGAATCACTGAATTCTACTCCACAAACCAACAATGTACTGTATGTTAACTACCTAAAATTTAAATAATAATATATAAATGAGTAAGAATATTAAGTCTTCGACTCCAAAAAAGAAAAGGAATAAGCTATTATTATACCCAACACTTGCGTGGATCTCAAAGGTATTAGGCCCAATGAAAGAAGCCAGTCTTAAAAGGTTATATATTGGATGGCTCCATTTATAGGACATACTCATAAAAGACAAAATACAGTGACAAGAGCAGTCAGCGCTTGCCCAGGGGCAGCCATGAGGGGCACACAGAGCATAAGATTTACTTTATTTTTTTATTTTTTTTATTTTTTAAAGATTTTATGTATTTATTCATAGAGACAGAGAGGGAGAGAGAGGCAGAGACACAGGCAGAGGGAGAAGCAGGCATCATACAGAGAGCCTGACTTGGGACTCGATCCAGGGTCTCCAGGATCACGCCCTGGGCTGCAGGCAGCACTAAACCACTGTGCCACCGGGGCTGCCCAAGATTTACTTTAAATTTCTGTGAGTTCCTTTAAGTTGACAGATTCCCAGAAAGTCTTGAAGAGAATTATCCATCACAACATAAAGAAAAAATGCAAATATAAGAACCAGTAAATTTCTTAGGCTTTTGTCTGTACAATAAATCCTTCTGACCAGGGAAAATTAAGCTTGTTTTACTGTGTAATTCTAGGTTGGGCTGACAGCCATGCACATTTACAAACCTCAGAACTTACCTCTAGCAAACTAACCATAATGTATTACAGACCAAACAGGGTTTCCCCAACCTAGCTCCAATCTAGATTCATAAATAAAACCTATATGGACTCAGGACACCTGGGTGGCTCAGCAGTTGAGTGTCTGCCTTTGGTTCAGGGCACGATCCAGGGGTCCCAAGATTGAGTTCTGCATCGGGCTCCCCGCAGGAAGTCTGCTTCTCCCTCTGCCTGTCTCTGCCTCTGTCTTTCATAAATAAATAAATTAATTAATTAATTAACTAATTAATTCTTTAAAAAAAGAAAAAAGCCAAAAGAATAAGTGTGCTAAACAAGGAGGAGCAGATTTAAGGATTACATAACTTTGTCCTCTAGAAATAATAAGTTACAGGAAGGAGTGAAGAGGAGTTACCTGGTCAGAAGATGCTGCCTCTCACAGCAAGAATGGACTGAAGGCCCAGACCCCAATGAAATCCTCAGAAAAAAACACCAGAAGTGCTGATTTCACGTGGAAGGACAGAAACATCTCTATAGTTCGTACCCTCCAACCACTGTAAGAAGTACTTTTTAAAAACACTTACAGTTCAAGCAAGAGTTTTCTCCAGAATTTTCTTGAAGCACTGCATTCCAATATCACTATATGGTCAGATATAACCCACAGGTTTCATAGATAATCCTTTTTTTAGGATTTTATTTATTTGACAATTTTATTTATTTATTTTGAAAGCATTAAGTAGGCAGAGCAGCAGGTAGAGGGAGAGAGAGAAGCAGACTCCCTGCTAAGCAGAGAGCTCAATGCAGGGCTCAATCCCAGGACCCCAGAATCATGACCTGAGCTGAAGGCAGACGGTTAACTGACTGAGCCACCCAGGAGCCCCGATAACCCTTAATTACCAACATAGTACAACCCTGTCACAGGCAAACTGTTCATCACAATGTTATTACCACTAGAACCTCTTTCTTAATCTGCCTCTGGTTTGGTCCTTTTGGGCCTGCTCCTTATTACTGACATATATATTATTTTAGAATTATAAACAATAATAGCAACAATAATTACTATTTGTTAGGGCCTAACCAAGTGCCAGACACTCGTAGGCATTTTTAATTTATTATCCCATTTCATTCTCTCAGCAGGAGTAAATCAAATAAGAACTATGACTCCCACTTTGCAAATCAAAAACCAGAGACTCCGGGTGCCTGAGTGGCTCGGCGGTTGAGCATCTGCCTTTAGCTCAGGTTATGATCCCAGGGTTCCAGGACTGAGTCCGGGGATTGAGTCCCGCATCGGGCTCCCCTGCCTCTCTCTCTGCCCCTATCTCTGTGTCTCTCATGAATAAGTAAGTAAAATCTTTTTTTTTTTATTTTTATTTTTTAGTAAGTAAAATCTTAAACAAAACAAAACAAAACAGAGATTCCAGTTAAAAAGACTCACCATCTTCCAGAATCTCACAATGCAGAGAGGACTTGCTCAACTAACACCTACTACGTACATGCTAGTGTCTACTCCCTAGTACTGCTTGTAAGTGGTAAGCTGGACCTGCATTCAGATAAAACCTGCTTTCCTATCTGACTAGGAGATAGACACAGAAGCAGGAAATTGTCAAAGTGAAGCAAAACCCCTATACAAAATTCCACACTCTGGATGCTCATTTCTAGAAAGGTTTGGCTTAACTTACATGCCACGCTGTCAAGTCTCACGCATCCAGCCCACTTCATTTATTTACCTGATCTTCAATTGCTGGGAGTAGTAACAAATTCTACTCTTTTAAATGTAGAATTTTATCCACAACCAAACAGGCAGGGATTTGGTAATCAGACAATTGTGGAATTTCACTAGATCAAAAATGACAAACTCCCACACTAATCAACATTTTCCCCACATGTATTTCAAAGAAAAGAACTGAGACTGGTTATCAAAACAATTCCAGCTGAAATAAGGGGGAAGGGACTTTAGGGTAAGAACCCTCAATGTGAGAGTCATTCTCCCCTCGTTCCTGGCACTGCCATCTCCATCAGGAGCCAGACAACGTGGGCAAAAAGGAAGAAGGGAGGACCAAGGAGGTCTCAAGGACTTTGCTATCATTTGTATGAGTTTTTTTCCCTTCTTACAGAAAAATATAAATCAAAACAGGCACTCCATTCAGCAGGTCAACATAGAACTACCTGCACGCTAGACAATTACAGGGAAGGGACAGTATCCTTCCCACCTTCCTACCCTGACGCCTTGCCCACTTTGTCTGCAGAGAAGCAAACAACTGGGAAACATCCAACCTGACAGCGTCAAACACAACTTTGGCAAATATACATACATGAACAATACGTTTGCTCAGAAAATTATTAGGGAGAAGAATATGTAACTATTTACAAAAAACAGAGGTTGTTGTTCTAGGTAATGAGAACCATCAGAGGGTTCTAAGCTACATGATCCCAAACTCAGACTGCATTTCAAATTAAGGGCCCTGGCATGGTTTGGTAACTTTTAAAAATAATATGTCAAGGATTCTGCGCAGTGCCTAGTGTAGAGAAAGCATGCAAGTGGCAGCCATAAAAGGTAAGGAATATACGACAATACTTGGTTTCTATCTAAGATGGGTTATTTATATGTAACCCACCATCTGTGAATCAAGTAACAGTTTCCAACTTTCTAATGCACTTCAGAAGAGACGGAAGTGTTTTGTTGGAAATTCCAGCCAGTGGAGAAAAAGTTTGAAATGTACTCGTCAGTGCTTCTCAGAAGTATGTCAGGAGAGTATGCTGTGCTGGGTGGAAAACTGAAAAGCCATGTGTGCATGCCATCTGCCTCACTACTGAGCATACATCTGAAAATGACACCACTGCAGCTGGAGCATGTAAGTGAAGTGGTAAAAAGTACCAATACTCTTCACAAATGGCCATCCTAAGAATTTAGCCAAAACCAGGGACAACCAGAAAACATACATGACACATTTCCTTGGTAGGCCTCAGATGAACCCCACACCACAACAAATGACTAAGACCATAGGGCAAATGGCCATGTTCCGCTCTCTTGACAACTGGTCTGTGAAGGGCATGGAGCCTCCAGCCAGAGACAGTGTAGGCCAGACATACCACTACCCCCATGACACTGGTGCTATGCACTGGCAAGTAGCCGTGGCACTCATCAGTCACAACCAACCCACTTTGTCCCTTCTCCTAGGCCCTTAGCTAATTTCCCTTTCACTACATTTTTCTTACTTTACTCTTGTTTTCGATACTCAATTGTTAAGCATCTGAGGACAGGTAAGGTTTTGCACTCTTCTGTTCTGGCCACATGTTTTGGCCAAAACTTGCACTCCTAAGGGGTGACTGGTGTTCCTGCTCTCCTACCACCAGTCTGCTGTGGCTTCTGTGGGTGCCAGGCAACCCCCACAACTAGCACTCACCATAACAGAGCAGCCACTTGTGTCATGTAGGGACTTGTACCCAAGCACAGACTAGGAGCTAGCCTCCATCTCCTTTCCAGCCCTGAGATTGAAGGACATCCCAGGTGAAGGACATGGCTTTTAGACTGGGTATTTGTGTGCATTCATTATTAGATTCAGTATCAAAAACATACACCACAAAGTGGTGAAAAAATAAAAATTTTATTGAAATAAATTCTAACTCTAAACCCCCCTTGTTTCAGTGTTGTGAACCTTTTCAAGGGGATTAGTTTATCTTCAAAACGACATGTTTTTGGTAGAAAAAATACTCAAGCTATCAAGAAGTACTTGATTTCAGTTGGTTGAGTGGCCAGTTCTTGGTTACTGCTTAGGTCATGACCTCCAAGTCTTGGGACCAAGCTTAAGAGTTGGGTTCCCGGCTCAGCAAGAGTCTGTCTGAGGATTCTCTTTGCCTCTGCTTGTCCCCCACTCACGAGCACGTTCTCTCTCTCAAATAAATAAATCTAAAAAACTTTAAAGTAAATAAATAAAATGTTTTTAAAAATCCAAAAGTATTTTAAAAAGAAAAGGACTTGATTTCAACCTCAGCTCTATAACAAATTAGCAATGTAATCTTTTTTTTTTTTAATTTTATTTATTTATTCTACAGAGAGAGAGAGAGAGAGAGAGAGAGAGCACACAACCAGGGGAAGCAGTATTGGGCCACCTAGGAGCCTTCAGCAATGTAATTCTAAAAACACTTTGCAGATCCCTGGGTGGCTCAGCAGTTTGGCGCCTGCCTTTGGCCCAGGGCGCGATCCTGGAGTCCCGGGATCGAGTCCCATGTCGGGCTCCCGGCATGGAGCCCACTTCTCCCTCCTCCTGCGTCTCTGCCTCTCTCTCAATCTCTGTGTCTATCATAAACAAATAAATAAATAAATAAATCTTTAAAAAATAAAATAAAAATAAAAACACTTTGCATGCATGCATGAATGATCAAGACCCACATCGGGCTCCTCATGTGGAGCCTGCTTCTCCCTCTGCCTATGTCTCTTCCTCTCTCTCTCTCTCCCTCTGTGTCTCTTGTGAATAAATAAATAAAATCTTAAAAAAAAAAAAAAAAAGAAGAAGAAGAACTGAGATGAAAGGCACTGCAGGCTCCAGCAGGGGTCTCCTCACAGCATAACAGCCATGATCAAGTTGAACAGGCGCCCACTTGCCCCAGCCCATTTGCTGTACCCACCCCTACACTGTTGGTTCAAAGGCGGCAACCATTTTCCCAAGCAGACGGCCAATGGTGGTCCTTAGGATTGTAAACTGTACACAAAGAGCCTTCTGTTGGCTGGCTATTTTGTCCCCTTGTTCCAGGGTAGTTGGCTGTACTACCCCAGATGGGCAGTGCATGATACAGAGTGGGCACTGACATAATCAATGATATTCAATTCCATACTTACCGAGCATCCAGTCTGAAAAAAATATAATTCTAGACCTGCAGAGATCATAAACATGGTCTCCACCTTCAAGGAATCAAGTACCAAATATCAAAGAAAAATAGAATTTAAAAAAAACCACACATGTACACAGAAAGGTGAATCTGGAAAAGCAGATATTTTGAAATTTTCAACAACTTATAGGAATCACTCAGCCTTTATGATTAACAAAGAAAAAATGTCTCCTGAAGTGATTTGCTTTTATCGGTAAGAATTCTTTATATTCTATTATTTATTCCTAGGATCAAAGTAATCTATAGATTTAGTGTAATCCTAGTAGAAAATCCCCGTGGGTATTTTTATTTAGGTAGGAAATTGATAAAACTGATTCTAAAATGTATTTGTAAATTCAAAGGAGAAAGAAAAGCCAAGACAATCTTGAAGAATAAAACTGGAGGTCTTACTCCACACGGTATTAAGACTTATTTTAAAGCTATGGTATTTAAGGTAGTATGGCCCTGGTGCAAGGACAGACAAACAGAACAAATTAACAGAGTAAGGAGTTCCCAAACAGACCCACACATATATCGATACCTAATTTATGCAGCAGCAAATGTACTCTTCAATTAAAGAACTAGGTCAATATGGAAAAAATAAAAGTAAACCTATCATCCCTGCACAGAAAAGTCAATTCCAAGTGAACTGTAGATCTGTGTATGAAATATAATAAAATAAAACTTTCTCATGAAACCTGAAACTAATATAACACTATATGATAACTACACTGGAGTTAAAATTAAAACTTAATTAAAAAAAAAAAAAACTTCCTCATGACCTTGGGGTAGACAAAGATTTCTTACATTAGACATAAAAAAGGGACGCCTGGGTGGCTCAGCAGTTAAGCGCCTGCCTTTGGCTCAGGGCGGAGTCCCGGGATCGAGTCCCACATGAGGCTCCCTGTATGGGGCCTGCTTCTCCCTCTGCCTGTGTCTCTGCCTCTCTCTTTGTGTGTCTCTCATGAATAATTTTAAAAAAATGACATAAAAAAAAACCCAAACTTAAAGAAAATTTGTTAAATTGAACTACATTAAAAATAAAAACCGATTTCTCAGAGTCACCATTAAAAGTGAAAAGGCAAGCCACAGAATATGAGAAGATAACAGTAGTAAATATAGCCAACAAAAGACCTGTATAGAGAATATACAAATAACTCCTGCAAATCAATAAGAAACAGAACTTTAAAAATGGACAAAAGAGGTGAGCGGATAGGTCACACATATATATACACCAACACACACACATACATAGGACGTGGAAATGGCCAATAAGCATATGAAAAGGTGCTTAACTTCAGTGAATCATCAAAGCTAGTAAATCAAAGCCACAATGATACCACTACACAACCACACAAAAAGCTAGCACTTAAAACACTGATGAGATCAAAATTTGTAAAGAATGTAAAGCAATTGGAACTGTCCTATCAGATGTCCTTTGCCCTAAGTGAAATATTAGAGATAGCTGTTTCCAGGCATTAAACAACGGTGGTGCAGGACTGTGATCCACAAGAAGAGAAAAACACAAGTTGAGCTGCCTGTCACCTCCACCTTCCTGCCTTGGGGCATCTTCCCAGCCACAGTACAGGGAGCTGGAGCCCAAACGGGAGAGTGGCAGTCTCCTGGAACTGAGGAAGCAGATACAGATGGGGATTCAAGCCTGGAGGCTACAGAGACAGCTAGAACGTGTAGGGCAGACTGTCTGAGTAGGGGGGAAGTGCACGGGGGCAGGCAGTGCATGGAAGAGGAGGGGGATGGCTCTGCGTCCCTGGCAGAGGGCTGGGTAGCACACATGCAAGGTGAGATTCTGGAAGGTCTAACAAACAGATGGCAGTGGCTATGACAGTGGAGCGCTCTCGATGCCGACACTAAAGTGTCAGCTCACCCAGTACGGGGATGACCTGCTGAGCACCTCTGTCCTTTACCGGACATCCCAGAAAGGCCAAGCATTAAGTCTAAAGAACGCCCTCTAGAGTAAGGGCCATGCCTCCAGAGTAAGGATAAATCCAAAACAGACTCACTCTAACAAGGCATAAAACCTAGCGTGACAGGGTCAAAAAAACAGGCCAGTAACTGCTCGTTAGAAAAAAAAGAAAGCCTCTCTAAAAAAATTTTAAAGAAAGCCGCTCTAAAGTAAGACAAGATCCCCATGGTGTAACATACATATATCTGACACAGAATAAAAAATTAGTAAATACACAAAGAAGCATGAAAACATTGACTTGCAATGTAGAGGAACAAGCAATCCATAAAAACAGACCCCAAGATCACTCAGACATTTAAATTACCAGACAAGCTCTTTATTATAAATATCTTTGGGGATCCCTGGGTGGCGCAGCGGTTTGGCGCCTGCCTTTGGCCCAGGGCGCGATCCTAGAGACCCGGGATCGAATCCCACGTCGGGCTCCGGTGCATGGAGCCTGCTTCTCCCTCTGCCTGTGTCTCTGCCTCTCTCTCTCTCTCTCTGTATGTGTGTGTGTGACTATCATTAATTAATTAATTAATTAATTAATTAATTAAAAAATAAAATAAATAAATATCTTTAAGAATTTGGAGGCAAAGATGGGCCCAAGGGGTGAGAAGACGGTGAATCTCAATGCAAACTCAATGTTAGAAAATGCAAACTCAGGGCGCCTCAGGGGCTCAGTCGGTTAAGCATCTGCCTTTCGCTCAGGTCATGATCTCGGAGTCTTGGGATGGAGCCCATGTCAGGCTCCGTGCTGAAGTGGAGGGGAGCCTGCTTCTCCCTCTCCCCACTCCCATCCCACCCCTACCCCTGCTTGTGGGCACTCGTGCTCTCTCTCAAATAAATAAATAAATATTAAAAAGAAAATACAAACTATCAAAAAAAAAAAAAACCACATGGAAATTTTAAAATTGAAAATCGTACATCTGAAATGAGAATCATAAGGAGATTGATAATAGGAAATGCAGAGGGGTTAGTGAACTTAAAGAGAGATCAACAGAAAGTACCCAAACTGAACAACAGAAAGAAAAACGCCATAATATTGCTGACCCAACAGAGCTTCCAAATACATGAAACAAACTGACGGCATGTTTGCAGTTACATTCCTGTCCTAAGTACCCGCTCGCTTGCTCCTGCCTCTTCTTTCTCTTCATCAATCCTGCTAGGAGGTTGTCTATTCTACAGATGCTTTCCCAAGTCTCCTTTTGGCTTTATTGACATTTCCATTTCTTAATTTCTGTTTTCATTGTTACTACTCTCTTACTTCTGCATACTGTGGACTACTTTGTCCTTTAGCTTCTTGAGTTGAATGCTTAGGTGTCCCCCACCCCCAGTCTTTCTCTTGTTTCCTAATAATTGCTTTAAAGGCTAAAAAAACTAATAGAATTAAAGGGGGTGGAGGGAAGAATTCATCATCATGGCTGCTGAATTTTAATACCTCTCAATGGAAAAAAAAAAAAAAGACCACAAAGACATTCAGCAAAGGTACAGATAAAATAGGCAGACAAAAAATAAGGATGTCGAAGATCTGAAACAACACTATCAACCAACTTGATCTAATTTACATTTACAGAAAATTACAACTGCAGAATATATATTCTTTAAAGTACAAATGGAACATTCAGTGAGATGGGTCATATGTGGGGCCAGAAAATTAGTCTCGGTAAATGTCAAAAGATTGAAATTTACAGAAGATATTCTCTGACCACAATGGAATTAAGTTAGAAATCAGTTAGATCATCTAGACTCCCCAAATATTTGGGAATTAAACACTTCAAGAACAACACATCAGGGGCGCCTGGCTGGCTCAGTCAGTAGAGCATGTGATTCTTGGATCTCAGGGTGGTAAGTTCAAGCCCTATGTTGGGGGACAGAGTTCACTTTAAAAACAATAGTAATAAAATAAAGAAGCACATCAAAATTTATGTTCAAGAAGGAAGTGGGACCCAAGCAGAGCTTTAAAAGGCAGGCAGGTTCTGTTTACACACAGAAGGGTAAAGTCAGGGTACAACCACCAAAGAGGCAAGGAGATAGGGAAGGCCAGAATATGCATAAAAGGAGGCCTTCAGGGAGTGCTTTCTTTTATTGCAGCTCATCTTCTAAGGAGCAATTTTAACCTTTCCCCCCCCAGACCCAGATAATGTGTTTGATATATTCCTATGGGTATAATTCTCAGCTCAAGCATGTGAACTCATCTCTATTCCCCTATGCAAAAAAAACGCATCATTTGCAACACACATCACAACACACCAGCGTATATCACATGGAGATCTGAAGCACAAGTGAAGTCCTTAACAAAAAATGATTTCATGTTTTCTCCAATTGTTATATTTTCTTTGATAGAATACTTCATTAAGGTAAAAATTCTTTTGGTTAAGTCATTTTGATCATCCTTTAATCACAACTGAAATTCCTATTTTTCTTCTATATTATAAGCGTATTTCATAAAATGAGCAATAACTTTTCATGAAAATTTAGAGAGCCATACAAAATATATTCACCTATGGGAAATAACAGCCTTAAAAATATATACCTAAAAAAAAATATATATATATATACCTATACACAATTCCACATTTCTACAGTTCATAGCTGAATTCCTAACATAAATACATAAATATAATCTTTCCAAACATCCTCTTTTTAAGAATCTGACTGATTTAACTTCAGTACCTGTAAGAATCCATAGTTGCGCTGTCTCCCACCTTCTGATGTGTATGGATACTTAGTACAATTTAACAGTGATGGGAATTAGTGTTGATTTATCAAATACCTACTCTATTACCTTCAATAAAGTTTTTTACTGGGGGTGCCTGGGTGGCTCAGTCTGTTGAGCATCCATCTTCATCTCAGGTCATGATCCCAGGATCCTGGAATCAAGACCCATATTGGCTCCCTGCTCAGCAGGGAGTCTGCTTCTCCCTCTCCCTGTGCTGCTCCTGCTCACATACACTCTCGCTCTCTCCCTCAAAAAAATAATAAAAGAAATCTTTAGGGGCACTGGGTAGTTCGGTGGTTGAGTGTCTGCCTTTGGCTCAGATCGTGATCCCAGGGTCCTAGGATCAAGTCCACATTGGGCTCCTCGCAGGAAGCCTGCTTCTCCCTTTGCCTGTGTCTCGGCCTGTCTCTCATGAATAAATAAATAAAATCTAAAAAAAAAAAAAGAAAGAAAGAAAGAAAGAAAGAAAATCCAGAAATAATTTATAGGAAAAAAACTTCAATTTTTTAAAGCATGAACTAGAAAAGCATGCAAATTTTTTTATTTTTCATTTAATTTTAATTTTTTTTTTAAGTAAACTCTACCCCCCAACATGGGGCTTGAACTCATGGCTCCAAGACCAAGGGTTGCATACTCTACCAACTGAGCCAGCCAAGCATACCTACAAAACTTTTTAAACTGAAATGGTTATTCTATGTTTAAAATACTTAGTGTACCAAGAATAATAAGAAAATTTGTATGCAAATGTTTTAAACATCTGCAACTTTCTGATTTGGGGGGAAAATCCTCAGAGAAACAGAATTTAAAACTTAAAAATGAGTTAAAATCATTTCCATGAGAAATGTTAAATGTCACCACCCCTCCAAAAAATGTAAAGTCTTAATTTCATAAACCACAAATGTCACCTTACATATTTGAAATGTTGGTACTTGGGAGATTTCTCCCTTGAGTTTATCATCCTCTCATAGTTTTAAATAGCATCTATAACCTGATGACTCCCAGATTCCCTCTCCAGCCTCGACTGCTTCCCTGAATTCACAGTGGCAGACTTGGCTGCATATGTGACCTATCTGTCTGGACACCTAATACTAGGCATCCCAAACTTAACATGCCCAAAAAGCAGTTCTTGATCTTCATCCCACACAGCCCACCTCACCAAACCTCACTCCTCTATGCCTACATTTCAGTAAAAGGTGACTCCATTTTTTCAAAACCTTGGAGTCACCCCTGACTCTCACATACTACTCCACACATCTCATGTCTAATCTAACAGTGAATCCAGGTGCCTCCAGTATTCACAGAATCTGACTCCTTCACCATCCAGATCAGTGCAGCCAACCCCCCAGTGGAACTCCTGCCTCCTCTTTGCTTTCCTTCTGAATACAGTAGCCAGAGACATTTTAATAAAACATAAATCAGGGCCTGTTACAACTTCCCAAGCCACATGAGTCAAAGTCAAAATCTTCAAATGGTCAGCAAAGCCACATTCTTCTCCAGCCATTCTCTCCCCACCACCATTTTACCTCCTACCAACTCTCCTTTTGCTCTCCATTCCAACCACCCTGGGCTTCAACTTGAGCAAGCTAAACAAGCTCTGCCTTGGGGCTTTTGCACCCTGATTCTCTCTGCCTGAAATGCTCTTACCCCATTATTTCCAAGGCTTGTCCCCTCACCACCCTCCCAATGCCACTTTCTTAGGAGGAACTCCCTAACTAAAAATCACACCTCCCAACATCCCCGTCCCCCTTTTCTACGTTATTTTTCTCCCCAGCACCTGCTACCATCTAACATACTTTATATTTCACCTATGTAACTCATTTATGGTCTGTCTCCTCCCACTAGAATGTAAATTCCAAGAGGGCAGGGACCTTTTTTATTTGCTAATGTATCACCAATGACTAAAACATTACCTGATACACAGTTCAATAAATATTTGTTGAAGAAAGAAGGAAACACTAAGGAAAAGAGGTTTACTAGTGAATGCTTTATTCCTCTTTTACCAACTCTCCTGAAAGTGAATTTTCTTGAGTCAAGACACTGAAATTTGGAAGGAACATACAATACAAGAAATAATATCACGGTTTCCTTTATTTTTCTCCCTGTACACATGACAAACCCTTATTACTCTGACTGATCCTAGCAAAAAAACTGCCATCTGCCCTCTCCTTCCAGATTCACCACTGTCACCCTCATCTAACAGTATCTTTGGCTTCCAGATTCATGTCTGATCCAATACTCTATGTTATGACTGAAAGATTTTTATTCTAACCTATATGGATATTAACCAACTCTTAGAAAGATCACCCTGTAAAAGATCAAGAACAATTTGTAACACAAAATAAAACTGTGTTGCCCTAGAAAAAGAATACCTAAGGTCCAAGAAATTGATTTGTCTTCAATAAAACTCACTGACTTAGACAAATCCTTTCATAAAAAAAAACTGCTGCAAAGAAGTGACTATCTGGTTGTGCTGCCATCAATTCAGTTTTAATATCGCTCTATTTTTTGCATTGTAAAATCACACAAATTTGTCATAGAAAGAAATCATAAATGCTAAATAAAAAGTGCAAGTTTTCTCCCATTCCGCCTAAATCCCAATTCCCATACCATGCTAACTAATCTTCAAATTGCTGTTATCCACTTACCACTACCTGGATGCCTTTCAGGGTTAGTACTTTACGGTTCACCTTCAAAAAACAGCCTTGTGTGCCTTTGTGATAGACCCCCTGTAATAGCAGTTCTCAAACTTTTTAATCTCAGGACCTTTTTACATTCTTTTTTTTTTTTTTTTTAATTTTTATTTATTTATGATAGTCACAGAGAGAGAGAGAGAGAGGCAGAGACACAGGCAGAGGGAGAAGCAGGCTCCATGCACCGGGAGCCTGATGTGGGATTCGATCCTGGGTCTCCAGGATCGCGCCCTGGGCCAAAGGCAGGCGCCAAACCGCTGCGCCACCCAGGGATCCCTTTTTACATTCTTGAGAATTACAGAGGACCTCCAACGAGCTCTTATTTATATAGGCTATCTCACCAATGTTTACCATATCAGAAATTTAAATGTAAATTTTTATTTCTTCACTTAAAAACAATTTTATTACTAGAAAATAACTGTTTTCCACAAAAAGTAGCCTTTTTAGATAACTGTAGACTTTGAAGCTACACCAAAACTCTGTAAGTGGTAGTTTTTTTTTGTTTTTTTTTAAGATTTTTTATTTCTTTATTCATGAGATACACAGAGAGAGGGAGAGAAAGGCAGAGACACAGGCAGAGGGAGAAGCAGGCTCCATGCCCGGAGCCCGACGTGGGATCCCCTGTAAGTGGTAGTTTCTTAAAGGCTAGTTGTGATGTAGAATCTAAAACTGTATCAAGGAACTTCTGTATTCTGTTACATTAAAATCCATTGGTCCATCTTGCACTTTGGATAGATCTTTTACCTGTGTGTGATTTTATAAAGTCATGTATTGATCACTTAGAAAACATTGGTGTATTAGATTATGTCGATTTTCTGAATAATTTCATTTCATCAAAATATCACATTTTTAAATATCACGACTAATCCCTACATCACAATAGCAGATACAAGTTTTCCAAAATCCTAATTTTCATTGGAAAGCTAAAATTTTATCACTGGCAACATATACTACCAGTTGTTTTCCCTGAAAGACTCCTTTATACTCTTTTTTAGCCCGAATAACCATTGTTTGTGGGTGGTAGTTCAAGAAAAAATGATAGTTCATAAAAAAAGCAGCCAGTACAGCTTGCAACTCAAACAACTGCCCATCTGCTTTT
Source organism: Canis lupus familiaris (assembly GCF_011100685.1). Taxonomy (NCBI): domain Eukaryota; kingdom Metazoa; phylum Chordata; class Mammalia; order Carnivora; family Canidae; genus Canis; species Canis lupus. The sequence goes on from NC_049230.1 coordinate 53,350,579, forward strand.
CCTAGAGATAATTGTAATACCTCAGTGCACAGCAGAAGTGCTTTACCTGTACTTCTCATTTCAACCTACAGAGTACCAAAAAAAAAAAAAACCCATGCAAGGGTCAACAGTTAATAAAACTAATATTTTCTACTGCTTCATCAAGGACATTCTTAAGTGAAAAACAAATTTTTATTTCATGTATTTATTTATTTATGAGCGCATCCATGAACACCATGGCTACTAATACAGTGAGGTGCTACAACCTCAATTCACACTAAGGAGTCTGCGTGACTTCTACACTATCTGTGCAAAGAATGCAAATAACATCTAAGTACTGCATTAATATGAAAACAGGTTTGACCTCTCAACCTTCTTGGAAAGGGTATCAGGGACACCTATGGAACTATATACTGTTCTGTACAAGAAGTTTCCTGAAGTGAGATTACTGAGTTATTTGAATATGCATTTTAAGTTGTGATAAGTTTAGCCAAAGCGCTACAAAAAGTCTGTACCAATTTTCATTATCTAAGGCTGCAAGATCATCATCACTAGTTAAAAATGTAAATAATTTACTTTATACATCCTGAACTGGGAAAGCACCATAATGTAACAAATCTCCATATCTGCCTAAAAGCAGTGCTAAAATGTAACTAGTATTTCAAGGAAAAATACTATTCAAGTACTCAAATCATTTAGATGAGGTAAATGTTCTTCTGTAAGTAAAACCTCAACAGGGATCCCTGGGTGGCGCAGCGGTTTGGCGCCTGCCTTTGGCCCAGGGCGCGATCCTGGAGACCCAGGATCGAATCCCACGTCGGGCTCCCGGTGCATGGAGCCTGCTTCTCCCTCTGCCTGTGTCTCTGCCTCTCTCCCTCTCTCTTGGTGACTATCATAAATAAAAATTAAAAAAAAAAAAAAAAAAAAAAACAACAACAAACCTCAACAGCCAAATGCAAGTTTATGCAACAGAGACCTTTGTTTATTGTGGTCATCCATTATTAGCATTAAGCATTTGAGATTGAGTGCCACCTGCACTCATCCTTCATTTGCTTATCGAGTGGGTGGGATCAATATTTCAATATAAAGTACACAGTCTGAAAAAATGTCAGGCTACAACAGTACAAACAGGACCCTAATTAATTGGCTGAGGGCTGGCCCTTAGCTTTATTTTATTTTATTTAAAGATTTATTTATTTATTTATGATAGACATAGAGAGAGAGAGAGAGAGAGAGAGAGGCAGAGACACAGGAGGAGGTCTGAGAAGCAGGCTCCATGCCGGGAGCCCGACGCGGGACTCGATCCTGGGACTCGATCCTGGGACTCGATCCCGGGACTCGATCCCGGGACTCCAGGATCCCGCCCTGGGCCAAAGGCAGGCGCCAAACCGCTGAGCCACCCAGGGATCCCCTGGCCCTTAGCTTTAAAAGCTCACATAGAATTATGGGGAGTGTACAGCTTAACACATACTGTCTGCAATCAAATGCCAACCATGTTCATAAAAATATCAAAGACAACCTTTCTTGCCCCAAATGTCATCCGAAGCAGGGAGAGGGGAGGCTAAGGCTCCATTCCTGGGGAAACGATTACTCCTGTGTAAGGTAAAATAACCAGAAGGTGGGTATTGTCAATTCACAAGGGATGCTGCTTCCCCACTCAACTTCTCCCACGTAGCTCCAAAGGGCGTATTATCAAGTCCTACTTATGACTGAAAAGGTCAAGGATAATAGTGTCAACTAGGATCTGTGGTTCTTAACCTCCTGGGGAGCACGAGCCACTCTGGGGATAGGATAAAAGCTCTGCGTGGATAAAGCAGTAAAGGATCCAGGTACCTCCGGCAGAGCCCATGCCTGGGGTTTAGAGCAGGATCATGGACTCTGAACCTGAGAAACCACTTAAGTCCAATCTCCTCAGGAAACTGGAAGAGTAAAATGGCTTATCTAAGGTCAACAGTGAGTTAGAAGGGGAATTAGGCAAGAAAGAAACAACTCAAAGAGATTTTTGAATAAAGCCATCCAGAGTCTCCAAGTAACCTCTTCTTATACAAAGTTCCACCGCAAACTAAGAGAAAACTGTAATCAGAGAAGTTTTTTAAGTACAGCTGGACGCAAGTACTGTCGTTCACAGAACCCTTAGGTCCTCCTAGGCTGAACACATACGGAAAAACACGACCAGAAAGCTTGGAGAGCACTCACCGTGTTCCACAAAAACATTGCAGTGTGGACCCCCATGCCTCGATGACTCCTTCTTCCCTGCTCCTTTGATAAAGTGCAGGGCGGGCAAACTTGGCCTTCTTTGGTCCCCAAGAACTTTGCCAGGCTGCTGCCCCATAAAGTAATGATAGGCACCCCTTTCCAGAAGAGGGTTCGAGATCTTCCAGAATGGTCAGTGGGCTTGGAAGGAAAACAGTATATATGTGGGATTTCACATTCACCCGATCTCCACGAGTCAGTAATTGAGGTCAATCACAAAAAAAAAAAAAAAGAAAAAAAAGGACATCTTCGGTAACCAAAGGAAGCAGTTTTTTAGATGGACATATGTAAACAGGAGTTCCAATCACTTCTGCAGTTTATCAGTCTGAAGTAACCTGACTTGCAGTGCTACCCAAAAGTTCCTTGAGTTTAAGTGTCTTTTACTGGCTGAGTAAGTTTCTGTCTTTTCAAGAAGAAAAACAAACATTCACAGGGATGCTCGTAGAAGGGTCAGTAACACTAAAGTCATTTCGATTCCCACACATAAAGGGAATGTTGATGGTCTCTGGATGCTTCTCCAGAACTTCTCCTGTGGAAGTCACCCCCTATCTCAGTTTCTTCGTTTCCCAGCAAGTTTCCTGCCCAACCAGCTGCCGCTCCTGCTTCCCTACCCTGCGCTCCGGAAAAGGACCCGGGTCACCCGGGCTTCAGCGAGAGCTTGCCCTCGACTCCGGCGACAAGGAATGCGTTGCCAGCAACTTTTCAAGTCCGCTTTTTAAAAGGCCTGTGAAACCAGTCCAGGCTTTTCCTTTGCATTAAAGTTTCTGTCGGGGCGGAGGCCAAGGGGACCGTAGGTGACATTGGAGGGAGTCAGGGCATTGGAGGCTCCCGGGAGCAACCGGGGGGGAAGGGGAGGCCACCTGACAGCGCGGGGGTGTGCACGGGGGGCTCCGCGGCCGAGCCGGGAGCCGGGCGCCGGGCGCGGGAGCAGGGGCGGCGCGGGGTACGGGGCAGGCTGCGGGGCGGGGGCGGGGCGCGGGCGGCTTACTCGGGGCGTCGCTCCTCCGCGCCTCAGGAACTCAGAGACCACCCCCAGTGTCCCGGAGCCGGGGCAGGGCTGTACGGGAGGAAGGGCCGTGGCGGCCCGGAAGGCGGGAGGCGGGCGGAGGGGGAGGAGGCCCGGCCGCCTCAGCTGCCCCGAGCCCGGGGGTCTCTGCCCGAGACACCCCCTCCCCCGGCTCCGGACGTTGGCACAGACGCCGCCGCCGCCGCCGCCGCCGCCGCCGCCAGGCAGTCACATCCCCGGAACTCCGCCGCGGGACCCAGCCTCCCCCCGCAGGTGGGGGCCGTGGACAGCGGAGGGGCTCTTCAGCCGCAGGACCCGGGAACCGGCTCCGGCTCCAGCGCTGCTCAGGGACCGACACCGACCCCCGCGGCCGCCATGATGGATTAGGAGCCGCTCCACAACGAGGCCAGGCCCCGCCCCCGACCCCGCCCCCGGCGACGTCCGGCGCGCGCCTCGCGGGGACCCGGGCTCTCCCGGCGCCGCTCTCGGGGACGCTGCCGTGCCCTTCGCCTCGGGTCTCCCTGCCCGCCAGAACTTGGCCCAGCACGACCTTTTAAAGGTGGTTTTTCCGAGCGCAAGGTGAGTGGTGAGGAAGCCCCCGCCTCCCCTGCACGGCCATTGGTCCCTGAGAATCCGGGTCAGGTCTCTCTCCTGCGTCCCATTGGCTGGTGAGGGCGGCGAGGCTAGAGCTCCCAGCCAACCGCATCCGGCGCAGGCCGCAGCGCTTGCCGGGAGCTGTAGTCCCGCGGCGCCCGCCCCTGCCTCGGCGCCCCCGCGACTTCTTGCCCTCTGCTCCCGGCTCCTGAGCTTCGGGCCCGCCCTCCTGGGAGCCGGTGGACTCTCGCCGGCCTCGCGTAGGGCTGGCCAATGTCTGTCCTGCGCGGGGAGTAAGGCCGGCGAGCAGCCAAAGCAAGGGGAAAACTGCGGATTGGATTGTTTTAGAACCGGAGTTGGAGTACTTCCTTAAGCCGCCTCTTCTCAGGGAAGAACCTTTGGCCGGTTCCTGGAAACCAAGGTCTTTGGTGCCTTGCCCTCTCTCCCCAAATTCTCACCTTTTCCCCAGGAAGCATAAATATTATCACTAGCGAAAACACAAATGGCTGGAAAACACCCAACATATTGCTAACGAATTCATGGTTTCTTTGGGTTTTCCGGAGGCTCAGCCGTTAAAGAAACCGCATGTATGAGGCACCTCTCAGACTCTAAGCCAGGCGCAACCAGGTCTGAGCTGGAAAGAGCCTGGAGGATGAAACGACCTCATTTCACAGACATAAATGTATTCTCATGAAAACACCCTGTTAGCCGAGAAGATGCCAATTGCTGGGTGGCCAGGCCTACAGAGCTAGCCAATGAGCCAGTCACCCCAGACCCACGCTTGGCGGGACCCATCTCCTGCCACTGAAAAGCAGCCCAGCCCCTCTGTGGTCACCCTGTGACCTGCCTGGGATATACCCATTTCTAAGGAGATCCACTCATCCCAGCGCCTACTCTACACTGACTGTTAGGCTTGTCTAATTTAATCCTCGCTGTAGCCCAGTGAAGCATGTAATGTCATCCCCCATTGCACAGCTGAGGGAAGATTCAGAGATGGGACTTACTCAAGGCCCCTTGCCTAGTTAGTATGTGACAAAGTCACCATTTGAGCCCAGATTGAGGTTGCTGCAAAGCCCATGAAAATTTTTTCCACTGTACTGTTGAGGGTAACCATTCACCAAATGTCAGACAACTGATTCTCAGAACTCACTCTTGTTATTAGAAAACCACAGCCACACTACAGGTGTTGTGATCTAGTTATTATATGGTTACAATTTTTCAGAAATATTTCAGCTGGATGGGAAAATGGTAGTTTTTAGATAGTGGCTTCTGGTAGTAGTGACAGACTTAGTCCTGACTTGTAGTATCATTCTTTAATCATTGGACACCCCTGTTCCCCTTTATTCACGTGTGATCCTCTCCTGATTTTTCTCCTTGGAGATTTTGCTTTCTGTTCACGCTTTAATCATTTCCTGCGCGTCACCATTCTCTAGCTTAAAATTGGGCAATTGGATCAGAACTCTAATATGCATTTCTACAAACTAATTTCATTCAACATTTACTGAGTCCATGTGCCGAGTGCAGTTCTAGGTGCTGGTATACAACAGGCGAGACACTCTTCCTTGTCCTGAGGAGCATACATAGAGACAATGAGCAAAATGGTAACCCAAAGGACTGGTTTCAATGCTGAAAATAAAATTTCTGGATCCACATTCTTTCATCATCAGTCCAACCCATTCTCTAAAAGGTTGCTTTGCACCTAACGCTTAAGCCTATTTCTGATTCATAGTGAAGCTCCTATGAGCTTTCTTCATTTTTAAGTGGGGGTCATATGTACTATCAGATGAGATCTTGTTTGGTCTTTCACCACCTGAGATGCTTCTTCAGGGTCAGTGTGGAGGCACTCACTGACCTGCATATAATCTAAAGGCACATCCCCTATCTCCACTTTCCACTCACCATCTTCTGGTTGTAGGTGAACTCCAAACCTAGACTGCAGTACTTCCTAGAGATGCACACTGCTTTTACTCCCTTTATAACACTGTACAGTAACTTTTGACTTAAAACTAAGATGCTGATGGTCAAAAATCAATGTTGCCCAATGTTGAATAAATCCTTTTATGTATTCTCTTCATTAAAATTCCATAAAAATTAATTTTGTCCTGACTTTTATAAAGCAAAGCAACCCGTAAGTTGCCACAGGGATTCAGTAACTAGTGTAAAAACTTCCCCTTATCCGTTTTTTCAGAAGCACTCACTGGAATTAACACAAGCGCGCCCTCTAGCGGGCCACAGAAAGATCATCCCTAAGAGGTGCTTTCAGACAGTTCTCCCATTGTGCAGGTAATTGCCATTCAGGATATGAACAGCATAGGCTGGCAGCTTGGGAGACCAGACCCAGCAAGAACTTTCAGAGAGCTTACAAGTGATCCCAGTCAATGAAACCAAATCAGGGACTTGGGCTTCCATTCTCTGTTCTCAGAAGACATCAGAAGACATGGCAGGTGTTCTCAAAACTACAGTAGGCAGATCTAAATTGCAATACAGCCTATGGAATATTCAGTTGTCTGTAAAGTGACACCTCTTGAGTAATGTTATAAGAACAAGAAACATACCATTAATGAAGAAGAGCACAGCTGTATTTCAAAAGTGTCAAATGCAGTGTCCAAAGTCACTACCACTCAAACTGTCCTAGGTTTACCTAAATGACCCAAGCAAAGCAGTTAAGATCTCTGGTCAGATTTTGTATCTGCTAAGCCCTCCTTCAACTGTACTCCACACCCAAGTGTTACACAGGACACTGGGACAGAAACAGTGATGTTAACTTCACATTTATAAATATATAAAAAAGGAATTCATGTATGTAAAACAAAATAGCACTTCACAGACTGCCTTTAAAAAAAAAAAAAAAAGCGCCGCCTTCATTCAGCCCAGGGTGTGATCCTGGAGACCCGGGATCGAGTCCCATGTTGGGCTCCCTGCGGGGAGCCTGCTTCTCCCTCTGCCTGTGTCTCTGCCTCTCCCTGTGTCTCTTGTGAATAAAAAAAAAAAAAAATGCTTCCCAAACCTGAATCAGAGTACCATTTCTACAGTCATTAGGAAAACCAATGCAGAGGAAATTCTAGCTTTCTTCAGGGAGAACTTCAACCTGTTTTTAACCCTGAATTATTACAAAGTTAACGCATTACTACTTCAATCACAGGAGGAAAAAAAGAGTTCTTTTCGCATCTGCATTTCTTAGTCTGTTTTCATGTTCCTCAGAGAACCCTGAACATTATTCTATCATCAGTTACTCGGCTTCTGACAAATCACTCTTAAAGGCAGATCAGATTAAGGCAGCTTGGCGTAGATATCCTTGAATCTATCACTACAAGGAACATGCAATGGGAAATGAGATTCTAACCAAGCAAAGGCTGCTTGGTTGACTTTATTCTTCCATTCTACTGCTGAATGTTACTAAGTACACAGGCACCTGGGTGGCTCAGTTGGTTAAGTGTCCAACTCTTGATTTCAGCTCAGGTCATGATCTCAGGGTCATGAGATTCAGCCCCGCACTGGCTCTGCACTGGGCATGGAGCCTGCTTAAGGTCCCCAACCCTCCCATCCCCACTGGCTCTCTTGGTCTCAACAACAAAAAAAGTTACTAACTATATTCTTCAATGTTGCACTTGAGCTGCAGAGGGGGAACAGAGTCCAAAACACAATTTTGGGGTCAGGGAGGCTGTGTTTTTTATAGGGGCAATTTCATGGGGGCATTGTGCCTTGTGAATTGATGGTCAGTAGAAGAAAAGGATTCTCCAGCATTCCTGAATAGCAGTCCATTTGGCTGCAACACTGTGTGCTTTTAAAGGCTTGAAAGTTAATTAAAAAAAAAAAAAAAAGGAATAATAATAACAAAACTTTGAAAAATAAAAATAAAGGCCTGAAACTACCCTTAGTGCTGGACTCTGTGGGCGACCCAAGGGGCTGGTAGCACTTCCCCCAGGCTTTGCCCTAGAATAGCCAAAAGGAGGTCTTTGGACCAGAGGCAGCCTGATGTAGGTCAAGTGATGAGTGTCACAGCTCTCCACAGAGCCACATATGGGACCCCAGATCAGATTCTTCACTTTCACTTTTCAAACTGCTCCGGTCAGGTGCACACTGTCCTGTCCTTCAGATGTCTCTCCTCACCCTTCTTGTTCTAAAAGCCTCTGGCGTGTTTCCATAACAACTTCCTCCATTATTTCTGGCTTTAAGAGGTCTTTGATCTAAAAAAGAAAAGAAAAAAGTATTTGTTCAGAAAAGACACCAACCATAAGCATCAAGCCAATCCAGAGGCAGAAACCAAGCATGGTTACCATAAACCTTCTATATCCCTTTCATTTTCTTTTAAAGATTTATTTATTTAAAAAAAAATTAAAAATAAAGATTTATTTTAGAGAATGAGAGAGAATGCACAAGTGGGGAAAGAGGCAGAGAGAGAAGGATGGAGAATTCCAAGCAGGCTCTGTGCTGAGCGCAGAGCCCCAAATCCTTAGACTGACACTAGACACCCGAACAGTACAAGTATCTTGGGGAAAGATCTACCAGACACTTGATAGGGCTGTCCAGCAGATCAATTCCTACCGCTGGACATGGTGAAGGTATCTGGGAGATGTGCCTGCAATCCCTGAGGGAGCATAAACACTCACTGTCAACTTACAGATCCATGAAAACAAGTGAAGGCGTGGCTGGATGGAGTACCTGATGTGGAAGGGACGCCTCGTAGCAATACAGGATGCTGGTATCATACAGCATCATCCTCTGAGTGACCAGCGAGACGATGCAGTTCCGGAGCCGGGAGATCACCTCTCGGTCGGCGAGGGAGATGGGCTACCAGTGGGGAGGCAAAGGTAAACAATTAGAACTGAAGTCCATGAACAGTCACAGCAAATCACAGAAATCGTTTATAACTTCAGCTCGATCCCTCCGGGACTCCAAACCAATCAACTGCTAACTCCAAGGGAGATTAAAAAGGATGGCTCTTCAGCTGCTATTACCCTGCAACCTGCCACCTCTGCCAACAGAGATCAAGCCAGTTCCATTTTAGCTCTTCAGGAGAGAAGGCCAGATCATGCTATGAAGACCCCTCAACGGAGACTCAAACCCAGACTACAGCAAATACATGGTTTAAAACAACCAACTATGGGGGTGCCTGGGTGGCTCAGTTGGTTAAGTGTCCAGCTGTTAAGGTTTCAGCTCAGGTCATGATCCCAGAGTCAAGGGACAGAGCCGCACGTCAGGCTCTGCACTCAACACGGAGTCTGCTTGAGATTCTCTCTCCCTCTGCCCCTCCCTCCACTTGTGCATGCGCTCTCCCTCTCAAATAAATAATCTTTAAAAAATAAAAAAATTCAAACAGCCAGCCCTACCGAGCCCAGATGTACAGAGACGGCAGCGGCAATGCTCACTCACCTCCAGGTGTGCTGTGAAGCCCCCCGTGTCTTCTTCCTTCTGCTCAGGTGTGGGGTAGATCCAGATGAAGCCATTGTTACCCAGAATCACCGAGGCACCACAGGGCAAGTCATGGAAGTGAGTCTTCTGCCGTTTTACTAGGGAGGGAGAAACCTGGACCAAAACTCCCTGGCCCAGCTAAAGAAAGAGGGCACAAACCGAGTCACTGAAGGGTTATCAGTGAAGTGCATGAAAAGCAAACCACAGAACACACATCCTAGTTATGGCAGGACTAGGGCCACTCCTATTAATGACTGTAGTCCCGGGTGTACACACACTGTTAATTACTCCCAGAGAACACTTCCGAATGCAGAGGTGGTTTATGCGCTCCAAGAGAAGGTGACTTTCAATACTCCTCTCATTCTTCTGCCCTTAGCATTATATTCGAATCTGGGCTTGGTGTGCTGGTAGTTGGAGAAGCTGGAGCTCATGAGGACGTGAGTCCAAGCCTCTTGTGAGCCAAGGTGCGCTGTTCTGTTCCACCTCTATCCCAGTCACCTACTGTGCCTTTGAAATGTGTGCTATGTGCCACTGGGCAAGGGGAGTGGCCAAGGGCTGGATGCAAAACCATCCCTGATCCTGGGAGGGCAGCTCAAGTCCCCAGCCCGCTGAGGGAAGGTCTGCAGTACCCAGGCCTGTGAGGGTGAGCTAAGACAGCACAGCTGTTCCACCTCCTGCTCCAAGGCTGTGAGTGTGGTGACTGTAGCCACTCCACAAGGAAACACGCTTCTGTGCCACTCAGGAAATGAAAAGGTTCGCCCACATAAAGCCAAAAGACTAATAAATCATAATCTGTTTTAGAAAATATGGTATCGTGGGACGTTGGGGTGGCTCAGTCGGTTCGGCACCTGGCTCTTGGTTTTGGCTCGGGTCATGATCTCGGGTTTGTGGGATCCGTGCTCATCGAGGAGTCTGAGTCTGTCTCTCTCTCCCTCTGCCCCAACCCCCACCCCCCCCGCCACGTGCATGCTCTCTTGCTAAAATAAGTGAATCTTTAAAAGAAGTATGCAGTCATTAAAACAGCAAGAGCCTCAATGTAACTTCATACAAGAAAGCAGTGACATTTCATTTAAGCTCAAGTGGCAAACCAATCTTTCCCAGTAATGACATCCATTTTATTGACTGGACATTTGGCTAGAGCCAAGGCCATCAGGTTTTGCTCCTAGTACAGCCTCTTAGCCCTGCCCCATCACAAAGCTGCAGAGCCCCTGGGAGCAAGCAGAGACAGCAGAGCCGCAGAGCCCATGGTCCTAGGAGCTCTTCTGCCACAACAATCTCTGTGAGAACAGAAGCTGTCACCTGTTACAATGCTACTGACCCACGACCATGTGAACCACCCAGTTTGTGGGATGCCAGCCCATAATGCTTAACTTCCAGGGCTCTTTAGGGCCAAACTCCAGAGAGCACTGGGGATTCAGAAAAGGGTTTCAAGTCTCAGTCAGCATCCAGGAATAGCAAGAGCCCAACTTACTTTTCCGTATTTCAGACTCCTTGTGTGCAGAGAGACCGCGCCATCAGAGAACACCGCCTGTACCTCGGCCTGGCCAGACTAATAAAGGAACAATACTCTCATGGCTCCTGCCTTCCTTGGGCCCTTGGCCTCACCTCTCCATCCTTTTCTCCCATCCCCAACAGCCCCACTTGCAGCCTTAGACAGACCCAGAGGACACCACTGCGACCTAACCTCTCCCCCTTGGTTCTCTTACGTATCTTGACATAATACCTCTTCTACTCCCTGGATAAAAGCGCTAACATGGTTAAGAAAAGTTGAGTCTAACTTAAAGCACAGGCCACCATGAGGAACAACCCCAAAGAAATGACCAAGGCAACAGGTCTGAACAAGGGCTAAAGAGCCCGGCTGGGTGAAGGAGATGGAGAAAGGCTGCAGCAGAGCCCATGACACTTGATCTAGGAGCCAGATCCCCACCAGGACTATCGGTCTCCAGTCGGAGACATACGCCAGAAGCCCCATCTCCCAGCTTCACACAGAACGAGATGCTGTAAGGCAGATGCAGGATACACTGATGAGGTCCCCTTCCTGCAAGAAACCTCTCATTGCCAGCTCGTCTTCTGCAGATCTTCTCCTCTGAAACACAGAGAGATGACATGACTTAAGTCAGATCCTGCAGAACAATCTCTCTCCTCTTCTTTTTCAATTCCTCTTGAGAGCTTTGGGGCCAGCCATAGTACTCAGACACTATAGTAGGTAAACAGTGTCATTCAAGGAAAACCAGAGCGATCACCATTACTTTCCATTTTACAGGCCTTCCCACAGCTCCTCCACTCTTTCCTCCCCGCCCCCCCTTCTCTGGACAGTATTCCCACTCCTTTCATGCTACTGAAAACCCTCCCAATCCTGCCCAGCCTCCGTTCTCACACTCACCTCCTGTGGCAGCCCTCCATGCTCCAGCAGGACCAGACTAGCTCTGGCTTGACTCTATCTTTACTCACACATTTCCCATTAGCTCAGATTCCCTGTGAAATTCCATTCATTCTTCAGGGATCAATTCTAAGGCCCCTATTTCATACAAGCATCTCCTAGTGAAATCACTCACTCCTTTTGTACAGACACTTGTTTATTCTTTGACTGCCAGGTATTTAGATGTTATCTCGCTTCCCCTGCTAATCTGTGCACTTTGAGGAACTGAGCTGAGCCTCCTTTATCTTGCGTTCTCCAGAGAACCTAGCACAGTGAGCCCCTCTGAACATACATGCTGGACTGAAGAGAAACCACAGCATTTTACAAAAGACCACCCCTTAGGTACTGCAGTTGTCTGGAATAACCAAATGCCACTCAATTTATGAAAAGCTAATCTAAACACAACTTTTCAAGGAACACCTTCACCATGCAAAGCTGATAACACCCAGAAAAGGAAAATGAGCCCCAAGCATCTGAGAGCCTCTCTTCTCTCTTTTGGGCTCACTCCCCAAGGCTGTTCCAGATCCTACCACATAGCAACTGCTGCTTATGTTGGAAGGCCTGGGCCAAGTGAAAAGCCTACATGTACCTCCAGGCAGCAAATCTCACAGGAAATAAACACAAGTAAAAGAGGCAACCTCGGGATCCCTGGGTGACTCAGCGGTTTAGCGCCTACCTTCGGCCCACGGCATGATCCTGGAGTCCCAGGATCGAGTCCCACATCAGGCTCCCTGCATGGAGCCTGCTTCTCCCTCTGCCTGTATCTCTGCCTCTCTCTCTCTCTCTCTCTGTGTGTGTGTGTCCTCTCATGAATAAATAAATAAACTCTTAAATTAAAAAAAAAAAAAGAGGCAACCTCAGCATAAAGCAAGAGTTCCCTAGTGGAGCAACAGACCCCAGAGCTTTTGCTAGCAAACTATGTAAATCCAGCCTGGAGACCCGTACCAGCTCTCCTCCAGGAAGGTTCATGGATGACAGGAGCAAGACTGAATCCAGCCTAGAATTGGTCTCCACCTTCCACCTCTTCTGTTGAACCTACAGAGAAATTTCACAATTGGACACAGACTCCAGGGGCAAGAACTCACATTGTTAAGTGACCAATAATCCCCAATACAACACACCAACTGTTTACATCAAAGGGCACATAAGAGGCACCTGGCTGGTTCAGTCAGTTAAGCGTCTGCCTTTAGCTCAGGTCATGATCCCAGAGTCCTGAGATCAAGGAACCCTATGTCTGGCTCTCTGCTCAGCGGGAGTCTGCTTCTCCCTCTCCTTCTGCCCCTACTCCTGCTTGTGCTCAACTTTGGAGCAGTGTGCTCTTTCTCTCTCTTAAATAATAAATAAAACCTTTAAAAAGGGGGAGGCACATAAGAGTCAAATGCAATGAGTGCCCCATTTACTTAACTACAGAGAGTGACTATCCCACTCAATCACCAGCTTGCTTTTACTTTGTAAAAACCAATCTGATACCAACTTTACCTCTGTGATTCTCCCCACCACAATGTCTCCTACTTCACCATTATATCTGAAAGATAAAACAGGTCATCCATCAGTGAAGAGACCTTATTACAAGACTAAGCACCACTGGAGATTTCAGTTCAACAGCATGAGGGCTTGGATTAGGCACTAGTATGAAGTATGGTAAATTCACATAACTGTGCTTTTCTGACTTACTTCCAGGAACTCGTAACTTCAAACATTCCTACATGTAGGAATAGTCTCCATTAACTATTTTGGACAAACCATTTATTCCAAGTAGTTCGTTAAGCCTGAAACCCCTATTTTGTTAATTACATAACACCAGTACGCGTGGAATATTTCCTAGTGGGCTTTGGAACACAGATGGCTTCTGTATCAGCAAAGGAGACTGAGACAGGACCCCACTCAAACCAGTCCACTCAGGTCTCCACCAGCCACAGGGTTGTCGACTCCCATCCCTGTGCTAGTTCCTTATCCCAATTCTAATGATGAGGTGTTCCATGCTGTGAACCTCTTCTCTGTCGGCCCACGCTCACCTTTTGGTGAGCTCATCCAAAGTAATGACTTTAAATACCACTGAGGACTATGCCATTCTCCTGAATTGCAGTCTAGTCAACTGCTGGCTACCTAGCATCTCTATTTACCTGACTAATAAGCATTTCTGAATGTCACCAATCTAAAGCAAAGCTTTCCAGCAGCCCCTGCCCAGCCAGTGAAGCCTCAATAAACGGCAACACCATTCCTCAAGTTGCTCAAGCCAAAAATCTTGGGAGTCTTTGGAGGGATACTTGATTTCTCTCCCTTTCCATCTCTCTCTCTCTCATGTTCCAGGACACATCTAGCAGCTAATCCCACTGGCTCCACCTTTGAAATATACACAGAAATAAAAGGCATCCAAACTGGGAAAGGAAGAAGTAAAACTATGTCTATTCACACACATGGTCCAATATATGGAAAATCCCAAAGAATACTAAACCCAACACACTTACATGATTTAAAAAAAAAAGGGGGGGGGGGGCAAAACAAAAAAACTCAGAACACAAAATGTATGCAGAATCCGCCATTACTACCCACTTCTACTGCTACCTTAGTCCAAGCCACCATCACTTCAGATGATAAAAACAGTCCATTAATCGTCTCTCTAAGCATGTGTTCCCCCTCAATCTCTCCTAGCAGCCAGAGTGAATTTATTAAGACAGAAATTCAGACCATGTCCCTCTTCTGTTCCACCCTCCCAGTGGCATCCCAGACTACATAAAGTGGAAGTCAAAATGCCTATCTGTGGAAAAAAAAAAAAAAAGAAAGAAAATGCCTATCTGTGCTACAAGGCAGGCTGTCTGCCCACCTCGGCTCTCTACCTGCATCTTCTCCTGCATTCCCCCACCCTTGCTCACAAGGTTCCAAAACCACCGGTTTCCTTTCTGGAGCTAACCTTTATTGAGCCCTTCTAGGTAGTAGGCCCTGAGCTAAGTACTTTACATGTCTTATTTCAATGAATTCTAGTGAAAATCCTACAAGGTAGATCATGCTATTACCCTCAATTTGCAGAGGAGGTAACCAAGGTTTGGAGAGGTCAAGTAATGTGGGGATCCTTGGAAGCCCACACTTAACTACAGTCACCTATACCCTTTCTATATAGTCATGTTCAAAATCACAGACCTGCTAAATGATAAAGCAGGTGGGGGTAAGGGGTATTTTGTGGCAGAAAAGACCTGGCTGGTAACCTGAATGGCGCAAGAAAGAGAATACACACCTTTTGTTCTCACCTGGTTTTCAAAGCTTTCACACATATCAACTTGTTTACCCTCTCCACTGAGCCAGCCACAGATGCAATGAGCTTCTCTTCCCCCATGTAAGTTCCATGGCCCCTGTTTTGAGAGTAGGATACAAAATATACGATGGTAAGAGTTGACCTCTCCCCCCAAGAATAATATATTCTTTTTTTTTTTTTTTAAGATTTTATTTATTTATTCATGAGAGACAATGAGAGGCAGAGACACAGGCAGAGGGAGGAGCAGGCTCCCCATGGGGAGCCCAATGTGGCACTCGATCCCAGGACCCGGGACCATGACCTAAGCCAAAGGCAGATGCTCAACTGCTGAGCCACCCAGGCGTCCCCAAGAACAATATGTTCTTAACAGGCTCCTCCTGCCTTTAAAGCCCGGTTTGTCTCTCTGCCCAGAACACTCCTTCTTTAAAGAGCTGCACAGACATCTCCCTTGTCCTACTCAAGTCTACTGAAATGTCACTTTCTCTATCTGGCCTATCTGACTTTTTTAAGTCATTTACAATAGTTACCCACCCCACTGCCACCACCTCCACAATATTTCCAACCACATTCCACCTACCCTGCTCAACTTTCCATTTTCCCCACTGAATTTATCACCAAACATACTAACTTGTTTGTCCTGCTTACTGTTTATCTGTTTCGAAATATAAATAACATGAGAGAGTTCTACTTTGGTCACAGTCCTGCTCCAACTGCACATAAGACAAACATATACTTCATTCATGAATGAAGGACACTTAAGATTCCTTAGGATCCAATAACCTCAAACTAAAAGGTTCAAGAGCAATGTTGTAAATGCTGTAACACCCCTCCCCCCACCCAAAGGCTGAAATACCACTAGTGTTTACCTATAATGGTGAGTTCTGCTTCTTTGTTTTTTTTTTTTTTTTTGCTTCTTTGTTTTTAAGAGAAAGAAAAAGGAGGGGCAGAGATGGAGAGAGAATCTCAAGCGTGGGGGGGGGGGGGACGGGGAGGGGGCGCAGAGGCTCCATCTCAGGACGCTGAGATCACACCTGAGCCAAAATCAAGAGTCAGACACTTAACCGACTGAGACGCTTCTTTTCTTAAATTATTTCCTCATGTAATCCTCACTTTCTTATCAAATAGTCACTGTTATTATCACAGTGATAATACATTATGAGGAAACTGACCTCGGAGAGGAAATACAACTTAGCTTATAAATATGTGACGGTACAGGGCTGGAACCCCAATTGTCTGGCTCAAGAGCCTGCACTCTCAACTACACATATTGTACTGCCTTCAGGTTCAACGTGTAGATTTGGGTGCATGTAGCACAATATATTGTGTATGCCCTACGCCCAAACAATTACTGCTTTCAAAACCGAGCACCTGGCTAACAGATGCCGAGAGAAGAGGCCGGGTCAGGAATGCCCACTGGTCCCTCTTCCTAACACTGGAAAGAGGCCCCTGCTCCTAACCTTCCCCAGTTCTGCAGATTTCCCACGAAGAAGGCGATCGGGGCCTCAAGCAGAGAACCCAGGAGTCCCTGACACCAGTGGTCGGGACAGAAGGGTTACCAAGGACTGAGGCAAACGGAGACGGAGACACACAAGGTGCGCAGAGTAAGAAGCCCGAGGCCTTGCAAACATGGGGGCGGGAATGCTCAACTGTGCCCTGCGTCCGGCGGGTGCTCAGATGTAAGGGAACAGAGGCCACGTGCAGAGAGCCCAGCAGCTGCCCTTTGGGGCCGCGAGTCCCCAAGTCCTCACGTACCGCATGAATCCCGTGTCCGTGGTGATCGTGTCCCCCGGAACCACCAGATGTTTCTTGGTATCGCGGCCCACGCTCTCGCTAAGAGGCTTGCGAGCAACGGGAAGCCTCATCTCCATCGCCATCTTGGCGCCAAAGAATGGCGCAGGCGCAGTTCGGCCTGGAATCGCGACATCCGGCTCCGCAATTCCCGGCCGTCGCACGGGTCTCAGAGCGGCCGCCAATGGGAACGCACAGTTCGGTGGCCATGTTTACTCTTGGCAACCATTAGGTTAACACGAAGGGAATGAGGGAGCCAAGTTGCCATTTTTACTATTGGCAAGGCTCCACCTACAGATCCATGAAATATCAGGTTTCGGAGCGTTCGATTTTTTTTCACCAAAAATCTCTCCGTAATCATCATCCTATTCATTGTTTACCAGGGTTAGAGGTAATTGAGAAATGGGCCTGTGAGTTACCTTCCAACTCTAAGTTGCTAAAATGTGATTCTTCGGTATGAGAGAGCTCGGGAGACTGGGGATGGCATCTACAGAAAACACTCATTGGGAAAAAAAAAAAAAAAAGAGGTCCTTTTCATACTGTTCCTCGTAGCCCCAATATACTGCATTACTGCCTCCTCGTGGGTGCTCCTTCAGCACCAACCATCCACCTCTACCCCCAAACAGTACTCCAGATGCTGGTTCTGTTCTTAATAACTTCTTTTGAATGAGCTGATTTACTCTGACTTAAAAAGAAACCCGCCCAAGAAAATATACAAAGCTTGCAAGGCGGGTGTATTTTATAGGGTGAATACGTGGCTTTATCTCCGTGTCCTGTTCAATAGGAGCATTTGCCTCCTCCCTTCTCCCTGCCTCCCACTACCCTATCCCTTCTCCTTGTCCTACATGGTTCATAGCATCCACAACAAACTGCGTTTCGACCTCAGGGAATTGGAGCTGATGATTCTTTATGCACAAAGACCCTTAAGAGGATTAAATAACTTGCATCAGCCACACACACTATGCTCAGTAAATCAGGTCCACTGCCTCCTGAAGATCCATCAGACCAGTTGCTTGATTAGTCTCCAAATAGAGAACATTTCTTTATTTTTTTAAAGATTTTATTTCTTTATTCATGACAGATACAGAGAAAGAGAGAGAGAGGCAGAGACAGAGGCAGAGGGAGAAGCAGGCTCCATTCAGGGAGCCTGATGTGGGACTCGATCCCAGGTCTCCAGGATCACGCCCTGGGCTGAAGGCGGCACCAAACCGCTGAGCTACCTGGGCTACCCCAACATTTCTTTCTAAGCAAAGCTCCCAACTATGCCTGTCAATCCTGCAAGGCAGTAAACGATATAAATTCTGGAGCCCCATGGGGCATGCACATACCAGACGCTTGCCTGGAGGAAGAGAGCTACAGAAGGGTGAGAAGATCCATCTGTTGAGTCTGGCCTCCGCCATAAGAGGGCAGTAGTGTCCTGTGAGCCAAGGTAACCCAGCCCGCTAGGGAGCTAGGCCTGGGAGTGTCCCTAGACTAAGAGTAGGGTACTCTTGACATCATCCACTTTCATCCCAAGAGAGATGGACATAACCTCAGCCCCTCCCATCCTCACAGCACCCACATTTAGGGGGCCTGTCACAGCATTGGGATTATGAATACTGTCTACTATAGAGTGGCTGATTCAGTGTCTGTCAAGAGCTGGCTTTCTGCTTCACAGACAACTGACTTCTCGCTGTTTCCTCATATGGCCCAGAAAGGGTGGAGAGTCTCCAGCGTATCTTTTATAAGGCACTAATTCCTTTTACAAGGGCTCCACCCTGGTGACCTCATCAGCTCCCAAAGGTCCCACCCCCTCATACTATTAACTTGGGGGTTAGATTTCAACACACGAACTTAGGAGTGACCGTTCAGTCCACTGCAGATACCTCTTTACAGAGGAAGAAACTAAGGGCCAAAGAAAATTAAAATTCACACAGCAGTTGGTGGCAAGGCCAGTGTTCCTTCCCACTGCACCCGCTTTACCCCAAACCCTGCACCATTTACCAAACACTTCTCAAGGGCCTTGTTGTTTGTTGGTGAATGCTCTACAAACATGTTACTTATTCCTCATGCTTGGCCCATCTTGGAGGTAGGAACTGCTATTCCTGATGGTCCCTTGGAATCTCTGAGTCCCACAACAGATCTGCAGTTGGGACTGGCACCCAAGACTCCCCACCAGTGCTGCTCTCTCTGCATTACACTTGCCCCTTTATACCATGTGGATAAATGGGCACCTGGATACAGAGTGCACATCCCAGAGGAGCTTATTAGGAATATGGATTCCTGGGACGCCTGGGTGGCTCAGTGGTTGAGCATCTGCCTTCAGCTCAGGGAGTGATCCCGGGATCCAGGATCGAGTCCTACATCAGGCTCCTTGCAGGGAGCCTGCTTCTCCCTCTGCCTATGTCTCTGCCTCTTTCTCTGTGTCTCTCGTGAATAAATAAATAAAACCTTATAAAAAAGGAATATGGATTCCTGAGCCCCATTTTGGGCATCGAGGTGCAACAAAGGTGGGGTCTTAGAAGCCTCTGAGTGTGTTTAACTCCCTCAGTGATTTGGATGGCCTATCAGGTCTAACATTCATCAATTGCCCCCACATCCACCTACCTCCAACCTGTGCACTTTCCTCAGGCCGCTCAGCCATCTCTTACCTGGGCACCACCTCCTGGCTTATCTCTGAGATTCTGCATTTGCCCCTCCTGCCATCCAATCTCCATATGGCAGCCAGAGTGAGCTTTTATTTTTAAATTTTTTAAAGATTTTATTTATTTACTCATGAAAGACACAGGCACAGGCAGAGGGAAAAGCAGGCTCCCTGCAGGGGACTTGATCCCAGGATCCCAGGTATCACTACCTAAGCCATTGGTAGACGCTCAGCCACTGAGCCACTCAGGTGCCCCAGAGTGAGCTCTTAAAACCACGTCAGGCTAAACCACTTTCCTGCTTAGGACACTTCTGGCAGCTTCCCTTCACACCAAGAATAAAATCCAAACTCATCTTCACTGGGCCCTGACTGTGTGACCTCCCTCCCCTAACCCCATCCCTTACTCCGCTGCAGCTAGATGTGCTGGTCTCATCTGGGTTCCATACACACCTCTCTGGTCGCCACCCCCAAGATCGGTGCACTTGAGGCGCTCTCTGCATGGAATTCTCTTCCCCTGGGCCTTTGTGTGGCTGGCTGCTCCTCCCCACTCAGACCTCAACTCAAATATTACCTCCTCAGAGGAGCCTTCCCTGATCACCTTCTCTGGAATAATCCTCAGTCTCTTTTTTTATCACTTGATCCTGTTTCATTTCTTGTCCCTGAATGTTCACGTTTGTTTGCTTATTTATTGCAGACTTCCTCTACTGGAACGTGAGGACTCCAAGAACCAGGGACTTTAGTTCTGTTCATCATGTATCATTCATTGTGTATCAGTGCTTGGACCTGAGGCCCCATCCACTCTCTGGAGACAGTAAACAAGGGACTCAGGGGTGGGACTTTCAAAAGCAAACCAACCAATTCAGAGCCCACACCCTCAACTACCTCCTTTATGGGGCTCACTGTGGGCCACTCTCCCCCTGCCCTAATCCCGCCAGGGGCCAGGTACCAGACAAGTAGGGACAGGCTCTATGCCCCAGAGCCCGCTGAAATTATTCAAATCAGCCAAACCTAAATCTGCTTACCCTGCCTCACCCACTCTTTCCCATGGAAACCATAGTAAAGTCTCCTTCCCCCCTCTGCCTCCTGGTCGACCCATGGGGCTCTCCGTGAGCACCTGCCTCTTGTTTGGGGAGGGAGTTGTGAGACTTACAAACTTCTTTCTTCATGATAGTCACTTCCACGTTTGCATGACTTTCCACACCCAGTTAAAACAAATCCTGCCCACCCTTACAAAAGCATGCAATAAATCCTTGGTGAGTAAGCGAATAAGCTTATTCAGGAAGCACTGGCTGTCATCCACCAGCGCCGCACTGGTGCTGCAGGGGCTGCAGAGCTGGTTCCTGTGCTGCCCCAGCGGCCGAGATGCTGAGTCAAGAGTTGAGGGTGGGGGGGACCCCGGAGGAGAGAAAGACCCTCCTGACAGTAGTGGCAGCAGAGTGAGTCTGGGAAAAGAAGGAACTGTTGACAACTTAGGTTGAGGGGACAACTTAAAGTAACCGACAAGGACATTTTGAAATATGTGACAGTAGAGGCTGCAGGGACTCTGGTCTGGAGCTCTTGCCCCTGTCTTCCCACTGACTTTACTTTGTACTCTATTACAATGCTACAAGCAATTGCAGAAATGGTCTAGTCAGAGATGTGCACAAAGATTTCTACACATGGACTCTCATCAAAGTATGACTTCTTCCCCTAAAAACCTTGGAAATGGCCTTAATATCTATGCATGTCCAGGAGTTTGTTGATAGTTCTTCAATCGAAAGATGAGGTCTGGGGCAGCCCCTGTGGCACAGCGGTTTGGCGCCACCTGCAGCCCAGGGTGTGATCCTGGAGACCATGGATCGTGTCCCACGTCAGGCTCCCTGCATGGAGCCTGCTTCTCCCTCTGCCTGTGTCTCTGCCTCTGTGTGTGTGTGTGTGTGTGTGTGTGTCTATTATGAACAAATAAATAAAATCTTAAAAAAAAAAAAAAGATGAGGTCTGTGCTTCCTCCCCTTGGCTGCTCCGACAGATAGCATATGTCAGAAGTGCCTCTATGTCACCCCATAGAGGGTGTCTAGAGGAGGGGGATGTGCACTCTGTGGAAAGAAGCCTGAGGTGTCTGCTGGAAATGCAAGCACGAGGATAGGTGGGACTGGACCAAACAGCTGCCACCTGCTTCTCTTGGAGCACTTGCCTTTGAAGCCCTGAGCCAACCTGCAAGAAGTCTGACTTCCCCGAGGCAGCTACATTGCAGGAAGCAGTCAGAGTCAGCATGGGTGCTAATCAGCCACTATCCATAACTTTTCCCACCAGCCATTGACATTTGTCCCAGCAGGCCAGCTCTGAGGTGGGAAGGAAGCTGAACATTTAGGATATTTGTTCCTCCATTTCAAGAGATCCAAGGATAATGGATATAGCAAAGGGTAGGAAAAGAGGAGGTGGGCAGCTGCCTCAGATGCCCTCTGGGGGGATGTTCAGCGGGGTGGGTGGTAGAAGAAGCTACAACCCTTCTTACCCACCAAAGGCATCCTTGTATTAACAATAGCTTCCATTAATTGAGCATTTATTCTGTGCCAGGCACCAGGTCATATGCTTTATTCATTAATATACATTTTCTCAATCCTCACAACATCCTTTTCCATTTGAGGAAACTGAGGCATAGAGACGCTAATTGACTTTCCTCCAGTCACAATAGCCAGGGAAGCACAGAGCAGGGTTTCAAATTCAGACCAGGTGCCTCTACCTAGAATTCTCTACTCCTGGAGTTCCTGAATCATCCAATAAGGAAAAAAAGAAAGAAAGAAAAGAAAAACATCTTGATTGGAAAGAAAGAAGTAAAACTGTCTCTGTTCACTGACAACATGATCAGTTACAGAAGTCCTAAGGAATCTACAAAAAAGTTTCTAGAATGAGTAAGCAAGTTTTGCAAGCCTGAAGAATAGAAGGTCAGTACACTGCATCCCTGTGAGATATGCAGAAAGCCCTTTGCACCGACCCTGTGGACTGACTGGGATGTGGTTGGCCCACTGGTCACAAGCATGGCTTCTGGGGTCAGCAGCCATGGCCAAAACTGCTCTGCCACTCATGGCTGGGTGACATGGGCAAACGATTTACTTTCTAGCTCCGTTTTCTTCCACTTCAAGTGGATATTAGTAGTGCATCAGGGAGGAAAAAAGAGCATCAGCTTCACAAATTTGTGGGGAGGATTCCCAGAATAAATGCACTTAAATCCCTAAGGCCAGAAACTGCCTGCTGTGGTGTTTGCATGCTTTTGTGGGGAGGAGGGGGGTGTGCACTCTGTGGAAAGAGGCCTGAGGTGTCTGTTGGGAATGCAAGC